>NC_069080.1:113174794-114641044 GCF_025698485.1 Gossypium arboreum | reverse complement strand
AGCCCAAGTTCTGCCTGAAAGTTTCTTTGTACCAAATAATACCTTTCTAGATGCAGGATATTTTTTAGGTGGGTTGGTCAATCCATTTTTTCCATTGGAGAGGTACTTAGCAGCGAAATATGAGCACCATGGCTTTTTCTTTTCCTTTGGAAATCTCCATAGCCACTTCATAAGAAGGGCTGGCTTGGTTAAAGTCCACCTCCTTCGTTAAGGTGATTGAAAAAATCCAGACCATAAACAAGATTTCATTTTTTGTATGGGATGTTAATTTTTTTAATCAGCTTACTATCAATAAACCATGTGTTAGGTTCTCGTTGCGGGAGATCTTGGAACGTGCCCGTCGTGTGAATGCGCATACAAATAGGGTCACTATTCGCCTACTACTAAACTCATAAGAAATCCATTTAGAACACATAAAAATCAGTAAAGCAAGGGGAGAGCTCATGCTTTGAGTTTGCTGACTTGATCAATCGAAAAGGCCTGACACTTCGACAGTAACTCACTACCCTTTCAGATAGAGAGATCCTTTATCTAGAGCTAGAGATAGGCCCAAAGTCTTGTGTATGATGGTCGTAGATGGTGTGGTCTCAAGGGTTACCCCAGACCACTCCCTGCTCGAGGAACGTAGTAACTCGACTAAAGGAGAGGCATTTAGATCATGCATGGATGAGAGACCCTTGCTTGAGGGCATGAAGGAATTCACAAGAGAATCAGGGGCAACTGTCAGCAAATCAAATAAGGGGTACCCAGCTCTCTTAAGTTAAGGAAGTTCGTGACCTAATAGGAGTGACTGTAGTCAAGCAAGCAGAAGGTTACAGGCAAGCGGGGTAGTGTACTTTTATCCGCAAAGAATGGGATTGATGCTAAGCTAAGGAATCCCCTACTAATCGAAAGAGGGGATTCAAAAGTGTCTATTCTATATTCCAAGGTGCGAAGGGTCGATGTAATTGAGAAAGAAGCGCTCTAGCTCTCACTTGAAGTACAGGAAGGATAATGACTCGAGCTTTTCCGAATGAAAGGCGATAGGGGACGTACCCTAAGGAAGCAAGAAGGGAGGATTTTCTTTATCACTAGTCCTTGATCCGCCCCCTCGTCGACTAGCTTAACTTGCCGAACCTCCTTTCTTGAAGGCGCGCTTTGCTTTCAAGGCAGCTCGACCTTCAGGAAAGAATTCTTTGCTTTATCTCCTTCGCTACTAAAGGCGAGTTTCCGGTCTTAGCTGAATGTTCTTTCCTCCCTTGCCTACAGCGGCTCTCTCTATCTTTCATGGGGTAATCCTCCCTACTGGGAAGCCACTTTCTGATCCGCCAGCAAGCCTTCACCTCCTCTCGCTATCGGTCAAGCTGCACGCAATCCACAACAACAAGAGAAAGGCCAGTCACAGAACACAAACCCAATCCAGTCGGAGAACCCACCCATGCATTCAATTAGAAAAACCTTCCTTCATGTAGGTGCGGTCGAGCGGAAAAAGCCCAAGAGCTCCCCGCGTGGGGACCACCTACACAGGCATACAGCTGCGCACCAGACGGGTTAACAAAGAGCGCCTGTACACAACATAACAAAGCTTAATCTCCGTCTCAATAGACGGGCAGTTCCATATCGAAATCGATAGCCGGAGAATGGCCCAATGGTTTCTTCCACCTCGGTCGGCGAAAGGTTATTCACAATGTTAATAATCTCCTCCTCAGCAGATAGTCTGACTTCGTTGTCGGCTTGGATCGTAACGATGCTTCCTTTGTAGCGGAATTTCAAACACTGATGATATGTAGAAGAGATTGCCCCAGCTTGATGAGTCTCCCCAAAAATTGATTGAAGGTTGCCTTGATATCTAGGACATGGAACTCTGTCATAAGGCTGAGTGGACTCACTTGAAGATCAAGGGTAAACTTGCCCCTTGCAGCTCTCTTCGAAAGAGAGTATGCTCTTATTGATGCAGACGATGGAGTAAGGAGAGATTCTTTCAAGCCGAGAGTTTGGACAGTTGAAAAAGAAAGGGCACCCTCTTTAGAAGAGTTTGATCACCAAAGAGGTTTTTTCAACTATTCATTGAAAGGGGGAGCTTTACCCGCTAAAGACTTAGAACTCGAGGGGAGACGAATGCTAAGATGAAGGCCAGTCTCGGGAATCAGACTCGGGAAGAATAGGATTTTTTTCCTTGGGACTTTGCCACCCATAACATAAATAGAAGAGGAAGCTTCTGCCCTTTTTCCTTCTTTTGAGTCTACGCACTTTTGCTTAGTATGTTGTTTATATGCTTGTTAATTTAGTTTAATGGATCTTCTCATAGGTAGCTGCCTGTAATTAGCGACCTTCCTCTTTTTTACAAGCATGAGTAGGACTTCTAGTGTTGGGAAAGTCATCCTTTCCTTGACATAAGCTCTAGTTTCTCTCTGTTATGGCATTCCCATATGCTTTATAATTCCTATATGTTTCTATATTTGAGGTAGTATTCTTCTAGAGAAGGAAGAAAAGCCATCAGCCCAGGGATACTCTGTAGACCGTTAGACTCGTGCTTCTGTTGGCTGTTGGGAAGTACTTCGTTTCACTTCTCAAAACATAGGAGAGAAGCCAGTGACCGTAGGAGAGCTTTTTGCCCCTTCCTTGGTTCTTGGTCTATTCCGATGAATAAGACCGAATCGAGTGCATATTTATTCCGATTGCTTCCTTCCTTCGTATTCAATTCGTATCTCGAAAATCTTTTGTTAAAAGTTACCGATCTTGGCTAACATACGGATACTGAACTTCGTTACGTAACGAGTGACAATGGTTCACAGCCCGAGGGCTAATTCAAGTTCCTCTTTCTGTGGAATAACCGGTGCAAGTCTTTTCTGTTACAGTAAGAGCTGTCGAGAAAATAGAAGATCTGGTCCTATCCGTTGCTGGTGTTGAAGGAAGTTAATCAGAATAAGCTGTTTTCAAATTCAAATGGGTTGCAACAACTAATAATAACAACTTATTTTATTCTTAAAAAATAGGTTGCTTTTATTTTTTTTAGAATAGGTTGTTTTCGAATAAGCTCTTTGAAAGATAACTGAATGCGCTTAGTCCCTTGGGGGATTGGTCTGCATTCAGGGGCTCTTTTGAGCACTTTTGAGGAAGTGAAGACGAATAGTCGACTTTGCCTGCTTGACGGCTTTACGGATAAGGAATTCCTTATCAACAAATTGCGTCAATAAGAGAATCGATAAAGAGAATGCTCTCCCACAACCCCTTTTTTCACGGTTTAGGCGGCGAGCGAAAATCAACTCACTTTTGCTCCTCTCCCAAAGGTCTCTGCCCTTCCATCCCTTGGATCGACGAGAGTGCGCCTAGCCAGGAGTGTGGTTGGTGTCACCTCCCGTGCGCTAGCTGTGCCGGATGTTTATTCGCCCACTCCTTCACAGAGCGATGACTAACAGCCGGGGATTCTTTTAGTAGAGCCTGAAAGTAGCGCTTGGCTCGATTCCAACCACGGACGGAGATACATTTCATCCATATCGCGGGCCTCACATGGACAAAATTCCGCTCTTCTTGCTCCACCAATAAGAAAACATCAAGAGCTTCCTCGTTCGTACTCAATCAGTAGATCAATGATTCGAATGCGCATCCCTATCCAGTCAATAAAGAAAGATTAGGTTCGCGCTTCACTTCATATTTGAAAAATCTAAATAAAAACGAAGAAATCTCGTTGTCGCGGGCAGGCCTCTTTACCATCTTTCTACTCGAGACACGAGTAGAAAGAAAGAGAGTAATAAAACATGGTCAGTTCATCTGGATCGTTTCATCGAGCAGGGTGGGCGACCCTTCTTGCTTGCTTGGCCGTCAAAGAGAGGTGCGGAATTGGCAACACTATCGGAGTTGCTAGCAGATCGAAATCGGAGGGAATCAGTGCCAATCAGTCACAACAACAGCCAGCCTTGGAATAAGATCAGTCATTCCAGCAAACGTAGGCTTGAAAGCCGGAGTGCGTCAGGTTTTCGAGTCGATCCATATCCAATAGCTTGATTGGTCGAATGACCAGGAGGGGCTTGCTAAAAGCCATTCACCGCCTTTGGAAAAGGATTCTCGCGTCCCCTTTCCTTCCTCAAATCTGCCTCCAGCAAGACGCCAAAAGCCGTATAGTGCAGGAGCCCTGACGTGAACGGACGTTTTCTTTGTCTAAAAACCGGAGACATCGCACCTGCAGTGTCTCAATCTCCTCATCAAAAAAATCGGAAGTTGGGAGCGTTCTCTTTCTCCCTCTTTGTGCTTGAGCTGACTCATCCTCACAAAATATCTTGGTGAGAAACTCCTGCTCTGAATGGGTAAAGGAGGTGAGCTTGGAGATTGACTGGGAAGAAAGCGAAAACCTGGGTCGGCTGAGACACTTGGACTTGAGGGGAACCCCATAATCTGCTTAGGAACCGCTCATTCTTCTTACTCCCGCTCCTCGTCGGAAGGAAGTTTCTGTTGATTCACCAGCGTGAAGATAAGTAGATGTGGCCCAGGGTTCTTCGGAAACCATTGATCGAGTAGTTTATCCGGTTCCATTTGATCCATCAGTGGTTGATCTTCTAGGTGAAAGAGCTCCTATTCTAGCTTCTACTCCCACGGGAGGGGGCAGTCAATTCACTCAGTGGGCGAGCTTTCCCGGGTCGGGAGAGTCCTGTTTCATAGGTAGGGGTGAAGTAGACTCTGAGTCAAACAAAGAAAAGAAGCGTCGCTTTGCTTTAGCCTGGTTATTAGCTTACTTACTAAAGGACGTAGCTCCACTGGAAATTCTCTACCCTTGCTCGCCTGCTTGAGTTCAAGATTGAGTTTCAGAATCAAAAGAATCAATAGAAAGAAAAGTGCTTACTGTAGCCGTAACTTTCACTGTCTATTAATCTAGCTAGCTATCCAGCTTAGTCTGCCTTCTACTCTTTCTTAGCCTAACTTCCTCTGTTGAGGGATAGGAATGAATCTAAACTACTTAAGAATCTACTTTAAGGTCAATCACAAAGATAAATTATTAAATAAAGTCTCTGGCTCAGCTTTATCAGATTGGGGAATATAAAGTACTTCCTCCCCTGTCCTTTCTTCATCTCAACTACTAGGATTGGAAGACTTCCACATCAAGTGGAGAGTATAGAACAAAAAAAAGTGGATGTCGGTACCAAAGTTGCTGATTAAGCTGTTACTGCGGTTCTTTATTTTATATAGGATCAAACTCTTCTTTTGACTATGATTGGGCCTATAACGAAAGTGGTAGAACCTCGTGAACCAGGCGTACTACTTCTTTTTTCCTTTCTTCTCTTATGATATTTCTAGGGGAAGATGAAGAATGATGCTATAGCCTCTCACTTTTCCGCTATCCGCCTTCTTGTGATAGGGAGATGAGGGATGCAGACATTGATTACATACTAGTTTTTCAGACCTTCTGCTGAAAGCCTTCAAAATCCTCTTCTAGTCGCTTACCTACCTCGAGGAGTGACTCTTTTTCTTGTGTTTAGCTGAGGGAAGGAAGGTGTTATGGCCTGCCCGAGGAGGAGATTCAGTCCCTTTTTATGGCTGTGGAGAAGTGGACGAGGATCGCGGAGGTGTTCTCACTATGGTGATTCGGTGAAGAGGGCGTAAGCCTAGTGATTATTGTTGAGATCTTGTTGGTAGACCTCCACGATATGCGAATGTAGCTACTTCAGAGTATGTTCCCACTCCTAATCCTTCAACCACTACTGAGCATAAAACTCTATCTGTGTCTGAGGATGAGTACACTAAGTTCTTTCAGTATCAAGCAGCAAAGCTTTAATCTATTCCTACTGCATCATTCGCCCTACCTTTCTTTCTCTTTCCTATTGACATAGCAAAGTATGGTTCCAGCGAAACCCGTCTATTCATTCGTTTGTAGCTGAATTTCTCTTATTCTGGTAACATTCATTCCTGCTGTTTGTGAGTAGTCTTCCCGGTTTATCCTCTGTAATAAGAGGTAAGAGTAGTAGGAGCGATACCGTTGTAGCTAGAGTAGTAAATCAAATCCCTTTTTCGAGAAAGTGGTAATGAATGGTCTGTAGTAAGCAAACCCAGTAGTAGCTGTTATTAGTAATACCAGTCATTCCTCGGATGGGAAGGCGTAGGCGTAAAGTAAAAAGGCGGTGGGCTGGCTTAGACAGCAAGCAAGCGAGGAGATTCACCAAGCCGGTGTGACAGTATGAGTAGGGTAGACTAGCAGGCAAAGGAAGCTCGGATCTTTCCATCTCACTTCACTCCGATTGACCTAAGGAAAGGCATGAATAGATGAATAGGCTGCAGCTGTTGTTGGAGTATCATAGAATAAAGCAAATCCCCTAAAATAGAAGGGTTCGTCTTTCAGCTTCTTTGCTAGTCTTAGAGTCTAACACCCGGGTAGAAGAAAAGGAAGAAGTAATCGAAGAAGAGAATTAACTAACTATCCCGGATAACCTTTAAATTGCAAGGAGTCTTCTTAGCGGCCTTGAAGGAGTGAAAGAGAGAAGAAAGAGTAGCCGTTGTTGGTGTAAGCCTATCAGCTGTTGAATAAGCAGTGTTAGCACCAAAGAAGGATGGATGGGAGCTGCTGCTATAATATAAGAGTAGAGCGTTGAACTTTATTGATTTTACCCGATGCTCAAGTTCTGAGTGGGCGTAGGCGCACGTTCTCAAAGGTGGATTTGATAAGTGGATACAACCATGGTATTGGTTGGGTGGGGAGACGAATGGAAGACGGCCTTCAGCACAAAGGAGGGCCCGTATGAGTGGCTCGTGATGCCGTTCGGTCTCACCCATGCACGCACCGAGTACCTTTATGCAACTGATGAATGAGGTACTGAGACCATAGAGGGGGTAAATTCCGTATACCTGAATGATCTTTCTCTTTCCGGAGTGAGGAAGACCTAAACCGTAACTTGTGGGAATTTTTGGATAAAGTTGTATGTCAACTTGGAAAAGGGCGAGGGTGGTCTACGATCAGTTGGGAAACTCGTATACCGACGGGTTTGGTTGATCCCGGGAGGGATTGAAGATAGACCAGTCCAAGCAAGAAAGAGTAAGTGAGGCGGCTATGAAGGCGTCAGGAGGTACGAGAAATGTAAAAATGTCAACAGTAAGTTTCTACGAAATTGGAGTGGGATAGCGTCGGGTCTGGCTTTGTACTGGAGGAAGGAAGGGCACAAGGTAGCGTAGCTTCGAGCTACTGAAAAGACGCTTTACCTTTGTTTTTACCGGATTTTTCACAGTGATTTTTGAGGTGTGATCGTAGACCACCCTCGGGGAAGGCAATAGGAGGGGTGGAGGGCAGACCAGTGAAGTTTTAGAGCTCGAAGTTGGACGACGCTCAGCAAAATGACTCCACGTATGATCCAAAATTTCAATGGTGAGAGCACTGAAAAATGTTCAAAACTATCTATTGCCAAAGGATTCGTAGTGCACACGGACCATCAAGTACGGAGGTTCAACCAGTCTCAAGAGAAGTTGAACGCGAAAGAGTCAAAGTGGGTGTTCTTCCTTCCATCGTGCGTGATACGACATAAGGCAGGGAAGCGCAACGTCGTAGCAGATGCACTAAGTAGAAGGGCCATGCTACTGCAGTCTGTGGAAACCGTAGTGAACTACGGAGGAAGGTGGGGACGGATAATTTTAGGACTTTTGCGAGGCATGGAGGTTGAGCGGGAACCCGGGGAGATCGAAGTAGTGGACTACTTTAGATTAGAATGATGTTCTATTTTTGAAACCTGCATACTGAACTTTACGAGAGACCCTATTGAAAATGAAGGAGTTAGAGGGCGGAGCGGGGAGCTAAGACAAAACGTACCAATTGGTAGAGGAGAACTACTATTGGATTGGCCCGGGACATTGAAAGATTTGTTTAGTCGTGTCGTCTTTGTAAGGAATAAAAAGGTGGCAAGAGGTCTTTATTCCCAGGCTCGTAAACTCGCTCCTAGTTCTTCTCCCATTTTCGCCCACCAGATAAGGCGCATCCCTTCGCGGAGTCCTTCCTACCCAAGAAAGAAGAATAGAATGAGGGTTTACAGGGTGAGCTTCAGGCGAACTAAAGGGAGTAGATCACTAGCCAAGTGTTAACAGTCAAAAGTCCCGATGATGATTTAGGAATGAAGTGAGTCTGCTTGCCTGTCTAGTCGGAGATAGCCTTTTCAAAGTCAGGAGTGGCGGGATGCTAAAGAGAATGCTGCTGCTGCTTCTGAGTTCGCATGTGCCTCGGGAGAACCACTACATATAAATATGCCTCTATGCCATTAACTTCGCATCTCGAAAGATAAAAATCTAGAGAAAGAAAAATCCCCTTTTAAACGATAAGCGCTACGCCCCTCCTTGCCTAAGAGTTCTTGCTTCCTTAATAAATTACCTGCTGCTCTCCTTGCTGCTTTCCACTAAGGGTCTGAAAGAGTTGGATAAAGTTTCACTCTCGATGGCAAGGCTGGGGGAAGATCGAAACTTCTAAGAGGTGAACCTGTTTCCGGATTCCTTCTAGCGCTTAAGGTGCGTAGCGGATTGACTAAGAGATGGGGCATTACCGGTGTTGGGATACCTTTGAATATAACTCAACGTATAGAAAGGAAGAGGTTGGGGCTTCTCTCTAGATAGTGAGTGGTCGAAACTTTGGGATCTAATTCCATATCGACAAGCATATCATAAAGTCGGCCCTTTCGCGAGAACCTCTATACCCCGCCATAAAATGCGGCGCATAGCCATGAGACGGCGACGAGTAAGGGACAGGGAGGGGCAATTGCCAGCAATGCCTGGTAAACATGTAGAAAAGACAGTTGAGAAGGCCTTTAGGGGCGCTGTTTTCATCCAACTAGAAATATCGTAGGAGAAGCAAAAGAATGTAACATCCTTCCTTCTTCTTCTACCGTTCCTACTCAACCGATCTGCGACAGCATAAATATACTTTAACAGCGGATATGCGACCTTCATTCACTAGATGTAAAGAAACCATCCAAAGGGGGAAACCCGCATACCCACTTTTCCCCTCCCCCCCGCGATGCAGGGGGCCTCGCTGTCGCCTTTGGCTCGAGCTACTTTTGCTCCTGGAACGGATAGCCTGCTGCCCAAAATCAAGCCCTATCGTGTTTTTTAAGAAAACTGGGATGCAACTGCGGTCTGGCTCTTTTGCAGTCTTTTGCCTGTAAGGAACTCCCCACTTGGATGGAATGGTCTTGCCGGAACTAATTTGTAGGATGGATGCACCGGAGATGGCAGTAACCTATTCCTAAAGATGACCGTAGGAGTCAAGTCTCGCTAACGAGAGTATAGAGTCAGTCTAAATTGAACCTGGAATACTAGACATGCTACTCTCAACAAAGGAATGCAACTAGAGGGATCCGACCATCAATGTTCGTTCCGCCGGACCTATGGATAAAATGACTCGATACTCTGCTGCTACTGCTATTACTACTGATGAGTCCCTACTGAAGGAATTCTGTATTTATTCACTAGTCATCTCGTATCTTAGCTGAACGGTCACCGGCTTCGCGAGACCATTTCGGTCTACGCTGGAGACTGTCTCAGTCCCTCTGGCTAGGCTCTTTGGGCCGACAGTTTCTCGATCAACTAGATGACGCATTTGAACAAAGACAGAACGAATCCAATCCTTAATATACACAATTTTTACTGATGACCGTGTGGTGCAGACTCTATTTGAATGGGTATTCTTGTTACCCTAGTTGAATTACGCTCAGTCCTTCATCTTACTGACCTGTGCATATTCACTCAACCCAAGGCAGGAGATGACTTTGATTACCCGTTCCGCACCTGGATGACTGAATTTCATGCTTCAAAGCAGAGTTGAAACCCTAGCACCGAACCCTAGAAGTGAACTAGTAGAATTAAAAATAGGCTAATGAGTCCGCTGCACACTTTCTATATCCGTACCTCATGCCCCCAATCATTCGACTGATAGTTCCGATCCATGTACTGTGCCTCTGAACTTTGACTCCTGACTTGACTTCGGAATGAGATGAGGGAAAGAATCCATATCTATCTGAGACAGCTGAAAATGCGTACTTACTGAATCAAGTCATTTTCCATCGAGTGAGATCCCTTGCCTTATAGGTTCATTGAACTAGTTTCATTCCCGAAGATCACTGAACTACCTTAGGGGTTCACTCACTTGAAAGCGTCTTCGAGTTATCATCAAATAAATGCATGGGTTTTTTCATAGCTACTTTTTCTTCCCGTACAGAACGAGTTCCGTCCCTTTCGACATACGCCCTACCCCCTTCATGTTCCCGAGGTCAATTAAAGGATCCGTTCACCCTACCTGTCGAGATAGACACAGGTGGTAGTCTCATTACTAATGCCACTGGCAGGCGATCGGTTTAGTTCTGGATCATCTACGCCTCTGGTCCTTAAGAGTCTTTTCTACGCTACGATCTTTGATTAAAAAAAGCGAGATGCTTCCAAAAAATACAGTTTGATTTCATTGTTTTCATCAAGGTCCGTTGTTGTGACTGGAAGAATTGATTCAGAATCGGATGCCCTATCTTCCTTCCCCTTCTTCTGAGTGAGGACATATCCTAATGAATTAGACGACCTCGGAAGGAACCATTAGAGGAGAAGGGTGGTCGTAGATCAGGTGAGGAAGGTTACTGGCCCAATATGAAGGAAGACGTTGAAGATTATGTGAGTACCTGTTTTACCTGCCTGCAGGACAAGACTGAGAGATCTCATCCTGCAGGTCTACTCGAGCCTCTACCAATCCTGGAGCGACCGTGGGAAAGTCTTTCTTTCTTTGGATTTCATTGTGGGATTGCCAAAAGTGAAATTGTAGAGATAAACAGAGTTGAGGAAAAAAAGTTCTTTTTTTACGAAGAGAATTCAGCCTCTGATTGTCTCGATTCGCCTTGGGTTCAATACTAGGCTTTTAGGTGATCCTTCTCGAACAGAATATGCTAGTTATAGTGGAAGAGGACGCCTATGACCACCAGCTCCACTAAGATTTTAGACTTACTATTTAGAGGAACCTGACTCTAGCCAACCGTCACTTTTGTGGGACCGTCTTACACTAGATCATCACTTTTCAATGGCGAATGTCACGCCATTTTGTCTCTTGAGCTCAACAACCACTGACGCAGTAAGTTAATGAATCGACTATGCAACTTTCCCAAAACATACAAAGCGGCTATTCTTTGCACAAGTTGAAAAAATCACCTTTGAAGGGACACGGACGGAAGCGTCAGCCCCGTAATGCAGAGAAACGATAAATACTTGTTGAGAAGGCTAAGTGTAGATTCTAAGCCTCATGAACCCTTTTTGGGCAATTTCGACAACCTTTGGCTAGATAAATTTAGTGGCTCATGCTTTTTAAGGAAAAAAGAAATAAATGTAATGAAAATGGAATTTTTATTGAATAATATGAAAGGAACAAAGGTTAAGCTATTTGGGAGATAGAGTGTTTACAAAAAAAGATGTGTCTAATTTGTGTCATTCCATCCCCTATTTACACTAGGAAATCTAGTCTATTCCTAATTAAATTCTAAAAGATAAATACAAATAATTAAAGATAATTAAAGATAATTAAAGATAAATAAAGATGAATAAAGATAAAAGCTAAAACTAAATCTAAATAATAATCTTTAACAATTATCCTAATATAATTAAAATTTAAATAGAGTCTTATGTTTATAAAATCTTTTATTTGCACTTTTACCCTCAAGTCTCCCATACTTTGCATTTTCGACACTACTTCTTTCCTACTTCGCATGTTGGCCCATTTTACCTTTAAATTCACACTTTTTGACCCAAAATTTTCTTTTGCATTCAATTTAGTCCCTACAAGATAAAAAAATCATAAATAGCTCAAATTAGTAGGATCATACTCAAAATAAATATGTAATTAATACATAAAAATATGTCATTTTAGAGTATTATCATTAATAGTTGAGTGAACAAAATAGAATGAAGTCAATAATTTAGTGACCATTTATGTACTTTACCCAAAAATTCTATAACAAGGACAATTTAGTAAAATGTGCTTCTAAATAATCTTATATTCTATCAACCAAACACTCGAATATCACATTCCAACCAAATAAACCAAATAAGGTAATGTAATATATAAATCTGTAATATTACATTTCTGTAATCCTATTACAAAAGGTAATATTACATTACTTGAACCAAACACCCCTTAGTGTTCATTATATTACTAAATTGACATAATTTTTTAAAATAAAACCATAATAATACATTGATTTCTTAATTTTATCATAATGTTGAATAAATAGTATTTAGTAACTATATAAATTTATGCAAAAACTATAAATGATTTTTATAGCAATTTATTAGTAGTCCTTAATTAGTGGCTTTGTAACACCCCACACTCGACCCAATCGTCGAGTCCGAACACAAGACACCACATTCGTTTCCAAAACAACTCAGAATAAATTTATTTATAATTAATAGGTTTTAGCATATAACCATAATAAATCTCATACATTTCAAATCATACATATGAACATACATAATAAAAGTTCCATGGTCCTACTTTTAGTATTTCAAGGTTATAGGAGGCCAAATATGGAGTCAGCATTTGGATGCAAACTCAAATTATCAAAATTGAACAATGCGTCTTGAGACAGTGAAACTATGTCTCGAGAATGCTTTCTTTGTTTCATATTTTTAGTTTCAATGTTTATTGTCTCGATTAAATTTTTGGACAAATTAATTTAATAAATTCGATCTTGAAATTAAAGAAAAATAAAGTAGTTACAATTCTCCCATCCTTTAAAATATTTTGTGTCGGATATTTATTGGAAATTAAATGTGAGTATCATGCAAAGTTTGCTCCTTTCGGCTCCCAATTAGTTTCCTCGATGCTAAGACTTCTTTTTATTATACACTTACTACTGATACGTGGCTATTCATCAATTCTTTTTAATTAAGTAAAATTCCCAAGATTTCTTATTCTTATTCAGTCCTTCTTATAGTCCCTAAGGTCGCATTTAGTTTGACATCAACTTTAGCGCCACTAGTCATTATTTGATTCGACACTATAGGGCTTCCAAGCTTATTACGCCACTCCCATAATTCCACATATTCAATATTACCACTACCACTAAGGTTATCTCGAACATCATATTAGTCCCCACGTAAGTTTCACAAGTTTCTCACTGTAATACACTTACTCCTATGTAGATTTTTCTTACGGCTCCTATTATCTCTCATGAAAGGGTTATTCGTTGGTCTTATTTCTTTTACTTAGTCACTACTATATTTATACTCATGCCTACCTCTACTTACTCCACTTAATTTCCTTATCAAGTTTCCTTGGCATTAAATATCACGATTAACTCTGCTTACCTTTATTACTTCCCATTTAATCATATTACTCTCCCAGTTATTCTCTTGGCCTACCTAAATGAGCTCATACTCTATTTAAGTTATCTCCTTTGACCACTGGTGGATGTCATACTCGTCTCTTTTGTAGTTAGTCGACCATTTATCAGAAGTTACCCCAATCCTCTTCTCTGATCCATTCATAGACATTTGTTGATACCTCATATCTTACATTTCATCCCACATTACGCTATTAATAGTGTTCAAATCTCAATTGCTTACTTACGAAGATTTTCAAGTCCGTGGCTTTATCTTACTTGATTAGGCCAAAACTACGTAATAATGTATACTTGCATATATCTTCATTTATCTATGTTGAGCACATCATAAAATTTGTGACTTGGGCTACGCATTATCTGTTGGAAAAAGTTCGGTTTGAAAATGATTTTCTTACATAGCGGAAAATTAAAATTTTGAAAACCCTTTATTGAAATCGTACTTAAGTTTTGGCTAGACGGGTCCTTGTCATTCCCAACTTTCAACCGAATGGTCTTTTCCACTATTTTTGTACCACGAGCTGTTTTGAGTGTGGGCTTGAACGATTCGAATCAAATACAAAACCGAAAATATTTTTTTTACTTTCAGTGTGAAAGCAAAACTTCTCTCAATAGAAACCAACTTAATTGTTATTCCGAAAAATAGAATTAAAACTTAGAGAATAAATTCTCACTATTTTTAGGCAGAACCCTATCTATCTATTTATAGGGGAAGAGGTAAAACCTTATTGAATTGTAAAAGTTTATTTCAATAGGTGGGGTGCTATCTTAATTAAACAAACTAGGGTTTGTCATCCCTTATTTTAAACATGAGGGGCTTTTAGGCCTCTCCCATATCAGGTCCAATTACAAGTGTTTCATGGACTTTTAACCCAGTACTTTATAATTTGACCCAACCTGATATTTGTTTTTCTATTTCCCAAAATAAACACCTTAAATAAATTTCTCAACCCAATTCTAATTCCGTTAAAATCATGACGACTTTTCCATAAAAAAATCTATGAGAAAATATATTTAATATTTCTATATTCAATGGATTCACCATGACCAATAAATTTATTTCCATTTTCGAACTTCAATTATTTGAAAAATTATAAATTCATTTTTAGGTCATTTTCATATTCATTTAGAAAAAACCACATTCATTTCCAAATGTTTCTCATTTATCTAACTTTACCATTTCCATCCATTTTTGTTCCTTTAATTCAACATGCAATTCATTTTTGGTTTCAAATGATTTATAATTAAGTTTCAGCTTTTCACCTATTAATTATAAACTCATTTAGTCACTAAGTCATTTCACTGTAGTACCGTGACTAAGCTCTCCCTAATGACATACCATTACGAAAGCAACTCGATTAGTGCTCATTCAATGACCTTGCCATAAGTGTGTTACCCTCATAGGATATCTTTAATCTCTTTGAGATAAATTTGTTCTCCCAATATGATCCTATTTTATCTCATGGTAACCATTACATCTTCCTTTATTAAAAGTCAATAACTATCAAATAGTAATCAAGTCATTTATCATAAAACCGAACGACCCGTGGCCACATTTACTTTTGATCAATCATGTAATGCCAATGAGAGGATATCATTTACCCATATCTCGAGCTATGAATTCCACTATTGTTAATGACACTACATACTGTAGAAGTTGTATACCCAACACACCAACTTTTGGTTCCTCATCTATTTGAACTTAGGCTTTTACTTACATTAAAGTATACAATCATGCATACATAGCCTGTCATCCACTCAGGATTCAGGTATACCATAATTTGAACTTCAAAAGTGAATAAATCCATAAAAAAATTATGATCTACTTTTTTCAGGTCTAGTCTAATATACAGTCAGTCCAGTCAGTCATATCTATGTCTCTATCTTTTGAAAATCATCCATTCTGATGCCTAAGATAAGGCATCTCCCCGATTGGACTTGATAGATGACATATAAGTCTTTCAATCGATTTGCTCATTTTCGATTAGACTAAGGACATGTTTAGGTTCATTTACTAATATAAGTTGTCTTTCCATATTACAATCCGACCATGTAATACCACTTAGTATTAGTTTAAACATTAGACAACCAGTGAGCTAATATTTGCTTTTATCTTACTTTGCATGCAAAAACCACATGAGGACATTATACAAAGGACATTAATGTAATTCATGAATGATTTTATTAACCAATCTATTTGAAAAAAATTACAAGCTTACATACTTCTTCCAAATAAATTATGTAATCCATACCTACTTTTCCTTGAATATCTTTTTCAGTTTATACTTATGGCCTTTTTTCAAAGGTACAAGACTAAATTTTCCTATTGGTAGCATTCATTAAGTTCTATACATACTCGCTCGAAGTTATCATGGATCTTACGGCATAGCATCTATAGTGTTTTCATTAAGAAATCACTACTTTTTACCATTATTGACTCGTGTTTTCTAGTTCTTAGCCATTGTCTACTCCTCGCCTAAATTCTTATACTTTCCCTTTTATGATCAAAACTATTCTTAGAATTTGCCATAACCCAATTAGATTGCCTAGATATCCTTTCACATTTGTCTCTACAATCCCTTTCATGGATAGGGTTAAATTTCTGAACATATCAAGCTTAATGAAAGTTTTAGAAGAATTCCCAGATCCTTATCTAGTTTGGACTGGAATGACGTCTCTTGCTCCTTCCTCTTAGGTCCTTCTAAATTTATAGTGCCAATTGAGCCTCGAGTAACCATTACAGATATGAGTTCATCTCCTTTAAACATCCACGACCTTGCGGTCAACTCAACCTTAAGGCAATACATTACCTATTCTTATTCATACATTTCATTATTCATAATTTTTTTTGCCACATACGCACTAAGAATTCGTATTTTGTATATAACCAAGACTCTTAATGATTCACAAATCATTCATATACAACAAGTTGAATCTCGAAGTGTGTATATACAAAATCTGTAACAACCCATTTTTGAGTCAAATCGAAATATTGGTTTTGGGACCACAAATCCGATGTTAAAATATTTATTTTATTATTTTATTAAAGTTTACAGCATGATAGAATTATTATGTGAAAGTTTCATAAAGAAATTTTACTGTTTGAATACTTAATTCGGTAAAAAGGACTAAATCGTATAAATTGTAAAATGCATGTTCTATTAGTTAAAAGTATTAAATAGCTATGAATCATTAAAGTAGACGTCCTTATGTTGTAATTAGACCATAATTAAATTGAATGGACATTAATGGGCATAATATCATGATATCTGGTGGTTTTTAATTAAGGTTATTAATGTAATTTGGTATTAAATGGTTAATTAAATTATAAAAAAAAAAATATCACTATAACACCCCTTACCCGTATCTGAGGCCGGAATAGGGTACGAGGCATTACTAGACATAATCGTAAACAAACATGCAAAACTGAGCCATAAAATTTCATTTTCTTTTAAAAATATTCATAAATATGCATGAAGTCCCTTAAACGGGCTTACGAGGCCTTAAATGTACTTTGAGAGTGGTTAGGGACTAAACTGGGTACTTTAGAAAGATTCGGGGAAAACTTAGGAAAATTTTCCAAGAAGTAGAGTCACATGCCCATGTGGGCACAGGGACACGCCCATGTCCTCAGGCCGTGTAACTCTCTGACTATAACGTCAGCAAACAAAATTTAACCACACGGGCAAGCCACACACCCGTGTGCTAGGCCGTGTCATCCATACGACTGAGACACATGGCCGTGTCTCTACCCGTGTGGCTAACACTTAGGCTATTTTCCAAGCCTCTTGTTACCATTAATTCCCCACATCTTTACACACATCAAATTTATACATCATGGCATCATTTTTAACAATCAACCATAACATATTACCCAATAATTAATCTCTACTTATTCAACGAATGTCCATGTTCAATCATTATCAACTTAATGCCAATTTACGCATTTATTCCATAGCCATGACCACCCCGAATGGTCCTAAAGCATTTATCATGTACATGTGTCATACATTACCCATTCATAGCAGACAAACATAATCAGATCACAAAGCATAAGCACACCGCATGGATAATTTGGCGTACAAGCCACAATCATTATAAGCCACCTCTCATGGCTATGTACAATAAATCATTACAAGCTAATACATTTGGCTATTCATAACAACATCTATCATAAAAACTAAGTCTCTATACATGCCACTCACTTGAAAACGCTTAACATATATATATGTTAGCTTCCCTAAGTTGATGACTTGATAGTGTGACGCTGCATCCGACGATCTCCAACCCTGAGCTAACCTGTCATTACTAAAGAAATGAAAAGGAAGGAGTAAGCTTTATGCATAGTAAGTCCATATGAAAATAATAAGCAACATGCTAACATGTTTCTTAAGATAATACAACCATAATTGCACTTATATTTACATTTTGGTCATACTATCTTCTTGAGTCATAGTTACCAAATTATTTATATCTAGAACTACGGAGCTCCAAATTAAGATCCACTAATTTTCCCTAAAACTAGACTCACATATTTTCTTACCACAAAATTTTCATAATTTTTGGTCTAGCCAATAAGTACAGTTTATTATTCAAAGTCTCCCCTATTTTGCTATTTGTAAGTTCCAACATCTCTTCACTACAAATTAATCATCTCATAGTACGGGACTTGGATGAAGCTCCCATCTATTTCCTTTGAAAATAGACTCATTAAGGATTTTAAGCATATAAATTCCAGCCCATAATTATTTTTTACAACTTCTAGTGATTTTCCCAAGTCAGAACAGGGGAATCAGAATTCATTCTGACTCTGTCTCACAAAATTTCAAATATCTCATAGTATGGAATTCTTTTTCTTACACTGTTTCCATGTATTATTCAGCCTCTAATTCGACTTCCACCATTTTTGGTGATTTTTCAAAGTCCCACAATGACTGCTGTCCAAAACTGCTTTAATACAATATAATGAAACTACCAGAAGTTCCTTTTCAACTCATCATGAACTCACCATACATGATTCCATGTTCAGTTTTATAATGTAAGCTAGCATGGTATTGCAACAAAATGTATAATCATAATTCATACATCTTAGCTCACTAAGGTTTCGACATTTCGAGGTCTCAATAAGCATAAGCTTAGTGTACATACCTGTACCATACATTCTTAATCATATCATTCCACCTTTTAACCCAAAAATCTTAAATTACCCATTGAACCTCTCGGAATACTAAAGGACGCTCGGGACTATCATACACCAATTTGAATACCAAAGCCATGTCCCATACATGGCCTTACATGGATCCACATATCGTTGCCATATCCCAGATATGGTCTTATACAAGGTCTCATGTCAGTGCTGTGCCATGTCCCAAACATGGTTTTATACTAGCACATATATCATCGTCGATGCTATGTCCCAGACATAGTCTTACACAGGCACAAATATCATTAATCATAGTGTCATGATATCCAAGTCCTAAGTATTCCTTCGGCTACCCAGGGCTTCCGAGATACAAAGATATCGCCAAACTTTCGTTGAATCAATACAAGCCGATTTCATTAGGTCATACATACATGTATCATACAATGTCAAATATTAAACACATAATGATCACAGTATTATTGAATTACTTACACACAACTTACTTGTCGAAATCTCGTTGGGTACAACCGTATAGCAATTCACACAACTCATGTAATAGTAATTTAACATTCATCACATTTTCTACATCATATTCATCATCCATAAATTCTTCTAATATATTAAATATACATTTTATGCCATAATAATAGATAATTACAATTCAAGCATGATATTGCATTATTATTACCATATGAACTTACCTCGAATCCAAGCACGACTAATTATTCCATTTTAGTCCATAATCTCGTACCTTCCCGTTTTAAGCCTGAATCTTGTTTTCCTTGATCTAAAATATCACATTTAGCTTAATTATTAGTCACATTATTCATTGTGACCCAAAAATCATATTATGGAAAAATTACATTTTTGCCCCTAAACTTTGTCATATTTATACTTTTTCCCTTAAGCTCGTAAAATGATTTTTATTCAATTTCCTTGCATTTTAAGCCTAGCCAAATCATTTTCATAGCTATAGCAGCCTCTAATTTCCACTAAATCACCCTTTTATGACCAATTTTACAACTTTTACAAAACGGTCCTTTCGTACGTTTTCACTGAAAATCACATAGTAAAAGTCATTCCTCTAACCATAAACATGCATAATCTACTATTAAACCTCAAAATACCAGCATGTCACTCATGGTTAAATTTTTAAATATAAACCCTAGCTCAAAATAATGGTAGAAATAGGTAAATGAAGTTACCGGGACTTCAAAAGCGTAAAGAACATTAAAAACGGGGCTCAAGATCACTTACAAATGAGATTGGAAGCTTGAACCAAACCCTAGCCATGGCTTTCATGGTATTTTTAGCTGGATGAAGAAGATGGGCGTGAATTTGGATTGTTTTCCCTTTTTATTATTTTAATTATCAAAAGACCAAAATGCCCGTAACTTAAAAAATATTCTATTTCACCCATTTCATGTCTATTTTTGTCCATAATTAACCAATGGTCTAATTACTATTTAAGGACCTCCAATTTAAAATTTCATAACAATTTGACAACTCTAACATTTAGAACTCAACCTTTGAACTTTTTACAATTTCGTCCTTTTGACCAAATTGAGTGCCGAAATGTCAAAATTTTTGAACGAAATTTTCACGAAATCATCCCGTGAAATTTTAGACCATAAAAATATATTAAAATAAACTTTCTTACATCGGATTTGTGGTCCCAAAATCACTGTTTCGACTAGGCCCTAATTTGGGATGTTATAATCACTTTGTTTTTTCTTCATCCAGTCGAATTTAGGAAACAAAAACACCATTAAAGGAGTTTTAAAGGTTTGATCATCAATATTTAAGCATGTAAGTCTATTTTTCTCAGTTTTTAATGATTTTTACGTTTTTAAGATCGTTGTTTCGTATTCTAGCTAGCCCATACCTTAGATTTTGAAACTGTTAAAAATTTATCATGTTGCCAATGTTGAATGCTTGAGTAAATTGATGGTTGATGATGGATTTTGAATGATTTTTGATAGTTAAACTAGTTTTGTAAAGTAATTTTTGACAAAAATGTAAAATAGGGATTAAATTGTGAAAATGTAAAATGTGGTGGTCAAATGTGTGAAATAATGAAAGATATGGGCTTTTAGGAGTCCCTATGAAATTTAGCTAGGCATGGGTTGGTACTAAATTGCATGAATCTGCAATTTTATGTGATAAGGACTAAATTGTAAAAATACAAAAAGTATAGAGGCAAATGTGTATATTTCCAAAATATGAATTATGAGATTAATTGAATAGATTGAATACTGAATGTATTGAATTTGATAATATATAGATCAAGATAAACCGAGATCAAATTTAGACCGGGGAAAAGGAAAAGTAGACGAGTAATCGATAGTTTCCATCCGAGCAACTTGAGGTAAGTTTGTATAATTAGAATCAAACTTTTAAATACCTATGTATAATTAGAATCAAACTTTTAAATACTTGTGTTTATTTAAAATGTATGTATATAATTGAGAAATTGATATAATTGTATTATGAGTGCCTAATTGATATAGACTAATGGTTACCGAGCCCTATTTGAATTGTATGAATTCGTAGAATAAAAGTGAAATGTCACTAGGGTTACCGATTTGGTTGAGCTCATGCATTTGTTGTGGACTCACCACAACTCGTATGAGCTTACCGATGTTTCAGCTCATCAGAGCTTACTGTTTCAGCTCAATAGAGCTTACTGTCCATCAGCTCATAAGGAGCTTACCGATCATGGCTCGAAAGATCGAAAATGATAATGAATTGATAGATTACTGATGTATGTCACTAGGGTTACCGATTTGGTTGAGCTCCTGCATTTGTTGTAGACTCACCATAGCTCGTATGAGCTTACCGATGTTTCAGCTCATCAGAGCTTACTGTTCAGCTGAATAGAGCTTACTGTCTATCAGCTCATGAGGAGTTTACCAATCATGGCTTGAAAGATCGAAAATGATAATAAATTGACAGATTACTGATGTATATCACCCGAGTATCCTTCGATGTCCTAATGGGTTCATCAGGCATAAATACTGCTTATATGGATGAGCTATTGTTTGCAAATGAACTATTGTTTAAATAATGGAGAAAGAAATGCTACCAATGTTGTATATGATATATGATTTTAGTATAATGCAATGTATTAAGTATTGAATTGATATAATGGATGGTTACATGTACATTATGGCTAACTTGTTGATGAATGTTTGTGTTTAGGCATTTGGAAATTGAATTGGGTACATCTTATTTATTGCCTTAATATGCATAAATGGTAAGTTTCATTCTAAAATTATACGGCATTACTAAGCTATAAAGCTTACTCTGTTTCTTTTTCTATGTTTTATAGAGGTTCGTTAGCTCGCTCGTTTCAGACAAGTCGGAGTTTCACATCACACTATCCAATTGCTGATTGGTACTTTTGAACTTATGGATAATTGTAAATATGACATGTATAGGCTAGTTTTAATGATGATAATTATGGTTACTTGAGATTATGGATTTGGTACTTTTTGTATATAAGTTAAGCCATGTGATTTGGCTTATTTTGGTATCATCTTTTGGTTTTGTATAAGTGTTCAATTATGATATATGTTTTGGCAAGAAATAGATGAAATGAAAATGTGCAAATGATGTTTTGATATCCAGTTGACATATGAATGGATAATGCATGATATTAAGTAGGTGATTGAGTACTAAATTGAATTGGTATATTATATGTATGAAATGTTATGGAATGGTTGCCAATTGGGTTATGAAATGTGACCATTTATATTTGTGTATGCTTATGAAAATAGGGTGGCAAAATGGCTTTGCAAATAGCCTATTTTTGTCCACACGGGCGTGTATCTCAGTCGTGTGTGACATACGGTCATGTTATACGATCGCGTGTCCCTTGATGTTGAAATTAAATTGAAGTCAGTATGCTCCACACGGCCTCATACACGGGCGTGTGACCGGCCGTGTGGTACAAGTCAGTATACCCCCTAAGTGGCACACGGCTTAGCACACGGGCATGTGACTTGGCTGTGTTGCATAAGTTAGTATACCTTACAGGTTTTGCACGGCCTAGTACACGGGCGTGTGTGGCCATTTCAAAGGGCACACGGGCTAGACTCACGGGCGTGTGGTTGGCCGTGTGACCCAAGTTAGTATACTTTCCAGTTTTCACATGGCCTGGCACACGGGCGTGTCCTTGACCGTGTGATACAAGTCAGTATGCATCCTGTTTCCACACGGTCTAAGACACGGGCGTGTCTTTTAGCCGTGTGAGACACACGACATATTTGCACAGGTGTGTGACAGTTGAAATGTTGAAATTTTTCTAAGTATCCAAAATTTTTATATATTATCGTTTTAGTCCCAAATCATTTCTAATGCATGTTAAGGCCTTGTAGGCCTTAAAAGGGACAATATGATTGTATTGAATGATATTTGTATATGAATGTATGAATGTATAAGATATGATTATTAAATGACGTGTATTGATCGGTAATACCTCGTAACCCTACCCGGTGACGGATACGGGTTAGGGGTGTTACAAAATCAATCACTATCTATTTCCAATACAAATTCAATGATATCACAAAAAAATACTTGAAGCATTACTATTCTTTCATTCATTCAGGATTTCCAAAACATATAAGACATTTTCAAATATGCACATACATACACATGGTATTTTAGTTAACACATTATTGAACCTTCAAGTTCAAATTCTGAATAAAATCTTATGTGAATTTTTACTACTACTTACTCTAGTCCTGGAAGTGAATAAGTCATAACACTAGGCTCGTGTTTCTATAGATTATCTACTTTAAAGTATATTCACTATATTGAACTTCAAGATCGTTCCACTCTTTCATGTATCAAGGCATTTCTCTGGATTTCCTTCATCAATTAAACAATATAACATAACTCAGCAAAGTTCATTTCAAGTTATCAAATATAATCCACCTAAGCACCACAATAAGATCTTTATACACTTATTAAGTCACTTCCCCTCTATGCTCATAATTCTATCTGTAACAGCCCGTTTTTAGTGGAATCAAAAAAGTGGTTTCGGGACCACAAATCTAAGTCTGAAAGAAAAATTATTTTAATATTATTTCATGATCTGCATTATGATAGGAATATCGTATTAAAAATTCGTAAAGAAATTTTATTGATTACATGTTTAATTTAATAGAAGGGACCAAATTGCATAAAATGCAAAAATTGAGTTCTAGTAGCTATAAGTATCAAATAGTTATGGAATTCAAAATTTGAGGTCCTTATATGGTAAATAGACCATTAAGAGGAGTTAGTAGATAAGTATGATGATTCATCCATGGAAAATTAAATAAAGAAAAGGACTAAATTGGAAATAGAAATAATTAAAGATGATAAAAATCTAATATCATCTTATTTCATCATCTTTCCCAAATTAAAAAGATGGAAACCCTAGCCATGGAGAATTGAAGAAAGAGAAACTTATTTGGCCTAATTAGGTAAGCATTCTTGTCCCATTTTTAGTAATTTATATATTTCTAATATCGTAATAACTTAATCTAACTATCTCGGGGGTTAATTTGCAAAGTTATCAAAGCATTAAAATTTTGACATGGATGAGTATGCTGAAATTTTGAAGTTTATGGTAGATAATGGAAGGTTGTTGATAGATAAATAGCTTTTGTAAAGGAAATTTTGATGAATTTATGACTTAGGGACTAAATTGAAAAGATGTAAAATTCATAGAAAAATTCTATTTTTTATGAAATACATGGGCTGCTAATGTTATACGTAAAAATTAGCTAGGCTTGCATTAAGGATTAAATTGCATGAATTTCATTTTCTGAGCCTAGGGACGAAATCATAATTAAATAAAAGTATAAGGGCAAAATGGTACTTTTTCCTAAGATGTGAATTTGATTGAATTGAGTATGAATTGTATTAAATTAATGATAAATTCATTCATATAGATCCGGATAGACCAAATACGGAGTTAGATCAAGGAAAAGAAAAAGTGTCGGATTAGTATATTTTGCATACACGAACACTTGTCAATGTAAGTTTGTGTAACTAAATTGTGTATTTGTTTTTGTTTAAAGTGAATGTTATGTATGTGTATTGTATAATTTACATGTATGAAAATTGATCACATATCCGATAATGTTAGACAAGTATTAAGTCTCGATTGAATAAATGAAATTCGATTGATACAGGGTTCCTAAATTGGTTGTGGTCCTGTATATGTTGTGGACACACCTCAGCTCAAAAGAATGTCCCGTTAATAGCCCTTTTGAGCTTTCCATTATATGGTTCTTGCGAGCTTCCCGTTAATAGCTCTTTGGAGCATCCCGATTGGTTGTGATTCTGCATGTGTATGTAGACACACCGTAACTCTTATGAGCGTCCCGCTTTATGGCTTTTCGTGAGTTTCTCGATTAAAGGCTTTTTGGGAGCTTTCTGGTTAATGGCTCTCCGAAGCTTCCTGATATGGCTTGCTTGAACTTCCCGATATATGGCTATCCAGAGCTTCCTAAATAATGGCTCTTCGGAGCTATCCGTTATTAGCTTACATGAGCTTCCTGAACACGACTCTTAAGAGCTTCCCGTTATACAGCCCATCCCATTACATGGCTCACATGAGCTTCCTGTTAAATGGCTCGAGAGAGGACTTTTCGATTATGTGCTCTAATGAGCACCCTCGAATATGAATTAATAGATTTCAGATTCATACACTTCATGTGTACTACCCTTGAATTCATTGATGTTTTAAATGATTCAATGGGTAAAGTCTTGATGTGAGATGATATGAATTCAAGATGAATTACTATGAGAAGTACTTGAAGTACAAAGATATAATATGTAAATGTTCATGGACACTTGAGTTAATAAATACATGTATGTAGAAATTGAATATGGATGAGCTCATTCATGTTTCTTGGTATTTATGTGATGTGAATTTCATGACTAATATGCTTGATGAGGATATGTGTTTAGGCAAATAGCCAAATTGGTTTGAGCATGTTTATTTGCTTGCTTTAAATGTGGATTAAATGGTAAGTTAATTTCCTGTTATACGAACTTACTAAGCATTTGGTTATAATGACATGTATAGATTAACTTTGGTTATAATGACATGTATAGATTAACTTGGCCAATGTTGGCATGTAAATGTTTTGTTGTGATTAGCCATTGGAATGGCTTGTGTTGGCACAATTTGATATATATATGTATGTGTAGGTGGCCTCATCAAATAGATATATGTGTGAGTGAATTAATGGAAATGAAATATAAATTGAATATACATATGATAAATTGGCAAACAAGTTAATACTTGATTGTGTGATAAAATGCTATGTTTAAGACTTGATATTAGCTTGATTTGAATATCTTGTATTGGTTTGTAAATATGTTAAAGTGTTAATGAAGGTGGAGGAAAAATTGGGTGAGAAATGCGGCCTTGGAAATGGCTTATTTTCGTCCACATGGGCAGAGACACGGGTGTGTGTCTCAGCCGTGTGTGACAAACGACCTAGCACATAGGCATATGATCTGGCCGTGTGTCCTCTGCATCTTTAAAATTTCAAAACAGAATGTTCAGAATTGATCACACGACTTGGCACATGGGCGTGTGAATTGGCAGTGTGACCCCTACACCTATTTAATGAAAATTATTATGTTCACACGGCCTAGCACATAGGCGTGTGACTTGGCCATGTGACCCAAGTCAGAGAGTTACACGAGTACAGACACGGGTTGGGACAGAACTATGTGCGCCATTTTGAATGCCCACACAGCCTGAGACATGAACGTGTCACTTAGCAGTGTGAGCCACACGACTTGACCATATAAAGGCGTGTACCCTGTACCTAGGAAAAATTTTGAGATTTTGTGAAAAATTCTCTAAGTACTCGGTTTAGTCCCGACTTGTTTCTAATGTATGTTTCGGTCCTCGAGGGCTCATATAAGGGACTTTATGAATAATATCTGACATGAATGTTAAATAATATGAAATGTCTGTATTTAATCTGTTTATTTTGGTAATGCTCTGTAACCCTGTTTTGGCGACAGATATGGGTTAGGGGTGTTACACTATCAAACATGAACACATACCTTTTTCAACAATTATTACTGAAGTGGCATAATTGTAACACCCTAAAATAGGGCCTAGGAGTTTTAGGGGCGATTTAGGAATTTTAGCCTTAGAGTGTTCGAAATTTTGTGACATGTATGTCGATAATGTTTTCAAATATTATTTTTAGAAATTCAAATCAATTTTTGAAAGAGTATTTTAGAAACCTTTAATTTTTAGTTAAGCACCGATATGTAAAAGGGGCAAAATTCTGTGTTTATGAAGTAATTTAATCAAATTTTGAAATTCATGTGTCATCCCTTTTTCTCCCTTGATCTCCCATTTGATTTTTGGTTTCCAAAGTCTAATCTTTTGATTCCTATCAACATTCAAGCCTTAAAACTCCAAGAGGAACACCGAAAACACCATAGATTTCTCTATTTTTAAACTATTTGGGATTTTTAGGTTTTTGATCAAACACTTGGATTTTTGTCAACTAAGGTAACGATTCGATTCCTTATTAGGTTTTGATTTTATTTAATACTTTAAATTGAGTTTTCAGTCGTTAAATCATATGTTTTAAATAAAGGACGGAAATTGGATCGTTAATGGTGGATTTTGGGATTTCGGGTAAAAACATGGTTTCAAAGCATTTTTCAAATTTTTTTAACATGATTAGAAGGTTTCTAAATTTAATTTAAAGTTTCGTTAAGGATTTCTAAGGTTTTAATGAGTTTTCATAAAAATAGCCATAAAACATGTCAAAAATTTTGATACCATGAATTGGGTAGTTTTGCGTAGTTTAAAGGTTAAGAACTTTGTCATAGGTGAATAATTAGATGAATAGAATCAGTTTTAGACAAAAAAGATTAAGTTTAGACTAAGATATTCGAATTTTAAGTTTTTTATGTCGAAGGGTTCAGTCAAAAGAGTACCTAGCTCAGGCTTATGTTTTTGGATTGATAGATGTGAGTCTTTTGCCAAATTTTGATTGTGTCTTTGTGTGATTTACTTTTTTGAAGTGTTGGAATCGATAGGACCTTCTATGAGTAGAGATAAAGGCAAGGAAAAACTAGTCTGAGCTTTTGACTTTTTCGATGAAAGCGTAATTGGTGAAAGTTTAGAATAATTGCTTGTGGACATGATTTAATGTGTTATTTTGGAATTTAGTAGTAGCCTAAATATGTACTCTAAATTTCAAGTGTAAACTTTCTCATACCTATGTTATCTTATGAACTATGTGCTTATGTGTTTGTGAATATGTGAATTGAGATAAGATGCTGTAACATGTGATATGTGGTTATGGTAATTGTTGTGAAAGTGTAAATGTGTACTGTTATTTCTTAAATTTTAGTAATAATGTTTTTCCAAAAATGAAAATATGCAATGATAATCCACCGATAACCGATAAGTGATATGTGTTTGATTTTGGATATTTTCACCTTGTGATCTTGAAACCATTGGATATAGCTGGGATGCCATAGGATTATGTGTACTCACTTATATTGAAAATGATTTTGGGCATTGAAGCCCTAGGACATGTTGGAGGGATAAGGAAATATGAGCTAAACTCTATTCAACGGGACATGTGAGGGGAAATAAGGAGAGTGTTAGCTTTATGCTTCAGTTTTGGGACATGTTTGACTCAATGAGTCTATGTGGTGTGTTGGAGATTCGTGTATCTGGTGAGTGGTGATAGTGCCCACTTTTACGTTTCATAGCTCAAGTGCCAATTTATCTATAAACATGTTTTTGAGTATTGTGATATATGCTTGAATGTTATGTGATTATATGAGTGTTGTGATATATGCTTCAATGTTATATGGTTATATGTGTACTGTGGTATATGCTTGAATGTTATGCGATTATATGTGTAATGTGATATATGCTTAAAAATGAATGTGATTACCATATAAATGAACTAGTAAATAATGCATGAGTGAGTATAATATGACACTAGAGTTGGAACTGTTGAGGTTGTGCTATATGGTTGTTTCGTTAATGCTTAATGAATTGCTTGCATGGCAGTTGTTCTTGGGATTCACTAAGCTTCTTAAGCTCACCCACTCTTTTTAAACCCTTGTAGTGTAGTTAAGTGCTGGTCTGAGTGGTGTGGTTCCAAGGGGGTGATCCAAGCAAGTCCATTTTCGTGATTTCGTAGGTGTTATTGTTATTTGTTTATGTTTTGGGAAAAAGGCAATGTGGTAGACTTTTATTGATATTTGTCATGATGTTTTGGAAGTTTCATAACTTAATTGCTCTTAGGATTTTGGGAATTGAATCATATTATGTCGATTATCATTTGAACTTATTTTCGATGTTTGAGACTATTACTACGGTCGTTTTGATGTTTATTTGATGATAATATGATAGCATGGTGAATTGGTGCAAGTTGGAATGACTTATATGCTTAAAAATGCTATATTTTTTCTAGTCTGAAGCAGAGGTATCGATATTCGTATTGTAAAAATGATACCTTTGTGATTTTGAAATATGCAGGAAGTCAGAATCGTAAATTGGTATTGATACCCTATCATGAGTATCGATACTTAGGGTAATTTTATCTATACATTTTTAGTTCTACCTATATTTTCTTGTGTTTTGATTTTAGACAAGAAACATAATGATGATTTGGTACCAATTTTCCATACAGTATCGATATCGTCCAAGGAAAATATCAATACCCATGTTCTAGTAACGATACCTACGTGATTGTCTTGGAAATTTTGCTAAGT
This sequence comes from Gossypium arboreum, assembly GCF_025698485.1. Taxonomy (NCBI): domain Eukaryota; kingdom Viridiplantae; phylum Streptophyta; class Magnoliopsida; order Malvales; family Malvaceae; genus Gossypium; species Gossypium arboreum. The sequence continues at coordinate 114,611,821 of NC_069080.1, read as the reverse complement.
GATCCTAATGCATGTTTAATTATTACTATAAGTTTATTTAAAGTATATTTGGTATGTTCTAATGATGATTGATATATGTTTGACTAAAAATTTATAATATCACTAATAAAGAGGATGGTTTCTTAATAATGTGACAATTTATTATGAGTATGATATGAAATGATAATGTGACATCCTAATATTCGAGCTTGGCGATCAAGCCGGGTATAGGTTGTTACAATAATTATATTAAAAAACTGTGTCATCAAAATCACTTAAGCTTATTATTCTTTATATGAGATCAATTATCAATTCAACGTATCTTAACTCTTTATACTTACTTGTTCTTCCATGCTCTTCCTCACCAAACAAACTATTAACTCATGTAATTGTCTATTAGATATTATTTCATAGCCATAATTTTGCATATAACATTAACAAAGTAACACTTAATACCAATGTATTCACAAGCTACAACACTTAATGATGAATAATATCTAATCTATAAGAAACTAATCAACAATCATATAATCATCCATAAAGGATTAATCCTCATAATACTTGTAACAACCTATTTTTTAGTTGTATCAAAATAGTGGTTTTAGGACCACAAATCCAATGAGTAAGTTAATAAAAGTAGTATTTAATTTATATGAGCCAATAATAATTTTATATTGAATTTTTTTGATGAATTTTAATTAATTGAATTAATAGTTAGTATAAGCAGTTAAGTCCAAAAGTCCAGTGGTTTCTAAAAATGAGATATTAGGACTCGTTTTCATAATTTAAGACCCTAAATATTTTTATGAAATGTATATAGAGTCGCATTATAGATGAATTGAGGTTTGGTTTGGTAATTTTGACGATTGGTTGCTTGATTAATGTAAAAGGATTAAATTGTAAAAGAGGTAAAAGTTAATCGCTATAGATTTAAATTAGTAAAGGGACCAAAATGGTGATTAAACCATGGTAAAAAAGTCCAAGCGGTGGTGGATATGATTAATCCAGTAGCTTTTGGGCTATTTGATCATTTAATCCTAATTACTTTAGGGTTAAATTGAAATTAACCTTGTTTAGTTAGAAATTTGAAATAATTTAAGAACCAATTGTGCAATTAAACCCCCTTAGATGGTAATTATACCATATTCTTATTTGATGAACAAATATAGACACGTTTGAATAATTTTATAAGTTATAATTGAAAGGTTAAGTTTATAAATAGTTAAATGGTAAATTAAATTAAAAGATTAAAAGGATAACATCATCATCTTCTTTCCTTTCTTTTTTTCTTATGGTGAAGACAGAATGGCCATAGGAGAGGTAGAAAATGTAACGCCCCTGTACCTGAGACCATCGTTGGAGTCGAGCACGAGGTGTTAACGGACTTAATTCATTAATTAAACAACTCAAACAATTTATTTTAGAATTTCCAGACAAACTGACTAACTACATCACAGTCGCTAAAAAATCTATATCTCGAGTTACGAAACTCGAAGTCCAATTCCGTAAATTTTCCCTGAAAATAGACTCATATATCTACTTACTAAATTTTTTTCTAGAATTTTTGGTTGGGCCAATTAGTACAGTTTATTAGTTAAATTCTCCCCTGTTTCAGGGTTCGGCTACGCTGACCCCTGTGTATTACGGATCAGATATATCCCTGTCCAGAGTTTCAATGACTATACCATTTGTTTATCATAAAACTAGACTCAATAAGGATTTCATACATGTAAGGTAAAACTCCTATTTGTTTTTGTAAAATTTATGGTGAATTTTTAAATTTAGAACAGGGGATTCAGAAATTACTCTGACCTATTTCAGAAAAACGTAAATATTTCATAAAATAAAACTCTTTTACATATTTTGTTTCTTCCACATGAAAATAAGTTAATTTATCTTCAATTTCATATTTTATTCATCATCTAATTCTATCTATACTATATTTAGTGATTTTTCAAACTCAAGTCATTGTTGCTGTGTGATTCTATTTAATAGTCAATTTCACCATTTTATGGATTTCCATAGATTAGTTAGCACATAAAGCATACATGTTATCAAATATAATCTTGATTAGCCACTCCAATAGCTAATCATTCTCAAACATTTTCATTCCATCCATGAGCTATATCTTAAGATTATATACACAAAAGGGTTATAACGCTATACATGCCATATTCCCAAAATATGCAAGCCACCATACCGAGATGGTCCGTTGATAGTGTGAGCGTGCCTCCGACCGTCCTGATCTCCAAACCGACTTGTCAAAACTACAAGGAATGGAAGAGAGGGAGTAAGCATAAATGCTTAGTAAGTTCACATGCAAATAACAAATAACTTAACAAAGCAATTATACCAACCAACATTAGCATAATATCACCAAAACATGTATCACATTTCTATTCATCATTCATCATCTTACTACATTATTGTTGTCGTATCAAGTCTCAACCCGAGGGTTAAGTACACCTATCCAAAGTGCCCATTCCACAACACTTACCAATACGTCACTTGCATCTTGAGTATTCTTGCATTTCACTAGAATTTTACCCATTGAACACATCGAAATATTACTCGGATACATGGAAATTTTGCACATAAGTGCCACATATGTAGCCAAGCTACCATGTAACCTGCCCATAAGCGAACTCGGACTCAACTCAACGAGCTCGGGCGTTCGCATCCATAAGTGAACTCGGACTCAACTCAACGAGTTCGGATGCCTAGTTACATTTCACGAACTCGGATTCAACTCAACGAGTTCGGACTTTCGCATCCATAAGTGAACTCGGACTCAAATCAACGAGTTCGGATGCCTAGTTACATTTCACGAACTCAGAATCAACTCAACGAGTTCGGACGTTCGCATCCATAAGTGAACTCAGACTCAGCTCAACGAGTTCGGATGCCTAGTTACATCTCACGAACTCGGACTCAACTCAACGAGTTCGAACGTTCGCATCCATAAGTGAACTCGGACTCAACTCAACGAGCTCGGATGCCCAAATATCCTAGTATATTCCTAAGGTTCAACGGGACTTTCCTCGTTCGTACTCCTTTACCATTCTCCTTGGAATACCAATGACGATACTTCGATAGTCTTTCACATTTTTCACATAATTCATAAAATTTTTGCATGTTGTCCAACAATGACCACAAAGCATAGAATTACATGATAACAATCATGATATCGTATAAATAGCATTAAATCATTTAAAATAACAGTTATATTACAATATTTACATATGAACTTACCTCGATACAAAATGAGAATAGTCGAGCCTATTCCTCGTAAACTTTATTTTTCCCCTGATCTTGACTCGAATCTCTTTTTTCTTGATCTATAATACCAAATTAATTTATTTAGTACACACATTCATCAAAACAGCCCCTAATACGAACTTTGGCAAAATTACCATTTTGCCCCTAAACTTTCACATATTTACACTTTTGCCCCAAGGCTCGTAAATTAAACCTCAGCCTATTTTCTTATGTTTTATGACATGCCGATCATTTTTCCCTTCTCTAGCAACATCAAATTCACACTCTAACATGTACTTATGAATATTAGGTATTTTTACCGATTATGTCATTTTACTCGTTTTTACGAAAAATCACTTAGCAGAAGTTGTTTAACACAATCTCAAACTTCATATTCTACCATAAAACATCAAAATTCTTACATATCATCCAAGGGTAAAATTTTAAATATAAACCATAGCTCAAAATATTGGTAGAAATAGTTAAACCGAGCACGAGGATTTCAAAAATGTAAAGAACATTAAAAACGGGCATAGAAATCACTTACAATCAAGGCTTAAAAGTGTTGAAACCCTAGCTATGGTGGAGAGCAAAATTTGGCAGCAACTTATGGAGAAGATGATCATTTTTGTGTTATTTTTCCCATTTTATTTCATTTAATATTCAAATGACCAAAATGCCCTTCCTTACTAAACTTTCAAAAATTCCATCCATGTCCAATTTTTGTCCATAAACTTAGAAATTGGTTAAATTTCTATTTAAGACCTCCTAAATAATATTTCAAAGCAATTTCATACTAGAAACTTCTAGAATGCAAGTTTTGTAACTTATTCAATTTAGTCCTTAACTTCAAATTAAGCACTTTATGCATAGAATTTCTTCACGAAATTTTCACAAAATCATGAAATCATATAATAGACCTCAAAATAATCATAAAATAATTATTTCTATCTCAGATTTGTGGTCTCGAAACCACTATTCTGATTAGGCCCTAATTCGAGATATCACAGAAAAGCTTTTGGCCAAGCTAGGGCTCCTTGATTTGATCAAGAATGGGTTGAAAATCGAGGCATAGAGAAGTTGCTAAATAGTCCCTATACCTTTTTCATCGTTGTAGTTTAGTCTGGTAAGTTTGTTCGGTTCGATTTTTATACATTTTATATATATATATTATATGAACTTAATTATAGAATGATGGATAATATTGATGCTTGTATTTGGTAATGGAAATAATGAATTGTTATGGTATCGATCATTGATTAGAATATTCTGAGCTGATGAACGTAGGATAGAGTATGATTGGCATGTCAATATGTTATTTTGTGCGTGGTACGAGATTGGTATGAGATGTGATGATGATTTTTGTATATCCTTTGTTCACTGAATATATTGAGGTCCTGCACATGTTGCGAACTATCATGTTATATTACAGTGCTTTTCTAGTGTGTTATGAGGGCATATGTTAAGCTACAGGCTAGACACTTAGTGCCAAGGTGTGTTATCAATTGGATGGGCTCGAATGAGCGTCTGGTGTATTCTAGATGGTCAACCATGTACTCATATCCGTAAGTCGTTCATCGAGTAATGTTTTATTGATCACTAAATGTTATTAAAATGTGAGAAATTGATTTGTACTATTGTTTGAGCATTACTCACTTGTTGTGAGCTGTGATTGACAGGAACTCTATTAGTAACCTTGTTATTTGAATTATTATTTTAATTCGATAAACTTTATTGTAACAGTCCATTTTCAGTGAAATCAGAACAGTAGTTTTGAGACCACAAATTTGACGTGAAAATATTTATTTTATTATCATTTTAATGTCTACAGCATGCTAGTAGTATCGTATAAAAATTTCGTTAAGAAATTTTACCGTTTGCATACTTAATTCGATAAAAAGGACTAAATTGTAAAATGTGTAAAAGTAGAGTTCTAGTAGCTAAAGGTATCAAATGGCTATAGAAATTTAATGATAGAGTCATTATGTGGTAATTAGACCATTAATGAAGTTAGTGGATGTATATGGCTTGGTATTAATGAAATTTTTAATGTTTTAAAAGGTTATAAAGGTAATTTGGTAAATAATGATAAAAATTAATAAAACAAAGTCACCATCTTTCTTTGTTCATCTTCAACCAAAGTTTAGGTTTAAGATAGCCATTGGAGAAGCTTTAACATTCATTCTTGCATGGTAAAATTTTTCGTCCCGTTTTTAATAATTTCTATATTTTTGTGTTGTTGTAGCTTAATCTAGCTAGCCCAGGGACTAATTTGCAAAACTATTCAAAGGTTAGGGTTTTATCATGAATGCATATATGTGGTTTTTGATGTTTGATGGAAGAATGTTTGTGGCTTGATAAACAACTTTTGTAAAGTGAATATTGTTGTAAATGTCAATTAGGGATTAAATTGAAAACTAGAAAGTATTCATGGTGAAGTTGTTAAAATAATGAAATGTATGAGTTGCTAGGGACCTATATGAAATTTGGCTAGCATGGTTTAATGGTGAAATTGCATGAATTTTCATTTTATGAGCTTTGGGACTAAATTGTAATGAAATCAAAATTATAGGGACAACGCATAATTTTGCTAAAATATGATTTTGGATTGAAGTGAATAAAATAATTATTGACTTTACTTGACTTTATTCATTTAGATCAAGATGAATCTTGTACAGCTTTAGATTGGGGCAAAGATAAAGTTACGGATTAATCGACTCTGTATCTACGTTTTATTGTCGAGGTAAGTTCGTGTAATTACATTACATTTATATGCATTTATTTGAAATACCTATGTTTAATGGACTGCCATGTATATATCTGTCATATATCCAATGATGTTACGTTGACTATCGAGCCCCGTTTGAACCTTTAGAATTTGTAGGATACAAATGACATGTCGTTAGCGTTTACATGTTTTAGGTGCTGGTCTTGAATGTCCTACTGATGGCTGAGGTCTGGGATGTGTTGCGGATACTCCACAGATCGTGTGAACAGGCCCATTGTTACAGGTCGTGTGAGCATACTTATTCACAGGTCGTGTGAGCATATATGTAAAGGAATTGATGGACTATGGTTATATGTGTTAGCACACTTCGTGTGAGCTATCCCGGGTATCCAATGGTATTCTGAACGGTTCAGCAGGCATGATTTTGAAAGGAAGTAGTAAGAGATCAATATGAACGAAGGCATGTACATATATGAATTTCATTGAATTGGTGATATATTCATATGATACATGATTAAGTGTAGTAGCCATCCATGGTTAAATTGCCTACGTTTTATATCAAGTATGCTAACATGTTTGTGTTGATGCTTAGGCTTTGGCCAAGCTATTGGTTGGAATATGCCATGCTAAGTTTTAATGTTATGTAATGAAATGGTAAGTTAAGTTCTATGTTATACGAACTTACTAAGCATTCATGTTTACTTTGTATTACTTTCCATGTTTTATAGTGAATCGGATGCTCATTCGGGTTGGAAGCTTGTCGGAGATCTATCATACTATCCATCGGCTAAATTAGTAAATTTTGATGTTTAGAAGTCATGGTTATAATGGCATGTATAAGTGTTTTTGTTTGATGATATAACCATTAGGTTTGGCTTGTAATTATGGTCTTTTAGGTGATGGAATAGTTGTTATGTTGGCATGTATAAGTGGCCTTATAATGCTTGATATTATGGTCTTTATGGTGCTTAAATGATGGAAGTTGGATTGGTAATTAAAATGTATGCTATGAGTTGCTCTTTGATATGCTTGAATGTGGTCATTTTGGTATATTAGATGTAGTTGACATATATGGCTAATTTTTCTAATGTTTAGTTGATAGTTACTGAATGGCCAAATTGGTATATTGAGTGTAATTTTGATATGTGAACAAAGTGGTAAGTTTTGGCATAAACTTAGTTATAAGTTGGTTGATTTTTGGTTAAACTATGCAAATGTGTAATACAGTTTGATTATTGTGATTGAGGTTCCTTTTGGGCATATTGGTTGTATGAACATATACAATATTATTTTAGCTTGTTTATGTATGGTTTAGGTACACCTTGAATGCTTGATTATATGTGAAAAAGAGTTGTAGGTGTGTATATGCTTTGGGTGAGAAAAATGGCTTGAAAATGGCCTATTTTTTGTCCACATGGCCAAAGACACTGGTGTGTGTCTCAGCTGTGTGTGACACATGACCATGTGACACGGCCGTGTGTCCCTTGTAGCTTACAAAGGGTTCCAAGTTAGGCAGCTACACGGCCTAGCACATGGCCTGGCTGTAACACCCTTATCCCGTAACCGTCATCGGAATAGGTAAGGGGTATTACCAGATAGACAGAACATTATAGATCAATACAAAATCATAGATATCACTTAATATTAATGCATAATCAAAACAACAATTCATCCCTTATGGAGGTCTCCAAGACCTAAGACATACTTTTAGATAAGGTCGGGACTAAATCGAACTCAATCAGAATTTTCAGAACTTAGAAAAAATTTTCAATTCTGTTGAGGTCACACGCTTGTGTGATCAGGCCGTCTGCCTTACACGGGCTCCAGACACGCCCATGTGATCCAACCGTGCCAAAACAGAGTATATATACTAACTTTTACACACGGCCAACAGACACGGCCATGTGATACTCAACTAGCTACTGACTTAAGCCCACGGCCATATGACACGCCTATGTGTCTTAACCGTGTGATCTTAAGAGGTTACTGCTTTGCATACATGGCCACAAGGCACGCCCGTGTTCCCTGACCGTGCGGCACCATGCAGGCTTGGTTTAAGCCAACTTGCCACTCCTTTTGTTTGGCTCTTTTCAACAAGCAATAATAAACAACATTTATACTAAAATTTTCAGCCAATTCCATGCTCAAAACATGCTTCATTATAACTAATCATCATCAATCAATAACCTATTCAAATCCATACCAAAACACATTAAAAATCTTATTACAACAACATGCCAAAATGCTTATTTCATAACTCACTTATGACACCTTCTAATTCGTGCTTAAACTTACCATTTCCTCAGCTTGGCATATATCAAAATGACCACCACATACAAGGCCATATAACCATTACAAGCATACACAATTTGACATCACAATTCATTTACCAGAACTAACCACAAACATACCATTTGCTAGCCAACTCTCATGGCATAACATATATGCATATCAAAGCTTAAATACATAGACATTTTAACCTATACATGCCATACTTAAAAATATTTACACTTTCAAAGGTACCAAAATGAGTTCCATAGTATGGTGACAATCCTCGACTATCCCCGAGCCTTTAGTAGCTACGATAACAGTAAAACAGACAGAAATCACACAGAGTAAGCTACAAAGAGCTTAGTAAGCTAAATACAACTAGTCTAACTATTAAAGCATATAAAATAAAAGTCAATAGCAAGAACTCATAGCCATTTCACAGAGTAATTCATGAGCTTAACCATGCTCATTTGCTTTTATACATGTCATGTTTCATTTTCAATGATTTCGTACATGCTTCGCATTCATTATTTCACAGAAACAGAGTCTTTCATATTCAGAAATTTAGTACGATAAAAATGTACCTGTATAGATTATACATTTCATATATTCATTGCTATATCTCGTACTCTATCATCAGACAGTTCAGAAACGATACAGATACTCATAAACGGGTACAATGCCGACGTCCCGGACGTAGTCTTACATGTAATTCAGTATCGATGCCTCTGTCCCAGACAGGGCCTTACACAAAATCAGATACGATACCGATGTCCCAGACATGGTCTTGCATGAAATCAAAAACGATGCCGATGTCCCAGACATGGTTTTACACGAAATCAGATACGATGCCGATGTCCCAGACATGGTCTTACACGAAATCAGATACAATGCCGATGTCCCAAACATGGTCTTACACGAAATCAGATACGATGCCGATGTCCCAGACATTGTCTTACATGAAATTAGATACGATGCCGATGTCCCAAACATGGTCTTACACGAAATCAGATACGATGCCGATGTCCCAGACATTGTCTTACACGAAATGAGATACGATGCCGGTGTCCCAGACATGGTCTTACAGGAAATCAGATACGATGCTGATGTCCCAGACATGGTCTTACACGAAATCAGATACGATGCCAATGTCCCAGACATGGTCTTGCACGAAATCTCAAATCGAGGCCTCTGTCCCAGACAAGGTCTTACACGACATCTCAAATCGATGTCAACGTTCCTTTAGAAACATACATAGCTTTTTATATACTAGTATATTATCAGAATTTACTCGGAATTCATTCATTAGGCTCTCATAGGCGTCCAGTACAGATTATAACTAGTATATGCAACATTCAATCAATTTAACACGTAATTGTATTTTGACTTACCTCGTATGAATTTCGGATGGAAGCGAGTCGACTATTCAACTATTTTGGACTTCCCTTGATCTAAGTTCGACTTTCTTTGTTCTTGATTTAATACAATTCAAATTCAACCATTCAATCATTCATTTTACTCAAAATAATCCATGAACACATATTTAGGGCACTTTACATTTTAGCCCTTACATTTTCACACTTTGACAATTTAGTCCATTTTTCACCAAATCACAAATATGCAAAATTCACCAAGACTATAGCTTGGCCCAAATAATATATTTAATTCACAATTTAGTCCTTCAAAACCTCATTTTCACAAATTATCCCAAATAGCTCTATTCGATAAAAAAATTCAATAACAAAGCATGATAATCTCATATATATCTTTCATAATCCATATAAAAAAAATTACAAAGCTCATATAATCATTAATGGCACATTTCATAATCTTCAACAGAAATAGAAATTCACATATGGGTTTTGAAGAACACGAAGCAACGATCACAGAAATGTAGAAATTATAAAAAATAGACGAAAATTCATACCTTAATCAAGCTCAATAATGGCTGAAACTTTGAAAGCCTTATTCTTTCTCTGTTCTTTTAACATTCGGCTATCCCAAAATCATCATTCATGGCTTTTAATCATTTTATGTTTTATACAATATAATTTAATAATTATTTTACAATAATATCCTTTATAATATAATAACTAACATATATATATCAAGGTTACAACCGTCCACCACTAACCCCAATGGCATTATTGCAGCATAAGTACCTCATAAAATAAAGACAATATCAATTTGGCCCTTTTACAATTAACCACCAAGTCTTCACTTTACACGATTAAGCCCTTTTTCAATATTTAGTGCGGAAACAGACAAATTAAATTACAGAAATTCATAGATGCAAATTCATTCATCATGGACACAGAAAATAATATTAAAATATTTTTCAGATTCAGATTTGTTGTCCCGAAACCACTATTCTGACTAGGGTCTAAACCGGACTATTACAATTCTCCCCTTTAGTAATTTTCGTTCTAAAAAATCTTACCATTAAACAGATTCGGATATTGTTGTCTCATAACATCTTCAGACTCCTACGTGGCCTCTTGAACACCGTGTCGATGCCACATCACTTTAACTAATGGAATTTTCTTATTTCATAACTCTTTAACCTCACGAGGTAAAATACGGATCGACTTTTCTTCATAAGTCATATCAAATTGGATTTCAATATCAGATGGGGAAATTATATGCGAAGGATCGGATCTATAAGCAATCGGCCCAACTCGCTCGATGATTTCATACGGTCCATTGAAACTTGCCCTTTTTACCAAATCGGAACAGTTTCTTCCACAGAGATACTTTCAGAAACACTTTATCACCGATATCAAATTCGATATCTTTTCGTTTGAAATCAGCATAAGATTTCTGACGATCAGAGGTAGCTTTCAGACTAGCTCGGATTACTTTCACTTTTTGTTCTGTTTCTTTTATCAGATCAAAACTGTAAATCTTATTCTCACTGAGGTCAGACCAGTATAATGGAGTTCTACACTTTCTACTGTATATTTTAATACTCGACTAAAAACTGTTATTATAAGCGAATTCAATCAAAGGTAGATATTGTTCCCACATACCTTCAAACTCAAGAACGTAACATCTCAACATAACCTCGAGTATCTGAATAATCCATTCAGATTGACCATTTGTTTGCGGATGAAAAGAAGTGCTAAAATGCAATTTAGTACCAGAGCATCTTGTAATTTCTTCCAGAATCGCGATGTAAATCTCGGTCTCTATCTCACACTATCGACAATGGCACACCATGCAATCTCACGATACTAGAAATGTATAACTCAGGTAATTTATCGAGTGAGTATCAAATCGAATTGAAATAAAATAAGATGATTTCGTTAATCTGTCAACTACAACCCAGATCGAATCTTTCTTTCTCGAAGACAGAGGCAAACCTGAAACACAATTCATGGTTACTCAATCCTATTTCCACTTAGGAATCATAATCAGTTGTAACAAACCAGATGGCACCTGATCCTCAGCTTTAATTTGCTGACAGATTAAACATCTGGAAACAAAGTCAGAAATACTCCTCTTCATTCCCGGCCACCAATATAGTTGTTTCAGATCATTATACTTTTTCGTACTTCCCAGATGTACAGAAAATCTACTATTGTAAGCTTCTCTCAAAATCGTCCTAATTAACTCTGGATTTCTCAAAATAAAAAGTCTATTTCTGAATCTCACACAATCATCAACATCAACTCAGAATTCAAAATCACACTGAGCTCGTTTAGCCAAAATCTTATTATCAATATTCTGAGCTTCAATAATTTGCTGTAAGAACAGGGGTCTTGCTTTTAATTCAGCTAAAACTAAACCATCATCAGACAGAGCCAAATGACCATTCATCGTAGACAAAGCAAACAATGATTTTCGACTCAAGGCATCAACAACAACATTTGCTTTACCCGGATGATAATCTATCACAAGTTCCTAGTCCGTTAGTAATTCAAGCCATCTTCTTTGTCGTAGATTCAAATCTTTCTGAGTCATCAAATACTTCAAACTCTTATAATCTGAATATATGTGACATTTCTCACCAAACAAGTAATGGCGCCAAATCGTTAGAGCAAACACAATTGCAGCTAACTCAAGATCATGCGTCAGTTAGTTCTTTTCATGCAGTTTCAACTGTCTCGAAGCATAAGCAATGACTTTTCCTTCTTGCATTAGAACACATCCCAAACCAATCAAAGAAGCATCACTATAAATCACAAATTCTCAAATGCTCAGCATGACCAGATTCATCACATGAATAAATCAAAATGTCATCAATGAATACAAAAATAAATTGATCTAGATACAGTCTGAAAATTCTATTCATTAAATCCATAAAGATAGTAGGTGCATTCGTTAATCCAAAAGGCATAACTACAAAATTCATAATGCCCGTACCTCATTCTGAAAGTATTTTTCAAAATGTCAGAATCATTTACTTGCAATTGATAGTAACTCTATGTCATATCTATCTTTGAAAACACAGTAGCACCTTTCAACTGATCGAATAAGTCATCAATTCTGGGCAGAGGATATTTGTTCTTTATAGTCACTTTATTAAGCTGACAGTAATCAATACACATTCTTATTGTGCCATCTTTCTTTTTCACAAACAGGACAGAAACACCCTATGGTGAAAAGCTTGGTCTAGCAAATCCTCGACCTATTAATTCTTGAAACTGAGATTTTAATTCCTTTAACTCAGTCGGAGCCATTCTATACGGAGCTATCGAAATTAGGGTAGTACCAGGTACTAATTCAATGCCAAAGTCGACTTCTCAAATCTGAGGCAAACCTAGTAGTTCTTTACGAAACACATCAGAGAATTCACAGACAACAGGCACTGATTTGACTTTCTTATCATTCACTTTTGAGTTTAACACATAAGCTAAGTAGGCTTCACAGCTTTTCTTCACATATTTTCGTGCTTTCGTTATAGATATCACAGCTGGTAGTCCATTCAGATCACTAGACTCAATTTGAATTATCTCATCATTCTTACACCTTAAATCAATGACTTTTCGTTTGCAATTCACAATAGCATCGTGCAAAGTTAACCAGTCCATTCCCAGAATTATATCAAATTTGTCGAAAGGAAAAAGCATCAGATCAGTAGGAAAATAGATATCTCGAATCAATAACGAGCAATTCTTACAGACTTTATTAACCAAGACACTTTTGCCTAAGGGGTTCGATACTCTAATTACAAATTTAGTAGACTTTACAGGCAAAGTCTTACTATGCAATAAATTCATACAGATATAAGAATGTGTTGATCTGGGGTCTATCAATGCAATCACAAAAGTATCATAAAGAGTAAAAGTACCAGTAATCACGTCTGGAGATGAGATTTCCTCACAAGCTCGGACAGCATAGGCTCTGGCAGGTCTTATAGCCTCAGATCTAACAGCAGTATCCCTAGTAGCTCTTTGACCACCACTTGCATTTCCCGTATTTCTGGAAGGTCTACCTCTAGCTGAGGTGTTTCTTGGTCTCGGATTCTGTGCATTCTCTTGCTCAGCAGGTTCGGAACAATCTCTTACAAAATGGTCCAGAGATCCATATCGAAAACAGGCTCGGTTATTCAATTTACAATTTCCCGAATGTCTTTTACCACTGTGTTTACATTCAATTTTCTCAGATCCGATTGAATGTCTTTTACATTCAAGAGTAGGAAGCAAGGAATTACTCAAGGAAAGCCAATTGATCCATCTCAGAAGCCGGATTAATCATCAAGACTGAAGATCTCCATTCAAGTTCCTTCAGGAGTTTTGGGTTTTCTTATGTTTTGTTATCTTTATGCTTTTGAGATGTTTTTTGTCATAAGTATGAACTAAAACCCCTAAATACCTAAGGGGAATGAAACCTAAGACTGATCTTGTTATTATTATCTGAATTGTATGATAAATATTTGACTTGTTCTTTATTATGTGTTCTTAATCCTTGTTTTGATATTCCAGGATATTGATTCAAGTTAAGCTTTTATTCAGAGGAGGAATAGACCCTGTCTAAGAGTAAATTTGTCATAATTAAGCAGAGTTGGTTACACGCCTAGAGAGAGGCTGATAAGATTTTTCCGGATTAGGGTGAAACCTAATAAGGGAATCCATAAATTGAGTTAATGCAATCCTAGGGTGTTAATTAGAACGAGATTTTAATTATTCAACCTATGGTTAGAGGTTATTAGTCTCAAGAGAGATAATAATATAACTTAGGGATTTCTACGGATAAAGTCAAATGAATAAATCGTCTGATTCAGAGTCAAATAATAAGTGAAGTCTAGGTGGATTTTTCCTTTAAGTATTGTCTTAATCAATAGAATTTCCCCAAATTTTCTTTCTGTGCATTCTTAGTTTAGTAATTAGTTTAGATAACCAAACCTCTTAATTTTTAGGCTAGATAATAAAAAGGAACTAAATACTAGTACTCGTGGTTCCTTTAGGTTCAATAATCCGGTCTTGCTAAACTATACTACTGTTCGATAGGTACACTTGCCTTAATCGTGATAATAAGTTAGTCTCAAGAATGATTCATTAATAAATCTTTAAAACCTATCACAAATATCACGCATCAAGTTTTTGGCGCCGTTGCCGAGGAACTAGGATATTAGGAACATTCAATTTTTATTACTTTAGCCATTTTACTTTTATTACAATTTAAATTTTTATTTTCTTTTCTAATTCTTCATTTATTTTCTTTTGATAGATTTTTCTAGTTTATGACCAGAAGAAACCCGTCAGGTCCACTACTTTTTGACGGTGAGATCGACTGTACAATTCACAAAAATCGAAGAGAAATAAGGCCAAGCCTAAGATACACAGAGGACGAGCAAGAGGATGATACTTCAACCACAACCAATGAGATGGATGAAAACCAAGAAAATCCGCTAGCTCCTGCAATTGCTACTGATCCAGTAAATCAGAATCCTACTCCACGCACTATGTATGATTATGCTAAACCTAATTTTATAGGAACAGAGTCAAGTATAGTTAGACCTGCTATTGCTGCAAATAATTTTGAACTGAAACCTAACATAACTGAAATGATACAATAGTTTGTTCAGTTTGATTGTTTGCAGGACGAGGATCCCAATGCTCACTTGGCAAATTTCTTAGAGTTTTGCGACACTTTTAAAATCAATGGCGTTTCTAATGACACCATTCGCATTCAGTTATTCCCTTTTTCGTTGAGGAATAAGGCTAAACAATGGTTGAAATCGTTACCACGAGGGTCAATCACTACTTGGGAACAAATGACTAAAAAGTTTTTATTAAAATATTTTCTGTCGGCTAAAATAGCCAAATTACGTAACGATATCTCCTCTTTTGTGCAGATGGATTTAGAAACACTCTACGATGCGTGGGAGAGATACAAGGACCTTTTACGAAGATGCCCTCACCATTGGGTTACCACTCTGGCTACAAGTCCAAACATTTCACAATGGCCTGAACCCTTCGACTCGGCAAATGATTGACGCAGGCGCTGGTGGAACTATCAATAATAAGACACCAGAGGTGGCTTACGAATTTATTGAGGAGATGTCACTGAATAACTATCAGTGGCAAGTTATGAGGACAAAGCTGACGAAAGCAGCTACTGTTTTCAACCTCGACGCGGTTACTATGCTATCTGACCAAGTAGAACTCTTAAATAAAAAGATTGACGGTTTGTGTGGTTCTACTCAGGTACATCTAGTGATGAGGTACGATTCGAATAAATGAGGAGCATGCACAAAATATCAACCCTTCAACCTTAGCATCGAGGAGGAACAAGTCTAATATATGGGTAATAATGACTCTAGACCCTAAAATAACCCATATAGTAACACTTATAATGCAGGTTGGAGGAACCATCCCAATTTCTCGTGGGGCGATCAGGGAAATCAAAGGCCAAAAAATCCGTCTGGTTTTCAACAACCACCTTACCAACAAGAAAAGAAGCCGAACCTTGAGGAGATGTTAAAAAACTACATCTTGTGCCAGAAACTCGTTTCCAGAATACCGAGACAGCCCTTAAGAATCAACAAGCATCAATCCAAGGGCTTGAAACTCAGATAGGCCAACTTGCCAAATTGATTTCTGAACAACCACAAGGTAGTTTGCCGAGTAACACTGAATCTAACCCAAGGGAGCAAATCACTGCAATTACCATTCAAGATGAGGAAGGGTTAGTTGCACCTGAGCTAGAACAGAGGCAAGAAACTGTGGTAAGTAAAGGTAAAGGTGAGGTGGACCACAATGACCAGAAACCGGTAAGTAAAGAGTACAAACCCTGTGTGCTATACCCAAACGCGACAAGGAAAGACCGCACAAAAGAATAATTTGGTAAATTCCTTAAATTATTAGAAAAGTTACATATTAACTTACTATTTATTAAATCTCTTTCGAAGATGCCAAACGCACTAAAATTTTTAAAGGAGCTTTTAACAAATAAACGAAAGTTGGATGAGGTGTCCATGTGGAGTTGAATGCAGTTGCTCAGCCATATTACAAAATAAGCTACCCAACAAATTGAAAGATCCAGGGAGTTTTACGATTCCTTGTTTAATCTGTAGTTTAGATGTTCATAATGCATTGGCTGACTTAAGGGCAAGCATTAATGTTATGCCTTATAAAATGTTTAAACAGCTAGGTCTTGGGAAACCCAAACAAACTAGGATGAGCATTCAATTGGCTGATAAAACCATTAGATTTCCTAGGGGTATCATTGAAGATGTTCTTGTTAAGATCGATAAATTTATATACCCAGTAGACTTTGTTGTTCTAGACATTTAAGAGGATAGTAACGCACCTTTAATTTTATTACAACCCTTTTTAGCGACTGCTAGAACCATTATTGATGTTGGTACAGGTGAACTCACACTTCGTGTGGGAGACGAAACAATCACCCTTCAAGCTTGTAATTTGAGTAACACATCAAAAATTGGTTGTATAAATCATTCTACTAGTACTGAACATGTGGTGAAACCCTCTGTGCAGGAAACAGTTACGAAGAACACATATGAGCTGTGTTCAAACAACAGCAAAAGACCTATCTATGAAGAACGAAGGCTACAAATTGAGGAGCTAGATGAATAGTGGACATAGAAACCGAGAATACCCAATAAATCAAAACCGAGCCAGGATGAGCTCAATACCTTACCAAATCAACTTAAGGTTGGAGACAAAGTACTACTAGAAGCAGTAGATCCTCGCATTGCCACTCCTGAACCTAATGAAGAACTTCCTCTTACGGTACTTAGTATTTTCCCATATGGTACAATCGAGGTAAATCATCCCAAATTCGGCACATTTAAGGTAAACAATACTCGCCTTAAACCTTATGTTGATAAAGTTGATAGCAGGGATGAGGAGTGTAAACTTCTCGCACCACCTTGACCATGTAGAAAAGAGGTAAGTCAAGCTTAGACTATAAATAAGTGCTTCTCAAGAGGCAACCCGAGCACTAACAGTGTTAATTTCTTTAAATTTTAGTTTTTAACATCTAACATACTAACCAAATCATGGAACGCAGGCTTTCTAAAGACCACACAGCCAGGCACACGGGCATGTATTAGGCCGTGTGAAAATAGGGAAAGATTTTTTTACCCAACACGGGATGCGATAAATTGCGACGACCGTGCGACATGGCCGTGGGCAAAACTGCCAAAACAACACGGGTGTGAGACACGCCCGTGCCTTGAAATCGTGGTTGAAACTGAGAATGTAACACAGGCGTGCAGCACGCCCGTGCCATCCACCCGTGGTCGACACTGTCAAAACAAACACGGGCGAAGACCTATGTACACGAGCGTGGGAGAAGTGAACGAAGCAAGGCATGGCCGTGCAATAGGACTGTGTGCGCCCACACACCCAAGCAACGTAGGCTTGGGTCGAATGTCAGACGCGTCCAAATTTAAAAATTGCGAAACACATGGGCAAAAATTAGGGCACAAGGGCGTGTCCCACGGTTGTGTGCCCCAAAATCTATATAAACCCCTCACTATTCATCATCTCTCTCCCCAAAAATCCCTAACCTTAGCCGCTGTAACTCCACACGCCCTACCCCCACGCCCGTGCGCCGCTTACAACACCAATTCCAACACCCCAAGCTCTTTCCTTTTGCGTTTGTTTACTTTTTTCTCTTATTTTTTTTAAATATGTTGCTTATTTCATGATTTCTCTACTCTATTGAACTATTTTGAATGAATATTCATAGTTAGAATATTAAAATACTCATGCTTGTTTTATAAAAAAATTGTCATTTTAGTTACTACATTATGCTATACTCTTTCATTTTTCCTTATTTCCATGAAATTTTTGCTTACCCACATGCATTCATTCATTATTCCCATAATCCTATAACTTGATATATTTAGTTTTTTTTTTTTGTATCATCTAGTACGTAAATCTCATGAAATATTCATATTTAGTCTTGATTTTCCATACTATTCTTGGGTCATATTGGTTGTACTTCGATTTTTCAATGCAGGTACAATGTCGTCCTCACGTGGTAAGAAGACCGATGTTCCCATCTCGAAGAAGAGGAAAGGAGCAGCATCATCTTCGAGTCCTACCACGGAGATTAGGCACCCGTTCCTCCAGGTTCCTTTGGGACCCTAAGAGGAATTATATCAGATATTACGAGCCCGGCCCCTAGGTGTGGGCCGCTGCATTGACTAGGCCGCACTAGAATAGATTCATTTGGTTGACGCGGTCTGGACCTTCCTAACGACTGACCCATGGGGGCTCTTCTTTGAGCTCGTCGAACGTATCTCGAGTTCACATTGGAGCTCTACTCGACGTTCCATCTTCAGACCATCATGACCAACTTCGACGATCCTAGAACGGTCCAATTCTACCTTGGTGGTCTAGTATGCCAATTGAGCATACCCGAGTTCAGGATTGTACTAGGGCTATACACGGAGGAGTTCATGGATGAAAATGAACTCAACACCCTCCACCGCCACGTCCACTACTCCCTCTCAAAATGCTGGAGGGACTTCGTCCCTGCCTCAGCCACCTACGATCCTAGCTGCTCCAAGGCATCAGCTCTCCCTCCATCCTTGAGGTATCTACATGCCATCTTGGCTTACACTCTGACAGGGAGACGAGAGAGCACTGGCGTTGTCACCATAGCTACCACCAGATATAATATTCTTTTGGTGCAGGATTTATGGATCAATGAACCTCTACCACCACCGGAGTATCCTCCTCCACTCTTATTATTACTTTGGTCAATTACTCTCCATCACTCCAATTCAAGGAGTTCATTCATCATTTAGGAAGTTTCAATTCTCTTCCTATCTTATGATTATTTTTATCAATATATCTATCTTTGTACATTAACGGCAATGTATATCTTAAGTGTGGGGGGTCTTTTATATCATCATTAGAAATCCCTGAATTGTGTCTTATTCTCACGTGAATCACTCATATCACTATTAGAATGAATGTTAATTAATTTATGATTTTATTGATATGTCTTGAATTAAACCGTAGGCATTTATGCATTGATTATTTAAACTTTAAGGCATTAGGGAATCAAGCATGATAAGTTGATTTTTGAAGAATTAAAAACTTTTAGGTTGTTTCCCTAAGTTTAAATATTATCTTGAGTTGAAATTCATAAGTTTGAACATA
Source organism: Gossypium arboreum (assembly GCF_025698485.1). Classification (NCBI taxonomy): domain Eukaryota; kingdom Viridiplantae; phylum Streptophyta; class Magnoliopsida; order Malvales; family Malvaceae; genus Gossypium; species Gossypium arboreum. The sequence goes on along the minus strand of NC_069080.1, from coordinate 114,591,997 downwards.
AAAAAGCCATAATTTTTGTAAGATCTTGAGCCTTTAGAGCATATTTTACTCATTTCATGCTCACTTTTATTATGAGTGCGTCAGTATTGATTTGTTATTCTAGAACTTGCTTGATTATGCATGTCAAGACCACACCATTTGATTTGATATGTTAAGATGATAAAGGCACTTAGGTTTAACCCACTCACTCCACAAAAGCCTACATTCATAATTAACCCTTAGTGAACCCCTTTGAGCCTAACAAGCCATTAATTGATTTACCCTGAATATTAACCCATAACCCATTATTGTTGAAATCCCCTAATTTGATCCCTATTTTTGTCGAGATTTGATTTGAACTAATTGCTTAGCTATGTTTTGCTCTTCTAAATATTTGATTTGTTCTTAAAAAAAGAAGAAGAAAAAAAGTGTACTTCAATACATATTAGTTGTAATTTGTCGTTTTTGAGCTTAAATGTCAATTCCATATTATGAGAAGAAGCTCACTTGTATTCAACTGATGACTAGTTATTTTTCTAGCGAGTTAAATTTTCAATTCAATCTCGATTCTAACCTTTTCTTTCAACTTGTGACCACACCCCCTAACCAAAGCCACGTTACAACCCTATAAAAAGACCTTTTTGATTGATGTATCAGCTCAATGTATAGTGGTGGAGATTTGATTTTCAAGCAAGCCTATGGTAATAACTTTTCATATTGACTGATGAGTGCCTTTATTGATGTCCTTAAACACCTTGAGTGATTAGAGTGAATCTTTAGTGAGGATGTTAAATTCTGTGATATTTTGATCAAAGGTAATCACTTAGATAGGGGGAGACACCTGTGTTTTCGTGATAAAATGCTCAACTTGGAATGTTTGAAACTCTGATGTACTTTTAGTTGAATTTTCAATGTATGAATACTTGTGGATTATTTTGAGATATTATTGATAGGGATTAGAAATTGAGAAAAATTTTTTTGATTGTGAGTTGAGGATTTTGCTTGAGGACAAGCAAATGCTTAAGTGTGGGGGTATTTGACAAACCATAAATTATACATATTTTTATCCCATGCTTAGCACATTTATGGATGATTTCTCCTTAGATTTGGTGAATTCGATGCTCCTAATCCTTTAATTTCATGTTTTATACTTAGGTGAGCATAGGAGAGTAAAAAGAGTGAGAAACGGGTTGAAAACAGATAAAATGGACCCACGTGGGAAATCAACATGGCCTGGACTGTCCCACACGGGCGTGTCACACGGCTGTGTCCCTTTGGCAGGATCGAAGCACGACTTACACGGGTAGATTACACACCCGTGCCTGTTCAACAGCCTTAACCACGGGCTAGAGTAATCGCACATAGGCGTGTCATACGAGCGTGTCACTGTCGAGCCCAAGTGTAACTGTAACACCCCAAACCCAGCCTAGACGTTACGACCAAATTTGATGTGTCACATCAATTCGTTTTTCAAATTTGATCTTTCCAATAAAAATCCATTACTGAATCTAAATCCTTTTATTATTATTTAACTAAAGTTCCCGTCAAAACGTTTACCAATTTGTTTGCCTTTGGTATATTACTTCGTTTAAAACTGTGGAAGCATTTTAAAAACTTTGTTGTTGGAATCTCGTGTTCCTTAATAAATCATGCTATTTTGAAAACTCGTGTTTTCCTAGACTAGCAATTTGGTATAAGAAATCAAAATCCAAATTAAAACTTAAAACCCACCAATGGCTTTATTACATAAATTAAAACCCAAAATGAAATCTAATTGCAGATAAAAGAAATAGAAGCAGTAGTGTGGCCATCTCCGAGTCCCTCGCAGCTCCAAACCATCTAAGCTTAGGGATTACCTGCACAGTTAGAAACAGGGTGAGTTTACGAAAACTCAGTGTGTAATCCCAATGGCAACAAACAGTGAATAACACAGTATCAGTACAATCTGGGCCAAAGTCGTATTCAATAACACTACAGTCTGGGCCTTGCCTTTTAACAGTAGCGATGTGGGCCTAAGCCCAACACAGTCCCTTTATAAATGCATAATGCAACCCATCCCATAACAGTCAGCACACCACCCGTACCAACCAACACACCTGTGGGGATACCAATCGACCCACCCAACCAGCACACCAATATCGTAGCAAAGCTGCCAGTAATAATAACGCAAAGATAGCCGCCAAGAATAAAGAAGCGTGGTAAACCACCAGTAATAATCATCGTGACATAGTCACCAGTACAATACTTCCTCCATATCATATGCCCAACCCCATGTAGTATGTCATGTCATAATCATTAAGTGTATGCAGTATGCTGTAATCACGACCAGTCTCATTAATATCAACGCACATCAGTTAACCTATTGCTAGGACATAATAATCATTTCGTCAGCCAGGGGTAAAATCGTAATTTTTTTACCCCTCAGGGGTATTTTGGCCATTTTACCAATTTTAGGGTTTCGATACAATTAAAGACCTCTTGGAGGGTCTACAGTCATTACGAATAACTCAAATAATCCATATGGCCAAAACAGTGCCAATAGGCCCGAGGCCCATTCCTCGGCTCAAGTGGGTCCACACGCTGGCATGGCCCGCCTAGTCCCTTTTCAGTCACGACTATGCGATTTCACAACCCAAACCATAGTCTAGAACTTACCGCACATATTATCCGTGTGGGCTCGTGAGCCCATCAGCCCACACGGTTCATCTCGACCCTACGAGGCCCAAAAGTAGTTCAAGCCCACAAGTTTGCCGTGGTGACCCCCCTTCGGTTGTCACCTATAGTATATGGCTCGGTTTACCCAAGAGCGTTCGCATCCTCGAGGAACCTCTCATGCTGTAGTTTCGGTTTTTGATCGATACTGATAAAGGTGCGGTTACACACCTGTTAACGGAGCCGCCCAAGTTCCTCAACTATCCAACCTTGTCTCAAGATATGCGATCTATAACCCTTAGACCACCGATTGAAAATGATAGAACAACTCCTGCCGATCTACTGCATTAACAGTAGATTTTATTAGCAATAAGTATAAAATCCAAGGCTTGATACCTATAGTCCAAAAATCCAAACTAAAGCTAGAAAGATTTGATATCCGATTGCAACTAACAAATTAGTCTTCTAACCCCAGTGATTAGATCGAACGCTAAAGAGGGATTGAACACCTTTGAGCACTGAAGGATCCCTTTATCTCTTTAAGAGTTAGAATCCAGATATCCCCAAACATACAAAAGGAGTAGAGAATTAACATTCGTAACCGAACATTCCACTTGAGAACGAAACAAAAGAATAATAGGCACAATAAAGAACACTTACCCTAAAATCAAACAATAGGCAAGAAAAGATGCTGGAGCAACAGATGCTTGTTAGACTTGATGCACAAAAGAAACGAGTGCACAGGGACAAGAGGCACAATAATCGACCTAGGAGGGGAAAAACAAGAGAAAGAAGTAAATGAACAGAGAAGAGAGCAAGAGTGGTTTGGCTAAAGAAAACTGAAAAGAGGAAATGATGAGAGGAAGAAGGTCAAGTCGACAAATGGTAAAGAAGTATGAGAAAAGAATCGAGGGAAATGAGAGAATCGACTACCGCGGAACAACAAGAGAAATAGTGCTTCACTAAATGGAATAAGACCAAAAGAGAGAATACTTGTTTGACTAACACCAAAAAGATAACAACCGAGAGAATAGAAGAAGAAAAATATGCAAACAAAAGAATCTCGAAACAATAGAGTACCGAAATTGAGAATAGGGGAATTCAACCACTTCCACACTACACAAAAAAAGTCCCAACCTTTCTAAAATCGAAACCAAGGGAACCTTAGTGTTCATTCGGCCACAACCTCCAACCAACACCACATCCCTCGATTTTCTCCACGATTCTCTCCCCCTATCCCTCCACAACCACACAAACCTCCCATTAAAATTCAAACCAAATCCCCTTTTGACCAAGTCTCTAACCACTTCTGTAGAGTTTGAGTCAAACTCTACCTCTTTTGCCATCAAAATATAAAATAAAGCCCCCCTTGCGTTACCTGGGATTCGAACCCATGCCTATTCGAATGCTCAACACATTACTTACCACTAAGCCACAAGGCTTTCTGTGTCACCAATCAACCATGAATATTTATAAAGCCTAAGTGCCAGGTTTAGGTTGTTTTAAGAGCAAAAAAAAAAAATGCTGCAAAAGCCGAAACTTGAACCCAGGACTACTCAGACACCCCCAAACACACTTAAACCAACTAACCATTCAAGCAAGCATGGAATATATGCCAAGACAAGCAAACTTACAGACGTTATATTTTTTGGGGCGTTACAGTAACCCTATTCGAAAAAGGCCAATTTGGGGGCTCTTAGGCATTCTAAAGCCTATTTAAACACCTGAGGAGGCACTTAGAAGGGGGGCGCAGAGTAGGAAGCAAGGAACTACTCAAGGAAAGCCGATTGATCCATCTCAAAAGTCGGATTCATCATCAAGACTGAAGATCTCCCTTCAAGTTCCTTCAAGATTTTTGGGTTTTCTAATGTTTTGTTATCTTTATGCTTTTGAGATGTTTTCTTTCATAAGTATGAACTAAACCCCCTAAATACCTAAGGGGAATGAAACCTAAGATGGATCTTGTTATTATTATCTGAATTGTATGATAAATATTTGACTTGTTCTTAATTATGTGTTCTTAATTCTTGTTTTGATATTCCAGGATATTGATTCAAGTTAAGCTCTTATTCAGAGGAGGAATAGACCTCGCCTAAGAGTAAATTTTTCATAATTAAGCGAGTTGATTGCACGCCTAGAGATAGGGTGATAAGATTTTTCCAGATTAGGGTGAAACCTAATAAGGGGATCCATAGATCGAGTTAATATAATCCTAGGGTGTTAATTAGAAAAAGATTTTAGTTATTCAACCTAGGGTTAGACGTTATTAGTCTCGAGAGAGATAATAATTTAAGTTAGGAATTTTTACAGATCAAGTCAAATGAAAAAATCGTCTGATTCAGGGTCAAATAACAAGTGAAGTCTAGGTGGATTTTTCCTTAGGTATTGTATTAATCAATCGAATTTTCCCAAAACTATTTTCCCAAATTTTCTTTCTGTGCATTCTTAGTTTAGTAATTAGTTTAGATAACCAAACCTCTTAATTTTTAGGGTAGATAATAAAAAGGAAGTAAATACTAGTACTCGTGGTTCCTTTGGGTTTGACAATCCGGTCTTGTTGAACTATACTACTGTTCGATAGGTACACTTGCCTTAATCGTGATAATAAGTTAGTCTCAAGAACGATTCATTTATAAATCTTTTAAACTTATCATGAATATCACGCATCACAATCATTCATCATCTGATATAAGGCTTGTTTAGCCTCACCATCATGGCTACTCATAGCCGGTTGAGAAGCAGCTTGCACCGTCCCTTGCGCGGGAGTAGGCGCATTGCTTTGAACATCGTTAGCTACAGCTCATTCGGGATCCATTTCATTGTCAGGATTCATCACACTATCACAGTTCGTAAATATGGCATGTATAGCTAGACTCACATACGCTATGGTAGTTCTAGAACTGACTAAACCATAGCTCTGATATGAATAAAATTAACACCCTTATCCCGTAACCGTCGCCGGAATAGGTAAAGGGCATTACCAGACAGACAGAACATTATAGATCAATACAGAATCGCAGATATCACATAATATTAATGTATAATCAAATCAACAATTCATCCCTTATGTAGGTCTCTAAGACCTAAGACATACTTTTAGATAAGGTTGGCACTAAATCAAACTCAATCAGAATTTTTAGAACTTAGAAAAATTTTTCAATTCTGTTCAGGTCACTCGCCCGTGTGATCAAGCCGTGTGCCTTACACGGGCACCAGGCACGCCCATGTGATCCAGTCGTGCCAAAATAGAGTATATTTATTGAATTTTACACACGACCAACAGACACAGCCATGTGATACTTAGCTGGCTACTGACTTAAGCCCACAGCCATATGACACGCCTATGTGTCTTAACCGTGTGATCTTAAGAGGTTACTGCTTTGCATACACGGCCACAAGGCATGCCCGTGTTCCCTGACCATGCGACACCATGCAGGCTTGGTTTAAGCCAACTTGCCACTCCTTTTTTTTGGTCATTTCTAGAAGCAATAATAAACAACATTTATACTAAAATTTTCAGCCAATTACATGCTCAAAACATGCTTCATTATAACTAATCATCATCAATCAGTAACCTATTCAAATCTATACCAAAACACATTAAAAATCTTATTCCAACAACATGCCAAAATGCTCATTTCATTACTCACTTATGATACCTTCTAATTCATGCTTAAACTTACCATTTCCTTAACTTGGCATATTTCAAAATGACCACCACATACAAGGCCATATAACCATTACAAGTATACACAATTTGGCATCACAATTCATTTACCAAAACTAAGCACAAACATACCATTTGCTAGCCAACTCTCATGGCATAACATATATGCATCTCAAAGCTTAAATACATAGACATTTTAACCTATACATGCCATACTTAAAAATATTTACACTTTCAAAGGTACCAAAATGAGTTCCATAGTATGGTGACAATCCTCGACTATCCCCGAGCCTTTAGTAGCTACGATAACAGAAAGCAGCATGAAATTACACAGAGTAAGCTACAAAGAGCTTAGTAAGCTAAATACAACTAGTCTAACTATTAAAGCATATAAAATAAAAGTCAATAGCAAGAACTCATAGCCATTTCACGAGTAATTCATGAGCTTAACCATGCTCATTTGCTTTTATACATGTCATGTTTCATTTTCAATGATTTCGTACATGCTTCGCATTCATTATTTCACGTAAATGTAGTCTTTCATATTCGTAAATTTAGTACGATAAAAACGCATCAGTATAGATTATACATTTCATATATTCATTGCTATATCTCGTACTCTATCATCGACGGTTCAAAAACGATACGAGATACTCATAAACGGCATAATGCCGACGCGTCCGGACGTGGTCTTACATGTAATTCAAGATCGATGCCTCTGTCCCTGCATGTGGCCTTACACAAAATCAGATACGATACCGATGTCCCAGACATGGTCTTGCATGAAATCAAAAAAGATGCCGATGTCCCAGACATGGTTTTACACGAAATCAGATACGATGCCGATGTCCCAGACATGGTCTTACACGAAATCAGATACGATGCCGATGTCCCAAACATGGTCTTACACGAAATCAGATACGATACCGATGTCCCAGACATTGTCTTACATGAAATTAGATACGATGCCGATGTCCCAAACATGGTCTTACACGAAATCTCAAATCAAGACCTCTGTCTCAGAAACGGTCTTACACGATATCTAAGATCGATGTCAATGTTCCTTTAGAAACATACATAGCTTTTTAGATACAAGCATATTATCGGAATTTACTCGAAATTCATTCATTAGGCTCTCACAGGTGTCCAATACAGATTATAACTAGTATATACAACATTCAATCAATTGAACACATAATTGTATTTTGACTTACCGCGTACAAATTTCGGACAGAAATGAGTCGACTATTCAACTATTTTAGACTTCCCTCGATCTAAGTTTGATTTTCTTTGTTGTTGATCTAATACAATTGAAATTTAACCATTCAATCATTCATTTTATTCAAAATAATCCATGAACACATATTTAGGGACTTTTCATTTTAGCCCTTACATTTTCACACTTTGACAATTTAGTCCATTTTTCACCAAATCACAAATATGCAAAATTCACCAAGACTATTGCTTGGCCGAATATACATAGCTTCCATACAAGCCAAAATAACATATTTAATTTACAATTTAGTCCTTCAAAACCTCATTTTCACAAATTAGCCCAAATAGCTCTATTCCATAAAAAAATCAAGAACAAAGTATGATAATCTCACATATATCTTTCATAATCCATATAAAAACATTACAAAGCTCATATAATCATCAATGGAAAATTTCATAATCTTCAATAGAAATAGAAATTCAAACATGGGTTTTGAAGAACACAAAGCAACGATCAGAGAAACCTAGAAATTATCAAATACAGACGAAAATTCATACCTTAATCAAGCTCAATGGCCGAAACTTTGAAAACCTTATTCTTTCTCTTTTCTTTTAATATTCGGCTATCCCAAAATCAACATTCATGGCTTTTAATCATTTTATGTTTTATACAATATAATTTAATAATTATTTTACAATAATATGCTTTATAATATAATAACTAACATATATATATATCAAGGTTACAACCGTCCACCACTAACCCCAATGGCATTATTGCAGCATAAGTACTTCATAAAATAAAGACAATATCAATTTGGCCTTTTTACAATTAACCACCAAGTCTTCACTTTACACGATTAAACCCTTTTTCAATATTCAGTGTGGAAACAGACAAATTAATTGATAGAAATTTCACAGATGCAAATTCATTCATCATGGACACAGAAAATAATATTAAAATATTTTTCAGACTCAGATTTGTTGTCCCGAAACCACTATTCTGACTAGGGTCTAAACCAGACTGTTACACTAGCACATGGGCATGTGAGGCCATTTCGAGGGTTACACGGCCTGGCAGCTTGGCCGTGTGACCTAACTCAGTGAGTTACATGGGCACGGACACAGGCTGGGACACGATTGTGTGTCCCAACTTCGAATGCTCACTTGGCCTGAGATATGAGCATGTGTCTCAGCTGTGTGAGTCACACGGTTTGGCCAAACGGCCGTGTGACCCCTGCAGTATGAAAATTTTCACTTTTTTTCCTAAAAATCCTATATATTTCTGATTTAGTTTGGATTTATTTCTAATGTGTTTTTTAGAGTCTCGAGGGCTCGTATATGGGACAATATGTATGAGATTGATTGGTTTTGCTATGAATGACATTAAGTTTTAAAATGTTTTGAATATTTGATAGTTTTAAGTTGTAAACTTTCGGTAATGCTCTGTAACCCTAGTTCGATGATGGATACGAGTTAAGGGTGTTAAATTTATCGTTTAATTGATGAAATTACTAAGCTTTATGTAAGCTTACTTGTGTCATTGTCTTTTTCTTTGTAGATTACGTTTTTTTGGAAATCAGGAGATCAAATCAACTCAAAGAATCACACTATCCGAGAATCTTTTGGGTAAACTTTGATTATGACCTTGGCTTATATGGCATGTAATAAGCTAACGGTGGATGTTTTGTGATAGTCTTAAGCACATATTTAGTAGCTTGATGTACTTGTATTTTTGTTGTGTCAAGTAGCTATTTGAGGCATGTATGCTTAATTCTAGTGAATGCATGAATGGTTGACACTAATCAAGCATGAATTGGAAAGTTTTGTTATTTTATGTGGTATGCATGGATGGCTTGAAAGTTTAGCTTGATAATGGTTTTTTATGTGCATAAAATGTGGTGCCAATGGTGGCACATTGGTTAGGCACATAGGATGGTTGATTAACATAATCTGAGTGGTTTAAAATGCATTCCAGAGTCCTGTAAACATGTGTGTAAGTGTATAATTTGGTACCTAAGCATTTTGATGTGAAATGAGCATGTTTAGGAACATTTTTAGGCACACACGGTCTAGGACATGGGTTGTCACATAGTTGTGTGTATGTTTTACTGGTGGCTGGGTAGCCCGACATGTGTTGCGGGTACCTGTCAGCTTGTGTGAGCAGCCTGAGTAGTTACATCCTGACTGTTAGCTTGTGGGAGCAGGCCCGTGATTAGCTCGAGAGCGAGAAATGTATGAATATGATATGAGGTAGCAAGTGGCTATGTTTGAAGCACTGTGTGCAAGTTTTCCATGTATTTGATAGGATTCTAGGTGTTCAATGGGTAAACCTATGAGTTATTCGACAAGTAAGTCAATGATGTGGTAACATGACAATGTGTTATGAGTTGGTACAGGTATGTACGATAAACTCATATGAATGAGCTCGATATATGATGAACTTTTGATAAGATTGAAATTGTGTATGTCTACAAATTAGGGAAGTTAAGTTTGGCATCAAATTAGTTCCGGGCACTGCATCTATTTCGATTGCTTTGTATAGGATAGCTCTGACGGAGGTAAAGGAGTTGAAAGTTCAGTTACAAGAGCTAACGGATAAAGGTTTCACGAGACCTAGTTATTCTTCGTGGAGTGCACCAATACTATTTGTGAAAAAGAAAGATGGTTCAATGAGATTATGCATTGACTACCGACAACTAAATAAGGTAACCATAAAGAACAAGTACCCCTTGCCAAGAATTGATGTTTTTTTTGACCAATTGAAGGGAGCCACAATATTTTTAAAGATAGACTTGAGGTCCGGTTACTACCAGTTGAGAGTCAAAGATTCAGACGTACCGAAGACTGCATTCCAGATGAGGTATGGTCACTATGAATTTTTTATTATGCCTTTTCGTTTAACGAATACGCCTGCTGTATTTATGGACTTAATGAACCACATTTTCTGACCATACCTGGATATATTTGTGGTTGTTTTCATTAATGATATCCTGATTTATTCTCGTGATAAGACTGAGCATGCCAAGCACTTGAGAACAGTTTTGCAAACTTTGAAAGACAAGCAGTTGTATGCTAAGTTCAGTAAAAAAGAATTTTGGCTTTGAAAAGTAGGGTTTTTGGGCCATATTGTTTCGAGTGATGGTATTAAAGTTGACCCGAGTAAGATTTCAGCTATTGTTGATTGGAAACCGCCGAGGAATGTAACTGAAGTCAGAAGCTTTCTAGGTTTGGCCGGTTATTACAGGCGATTTGTGAAAGGATTCTCCATGATTGCCACTCTGATGATGAGATTGTTATAGAAAGATGTTAAGTTTGAATGGACGGAAAAATGCCAATGAATTTTTAAGAAACTAAAGGCATTATTGACCGAGGCTCCAGTTTTAGGACAACCTGAACTAGGAAAATAATTTGTTTGTTTATAGTGATGCATATTTGAACGGATTGGGTTGTGTGCTTATGAAAAAAGGCAAGGTGATCACTTATGCCTCGTGACAGCTAAAACTGCACGAGAAGAATTATCCAACACACGATTTGGAATTGGCTTCCATAGTGTTTGCGTTGAAGATTTGGAGACATCATTTGTATGGTGAGAAATGTCTTGTGTATACTGATCGTAAAAGTTTGAAGTACTTGTTGAGTCAAAAGGACTTGAACCTACGACAACAAAAGTGGCTAGAGTTGATAAAAGATTACGAGCTAGTGATTGACTACCATCCAGGAAAGGCGAACGTGGTCACTGGTGCCTTGAGTAGGAAGTCATTAGCTTTGAGGGATATGAACACTCAGTTGGCCTTATCAAATGATGGTTTGATTCTAGTTGAGTTGAGATCTAGAGCGATGGTTCTTCAAAAGATTTATGAAGCTCAGCAAAGTGACGGTGATTTGCAAGCCAAAAGAGTCCAAAGTGAATCAGGCATGGAATTAGATTTTCGGATTAGTTCTGATGGTTGCTTAATGTTTCAAAATAGGATTTGTATTCCTATGAATACCGAGTTGATTCAGAAGATTTTACTTGAGGCCCATAATGGTCGTCTGTCTATGCATCCGAGTAGTACGAAAATGTACAATGACTTGAAGAAATTGTATTGGTGGCCGAGTATGAAAAGAGATATTTCTGAGTTCGTTTCAAGATACTTGATTTGTCAACAAGTAAAAGCTAAACACCAAGTACCTTCATGCTTACTTCAGCCTGTGATGGTTCCTGAGTGGAAATGAGACCGTATTAATATGGATTTCATAATGGGTTTGCCTTTGACACCAAGAAAGAAAGATGTTGTATGGGTTGTTGTTGATCGATTAACAAAGTCGACCCATTTTATACCAGTATGTATTGACTATTCACTTGACAAGCTAGCCGAGTTGTATATTTCTAAAATAGTGAGATTACACGGAGTGTTTTTATCGATCATATCGGATAGAGATCCGAGGTTCACATCGCGATTTTAGAAGAAGTTACAGGAGGTTTTAGGTACAAAATTGAATTTTTAGTATCGCTTTACATCCACAGACCGACGGTCAGTCTGAGCGAGTAATTCAAATTCTTAAAGATATGTTGCAGTGTTGTGTCCTAGAGTTCCAAGGTAATTGGGAAAAGTATTTACCGTTGGTAGAATTTTCCTACAACAACAGTTTCCAGTCGAGCTTGAAATGGCTCCTTATGAGGCATTGTATGAGCATAAGTGCCGAACGCCTTTGTATTGGACGGAACTCAGAGAGAATCAAATTCATAGAGTTGATTTGGTTAAAGAAACCGAAGAAAAGGTAAAAGTGATTCGAGATTGTCTAAAAGCTGCTTCAGATAGATAAAAATTGTACGTGGATTTGAAATGGAAAGAGATTGAGTTTCAGGTCGGTGATAAGGTATATTTAAAAGTGTCTCCATGGGAAAAAGGTATGGAGATTTAGTAGGAAAGGCAAGTTAAGTCCACGCTTTATTGGCCCGTATGAGATTATCGAGAGAGTAGGGCCAGTTGCCTATCGATTAGCCTTACTATCCGAATTGGAAAAGATTCATGATGTGTTCCATCTGTCTATGTTGCACCGATATCGATCCGATCCCTCGAACATGATTTCACCGACAGAGGTCGAGATCCAACTGGATATGACCTATAGAGAAAAGCCGATTAAGATTTTGGCCTGGAAAGTCAAGCAATTGAGAAAAAAAGTATTACCCTTGTAAAAGTTCTATGGCAAAGATATGGGGTTGAAGAGACCACATGGGAGACTGAAGAAAACATAAGAAACCAATACCCAAACCTTTTTACCGGTAAGATTTTTAGGGACGAAAATCCCTAAGGGGGAGAATTGTAACATCCTGAATTAGGGCCTAGTCAGAATAGTGGTTTCGAGACCACAAATCCAAAATAGAAGTAATTATTTTATAGAAATAATTATTTTATGATTTTCATGAGGTCTATGATATGATTGCATGCTTGTGTGAATGTGTCATGAAGAAATTCTATTGTTTAGTGTCCAATTTGACATTTAGGAATAATTGAAAAAGTTGCAAAATGTGAGTTCTAGAAGCTTTAAGCATGAACTTGCGATGGATTATTGATTGGAGGTCCTTAAATAGTAGTTTGCCCAATTTCTAAAATTATGGACAAAAATGGGCATGAATAGGAAAATTTTGAAATAAAGGGCTTAAGGGCATTTTTCTTCATCTTCTCCATGCCATAGCCGAAATTCTCAAGCTCTCCATAGCTAGGGTTTTTCAACTTTTCAAGCTTGAAAGAAAGTCAATCCTAGCCCCGTTTTTGATGTTCTTTGCATTTTTGAAGTCCTTGAAACATGATCTATCCATTTTTAGCGATATTTTGATAGGGTTCATGTATGAAATTTGACCCATGTGTGACATGTTTGTATTTTGATGTTTAATGGAGGAATATGAAAGTTTGATGCATGATAAACATCTTTTACTAGGTGGTTTTTCATGAAAACAACTAAAAAGGACCTTTTCATAAAATTTGTGAAATAAGTGGTTAAAAATCTGATTTGAAAGAAAATGTGGGTTGATTTAAGATGATATAAGTTCGGCTAGGCTTGGGTATCAAAGAAAACAAACATATTTCATTTTACGAGCCTAGAGGCTAAGTTGTAATTATGTGAAAGTTTGGAGCAATGGTGTAATTTTGCCAAAGTATGATTTATGGACTATTCTGAACAATGTGATGATTAAATGAGCTGAATTTTCTATTATAGATCAAGAAAAACTAAGTTCGGACCTAGACGGGGGGAAGAATAAGATTTTGGACTAAATCGAATTAATTGTCTATATTTTGTACCGAGGTAAGTTCATGTATAAATAATGCAATGTTGTATCATGTTTTAATGCTTAATTAATGTATGAATTTCTATGTTTAATTGTTACAATGAGTGTTTGAATGATACTCTAGTTGATGAGAATGACATTTTGAACGAGTTTGACAAAGATGAGACGTCGCGAATATCCCGTTTGAACCTTAGGAATAGTTTAGGATACAAGTGACATGTCACTAGGAACTATGTAATTGTGAGCTCATGAAATTATGCGTATATGTGATTATGTGAATCCGGGTGCTAGTCTTGTATGTTCTACCGGTGGCTGGGTAGCCCGAAATGTGCTGCGGGTACCTGTCAGCTTGTGTGAGCAACCCAAGTAGTTATGTCCTGACTGTTAGCTTGTGTGAGTAGGCCCGTGATTAGCTCAAGAGTAAGCAATGTGTGAATATGATGTGAGGTAGCAAGTGGCTATGTTTGAAGCACTGTATGCAAGTTTTCCGTGTATCCGATAGTATTCCGAGTGTTCAATGGGTAAACCTGTGACTTATTCGACAAGTAAGTCAATGATGTGGAAACATGACAATGTGTTAGAGTTGGTACAGGTATGTACGATAAACTCATATGAATGAGCTCGATATGTGATGAACTTTTGATAAGATTGAAATTGTGTAAGTTATGTCTACAAATTAAGCTTTACCTATGAATTTATGATAACATAGAAGTAAACTATGTTATGTCAATAGTATTTATAAATATGATTATGTTGGTAATTATTTGTATGTGAACTTACTACGCTTTAAGCTTACTCCCCTCTCTTTCTTATTTTCTTATAGTATTGCCAAGCTAGCTTGAGGATCGAAAGACGTTAGAGCCTTGATCACACTATCAACGGGACATTTGGGTATAAAAAGTCTCAATATTTTGAGTATGGCATGTATAGGGGCTTGGTCTTTTTGTTATATGTCATATTGGTTTAGCCAAATGTTTTGTTTTACGGTAACATTTGATTCACTTTGTATGTGGCCATGTGATGTGGTTCATATTGATCATTTGGGTTGTAACCCTAATCAATTATGCATGCATGCAATGTATTATGCTTGATGTGATTGCTTGTGGATTAGATGTGTGATGAATGACACATGTGCTAAGTGAATGAATCATGGCTAATAAGGATGACTTAAACTATAGTATAATTAAGTAGGTAAAAGTACATGTAGCATGATGAGTGAATATGAAATTGGTGTAGAATGTCATATGAAAATATGATGGTTTGGATATGTGATATGTTGACATGACAAAGGCATGGATTAATCATGTTTATGCGTTTTTGAGTGACTAAATATACTATGTTGCATGCCATCTACGATGAATGAGTAAATGAGCATTTAAGGGTGACAAATGGCTTGGAAAATAGCCTCAAATTTGTCCACATGGGTAGACATACGATCATGTGTCTAGGCCGTGTGTGATACACGGCCTGCCCTATGGGCGTGTGATCCGGTCGTTTGTCCTCTGCACCATAATTAGTGAAAAATAGAATGCCCAGTAGTAAACACACAGGCAAAGACATGGCCATGTGTCTCAGTCGTGTGAAGGGCACAACCTTAGGACATGGGCATGTCCCCAGGCCGTGTAAACTCTGTATTTAATTTTTGGAATTTAATTTGTCACACGGTCTAAGCACACGCCGTGTGACCTTATTTAGGTTGATGACGTCATAGTCAGATAGTTACACGGGCTGAGAACATAAGTGTGCCCCAAGCCAGACGAGCGTGTGCGGCCACACGGCCTACCCACACGGGCATGGGACTCTCCCAAACAAGAAAATTTTCCAAATGTCAAAAAGGTTCCGAAGGTTCTCGAATTAGTCCCAAACCATTTCCGGTGTATGTTTTGGGCCTCATAGGCCCTTTAAAGGGACAAATTGCATGTGGTTGAAAGGTTTCAAATTGGATGAAATTTTATAGCCCGATTTTGGGTGTGTTTGTTTACGTTTAAGTCCAGTAATGCCTTAAACCCTGTCTCGGCATTGGATAAGGTTAAGGCGTGTTACATAGGACACGGTCATGTAGGTTGACCGTGTGGCATAAGTCAGTATACCCTACAGGTTTGGCACAACCTAGAACACGGCCTGGCACACGGGTGTGTGAGGCCATTTCAAAAGGGCACACGGGATGGTCACACAGGCATATGGTTGGCATGTGACCCAAGTCAGGGAGTTACACAGGGTCGAACACGGGTTAGGACACGGCCATATGATCTTATTTTGAATGTCCACAAGGCCTGGGACACGGGCGTGTCTTTGGACTTGTGACACACACGGCCGGGCCACACGGGTGTGTGTTCCCTGTAGTTTGAAAATTTTGATAAGTTTTATGAAAATTTCTTAAGTTACTAATTTAGTCCCGAACCACTCCTAAAGCTTGTTTTGAGCCTCGTAGGCTTGTAATAGGGATGATGTGAATAATGTTGAATGATGATTACATGATATTGAAAATGTATGTAAAAAGAATGTTTAATTGTTGAATAAGTCTGATAATGCTCTGTAACCCTATTCTGACGTTGAATATGGGTGAGGGGTGTTACATTGAAAGCCATGAATAATTGATTTTTGGTATTGAAAATGCTTATGGAAATTAAATTGACTTGTGTAATTATTTTTGTTAACAATTGGTGAATGATTGGTTGTGAATTAAGTATGAATTGGATGTTAAAGCTCACACCCTCACATTCATGTAGATAATCACCGGGATTTAAGAGATGAAGAGCCGAGAAAGAGGGCTCCAAGAGGTTTAGGCTTGGTAGAGACTTTATTACGCATTTTAGAGACTATAATTGGGCATTGTGGAACTCCGGGGAATTAGTTGATTTTTGTTTTAATTGGAATTTGGACATTAGACATTTATTTTGGATAGTTTTATAATAACTTTAAGGCATGTTTGAGTTTAATTATTGAATGATTTACAATGTTTTTTTGTTTGATAATACGGTTTGTAAAGCATGAAATTTTACTAACGATTGATTAAATGAAGCTTCCATGGAGTGGTTTACTTGAAACTAAGGTACACTACTTGTTTGATTTATTTGATGTTTGATGTGCATGAAATTAATTGCTTAATTCTATATAATTCAGGCTTAATTGATGTCCATAAATTCAATTAAGGGTGTATATATATATGTTCTTTATTCGTAGTTAAATCGGGGTTAATCGGTCATCAAAATATGCAAAATCGGGTTTTAAAACGAGTTTTTTACAAAAATAGTGCAGAGATTTTCACACAGGTGTGTGGGTAAGTGACACGGGCATGTTGGATTTCCAAATAGGTGTGTGCGATCTGTGAAAAAGTATTCCATGACACGAACACGGGCATTTAATGACACACAGTCTAGGGGACACAACCGTGTGGGTTTTGGGGGGTTTGAATTTTTGTCTTTTTAAATTGGTATTCTAATTTGTTTATGTTATGGTTTAGTCTTGAAAATTTATTAGTCTAATTAGAGTCCTAGATGATAAGGAAACTTGGTAATAATTTAGGATTAGTCTCGTAATGGGTAAAATTCGATAGAAACACACTTAATTTGTAAAAATAGGTCCTGATAGTTTGTATTTGTTACAATTTAGTCTATAATAGTAACAATTGACTTAGACATAGCAAACAAACTCAGTTTAAGTTGAAATTTTTAGGCTTGCATAATTTTAACTAAAAGAAGGTCAATAAATGTTTAGATCTAAAATCGGGTTAGTTCACCATAGGTGGTAAAATGACAAAAATGCCCTTAAGTTAAATTACCTAGGAAAAGTTTAAAATTGGCTCATAATTTGCTTTTGCATTAATAAATAGCTAATATAGAGATAAGATTGAGGTGTTATTAGGTCAGGGTGTGTCTTGGGTGGTCGTTAGCTAGAGAGTCACTTAGGTGGCTAATGTAACGCTTCAAATTTAGGCTGGTCTGTCCCGGTCAGGTTTGGGGTGTCACATATATTGTCTATGAAGGTTATGAAGAACTAATCCCTCTATAGGGGATTAGTGAGTGGAGGTATGATCTATTAACTATTTTATAGGGTTACTCAACAGATCAGCTATTTAGGAAAGGAAGAACGTGGAACAAACCTTAGGTTTAACAACCTCGGTAAGTCATCAAGTTGGGAAATTACCCAAAATTGGTGTTGTCCATCTATGAACATCTTCACCCCAAGCCAGTACAGACTATGAGGTCAAAAGATAAGTAGTTCTTGTTAACTCATTATTTTAGCAGAAGATCAGAAGATCATGCTATGGTGGCGACTAGTTGTTGACGATGAACCCAAAATGACAGTTGATGAGGATTACCGAAGCGAGCTAATCACACATAATCGAGATTTGATTCATTATACTCTTCTATTTCTTGAATTTTTATTTCTTTTATGTTATTTTATTTTATTATTTTAAAACTTTAAAACACCTTTTTATATTTTTATACTATAACTAATTTAAAGTATTAATTAGATCCTTTAGTGTGTAGACTAGAATCGACTAAGCACTTGCCTCCCTTGGGTACGATCCTCGGAGCACTTATTTACTTTGTTGTAAAAACTATATTACAACTCAATCCATATACTTGCAGATACCGCCTCGTATTTCTATATCTTATTGTTGTATTCACACTTTGAACGTTAGTACATCTGAAGGCGATTAGCTATCAAGGCCCCAGAAGTTATGCTTTCTCATGTTACTGCCGTTGATGATGATGGTTGCCCAATTACATAAGTTGTATTCTCCTTTGGAGCATTACTATGTCCTTGCATGACATTTTTCCCTTTTTGTCCACATCCAGTCCCTTTGGATTGGTCATCCCATCACTCTGGATATCCAATAAGCTGAAAACAAGTTTCAAAATCATGTTCTTTTCTTTTGCAATGTGAGTAAACAGTGGATTTGTCTCTTATTTTTGTTTTATACTTTCAACTCCTATCTTGGCATGCATTGCAAAACTCACAACTTCTCCATGTTCTTCCTTTCCTAATGAAAATTTTTTAATACGTTCTTCTTGGCACCTTAACAAGTATGCCTTGTTTAGGTTTGGAGACAGATCTGTGCTCAAAATAAAGGAACAAACAGTTCCATACAACACATCTTCCAACCCCATCAAAAATTGATGAAGCCTCTCGTCTTCTCGTTTCTTGTTGAGTTCAACGACAATATTATAATTGCATTTTCCATAACAAAAGATGAGAATTTTCTCATAATTCTCGAGTTCTTCCCATAGTTGTTTCAATTTCCCATAATAAGTCACAGCTGGAAAACATCTTTATTTGCAGTTGACAAGTTCTGCCTTGATCTGCTAAACACGAGGTGCATCAGCAATAAATAATTGTTCTTTAATATCCTCCCATAAATCCTTTGCAATCTCCATATATGTTATAATAGATCACAGGGTTGGCTCGATTATGTTGAGCACCCATGAAACCAAAATAGAATTTACAATCCACCAATCCTCTAATTCAGAGGAATCATCATCACATTGTTCAATTGTTCCATCAATAAATTTGAATTTCTTCTTGGCCCTCAACGCAGTTCGCATTGCTCTAGCCCATTCATCATAGTTGTCTCTTTTCAATTGCACCTGAGTAATTATATTACCAGAATTATCACTTGAAGTCAACACGTAGGTGGAAGCAAGTTTATGTCCCTTACTATTCATGGTTATTTTGGTTTTCTCTAGCTATTGACACCATGTAAAAACTTTTGAGAGTAATGTCTTTCTTCATCTCTTTTAACAAACCAACAAAAGAGCCATATAAATATATTATAGGCATGAAAAATAAGTCATCCAATAAATCTATCAAGATCTCTAACTTCTAGATCAAAATCCTTAACTTCTCTCCTAAGTATATTATTTACATAACTAAATATATTATTTACATAGTTAACATATGTAATAGTTCGTTTTTGGTCAAATCGGAACACTGATTTCAGGACCACAAATTTGAGATCAAAATATTTATTTTATTATTATTTTAATATTTACAGCATGATAGCATGTATGTGTGAAAATTTCGTAAAGAAATTTTATCGTTTAAATGGTTAATTCGATAAAAAGGACTAAATCACATAAAGTGAAAAATTGGGGATCTATAAGCTAAAAGGGCTTAATAACTATAAAATTAAATAGAGGAGGTCATTATGTTGTAATTTAACCATTTATAATGTAATTGAACATATTTGTGCATGTTTAAATGAATTTTAATGTTTAATAATAAAGGTTAAAATGGTAAAATAATAATTAATAGCTTAAAATTAAAAGATACAAAATATGTATCATCTTGTTCTTCATTGTTTGACCGAATTTAACAAGAAAGAAGCCATTAGAATAGATTCAAGGCTCGGCTAGGTTCCTCTTCTTGCATGGTATGTATTTTTGCTTGGTTTTTAATGATTTCTATGTTTTTGTGATCATTGCATCTAGTGCTAGCTAGCCCACGGACTATTCTGAAAAACTGTTAAAGATTTTGAATGATGCAATTGATGAATATGTATGGGTTTTGAAGTTTGATGATAGATTTTGAATGGTTGTTGATAGTCAAATAAGTTTTGTTAAGTGATTTTTAGTGAAAATAAAAAATAGGGATTAAATTGAGAAATGAGTAAATTTTATGGTAGAAATGTGAAATAAATGAGAAATATGGGCTAATATGAGTACTATAGAAATTCGGCTAGCATGGGTTGTGGGTAAATTGCATGAATTTGTGATTTTATGAAATAAGGACTAAATTGTAAAAGATGTGAAATATTAGGGGCAATTATGTAAAAATGTCTTAAAGTGAAGTTTAGACTAAATTGAATAAATAGATGATTAAGTAAGGTGAATTTGATATTATATAGATCAAGAAAAGTGAAATACGGACTTAGATCGAGGGAAGAACAAGGTGTCGAATTAATTGATTCTCGTTATCGTTTTTACATCCAAAGTAAGTTCATATGTGATAAGCATTGTTACAATTATGCTTTAAATGCTTTGATAGTGCACAAATTGTGTATATGAGATTATAGTCATGTTTGACGACGATTTGGATATATATATATGGCACTTAGTGTGCGATCCAGAATAGCTTCAGCTATGTAAGGCACTTTGTGTGCGAGATTATAATAGCTCTGGCTATGTTTTGGCACTTAATGTGTGAGATATCGAGTATTCGACAATATTTTGAAAAGCTATGAGTTCTTTACGAAATTGTACAGGTATGTACGTGTAAAGTATGTGTGACAGCCCAAAATTGACCCTAGTCGGAATGTGGTTTCGGGACCACAAAACCGAGGCATAAAAATAATTAAAGATTTATTTTGATGCCTATAATATGTGTGTGCTCATGTATGACATTTTATGATTATTGATTTATGTGTGTATGAGTATTTGAATGATACCCAGGCTAAGTCCCGAAGGCGATTATGCTTGTGATTATATTTGCGTTTGAGCCTTAGTAACGAAAATGAAATATGAATGTCTAATGATTATTGATGCATGTGTGCATGAGCAATTGAATGATATCCTGCTAAGTCCCAAGACATTTATGCTGGAAATTATATCCGGTTAAGACCAAGGCAATTGTGCTAGTGGCTACATCCGGGCTAAGACCAAGGCATTCGTGCGAGTCATTCTATCCGGATAAGACCCAAGGCATTCGTGCACGTGGTTATATCCGGTTGTATTCAAGAAGCTTGGGCTGGAGGTGAGTGTTGGTTGCTGTAATAAATTCAATTAGTACGCTCGAAAGGCCCAAAGAATAAGGTATGTTTATATGTGCATTGGAAAGTCGACATGTTTGAGCAACATTCGCTCAATCGACTAACGAATTTCAGCTATTGAATAGGTTGATACCTTGTGAAAGTATATAATGATGAAGTGGGAAGTAAGAATGATTATGTGAATGTGTATTAATGAAATGATGCATTTGGCTATGTGAATGTATTGCTTTAATTAAAGCTGATTTTATTCCTTGAGACTTACTAAGCATAAAAATGCTTACCCCGTTGCTTTGGCTCTCTGTTTTATAGATTTTGCTCGATAGCAATCGGATTTGGGATCATTAAAGTCGAAGTCATCCACACTATCAACGCCTCCATTTTGGTATAAATTTTTGGTTGAACTTTGAAATGGCATGTATAGGACTACCCCTTTGTTGGTTTAAATATGCTGTGATGTATATGTGTTCGGCCATGCGAAAATGGCTCGTAAAAGTGAAGTACGAACTTAGACTATTTGCGGTTTGTATATATATATATGGTGTCATGATGTGATTATGGATTGGAAGTGGAATGTTGGTCACATGATCAGCCATTGGTATGGTTAAAATGATCATATGTGAACCTATGTATGGCAAGACTAGTTGGTTCATGGAGACTACAAAATAGGTAAGACCTACCTTCAAAACAGATGCTGCCAGCTGCAGTGACGTGAATGTGAAAAATCACCAAAATTTGTAGGGATGGTATTAAATAGTGAATAAGCTATGTAAATGAACCTTATGAGTCTATTTTCATATGGAAGAAACGAAATGGTCATAGGAGTTACATGTTAAGAGATATTAAAGCTATTGTGAGACAGGGCCAGAATGGTTTCTGGGTCCCCTGTTGCAACTTTAAAAATTTACTATAAATTATCCAGAAAGAATTAGGAGTCATGCCTTATATGTACAGATTCCATTTTGAGTCTAGTTTCATTAGAAACAAACGGCACCAGTATTAAAGCCCTGTGCAGAGAGATATTCAAGTTGTAACGCGCGAAGGTCAAAGCAGTCGATCCCTGTAACATGGGTAACTTTAACTAATAAACTGTACCAATTGGCCCGACCAAAAATTCTATAAATAAATCCATGGATGGATATATGAGTCCAAATTCAGGGAAAATTTACGAAACCAGTTTCCGAGTTTTGGAACTCGAGGTATGATTTTTAAGGCGACGGTGATGCAGTTTTCCAGCCTGACTGGAAATGTCAAATTGGTGGGCAAAATATGTGGACTTGGCTTGTTAACCCCTCGTGTCCGACACCGGCGATGGTCTCGGGTTCGGGGTGTTACAATTTTATTGGTATCAGAGCCACGGTTTAGTCGATTCTAGGACTACCGTGATGTGTTTGGGGTCTAGCTATACATGCCATTAAATGATGAATCGATAGTGTGGTGATTTCTGACAATTTGACTTTGTGTTTGTTTATAGCAATGGATCCCGATCCCAACCGAGCGATAGCTGATGATGTGGAGAGTGTGGCGCTGCTCCGCGCAAGGGACAGCGCCGGCGGACTCTCAACCTATGGCCAGCAATCCGAATGATGAGGCTAGGCAAGCCTTTTATAGTGTGATGAACGAATGGTTTAACCAACACATTCGAACTAACACTACTGTTCCACAACCTCCATTCCCGACAAATGCAACCCCGCACCTACAATACCTCCGGTGGTGACCAAATAAGGTCAAGTAAGCCCCCATCGATAGGATTCAAAACATGGGGCCACTGAATTTAAAGCTACGGATGATGATGATGCTGAGCGAGCGAATTTTGGTTGGATAACATGATCCGGTGCTCGATGAGCTATCTTGTACACCGATGAGTGCTTAAAGTGTACCATCTCCTTGCTACGTGAGTCCGCCTACTATTGGTGGAGTACTCGACTGTGGTACCTAGAGAGCAAGTGACTTGGGAATTCTTTCAAACCAAGTTCAAAAAGTATATCACCGAGATTCATCGACCAAAAGCGAAGGAATTTCTTGATCTTAAGCAAGGTTCTATGTCGCCATCGACTATGAACGAAAATTTGTAAGGCTTAGCCGACACGCGAGAATGCATTTCGTCCGAGGCTATTATGTGTAAACGCTCGAGGATGGGCTGAATGATGATATAAGGATGTTCGTTGGCATTCTCGAAATACGAGAGTTCGTAGTACTTGTTGAGCGAGCTTGTAAAGTCAAGAGCTTAGAAAGGAGAAACAAAAGTTGATGTGGGAACCGGAGAATTTCGAAGAGGTCCTCGGAAAGTCTCTTCAACAGCATCAAGAGATTTGAGATGATGTGAGCCGGTTTAGAGCGTTTGGGCTTTTCTAGATGAGGACGCGATCGACCCCTGTGACCATACTGAGTCACTTGATCGCATGATGGTGGAAATGATCGCCGAGAGAGGGCGAGTGTCTACATTGTGGCAAATGACATTCGGGAGCTGTTGGTTTCGTGATCGCTCTGCTATAAGTGTGGATCGGCCGACCACTTTATGAAGGATTGCCCGAGGATGCTTGAGCAGAATGTAAGTCGAGTGGAAACCCGGTGCTACCAACGCCGAGGTAGGCCACCTAGAAATATGGGCAATGTTAGTGGCGGTCGAGAGGATCTAGAGATGCTACCATCGATCCGAGGCTCGGGCCCTGCTAGGACTTATGCCATACGCCGCACGCCGAGGATGCTGCCTCTCCGGATGTCATTACCGGTACTTTCACTCTTTTCAATACTAATGTGATTGCTTTGATTGACCTGGTTCTACTCATTCTTATATATGTGAAACCTTAGCATCCAAAGAAGACTTTGCCTATTGAGTCTCTCGAGTTTGTAATTCGGTGTCAAACCCTTGGGTCATTACGTGCTTGTCAACAAAGTGTGCAAGAAAAGTCCCCTAGTGTTCCGAGGTTCTTGTTTTCCGGCGGACTTGATGCTTTTGCCGTTCGATGAATTGACGTTATTCTTGGTTTGGATTGGTTGACCATGCACGATGCGGTTGTAAATTGCAAAAGCAAGACTATCGATTTGAGGTCGCGAATAATGAGATAATTCGGGTTGAGTCTACGGACTTAAAGGGTTGCCACCGTAATATCGCAATGTTGGCCCGAAAATATGTAAGAAAAGGGTGCGGCGTACCTTGCGACGTTCTCGATGACAAAGAATCGTAAAAGAAACTGAATCTGCGTCGTGGTTTGTGAATACCGGATGTTTTCCACGAAGAATTGCGGGTTTACCACTGTCGGAAATAGAATTTGGCATCGAATTGGTACCGGTACCACTCCAATTTCGATAGCTCCGTATCGTATGGCACCAATGTAATTAAAGGAGTTGAAAGCTCGGTTGCAAGAATTGGTGGATAGAGGTTTTGCTCGCCGAGTTTTTCGCCTTTGGGTGCGCCGGTGTTGTTCGTGAAAAGAAGGATGGAACCATGCGGTTGTAGATCGACTATCGTCGACTTAATAAAGCGACGATAAAGAACAAATATCCGTTACCACGTATCGATGACTTGTTCGATCAACCAAGGGAGCCTCGGTGTTCTCGAAAATAGATTTGAGATCGGGCTATTATCAATTGCGAATCCGAGATTCGGACGCACCCAAGGCGCCTTGAGCGAGATATGGTCACTATGAGTTCCTAGTGATGCCGTTTGGGCTCACTAATGCCCTGCGGTATTTATGGATTTAATGAATCGGATCTTCGGACCATATTTGGATCGATTCAGTAGTCGTGTTCATTGATGACATCTTGGTCTATTCAAGAAATGAGACCGAACATCTTTGAACACTGCGGTTAGTGCTGCAAATTTTACGGATAAGCAATTATATGCTAAGTTCAGCAAGTGTGAGTTCTAGTTAAGAGAGGTTAGCTTCTTCGGTCATGTGGTATCTCAGACGGTATTCGAGTCGATAGAATAAAATTTCAGCCATACTTAATTGGAAGCCTCAGAAATATTCTCGAGGTTCGGAGCTTTTGGGGCTTGCTAGGTTATTACCGACGATTTGTAAAGGTTTTTCAACGATAGCCACGCCGATGACGGCTACTCCAAAAGGATGTTAAGTTCGAATGGACGGAGAAATGTCGAAAAGTTTCGATCAACGAAAACTTATTTGATGAAGCCCCAATTCTAGTGCAACCCGAATCGGCAAAGAGTTTGTCATCTATAGTGACGCCTCCTCCTTGGGTTAGGTTGCGTATTGATGCAAGAAGGTCGAGTTGTGGCCTATGCGCCGAGGCAATTAAAGCCACACGAGAAAAATTATCCGACCCATGATCTCGAATTAGCTGCCATCGTATTCGCCTTAAAGATTTGGCGACATTACTTATTTGGTGAGAAGTGCCATGTGTACTCGGATCACAAAAGTCTCAAATATTTGATGACCCAAAGAGACTTAAATCTGCGACAAAGACGTTGGCTCGAACTGTTAAAGGATTATGAGCTGGTCATTGACTATCACCCCGGAAAGGCGAATGTGGTTGCGGATGCCTTGAGTCGTAAATCATTATTCACTTTACGAGCGATAAATGTGCACTTGTCTGTTCGATCCGACAGTGTGTTAGTGGCTGAATTGAAAGCCAAACCATTATTGACACATCAAATTCGAGAAGCTCAGAAAGTCGACGACGAGTTGGCTGCAAAACGGGCTGAGTGTGTTCCGAACAAGGACTCGGAGTTTCAAATCGATGATGACGATTGTTTGAGGTTCAAAAGTCGTCTGTGTGTTCCAAAGAATTCGGAACTCATTTCGATAATTCTGAATGAAGCCCATTGTAGCCGAATGGCAATCCACCCGGGGAGTACGAAGATGTACAACGATTTGAAACGTCGATTTTGGTGGCATGGTATGAAACGAGACATCTCCGACTTTGTTTCGAGATGTTTAATATGTCAACAAGTGAAAGCGGAACATCAAGTGCCTTCAGGATAACTTCAGCCAATCACGATACCCAAGTGGAAATGGGATCGAGTCACAATGGACTTTGTATCCGGACTGCCATTGTCAGGAAGTAAGAAGGATGCGGTTTGGGTCGTGGTAGATAGATTGACTAAGTCGGCTCACTTTGTCCCCGTACGTACGGATTTTTCAATGGACAAATTAGCCGAATTGTATGTTTCTCAGATTGTGAGATTACACGGGGTGCCTATTTCCATCGTGTCGGATAGAGATCCGAGATTTACCTCGCGATTTTGGAAAAAGTTGCAAGAAGCTTTGGGTACCAAGTTGCATTTCAGACCGCCTTTCACCCCAAACCGATGGTCAATCCGAGCGGATAATTCAGATACTTGAGGATATGTTGAGATGTTGCGTCCTTGAGTTTAATGGTTCATGGGAGCGGTATTTGCCGTTGATTGAATTCGCTTACAACAACGACTTTCAATCAAGTATTAAGATGGCACCCTACGAGGCTTTGTACGGTCGTAAATGCCGTACACCATTGTTTTGGACCGAGCTTGGTGAAAGCAAGATTTTCGGGTGGATTTGATTAGAGATGCTGAGCAGAAAGTGAAAGTAATCCGTGAAAGTCTCGAAGATAGCCTCCGATCGTCGAAGTCGACGCGGATCTGAAGCGTAAGGATATCGAGTATCGGATGGGAGATAAAGTGTTTCTCAAGGTATCGCCTTGGAAAAAGATACTCGATTTGGCCGTAAGGGCAAGTTGAGCCCGAGGTTCATTGGGCCATATGAGATATCCGGCGAGTCGGTCCGGTGGCATATCGTTTGATTTTGCCCCGAACTCGAAAAGGTTCACGATGTCTTTCATGTTTCGATGCTTGACGCTATAGATCCGATCCATCGCACGTGATTAGTCCATCGAAATTGAAATTCAAGCCAATATGAGTTATGAGGAAGAACCGATTCGTATCCTATCACGGGAAGTGAAAGAGTTGCGAAACAAGCGGGTTCGCTAGTGAAAGTGTTATGGCTCAAGCACGGGATAGAAGAAGCTACTTGGGAGACCGAGAACTCTATGAAAGAGCGATATCCAAACCTATTTACGGTAAGATTTTGGGGACGAAAATTTCTTAAGTGGGGAGAGTTGTGACAGCCAAAATTGACCCTAGTCGGAATGTGGTTTCGGGACCACAAAACCGAGGGATAAAAATAATTAAAGATTTATTTTGATGCCTATAATATGTGTGTGCTCATGTATGACATTTTATGATTATTGATTTATGTGTGTATGAGTATTTGAATGATACCCGGGCTAAGTCCCGAAGGCGATTATGCTTGTGATTATATTTGCGTTTGAGCCTTAGTAACGAAAATGAAATATGAATGTCTAATGATTATTGATGCATGTGTGCATGAGCAATTGAATGATATCCGGGCTAAGTCCCGAAGACATTTATGCTGGAAATTATATCCGGGTTAAGACCCGAAGGCAATTGTGCTAGTGGCTACATCCGGGCTAAGACCCGAAGGCATTCGTGCGAGTCATTCTATCCGGGATAAGACCCGAAGGCATTCGTGCACGTGGTTATATCCGGTTGTATTCCGAAGAAGCTTGGGCTGGAGGTGAGTGTTGGTTGCTGTAATAAATTCAATTAGTACGCTCGAAAGGCCCAAAGAATAAGGTATGTTTATATGTGCATTGGAAAGTCGACATGTTTGAGCAACATTCGCTCAATCGACTAACGAATTTCAGCTATTGAATAGGTTGATACCTTGTGAAAGTATATAATGATGAAGTGGGAAGTAAGAATGATTATGTGAATGTGTATTAATGAAATGATGCATTTGGCTATGTGAATGTATTGCTTTAATTAAAGCTGATTTTATTCCTTGAGACTTACTAAGCATAAAAATGCTTACCCGTTGCTTTGGCTCTCTGTTTTATAGATTTTGCTCGATAGCAATCGGATTTGGGATCATTAAAGTCGAAGTCATCCACACTATCAACGCCTCCATTTTGGTATAAATTTTGGTTGAACTTTGAAATGGCATGTATAGGACTACCCTTTGTTGGTTTAAATATCTTTGTGATGTATATGTGTTCGGCCATGCGAAAATGGCTCGTAAAAGTGAAGTACTGAACTTAGACTATTTGCGGTTTGTATATATATATATGGTGTCATGATGTGATTATGGATTGGAAGTGGGAATGTTGGTCACATGATCAGCCATTGGTATGGTTAAAATGATCATATGTGAACCTATGTATGGCAAGACTAGTTGGTTCATGGAGACTACAAAATAGGTAAGACCTACCTTCAAAACAGATGCTGCCAGCTGCAGTGACGTGAATGTGAAAAATCACCAAAATTTGTAGGGATGGTATTAAATAGTGAATAAGCTATGTAAATGAACCTTATGAGTCTATTTTCATATGGAAGAAACGAAATGGTCATAGGAGTTACATGTTAAGAGATATTAAAGCTATTGTGAGACAGGGCCAGAATGGTTTCTGGGTCCCCTGTTGCAACTTTAAAATTTACTATAAATTATCCAGAAAGAATTAGGAGTCATGCCTTATATGTACAGATTCCATTTTGAGTCTAGTTTCATTAGAAACAAACGGCACCAGTATTAAAGCCCTGTGCAGAGAGATATTCAAGTTGTAACGCGCGAAGGTCAAAGCAGTCGATCCCTGTAACATGGGTAACTTTAACTAATAAACTGTACCAATTGGCCCGACCAAAAATTCTATAAATAAATCCATGGATGGATATATGAGTCCAAATTCAGGGAAAATTTACGAAACCAGTTTCCGAGTTTTGGAACTCGAGGTATGATTTTAAGGCGACGGTGATGCAGTTTTCCAGCCTGACTGGAAATGTCAAATTGGTGGGCAAAATATGTGGACTTGGCTTGTTAACCCTCGTGTCCGACACGGCGATGGTCTCGGGTTCGGGTGTTACAATTTTATTGGTATCGAGCCACGGTTTAGTCGATTCTAGGACTACCGTGATGTGTTTGGGGTCTAGCTATACATGCCATTAAATGATGAATCGATAGTGTGGTGATTTCGACAATTTGACTTTGTGTTTGTTTATAGCAATGGATCCCGATCCCAACCGAAGCGATAGCTGATGATGTGGAGAGTGTGGCGCTGCTCCGCGCAAGGGACAGCGCCGGACTCTCAACCTATGGCCAGCAATCCGAATGATGAGGCTAGGCAAGCCTTTTATAGTGTGATGAACGAATGGTTTAACCAACACATTCGAACTAACACGGCTGTTCCACAACCTCCATTCCGACAAATGCAACCCCCGACCTACAATACCTCCGGTGATGACCAAATAAGGTCAAGTAAGCCCCAATCGATAGGATTCGAAAACATGGGGCCACTGAATTTAAAGCTACGGATGATGATGATCTTTGAGCGAGCCGAATTTTGGTTGGATAACATGATCCGGTGCTCGATGAGCTATCTTGTACACCGATGAGTGCTTAAAGTGTACCATCTCCTTGCTACGTGAGTCCGCCTACTATTGGTGGAGTACTCGACTTGTGGTACCTAGAGAGCAAGTGACTTGGGAATTCTTTCAAACCAAGTTCAAAAAGTATATCGATCGAGATTCATCGACCAAAAGCGAAGGAATTTCTTGATCTTAAGCAAGGTTCTATGTCGCCATCGACTATGAACGAAAATTTGTAAGGCTTAGCCGTCTGCGAGAATGCATTTCGTCCGAGGCTATTATGTGTAAACGCTTCGAGGATGGGCTGAATGATGATATAAGGATGTTCGTTGGCATTCTCGAAATACGAGAGTTCGTAGTACTTGTTGAGCGAGCTTGTAAAGCCGAAGAGCTTAGAAAGGAGAAACAAAAAGTTGATGTGGGAACTGGAGAATTTCGAAAGAGGTCCTCGGGAAAGTCTCTTCAACAGGCATCGAAGAGATTTCGAGATGATGTGAGCCGGTTTAGAGGCGTTTCGGGCTTTTCTAGATGAGGACGCGATCGACCCCCTGTGACCATACGAGTCACTTCGATCGCCAGTGGTGGAAATGATCGCCGAGAGAGGGCGGAGTGTCTACATTGTGGCAAATGACATTCGGGGAGCTGTTGGTTTCGTGATCGCTCTGCTATAAGTGTGGATCGGCCGACCACTTTATGAAGGATTGCCCGAGGATGCTTGAGCAGAATGTAAGTCGAGTGGAAACCCGGTGCTACCACGCCGAGGTAGGCCACCTAGAAATATGGGCAATGTTAGTGGCGGTCGAGAGGATCTAGAGATGCTACCATCGGATCCGAGGCTCGGGCTCTGCTAGGACTTATGCCATCGCGCACGCCGAGGATCTGCCTCTCCGGATGTCATTACGGTACTTTCACTCTTTTCAATACTAATGTGATTGCTTTGATTGACCCCGGTTCTACTCATTCTTATATATGTGAAACCTTAGCATCCAAGAAGACTTTGCCTATTGAGTCTCTCGAGTTTGTAATTCGGTGTCAAACCCCTTGGGTCATTACGTGCTTGTCAACAAAGTGTGCAAGAAAAGTCCCCTAGTGTTCCGAGGTTCTTGTTTTCCGCGGACTTGATGCTTTTGCCGTTCGATGAATTGACGTTATTCTTGGTTTGGATTGGTTGACCATGCGATGCGGTTGTAAATTGCAAAAGCAAGACTATCGATTTGAGGTGCGAATAATGAGATAATTCGGGTTGAGTCTACGGACTTAAAGGGGTTGCCACCGTAATATCGCAATGTTGGCCCGAAAATATGTAAGAAAAGGGTGCGAAGCGTACCTTGCGTCGTTCTCGATGACAAAGAATCGAAAAGAAACACGAATCTGTGCGTGGTTTGTGAATACCGGATGTTTTCCTCAAGAATTGCGGGTTTACCACTGTTCGGAAATAGAATTTGGCATCGAATTGGTACCGGTACCACTCCAATTTCGATAGCTCCGTATCGTATGGCACCAATGTAATTAAAGGAGTTGAAAGCTCGGTTGCAAGAATTGGTGGATAGAGGTTTTGCTCGCTTGAGTTTTTCGCCTTGGGTGCGCCGGTGTTGTTCGTGAAAAGAAGGATGGAACCATGCGGTGTGCATCGACTATCGTCGACTTAATAAAGCGACGATAAAGAACAAATATCCGTTACCACGTATCGATGACTTGTTCGATCAAGCTGAAGGGAGCCTCGGTGTTCTCGAAAATAGATTTGAGATCGGGCTATTATCAATTGCGAATCCGAGATTGGACGTACCCAAGACCGCCTTGAGCGAGATATGGTCACTATGAGTTCCTAGTGATGCCGTTTGGGCTCACTAATGCCCTACGGTATTTATGGATTTAATGAATCGGATCTTGGACCATATTTGGATCGATTAGTAGTCGTGTTCATTGATGACATCTTGGTCTATTCAAGAAATGAGACCGAACATCTTGAACACCTGCGGTTAGTGCTGCAAATTTTACGGGATAAGCAATTATATGCTAAGTTCAGCAAGTGTGAGTTCTAGTTAAGAGAGGTTAGCTTCTTCGGTCATGTGGTATCTCAGATCGGGTATTCGAGTCGATCGAATAAAATTTCAGCCATACTTAATTGGAAGCCTCAGAAATATTCTTGAGGTTCGAGCTTTTGGGGCTTTTAGGTTATTACCGACGATTTGTAAAGGTTTTTCAACGATAGCCACGCCGATGACGAAGCTACTCCAAAAGGATGTTAAGTTCGAATGGACGGAGAAATGTCGAAAAGTTTCGATCAATCGAAAACTTATTTGATGAAGCCCCAATTCTAGTGCAACCCGAATCGGCAAAGAGTTTGTCATCTATAGTGACGCCTCCTCCTTGGGTTAGGTTGCGTATTGATGCAAGAAGGTCGAGTTGTGGCCTATGCGTCGAGGCAATTAAAGCCACACGAGAAAAATTATCCGACCCATGATCTCGAATTAGTCGCCATCGTATTCGCCTTAAAGATTTGGCGACATTACTTATTTGGTGAGAAGTGCCATGTGTACTTTCGGATCACAAAAGTCTCAAATATTTGATGACCCAAAGAGACTTAAATCTGCGACAAAGACGTTGGCTCGAATGTTAAAGGATTATGAGCTGGTCATTGACTATCACCCGGAAAGGCGAATGTGGTTGCGGATGCCTTGAGTCGTAAATCATTATTCACTTTACGAGCGATAAATGTGCACTTGTCTTCGATCCGACGGTGTGTTAGTGGCTGAATTGAAAGCCAAACCATTATTGACACATCAAATTCGAGAAGCTCGAGAAAGTCGACGACGAGTTGGTCGCAAAACGGTGAGTGTGTTCGAACAAGGACTCGGAGTTTCAAATCGATGATGACGATTGTTTGAGGTTCAAAAGTCGTCTGTGTGTTCCAAAGAATTCGGAACTCATTTCGATAATTCTGAATGAAGCCCATTGTAGCCGAATGGCAATCCACCCGGGGAGTACGAAGATGTACAACGATTTGAAACGTCGATTTTGGTGGCATGGTATGAAACGAGACATCTCCGACTTTGTTTGAGATGTTTAATATGTCAACAAGTGAAAGCGGAACATCAAGTGCCTTCAGGATAACTTCAGCCAATCACGATACCCAAGTGGAAATGGGATCGAGTCACAATGGACTTTGTATCCGGACTGCCATTGTCAGGAAGTAAGAAGGATGCGGTTTGGGTCGTGGTAGATAGATTGACTAAGTCGGCTCACTTTGTCCCGTGACGCACGGATTTTTCAATGGACAAATTAGCGAATTGTATGTTTCTCAGTTGTGAGATTACACGGGTGCCTATTTCCATCGTGTGGATAGAGATCCGAGATTTACCTCGCGATTTTGGAAAAAGTTGCAAGAAGCTTTGGGTACCAAGTTGCATTTCAGCACCGCCTTTCACCCCAAACCGATGGTCAATCCGAGCGGATAATTCGGATACTTGAGGATATGTTGAGATGTTGCGTCCTTGAGTTTAATGGTTCATGGGAGCGGTATTTGCCGTTGATTGAATTCGCACAACAACGACTTTCAATCAAGTATTAAGATGGCACCTACGAGGCTTTGTACGATCGTAAATGCCGTACACCATTGTTTTGGGTGAGCTTGGTGAAAGCAAGATTTTCGGTGGATTTGATTAGAGATGCTGAACAGAAAGTGAAAGTAATCCGTGAAAGTCTGAAGATAGCCTCCGATCGTCAGAAGTCGTACGCGGATCTGAAGCGTAAGGATATCGAGTATCAGATGGGAGATAAAGTGTTTCTCAAGGTATCGCCTTGGAAAAAGATACTCAGATTTGGCCGTAAGGGCAAGTTGAGCCCGAGGTTCATTGGGCCATATGAGATATCCGGCGAGTCGGTCCGGTGGCATATCGTTTGATTTTGCCCCCTGAACTCGAAAAGGTTCACGATGTCTTTCATGTTTCGATGCTTCGACGCTATAGATCCGATCCATCGCACGTGATTAGTCCATCAGAAATTGAAATTCAAGCCAATATGAGTTATGAGGAAGAACCGATTCGTATCCTATCACGGGAAGTGAAAGAGTTGCGAAACAAGCGGGTTCTGCTAGTGAAAGTGTTATGGCTCAAGCACGGGATAGAAGAAGCTACTTGGGAGACCGAGAACTCTATGAAAGAGCGATATCCAAACCTATTTACGGTAAGATTTTTGGGACGAAAATTTCTTAAGTGGGGGAGAGTTGTGACAGCCCAAAATTGACCCTAGTCGGAATGTGGTTTCGGGACCACAAAACCGAGGGATAAAAATAATTAAAGATTTATTTTGATGCCTATAATATGTGTGTGCTCATGTATGACATTTTATGATTATTGATTTATGTGTGTATGAGTATTTGAATGATACCCGGGCTAAGTCCCGAAGGCGATTATGCTTGTGATTATATTTGCGTTTGAGCCTTAGTGTGAAAATGAAATATGAATGTCTAATGATTATTGATGCATGTGTGCATGAGCAATTGAATGATATCCGGCTAAGTCCCAAGACATTTATGCTGGAAATTATATCCGGGTTAAGACCAAGGCAATTGTGCTAGTAGCTACATCCGGGCTAAGACCAAGGCATTCGTATGAGTCATTCTATCCGGGCTAAGACCAAGGCATTCGTGCACGTGGTTATATCCGGTTGTATTCGAAGAAGCTTGGGCTGGAGGTGAGTGTTGGTTGCTGTAATAAATTCAATTAGTGCGCTCGAAAGGCCCAAAGAATAAGGTATGTTTATATGTGCATTGGAAAGTCGACATGTTTGAGCAACATTCGCTCAATCGACTAACAATTTCAGCTATTGAATAGGTTGATACCTTGTGAAAGTATATAATGATGAAGTGGGAAGTAAGAATGATTATGTGAATGTGTATTAATGAAATGATGCATTTGGCTATGTGAATGTATTGCTTTAATTAAAGCTGATTTTATTCCTTGAGACTTACTAAGCATAAAAATGCTTACCCGTTGCTTTGGCTCTCTGTTTTATAGATTTTGCTCGATAGCAATCGGATTTGGGATCATTAAAGTCGAAGTCATCCACACTATCAACGCCTCCATTTTGGTATAAATTTTGGTTGAACTTTGAAATGGCATGTATAGGACTACCCTTTGTTGGTTTAAATATCTTTGTGATGTACATGTGTTCGGCCATGCGAAAATGGCTCGTAAAAGTGAAGTACGAACTTAGACTATTTGCAGTTTGTATATATATATATGGTGTCATGATGTGATTATGGATTGGAAGTGGGAATGTTGGTCACATGATCAGCCATTGGTATGGTTAAAATGATCATATGTGAACCTATGTATGGCAAGACTAGTTGGTTCATGGAGACTACAAAATAGGTAAGACCTACCTTCAAAACAGATGCTGCCAGCTGCAGTGACGTGAATGTGAAAAATCACCAAAATTTGTAGGGATGGTATTAAATAGTGAATAAGCTATGTAAATGAACCTTATGAGTCTATTTTCATATGGAAGAAACGAAATGGTCATAGGAGTTACATGTTAAGAGATATTAAAGCTATTGTGAGACAGGGCCAGAATGGTTTCTGGGTCCCCTGTCGCAACTTTAAAAATTTACTATAAATTATCCAGAAAGAATTAGGAGTCATGCCTTATATGTACAGATTCCATTTTGAGTCTAGTTTCATTAGAAACAAACGGCACCAGTATTAAAGCCCTGTGCAGAGAGATATTCAAGTTGTAACGCGCGAAGGTCAAAGCAGTCGATCCCTGTAACATGGGTAACTTTAACTAATAAACTGTACCAATTGGCCCGACCAAAAATTCTTGAAATAAATCCATGGATGGATATATGAGTCTAAATTCAGGGAAAATTTACGAAACCAGTTTCCGAGTTTTGGAACTCGAGATATGATTTTTAAGGCGATGGTGATGCAGTTTTCCAGCCTGACTGGAAATGTCAAATTGGTGGGCAAAATATGTGGACTTGGCTTGTTAACCCCTCGTGTCCGACACCGGCGATGGTCTCGGGTTCGGGGTGTTACAGTATGAGATTCAAGTAGAAGAAGTTATGAATTTGCATATAAGCATATGATTAAGCATATGGAAGGTTTGTCGTTATCTTGAATTATATGTTATATAGTTCAAATTGATGATTTGTGTATTATGATTTGTTGAGTATATTTTTTGTACGAGCTTACTAAGCTTTATAGCTTACTTTGTTTATTTTTCCGTGTTTTATATTGATTTCTAAGCTAGCTCGGATTCGAGGATCGTTAGAGACTACGTCACACTATCCAACCATCACTTTGGTACTTTTGAGCTTTTGGTTTGGTCATATGGCATGTATAGGATTATGGTCATTTTGATATGTATCTTGGTAGTGAGTTTTACCATTTGGAAATGGTTTATGAATGGTTAAGTTTTGGTAATGATGTTGGCCAAATGAATTGGCATTGTAAATGTCTATATTTTGGTTTGTATATATATAGCCATGGGTGATGGCTTAACTTTGGTATAATTGGTATATTTGAATCATGTGTATATATATGCTTATGTCTTGTATATAATGAGTTGGTTGTGATGATTGATATGATTTGTAAACTAGTGTGTTTGTGAAATTGAGCATAATAATGTATATTTTGTAAGTGGTCTTTTGATGTTTTATAAAGATCTAGTTTGGCATGAAATTAGATAGTTTATTATGGTATTTTGTGATTTGTATTGATGGGTAATGAAATGGTATGGAATATGTTTGGTATGAGATTGATTTAATTCCTATTATGCCTTAAGTTGGTGCCTTTGAATTGTGGTGTAGGTATATGCAAATTTGGGTGGCAAATTGGCTTGCTAAATAGCCTATTTTTGTCCAAACGGGCAGAGACACGAGCGTGTGTCTTAGCTGTGTATGACACACGGTTATGTTGCACGGCCGTGTGTCCCCTGGTGTTGAAATTAAAATCAAGTCAGTATGCTCTACACGGCCTCACACACTGGCATGTAACTTGGCCGTGTGACATAAGTCAGTATACCCTACAGGTTTGGCATGACCTACTACACGGCCTGACACACAGGCTAGCCACACGAGCATGTGTGTTGGTCTTGTGACCCAAGTCAGAGAGTTACATGGGGTAGGACACGGGCTGGGACACAGCCATGTGCTCCCATTTCAAATGTCCACACGGCCTGTGACACAGGCATGTCTAGTGGCCGTGTGAGACACAAGGCCTGGACACACGGGCATGTGTCCCTTGTTTTGAGAAAAAATTTCTAAGTGTTTTAAATGTTTTAAAAGTTATCGGTTTAGTCCCAAACCATTTCTAATGTATGTTTAAGGCCTCGTAGGCTCGTATAAGGGACAAGTTGTTTGAGATTGAATGATGATTGTTTGTAATGATTCGGAGTATGTGAAAAGTATGATTAAATGTATTGTAAGTCAGGTAATGCTCCGTAACCCTATTCCAACGTTGAATACGGGTGAGGAGTGTTACAATAGATATGTGCATATCTTAATATATTCCCTAGCTTCTTTCCTAATAATGAACAATAATAATAAATCATTTTCTACTACAAAAGGTCTTGCAGCTTTTTTTCCCTTGATGGGCATCTATGCCTTGACGATGATCCCACTTCCATCTTTGAGTAGGAAGAATATCCATATATATTTTTAATTTTCTTGCTTTATGTTCCAACTTTATCATCGACGTTTTTTTATACTAGTTAATAGTTTTTTAATAGAAAAATATTGTAATCTTTGACTACATTTTCTTGAATTTTACTAATATTAATGTAAATATATTTAATTACATGTATCTCTAATCTATTTTTACCATTTATTTACTAAGAAACTTTTATATATTTAAATAATTCTTAAATTGCAACATTCCAATATAATTGGACATTGCAGAAAAAATAGTAAGAAATACTTTATTAATGGAATTTTATGTATTCTAGAACTATACCCCAAAAAGTACGAGATAATAATTAAAGAAATCTTTATTTTAAAATTTCTTTTACTTCTAAATTGGAACATTTTTTTATGAAGCATATAACGTAATGCTATATATATAGTATTTTTTGTTGATTTTATGTATTTCAATATTTTAAAATTTTTATAAAATAAAGAGAGATGGAGAGAATAAATAACAAAGGAAATATGAAAGTAATAGAGGATGTACTTTATTGATCAAAAGGAATAATTATAATGATTCATCAGAGTCTCTATTTTTAAGCATAAAAAGTATAAAAGAAGTAGAGATCTAACTCTAATAACTATTAGAATTTAAACTACATTAAAACTTTATCTTAATCATGATGGACATCCACTTAATAAGATATTTATAACACTCCCCCTTGGATGTCTATTGGTAGATAATGTACCTCGTTAAAACCTTATTAGGAAAAACCTTGTGGGATAAAAACCTAATGAAGGAAAAAAAATATACAATCTATAATACGCATAATATGATGCCTCATTAAAAACCTTACCAAGAAAACCTAATGGAACAAAACCTCGAAAAAAGGAAAAAGAGTGCAAGCACATTTACTCCCCTTCATGAAAACATCACTTATTTTCTCACTTCTACATATTCAATATTGAATACTAGCTTTTCAAATGACTATTTGAATGTATTTGCTAAGTATTTATATTACCATTCTTTTAAAAGTAATGAGTGAGGGAAATTTGAGGAAATATATTTTAATCTCTTTGGGGGATTCAACAATAATCATAACAAACTTTAATCATGATTCTTTTATAAAAACACAAATAGGTACTTTGGATCATTTTATAATCCTCATTCAACTGCTATTCACTAAGTCAAATTTACCACGTGTTCAAATTATTTCAATTCATATAAATGAACAATTTCTCGAGAATTTCAATATGTTTCTAGCATCTTAAATCCTTCAAGGATTTTAATATAAACTTTACTATATAATAATTCAAAAAAGGTTGTAGCAATAATCATTAGATGCAAGTTAAATATTTTATGAATTATCAATTTAATAATATATCTAAAGGTTATTGCATCCACCACAAAAGAATATTATATCTTTTCATAATCAATGTCGGGACTTAGCGAAATACTTCATATTTTTATTCCACTTTGCAAAACTACTTCAATTGCACCCTCACTGGCTTTATACCTTTAGATATTTAGACTACTGGTCCAAAAAATCCACGAATTTAATTGTACTTGAGTTGCGTCTTTTTATTTTGATCAATTTATTCCATATCTATATTTCTCAATAGATTTATTCAAGATCTTCCTTTTATTTCATTATTTCAATAATAATATTGTATGCAAAATCATTGTCGATCACTTTTATTATTCAGTTCCACATTTTCTCGAATTGACATAACTTATCTAGATCTCTTATTTTCATTATTTTAAAATTCAGTTTCAGGTACCTGAATCTCTTCTAAAGTTTTACTTATTAGTTATGTCTTGGGTTTCTTTTGGAGCACCCACCTCCACTATATGACCATCTAGAAGAATTTTCATCTTTGGAACTGATCAATCTATTATTTATTCTAACTGATTGTCCTACTGGGACTTTGATTCAAATTAAAATATTATATGGTATATAACACTTGGTTATTCTCATTAAGTTTCTAAATACATCTAATAGTTAACTTGTATGAGTTATCCTTATTGAACTTTTGGTTCAAATTACTCTCCTCTAACTCATTACAAGTTATTATTTCTGTCCCCCTAATATTGGGAAAACTATCGAATCAAAATTGTAATCACAAATCATGTCATAATTAAATATCAAATACATTCAAAACATCTAATAATATAAAGAAACTTCCTTTTTTGATGATTTAGTCATCTTTGTACATTGTGGTGGAGCAATTGAAACATATACGCACATACAAAAATTTAAAGGTGAAAAATATTTAGCTCTTGATCAAAAACCAATTGTAATGGGGGGTATTTATAACTTATTGGCTTGATGCGTACAACATGTAAATCAAAATAATCTCATGTTGAAATAGGAAGTTTAGTTCTCATAAGTAATGGTTTAGACATTAATCAGAGGTGTTTAATCAATAATTTCCCAAACAATTATGCGCAAACTTTTACAAAAGTTTTTCAAACTCAATCAATAAAGGATTGAGATATAAAATCATCAGTATTAGCAAGATGAATTATCTTAATTATATGATTTAAAATTAATTATTTAAACAAGCAATCTTGCAAACGACAGGTTACAAATTGATAACACATATGTAATTATTTTGTAGATGCATCCACCAAAATCATATAATATCAAAACTATCCACATGGTGGATTAATGACCCCATATTCATTTTAGAAATGCAAGACATTAAATCTCAACTTTAGCTAGTGAGTTTCTAATAATCAATTTTCATTGAGAACAAGCAACATATGAGAATTCTTTTAAATTAAAGAATCTTCTGGTTCTTTAATGAATGTCCATATGAATTCTTAATTAATTTTTGCATCATATATGATCCAGGATGATCTAACTAGTCATTCCAAGTAGTAAATGCATTTGTATCAATAAACTTTTAGCTTACTTTAACATGTATTTCAATTGTACTAAATTGTAAGAAATTAATACTATCATTCCTTTTACTTTGTATCCACATATAAGTGCTATTGTGACATTTACTATTGAAAATGTCTAAATCAATGTAATTATTATAATATCACTAAGTCAACAAAATAAATATAATTTCCAAACAATTATACGTAATATTTGCTTCAGGGAATATGTCAAATCTTCAAATATCTAAAAAAAGTTTCCAACTTCAGTGCATCCAACCATAATGAGCTTTAGATAGAATTATCATATTTTATTACTCATAAATAAAATTTTCACTGTCAAATTTTTTGCTTCCAACCCTTAATGGGGATGATAACAAAAGAAGATCACAAATATTATAAAATAAATATAAAATAATAATCCAATCCTCTCTTTTTCATCCTTTCAAAATAGATATTTATAGCAATATTTT
Source organism: Gossypium arboreum (assembly GCF_025698485.1). Taxonomy (NCBI): domain Eukaryota; kingdom Viridiplantae; phylum Streptophyta; class Magnoliopsida; order Malvales; family Malvaceae; genus Gossypium; species Gossypium arboreum. The sequence goes on along the minus strand of NC_069080.1, from coordinate 114,551,132 downwards.
CCTCATTCACAATCTCAATATAAGATCCATTATAAATATCTTTTAAAACCAATGGATTAACCATTACATGATATTAATTTATTAGCTCTTCTAGAGCTTTCGACTAATTTTGTACTATCAAATATTCGAATAATATGTTTTGTTTTAGTATCAAATAAGATAAATATTTTCTATCTATAATGATAGAATTTATTACTATATTCTCATATCCTTCCTTAAAGAATATTAACAAAACAAAATATTTGGGCATATGCCACATGTGACCAATAATCTTTCATATCATATTGATAACATAAGTTATCTTTACTTTTGAAGAGTTATCTTGAGAACTCTCACTATTCTCTTATTTATTACTATGTTCCCACTTTTGGTGGTCCATGATTATATCTTTTATTTTCTTTATGTCTGCTTTCACTACAGGGAATGCAATAAATCTAGTAGGATAGACTTCTAAACGCCTCCATTGATTCTTAATTTCATAATCACCATTACAAAACATGCGTGGATTTCAAATCAAAATCTATATATTCATGTTGTCATGATTAGTCTCTAATCACATCCTAAATTACAATGACAATCGTGATCTCTATATTTTTATTTTTCATAATTGTTATGTACTGCTTCATTCACTTCAGGGAATGAAGCAAAACTAGTGGGAAGAATTTCATAATTTTTTATTAGTAACTTATTATTTTGCTTAGCCACTGAAGGTATGAGATCATTCAAAAATACTATTAAAGTCATTCTCACAATATAGCTACTACAAGAGCACATTGGATGTTTCAATCATGTAGTGTAATGTATTCTTTCGGGAATATATATAATACAAATACATGAGTATCTCATGTTATTTATATGTATGGTTTTAATGTAAAGCACATGAATATTTTATTCAACATATATCTTCTTGATCTAAAAATAATATTATATTTTAAAAAATTTACATCACAAAGAGGTAAAATATAAGCTCTTAAAGAGCTTTTTACAATTGATGCATATTAGCTCTTAAAGAGTATATAATCATTTTATTGTATAACCTTAATTTATTTTAAATAAAATTTTATTTATTCATATAAAAATAAAATGAATAGATATAAATAAAGCATATATTAAACATAACAAATAATAAATTTATGTCACTAATAAATCGTTGTGGTTAGATCATATATATTATACATATCATACCAAAAAATATACAAAATATTATAATGTCAAATTAAAATAACTTTACAGCTATAAAAGTTTAAACATAAATATTTTCTAACCTCCACCTCTTATGACATAATTTCATCTCAAATTTTATAATGACATGAAATTATCATAGACAGGTGAATATCACAAAGTTCATGACAAGTATTTTTACTCACATTCCGCAATAATCATTTATCTTAATCAAAATCAAAATTAAACCAATCAATTCTATTAAAAATGAAAAAATATTTATCTCCACATAAAAATCCCAATAACTAAATGTGTGAAGGGTTTTATAAATTCATAAAGATACGAATAGTGAATTTGTAACAGCCCAATTTCGGTGAAATCGAAATAGTGGTCTTAGGACCATAAATTCGAGACGAAAAATAAAAATGTATTTTTTTATTATATGATCCATATTATACTAGAAATATCGTGAGAAATTTTTGAAAAAAGAAAATTTTACCGATTATGCACTTAATTACGAGAATGACCAAATCGCATAAAATGCAAAAGTTGGATTCTAGTAACTAAAAGCATCAAATAGCTATGAAATTCAAAACTTAAGGTCCTTATATGGTAATTAGACCATTAATAAAAAGTATGTAGATATTTTTTGATGATTCATCCATGGAAAATGAGAAAAAGGCTAGGGACTAAATTGGAAAGTGAAAACATTAATTAATTAAAAAGATGAAAAGAAAATAAAAATCATTTTATCTCATCTTCTTCCCCGAAAATAAACTTGGAAACCCTAGGAGAGAGAGAAGAGACTTTCATGGCCAAATTGGGTAAGTTTCTTTGTCCCGTTTTTAGTAATTTTGATATTTTTGAAACCGGGATAGCCTAAACTATCTATTTGGGGGATCAATTTGAAAAGTTATCATGGTATAAAAATTGGTTCAAGGATGTATATGCTGGAAATTTGAAATTTATGGTAGAAAATGAAAGATTAATGAAAGATAAACAACTTTCACAAAAGTGATTTTTCATAAAAACTTGATTTAGGGACTAAAATGAAAAATGGTGAAAATCCATGGAAAATGCTAAATTTTGTGAAATGTATGTGCTATAAAAGTTTTATGTATAAATTGGCTAGGCTTGGGTAGAGAGTCGGATCTCATGAATTTCATTTTCCGAGCTTAGGGACAAAATGGTAATTTATGGAAAAGTTAAGGGCAAAATGATAATTTTTCCTAGAATAAAAATTTAGTCTACATGAATATTGAATGTGATAAATTAATGATTAAATTTACTTATATAGATCCGGATAGACCAAATTCGGAGTTAGAACGAGGAATAGAGGAAAAAGTCGGATTAGTAGATTTTTCGTACACGAACAATTGTCGAGGTAAGTTCATGTAACTAAATTATATATGTTTTTATGCTTGATTTAAATTTTGTGTTTGTGAATTTTATTAATGTCATAAATATGTGAAATGATCACCTACTCGACATAGCTTGATAAATGAAAATGCCCGATAAAATGGTAAATGAATAAAATGTTACTTGTATGCTTGGCATGAATGTAGAATGTGTTTTACTCGAATTACATAAATGTTATGGAGGTATGAAATAATCAAATGCTGATAATGCTTGAAAGGTGTTTAATCCTAGGTTGAATAAATGGAAAATCGATGGAAATGTGCTTTCTCGAAACAAATAGGATCCTGCATTTGTTGCGGACAAGATATAGCTCGGACGAGTAATCCCATTGACCTTGTTATAAAAAGGATTTAGCCCGGATGGGTAATCCCAACATAATACCTCACGAGCATACTTTATGATTAGGTTTTAGCCTGGACTGGTAATCCTAATCGAGCTCCCCTGAGCCTATGTTATAAAAAGGATTTAGCCTGGACTGGTAATCCTGTTGTATACATATGTAGCTCGAAAGTATATTTTTTGAAAATTGTACCTTAAAGGTTTGGACATGAATTGATGGATTCTGATTTATATACCTTGGGTGTATACCTGTGTATCCCTCGATATTTCGAATAAATTCAATGGGTAAAGATCTGACAAGGGCAAATATGAATTTAAAACAAATTGACATGGAATGATACATATGATATGGAACTATGACATGAAGTGAATATTGCATGAAATACAAGAAGTTGATATTTGTATATAAAAATTACTTGTTGAGAATGTTTCATCCTTGATCATAGACCCGTATATCTTGAATGTACTACTACTTGTGTGACCTTAGTACTTGGATAAAATGAGTAAAGTCCTAACAGGAAATGATCTGAACTTGAAACGAACTGCTATGAAGTTTTACTTGTAATAATAAGATGAATTGTGCATGTTGAATGAATACATGTTGTAGAAAGTATATGTGCTTGGAATCCTGAATGTTGTTGAGCCCATATAAGTTTTGATGTTATTATGAACTATATGACTAACAAGGGTAATGAGGATATGTGTAGGGCTTGAGGGTAAATCGATTGCATATGCCTTACTTAGTTACCTCAAATAGGATGAATGGCAAGTTGAGTATCATGTTATACAAACTTACTAAGAATTTTATGCTTACTCTATTTTATTTTCCCCTGTTTTAGAGTAATCGGAAGCTCGTTGGATTGGAAGCTTGGTGGAGATCACTCACACTATCTATTGGCCTATGTTAGTATAGTATGGTAATTCAATTGCGATTGTAATAGCATGTATAGGATATATTGGCCATACTGGCATGAAAATGTAAATGATTAATGTAATCTAGCCATTGGAATGACTAGTGATGATTATGTTTTGGTACATGTATATATGTATTTAAGTTTATGTTAAGGTGATAACATAGGTACTATATATTGTTTGATTAAGAAAGAGGAAACAAGTATGCTTATTAAATAGTAGATTGTAAACCTGAATGCTTGAAATAGTTGGTATTTGTAAGTGTGATTCAAATGCAGTTCATGGGTGAAATTTTGGGTGAGAAATAAAGCTAGAAATAACTTTATTTGTCCACACAGGTGTGTTTCTAGACCGTGTGTGACACACGGCCTGGTAACACGGGCATGTGGTTAGGCCGTGTGCCCCCTGCACCTTAATTTTGAGAAAAAGAATGCTCAGAATTGAGCAAACGGGCAGAGACACGGGCGTGTGTCTCAGCTGTATGTGCCACACGGCCTAGAACATGAGCGTCTGTCTTGGCCGTGTGAAACCTGCACCTAATTCAAATTGAATTAATTAACCATACGACCTAGCACACAGACCTGTGGCACAGCCATGTGTGCAAGTCAAACAGCAACCTAAATCGAACACGACCTGCAACACAGGCGTGTCCCTTGGACCACACTGGCGTGTGAGCCCTGCATGTAACACCCCTCACCTATACCCAATGCCGGGATAGGGTTCGAGGCGTTACCAGGCTTACACATTCACAAACACACTAAATCGGGTCACTGAATTTCACCCAAAATTAAAACCTTTCAAAGACATGCATATCGTCTCTTATATAGGCCTTCGTGACCTAAACCCTACATCGAGGTGGTTCGGGACAAAACCAAGAGCATTCAATGTAACACCCCGAACCCGAGGCCATCGCCGATGTCGGACACGAGGGGTTAACAAGCCAAGTTCACTTGTTTTGCCCATCCATTTGACATTTCCAGTCAGTGGAAAACTGCATCCTTGTCACCTTAAAATCATATCTCGAGTTTCAAAACTTGGAAACTGGTTTCGTAAATTTTCCCTTAATTTAGACTCATATATCCATCCATGGATTTATTTCTAGAATTTTTGGTCTGGCCAATTGGTAAAGTTTATTAGTTAAAGTCACCCGTGTTACAGGGATCGACTGCTCTGACCTTCACGCGGTATAACTTGAATATCTCTCTGTACAGGGCTTTAATGCTGGTTCCATTTGTTTCTAATGAAACTAGACTCAAAATGGAATCTGTAAATATAAGGTATGTCTCCTAATTCTTTTTGGATAATTTATAGTAAATTTTTAAAGTTGCGACAGGGAACCCAGAAACCGTTCTGGCCCTGTCTCACAATAGCTTTAATATCTCTTAACATGTAACTCCTATGACCATTTCGTTTCTTCCATATGAAAATAGACTCATCAAGGTTCATTTACAAAGCTTATTCACTATTTAATTCCATTCCTACGAATTTTGGTGATTTTTCACATTCACGTCACTGCAGCTGGCAGCATCTGTTTTAAGGTAGGTCTTACCTATTTGGTAGTCTCCATGAACCAACTAGTCTTGCCATACATAGGTTCATATATGATCATTTTAACCATGCCAATGGCTGATCATATGACCAACATTCCCATTTCAAGCCATAGCCACATCATGACACCAAATATATACATACAAACCACACTTAGTCTAAGTTCATGCTTCCTTTTTGAGCCATTTTCGCATGGCCGTACATATATACATCACAACGTATTTAACAAACAAGGGTAGTCCTATACATGCCATTTCAAGTTCAACCAAAATTTATACCAAAATGGAGGCTTGATAGTGTGGATGACTTCGACTTCAACGATCCCAAATCCGATTGCTTGACGAAATCTAGAAAGCGAGAGCCAAAGCAACGGGTAAGCATTTTATGCTTAGTAAGTCTCAAGGAATATAATCAACTCTAATTACAGCAATACATTCACATAGCCAAATGCATCATTTCATTTATACACATTCTTACTTCACACTTCATCATTATATAATTTCACAAAGTATCAATCAATTCAATAACTGAAATTCATTAGTCGATTGAGCGAATGTTGCTCAAACATGTCGACTTTCAATGCACATATAACGTACCTTATCCTTTGGGCTTTTCGAGTGTACTAATTGAATTCATTACAGCAACCAACACTCACCTCCAGCCCAAGATTCTTTGAATATAACCGGATATAATCACGTGCACAAATGCCTTGGTCTTAGCCGGATAGAATAACTTCATACGAATGCCTTGGTCTTAGCCGGATATAGCCACTAGCACAATTGCCTTGGTCTTAACCGGATATAATTTCAACATAATTGTCTTGGGGCTTAGCCGGATATTATTCAATTTCTCATGTACACATACATCAATAATCATTGGACATACATATTTCATTTTCGTTACTAAGGCTCAAACGCACATATATTCACAAGCATATTCGCCTTGGGACTTAGCCGGGTATCATTCAATTTCTCATACACATAAATCAATAATCATACACATCCATACTTCATCTCACATAATTCAAGTAAGGTCACTTCTTGAGGACTTACCTCGGATGTTGTCGAACGGCTTTTTCGGCTATTCGATCACCTTTTCCTTCCCTTGTCCAATTGTGGCCCTCTTAGCTCTTGAGCTAATTCAAACAAATTCAATTTATTAAAACCTCATTGTGCTTGCTTATGGCGAATATGACAAGGATTTTAAATGGTCATATGGCCACTCTTTAGCTTGAATACACAATGGTCATGCACATTTTATACTACATCAAGCAATTCAATACAATTTATTTGAGCATCAAGGAAAAGCTAAAGCCTTCAATAGGCTACCCAAGGCCGAACATTCATGTACATGTTGAGGCCAATTTTGCACTTAATACCTCACAAAAACAGCATGCATTTTACTAGTTAATGCTTTGCACATTGTATTAAAACTTATAATATAGCATCAAGCACTTATGTGTGTGCTAGGCCGAATTGTGCTTGCAATTTCACAAGCATTCTTCCACATCTTCTTCTTTAAACCAATATATTCATCACTTACTTCATAGCCAAAACATCATGTGCAAACATATATATACAATATGAGCATGGCGAATTTCAAGGTGTCCATAGCCATCCAAAATACAAATTTTAACTAACATGCAAGAAGCATGAACCATGCTCATGAATGCATCATGGCGAATATGACAATCATGCTCCTTTTCTACTTCAATCATGATAAAACAAAAAACTCAAAATCTTACTCAAGAGTAGACAATCCATCATTGCATGCATCATCATCAAGCTTCACACTTAGCATGCAATGGCTTTATCACTATAACAACTTTGGCCAAATACCATTTCCATGGCATAACAAAGATTTGAGCCATGGCTAACATGCACATCAAGTTAGCAACCAAAACATGCATGAAACTCCCAACACAACCTCATACATACCTTAATCTTGATGCAAATTTAGCCAAATCACCTTCTAGATCTCTTCTAAACAAAGGAAATGAAGCAAAATCCTTCTTCCTCTTAGTATTTTCGGCCAAAAGGGAGAGAGCAAGCATGAACAAATTTTTTGTTTTCTCTTCTTGGTTGCACGGCAATGGGGTATGCTACTCTCTCACACATTTTTTTTTCATTCTTTTCTTACCCATGCTTATTTGTTTACTATTTCTCCCTAATGCCCAACAAAACATGTTTCATGACATGTTTAACCCATATTTCTTTGTCATGGCCGTCCATTACTAGTAAAAAGGGGGAATTTGACATGCAAGTCCATTATTTTGCATGCATGCTTTAATTAGTCATCACCCCTTTCCCTATCGTATTTTCAAAGTTCACTACTAAGTCCTTTCTAGTGGAATTCACCTTTATAACACTAAATCAATCATCAAAAAATGTCATACCTGAATACACACATATTATAGGCATCGAAATAAATTTTAAATTATTGTTATGCCTCGGTTTTGTGGTCCCGAAACCATATTCCGGCTAGGGTCTATTTTGGGCTGTCACATTCAATAAACTTTGGGCAACTTGTTAAATTTCCTTGCTTTAGTGAGTCACACGCTCGTTTGGGTGGGGCTGTGTCGCTTGGGGCACGTCCGTGCCCTCAACCCATTTAACTCTCTGTTTATGACGACAACATACATTTAGGGACACACAGCCAAGACACACGCCCATGTGTCTAGCACGTGCTCGACACTGACTTAAAATTTTAGGTGCAGGGGACGCACGGCCATACCACACGCCCTTGGGGGCAATCCGTGTGTCACACACGGTCTAGACACACGCCCTTGTGTCTACCTGTGTAGACCTTGTTAGGATATTTTCTAAGCCTTTGGTCACCCTTTAACAACCAATCACACTTATAGATTACCTTAATACTCAATAAGGCTAGATTATATACTTACGTACATCCTTGATAAACCTCATTGCATGTAAACCTCATTGCATGTAAACCTCATATCATCGGTTTTATTCATGCTAGGTTATTTCCTTTGTATTAAAGATTTTCCATGCCTCATTAACACCTTTAAGATTGTCACATTATTGTAACTCATTGCCAATTATGGGCAAGCCACTCCATGTAAACATAAACATGCATAGATTTGTAGGTCATAGCCTATTTCAAAATAAGCCAATTTCCATGGTTAAATACAAGAAGATATGTAAACTTTTACAAGCTTTCATTTGGGTAATTTAAATGACACATATCACAAAATGAACCAAAGCCCTATACATGCCATTGAAAAAAATAAGGGTATCTATATACCAAACCTGGTCTAATTGATAGTGTGTTGATTCTCCAACCGTCTTCCAATACTTATGAGTCCTTGAGCTCTGTAAGACAGGGAAAAGAGAGAGGGGTAAGCATTTACATACCTAGTAAGCCTGAATAACTGGAAAGTAAACTTACCAAAAAATTAGCATACAACCATATTTAGCAAATATACCAACAAGAATGAAATGGTTTCCCTATCACATGTACTCAATCAACAAGTTAGTCACAATAATAATGTACCATGTAATTTGTCTTAGATGAGCTCATCATTCATCCTTTCATTTATACATATATCTCATGTTGATCCCGTTGAGTTTGTAGGAAGCTTCGATGGGTTACCCATTATCCGTCAAGTTATAAGAGTTATCGTCTCATATATGCACTCCCACGAACCTCACATCTTACGGCGGGATTACTATTCCAGGCTAAATCCCCCGTATTTAAACTCATAAGGTGATGTCGGGATTACCAGTCCAGGCTAAATCCCTTATAGTGACAAACACACTTAATGAGCTCAGATCTGAAATACCAGCCCAGGCTAAATTCAGACCCTAATCGGATTACCCGTCCGAGCTATATCCTTTTCTATATTTAAGATCAGCGGATTACCCGTTCGGGTTAAATCCTTTTCTGCAACACATGCAGGACCTCAAGTCACATGTAAATCATGGTTTATCCATTGAATTTCCTTAGCAATCTCAACCGGGTCATTTATCAACATATTATTATTATTAAGAATTTACTGCATAGATTTTCATGCCATCATCAAATACAATTATCGTACATTCATGAAACACACAATTAGGCATATTATGAGTTTACTTTAAGCTATCCAAACTTACCTGGTATTCGTCTCGGAATCGTGTTTCGGTTATTTTGAAACTTTTCGTTTTTCTCGATTGACCACCGAAATATGTTCCTCGGGGTCTGTAACAATAAAATTAAATCATTAACAACTTATATTATACTTTACGAATCTAAATTTCACCCCTGGTCCAAATAACCATTTTGCCCTTAACCTTTTACAATTTTACGATTTAGTCCCAAGGCTCGTATAATGAAATGCATGCTATTTCTACCTTACCCAAACCTAGCCAAACATTTTTCCCTCTTATGGCAGCCCACATTTTTCCATTATTTCACATTTCTACCTCATACTTTACATCTTTTGCAAAAAGGTCTATTTAGGGGTTTTTCATGAAAATCACCTAGGAAAAGATATTTAACACACATCCAACTTTCATATTCCTCCATAAAACATCAAAATACAAGTAACTTATGCATGGGTAAATTTTTAAACATGAACCCTAGCATGAAATTTGGGTAGAAATAGAGAGTAAGCTACCGGGATTTCAAAAATACGAAGAACATTAAAAACAGGGCTTGGGAGCACTTACTATTGAGCTTGAAAAGCTTCAAAACCCTAGCTATGGACAACCCCAAATTTTCGACAGCAACATGTAAGAAATGAGCTGATTTTTGGCTTATTTTTCCTATTTTATTTCATTAAAATGCCAAATGACCAAAATGCTTTTAAGCCCTTTCTTTAAAATTTCATCCATACAAGCCCATTTTTGTCCAAAAACTTAGAAATTGGGAAATTTTCTCCTCAAGACATTCTAATTAATATTCTAAAGAAATTTCATACAAGTTGCTTCTAAAACCCAAGTTTTGCAATTTATTCAATTTAGTCCTTAATTTCCAATTGGACCCTTTACTCAAATAATTTCTTCATGAAACTTTAACACATGCATATTATCATATTCTAAACATCATAAAAATCATAAAATAAATATTTTGATGTCAGATTTGTGGTCTCGAAACCACTGTTCCGACTAGGCCCTATTTCAAGATGTTACATTTCTCCCCCCTTAGGGACTTTCGTCTTCAAAAGTCTTACCAGTAAATAGGTTCGGATATTGGCTTCTCATGGTTTCTTCCGGCTCCCATGTAGCTTCTTCCACACCATGCTGATGCCATAAAAACTTTACCAAAGCCACATTTTTATTTCTCAGTTGTTTAATCTCACGAGCTAAAATCATGACCGGTTCCTCACCATAGTCATGTCCGGTCGAATTTCAATCTCAATCAGCGAAATCACATGAGAGGGGTCTGATCGATATCGTCTTAACATAGATACATGGAACACATCGTGAATCCTTTCCAATTCGGGTGGCAATGCCAAACGATAGGCTACTGGTCCAACTCTTTCGGTGATCTCATACGGTCTAATAAATCGCGGACTCAGTTTGCCTTTCCGACCAAACCTCAATACTTTTTTTCCATGGAGATACTTTCAAGAATACTCTATCTCCAACTTGGAACTCGATTTCTTTTCCTTTCATATCAGCATATGACTTTTTCCTATCCGATGCTACTTTTAAACAATTTCGTATCACTTGAACATTTTCTTCAGTTTCCTTGACCAGATCAACTCCGTGAATCTAACTTTCCTTCAGTTCTGTCCAGTACAACGGAGTTCGGCACTTTCTACCATACAGGGATTCATAAGGCGCCATGTAACGCCCCAAAAATTGGGCCTAGAAGAGTTGGGCTTTGAGTCTGGGATTCAGATAGAAGAAAACCTGAATATTGAGAAGTTTTAAATATTACTAGTGTTTAAAAAAATATATATATTGATAAAATATTTATGTTATTACTAATATTTTAATTTTTATGAAAATTATTATCATTATAATTATTAGATACAAATATATTTATAAAATTATTGTTGTTAATTTAGTGTTTAAATTAACATATTATTAGAAAATTTTCTTGTATCTATTTTTATTGATTTATGAAAATTATAATTATTATTAGGAAAATATATATATATTATCATATTTGAAATTTTCATTATTATGGTTATTATTATTATTTTAGTTTTAAATAAATTACAATGTATTTAAAGTGTGGGAAAAATTTGGACCAAGACTTTAGCAAAATTATTATTTTTGCTCCTTTAGGGATCTGGGAATTAAGGTTTATTAATAAGTTGGGCTAAAGCTGGACATAAGGAGGAATCGCCTAGTGGTTAGGCGTGTTAGCGAGAGGAAGTGAGCGGGGTTCGATTCCTGCATGCATAAATGTGAGTTTTATTTTAGAAAGACCAAGGCTCACTGTGGTAGGCCTTATTAACTGCTCGTGGTAATTCATGTCGAAGTAAGCATCGGCCTAGTGGCTAAGCACACTAGGAGGCCGTGGGAAGTGCTCGGTTCAAGGCACAGCGTGCAAATTGGGTTTTTTTTAGTATGCAAGTTGCGGTTGGAATAGGCCTTAAAGGAAGTTGCGAATGAAGTTTGACACAAGGAGAGCCTGTGGCGCGATGGCAAGCAACGTATGTGTGTGTTTAAGAGGTGTGAGTTCGAGAGATGTACAGCAGCAAAAATTTCCTTTTGTTTCATAAGTAACAAGAGCTTCAGCAGTAAGGTTTATAATTAATTGTGACCGTATATAAGTAAAGAGAGAAGCATGGTGCAATGCCGGCCAAAGACGGGCGAAGGCATAAGGCGAGACGAAGGTCTAGGGTTCGAGCCTCACCTCGCATGGAAGGCTTGGATTTTTGCTGCTCACGTGTAGGAGAGTCGAGTTTGACCGAAACTCTTCCCAGCAAAGCAGTGAAGCGGTCAAGCGGTGGATAAGGTGCTAGGAGGTTGGATAAATTTCAAATGCCTAATTCATGGAGCAAAGCAAGGAATTTGAAATTAGAAGGAATTTTATTAAGCATTAAGTCACCGTATTTTATTCTTTTAATTTTGGCTTTTATGAATTATTCCTTTTGTTCATCTTTCCTTTATTGATAATAACCGAACCTATCTTCTTTTACTCTTCTTTTCTTTCTTTTCTTTTATCTCATCTCTTCCTTCTTTAATTTCCTTCAAAGCCGAATCTGTACTGTCATCTCCTCTTTTCTATTTTTCTATTTTCTCTTTTTCATTATACTAAAATCTGAAACATCCATATTTTAGTGATTCGGGAATTAATATTTAGATCTATTTTCTACGCACGTTTAAGTTGGATTCACAACGGATATGGGGTAGGAAGGTATTTGGAACCTCTTCAACGAGTAGATCTCTTGGTAAGTATTCGAACCTTCTTTCCATTTGTATCTTGTGGTTTAAGAAAAGCTGAAAACCCCTCTGTCGACTAAGGCTAAAAGGGTTTTTGGTGTTATTTGGTTTGTTGGTGCTAGTGAGGATTAAAGGCTACCGATCGAGGAGTGTATGAAAAGCTTGCATCATTGGAGTGACTAAATCTAGTCATCAACTTCGGCAAAGGTATGAACCCAAGGGCCATTGTGGATGGTGGCCGAATGTGTAAGTGATGATAATAGGTAGTTTTCGATTTGGTTTAATATTAACATGGTCTAATCTATAAGTGGTTGATTATAGGAGAAATCGCATAGGAGATCTCGTCAAGGAATATCGCAAATCGTGTGTAACGAACCCTTTTCATAGCTTAAAGCGATAATGTTGAAAAGTCAAATGCCAAAATTCGGCATTTCGAGGACTTGTGAGCAAGCTTAACGCTCACTAGTTAGTCGAATCGATGAGATGATGATCGGGAAAATGGAAACGGTAACGGCGTGTTTTTGGCATTCACAGTAAGTTGGGCCTCGAGGGGCTGCAATAGGGCCCAATAGGCTTTCGGGCCCATTTGGGAAAAATTGGTAGAAAACGAAAATCTGTTAAATTGCATGTTAAAACTGTTAATACTATTATGGATATAGGCTAAATGGGCCTAGATGACAAAATCGGCTAAGTAGGGCCCATTAGGGGTTTTAGGCCCAATAACTCGGTTTCGTTAAAAGTGGGCTAGAAACGCAGATTACACAAATGAATAGTTAGTAACTGATGATGAACATGGAAAAATCCCTAATTTTTTGTAAAATTACGATATTACCCTTATAATATGAAAATGACCATTTTGCCCCTAGGTCAAAATGACCATTATACCCCTAGGGTTTATATATGAACTTAATGCATGGGATTTTGATAAACATGATATGTATGATATGCACATGACATGTATGATATGCACATGATATGTATGATATGCACATGAGATGTTCATAAATGCATTGGGTTGGGTTTTTATATGGATGGAGGAAGTGCAAAAAGGCTTATGCCCCAGTTATTAAAGGGCTTATGCCCCAGTTATCAAAAGGGCTTATGCCCCAGTTATTAAAGGGCTTATGCCCCGATTATTAAAAGGGCTTTTGCCCTGATTATTAAAAGAGGCTAGGCCTCCGGTTATATGATAAAGCACTATCTTGCCAAAGGGAGAGTTATGGCGGGGTGGGTCGAGTTAATCCCCACATGGTGTGTTGGTTGGTACGGGTGGAGAGTAGCGGATGGTGGGTTGAGTAGACTCCCCAAATGGGTTGCATTCTTTCATTTGACATTACATGTGATATTGAAATGGGCCTATGGGCCATACCGTTTACAGTAAAGGCTTCGGCCCAGTAATATGAAACTTGAAAAGGCTTCGGCCCAGTGTTATGGGATATGAAATATGAAAAGGGCTACGGCCCAGTACATACTTTGAGATTGGGTTTGGGCTTAGACCCAACAGGCTGCTATTGTTTTGGGCTCTGAAAGGGGCTTGTTGCACACTGAGTTTCCAAACTCACCCCCTTTCCTTAACCTTGCAGGTGAGCCTTGATGTGGGGACTTGGGCCGGAGGGGATTCAGAGTGGCCACGGTGATCGCTTTTGGACCTTTAAATAAGCGTTGGTTTTCATTTAATTCTCTTTAATTATTATTTATTTTTGGGTTGTAATAAGGCCATTTTTAACTTTTCTTTTATTTCTTCTCGGGATTATTTTATTTTTAATAACTTCAAAACTGGTTGATAATTGTTCAAATGGGCTAGACTTAGGACGTGTTTTCAAAGCGATACTTGTTTTCAAAATATCTCAACACCACGATTAATCGATTTTTTCCAAAGACGTCCACTTAAACAAATTTAAACTCGATATAACAAAGTGTGGCTATGGTTGTGGGCATGCCTAGGATTGGATCCGATCAAAGAGCTTGGTACTTAAGCAGCCTTATGGCTCACCTCCTCTGTCTCGGATACCTACCTGGTGCCCAGCTTCTATACACTTTGTTAACTCAACAAAATATATGGTTTTAAAACACTAAAACGGAACGTGGGTTTTCAACTCCAATGTGGCACGTCAGATTCGGCCATAATGTCTGGGCCGGGTTTGGAGTGTTACACGCCATCTTTAGACTTGTTTGAAAACTGTTGTTGTAGGAAAATTCTACAATTGGCAAGTATTTTTCCCAGCTACCCTAAAATTCGAGACTCCAGTATCGTAACATATCCTCAAGAATCTGAATCATCCGCTCAGACTAGCCATCTGTATGTGGGTGAAAAGCCGTATTAAAACTTAATTTCGTACCCAAGGCTTGTTGTAATTTTTTCTAAAACCTCAAAGTGAATCTTGGGTCTCTGTCTAAAATAATCGACAATGGTACCCCATGTAATCTTACAACTTCAGATATATATAAGCCAGCCAATCTATCAAGAGAGTAGTCTGTTCTTATTGGAATGAAAAGAGCCGACTTCGTCAACCTATCCACCACAACCCATATAGCATTTTTCTTTTTTAGGGTCAATGGCAATCCTATCACAAAATCCATAGTAATTCTGTCCCACTTCCATTTGGGGACCATCACATGCTCTAACAACTCTGAAAGTACTTCATGTTCAGCTTTGACTTGCTGACATATCAAGCATTTCGATACAAATTTGGAGATGTCTCTCTTCATGCCATTCCACTAGTACATTTTCTTCAAAACATTATACATTTTGGTACTTTCCGAATGAATAGATAAACTGCTATCATGTGCTTCTAGCAAAATTTTTTGAATAAGTTCATCATCATTGGGTACACAAACCCTATCTCTGAACATTAAACATCCATCAGGACCGATCCGAAAATCTGATTTAATGCCCAACTCAAATTGAATTCTTTTAGCTTGTAAGTCGATGTCATTAGTTTGAGCATCATAAATTTCCTACAGAAATGTCAGTCTAGCTTCTAGCTCTGCCAAAACTGAACCATCATCAAGCAACGCCAATCGAGCGTCAATGGCTCTCAGTGCTAATAAGGATTTTCTGCTTAACGCATCGGTGACCACATTCGCCTTTCTTGGGTGATAATCAATGATTAACTCATAATCTTTAATTAATTCTAACCATCTCCACTGTCTCAGATTCAATTCTCTTTGAGTCATCAAATACTTCAAACTCTTGTGGTTGGTAAATATACGACAAGTTTCACCATATAAATAATGCCTCCAAATCTTCAAGGAAAAAATAATGGCTACAAGCTCTAGATCGTGCGTCGGATAGTTCTTCTCCTGTGGCTTCAACTGCCATGAAGCATGGGCTATCACCTTGCCATCTTGCATAAGTACACAACCCAATCCATTTAAGAATGCATCACTGTAGACCACAAACTTTTTCCCCAGCTTAGGTAACACTAAAATAGGAGCTTCAGTTAGCAATGTCTTTAACCTCTTGAAACTCTACTGACACTTTTCTGTCCGTTCAAACTTAACATCTTTCTGTAGCAACCTCGTCATTGGAGTTGCTATCATGAAGAATCCTTTTACAAATCTTCGATAGTAACCGGCTAAACCCAAAAAGCTTCTAACCTTGGTTACATTTTTAGGCGGTTTCCATTCAACAATGGCAGAGATCTTACTTGGATCAACTCGGATGCCTTCACCCAAAATAATATGACCCAAAAACCCAACTTCTTAGAGCCAAAACCCACTTTTACTAAACTTAGCGTATAGTTTTTTTCCCGAAAGGTTTGCAACACAGTTCTCAGATGCTTCGCATGCTCTGTCTCATCTTTGGAATAAATCAAAATGTCGTCAATGAACACAATGATGAACTGATCCAAGTATGGTCAAAAGATTCTATTCTTTAGGTCCATGAATACGGTTGGTGCATTCGTTAACCAAACAACATAACAAGGAATTCATAGTGGCCATACCTCATTCTGAAAGCTATTTTAGGTACGTCTAATTCCTTAACTGGCAATTGATAGTAGACGAACCTCAAGTCTATCTTAGAGAACACAGTGGCTCCTCTTAACGGGTCGTACAAGTCATCGATACTTGGCAAAGGATACTTATTCTTGATAGTTACCTTGTTCAGTTGGCGATAATCTATACATAACCTCAACGAAACATATTTCTTCTTTACAAACAATACGGGGGCACCCCAAGGTGAAAAGCTCGACGTTGCAAAACCTTTATCTATCAGCTCTCGTAACTGTGCTCTTAACTCTTTCAGCTCGGTTGACGCATCCTATACAAAGCAATAGAAATGGGAGCTGTTCCTGGCACCAATTTAATACCAAACTCTATCTCTCCTTCAGGAGGTAATCCGGGTAATTCTTCCGGGAACACGTCTGGATATTCACACACTATTGGCACGGACTCAATCTTCAACTCCATTTCCTTAGTGTTCAATACAAAAGCAAGGTAGGCTTCGTTCCCTTTTCTCATATATTTCTGAGCAACCATTGCCGTGATTACCACTGGCGGCATACCCAATTCTCTTGAATCAACCCGCAAAATCTCACCATTTGGGCATTTCAATTCAATATACTTGCTACCATAGTTTACAATTACATCGTGCAAGGCTAACCAATCCATACCAAGTATTACATCAAACTCATCAAATGGTAACAACATAAGGTTAGCCGGAAAGCATTGACCGTGAATCATCAAAGGACAATTCTTACAGACTTTATCAACTAGGACTGATTTGCCTAATGGGTTCAACACTCTGATAATAAATTTCGTAGGTTCAATGGGTATGTTCATATTAGACACCAATCTCATGCAAATGTATGAATGCGTCGACCCCGGATCAATTAAGGTAATAACGTATGTATTAAAAAGAGAAAAAGTACCCGTAATAACGTTAGGAGCAGAGGCTTCCTCTCGAGCGTATATTGCATACGTTCTTGCCGGGGCTCGAGCTTTTAGTTTCGTAGCATCTTTAGCTGCAGCTCGACTGCCACTAGCACTTCCAGGATATCTAAGGGGTCTATCTTGTACAATGGGAACACTCGACTTTGGAGTCACTTCCACTTCTTTTTCGTTCCACTCTGGGTAGTCCCTGAGGAAGTGTTCAAGAGAACCGCATATGAAACATGCACCACTCTTCATTCGGCACTCTCTAGAGTGAAATTTGTTGTAGCTCTTACACTTTAGCTTTTGGTCATCTACACTCCCCACACTAGTCACCATTGGGGAGGAAGACTTTTAAATGCGCTGTTTGGAGCCTCTCGCTCTACCCAAATACCCCACTGATGAAGTAGGGCATTCATGTTGGCTCCTTGATTTCTTTGTGGAAAATGAGAGTGTTTTACCGTTAGACCTCTTGCCCAAAACTCGAGCTTCTCTCTTTGCATGCTTTCTTTCAGTATTGAGTTCCTCGGCCTTCTTGGCCTGACCAACTAATGCGGTGAACTCTCGTATCTCAAGAATCCCAATCAACAGCTTGAATTCTTCATTCATACCTTCCTCAAAACGTTTGCACATTTCTGACTTAGTTTGAACCCATTCATATTCCTCTACAGTTTTATTCTATTGCTTGTGTTCCAGGAACTCCTTTTGCTTCGAGTCTAAGAACCTTTGACTGATGTATGTCTTCTTAAACTCTACTTGGAAAAATTCCCAAGTGACATTTTCCTTTGACACCACGGAAGATACAGTCTTCCACCAGCAGTATGCAGTATTCTTTAGAAGAGACACGACACACTTTAAGCACTCCTCAGGTGTGCACGACAATTCATCTAATACCCATGTAGTATTCTCGAGCCAGAACTCGGCTTTCTCAGCATCATCATCGATCTTAGCTCTAAATTCCTCAGCCCCATACTTTCTGAGCTTATCTACAAGGGCCTTACCAATTCTTACCGGTGCCATACCTCGTGGCAATTCCTCATCATGTTGGTCTGGGGGCGGAGGAGGTCGTGGTATGTTAGGGCGATTCCTCAAATAATCCCCAAACCATTCATCCACCATATCAAAGAAGGTGGCTTTGGCCTCTTCCTGGCCTTCAGACATAAGCCTTCAACTACTACTAGAAACAACTCGTTGTACGAAAGTTGGAGCATGGCTCTCGGCTCCCTTAGACTCATCTTGAGCTTGATTGGAAGACATTTACTATATTCAAAAATAATTTAAACTGTTAGGAGATGTCACATTATCAATGTTAGAACAATGGCATGTATAACAAGACTCAAAACTTTCTACGGTAGTCCTAGAACCGACTAATCCGTAGCTCTAATACCACTAAATATAACACTCCACACCTGTACCCAACGCTAGGATAGGGTTCGAGGCGTTACCGGGCTTACACATTCACAAACACACTAAATCGGTTCACCGAATTTCACCCAAAATTAAAACCTTTCAAACACATGTATATCATCTCTTATATAGGCCTTCGAGACCTAAACCCTACATCGGGGCGGTTCGGGACAAAACTAAGAGCATTCGATAAACTTTGGGTAACTTGTTAAATTTCCTTGCTTTAGTGAGACACGCGCCCATGTGGATTGGGCCGTGTGGTCGCACACGCCCATGTGGCTTGGGGCTCGCCCATGCCCTCAGCCCGTGTAACTCTCTGTTTATGACGTCAGCTGTAACACCCCTAACCCATATCCGTCGCTAAACTAAGGTTACGAGACGTTACCGATCATGCAATTGCTTATACGAATATTTAATACTATAAAAGTCTATATCGATTTCATTGATATATCGGGAACATTTCATACGATAATATAAGCCTTACACACGATTATCCCTATCGAAGTTTGAAACATTTTGAACATCTCAATAAATGTGATAAGACAAAATGCACTTATATGACTAAACTACTTAAATTTTAATTGACTGTTTTATGCATCATATTAAGTCATTAATGCGACTTTCATTCCTAAGTTTATGTCAACTTTGCATGTATTGTATAATTACACAAACTAAAGACAAACATTTGGGAATGAACAAAAATCCATTCTGTTCTATAGTTACTTGACTATCACAAATCAATTGCATAATTTCATAATTTTACAAAAATCGACGAATCAATATAATCATGCATATTTGTAAACCAATCATAATACAAACAACTATAAATATATATATATCAAGACATATAAGAATTCATCCATATGTCATGATCGAGTACTCAGTCACATATATCCATTGATATTACCCAACTAACTTAAACTTTTAACCATCTATTACTAAGGTTGACTTAATCCATACGGTAACATCATAAATGTTCATTATATGCATGCAAACATATTAATTTGTCTAAATGACATTCTTATGTGTATATACAATCCCATAAAAATATCAAGACCGAACCAATAAAATAAGGTACACATAAATTATATGTATCTTACCTGTAGCAAAGACCTTATTTAACATAAAGTACATAACATTTAAACACCTCAAATGTCCACAAAATATATATACTACTTGTTATCAAACAAACTTAGTGAATATTCAATCCCATATGCATAAACCAAATAGGAACATGGCAATATTCATATTTCAGCACACGCAATACCTAACACAAGTTCATGCATACATGACACATAATTATAAAGCAGAGTGGACGAAGGTCGAGCTTAACACAGCAAATTTTTAAGGAAAATTGCTTAGCCATTTTCGCATGGCTTTATATACACCCAAAAATTAACATTTCCAAAACATACTTTAGCTTATACATGCCGTAATTTCTAATTTAACTTATAAAAGTACCCAAAGTAGTGGATAGTGTGATGAGCTTCGTAAATGATCCCCGAGCTTGTAACTTGACTTCCCAAAATCTATAAAACAGAGATAAATATTCACACAATAAGCTATTTTAGCTTAGTAAGCTATAAGCAAATAAATAACCTAATGATGTTAACAAAGTTAACAAAACTAACCAGAATAATTTATCATTTTATATTTAAATCCGATCATCTATAAATGCATTCGTATGAAGTATTTTTAAACATATATAATTATCTCCTTTTATAATGCCACTTGACCGAATGTATAAATAGTCAAAACTAAAATAGTATCATTTAACCATCAAAGTCGAATATTCTTATTACCCTAGTTCATATACACAAAATGCAAAACTCATATGTCTTAATATAATTTCATATACATAGGTTAACCATATGACCGCATGCATATCTTATCATTCATATGCATATACATAAGAGCTAATCATAGTATATTTACTACTCATTCTTAAGTCAATTATACACATATATATAAGCTCAAAAATCCAGTTATAAGATCATGTACATAATTTAATTTCACAGCCGAATATACATGGGTACATATAAGTGCAATCCAAGAATCATTTCCATAACAAACACACCATTTGTTCAAGGCTGAATACACATATTTGAAACATGGAATTTTATCCTTTATATCATGCATAATACTAATTATCAATAAATCACATACTTAACTTATCATTGATAACCAATAAACTAAATCATACTTGTTCCCTTTTTGCTCATACAACACATCCGATCACATTTTACCTTTGCCCAATGAACCATTCAGAATTGGGTAGGACACTCGAATAATCACACATATATCGTACAATGCCAATGTCCCAGACGTGGTCTTACATGTAGCCACATATCGATACCACTATCCTAGACAGGGTCTTACTCGTAAACACATATCGAATCACAAATCGATGCCATGGACTTACTCACACACATATATCGGAATCCTATGTCATGACATATGTATCCTAGCTATTCCTAAGGTTCATACGGAGCTTTCGGACGTCGTATCTCAGTTGAATCGAACACGGAAGTGTTGTAACCATATTCAAACACATTCGACCATACCATAATTTAATCTTATCATTTCATAACAGCATGTAAACATAACGTTAAATTATCAATAAACACGTCTATATGCTTATAAACTTACCTTGGACGTCGCAAAACAGGACGGGGCTGCTAGTCGACAACTTTCGTTTTTCCCCAGTCCAAATCCGATTTCTTTGGTTCTTGATCTAAACATATTCAAATTAAGCTCATTCAAACATATTTTCATTCAATTTAGTCCAACAACACATAAATAGGTAAATTACCATTTTACCCTTAACATTTACAATTTTTACAATTTAGTCCCTATTGCACAAAACACAAAATACACAAAATTTCACAACACCCATGTTAGCCCGAATGGTACCCATGCTCATACAAGTCCATATATTTTATCAATTTCACATTTTAGTCCCTCAAATTATTAATTTTGCAATTTAGTCCTAATTACTCAAAATCATCAAAAACTCCAATACAAAATATGTTAATCTAAAACATATCTTTCATATTTCATCATCAAACAACAAAAATCACAAGCTATCAACAATGGCACAACTCAAAATATTCATCAAAATAAAAAATCAAAGCTTGGGTTTTGAAGATTACTAAGCAACGATCTCAAAAACGTAGAAATTATCAAAAATCGACAAGAAATCAAACTTTAATTGAGCTCCAAATAGGCTGATCCCTAGCTTTTATTCTTTCTTCTTTTCTTTTCTTAAGTTTCAATGTAAGAGAGAATGAAAGACATAATTTATTTTATGTTAATATATCATATATATGTTTTAATAATTAAATTACTTTTATAACCTTAATAGTTTAATATAAAAATCACATAATATATGTCTTAACCGTCCCACTAATATACTTATGGGTTATTAATAACATAAATCCTTCACCTTCATCAGCCACTAACAATTCGGCACTTTATATATATTAAACTACTAAATTTTCAATTTACGCAATTAAGTCCTTCTATATAATCGGACACCTAAACGATAAAATTAAATCATGAAAATTTCACAGATATAAATTCACACAAAATAAACACAGAAAATAATTTTAAAATATTTTTTCGACTCAAATTCATGGTCCCAAAGCCACCGTTCTGATTAAGGTCTAAATCGGGCTGTTACATCAGCATAAAGTAAATATTTTGATGTCAGATTTGTGGTCCTGAAACCACTGTTCCGACTAGGCCCTATTTCGGGATGTTACATTTCTCCCCCCTTAGGGACTTTCTTCCTCAAAAGTCTTACCAGTAAACAGGTTCGGATATTGGCTTCTCATGGTTTCTTCTGGCTCCCATGTAGCTTCTTCCACACCATGTCGATGCCATAAAACCTTTACCAAAGCCATGTTTTTATTTCTCAATTGTTTAATCTCACGACTAAAATCTTGACCGGTTCCTCACCATAAGTCATGTCCGATCAAATTTCAATCTCAGTCGGTGAAATCACATGAGAGGGGTCTGATCGATATCGTCTTAACATAGATACATGGAACACGTCGTTAATCTTTTCCAATTCGGGTGGCAATGCCAAATGATAGGCTCATGGTCCAACTCTTTCAGTGATCTCATACAGTCCAATAAATCGTGGACTCAATTTGCCTTTCCGACCAAGCCTCAATACTTTTTTCCATAGAGATACTTTCAAGAATACTCTATCTCCAACTTAGAACTCGATTTCTTTTCTTTTCAAATCAGCATAGGAATTTTGCCTATTCGATGTCTCTTTTAAACAATCTCGTATCACTTTAACTTTTTCTTCAATTTCCTTGACCAGATCAACTCTGTGAATCTGACTTTCCTTGAGTTCTGTCCAATACAATGGAGTTTGACACTTTCTGCCATACAGGGCTTCATAAGGCGCCATCTTTAGACTCGTTTAAAAACTGTTGTTGTAGGAAAATTCTACCAATGGCAAGTATTTTTCCCAGCTACCCTGAAATTCGAGAATGCAACATCGTAACATATCCTCAAGAATCTGAATCATCCGCTCAGACTGGCTGTCTGTCTGTGGGTGAAAAGCCGTACTAAAACTCAATTTTGTACCCAAGGCTTCTTGTAACTTTTCCAGAACCTTGAAGTGAATCTCGGGACTTTGTCTGAAATAATCAACAACGGTACCCCGTGTAATCTTACAACTTCAGATATATAAGTCTGACAATCTATCAAGAGAGTAGTCTATTCTTACCGGAATGAAATGAGCCGACTTCGTCAACTTATCCACTACAACCCATAGAGCATCATTTTTTTTCGGGGTCAATGGCAATCCTATCACAAAATCCATAGTAATTCTGTCCCACTTCTATTTGGGGACCATCACAGGCTGTAACAACCCTGAAAGTACTTGATTTTCAGCTTTGACTTGCTGACATATCAAGCATTTCGATACAAATTTGGAGATGTCTATCTTCATGCCGTTCCACCAGTACATTTTCTTCAAATCATTGTACATTTTGGTACTTCCTCGATGAATAGATAAATGGCTATCATGTGCTTCTTGCAAAATTTTCCGAATAAGCTCATCATCCTTGGGTACACAAACCCTATCTCTGAACATCAAACATCCATCAGGACCAATCTGAAAATTTGATTTAATGCCCGACTCACATTGAATTCTTTTAGCTTGTAAGTCACTGTCATTAGTTTAAGCATCATAAATTTCCTGCAGAAATGTCGGTCTAGCTTCTAGCTCAGCCAAAATTGAACCATCATCAAGCAGCGCCAATCGAGCATCAATGGCTCTTAATGCAAATAAGGATTTTCTGCTTAACGCATCAGCGACCGCATTCGCCTTTCCCAAGTGATAGTCAATGTAACGCCCTTATACCCGAGACCATCATCGGAGTTGAGCACGAGGTGTTAACGAACTTAATTCATTAATTAAACAGCTCAAACAATTTATTTTAGAATTTTCAGACAAGCTGACTAACTGTGTCACAGTCGCTAAAAATCCATATATCGAGTTACGAAACTCGAAATCAAATTCCGTAAATTTTCTCTGAAAATATACTCATATATCTACTTACTAATTTTTTTTCCTAGAATTTTTAGTTGGGACAATTAGTACAGTTTATTAGTTAAAGTCTCCCCTGTTTTAGGGTTAGGCTACTCTGACCCCTGTGTATTACGAATCAGATATATCCCTGTCCAGAGTTTCAATGACTATACCGTTTGTTCTCATAAAAATAGACTCAATAAGGATTTCATACATGTAAGGTGAAACTGCTAATTGTTTTTGTACAATTTATGGTGAATTTTTAAATTTAGAACAGGGGATTCAAAAATTGCTCTGACCCTATTTCAGAAAAATGTAAATATTTCATAAAATACAACTCTTTTACATATTTTGTTTCTTCCACATGAAAATTATATCTATACTATTTTTATTCATCATCTAATTATATCTATACTATTTTTAGTGATTTTTCAAACTCACGTCACTGTTGTTATGTAATTCTAATTTATAGCCAATTTCACCATTTTATGGATTTCCATAGATTAGTTAGCACATAAAGCATACATGTTATCAAATATAATCTCGATTAGCCACTCCAATAGCTAATCATTATCAAACATTTCCATGCCATCCATGAGCTATATCATAAGATTAAATACACAAAAGGATTATAATGCTATACATGCCATACTCTCAACCATACCGAGATGGTCCGTTGATAGTGTGAGCGTGCCTCCGACTGTCCTGATCTCCAAACCGACTTGTCAAAACTCGATACAAAATGAGAATAGTCAAGCCTATTCCTCGTAAACTTTATTTTTCCCCTGAGCTCGACTCGTATCTCTTTTCTCTTGATAATCAAGGCTTAAAAGTGTTGAAACCCTAGCTGTGGTGGAGAGCAAAATTTGGCAGCAACTTATGGAGAAGATGATCATTTTTGTGTTATTTTTCCCATTTTATTTCATTTAATATTCAAATGACCAAAATGCCCTTCCTTACTAAACTTTCAAAAATTCCATCCATGTCCAATTTTTGTCCATAAACTTAGAAATTGGTCAAATTGCTATTTAAGACCTCCTAATTAATATTTCAAAGCAATTTCATACTAAAAACTTCTAGAATGCAAGTTTTGTAACTTATTCAATTTAGTCTCTAACTTCAAATTAAGCACTTTATGCATAGAATTTCTTCACGAAATTTTCACACAATCATGCTGTAACACCCCTATCCCGTAACCGTCGCCAGAATAGGTAAGGGGCATTACCGGACTTGTAACTCATGTCAGAACAGTAAAATTTTGAACTTTTTCTTGAAATAAAGATCGTTCATTTAAATAAGTACTAAGCACAACCAGAGGTAAAATTTAAACTTCACTAAGTAAACATTCAAAAGATGCCATTTTCGCATGGCTTATATACATTAACCAAAAATATTCTTCCGCCACTAGTCTATTCTATGCATGCCATAAAATAATTCTAAACATAACAGTAACAAGCGGTGGATAGTGATAGTATGACTAGTTGCTGACGATCCCCGAGCCTATAGCTTCGCAATGAGATCTATAAAATAGAGGAAACAGAGTAAACAGAGTAAGCATTACAATGCTTAGTAAGTTTTAAGCAGTGTCAACAGATAACAATCAAATTATAACATAGTTGTTCGTATATTTTATTTCACTCTTCCTTCGGGCATACCATCCCTTTACCGAATATGCACATCTCATCATATACAATAGGCAGATAAACTTTCACATAAAAGTGAGCTCATGTGGCATAAATGTATTGTATGATTTCACATAACCTCTCACACTGATCCGATGTCACATAATCATAGGAATAGTCTCATAGATTGCTCTCGTATGCATCACATAACTACCTTATGATTTAGTTCAAATCAAGCTCACATATAAACTTGGAGTACATACCTGTTTAACCTTTCACATTGAATATATTTATAAGCAATTCTTATTACGAAGTCTTATAGCTTTAACCTCTACTCGGATTATCGGTGAGACCTTTAGCTCGGGCGAAATCTCCACATCGGTTATCGGGTCTTACCGGACAAAATCTCCACACGTAGTCATCGGTCTTACCGGACATAATCTCCACACGTAGTCATCGAGTCTTACTGGAATATATTTCAAGTTTCATGTACATTTAATCACATGTTACAACATTCACATCATTGTCATATTTGTAATTCATTTGCCTCATCAAATATCTAATAATACACACCTTTCACATTGGTCGTTCGGCCACAATATATGCACATCGCCTACATATTTCACACTAGCCATTCGGTTTTACCACATATACATATCTCATATATATATATTTCACATTGACCATTCGGCTTTACCACATATGCATATCTCATACATATTTCACATTAGCCATTCGGCTTTACCACATATATGCATGTTCATATTCACCACATTGGCCATTCGGCCTTATCACACATATGCATGCTCACATTCATCACATTGGCCATTCGGCCTTATCACATATATGGATGTTCACATTCATCACATTGGCCATTCGGCCTTATCTCATATATATGTTGTGACAGCCCAAAATTGACCCTAGTCGGAATGTGGTTTCGGGACCACAAAACCGAGGCATAAAAATAATTTAATATTTATTTTATTGCCTATAACATGTGTTAACTCATGTGTGACATTTTTGATGTTTTAATTTAAAGTTATAAATGTGAATTTCACTAGAAAGGACCTATTAGAAAACTTTGAAAGTATGATGGGGAAATGTATGATGACTAATTAAAGCATGCATGCAAAACAATGGCCTTGCATGTCAAATACCCCCTTTTTACAAGTGATGGCCGGCCATGACAAGGGAGTATGGGCTAAACATGTCATGAAACATGTTTTGTTGGTGCATTAGGGAGAAACAATAAACAAATAAGTATGGGTAATAAGGAAAAAAAAAAATGTGTGTGTGGTGAAACCCCCATTGCCGTACATGGAAGAAAAGAAAGAAAAAATTTTGCTCATCCATTTCATTCTCTCTTGACCGAAAATACTAGAGGGAAGGGAGGAATTTTGCTTCATGCTTGGGTTGGAAGAGGACTAGGAAGAGGTTTGGCTATATTTGCATCAAGATTAAGGTATGTTTGATGTTGTGCCATGAGATTCATGCATGTTTTGGTTGCTAACTTGATGTTCTTATTAGCCCATGGTTCAAATCTTTGTTATATCATGGGGATGGTATTTGGCCAAGGTGGATTTTGAGTTAATGCCATTGCATGCTAAATATGAAGCTTGATGATGATACATGTGATGGTGGGTTGAGGACTCTTAGATTTTCTTTGAGCATTTTTAATGATATACTAAGTTCTTTGTGTAATCATGACCAAAATTATGGTGTTGTGATGTATTCGCCATGGTACATCCCCAAGTGTGATTTATGCTCTTTGCATGGAGAGTAAGATTTGTGTTTCAAATCATGTTCATGTTTAGTTACAATCAACTTGAGATTCGGCTCTAGCATACATATATGTATATATGTTTGAGCATGATGTATTGGTATGACGTATATACTATCTTAAGGTATATACTTACTTATGATGATGTTTTGGTTATGAAGGAAATGATAGATGTGTATTGAGTTACAATATGGAAAGGTATTAGTTAGTAAAATGTATGCTGTTTTTGTGTGGTAATAAGTGCATAAATGGCCTCAACATGGACATGCATATTCGGCCACATGAAGGGAAATTGGTGTGCATGTATTCGATTAGAGGCAACCATATTGAAGCCTTATCTTGGCTTAGATTGTTGACTAAATGGGTAATAAATGAGGATGGTTGCCGAATATACAAACATACATATGCATGTGTAATTGAATTATGAATGTTTAGCAAGATGGTTAAACTAGTTGATTTATTGATTAAGCTCAAGGAGTTAAAGAAGGAGAATCAAGCAAGGGAAAGACGAAGGTCATCGAGTAGCCGACTTGGACTATTTTACCCAACACTAGGTAAGTCATTAAGCATATATTTGATATTGCTTAAATGATTGTAATATCTATGCAATTGTGTTTAATGAGATGAAATATATACAAATGTATGTGTATGAAAAGATGATGTTGTTGAACGTAAAAGAGATAGTGAAATGTGTAGGAAGTATGCTTCGGCACTAAGTGTGCGAGAAATAGATGTGTACGGTGACGAGATTGCCACTGAGTGTGCGAGCTTGTAATGTACGGCACTAAGTGTGCGAGTTGGGACTATATGGCACTATGTGTGCGGGCTTGAATCACGTGGCACTAAGTGTGCGTGATTGAGTATTAAGCACCATGTGTGCGAACTCTACATATATCTCCGAGTGAATATTTATATGGAGGTGTGACTCTATCGAGATGAGTATGGACAATGGAAAGAGTAAGTACCTTGAGTTCATGGCTAATAGATGCTATGTTCATGCTCGGGGTGGAGTGGTAAGATTTAAATCTATGTGATGATTTCAATTGCATGATTGTTGCGGAAATGAAATGATGTATGGAAATTGCTTCAAATATCCTATTGAATAGTATATGAAATGTGAATGTATGACTTGGTATGAGATTGATCCGAAGGATCTAAGGAACTATGGTATAGTTCAGTATGGCTAGAACACTTGGCCTTGTTTCATTATTTCATTTTATGATAATGTTATTAATGGATGGTCGTGGAATGCTTATGACTTCTTGAGTTATAAACTCACTCGGTGTTTTCTTGTCACCCATTTTAGGTTCCTTGGGCTCGTCTCCTTTTGGGTGTTCAGAATCACAACGAAGTCATCACACCCGTGAGCAATTTTGGTATTGTCTTCTTAGTCGACTTAGGAGAACATTTGGCATGTATGGGCTATTTTGTTTTGTTAAATTTTGGGTTGTAAGCTTTAAGCCATGTGAAAATGGCCTATGTGGTCGTTTGAGTGGGATGCTAGAATCCATAGCCACGAGTCTTAGAAACCTTAATTTTGATAAGGTGGTCATAATTTGTGTCATGTATGATGGATGATTAGTAAGGCTAAGGAAGGATTCATGAAATTGGCATAGTCTACTGCAGTAACTGTTGCGGACAGCAGGGGTGATATGAGATCGAAAAATCACTAAAAATAGTAGAAGTGGAATTAATTGCTAAAAAAATTACGTACTCGAAGCTTGATGGGTCTATTTTCATATGGATGAAACGAAATGACCATATGAGCTGTATTTTAAGAGATATTCAAGATTTCGTGAGATAGGGCCAGAACAGTTTCTGGATTCTATGTTTCGACTTTGAAAATTTACCATAAATTATCCAGAAACAATTAGAAGTCATACCTTATATGTGTAGATTCCTCTCTGAGTCTAGTTTCTATAGAAGCAAACGGAATCAGTATCGAAGCCCTGTACAGGGAGATATCCAATTCGTAACGCACAAAGGTCAGTGTAGTCGATCCCTGCAACAGGGGAGACTTTAACTAATAAACTGTACTAATTGGCTCGACCAAAAATTCTAGAAAAAAATATGTAGATGGAAGTATGAGTCTAGTTTCAGGGAAAAATTACAAAACTGATTTTTGAGTTGTAAAACTCAGGTTATGATTTTTGAAGCGACTAGTACTCAGATTGGCAGCTTGTCTGGGAAATTCTCCATAAGTGGTTTGAAGTCTGTTAACACCTCGTGTTCGACTCCGGCGACGGTCTCGGGTTCGGGGTGTTACAATTTTATTGGTATCAGAGCTATGGTTTAGTCGGTTCTAGGACTACTGTAGCGCGTGTGAGTCTAGCTATACATGCCAATGTGTTAGTGCTTAAAAATGTGATGACTTCGACGGTTGAAATTTTTGTTTTGATTAGCAAATGGAACCGGGGTAGAGACCCTTGGCGGATGACGTTGAAAGTGTAGCGGCTGCTCTGCGCAAGGGACACCGCTGTTGAGCCTCGGTCATCCGCGAATAATCAAGATGAAGGCGAAACAAGCCTTCTTCACCATGATGAGCGAGTGGGTCGCATAATATGCCCGAACCAATCCTATTGTCCAACCATTCCCAAATGTAAATAATCCACCCCAAGAGCCCGTAATGCCATCGATTGCTGATCTGTGAGGCTGAGTAAACCACCTGTGGACTTGATTAGGAAGCGTGGGGCCGAGGAGTTTAAGGCCATAGTTCTTGTGATGCCGAAAGGGCCGAGTTACGCTTGATAACACCATTAGAGTGTTTGATGAACTGTCATGCACACCGATGAATGTCTTAAGTGTGCTATATCCTTGTTGTGAGACTCACCTACTATTGGTGGAGGACCTTAATTTCCATAGTCCCAAAGGAACAAGTTACTTGGGATTTCTTCCAAACGAATTTCAAAGAAATACATTAGTCAACGGTTCATCGATCAAAAGCGTAAGGAATTCTTGGAGCTCAAGCAAGGTCGTATGACATGATGTCGAATCTGAACATGAGTTCGTAAGACTCGATCGGTATGCTCTGGAGTGTGTGGCTGATGAGGTTGCTATGTGCAAAAGATTTGAAGAGGATTGAATGAAGAGTTAAAGCTCTTGGTGGGTATTTTGGAGATAAAAGAATTTGTAACACTAGTTGAGCGAGCACGCAAGGCGGAAGAGCTCGGAAGGGAGAAGAGGAAGGCTGAATTTGAAGCTAGAGATTATCGTAAAAGATCGACGGGCAAGGCTCCATTTTTGGCTGTAAAGAAGTTTAGAGAGGACACAAATAAGTCGAGGGCGACGAATGCGGGGATGTCCATTAGAGCACGACCATCGATGGACTCACGAGCTACTTCGGTAGCTAGTGTGGGCAATAATCATCAAGAAAAGCCCGAATGCCCCCAATGTGGAAGACGACACATAGGTGAATGTTGGGGTAAGTCATTAATAGGGCTGTTATGGATGCGGTTGAAGGACCACTTCATTAGAGATTGCAGAGCTAGATGAGAAGAATAAGATGCAAGGTGTAAGATCTAGTGGGACGACGGCTAGAGGTAGACCCAGAGGACTTGAGGAGGTAGGGGTGGTAATTAGAGAGGGTCTCGATACGGTTGTTCGATCCGAGACTCGTGCTCTGCTAGAGCATATGCTATCTGCAAGACGAGAGGAGGCATCCTCCCCGACGTTATCTTGGTACTTTCACTCTCTTTGATACTAGTGTGATTGCATTGATTGACCTGGCTCTACTCATTCATATGTATGTGAAACCTTAGCATCCAAAGAAGACTCTACCTATTGAGTCTCTTGAGTTCGTAATTCGAGTGTCAAACCCTTTGGGTCAATACGTACTCGTTGATAAAGTGTGCAAGAGATGCCCCCTAGTAATTCGAGGTTCCTGTTTTCCGACGGACTTGATGCTTTTGTTGTTCGATGAATTTGATGTTATTCTTGGGTTGGATTGGTTGACCGTGCATGATGCGGTTGTGAAATGCAAAAGCAAGACTATTGATTTGAGATGCGCAAATAATGAGATGATCCGAGTTGAGTCTACGGACTTAAAGGGGTTGCCAGCTGTAATATCATCAATGTTGGCCCAGAAATATGTAAGAAAGGGGTGCGAAGCATACCTTGCGTATGTAATTGATGATAAGGAGTTAGAAATAAAACCGAATCATGTCATTGGTTTGTGAATACCGGATGTTTTTCTGAAGAATTACCGGGTTTGCCACTGTTCGGAGATAGAGTTTGGTATTGAGCTTTTACCTAGGACCACACCGATTTCGATAGCTCCGTATCGTATGGCACCAACGGAATTAAAGGAGTTGATGGATAGAGGTTTTGCTCGCCGAGTTTTTCACCTTGGGGTGCACCGGTGTTGTTTGTGAAAAGAAGGGCGGAACCATGAGGTTGTGCATCGACTATCGTCGACAATAAAGTGACAATAAAGAACAAATATCCGTTACAGCGTATCGATGATTTGTTCGATCAAGCTGAAGGAGCCTCGGTGTTCTCAAAAATAGATTTGAGATCGGGCTATTATCGATTCTTGAATCCGAGATTCGGATATACCCAAAGCGCCTTGAGCGAGATATGGTCACTACGAGTTCTTAGTGATGCCGTTTGGGCTCACTAATGCCCTACGGTATTTATGGATTTGATGAATCGGATCTTGGACCATATTTGGATCGGTTCGTAGTTGTGTTCATTGGCGACATCTTGGTCTATTCAAGAGACGAGACCGAACATGTGGAGCATCCGAGATTAGTGTTGCAAATATTACGAGATAAGCGGTTATATGCTAAGTTCACAAGTGTGAGTTACGGTTAGAGAGGTTAGCTTCTTGGGTCATGTGGTATCTCGCTTGGGTATTTGAGTCGACCGAGCAAAATTTCAGCCATACTTAGCTGAAACCTCCAGAAATATTCTTGAGGTTCGAGCTTTTTGGGACTTGCGGTTACTACCGACGGTTTGTAAAAGGATTCTCGATGATAGCCACACCCATGACTAAACCGCTGAGAAAGATGTCAAGTTTGAATGGACGGAAAAGTGTCGAAAAGTTTCGACCAATTGAAAACTCATTTGACGGAAGCTCCAGTGCTAGTACAGCCCGAATCTGGCAAAGAGTTTGTCTCTATAGTGATGCCTCCCTACTTGGGTTAGGGTGCTTATTGATGCAAGAAGGTCGAGTTGTGGCCTACGCGTCGAGACAATTAAAGCCACATGAGAAAAATTATCCGACCCATGATCTCGAATTGGCTGCCATCGTATTCGCCTTGAAGATATGGCGACATTACTTATTTGGTGAGAAGTGCCATGTGTATTCGGATCACAAAAGTCTCAAATATTTGATGAGTCAAAGAGACTTAAATCTGCGACAAAGACGTTGGCTCGAGTTGTTAAAAGATTATGAGCTTGTCATTGATTATCACCCGGGAAAGGCTAATGTGGTTGCGGACGCCTTAAGCCGAAATCATTGTTTGCTTTTACGAGCAATGAATGTACACTTGTCTATTCTACCCGACAATGTGTTAGTAGCGAATTAAAGGCCAAACCATTATTGACTCATCAAATTCGTGAAGCTCAGAAAGTTGACGATGAATTGGTTTCAAAACAGGCCGAGTGTGTTCCGAACAAGGAATCGGAGTTTAAAATTGATGATGACGATTGTTTGAGGTTCGAAATCGTTTGTGTGTTCCAAGAAATTCGAACTCATTTCGATGATTACGAAGCGAAGCTCATTGTAGCCGAATGTCAATCCACCCGGGAGTACGAAGATGTACAACGATTTGAAACGCGTCGGTTTTGGTGGCATGGTATGAAACGAGACATCTCGACTTTGTTTGAGATGTTTAATATGTCAACAAGTGAAAGCGGAACATCAAGTACCTTGTGGATTACTTCAACCGATCATGATACCCGAGTGGAAATGGGATCGAGTCACAATGGACTTTGTGTCCGGACCGCCATTGTCGACAAGTAAGAAGGATGCGATTTGGGTTGTTGTTGATAGACCGACTAAGTCGGCTCACTTTATCCCGTCGCGCACGGATTTTTCATTGGATAAACTAGTTGAATTGTACGTTTCTCAGTTGTGAGATTACACGGGTATCGATTTACGTCTTTGTCGGATAGAGATCCGAGGTTCACCTCGCGATTTTGGAAGAAATTGCAAGAAGCTTTAGGTACCAAGTTGTATTTCAGACCGCCTTTCACCCCCAAACCGATGGTCAATCCGGCGGATAATTCAGATACTTGAGGATATGTTAAGATGTTGCATCCTCGAGTTCGATGGTTCATGGAAGCAGTACTTACCTTTGATTGAATTCGCACAACAATAGTTTTCAATCAAGTATTAAGATGGCGCCTTACGAGGCCTTATGCGGGCGTAAATGCCGTACACCAATGTTTTGGACCGAGCTCGGTGAGAACAAAATTTTGGAGTGGATTTGATTAAAGATGCTGAATGAAAGTAAAAGTAATCCGTGAAAATCAAGATAGCCTCCGATCGTCGGAAGTAAATGCGCGGATCTGAAACGAAAAGACATTGAGTATCAAGTGGGAGATAAAGTGTTTCTTAAAGTTTCGCCTTGGAAAAAGATACTCAGATTTGGCCGTAAAGGTAAATTGAGCCCGAGGTTCATCGAGCCATATGAGATATCTGAACGAGTCGGTCCAGTTGCGTATCGTTTGATTTTGCCCCCTGAACTTGAAAAGATTCACGACGTCTATCATGTTTCGATGCTTCGACGCTATAGGTCTGATCCGTCGCATGTAATTAGTCCATCAGAGGTTAAAATTCAAGCCGATATGAGTTATGAAGAAGAACCGATTCGTATCCTAGCTCGTGAAGTGAAGGAGTTGCGAAACAAAAGGGTTCCGTTAGTAAAAGTGTTATGGCTTAAACACGGGATGGAAGAAGCTACTTGGGAACCCGAGAACTCTATAAAAAGCGTTACCCAAACCTATTTACGGTAAGATTTTCGGGGACGAAAATTTCTTAAGTGGGGGAGAGTTGTGACAGCCCAAAATTGACCCTAGTCGGAATGTGGTTTCGGGACCACAAAACCGAGGCATAAAAATAATTTAATATTTATTTTATTGCCTATAACATGTGTTAACTCATGTGTAACATTTTTGATGTTTTAATTTAGAGTTATAAATGTGAATTTCACTAGAAAGGACCTATTAGAAAACTTTGAAAGTATGATGGGGAAATGTATGATGACTAATTAAAGCATGCATGCAAAACAATGGCCTTGCATGTCAAATACCCCCTTTTACAAGTGATGGCCGCCATGACAAGGAGTATGGGCTAAACATGTCATGAAACATGTTTTGTTGGTGCATTAGGGAGAAACAATAAACAAATAAGTATGGGTAATAAGGAAAGAAAAAAAATGTGTGTGTGAGTGAAACCCCCCCCATTGCCGTACATGGAAGAAAAGAAAAGAAAAAAATTTTGCTCATCCATTTCATTCTCTCTTGACCGAAAATACTAGAGGGGAAGGGAGGAATTTTGCTTCATGCTTGGGTTGGAAGAGGACTAGGAAGAGGTTTGGCTATATTTGCATCAAGATTAAGGTATGTTTGATGTTGTGCCATGAGATTCATGCATGTTTTTGGTTGCTAACTTGATGTTCTTATTAGCCCATGGTTCAAATCTTTGTTATATCATGGGGATGGTATTTGGCCAAGGTGGATTTTGAGTTAATGCCATTGCATGCTAAATATGAAGCTTGATGATGATACATGTGATGGTGGGTTGAGGACTCTTAGATTTTCTTTGAGCATTTTTGAATGATATACTAAGTTCTTTGTGTAATCATGACCAAAATTATGGTGTTGTGATGTATTCGGCCATGGTACATCCCAAGTGTGATTTATGCTCTTTGCATGGAGAGTAAGATTTGTGTTTCAAATCATGTTCATGTTTAGTTACAATCAACTTGAGATTCGGCTCTAGCATACATATATGTATATATGTTTGAGCATGATGTATTGGTATGACGTATATACTATCTTAAGGTATATACTTACTTATGATGATGTTTTGGTTATGAAGGAAATGATAGATGTGTATTGAGTTACAATATGGAAAGGTATTAGTTAGTAAAATGTATGCTGTTTTTGTGTGGTAATAAGTGCATAAATGGCCTCAACATGGACATGCATATTCGCCACATGAAGGGAAATTGGTGTGCATGTATTCGGTTAGAGGCAACCATATTGAAGCCTTATCTTGGCTTAGATTGTTGACTAAATGGGTAATAAGTGAGGATGGTTGCCAAATATACAAACATACATATGCATGTGTAATTGAATTATGAATGTTTAGCAAGATGGTTAAACTAGTTGATTTATTGATTAAGCTCAAGGAGTTAAAGAAGGAGAATCAAGCAAGGGAAAGACGAAGGTCATCGAGTAGCCGACTTGGACTATTTTACCCAACACTAGGTAAGTCATTAAGCATATATTTGATATTGCTTAAATGATTGTAATATCTATGCAATTGTGTTTAATGAGATGAAATATATACAAATGTATGTGTATGAAAAGATGATGTTGTTGAACGTAAAAGAGATAGTGAAATGTGTAGGAAGTATGCTTCGGCACTAAGTGTGCAAGAAATAGATGTGTACGGTGACGAGATTGCCACTGAGTGTGCGAGCTTGTAATGTACGGCACTAAGTGTGCGAGTTGGGACTATATAGCACTATGTGTGCGGGCTTGAATCACGTGGCACTAAGTGTGCGTGATTGAGTATTAAGCACCATGTGTGCGAACTCTACATATATCTCCGAGTGAATATTTATATGGAGGCGTGACTCTATCGAGATGAGTATGGACAGCGGAAAGAGTAAGTACCTTGAGTTCATGGCTAATAGATGCTATGTTCATGCTCGGGGTGGAGTGGTAAGATTTAAATCTATGTGATGATTTCAATTGCATGATTGTTGCGGAAATGAAATGATGTATGGAAATTGCTTCAAATATCCTATTGAATAGTATATGAAATGTGAATGTATGACTTGGTATGAGATTGATCCGAAGGATCTAAGGAACTATGGTATAGTTCGGTATGGCTAGAACACTTGGCCTTGTTTCATTATTTCATTTTATGATAATGTTATTAATGGATGGTCGTGGAATGCTTATGACTTCTTGAGTTATAAACTCACTCGGTGTTTTCTTGTCACCCATTTTAGGTTCCTTGGGCTTGTCTCCTTTTGGGTGTTCAGAATCACAACGAAGTCATCACACCGGCGAGCAATTTTTGGTATTGTCTTCTTAGTCGACTTAGGAGAACATTTGGCATGTATGGGCTATTTTGTTTTGTTAAATTTTGGGTTGTAAGCATTAAGCCATGTGAAAATGGCCTATGTGGTCGTTTGAGTGGGATGCTAGAATCCATAGCCACGAGTCTTAGAAACCTTAATTTTGAGAAGGTGGCCATAATTTGTGTCATGTATGATGGATGATTAGTAAGGCTAAGGAAGGATTCATGAAATTGGCATAGTCTACTGCAGTAACTGTTGCGGACAGCAGGGGTGATATGAGATCGAAAAATCACTAAAAATAGTAGAAGTGGAATTAATTGCTAAAAAAATTACGTACTCGAAGCTTGATGGGTCTATTTTTATATGGAGGAAACGAAACGACCATAGGAGCTGTATTTTAAGAGATATTCAAGATTTCGTGAGATAGGGCCAGAACAGTTTCTGGATTCTATGTTTTGACTTTGAAAATTTACCATAACTTATCCAGAAACAATTAGAAGTCATACCTTATATGTGTAGATTCCTCTATGAGTCTAGTTTCTATAGAAACAAACGGAATCAGTATTGAAGCCCTGTACAGGGAGATATCCAATTCGTAACGCACCAAGGTCAGTGTAGTCGATCCCTGCAACAGGGGAGACTTTAACTAATAAACTGTACTAATTGGCTTGATCAAAAATTCTAGAAAAAAATATGTAGATGAACATATGAGTATAGTTTCAGGGAAAAATTACGAAACTGATTTTTGAGTTGTAAAACTCAAGTTATGATTTTTGAAGCGACTAGTACACAGATTGGCAGCTTGTCTGGGAAATTCTCCATAAGTGGTTTGAAGTCTGTTAACACCTCGTGTTCGACTCCGGCGACGGTCTCGGGTTCGGGGTGTTACATACACATTCACATTCATCACATAAAATCCTAAATCAAAATATAAATTTTCATGTATTCACATCACAACTATCCAAATATACTTCACATTCCACATATACTATCATGTATACACTTTGTCTTGGCCGAATCTACATCAATCATTTTCCAATGAATAATTCAATTTCACGCCATACTATCATTTCATATTCGAATACTCATAAACTTACAATTTCACAAATTTTAATATCAAAGATCCGTCTAACACTCATATATCGTTTTACAATATCACGATTTAGAATTCACGTATGGGTTTAATCAATAGCTTATGAGCAACTAAAACAAGTTTTATCCATGTTTACAACAAAATCACATATTCACTACGAGCTGTTTTCCTGAGCAATAGTCACTAAATTATTTATAACTGGAGCTACAAAACTCCAAATCACTTGCCGTCAATTTTCCCTGAATATAGACTCGTATATCTTCCATCCATAAAATTTCCAGAATTTTAGGTTTGGCCAATCAATACCAGATTTTTCTTAAAGTTTCCCCTGTTTCACTGTTTGACTAATCTGACCACTCTTCACTACGAATCAAATTTTTCATTGTACAGAATTCATAATATGTTCTATTTGATTTCATTTGAAACTAGACTCATTAAGGAGTCTAAGAATATAAATATTATCTTATAACAATTTTTGTACAAATTATAATGATTTTCCAAAAACAGAACAGGGGATTTCGGAGTCATTCTGACACTGTCCCACACAACTTTAAATATCTCTTTATAGGAAATTTCTTTGCTTCCACGGTCTCTTTTATAAGAAACTAGACCAACTAAGCTTTGATCACATGTTTTATTCAGCCTATAATTCCACAGCAACAATTTATAGTGATTTTCTAAAATCACATTACTGCTGCTGTCCAAAGCAAATTATTACAATTTGCTCTTAAATTTCCAAGTCCAAACACTTATGAACTTACCATTTGAGTTTAAGACATATCATGGCCAGATCATATCTTATTAAATCAACTCATTATGTCCTATTATGATTGAATTTACTCAACGTTTAATCACTTAAAACTTACCTCGGAAGTGGTCGACAATTAGATGTCCACGGCTATTCGTTTACTTTCTCTTTTCCCCTATCCGACTTTGATCCTCTTTGCTCTTAAGCTTAAGTAAAACAATAGATTGCTTAAGTACTTAACTAATATTATTCACTTAACAATCACATTTGGCAATCACATATCATTTAATCTTTGATTAACCAATTTAACACATACCAAAATCCAATCATACATCTAACCTTTATCTCAATACCAAACCGAGTTATAAGATCATACATTATACTAAGCATATCATTAAACATACCTATTCAATTTAGCTAATTTCATAGCCGATTAATCACCTTACCCCACATTACTCAATGCCGAATATTAACCCAACATCACAAGCATAATCACCATGAAACTTACCTTAATACACATTTTATCCCATTGCCGAATACATATATATATATATATATATATCATCAAACAAATATTTATTCACATAACAACAATTCAAGCACATCAAAGCATAGTCGAATGTATCATTCTTCTTAAATTCAAAAATAAATACATGGGCTAACTTCAAAATCTATTTAACAACTCAACTTTATAAACACATATTCGGCTAGGAAGAAAAATTGATAATTTAACAGCCTTAGCTTAACATATAATTTGTTGTGACACATCTTTAAGCATTCTTTTATTCCATCAACTCAAAACACATTCATCACTCTCAATAACTAAACTCATATTCGGCAATAGCCTCCAATATAGTGACCGATTCTTCTCAACTAGCACCTAGTGTACACACATGATCATTTGTTTGATTCAAGCACCTATCCACCAAAAATTCATCCAAATTAACGAGAACAACAACCACATTCTTTGTTATCTACCATGACCGAAACCCATATTCATTCACCAAATATCAAAAATTTATCATCAATTTGACATATAAGGACATAACCAAATGTTTCTTGCAACACAAACTCAAAAATTAACACATGGGTCATGTTATGAGCACCAAAACAAACTCAACTTCACAAAATTTCCAAAAGAATCACATGATATCATACCTTAATTCCCACACAAGATGGCCGAATGCCTTAGGTGTGCTTTCTTCCATTTCTTGGTTAGTTTCGCTTGAGAGAGGTAGGAGAAGAAGATGAACATTTTTTTCTTTTCTTTTGTTTTCTTCCTTCAATTCACGGCAATGGAGGGGGGGCATGGATGAGACAACTTTGTTTTCATCACCCCTCTCTTTTCATTACTTTATTACTAACCTCTTATTTTATTCTTTCTAACATAACACACTAACACAACATGTTTCCAACATGTTTCCAACATGTTTCACCCCATAGCATGGCCGGCCACTAGCTTTAATTTTGGGTAATTTGACATACAAACCCATCATTTTCATAACATGCATTAATAGGCCACTTTACATTTTCCTAGCACATTTCTAAATTTTCTCACATAAGTCCTATTTAATAAAATTCACTTACAATTAACAAAATTCAAACATGAAACTTTTACACATGCATATATACATATAATAAGCATCAACTATGACGGTTAATTATTTTTATGACTCGATTTTGTGGTCCCGAAACCACTTTTCGACTAGGGTCAAATTAGGGGTGTCACACATGCAATCAGAAAATAATTATTTCTATCTTGGATTTGTGGTCTCGAAACCACTATTCCGATTAGGCCCTAATTCAGGATATTACAACTTTCCCCCCCTTTAGGGATTTTCGTCCCCGAAAATCTTACCGGAAAAGTGGTCTTCATTTAGATTCCTCAATTTCATATTTGGTGCCGAAGAACTTTCACTCAAGCAGTGCCTCCAATATATCTCTTTAATTTCTCATATATTCTGAAAGCTTACGGACTCATCTGCCAATTGTTCTTAAATTTTCAACCCTTCTCAGTTTCCTTTGTCATCTTAACATAAAACCTAGATCTCAATTTGGTTAATGGAGACTAGAGTTCCAAGAAATCCAACAATCAAAGGGACCTGCACTCTTCCAAATTAATCATACAAATTTTCATCATCAATAAATCACAATCGAATAACACCTGAATCAAATTACAGTACACGTCATTACTCTCTGAATGAATAGGCAAATTTTCACTATAAGCTTTATACAATTCTTTTTGTATAAGCCTCGGAATAATAATACCATGAATCAGATCCAATCTGAAATTCAATGTAACACCCCAAACCAGGCCCAGACGTTATGGTCGAATCTTGACGTGCCACATTGAAGTTGGAAACCCATGTTCCGTTTTAGTGTTTTAAAAACCATATATTTTGTTGAGTTAACAAAGTGAATGGAAGCTGGGCACCAGGTAGGTATCCGAGAGAGGAGGTGAGCCATGAAGGTCGCTTAAGTACCAAGCTCTTGATTGGATCCAATCTTAGACATGCCCACGACCATTGCCACACTTTGTTATATCGAGTTTAAATTTGTTTAAGTGGACGTCTTTGATAAATTGAATAATCGTGGTGTTGTGATATTTTGAAATCAAGTATCGTTTTGAAATCACGTCCTAAGTCTAGCCCATTTGAATAATTATCAACCAATTTTAAAGTTATTAGAAATAAAATAATCCCGAAAAGAAGTAAAAGAAAAGTTAAAATGGCCTTATTATAACCCAAGAATAAATAATAATTAAAGGAAATTTAAAGAAAACCAATGCTTATTTAAAAGCCCAAAGACGATCACATGACCACTGAATCCCTCGGCTCCAAGTCCCCACATCAAGGCTCACTGCAAGGTTAAGGAAAGGGGTGAGTTTGGAAACTCAAGATGCAACAAGCCCTTTCAGAGCCCAAAACAATATCAGCCTGCTGGGCCTTAGCCCAAGTCCAATCTCAATATGTATAAACTGGGTCGTAGCCTTTTCATAAATCATATAATTGGGCCGAAGCCTTTTACTGTAAATGGTTTGGCCCATAGGCCCATTTTAATATCACATGTATCGTCAATGAAAAAACAAATGAATGCAAGCCCATTTGGGGAGACTACTCGACCCACCATCCGCTACTCTCCACCCGTACCAACCAACACACCATGTGGGGAATAACTCAACCCATCCAACCATAACTCTCCACTGGCAGCATAGCTGCTTTATCATATAACTGGAGCCCTAGCCTCTTTTAATAACTGGGGCAAAAGCCCTTTTAATAACTGGGGCATAAGCCCTTTTGATAATTGGGGCATAAGCCCTTTTAATAACTAGGGCATAAGCCCTTTTTAATAACTGGGGCATAAGCCCTTTTAATAATTGGGGCATAAGCCCTTTTGCACTTCCTCCATCCATACAAAAACCCAATCCAATGCATTTATGAATACATCATGTGCATATCATACATATCATGTGCATATCACACATGTCGTGTGCATATCATACATATCATGTTTATCAAAATCCCATGTATTAAATTCATATATAAACCCTAGGGGTATAACGGTCATTTTTACCTAGGGGCAAAACGGTCATTTTCATATTATAAGGGTAATTCTGTAATTTTACCAAAAATTAGGGTTTTCCATGTTTATTAACGGTTACTAACAATTCATGTGTGCAAACAGTGATTCTGGCCCATTTCTAGCGAAATCGAGTTATTGGGCCAAAAACCCTTAATGGGCCCTACATAGCCGATTTTGTCATCTAGGCCCATTTAGCCTATATTCCATAACAATTTTATCAGTCTTGATGCACAATTTAATAGGTTTTCTTTTTCTACCAATTTTTACCCAAATGGGCCCGAAAGCCCATGGGCCCGAAAGCCCATGGGCCCTACTTCAGCCCCTCGAGGCCCAACTTACCGTGAACGCCAAAAATCGCGCTCTTACCATTTCCAACGTTCCCAATCATCATCTCAACGAATCTAACTAACTAATGAGCATTCGCTTGCTCACAAGTCCTCGAAATACCAGAATTTCGGCATTTCAGCTTTTCAGCATTTATCGCTTTAAGCTATGAAAAAGGGATCGTTACACACCTGTTTTGCGATATTCCTCGACGAGATCTCCTACACGATTTCTCCTATAATCCAATGTTAATAGATCAGCTCACAATAAAAGAACCAAATCGAGAACCATCTTTAACAATACTTACACATTCGGCCACCCTCCATAATGGCCTTAGAATCCATACCTTTGCCGAAGTTGATGACTAGATCTAGTCACTTTGATGAGTCGAGCCAATCCAAGTCGACACTACACCTTGCTGCTCCTCCACTATAAAAACCATAAAAATATTAAAAGAAGAACCCCATAAAGCCTATACCCATATTCGGCCACCTCCCTAAACTAGAGGGGTTTCGGCTTTTGGCCACTAGTTACTCTAGGAATCATTTAGAGTTCTATCACTTACCACAGTCTTTCTCCTCTTGAATCTGTTATGCCTAAAAGATGAAGGAATTGTACACCAACAAGTGAAAAGGAAGTAGAGAGTTACTGGTCAACAAAGATTCGGCCCCCCTAGCTTCACTGATTTCGGCTTTTGCGGTATTTTGGCAGAAGTGGAGATAAAGGAAAGAAACAATGGATGAATAGATGGAAATAGTGGGTTGGTTTGAAAGAAGGAGAAGGAAGAAAAGGTGAATGGAGAGATAATAGATTCGGCTGCAAAAATAAAAAGAGAGAAAGACTAACCTAAAGGGAGAAAACGGCACACAAGTACCTAAGTGCCGAAAATCCCTAACTAAACCCCTTCTGCCAAAAATCCACTCTCCAATCTCCCTTATTCGGCCAACTCTATCTTCATATCAAATCCCTAAAATCTCTCCTAGATACGCTCCCCCTTATCTCTCCATCATCTCTAAAATCTCTCCCATTTTCACTCCTTAATCCATGCACTTGACTAATTCAAACTCCTCCAACAAAATCCACTTGGGTTCCATCACTTACCCTTCCTGCTCATAAAAATAAATAACCTT
This sequence comes from Gossypium arboreum, assembly GCF_025698485.1. NCBI lineage: Eukaryota > Viridiplantae > Streptophyta > Magnoliopsida > Malvales > Malvaceae > Gossypium > Gossypium arboreum. Next base: position 114,507,035 of record NC_069080.1, on the reverse strand, counting down.
ATTTGCCAACATAGGGAATCGATCCCATGTCTTCCCCTATGCTCCACACGCCACCTTTTTAGGAGCTTAGTGGCGTCCCCCTTGCCACTTTACTAGAGCTCTTTTTGTGATACATTTCTCCCACAACTTTACATAAGGTCACCTAGCAGAACCCCTAACTCTTAAGTCCAAATTTTGAAAATTCTACCGGGTCTTGGCCAACACATGGGCCTTCCATAAGCCCATTTACATACTCAAATTATGAATTCCATAATCACATACCAAATTTTAGAAACTTACTTAAAATATCAAGAATCGTGAAAAACCCAAAAATCAGGATGTTACATTCAACATCAGAAGTTGATCCTCACTGTACTCTTTTAGTTTACTACTCACTATCACATTTTCCTCTTTCCGCTACGGAAATAATTCTGATATAGCCTCAAAAATGATCCTTCTCATTCTCATCCTAATATCAATACTGGCAAAGATAATTCTGGTAGATCCTGATACTCGTCTTTAACCCTATCTACAACTCAAATTTTCTGTGACATCAAATGCTCCAAACTATCACATTACTTTATTTTCATCACCATTCATACAACAGTGCATTACTGAAAATTAGAAAATCTTTACTCAATGCAGACTAGTCCAGTTCAGACATTTTGGTTAGCAATATTCTCATCTGTCCAAACCTTGCTAACATGTAATAAACTTTTCAGCTTTCGTATGATGAAAACTTTATCATTCTTAGTAGCTTCAACTCATATCAAAATTTTCTAAGAGATATACACTTCTCGTTCAGACTATTTGCCTTTTACTCATAAAGAAATGAAATTCTATTATCAGACTTGAAAAAAATGATCCTGACATAATTTTCATATGAAATCTTTCAAATAAATAATTCACACAGATTAAACACCCGAGCTGATCTAAACACCGTTGAATGACATTTCAAGTAATCATTCCTTCTAGTTACTAAACAATTCATCATACAGCCCTTTACTATTCATTTCTTACGCTAATCAAAACCATCTCAATTACATTAGCTCAAGTAACCAAAATATCTCAATTGAAGTCATTAATTATAATTGAATTAGTTGAGAGAAGTAATCCACCATACCGATTGAAACTAGCACTTTTATCACTTATGCCTTTACTGTTGTCAAATCCTTACACGAAAATTTGAGAAATTCCAATATTAAAATCACCACATTACCAAGATCAAATCAGAAGTATAGTCATGCTTGTCATGATTATCATGAGCTAAAGAACGCACTTCGAACATAAGTCATAATTGAAAAATTATGGAATAAAGATAATGAGAAAACCGAATAAAGAAATCCAAGATTGAGAAACCTAGAATAAAGAAATCCAGAGTAAAGAAACCCAAGATAAGATACTATGTCGAAAAATCGAAAACCAAAATCATAGGAAAATATAGAAGATCTCGAAAATTCCTCAGAGAAAAGAAGTCCAGAAGAAAACATCATTTAATCCCACTGGAATCAAATATAACAAGAACAATGTATCTTCCCATACATATATATCAAATGGAGCATTAAGTAGAAGAAATAGTATCATAATATCATACATATCCTCTCATCAATTCTTATTAGATGAAATGTAATAAAATGCCCGAGGAAATACAGTAATACAAATTATAAACCAGTTGGACTACCAATGCATCCATCTAACACCAGGATTAGAAAACATTCCCATATAACAAAAATTTCTTCAAAAGATCAACAGCCATAGAAATTTTATTTTTCTGAGAACGGATAAATACATAGAACATCTCAGAAGAAACTGTTAAATCTGTCCAGCCATAACTGTCACACTCAGATATTACACATCTCAAATATCATTTCCCACAACTAGTTCTGTCATCAAAAATTTCATGTGAAACCTTTCACTAAAGAAGACCAGTTCTGAATAAATTTTGATTTACACTTTTCTCGACCTTGTATCCTTGTATCTGAGTAATTCAATTTACCAAAGTAAATTCATTCTTTAACTGGGACAGTGCATAGCTCCAATAATCTTTATATCAACTTAATACTTTTCTAGCTCTAACTTTATTTACCAACTCATTCTCAGTCTCTAATCATGTTTATGATTATTCTATCACTGAACTCTTTGGTTTCTCAACCGGAAACTTATTCAGTACAAATCTCATGAAATTCAATTATAAGCTCCACTTCGGTAAGGGGGAGGGGTTGTAGGGCCTCTGACTCGACTTTCTCATACATATACATATGACACAATTTCCATCATCATAACAATATCATCAAAATCATATCATTCATTCAGGAAATGCATCATTCATGTTGGTTTACACAAATTTTCTAGTTATCTCATTTAAACAAGAATACTTATGCATGCATCCTATGTTTTCTGGATAGCTTGACTTATCCATTCATTTACTCAAACAAATCATACTCATGACATCATATAAGGGCTAAACAAACATAGATATTTGCATCACAATCGCAACTTTCATTTCGTGCGTCATCAGATACATATCATTACAATCATATAATTCGGTCCAAACAATTTAACATAGATAAATCCATTTCATTATAATCATTCATCTCATAAAAATATCATTGACATTCATCAACATTCAACGTTCAATCAAGGCAATGACATTTTCATTCATATCATGATATTAGGAACTTTACTCATACCTCTACGAATTTCTTGTTATCCCATTCATCTTATCAAGTAAGCCAAGTGCACTACATCATATGAGCATTAAGCAAGTATGGATATTTATCACAACATGAACTTTCATTTCACGTGTTATCACATATATATATATATATATCATAAACTTTTATTCATACTTTTCTGAATCGAGACTCATCATAATCGTAATTTTATTCAAACACCTTCGCATCACACTGAACATGGTCAGTGCAGCTCGGTTGGAGAGTACCTCTGTCTAAACAAGACGGTGCTCATACGCGTCGGGAGGCATCACACTATCACGGATCCATGGCATGTATAGCAAGACTATTACACATGCTAGGTTAGTCCGAGAACCGAATAAACCATAGCTCTAATACCACAAAATGTAACGCCCCCGTACCCGAGACCATCATCGGAGTCAAGCACGAGGTGTTAACGGACTTAATTCATTAATTAAACAACTCAAACAATTTATTTTAGAATTTTCAGACAAGCTGACTAACTGCGTCACAGTCGCTAAAAAATCCATATCTCGAGTTAAGAAACTCGAAATCCAATTCTGTAAATTTTCCCTAAAAATAAACTCATATATCTACTTATTAAATTTTTTATAGAATTTTTGGTTAGGCCAATTAGTACAGTTTATTAGTTAAAGTCTCCCCTGTTTTAGGGTTCGGCTACTTTGACCCCTGTGTATTACGGATCAGATATATCCTTGTCCATAGTTTTAATGACTATGCTGTTTATTTCTCATAAAACTAGGCTAAATAAGGATTTTATACATGTAAGGTGCAACTCCTAATTGTTTTTGTAAAATTTATGGTGAATTTTTAAATTTAGAATAGGGGATTCAGAAATTGCTCTGACCTTGTTTCATCAAAACGTAAATATTTCAAAAAATACAAATCTTTTACATTTTTTTTCTTCCACATGAAAATAGGTTCATTTAGCTTTAATTCCATATTTATTCATCATCTAATTCTATCTATACTATTTTTAGTGATTTTTCAAACTCACGTCACTGCTGCTATGTGATTCTATTTTATAGCCAATTTCACCATTTTATGGATTTCCATAGATTAGTTAGCACATAAAGCGTACATGTTATCAAATATAATCTTTATTAGCCACTCCAATAGCTAATCATTATCAAACATTTCCATGCCATCCATGAGCTATATCATAAGATTATATACACAAAAGGATTATAATGCTATACATGCCATACTCCCAAAATATGCAAGCCACCATACCGAGATGGTCTGTTGATAGTGTGAGAGTGACTCCGACCATCCTGATCTCCAAATCGACTTGTCAAAACTCGATACAAAATGAGAATAGTCGAGCCTATTCCTCGTAAACTTTATTTTTACCCTGATCTCGACTCGAATCTATTTTCTCTTGATAATCAAGGCTTAAAAGTGTTGAAACCCTAGTTATGGTGGAGAGCAAAATTTGGCAGCAACTTATGGAGAAGATGATCATTTTTGTGTTATTTTTCCCATTTTATTTCATTTAATATTCAAATTACCAAAATGCCCTTCCTTACTAAACTTTCAAAAATTCCATCCATGTCCAATTTTTGTCCATAAACTTAAAAATTGGTCAAATTTCTATTTAAGACCTCCTAATTAATATTTCAAAGCAATTTCATACTAGAAACTTCTAGAATGCAAGTTTTCTAACTTATTCAATTTAGTCTCTAACTTCAAAGTAAGCACTTTATGCATAGAATTTCTTCACGAAATTTTCACACAATCATGCAATCATATCATAGACCTCAAAATAATCATAAAATAATTATTTCTATCTCGGATTTGTGGTCTCGAAACCACTATTCCGATTAGGCCCTAATTCGGGATATCACAGTCAATGATCAGCTCATAATCTTTAATTAATTCTAACCATCTCCACTGTCTCAGATTCAATTCTCTTTGAGTCATCAAATACTTCAAACTCTTGTGGTCGGTAAACATACGACAAGTTTCACCATATAAATAATGCCTCTAAATCTTCAAAGAAAAAATAATGGCTGTAAGCTCTAGATCGTGCGTCGGATAGTTCTTCTCGTGTGGCTTCAACTGCCTTGAAGTATAGGCTATCACCTTGCCATCTTGCATAAGTACACAACCCAATCCATTTAAGGATGCATCACTGTAGACCATAAACTCTTTCCCCGGCTCAAGTAACACTAAAACAGGAGCTTCAGTGAGAAATGTTGTTAACCTCTCGAAACTCTGCTGACACTTTTTTGTCCATTAAAACTGAACGTCTTTCTGTACCAACCTCGTCATTGGAGTCACTATCATAGATAGTCCTTTTACAAATCTTCGGTAGTAACTGGCTAAACCCAAAATGCTTCTAACCTCAGTTACATTTTTAGGCGGTTTCCATTCAACAATGGCAAAGAACTTACTTGGATCAACTCGGATGCCTTCACCTGAAACAATATGACCCAAAAACCCAACTTCTTGCAGCCAAAACCCACTTTTGCTAAACTTAACATACAATTATTTTTCCTGTAAGGTCTGCAACACAGTTCTCAGATGCTTCGTATGCTCTATCTCATCTTTGGAATAAATCAAAATGTCGTCAATGAACACAACAACGAACTGATCCAAGTATGGCTGAAAGATTCTATTCATTAAGTCCATGAATACAACTGGTGCATTCGTTAACCCAAACGACATAACAAGGAATTCATAGTGGCCATACCTCATTCTAAGAGCTGTCTTAGGCACGTCCGATTCCTTAACTCGCAACTGATAGTAGCTGGATTTCAAGTCTATCTTAGAGAACACAGTGGCTCCTCTCAACTGGTCAAACAAGTCATCGATCCTTGGCAAATGATACTTATTTTTTATAGTTACCTTGTTCAATTGGCAATAATTTATACATAACCTCATCGAACCATCTTTCTTCTTTACAAACAATATGGGGGCACCCCAAGGTGAAAAGCTCGACCTTTCAAAACCTTTATTTGTCAGCTCTTGCAACTGTGCTTTTAACTCTTTCAGCTTAGTTGGCGCCATCCTATACGAAGCAATAGAAATGGGGGTTGTTCCTGGCACCAGTTCAATACCAAACTCTATCTCTCTTTCAGAAGGTAGTCCGGGTAATTCTTCTGGGAACACATCTAGATATTCACACACTATTGGCATGTACTCAATCTTCAACTCTGTTTCCTTAGTGTTTAATACAAAAGCAAGATAGGCCTCGTACCCTTTTCTCATAAATTTTTGAGCAACCATTATCGTGATTACCACCAGCGGCATACCCAATTCTCTTGAATCAACCCGCAAAATCTTACCATTTGGGTATTTCAATTCAATATACTTGCTACCACTATTTACAATTACATCGTGCAAGGCTAACCAATCCATACCAAGTATTACATCAAACTCATCAAATGGTAACAACATAAGGTTAGCCAGAAAGCATTGACCGTGAATCTTTAAAGGACAATTCTTACAGACTTTATCAACCAGAACTGATTTGCCTAATGGGTTCGACACTCTGATAATAAATTCCATAGGTTCAATGGGTATGTTCATACTAGACACCAATCTCATGCAAATATATGAATGCGTTGACCCCGGATCAATTAAGGCAATAACGTATGTATTAAAAAGAGAAAAAGTACCCGTAATAACGTCAGGAGCAGAAGCTTACTCTCGAGCACGTATTGCATACATTCTTGTTGAGGCTCGAGCTTCTAGTTTCGTAACATCTTTAGTTGTAGCTCGATTGCCACTAGCACTTCTAAGATATCTAGGAGGTCTACCTCATACAATGGAGCACTTGACTTCGGAGTCACTTCCACTTCTTTTTCATTCCGCTCCGGGTAGTCCCTGAGGAAGTGTTCAAGAGAACCGCATCTGAAACATGCACCGCTCTTCATTCGGCACTCTCCAGCGTGAAATTTGTTGTAGCTCTTACACTTTAGCTTTTGGTCATCTACACTCCCCACACTAGTCACATCAGGGAGGAAGACTTTTGATTACACCGTTTGGAGCCTCTCACTCTACCGGAATATCGAACCAATGAAGTAGGGCATTCATGTTGGCTCCTTGATTTCTTTTCAAAAAATTAGAGCGTTTTACCGTTGGACCTCTTGCCTGAAACTCGAGCTTCTCTATTTGCTTGCTTTCTTTCATTATTGAGTTCCTCAACCTTCTCAGCCCGATCAGCTAATTTGGTGAACTCTCGTTTCTCAAGAATCCCAATCAACAGCTTGATTTCCTCATTCAAACCTTCCTCAAAACGTTTGCGCATTTCTAACTCAGTTTGAACCCATTCAGTGGCATACTAACTTAGCCTTACAAACTCCCTTTCGTATTCTGCTACAGTCTTATTCCCTTGCTTGAGTTCCAGGAACTCCTTTCGCTTCGAGTCTAAGAACCTTTGACTGATGTATTTCTTCTTAAACTCTGCTTGGAAAAATTCCCAAATGACGTTTTTCTTTGACACCACGGAAGATACATTCTTCTACCAGTGGTATACAGTATCCTTCAAAAGAGACATGGCACACTTTAAGCACTCCTCAGGTGTGCACAATAATTCATATAATACCCTGTAGTATTTTCGAGCCAGAACTCGGCTTTCTCAGCATCATCGTCGATCTTAACTTTAAATTCCTCAGCCCCATACTTTCTGAGCTTATCTACAGAGGCCTTACCAATTCTTAGTGGTGCCATACCTCGTGGCAATTCCTCATCATGTTAGTCAAGGGGTGGAGGAGGTCGTGGTATGTTGGGGCGATTCCTCAAATAATCCCCAAACCATTCATCCATCATATCAAAGAAGGCGGCTCTGGCCTCCTCCCAGCCTTCAAACATAAGCCTTCTACTACTACTAGAAACAGCTCGTTGTATGGAAGCTGGAGCATTGCTCTCGGCTCCCTCGGACTCATCTTGAGCTTGATTGGAAGACATTTACTATATTCAAAAACAATTTAAATAGTTAGGAGATGTCACATTATAAATGTTAGAACAATGGCATGTATACAATACTCAATACTTTCTACGGTAGTCCTAGAACCGACTAAACTGTAGCTCTGATACCACTAAATGTAACACCTCTCACTTGTACCCAGTGTTGGGACAGGGTTCGAGGCGTTACTGAGCTTACACATTCACAAACACACTAAATCGGGCCACCAAATTTCACCCAAAATTAAAACCTTTCAAACACATGCATCCCGTCTTTTATACAGGCCTTCAAGACCTAAACCCTACATCGAGGCAGTTCGAGACAAAACCTAGTGCATTCAATAAACTTTGGGCAACTTGTTAAATATCGTTGCTTTAGAGAGTCACATGCTTATGTGGGTGGGGCCGTGTGGTCGCACACGCCCGTGTGGCTTGGGGCTTGCCCATGCCCTCAGCCCGTGTAACTCTCTATTTATGACGTCAGCATACATTTAGGGATACATGGCCAAAACACACGCCCGTGTGTCTAGCCCGTGCTCGACACTAACTTAAATTTTTGGTACAGGGGACGCACGGTCATACCACACACCCCTGGGGGCAATCCGTGTGTCACACACGGCCTAGACACCATGTGCCTACCCGTGTGGACCTTGTTAGGCTATTTTCTAAGCCTTTAGTCACCATCTAACAACCAATCACACTTACAGATTACCTTAATACTCAATAAGGCTGGATTATATACTTACTTACATCCTTGATAAACCTCATTGCATGTAAATCTCATATCATCGATTTTATACATGCTAGGATATTTCCTTTATATTAAAGATTTTCCATGCCTTATTAACACTTTAAGATTGCCTCATTATTGTAACTCATTGCCAATTATGGGCAAGCCACTCATGTAAACATAAACATGCATAGATTTATAGGTCATAGCCTATTTCAAAATAAGCCAATTTTCATAGCCAAATACAAAAGGATATGTAAACTTTTACAAGCTTTCATACGGGTAATTTAAATGACATATATCAAAAAAGGAACCAAAGCCCTATACATGCCATTGAACAAAATAAGGGTATCTATATACCAAAGCTGGTGTAATTGATAGTATGTAGATTCTCCAACCGTCTTCCAATACTTACGAGTCCTCAAGCTCTGTAAGATAGGGAAAAGAGATAGGGGTAAGCATTTACATACTTAGTAAGCCTGAATAACTGGAAAGTAAACTTACTAGGAAATTAGCATACAACCATTTTAGCAAATATACTAACAAGAATGAAATGGTTTCCCTATCACATGCACTCAATCAACAAGTTAGTCACAATAATAATGTACCATGTAATTTGTCTTAGATGAGCTCATCATTTATCCTTTCATTTATACATATATCTCATGTTAATCCTGTTGAGTTTGTAGGAAGCTTCGATAGGTTACCCATAATCTGTCAAGTCATAAGAGTGATCGTCTCATGTATGCACTCCCGCGAACCTCACATCTTACGGCAGGATTACCAGTCCAGGCTAAATCCCCCGTATTTAAACTCATAAGGTGATGTCGGGATTACTAGTCCAGGCTAAATCCCTTATAGTGACAAACACCCTTAATGAGCTCAGATCTGAAATACCAGTCTAGGCTAAATTCAGACCCTAATCGAATTACCCGTCCGGGCTAAATCCATAATGCACACATATTCTTTGGGAGGCTCGGTTACTCAAGGAACACCCGTCCGGGTTAGATCCTTTTCTATATTTGAGATCAATGGATTACTTTTCCGGGTTAAATCGTTTTCTACAACACATGCAGGACCTCAAGTCTCATGTAAATCATGGTTTATCCATCGAATTTCCTTAGCAATCTTAACTGGATCGTTTATCAACATATTATTATTATTAAGAATGTATTGCATAGATTTTCATGCCATCATCAAATACAATTATCGTACATTCATAAAACACACAATAAGGCATATTATGAGTTTACTTTAAGTTATCCAAACTTACCTAGTATTCGTCTCGGAATCATGTTTCAGTTATTCTGAAACTCTTCGTTTTCCTCGATCAACCTCTGGAATTTGTTCCTTGGGGTCTATAACAATAAAATTAAATCATTAAAAACTCATATTATACTTTATGAGTCTAAATTTCACTGCAGATTCAAATAATCGTTTTACCCCTAACCTTTCACATTTTTACGATTTAGTCCCTAGGATCGTATAATGAAATGCATGCTATTTCTACCTTACCCAAGCCTAGCCAAATATTTTTCCCTCTTATGGCAACCCACATCTTTCCATTATTTCACATTTCTGCCTCATAATTTACATCTTTTGTAAAAAGGTCCTTTTAGGGGTTTTTCATGAAAATCACCTAGGAAAAGTTATTTAACACACATTCAACTTTCATATTCCTCCATAAAACATAAAAATACAAGTAACTCATGCATGGGTAAATTTTAAACATGAACCCTAGCATGAAATATGGGTAGAGATAGAGAGAGTAAGCTACTAGGATCTCAAAAATACGAAGAACATTAAAAACGGGGCTTGGGAACACTTATTATTAAGCTTGGAAAGCTTGAAAACCCTAGCTTTGGAGAGCCCCAAATTTTCGGCAGCAACATGAAAGAAATGAGCTGATTTTTGGCTTATTTTTCCCATTTTATTTCATTAAAATGCCAAATGACTAAAATGCCCTTAAGCCCTTTCTTTAAAATTTCATCCATACAAGCCCATTTTTATTCAAAAACTTAAAAATTGGGAAAATTTCTCCTCAAGACCTTCTAATTAATATTCTAAAGAAATTTCATACAATTTTCTTCTAAAAGCCAAGTTTTACAATTTATTCAATTTAGTCCCTAATTTCCAATTGGACACTTTACTCAAAGAATTTCTTCATGAAACTTTAACACATGCATATTCTCATACTCTAGACCTCATAATAATCATAAAATAAATATTTTGATGTCGGATTTGTGGTCCCAAAACCACTGTTCCGACTAGGCCCTGTTTCAGGATGTTATACTACACATTGGAAAATTTTTAGAATTTTGCGAAAATTTCTTAGAGTTCCCAATTATTCCAGAGCTAGTATTAGGTTTCGAGGGTCCATTTCAGGGATATTTTGAATAATATCGGTTAATGAATAGCAACTCACATGAATTATCTGGAAAGTTTCTGAAAAATTCTTGTAATGCTCAGAACCTGTTCTACGACGGATACGGGTTAGGGTGTTCTGTAATTATATAAATTGAAATTTTTAATAGAAATCAAATCAAATTTCAAAACAAGTTGATTAGATTGACTTACGTTACTATAGATGATAAGTAGTGATTATAAACATCCTTTGTAATGAAGAAAAAGAGATCATCCCCAAGCAAATATCAAAAAGCAAACTTTGAGAGTGAATCTTACTTCTCGATTTCATATAAATAATGATATCAAATCTTTCATCATCCTTAAGAACAAAATGTAAAATAAGTTAATCAAAACAATGATAACATATCATGAAAAAAGAATGAAAAATAATAATAAGATATGAAACATTAAATAAAAGAAACTTCCTGTAAAAACTTTGCACCTTGCCTTCAAAGATATTGAAAATTGTGAAGGATAAATTTGATCATTGATAAAAGGAACTATCACTTTGAGCAAGATTGTTATGATAACGTATTATAAAATAAAAAGAGATTGAGAGAATAAAGAACAAAAAATTATGATGTTATAAAATAAAGAGAGATTGAGAGAATAAAGAACAAAGGAAATATGAAAGCAATAGAGGATATACTTTATTGATCAAAAGGGATAATTACAATGCTTCATCAGAGTCTCTATTTATAGGCATAAGAAGTATAAAAGAAGTAGAGGTCTAATTCAATAACTATTAGAATTTAAAGTACATTAAAACTTTGTCTTGATCATGATGGACATCTACTTAATAAGATATTTATAACAAAAATAGATTTTTTTTTTTTTTACATTTATCATATTAGTGCATGAAATAGCAACCTACAAACTGTGTCACATAGGCTTTGTTTCCTTTTTTAACCTTATATTGCTATAAAATATGTATGATACAATAAAATCATCATGATTTTGACAGATTTGGAATTGAGTTGATAAATAATTTAACTAAATAAAATAATATTTTGATAATAGAAAATTAGTTGTTGGGTCGTATAATTATATGAGTTTATTTAAATTAAAATTAAAATCACACTATTGTACCAATACATGAAAAGGTCCAACTAGACCATTTGGAAGAGGGGTGGACAGTATAGTGGTAGTGTGCATGTGTTGCCCACCACATAAGAGTTCTAGGTGAATTTTGGTTTTCTATTAAAATGTTATTTTTTCCTCTCTTCTTATTTTTGTAAAAAATCTCGTGATTTCTCCCTATAAATAGGGACTACATATAGCAAAATACATACATTATATATACATGGATACTCTATCGAAATTTAGGAAATTTGATTTTGTTATAAAGTAAATTCTATTTTTCGTGAGTACTCGTCATAGTGAAATTCGATTTTGGTTATCATAGAGAAAGTGAACTTTTCCCACAACAAAGTTACAGTTTTTATTCTATGATCGGTTTGTGATAAAAGATCACTCTTAACTATTAAGGGTTCAAGGATAGAGAAGAAGATCATTTCGTAGAAACCCAAGAATCGACAAGTATAGCTAGTCCAGAAATGCAGATACTATATTTGGTAATTTTTTTTACTGTAGACAACACAACAAAAGTTCAAGTTTCATGAAAATTTTTGAAATTCCTCTATGCAGCAAAAACTATTTTCATAAACAAATTTTCCAACATATTTTTTACATGCAACATGTCAGGGTCCAAAATTGTTGTGCCACAATATTGCCATGACAACCCACTTTGTGGATCAGACAAGACTTGTAACATCCTAAACCCGACCTAGACATTATGGTCGAATCTGGTGATGTCACAATGAATGATTTTTGAAAACCGTGTTGACTTGGTAGACCATCAACATTTAAAAGTTACTAAAACCATAAATTAGTCAATTTTTTTACTAAAACTTATTACAGCGGAAGCCTTAATCGTTATAGTTTGAAAACACAGTCGTATTCTTAGGAAAACCTTTATTTGCATAAAAATTATCGTTTTAATAAAACAAATTTTCCAAAGCAATCAAATTGACAAATGATCCAAAAATAAACAGTTAAAAACCAACAGTCCAGAGAGTCCCAAAAAATACAAATTCTCAAATAAATCTCCAACAATTAAAATAAACCATAAATGCTAGGTTTAATAGTTATACGGTTAAGTGGTCACCGCTGAGTCTCTGCTGCACTGATCCGTCTAAGTCTATGGATTACCTGAACGGAGACAGACAAACTCAAGTTGAGTTTACATAAACTCAGTGTGTAACCCAACAAAAATAGACACGCAATACAAACTGAATCATATGCATAGTCAGATATAGATACAGATTTGGGCTCAGGCCTATTTCAGATATGAAAAAACAGAATCAGATAATCAGAATCCTACTCCCATCCTCTAAACACCATCTCCGACCATCCCAACACACCATGTGGGGTTAAAAATACCCACCCATAACTACACACCATACTGTACCGTTACGACACGTAACAGATATAATGCAACCAAGCCGCCAAATAATAGGCGATGATCTTCATATAGAACACTTCCTCCACAGATAGATCCCACCCTAAAATAGATGCAAATAAAAATTACAGAATTACAGAATAAACATGCTTAACATACTTATATACAGATAATAGACATGCTTACACAGTACAGTCAGATATACATTTAGTATCCTACTTAGATCAGTTTATAAGAATTCCATCGCATACAGAATAGGTTTATTTAGCCCTTACTGACCCTACAGTAGGCCCACAGTTGATCGAAGTGACCCGCGCGACCTTAGGAAAAATTACAGAAATATGTACCCACATGCCCGTGTGGGCCCACACACTTAACTTGCCCTTGTAGCCCACATGGCCACACTTAAGTCACCACTCGGCTGTGTGCTACGGACGACCATGCCTTCCTCAATCACACAGTTGTGTCTCATACATAGCCTTCCACACGAGTGACCACACGCTCATGTGGCGTCAACTGTGCAGTTTTTTGACTTTTATTGAAACCTCATTTTCTGCGTTTTGGGTACACACCTGGTATCGTTTTGATGCAAAACCACTCCCGAGCCTTCCAAATCCTAAAAGCAGAGTAACCAACAGACGAAATTCAGAACATTTTTATGAAAGTTAAAACTGAAAATATTCCACAACGAAGTCTTACAACATCCAACAATGAACCCGAACACTTACCGCCAACGAACCTAAACCCCTAACGCTCAAATCTCTGCAGAAGCACTAACCGATTCTTGACCTTCGCCTAATCCAAAAGAACCAAAAACAACCCCCTTTTAGAAAACTAACCACGAAACAAGAAGATAGAGGGAAAATAGTTACTTACTGAATGAGCGCAAACAACCGTTGAACAAAAAGGGGACAATTTTGAAAACTAAAAAGAAGAAGGAGAGGCAAGGAAAATTTAGCAGAGGAGAGGGGAAAACAGAACGTCAAAAAGATGGAAGAATTTTAGGAAATTCAAAATAGAAAAATAAAATAAAATAGCAATTCTCCCCAAATCCCTTAAATTACTCCCTGCTAGCCCACTAACAACCAACCTCTCAGAATCCAACTCCACCAAGACTCTAACAGGAAACCAAGCAAAAATTTATACCCACGCTCACGCAGGGATTCGTACATAGGACCTCCAACACACCAACACCCTTACCACTCGAACCAGCAGGCTCATTCTGATATATATTTATAAACAATTTAATATAAGCCTTTTGAACAAAGTTAAGGCTTAGATCCAAAAAAAAAAATTTGCTAAAAGTAGGGCTTGAACCCAAGACCACTCACACACACCTAGAACACTTAACCACTGAAGCAGATACCTAATTATGTTAGATATTTGCAATGACAAGAACAAATTATTTAGGGCATTATAAGACTTGATCCTTGGGATAGTAGAGGCTAATGATGGTGCTAAAAGGGGAAAATGTCACGCGAGCAACGAGTAAGCAACATGGTGTTAAATCATGAGCAAATGAGATCGATAGGGATTGTGATCCCATGTGACAAATAAGACAACGATGGAATCAAGTGTTGGCCTAGTGATGGTCACTAAACTAAGGCAAGCGCACCTATTAAACAATAGTATAGTTATGGTGAGTAGGGAATATCATATCCACGAGGACTAAACTATGTTTTTAATCTATAAAGACCTAGTAATTACCGTTTTTCTATTATTTAGCTGACAAATTGGAGTGATTATTTTTAATATAAAATTACTAAACTGATCTAACTAAGAATGCAACAAAGAATGAAATAGGAAAATAATCGAATATAACCAATGAGATAGACAATACCCTAGAAAGAATCCACCTAGACTTCACCTATTAGTATGAATTTGAATTAAACGATTTATTCACTTCTGTCTTGATCCGTAGAAATCCTTAAATTATGTTAATATCTCTTTCGAGAGTAAGAACAACTGACTCTAGGTTGATTAATTAAAATCTCTTTTTAATTAAAACCCTTATTGTCGTATTAACTTAATCTATGGATTCCCCTATTAGATTTGATTCTAATCTAGTAGATTTATGTCGTCCTATTTCTAGTATTACATGCAACTCCACTTAATTATGCTAAATATACTTTTAAACAGAGACTTTTGCTCTACTGAAATAAGCACATTAAACTTGAATTAATATCTCAGAAATATTAAAATAAGAAATAAGCATACAAAATGGGGAACAAGAATAAAGTATTTATCGCGTAAATCAGAAATCAAATAATAAGATTCATCATAGGTTTCATCTTCCCTAGGTATCTAGGGAATTAATTCATAATCTGGAATAAATACATCTCAAAATTAGGATAACAACAAGACATAAAGAAACTAAATAAAACATCTAAGGAAATTAAATGGAGATCTTTAATCTTGAAGGAGATCTGCTTCCGAGTTGATTCCGATGCTATTCTTCGAGTCTTTTCTTTGATCTTCTCTCTGTGCTCTCTTAGATATTCCTCTAATTGATATTTATAGACTTTAGAATGCTCAAAAAGCCTAAAAATTGGGTTTTTCCAGTGTTTGGAAAACAAGGTGCGATATCGACACAAGCTAGCACATGGGCATGTCGCCAGCCCATGTGGCTCACACGGGCGTGTGGCTAGCCTGTGGGGAAATGCCCAGCCGTGTGGGTCCTGGAAACAGCTCTATTCATCTGATTTTGACTCATTTTTCGCTCATTTTGCTCCCAAATGCTCTTCTAAGTATAGAAACATGAATTTAAAGGATTAAGAGCATCAAATTCACTAATTTACATAATTAATCATCCAAAAATGCATTAAGAATGGGATTAAAATATGTTACTTTTACAGCTTATCAAATATCCCCACACTTAAGCGTTTGCTTGTCCTCAAGCAAAATTCTCAACTCATAATTAAAATTAATCTTTCTCAACTTATAATTCTTATCAATGATGTTTCTTCACAATTCACAAATAATCATACATTTATTATTCAACTAAAAGAGCACTAAAGATTCAAACAATCCAAGTCGAACATTTTTAAAACATGAAAACATAGGTATTTCCCATTATCTATGTAATTACCTTGAATTCAAAATCGACAAGAATCGACATCCTCACTAAAGATTCACTTAAATCATTCAAAGTGTTTAAGGTTGAAGAATAAGCACTCAATAGACAAACATGAAAAGTCATTACCATAGGCTTGCATGAAAATCAAATCTCTACCATTATAAAATAAGATATACACAAATCAAAAGGTCTTTAAGAGGTTGTAATTTGGCTTAGGTTAAAGGTGTGGAGAAAGGTTAAAATTGAGATCGAATTGAAAAACTAAACTAGAAAAATAAACAAATGCTGAATTAAAAATAATTATATCAATAAAAACTATTCAAGAATAACATGAGCTTCTTCTCAAAATATGAATTTAACTGCTCAAGCTCAATTAACAAGAACTAAATAATAATCAATATATATGTATATTTTTTCGATTTTTTATACTCTTACTTTTTATTTTTTATTTTTTACAATAAGAAATAATTTAGCAAATTAAACAAAATGGCTTAATTAGGCAATTAATCAAATCAAATCTCGATAAAAAGGGAGTCAATAAAAAGGGAAAAATTCTCAACGAGCAAAAGATGAGTTATGGGTTAACGTTAATAGGTAAATCAAGAAATATTGTGTTAGACTCAATAGGGTTCACTAAGGATTAATTATGTCGGTAGGTTTTTTATGGGATAAGTGGGTTAAAACCTAAGTGTCTTTATCATCTTAGTATATCAAATCAAAGGTGTGGTCTCGACATGTATAATCGATGCAAGTTCTAAAATAACAAATCAAATTGACACACTCATAACCAATAATAAAATAAGCTAGAAAAATGTATGCTCTAAAGGCTCAAAATCTCACAAAAAAATATGGTTTTTGATGTCAAACTTGTAAATTGAAAACTTTAAAGTAACACCTCAATTCATGGAAACAACCTCAATTATTTTTCTAAAAATAAACTTATCATGCTTGATTCTCTCATGTCTTAAAGTTTAAATCAACCAATACACAATTATCGAAAAATTAATTTAAAAACACATCAACAGAAATCACAAATTGATAAAAAATCATTCTAATAGAAGTATGAGAAAAATCCTTAAACACAAGACATAATTAGGGATTTTCTAATAATTTTATAAATAACCTTCCCACACTTAATATGTTCATTATCCTCAATGTACAAAGAGATATAATCACAATATAAATAGAATATCATAAGAGATGGAGAAAATTAAAACTGCCTTGAATATTGGATGAAATCCCCAGAATAGTGAAACACGGAATGGTACTCAAATCTAAATGTAGAGTACGATTCCAAGCAAACTAATAAGAAAATAAACACAAATAGTGAAAAAGATTAAGGGATTATAACTTGAATAGATAAAACTATACAAATAAAAATATAGTTCAAAAGATAAAAATGAAATAAGTCTAAGAAAATAACATAAAACATAAAACATAAAAATAAAACAAATAAACTTAATGGTCCTCATCATTAGAAGCATCGGTGTAATGAGTTGTCAGTGTGGAGGAGGAGATATGGAGATGCTGATAGATCTGCTGTAATGTCGTGTCAATATTATCGAACCTCTAAAAGCAGTGTTGCTCGAAGTGAGTAAACCAGTCGGAGAGGCCTGTCAAAGTAGTAGTAGAAGAAACAGGATGGTGACTCGAAGGTGGAGGATGAGGTGGGTCTTCGTGATGGAGAGGAACATCATCAGTGAAGTCCTTGGGTTCATTCTGAGAGTTAGAATGAAATAATCGGTACTGAGGAGGATATACTCCACGAAGGTACTCGATCATCCTTATATGTGTCATGCTAGATATTCCCTATGGGGACATCTGATTGACAAGTGTAAGCTTAAAGGGCTGTTCCGATATGTCGAGAAGATCAAAGTGTTGAGCAAGTCGAGTCACATAAAGGCCTAAATAAATAGGGCCCTTCCTGTTGTGGTCTGTCTAATGGCAGAAGGCGAAGGCAATGATGTAACACCCCAAAAGTCCAAGTATTTATTTTTATGTGTTGTGATGCATAAGTGCATGCTTGTTTTACTGGTTAGGTATCCTAAGAAGTGTTGGAGAAGTTCTGACTTCAAGCTGTGGCTTGGAAAAAATTTTGTTTTTACTTGAATTAACCCTGTCTCTGGACAGTAGGGGTCTTAAATAAATATGGTTAGATTGTGTCATAAAAAGCTTGCTGGTTCAAGGGAGAGTGGCGTGTTACTCCTGCTGGAAGACCTAAGTTCGAATCTTTGCATACTTAAAAGGGATTAATATTTTGCTGTATTGGACACTAGAGTTTGTATTCCAATGAAAGTGTGAGTAGTGGGATGGTTGGAGAGATTTTAGGAGGAGATTTGGGAGGTGGATAGAGGAATGTGCGGTTTGAATGAGTGTGGAGAGATTTGGGGAGTGAAATTAGGGGTGTAGTAGTGGTTGGCCGAATGTGGGATTCTCTAGTATGCAAATATGGTCATAGGACCTCTTTTCTGTTAGTACCGAAAGTGTGTTCTATTTACTCTCTTTTTCGGCAACTTTTACCCCATTTTTGGTTTTTTTTTGCTTCTTCTTAAGTGTTGGCTTGTGTTCACCGATTTCTACTTCATTCTTCTTCTCCTTCTCCAGTCCTTTTTCCTCTTCTTTTGTTTAGGCTGAATACCTCCTCTTTTCCCTATAGTCGAACATTACCTTATTTTCATTGATCTCTTTCTCCTTTCCCTCAACTGTTTACTTTGGTCGAATATTGGTAGGGTCTCTCTGCCTCATTTTTCTCTTCCCCTATTTCGGTTCACCCTATTCTTTCTCTTCTTATATTTGTATCTTGGCTGAATATCATCTGATTTTTTTGTTTTATTTTTGATTGGTAAGTTTGGCGTTATTGGTGGGGTTAGGCACAGCTCTCGTCTCCTGCTAAGGTGTTCTTGTGTTAGCCGAACTTTGTTGGGTAAGCCTCAGGTCCATTTCTTTTCCTTTCAGATGGTTTCACTTTGTTAACCCATCTTCTAACTTTGTCTCTTCTTACATATTATCTCATTTACCGTTCAGAACAATTCTTATACGGGCTTCTGTGTGCGCTACTTCAATAGTCTGTAGGTTGCTCAGTTGTTGTGGTAAGTATGGTTTAGTGGTGATGTTGATATGCTTTAAGTGCGAGTCTAATGTTAAAAAACAATGCCTTTTGTGTAGGTAGTGGTCAAGTTGATCGGTACATTCCCTAGGACCAAGAGGGGCGAATTTGGGGATTTTTGGTAAGAAGACCATAATCTTTAAAATTCTGTTATTTTTCTTTTAATCATGAGTTGTTAACTGAGTGACCGATTTCTGGATTATTCTTCAGGTATAGGAGCGTTGGGAGCGTGGATTAATCCAAATCTCAAAAAGGTGTGTAATCACACTACTTCTATTATGAAATGGCAAATGCCGAAAAACTAGCATCATTGATGCCACATGGGTTTGCGCTTGCTCGTGTGGTCATCTAAACACAAAAGCACGAGTTTGTGATTATGAAGACCACCATGAGCAATTTCGTGGGCTTAAGTCGTTTTGAGCCACGTTTGGCCGAAATGGGCCGTGTGAGCCCCACGGGATCGTGAGCCCCACAAGGGTAAAACCGTACAGATGTGTAGAGATTAATGGGCTAGTTGTGTTGTTTAAATGGCCAAGTTCATTATCTAGGCTTAATGGGCCACACGAGCGTGTGGGCTCACGTGGGATGTATTATAGGCTTGGGCCTATTTTCGTTGTTTAATTGTTAAGGTTGCACTGGTCGTACGAGACGACTGTGGACCTACTACTGGGTTGGTAAGTACATCTAGACCCTAAATTATGTTATGACTGTTATACCCCTATGAGGTAAAAGACAGAAATACCCCTGTATGTTGTTTGACTGTTGAGCATGCCATCTTTATTGTATGAGCATTTATATTATGTTGCATTGCATGGGGTTGGATATATGATATTGGAGGAAGTGTACTGAAAGGCTATAAGCCTATATTGGCAGCTCTGCTGCAATTGCAAATACTGCTAGTTTTTAGACTGATACTATATTCTAGAGGGTAGGGATAGGTGGGTCGATTTTATCCCCATATGAAGTGTAGGGCTGGACGGAGTGGAGTGTAGAGGATGGATGGGTAGGATCTTTGTATGCATTTTTGATACTGTACTAAAATGGGCTAAGTCCCACACCGATATTGTTACTATATTGGGCTAAGGCCCACACTAATATTACAACTGATTTGGGTTTAGGCCCAAACTGTTCAACATTGTATGTTTGACTATTTGAGAAATATGGATTACACACTGAGTTTTCATAAACTCACTTTTCTGCTTATTTGCGCAGGTAATCCGTAGGTGGGTCGGTACTGTGAGGGACTCGGAGACGGCCACACCACTGTTTATACCTTCATATTTAACTTTTTAGCAGAAGTAGTTTTCATTGGGTAAATTTTATATAATGAGGCCACTTTAAGTTATTATTTTTAATTGAGGATTTATTTAATTTGGTTTATATCTGTTAGCATTAGGATTCGGTTTTCTAAAAACAAATGATTTTTAACTACCACATTCTGTAGCTCGTTTTAAAAGCTTCTGCAATGAACAATGTTTTTAAAATGTAATGACAACTTAGTATGACACTTGCTTTGCTAAACAAATCTATAAGTTAGAAAGGAACAAGATAGGATAGCTTTCCACCGTAACGGGGTTTGATTACAAAATAGATTCTTAAACGGGAATACGCTTTCAAAACATAATCCAGTGTGACACCATATATTTGACCATAACGTCTAGGATGGGTTTGGGGTGTCACATTTAGTGGTATCAAAGCCAGGTTGCAAAACTCAACTGTGGATTTGGGTTTTTCCCTAAAAACGTAAATTTCAAAGGCAATTGTTTCAAATGATGGAAAAATATTTTGAGGTGTTATTCCGAATGTGTGGTCTATCGAGTCTCCAGGGCCAAAGCTGTAAGTTCTCTAAAACTACTGTTTAATTTAATTGAAATACTGAGAATATCGTAGATAATAGACTGTACTGAAACCTTTATTAGGGTTACCTAAAACTGTAATAAGACTAAGATCTGTAAGAACAAACAACTCTTAATTATTGATGCTATTTTTCATAAGACATCCGTTAATAAACACTGGAACTGTAAAGCTAATACATAAAATTGATAAAACAGATAATAAGCATATCGATAGCTCCAGAGGTACTCGTGGAAGTGGTACTAGAGGCCACGGCATAGGCCATGGAGTTGCTCGGGCTGGGTCTTTGGTATTGGGCCATATGACTAACGTTAAGGCAAGAGAGGCACCAACTTCCCCGGTAACTGAGACTGGGTCACATGATCATGCAGTTGAGGACGACGTACTAACCCAAGCTATGCTACAAATTCTAAAAAGGGTCACTAGGCCCAATACTGGTACTATGGGTCGCAGGTTGATAACGGAGTGACTCAGGTCTAATGGGGCCCTAATATGGCTGAATATTAGATAGAGGCCACAGAAAGAATCATGGATGATCTTGACTACACCCCCGAGCAGAAACTAAAAGGCGCAATATCATTGCTACGAGATGAAGCCTATTAGTGGTGGCTTACAATGAAAGAGGGTATTCAGCCAAATCGATTAGCTTGGGAGTTTTTGAAGAATGCATTTCAAGGGAAATATATGGGTGCTAGCTATGTGCATGCTCGCAGAAGGAAATTTTTGAATCTGACCCAGGGGAATAAGTCCGTAGCTGAATATAAGGCAGGATTTTTACGATTGAGCCGTTATGCGTGAGGCATGGTGGCCACTGAGTATGAGCACTATGTTTATTTCAAGCACAGCCTCAGAGATAATCTGCAAGTTTTGATAGCTCTATAGAGGGAGCGAGATTTTGCAGTGCTAGTAGGAAAGGCAAAGATCGTTGAAGATGTGAAGCGCGCTAAGCGCCAGAATCGTGAGAAGGATAAAGAGAGGAACAAGAGGGTTTGGGAGTCCTCAGGTTCAGCTATGAGGCCTAAGAAAAAGGCCAGGGTCGATGGGCCAACTAGAGTTAGGGTTTTGTTGTTACTTTGTGTCACGACCTTGTCTTTGTTTGTAGAGAACTCCATCGAGGCGAGAGTTTGGAGTATGAAGGGGCATGTTTTAGGTGCAGATTTATGGAGCACTATATCAGGGATTGTCCATGGAAGCCGGATCAGATGCAAACTACTAGTAGAGGTACTGTTTAGCTGTAGAAAGGTTTTTAGCAGTCACTGAGAGGTCGTGGTCAGGCCAGAGGTGGAAATGGTATAGGCCGTAGTCGTGGAGCACTCGGTAGAGATGCTAGTCATATTGAGGCAAGGTAACCGGCACCGGTTTATGCTGCACGTCACCGAGAGGACAGAGACACCCTAAATGTTATTACTGGTATGTTCTTTATTCACCATGTACCTTACACTACATTGATTGATGTTGGTTCTACGTACTCTTATATAGCATGCACTGTGTCTGAGACTTTGGGTGTGATGTGTGAAAGCACTATGAGCAAGGTTATTGTGTTAAGTCCATTGGGGCAGTCGGTAAGAGTGAATAAACTGTTTAAGGAGGTACCTTTGGAGGTTTAAGGAACGATCTTTTTGGCAGACTTAATGGAACTCCCTTTTGGGGAATTTGATTTGATACCGGGTATGGATTGGCTAGTTGTGCATTAGGCAAAATTGGATTGTGCTGCTAAGCGGGTGGTATTGAAAACAGTAGAGGGTGACGAGTGGTCGTGTTTGAGGAGTATCGGGATTATCTCTCAAATGTGATTTTTGCGCTGAGAGCTGAGAAGATTCTTTGTAAGGGTTGCGAGGCGTATTTAGCCTATGTCAGTGCTTCTGGATCTGAAGTTGTCTCTGTTAAGGATATTAAAACAGTTAAGGAGTTTTTGAATATCTTTTCTGATGAGCTACTAGGGTTACCTCCTAGTCGCGAAGTTGAGTTTGGGATAGAGCTCTTGCCTGGTACAGCTCCGGTGTCTATCGCCCCTTATAAAATAGCACCGAAGGAGCTTAAGGAGCTTAAAATGCAAATTCAAGAGTTGCTGGATCGAGGGTTTATTTGCCCTAGTGTGTCTCTGTGAGGAGCATCGTTTTATTTATGAAGAAAAAGGATGGAACCATGCGTATGTGCATTGATTATTGGCAACTGAACAAATTGACTATTAAGAATAAATACCCCCTACCAAGGATTGATGATTTATTCGACCAGTTTCAAAGAGCATCGATTTTCTCCAAGATTGATCTCTGATCGGGGTACCATCAACTGAGGGTCAAGGAAACTGATGTTTACAAGACAGCATTCAAGACTTTTTATGGTCATTATGAGTTTCTAATAACGCAGTTTGGACTGACAAATACACTAGCAGCTTTTATGGATCTGATGAACCGAGTGTTCCAGCCCTATTTGGATCGGTTCATAGTGGTGTTTATAGATGACATTCTGGTGTATTCAAAGACTGAGGAGGAACATGATGCACATCTCCGAGTTGTTCTACAGATTTTGAGGGAGAAATAATTATACGCTAAATTTAGTAAGTGTGAATTCTGGCTACGAGAGGTAACTTTTCTGGGTCATGTGGTGTCTGCTGAGGGGATTAGGGTTGATCCTCAGAAAATTGAAGTTGTTCTGGATTGGACCAGCCTAAGTCGATATCTGCGATTTGAAGTTTTCTGGGTCTTGCAGGGCATTATAGACGGTTTGTTGAGGGGTTTTCGTTGATTACTGCACCTCTGACTAAGTTACTACGTAAAAGGGTACCGTTTGACTGGACTGATAAGCAGCAGGAAAGTTTTGAAAGACTCAAGAAAGTTTTGACTGAGGCCCCTGTCTTAATACAGCCAAAATCTGGGAAGGAATTCGCTATCTACAGTGGTGTGTCATATGTTGGCTTGGGATGTGTGCTGATGCAAGAGCGTAAGGTAGTGGCACATGCATCTCTTCAGCTTAAGACTCATGAAATGAATTACCCGACCCATGACCTGGAGTTGGCTGCAGTGGTTTTCATACTAAAAATTTAGAGGCATTATTTGTATGGTGAGAAGTGTATCATTTACATAGACCATAAGAGCCTCAAGTATCTCCTTACTCAGAAGGAGCTGAACCTTAGGCCGTGCAGATGGATTGAGCTACTTAAGGATTATGACTGTTTGATTGAATACCATTCTGGTAAGGCTAATGTGGTAGCTGATGTACTGAGTCGTAGGGCTGTTACTGGTTTGAGGGGGATGTTTGCTCGTCTCAATTTATTCGACGATGGTAGTTTACTGGCCGAACTTCAAGTTAAACTGAGGTGGATTGAATAGATTAGAGGTAAGTAGTTGGAGGATGAGTTACTGGGTTCTCATTTTCGACAGATAGAGAATGGGGAAACTTCAGATTTTGAACTAAATAGTGAAGGGGTACTCTGTTTCCGTGGGAGAATCTGTGTACTGAAAGATACTGACCTGAGATAGTCTATACTGTAAGAAGCGCATAGTAGCCCTTTTGCTATACATCCTGGTGGGAATAAGATGTACCGATACCTTCGGGAATTATATTGGTGGCCAGGTCTTAAGCAGGAAGTTACCAATTTCGTGAGTAAATGCCTGACTTGCCAGCAGGTTAAGGCGGAGCATCAGTTGCCTTCAGGGTTACTTCAGCCAGTTAAGATTTTGTTGTGGAACTGGGAGAGAGTGACTATAGACTTTGTTATTGGGCTTCCCTTAACGCATACTAAGAAGGATTCAGTATGGGTTATTGTTGATCGACTAACTAAACCTGCCCATTTCATACCTATTCGTACTAATTACTCATTGTAGAAACTGGCTAAGTTGTATGTGTCTGAGATAGTGCGATTGTATGGGGTACCGATTTTTATAATATCTGATAGGGATCTTCACTTTATGTCTCGATTCTGGAAGAAGTTACATGAAGCATTGGGCAATAGGTTGGACTTCAGTTCTACGCTCCATCCCCAAATAGACAGTCAGTCAGAGAAGGTGATTCAGATACTGGAAGACTTGTTAAGGAGTTGTGTGATTGACTTCTGGGGCAATTAGGAGGATTACTTGCTGTTGGCAAAGTTTGTGTACAATAATAGCTACCAATCCAGCATACAGATGGCACCTTACGAGGCATTATATGGTTGTAATTTTTGTACTCCTATGTATTGGACTGAGTTGAGCGATCGGCGTGTTCTAGGTCCTGAATTGATTTCAGATACAGATGATAAAGTTAGATTGATTCGAGATCGACTAAAGGTGGCATCTGACAAGTAGAAGTTATACGTGGATCTAAAACATAAGAAGATTGAGTATTCTATGGGGGATTTGGTGTTTCTTAAGGTCTCACCATGGAAG
The DNA here is from genome assembly GCF_025698485.1 of Gossypium arboreum. NCBI lineage: Eukaryota > Viridiplantae > Streptophyta > Magnoliopsida > Malvales > Malvaceae > Gossypium > Gossypium arboreum. The sequence continues at coordinate 114,481,434 of NC_069080.1, read as the reverse complement.
AAGGTTTTGAGGTTTGGTCGGAAGGGCAAGTTAAGCCTTAGGTTCATTGGGCCTTATCGTATAGTGAAGCGTGTGGGATTAGTTGCCTACCAACTTGAGTTACCTCCAGATTTGGACCGGATTCATGATATGTTCCACGTCTCTATGTTGAGGCAATATCGCTCTGATCCTACGCACATCGTCTCGACTAAGGAGATTGAGATTAGGCTCGGTCTGATCTTCAAGGAGGAACCGATTCAAATTATAGACCATGATGTAAAATTTTTGAGGAGAAAGACTGTGCCATTGGTTAAGGTGCTATAGCATAATCACAGTTCTGAGGAAGCCATATGGGAACCCGATGAGGCGATGCAACAACAATACCCTCATCTACCTTGACCAGATAAATTTCGAGGCTGAAATTTTCTGTTAGGGGGTAGAGTTGCCATGCCCCAAAAGTCCAAGTATTTATTTTTATGTGTTGTGATGCATAAGTGCATGCTTGCTTTAGCGGTTAGGTGTCCTGAGGAGTGTTGGAGAAGTTCTGAGTTCAAGCTGTGGCTTAGACAATTTTTTTTTTTGCTTGAATTAACCCTGTCTTTGGACAGTAGGGGTCTTAAATAATTATGGTTAGGTTGTGTCATAAAAAGCTTACTGGTTCAAGGGAGAGTAGTGTGTTACTCTTGCTGGAAGACCTGAGTTCGAATCCTCGCATACTCAAAAGGGATTAATATTTTGCTGTGTTGGACAACTAGAGTTTGTGTTCCAATGAAAGTATGAGTAGTAGGATGGTTGGAGAGATTTTAGGAGGAGATTTGGGAGGTGGATAGAGGAGTGTGCGGTTTGAATGACTATGGAGAGATTTGTGGAGTGAAATTCAGGGTGTAGTAGTGGTTGGCCGAATGTGGGATTCTCTAGTATGCAAATATGGTCATAGGACCTCTTTTCTCTTAGTACCAAAAGTGCGTTCTATTTGCTCTCTTTTTTGGCAACTTTTACCCCCTTTTTGGTTTTTTTTTTTGCTTCTTCTTGAGTTCGTGTTGATCGATTTCTGCTCCATTCTTCTTCTCCTTCTCAAGTCATTTTTCCTCTTCTTTTGTTTAGGCCGAATACCTCTTTTCCCTATAGCCAAACTTTACCTTGTTTTCATTGATCTCTTTCTCCTTTCCCTCAAATGTTTACTTTGGCCGAATATTGGTAGGACATCTCTACCTCGTTTTTCTCTTCCCCTATTTTAGTTCAGCCTATTATTTCTCTTCTTATATTTGTATCTTGGTTGAATATCATCTGATTTTTTTTATTGGTAAGTATAGTGTTATCGGTGGGGTTAGGCGCAGCTTTCATCTCCTTCTAAGGTGTTCTTGTGTAAGATGAACTTTCTTGGGTAAGCCTCAGCTCCATTTCTTTTCCTTTCAGATGGTTTCACTTTGTTGACCCATCTTCAAGCTTTGTCTCTTCTTGTCGATTATCTCATTTACCGTTCAGAATAACTCTTATACGAGCTTTTGTATGTGCAACTTCAATAGTCTATACGTTTCTCGGTTATTATGGTAAGTATGGTTTAGTGGTGATATTGATATGCTTTAAGTGTGAGTCTAATATTGGAAAACGATGCCTTTTGTGTAGGTAGTGGTCAAGTTGATCAGTACCTTCCTTAGGACCAAGAGGGACGAATTTGGGGACTTTTGGTAAGAAAAGCATAATCGTTGGAATTACATTAGTTTTATTTTAATCATGAGTCGTTAACTGAGTGATCGATCTATGGATTATTCTTCAGGTATAAGAGCGTTGGGAGCGTAGATTAATCCAAATCTCAAAAAGGTGTGTAATCACACTACTTCTATTATGAAACAACAAAAGCCAAAAAACTGGCATCATCGATGCCACACGGGTTTGCGCTCACTCGTGTGGTCATTTAAATGCAAAAGCGTGAGCATGTGATTGTGGAGACCACCATAAGCAATTTCGTGGGCTTAGGTCATTTTGGGCTTCGTTTGGCCAGAATGGGCCGTGTGGGCCCCACACAGGTAAAACCGCACGAATATGTAGAGGTTAATGGGCTGGCTGTGTTATTTACACAGCTAAGGTCATTATCTGGGCTTAATGGACCACACGAGCGTGCGGGCCCACGTGGGCCGTATTATGGGCTTGGGCCCATTTTCACTGTTTAATTGTTAAGGTTGTACGAGTCACACAAGATGACTGTAGGCCTACTGTTGGGTCGGTCAGTACGTCTAGACACTAAATTATGTTATGACTATTATACCCCTATAAGGTAAAAGACGGAAATACCCCTGTATGTTGTTCGACTGTTAAGCATGCCATCTTTATTGTATGAACATTTATATTATGTTACATTTGAGGTAGGATACATGATATTGGAGGAATTGTACTGAAAGGCTATAAGCCTATACTGGCAATTTTGCTGCAAATACAGTTAGTGCCGAGATCGGTACTATATTGTGGAGTGTAGGGATGGGTGGGTCGATTTTATCCCCACATAGAGTATAGGGCTGGACGGAGTGGAGTGTAGAGGATGGACGAGTAGGATCTTTGTATGCATTTCTGATACTGTACTTAAATGGGCTAAGTCCCAGACTAATACTATTACTGTATTGGGCTAAGGCCCACACTAATATTGCGATTGATATGGGTTTAGGCCCAGACTGTTCAACATTGTATGTTTGACTGTTTGATAAATATGGATTACACATTGAGTTTTCATAAACTCACTTTTCTGCTTATCTGCGCGGTGATCTGTAGGCGGGTCGGTGCTGCGAGGGACTCGAAGACGGCCACACCACTGTTTATACCTTCATTTTTAACTTTTTAGTAAAAGTAGTTTTCATTGGGTAAATTTTTGTAATAAGGCCGATTTAAGTTGTTATTTTTAATTGGCGATTTATTTAATTTGGATTATATTTGTTAGCAGTAGGATTCAGTTTTCTAAAAACAAATTATTTTCAACTACCACATTCCGTAACTCATTTTAAAAGCTTCCGCAATGAACAATGCTTTTAAAACATAATTACAACTTAGTCTGACACTTGATTTGTTAAACAAACCCGTAAGTTGGAAAGGTACAAGATGATAGCTTTCCACCACAACGGGGTTTGATTACAAAATAGATTCTTAAACGGGAATACGCTTTCAAGACATAATCCAGTGTGACACTGCAGATTCGGCCATAGCGTTTAGGTCGGGTTTGGGGTGTTACAATTGAAGTAAGTTAAATAAAAAAATGTCTTGTGGCCATGCTCCATAAAAAATATGCATTGGTAGTACTGATGACTTCGGTGCTCTCTCTCTTACCAGTCAAAGTATGAGCTAAAAGGGCATGAATGTATTGTAAAGTCAGAGGGAAAGAAGTCGCCTTCGAGCGACTCACGTCATAAGGTGTCATATCGCCGTAAGATCTGCCTAACAACTAGATGGAAAGTAGTAGAAGTGCTGATATAGGCGGAGGAAGTTCTTGGCACTCATAAACTCATCAGTGTGTAGTCCCAAAGCAGCGCCGAACTTAGGGATACTCATATGGCGCACCAAGCCACCGAGTCTAAAAGTGATGGTGCCCAGCTCGTCATGAGTCGTCATCACCTGCTAGAGAGTAAATGTAAAGCATAACTCTAAAGTCAACTTCATGTATGTGGGCTCGATGATAGAGAAGAACTGGTCCCATGGGCTATGGCAAGAAAAGCGCGAAAAAGATCAGCTAACTGGACCTGCTCCAAATCGGCCCAATCAATACATCGGCCTATGCCGAGTGGTCGCAATCGAAGTAGCTAAAATAAGTCCTCCTTAGGACCTGCTGAAAATCGGAGATAAGGGTGGTATGCCTCGGCAGAGGCGCTCGAGAAGGAGGTCGCACCAGGTGTCTTCCACTTTTTCAAAGTGGGGACAGCGACCTTGGATTTCCTGCGAATGTTGGTCACAGTGTGCCTACAATAAAATAATAAAATAATTCACTATTAGAAAATAAAATACGCATCACTAATACATAAACTAATCCAGATAGTTGCATACTAAAAGCAAGGAACAATATTAATATAGAGACAAGAAGCAAATACTTCAAAATAATAAACTAAGGATGGATCATAATAATAACTAAAATAATAAACTAAAATAGTAACATAAAAATACTAATTTGATGAAAATGACGAAGAACAATAAGAAAAATAAAAATAACAATAAGAGCAATAAACAAGTATATTAAAAAATAATGTAGCCAAAATAATAATAATAATAGTGATAATAATAGCTAACCTAAACTAATTGTACCAAATAGAAATCAACATAATCAAATAAGAATAATAAAATTACTAAAATGGGATAAATAATTAAATAAAATAAACATAAATAGAATAATAAAATAACATAAATAAATAAAATAATAGAATAAATAAATAAAGAAGATAAAAAAATAAAAATAATAATAAGAAGAAGAAGAAATAGGAAAATGGCCAAAAGGGAAAAAGAAGGACCGACGACAGTTGGTATGGCCAGAGTTGTAGAGGGATGGTGAACGGCGGCGGCTGGCGAGTGACGAGGCTGAGAGAAAGCCTAGAGAGAGAGAAGAGGGACACAGGAAGGGGAATAAGCGGGTTGGGTAAGGGAGAGGTAAGGGAGAAAGGGTAGGGGAGTGGTTGGGACTGGTCTGAAGTAAGAAAAGAATGGAAGAAGGGTGGTGTGGGTGATGGAGAGAATGGATGCGACGGTGGGGGTATGAGGTCAACACGAGGGAAGGAAAGGGGGAAGAGAGGAGGGCGTGGCTGGTGGAGTGTGTGCGTGGGTGCGCAACGGAAGAGAAGGGTGAGAGAGGAAGCGCGAGTGACAGGGGTAATGATGGTGGCTGAAAAAGGGTAAAAAAGGAAGGAACGGCCGCAGCTAAGGTTTGTTGGGAAGAAGACAAAGTGAAAAGTATATTTAGGGTTTGGGGTTTAAATGGGTGACACGGTCATGTGCTTCCTTTTCAGCCTATGTGCATTTTTTTAAAAATATAAGCCCAGTCTTTACACGGCCTCGAACACGTCCGTGTGTCTGACTAAGGCAAGCACACCCATCGAACAATACTATAGTAATGGTGAGTAGGGAATATCGTATCCACGAGGACTAAAAGTACTAGTATTACCCTTTTTCTATTATTTAGCCGACAAATTGGAGTGATTGTTTTTAATCTAAAATTACTAAACTAATCTAACTAAGAACGCAACAGAGAATGAAATAGGAAAATAATCAAAGGTAACCAATGAGATAGACAATACCCAGGAAAGAATCCACCTAGACTTCACCTATTAGTATGAATCTGAATTAAACGATTAATTCACTTCTGTCTTGATTCGTAAAAATCCCTAAATTATGTTAATATTTCTTTCGAGAGTAAGAACAACTGACTCTAGGTTGATTAATTGAAATCTCTTTCTAATTAAAACCCCTATTGTCGCATTAACTCAATCTATGGATTCCCCTTTTAGATTTGACTCTAATTCGGTAGATTTATGTCATCCTATTTCTAGGATTGCATGCAACTCCACTTAATTATGCTAGATATACTCTTAAATAAGGGCTTTTGCTCTACTAAAATAAGCACATTAAACTTGAATTAATATCTCAGAAATATTAAAACATGAAATAAGCATACAAATTGAGAACAAGAATCAAATATTTATCCCGTAAATAAAAATTCAAATAATAAGATTCATCATAGGTTTCATCTTCCCTAGGTATTTAGGGAATTTAGTTCATAATTTGGAATGAAAACATCTCAAAATTAGGATAACAACAAGGCATAAAAAAACTCAATAAAACTTCTAAGGAAATTAAATAGAGATATTTAATCTTGAAGGAGATCCACTTCCGAGTTGATTCTGATATCACTCTTCGAGTCTTTTCTTCGATCTTCTTTCTATGCTCTCTTAGATATTCTTCTAATTGATATTTATAGACTTTAGAATGCTCATAAAGCATAAAAATTGGTTTTTTTTGTGTGTTTGGGAAACAGGGTGCGATATCAACACGGGCTGGCACATGGGCATGTGGCTAGCCCGTGTGGCTCAAACGGGCATGTGGCAAGCCCGTGTGGAAATGCCCAGGTAGTGTGGATCCTGGAAACAACTCTATTCATCCAATTTTGGCTCGTTTTTCGCTCCTTTCACTCCCAAATTCTCTTCTAAGTATAGAAACATGAATTTAAAGGATTAGGAGCATCAAATTCACTAATTTACATCATTAATCATCCAAAAATGCATTAAGAATGGGATTAAAATATGTTACGTTTACAGCTTTTCACCTAGTGTGCTTGAAGAATGCCTTGAGATGGCTATGGAGAGCCAAGCTATAAAATCTATTATGCTCTTTAGGGGGTAGTGATAGGTGTCAGCTCTCTTTCTCCCTCATACAGTGGCTAGTTGGAAAATCATCCTTGGAGCAAGCGAGCTACTCCATGGCAAGTAAGATACCATGATGTGCAGGCATTGGGCAAGTGGAATGCTCGATGTCTCTTCAGGAGGAATATCGAGGGGAAACTTGAGGCCATTGAGCCCTGTATTGCACAGCGTGCCAAAAGTTGGGTTGGACCTTAGATCAAAGATACCTTGCAAGTTAGACTTTGATGGTCCGTGCTCAAGATCGTTGATAGAAATTATGCTTAATACCTCGTCTATGAGTGTCGAATGCACAATGAGAATAGGTGTCCTCTCCTGAGTTAAGTGATTAAATATGAATGGCTAGACCAAGCGAAAGGTCTTTGAGACATGGGAACTAAGATACCATTTGAAAATGGACATGAGGAAAGGTAACCAAAGTTAAAAGTAGTCATGATGTCCCATGGAATCATGCTACTTCGGGTAAAGGACAAGGCAGTTCATGACACGATGCATGTAAAATAAAAATTATTAGCTAGTTAAAAAAATTGATTAAAAAAAAAACCTTATCTTTTCGGGGTAAATGATAAAATTCATGCAAGAATTTCTTTATTGGAATTACTTAAATATAGACTTATGTTTTATAATAAAAAGTTAATTAAACAATATCTAGTGAAATTAAATTTAGATTTTAATATTTAAAATCCTCAAATGAAGTTTATAGAACATGGAAAATACATAATTCATGGAAGAAGAAACAGTATACTTATCTATTAAAAGAAAAAGAAAAAGTTTGTGTTGAACATTGAACACAAAATTAAGAAATGGAGATTGGAGAAATAGAAGCTTTACAATCCCTATAGTATTTCAATGCTATTTTTGTATGTTGTCATTGATTCCCACATGGAGATTAGTGCTTTGGATCCCCATTTAGATTACCCGTAAAATAAAGAAAATAACAAACGTACTCACAACGCAAAAAGCATTCCCCAATACATAAATATGTTGAAATTTCAAGAAACGACACTCTTTTTTGACCAACTCAATTTCCAACCCTACATACTCCTAATCATATTATATTATTCAACACCTTCAATTAATCTCTTCATCATTTAAACTGTTTTATTTTATATAATTCTGCTAACACGTGTCTTCTAAATATTTCCTAATTAAAATCATTTTATTAGGTGACTTTTAGTCAATAGAAAATTGTCAATTACAGCATTCAGTATATGAATTTTGATATAAATAATAACCAATATTCTTGAAGCATTCGTTAACAAAATCATGTGATACAAAAATTATTTGAAAATATAAAGTCACTACACTAAAACATGTGCTGAAAAATTAATTTTAACATTTAGTCTTGTATATTTTGCTGTATAAAGCATCTGCATTACTCAACATTGTAATATGAATATAAATACCTAATATTTCAATCTCACAATAAAATTAAATGCTAAATTTCAGTAACATTATATATTATTATATACTTCTAACGAGTTGGTGGAATGAGTTTATCAAGTATCAATTCAATTGAAAAATATCAAAATACATTCTTTACAAAATAAATTGTATTATTTTGAGGATGTTTTTCTTTTCATTTTAATCATTTATATAGAAAAATATACATACGTAATAAGATTTGAACCCATATATTTTTTTTTAATTTTCATATTTATACTTTTTTCAACCAAAACCTTATTTATGTTAACTTTTTACAAATATATTTGTTACATAATTTATTTTTATTCACATCATAGAACTATATATTATAAAACTAGAACTTAGATATTAGTTTATTATGTAAAGGAATTTTGAAAATATTAAAATAATTTAAACTAGTTAGTGATAAAAATAAGAGGAAGAGGATTGTAAATTTGTTCAAGTCACGGATTTGACTTAGGGCTCTAAACGTTCAGAAAGAAACTTGGATTTTGACAATTTGAGATGCAAACAAATCCAAGTAAAAAATTAAAGAAAACAATTAAAATAATAATTCAAAGATTAGAACTATAAAGAACGAAATCAAAAAGATGTGTGGAAAAGATAGAACGTGTCATATAGAAGTCCTAAGAAGCCTTGGAAATAAGAAGAATTCACAACTCCCTTCAAGCGGCTCTAATTTCCCGTCTAAGAAAGAAACTTGGTAAGAAAAATGTAACAATCCAATTTTTAGTGGTGATGAAAACAATGGTTTTGGGACCATAATTCTGACTAGTGTGTCAATATTTTATTAATTATTTATTATTTATAGGGTTACTCCAAGGTCATATTAAAATTTGGTTAAGGAATTTTAATGTTTAGATAGTTAATTAAGTAAAAAGGACTAAATCATAACAGTTACAAAAGTTAGTTCAATTAGTTAAATGTGTTAAATGTTTATGGAAATGTTAATGGACTTAAATGGTAAATAAATCATATCGATAGTTAGTGGAAAATTATGGACAATGTTTTGTTAATGGTTAAGTAAAATTTTTTAAGGTTAAAAAGGTGATTAGAAAACTAAAACTAAAACAAATTAAACAAAGAGGAAGTTGTCATCTTCCTTAGGCCACTATCAATTTTCTAAGAAGAGAAAACACCATTGGAGAATATTGGTATTCGGTTAAAGAGATTCACTTGCATGGTAGGTAATCCTTGTTCGTTTTTTAAGATTTTTATGTTTTTCAGATCGTCTTAACTTAATCTAGCTATCTTGGGGGTTAATTTGTGAAGTTGTTAAAATTATAGGGATCTACCATGAATGAATTAAGTGTGTTTGTGAACTTAGTTGATAGATTCTTGAGTTAATTAGTTAGTTATAAGTATTTTGTTAAGTGATTTTTAGTAACTTTAATATTTTAGGATTTAATTATTGAAATAGTGAAATTTCATGGAATTTTTGTGAAATCTTGATAATTGTGGATTGATTAGGGATTATATATAAATTGGATAGCATGGATTCTAATTAAATGTGGTTAAATTGTTTGTTTCGAGTCTAGGAACTAAATTGCATAAAAGGTAGAATGTTGGGGTAATTTCGTAATATGATGCTAGAATGACTTAATTGTATAATTTTGCTTATTTAAGAGTCAAAATTGTATTAATTGAGTGAAAGTACTATTTAGATTAAGAGATAAATCAATTGGGCAAAGATTGGGGAAAAGCTAAAGTAACAGAATAGTCACTGGTCTTGTTTCTACAATTGTTTTTGTTTAGGTAAGTTCGTAAGTTAATATAATAATTAATTGATTTATGATTTGGAATTTAATGTTTATCCATATATGGTTGGTTCATCAAATTCCTTGGGTTGAGAAATGAGAAAGACCATGATTGAAAGATATCATGACATTTTACTCGAAATGAGAAATACCATAGTTGAAAGATATTATGGCATTAAACCGGAGTGAATAAGACTATAGTTGAAAGATACTATGGCACTAAACCAAAAATATATAAGATCATGGTTGAAAGATACTATGGCATCAAATCCAATACAAAAAAGACCATAGTTGAAAGATACTATGGCACTACTTCAGGAATATATAAGACCATGGTTAGAAGATATCATGGCATCATTTGGAGCGATGAATTATTCAGCAAGGTACCTCATTGGAGTGAATACTTTATTGAACTATCAAGGTTTGTACAAAAAGGAATCAAATGATCATATAGATGTTTTATGACACAATGCATAATTAATTTATATAATCTTTATATTAATGAATTATGTTACATTTTATACAAGCTTACTAAGCATAATTTGCTTACGTTGTTTGTATTTTCTTTTGTACATCTTGAAAAGCTATGGCAATTGGAAGATTGAGTCAAAGCACACACATTATTCGTTCATCGTCACGGGAGATATTTGGATCTTTTGTTGTTGGTTTTAAATGGCATGGACTAGGACCTTTTAAGCTATTTGGTCATTATGATGTTGTTTTAATCTTATTTTAGCTACTTGTACATGTATGGCTTAGTTTTGGCTTGAAGTTGTATACAAGATGGTGTTTTGGTATTTTAATTCCATATACTTATGAATGGTTATAATGTGTTTGTGGTTAACACGAATGGTAAAAATGAAATATAGGTTTCGTATGTGTTTATGGTTGATTATTGTGGTTTAAATGCAAAGTAGCTTGGTGTGATGTATGAGTTGATTTGGAATTTTAATTGTGATGTCAATGAGAACACATTGGTTAGACACCTAGGTTGGATTTTTTGTAGGTTATAAGTTTGTTTGAATGTGTTTTAAAGGCATGAAAATAGTTGTTTTTTTTTTGTGTGGCTTGGTACCTAATAAATGACATTGATTTGGCATATTTTAGAAGGCATATTTGGTGCACACAATCTAGAACACGAGTTGTCACACGGTCGTGTGTCATACATGGCCTACTCACACAGTCGTGTGTCTTATTAATTTTCTGGTGAAGGTTGGTCCACATGGGCACAGAGAGTTATACGGCTTGAAGACACGACTGTGTGACCTTATGTTACATAGGCATAGTTTGTTACATAGTTTGGTCACACAGCCATGTCCCTAAGCCATACGGTCTAGGCCCTATCACACAACCGTGTGACCCCTATTTCCAAAATTTTCAAATTTTTTCATGTTTTCCTGTTTTGCTTCAAACTAGTCCCTGATTGTTTCTAAACTATTTTTAGGGCCTCGTAAGTTCTATTTAAGACATGTATGTGTATGTATGTCATGTTTAAATTTTATTTTCAACTTTTCATATTTAAATTAATATAGGAACACTTGTATGTTGTTGAATGTTTCAATATATGTTGTAATACTCCGTAACTCTGATCCGACGATAGAAACGATTTAGGGGTGTTACAAAAAAGTTTGAATGTAACACCCCTAACTCGTATCTGTTGTCAGATTAGGGTTATAGAGCATTACAATAAAATCAAAACATTTAAGCTTAATTTCATTCAATAAAATAAGCATATCATAAACCAATCATATATACATACCGTCCCTAAATCGAGCCTTCAGGGCCCTAGAAATACCTTAGAAATGATTCAGGACCAAATTGAAATCATTTGGAAAGTCTAGGAAAAAGTCACAAAAATTTAGAAATAGGGGCCACACAGCTATGTGGCTAGGCCGTGTGCCTCACACGGCTGAGACACACGCCCGTGCCTCAAGTTGTGTAACCTTCGAACTAGGGACACACAGCCTTGTCCTAGCCTGTGTCCTCACCCGTGTAACTCTTTGAATAGGGCCGCATGGCCGTGTCACATGCCTGTGTGCTAGACCATGTAACTCTTTGAGTTGCCCCACACGAACGTGTGCCAGGCCGTGTAACTCACTGCCTTGAACCATTTGAAAACTTCAGATGGCACACGACCGTGTCGCCAGGCCGTGTGTCTCACACGGATGTGTCACACGCCCGTGTCTCAAGCCGTGTGAACCCAAAATTTGCCTATAATTAAGTCATTTCACAAGCAAATCACACCTAAACAATCTAACCATTTCATCATGCATCCAATGGACCTAAACATCATTCACCACTACCTAAACATGCCATTTTAGCGTCCTAAAATCAACTAAGTCATGTGCCATTCATAGACACCTCAATTATAGCAAAACACCAACAATCAAAACATGTCAACATTGATTCATTTCATGCATAGCAACTTAGTTCAAACATATACCAAAACATACCACAAGTATTCACCTTCATACCATTCTAATTACACCCAAAAAGGAACCTATTTACAAGCATGTTAAAATACCAAGTGCCATTGTAACATCCCTTACCCGTATCCGTCGCCGGAACAGGGTACGAGGTATTAACAAATTATAGTATATACTATTAAACAAAACCCAACAAAAATATGGCGTGCAATTTGATCATTATAACATATGCCATTAACAATACAAACCAACTTCAAAGGCTTCGTACAAAATGATTAGTTTGATACTATAAGTAGTAATTTGAACCTAGACAATTATGACACGTAACAAAATAACTAAGTCTGCTATACGTGCCATATTTCAAAATGTTGAGTTCAGATACCAAGAGTATTGATAGTGCGGGCGGATCTTCTACGATCTCTGACTCCTGTGCTAGTTGGACGACACTATAAGACAAAGGAGAGAAAAGAAAGTAAGCTTATAGCTTAGTAAGTAAGTATATAAATAACAAATAAGAAATCTAATATGTTTAAAACATAACTCAATTATATCCTATTTTTAATTTTATTGTTTACTCCAATTTGATCAAGCTGTCCCTCCTGCGTCATGATCACTAAATAAATCATAACTTGAGTTACGAAACTCGAAATTAAAATCCGTAAAATTTCCCTAAATCTAGACTCATAAAAATTCTTACTAATTTTTTTCTAGAATTTTTGGTTTAGCCAATTAGTACAGTTTATTAGTTAAAATTTCCCCTGTTACACAGCTCAACTGATCTGACCTCTATTCATTACGAATTGAATTTCTCTCAGTACATAATTCAAATAACCATGAAACCTATTTCATTTAAAACTAGACTCAATAAGGAATTTAGGCATATAAACTATATTTCTTAATTTGTTTTGTAAAATGTTTAATGATTTTTTCAAAGTTGAAACAGGGGATTACATAGTCATCCTAAGCAAGTCTCACACAATTGTAAATATCTCAAAATATATAATTCCTTTGCTTTCTCTGTTTCATTTATATGAAAATATACTCATTAAGCTTTAATTTCACATCTCATTCAACCTCTAATTATATTCCTTATATTTTTGGTGAATTTTAAAAATCACGTCACTGCTACTGTCCAAAACAGTTTTAATGCTAATTTCATTCTTTCACACATTCTTTATACTAACCTCATTTTAACTTACATATATATATACTACAAATCATTTTCATCACATGTCATACATCACAAGTGTAGGTCTATGACTACAATGTCACCACAAAACCATCTAGTTGAACAATTCGGAATAATCCTCGATACTTGATAGTTTCAGCACACAGCCCCACCATCATATCTCATTTAATTCGGCTCTCTTGTACACATGGTGAACACTTAGTACCACTCATGCGACCTAGCCAATTTATATCGTAGCTCTCTTGTCTACATGGTGTCCTTCACTTGGAATCACTCATGCGACCTAGCTACATTTATCTCTCACGTAGCTCTCTTGTCTACATGGGATACATCTCGTATCACACATGTGACCTAGCTACATTTATCTCTCACGTAGCTCTCTTGTCTACATAGGATACATCTCGTATCACACATGTGACCTAGCTACTATATAGTATCTCGTAGCCTTCTTGTACACATGATGTGCACTCGGCACCATACATGTGATCTAGCTACGCTCCCTCTATTTTATTCGATTTTTCAGAATGTTCAACCGGATCTCTCTCTATTATTTATTTCCATTCTTTCAATAGTCGATTTATACTTCAACATCAGCTAATATATATATAATAGGCTGAAATATAAAAATGTAAATGAAATTAATGTATTATTTACATACAAACTTACCTCGGTGCAAAATATGGGAATTTTGCAATTTAGTCCAAAACTTTCTCCTTTCCCCGTTCGAGGTCGATTCCACGCCTTTCTTGATCTATAACAACATATTTAGCTCATTTAACACTCAAACAATTTATTTTAATCCAAAATCACATTATACAAAATTACATTTTGCCCCTAACTTTACAAAATTACGATTTTCTCAAGGCTCGGAAATTTAATTTCAGCCCTTATTCTTATGTTTAATGACCTACTGATCATTTTTCTCTTCTATGGCAACATCAAATTCTCACTCTAACACATAGTTATGAACAATAGGTATTTTTATCGATTATGTCGTTTTGCTCGTTTTCGTTAAAAATCGCTTAGAAAAGATCGTTCCCCTAACTTCAAACATTCATATTCTACCATCAAATAACAAAATACATGCCTATCATTCATGGGTAAATTTTTAAACATAAACCCTAATTCGAACTAATGGTAGAAATAAGTAAACCGAGCTATGAGGATTTTAAAAATGTGAAGAACATTAAAAACGGGGCTTGAATCACTTACTATGAAGCTTGAAAGTTGAAGAAACCCTAGCCATGGAGGAGAGCAATTTTTGGCAGCAACTAATGAAGATGATAACCAATTTTGTGTTATTTTTCCCATTTTATTTCATTTAATATACAAACTCGCATCATTTTGTAACACCCCTTTACCCGAGACCATCGCCAGAGTCGAGCACGAGGCATTACTAAACTTATTTGAGCACTTAAACAAATTCAGACAAGCTGTCCAACTGCGTCATAGTTGCTTAAAAATTCATATCTCGAGTTCTGAAACTCAAAATCAAATTCCGTAAATTTTTCCTTAAACTATACTCATATATCTATCTACTAATTTTTATCTAGAATTTTTGGTCAGGCCAATTAGTACAGTTTATTAGTTAAAGTCTCCCCTGTTTTAGGGTTCATCGCTCTAACCTCTCGTGTATTACGAATCAGATATCTCCTCGCATGAGTTTCAATGACTATGCAGTTTGTTTCTAATAAAACTAGACTCAATAAGGAATTTGTACATATAAATAATAACTTCTAATTATCTTTGTAAAATTTATGGTGAATTTCCAAAGTCAGAACAGGGGATCCAGAAATCGCTCTGGCCCTGTTTCACAAAAATTTAAACTTCTCATAAAATATAACTCATATACCTGTTTTGTTCCATCCATATGAAAATAGACTAATAATTCTTCAATTCCATATTTTATTCATCACCTAACTACCTTATCGTTGTTGTATCTATTATCAACCCAAGGGTTAAGAACATACCTGTACAAAGTGTCCATTTCACAACACTTACCAAAACGTCACTTGCATCTTAAGTGTTCTTTCATTTCACTAGAAATTTCACCCGTTGAACACATCGGAATACAACTCGAATACACGGATAATTTGCACATAAGTGCCTCATATGTAATCAAGAAATCATGTAACCCGCCCCTAAGTGAACTCGGACTCAACTCAACGAGCTCGGGCATTCGCATCCATAAGTGAACTCGGACTCAACTCAACGAGTTTGGATGCCTAGTTACATTTCACGAACTCGGACTCAACTCAACGAGTTCGGATGCTCAACCATCCTAGTGACATGTCACTTGTATCCTAATCTATTCCTAAGGTTCAAACGGGCTTTTCCTCGATCTCACATTTGTCGCCTTCCATGGAATATCGAATCGATACTCGGTAGCAATTCATATTTATCAAGTAGTAAACATAATTTGCATATTACTCAATATTAACCACAAAGCATAATATTTCACGATTAAAAATCAGCATATCATATAATTAACATTAATAACTTAAAAATATCATTTATGCTACATTATTTACACATGAACTTACCTCGTATATGAAAATGGCTACTTTTACCATTTCGTCCACAACTTGGTATTTTTCCATTTTAGCCCAATTTCAGTTTTCCTTGCTCTATCATTTAAAATATAGTCTAATTAGGACTCACATTATTCAAATTGACCCAAAATCATATTTTCAAAAATTACGCTTTTGCCCTAAACTTTTGCATATTTACACTTTTGCCCCAAAGCTCGTAAATTAAACTTCAGCCTATTTTCTTATGTTTTATGAAATGCTGATCATTTTTCCCTTCTATGGAAACATCAAATTCTCACTCTAACATGTACTTATGACTATTAGGTATTTTTACCGATTAAGCCCTTTTGCTAGTTTTCGCTTAAAACCGAGTAGCACAAGTTGTCTAACATAATTTAAAACCTCATATTCTATCATAAAACAAAAAAATACACAAATTTCACCTATGGGTATTTTTTCAAATATGAACCCTAGGTTGAATTATTGCTAGCATAAGCTTAATCGAGCTACCGTGACTCCAAAAACGTAAAAATCATTAAAAACGAGGCTAGAACGGACTTACAATCGAGCTTCGAAGCTTGAAAAACCCTAGCCATGGCTTCTCCTTGCTATATTCGGCCATGGGGTTGAAGATGAGGAAAATTGGCTTTTAATTTTGTATTTTAATTCATTTTACCCTTAAATGACCAAAATGCCCTTACTACTAAACTTTCCAAAAATTCCATCCATGTCCAATTTTTGTCCATAGACTTAGAAATTGGTAAAATTTCTATTTAAGACCTCCTAATTAATATTTCAAAACAATTTCATACTAGAAACTTCTAGAATGCAAGTTTTACAAATTATTCGATTTAGTCCCTAATTTCAATTTAAGCACTTTATGCATAATATTTCTTCACGAAATTTTCACACAATCATGAAATCATATCATAGACCTCAAAATAATTATAAAAAAAAATTCTTTCTATCTCAGATTTGTGGTCTTGAAACCACTATTCCGACTAGGCTCAAAATCAGGATATTACAACTCTTCCCCCCTTTAGGGATTTTCGTCCCCAAAAATCTTACCAGAAAAGTGGTATTCACTTTTAATCTCATATTCAGTGCCGAAGAACTTTCACTTAGGCAGTGCCATGTGCCTCCAATATATCTCTTTAATTTCTCATATATTCTGAAAGCTTACGGACTCATCTCTTAATTGTTCTTAAATTTTCAACCCTTCTTAGTTTCCTATGATATCATGACATAAAACCAGTATCTCAACTTGATTTAATGGAGACCGAAATTCCAAGAAATCCAAAAATCAAAGAGACCTGAAATTCCATGAATCTGATGAGTAGGAATTCATTCAATACCGATATGATTTATAGATCTCGCCAAACATTTAAGAATAGGATACATCACATTTTCCTCTTTCCACCATAGAAATAATTCTGATATGGTCTCAAGAATAATCCTTTTCATTTCCATCCCAATATCAACACTGGCAAGGATAATTTTGATAGATCCCAATGCTCGGCTTTAACCTCTTTAATAACTCAGATTTTATGTAACATCAAATGTTCTAAACAATCACATTACCTCACTGTCTTGAAACACATCACAATTCATACAACAGTACATTATTGAAAGTCAGGAAGTCTTTGCTCAATGTAGACTAGTCTAGTTCAGACACTTCGGTTATCAATATTCTCATCTATCTGAACTCTGTCAACATGTAATAAACTTTTCAGCTTTCACAAGACGAAAACCTTATCATTCGTAGTGACTTTAACTAATATCCAACTCTTTCTAATAAATATACACTTCTCGTTCAGACTATTTACTCTTTTATTAGTACAAAAATGAAATTCTATTATCAAACTCAAGAAAAATAATCCTGACATAATTGTCACATGAAATCTTTCAAATAAATAATTCACCATACCAACTGAAACTCGCGCTTTTATCACCTATGCCTTTATTGATGTCAAATCCTTACACAGAAATTAGAAAAAATCCCAATACTAAAATCACCACATTACCAAGATCAAATTAGAAGTATAGTCATATTTGACATGATTATCACGAGCTGAAGAACGCACTTCGAACACGAGTCATAATTGAAAAATTATGGAACAAAGATAATAAGGAAACCGAATAAAGAAATCCAATATAGAGAAATCCAGAATAAAGAAATCCAGAATAAAGAAACCCAAGATACAATACGATACTATACCGGAGAATCGAAAACCAAACTCATAGAGAAAATACAAAATACCTCGATAATTCTTCAAAGAAAGAAAGTCCAAAAGAAAACATCATTTAATCCCACTGAAATCAAATATAGCAAGATCAATATATCTTCCGATACATATATATCAGATGAAGCATCAAGTAGAAGAAACAGAATCATAATATCATATGTATTCTCTCATCAATTCTTATCAGACGAAATGAAATAGAATACCCGATGAAATAGAGCAATATAAATTATAAACCAGTCAGACTACCAATGCTTTCATCCAACACCAGGATTAAAAGACATTCCCATATAACAAAAATTTCTTCAGAATATCAATAGCCATAGAAATATTTTTTGAGAACGGGTAAACACATAGAACATCTCAAAAGAGACTGCTAAATCTGTCCAGTCATAAGTATCACACTCAGATAGTTCACATTTCAAATATCATTTCCCTAACTAGTTCTGCCGTCACAAATTTCATATTAAACCATTCACTAAAGAAGGCCAGTTCTGAATAAATTTCGATTTACTCTTTTCTCAACCTTGCACCTGAGTAATTCGATTTACCAAAGAGAATTCCTTCTCTAATTGGGACAGTGCATAACTCCAATAATCTTTACATCAATCCGATACTTTACTGTCTCAGACTTTACTTATCAGCTCATTTTCACTCTCTGGTCATACTTATAATTATTCTATCACTGAACTCTTTGGGTTCTCAACTGGAAACTTATTCATTACAAATCTCATGAAATTCCATTATAAGTACCACTCCGGTAAGGGGGAGGGGTTGTAGGACCTCTGACTCGACTTTCTTATACATACACATATGACACAACTTCCATCATCATAGCAACATTATCAAAATCATGTCATTCATTCATGTTGGCTTACACCAATTTTCCTATTGTCCCATTTAGACAATATACTTATGCATACATTTTATGTTTTCTAGATAGCTTTACTTATCCATTCATTTAATTAAATTAATTCATGCTCATGACATCATACAAGGCTAAACAAACATAGATATTTGCATCACAATCACAACTTTCATTTTGTGCATCATCATGTACATATCATTACAATCATATAATTCAGTCCAACAATTTAACATAGATAAGTTCATTTCATTATAATCCTTTATCTCATAAAAAATTGTATATCATTAACATTCATCAACATTCAACGTCCAATCAAGACAAGGACATTTTCATTCATATCATGATATTATGACCTTTATTCATACCTCTACTACTTTCTATTTATTCCGTTCATCTTATCAAGTAAGCCACATACACTACATCGTATGAGCATTAAGCAAATATGGATATTTATCACAACATGAACTTTCATCTCACATATTATCACATATGTATCATAAACTTTTATTCATACTTTTCTGAACCGAGACTTATCATAATCATAACTTTACTCAAATACCTTCGCATAACATTGAACATGGTCAACGCAGCTCGATTAGAGAGTACCTTGTCTAAATAAGACGGTACTCATACGCGTCGGAAGACATCACACTATCACAGATCAGTGGCATGTATAGCTAAACTTTTACACATGCTAGGTTAGTCTGAGAACTGACTAAACCTGCTCTGATACCAATAAATGTAACGCCTCTTTACCCGAGACCGTCGCCGAAGTCGAGCACGAGGCATTACTAAACTTATTTGAGCACTTAAACAAATTCGGACAAGTTGTCCAACTGCGTCATAGTTGCTTAAAAATTCATATCTCGAGTTCCAAAACTCGAAATCAAATTCCGTAAATTTTTCCTTAAACTATACTCATATATCTATCTACTAATTTTTTTTCTAGAATTTTTGGTCTGGCCAATTAGTACAGTTTATTAGTTAAAGTCTCCCCTATTTTAGGGTTTGACTGCTCTGACCTCTGTGTATTACGAATCAGATATCTCCCTGTAGAGAGTTTCAATGACTATGTAGTTTGTTTCTAATAAAACTAGACTCAATAAGGAATCTATACATATAAATAATAACTTCTAATTATCTTTGTAAAATTTATGGTGAATTTCCAAAGTCGAGCAGGGATCCAGAAATCGCTCCGCCCTGTTTCACAAAAATTTAAACTTCTCATAAAATATAACTCATATACCTGTTTTGTTCCATCCATATGAAAATAGACTAATAATTCTTCAATTCCATATTTTATTCATCATCTTTGTATCTATTATCAATCCGAGGGTTAAGAACATACCTGTCCAAAGTGTTCATTTCACAACACTTACCAAAACGTCACTTGCATCTTAAGTGTTCTTTCATTTCACTAGAAATTTCACCGTTGAACACATCGAATACAACTCGGATACGGATAATTTGCACATAAGTGCCTCATATGTAATCAAGAAATCATGTAACTCGCCCCTAAGTGAACTCGGACTCAACTCAACGAGCTCGGGCGTTCGCATCCATAAGTGAACTCGGACTCAACTCAACGAGTTCGGATGCCTAGTTACATTTCACGAACTCGGACTCAACTCAACGAGTTCGGACATTTGCATCCATAAGTCAACTCGGACTCAACTCAACAAGTTCGGATGCTCAACCATCCTAGTGACATGTCACTTGTATCCTAATCTATTCCTAAGGTTCAAACGGGCTTTTTCCCTCGATCTCACATTTGCCGTCTTCCATGGAATATCGAAACCGATACTCGGTAGCAATTCATATTTATCAAGTAGTAAACATAATTTGCATATTACTCAATATTAACCACAAAGCATAATATTTCACGATTAAAAATCAGCATATCATATAATTAACATTAATAACTTAAAAATAACATTTATGCTACATTATTTACACATGAACTTACCTCGTATGCGAAAATGGCTACTTTTACCATTTCGTCCACAACTTGGTATTTTTCCATTTTAGCCCGAATTTCAGTTTTCCTTGCTCTATCATTTAAAATATAGTCTAATTAGGACTCACATTATTCAAATTGACCCAAAATCATATTTTCAAAAAATTACAGTTTTGGCCCTAAACTTTTGCATATTTACACTTTTGCCCCAAAGCTCGTAAATTAAACTTCAGCCTATTTTCTTATGTTTTATGACATGCTGATCATTTTTCCCTTCTATGGAAACATCAAATTCTCACTCTAACATGTACTTATGACTATTAGGTATTTTTACCGATTAAGCCCTTTTGCTAGTTTTCGCTTAAAACCGAGTAGCACAAGTTGTCTAACATAATTTAAAACCTCATATTCTATCATAAAACACCAAAATACACAAATTTCACCTATGGGTATTTTTCCAAATATGAACCCTAGGTTGAATTATTGCTAGCATAAGTTTAATCGAGCTACCGTGACTCCAAAAACGTAAAAATCATTAAAAACGAGGCTAGAACGGACTTACAATCGAGCTTCGAAGCTTGAAAAAACCTAGCCGTGGTTTCTCCTTGCTATATTCGGCCATGGGGTTGAAGATGAGGAAAATTGGCTTTTAATTTTGTATTTTAATTCATTTTACCCCTAAATGACCAAAATGCCCTTACTACTAAACTTTCCAAAAATTCCATCCATGTCCAGTTTTTGTCCATAGACTTAGAAATTGGTAAAATTTCTATTTAAGGCCTCCTAATTAATATTTCAAAACAATTTCATACTAGAAACTTCTAGAATGCAAGTTTTACAAATTATTCGATTTAGTCCCTAATTTCAATTTAAGCACTTTATGCATAAAATTTCTTCACAAAATTTTCACACAATCATGCAATCATATCATAGACCTCAAAATAATTATAAAAAAAAATCTTTCTATCTCAAATTTGTGGTCTCGAAACCACTATTCCAACTAGGCCTAAAATCAGGATATTACATATTCCCCTCTTCCTCAAGAAGATTCATCATCGAATCTTTAGCTGCATAAAAATAAAAGATATTAGAATTAATAACAATAAAATGAAAAAAAATTACCTAAGCCTTTTTTTGCTCCAAAACTATTTCTAGGATCAAATATATGATTTTGATCTCCCAAATCAGCATGGATCAAGTATCTCTCTTTCAAAAACAAACCATCAACACTAAACAAAGAAATATTAGACACATGAGTGTTCAAGTAAAAAATAACTTGTAACTTTCTTTGAATATGCATGGTCATCCATAAGAATTTCCAACGATGAGTCAAGAATTTCACATAATTATAAAAATCAAGAAGTTTAATATTATTATGTAAAATTCATCGTTAAAGGTCAATATAGAAAATTTCTTTGCAAGAGAAAATATATAAAATGTTTTAATAAACCTATTTAGTGCAACAGAATTACTATTTTTAAACTTTAAAAATCTAGATAAACCCATAAAATTAATTGAAACAAACAAAAGTTTATTGAAACTTGACAAACAAGAAAACATGTCGTTAGGAAATTTAAAATCATTAGCATACTTATCAAACACATGCAATGACTGCTTTATTAATTCAATTTCTAATGTTTCCTTACATTTCTTACCTTATAGAACTTGTGGAGAATTATCAATATTCAACTTATCTCTCTCCCACAAGTAAAATTGTCTATCGATGGTAGAGTAATGTAATTAGAAGTCCATCAATGGATCCTTGAAATCCTGTAACAAAGAAACACCACTAAACAAATTTGAGTTATAGTTAATTAAAGCATAATCATTCCTCACTTTTGCACGAATATTTTCTTGTTTTTTATTTTCTTTTCCCACTTGAGAAATCTCCAATTTTATCTCATATGTATTTTCACTCACCAAAAGTGGACCATCAAGTAGACTTTTATCACTCAAGGTCTTTTTTCACTCAGTCTTTTTAATTTTTTCTTTCCCCTTAACCCTATCACAAAATTTCATCATTTTCAATTAGACTTTATACACATATTTACGCTCCAAATGGGCTAAACAGTATTTTTTTCCTTTAAACACAAGGAAGTAATGGTTCAATTTGCCATGGTGTACCACATCATGATCATCATTTTTCTGATTCACAAACTTCGCCATCACAAATCTCTTTTCCACTAGAGTAAGAGTCAACAAAAGGCGTAAAGTCATATTTACTTTCTTCTCTAGTTGGATATTTAATTGGCATTGGAAACTCTCATGATCTTTTAAACAACACCAATAACATTTCACAACATGTGAGAGATCAGTTGTACTCCTCCTTTCATTTGGCCATCTCTTCGTGAAGTACTCATCAGCTAATCGGTAAACTTGAACATGGCGTTGACATTTCGTTTTAACCTCTTTGTATTAATGAGAAGAAATGTAACTCTTTCGCATCACTTGCTTCAGCTTGTCCCATGTTTCAATTACCCTTCAGTAGTTTTGTTGACGATTAATTCCAAGTTGAATCCACCAACTCAATGCATAATTCGAAAATCCACGGGTCACTAATGAGACTTTTTCCTTTTCCGGGCATTTATAGTAATGGAACATAAGTTCAAATTTTTATTCTCACTCACAATATGCTTCAAGATCATTCTTTCCATGAAATTATGAAATTGAGAACTTTAGTTTAACCAAAGAAACCTTGCCACGATCATGAGTACCCAAAGTTTCATTAGCGTGATGATATGCTCGTCTACCAATATTAGAATGAATACGAGGTTGTTCATTATCCCCATCATTATCACTATTAAAACCACGAAACCATCAGTTCAAAGAACTCTCTAAATGAATAACAACTTGAGTCAACATTTGAATTTGATTTGCAAGCTGAGTAATGCTCCCTTTTTTGTTTCGTTCGAAGCTTAGTCAAATTTTCCTCAACTGTATCACATAACCCGTTCAATTGTTGATGTCGATAATTTAACATCCCCACAATATCCTTAAACATAACAACTTGTTCTTTGTCATCGGATGGTGGCTCATCATGTTTTTTTACAATTACGAGGGTCACGAGTCATTATGAAAACCTGGAAAAAACATAGCTCAAAAGAAAAATTAAGCAAACCTCACCTTATGCACTCAGAAATAAAATTAAGTTCTCAATAAGATAAGAATTAATCTTGTAAGTCTTTCA
This sequence comes from Gossypium arboreum, assembly GCF_025698485.1. Classification (NCBI taxonomy): domain Eukaryota; kingdom Viridiplantae; phylum Streptophyta; class Magnoliopsida; order Malvales; family Malvaceae; genus Gossypium; species Gossypium arboreum. The sequence continues at coordinate 114,457,492 of NC_069080.1, read as the reverse complement.
AAAGTTTTTATATCAATTAATCAGAATGTATTAGAATCAAACTAACAAAGCAAACATAGTAGCAATAGGAGTATAAAATCGACTATACACTAAAGAATTGTGTTACATGGAGGAAAAAACATGTAACGTGCTTTAACCTAATAACACAAGAAACAATAAAGCATTAGAATGTGTATAGGAAAAAAAACCAATGAAAACCTAAGTTTAAGAGTCAATGAAAATCACTAAACCTGAAACCCCAAAAAAATTATGAAACAACTTGACAAACTTCATTCGAGGTGTTCCTAATTTCCAAAAATCATGAAATTTAAATTGGAGCCTCCTCGAATAATGTATATCTTATATGTGACACCTCATACCCAGCTTAGATGTTAATACCAAGTCTGGAGGTTACATTAAAATATTTAAGAAAAACCAATATTAAAGTAATTTAAAGTTTGTCATTTAGAAAACACCAAACCAGACAAACCAACATAGAAATACTAGCTTACAAACATAAATCCAAAATAAAACATATGTTAATTCAAATTTAAACAAATAGTAAATATCTAATAAAGTGAGATAATCGAGCTCCTGACACGCTGAGCCATCTAACTCTATGGGTTACCTATTGTAACACCCTTAACCCGAATCTGTTGTCTGAACAGGGTTTCAGAGCATTACTAGAACTGTCAGAATATTTACAGATAAATCATGCAAGTTACTATTCAAATTCTGAAATCATTCATAACATCCCTTAAATGACCCTCGAGGTCCAATACGAGCATTAGAATCGAGTCGGAACTTAATCGGAACCTCTAAGAATTTTTTGCAACATTTCAAAATTTTTCCAAGGTGCAGGGCTCACACGCCTGTGTAGTCCAAGGGACACGCCTGTGTGATCCATAAGACACGCCCGTGTGGTCCATGGGACATGCCTGTGTGGTCCAAGGGACACGCCCGTGTGACCCTAGAACACGCCCATGCTGGAGGCCGTGTTCGACCCTGTGTAACTCTCTAACTTTTGTACACGACCATGCCACATGCCCGTGTGCTAGGCCGTGTGGTTAGTTAATTCAATAAGAAATTAGGTGCATATTTTACACGGCCAAGACACATACCCGAGTTCTAGGCCGTGTAGCGCACACGGCTGAGACACACGCCCGTGTCTCTGCCCATGTGCTCAATTCAGAGTAATCTGTTCCTTAAAATTAATGTGCAGGGGATACATGGCCTAACTACATGCCATGTACCCGGCCGTGTGTCACACACGGTCTAGACACACACCCGTGTCGAAAAAATACAGTTATTCGTAGCTTCATTTCTCACCCAAAATCACCCCCATGACCTGTACTTGAATTACACATCCAAATACCAGTCATTTCAAGCATTCAAATCAAGCAAATTCCATCATTCATTATGGCATATCATTTCATGCATACATGTCTACAGTCTTACCTTGGTTCAATCCATGTGTTAAACATATTTTGAACAACTAATTAACATATATGTAGCTACCATAGTTTAACATTACAAGTATATCAAAACAACTCATTACTAGTCATTTTAATGGCTAGATTACAAGCATCATTTATTTTTACATGCCAATATAGCCATACAACCTATACATGCCATTATAACCATAATTGCTTTATCATATTGTACTGACATGGGCCAAGGATAGTGTGAGTGATCTCCACTGAGTTTCCAATCCAACGAGCTTTCGATTTACTCTAAAATAGGGAAATAAAACTAAGTAAGTATAACATGCTTAGTAAGTTCGTATAACATGGTACTTAACTTACCATTCATTCTATTTTGAGGTAACTATGTAAGGCATAATCAATCAATTTGACCTCAAGCCCTACACAAATTCTCATTGCCCTTGTTAGTCATATATTCTATAATATCATCAAAACATATATGGGCTCACAAAATCAAGTTTCCAAGCACATATGTTTTCCACAACATGCATTCATTCAACATGCATAATTCATCTCATTATTACAAGTATAACTTTTTAATAATTCATTTCAAGTTCAAGTCTTTTCGTATTGGAACTTTACTCATATTACTTGAAATATCAAGGTCATGATTAGTACATTCAAGGTGTACAAGTCCATAATTAAAAATGAACATATATTCATCAAATAGAGTCCATGCACAAATATCATCATCTCATGTTTTCATATATCATTTGTCATATAACATCATTTTCTTGTATTTCAGACAGATACATGTAATAACTCAGTTTATCATTCATATCTTTTCATATCTAGAATTGTCACCCGTTGAATTTATTCAAAATATCGATGGATACGTAGGTAGTACACTAAAGGTGTACGAATCAGGATCTGTCTGTAACACTCCTAACCCGTAACCATCGCCCGAATAGGTTAAGAGGCATTACTAGACTTGTAACTCAGTTCAGGACAATCATATATCCGATAACGTCTATTTTCAGTCAATATCATTCATTCACATTCACTATGTACTTAAAACAAGCATATCAAGCTTTAATCATGCATTCAGGACCAAAACGTAACATATAAAAATTTCAGAAACTTAGAAAAATTTCAACATTTCAAGTATCACACACCCGTTTGAACAGGCCGTGTGCCTCACACGACTAGTAGACACGCTCGTGTCTTAGACTGTATGAAAATAGGGCATACATACTGACTTGTGTCACACGGCCATGGACACGCCCGTGTGCCAGGCCGTGTGAAAACTGGAGAGGATACTGACTTGGATGTGTCTAGCCCGTGTGCCCTTTGAGATAGCCACACATGTCCATGTTCTAGATCGTGTGCCATTTAGGGGGTATACTGATTTATGTCACACGGTCAGTCACATGCCCTTGTGTGAGTCCGTGTGACACACACAGCCAATAGACACGCTCGTGTGTCTAAGCCGTGTGAAACCTGTAGGGTATACTGACTTAATTCGCAAGGTACCCCAGGGGACACTCGGCCATGTAACATAACCGTGTGTCACACATGGCTGAGACACACGTCCACGTCTCTGCCCATGTAGACAAAAAAAGGCCATTTGAAAAGCCATTTTGCCACCCTATAAACACAAGTATTTACAAACATAATTGACCATATTTATGCAACTCAATTGGCAACCAAAATAACCATTTCGATACACATTATAAGCCATATCAAAACTTACCATTTACATCTCCAAATACCTATTTAACCACATGTATAATCCATTCATCTAACACCTATATATCAAACTTCATTTGCATAATTTCATTCCATCTTTCCTTGCTAAAACATACCATAATTGAACATTTTTATTCAACCAAAATATAACATCAAAATAAGCCAAATCACATGGCTTAACATATATACAAAAATATGCCAAAATCAAGATATCAAATAGCATAACTATCATCCGTTAAACTAGCCTATACATGCCATATTTACAAATTCACAAGTTCAAAAGTACAAATCAAAAATTGGATAGTGTGATGTGCAACTCCGACTTGTCCGGAACGAGCGAGCTAACCAACCTTTATAAAACATAGAAAAAGAAGCAGAGTAAGCATTATAGCTTAGTAAGCCCGTATAATTTAGAATTAAACTTACCATTATACATAATCAAAGCAATACAAAAATGCAACCAATTTAATTAACCAACACCTAAGCACAAGTATTCATTACATGTTAGTCATTGTAAGAATACATGAAACCATCCATTAATACAATGCTTATCATCATTCCAAATTCATATATCATGTATAACATTAGTAACATTTATAAACCGTAACTTATCCATATCACATTATTTAAGCTCGTTGAACCTATTAGAACTTCAAAGGATAATCGAGTGAACAATGTCAGTAATCTGTCAATTCATTATCATATATGCTCTTTCGAGCCATGATCGGTAAGCTCCTCCTGAGCTGATGGACAGGAAGCTCTATTGAGCTGAAGCGGTAAGCTCTATCGAGTGAACAAGAAGCTCTATTAAGTGAACGAGAAGCTCATACGAGCTGAAGCAGAAGCTCAATGAGCTGAAAACAAGAAGCTCTTATGAGCTGATATATTGGTAAGCTCTTACGAGCTGTGGTGAGTCCGCAACAAATGCAAGAGCTCGACCGAAACGGTAATCCCAATAACATGTCACTCGTATCCAATGAATTTATACGGTTCAAACAGGGTTCAATAACTAATACATTATATCAATAAGGAATTTATACTTTAAATATTTACATTATACACATTCATTTCAATAATTACAAGTATATAAAAGTTAGATTCTAATTATACGAACTTACCTCGTAACCTGGAATAAAACTATCGACAATTCGTCCACTTTTCGTTTTCCTTGATCTAAACTCGATCTCAACTTATCTTGATCTATTTAACCATGAATGTGTCAAATGTTAAAACCCTATAATAGCTTTCTCTTCTCTTCAATTTCGGCAAAGGATGAATGAAAATAACAAAATTTTGGTTTTGTTTTATTATTATTATTATTAACTTAATACATAAATTACCATAATAACCTTAGTAATAAAACATTTAAATTCAATAATGGTTGTCCATATTTTTCCACTAGTATTATCAATGGTACAATTAACTCTTAAGGACCTTACTCTAAGGTTCTATAGCTATTAAGCACCTTTAACTTATTAGAACTCAAGTTTTACGCTTTATGCGATTTAGTCTTTTTTATCGAGTTAAGCATTTAAATAGTAAAATTTCTTTACGAAACTTTCACATAATTAATCTATCATGCTGTAAACCTTATTAAAATAATAAAATAAATATTTTGACTTTGGATTTGTGGTCCCAAAACTACTATTCTGATATGACCAAAAACGTGCTGTTACAACTCTCCCCCTTAGGGATTTTCGTCCCCGAAAATCTTACCGATAAAAAGGTTAGGGTACTATTTTCACATAGCTTCTTCGGGCTCCCACGTAGTTTCCTCAATTTCGTGTTTATGCCAAAGAACATTCACTAGAGCTATACATTTATTTCTCAACTCTTTGATCTCACAAGCCAGAATTCTGATCGGTTCTTCATTATACGTCAAATCAGCTTGTATTTCAACAGTTATCGGAGAGATCACACGTGATGGATTGGATTCGTAACAACGCAACATAGAAATGTGAAAAACATTATGGATCATTTCAAGTTCTAACGGTAAAGACAATCGATATGCTACAGGCTTATTCCTTCAACGATCTCATCCGGCCTGATTAATCGCGAACTTAACTTTCCTTTACGGCTGAATCAAAGAACCTTTTTCCACGGTGACACTTTAAAAATACTCAGTCCCCGACTTGAAATTCAATTTCTTTACGTTTTAAATCTGCATAGGATTTCTGTCGATTTGAAGCTCCTTTTAAACTATATCGAATTGTTTTCACTTTTTTTTAGTTTCTCTGATTAATTCAACCCCGTAAATCTTTTTCTCACTCAATTTAGTTCAGTATTGTAGAGTTTGACATTTGCAACCATATAAAGCTTCGTACGGTGCCATCTTTATACTCGTTTGGAAACTATTGTTGTACACAAATTCAATTAACGGTAAATTTTTTTTCCCAACTGCTCTCAAACTCTAAAATACAATATCTCAACATGTCTTCAAAAATATAAATAACTCTCTCAGTCTGACCATCAGTCTGAGGATAAAAAGTAGTATCGAAATTCAATTTTGTTCCCAGAGCCTCTTGCAGTTTCTGCCAGACTCGCTACGTAAATCTTGGATCTCTATCAGAAATAATATATAATGGCACTCCTTGTAACTGAACAATCTCAAAAATGTACAATTTCGCCAATCTATCAAGTGAGTAATCTGTACATACCGATATGAAATGGGAAGATTTCGTTAGTCGATCAACGACAACCCAAATAGCATCTTTCTTTTTCAGAGTTTGAGGCAATCCTGACACAAAATCTATTGAAACTCTATCCCATTTCCACCCAGGAATCATTACATGTTGTAGTAAACCCGATGGTACTTGATTTTTAGCACTTACTTGTTGAAAAATCAGTGATTTCGATACAAACTCTGATATATCCCGTTTCATACCCGACCACTAGTACAGTTGTTTCAAATCGTTATACATCTTGGTACTACCCAGATGAACAGAAAAACAACTACTCTATGCTTCATGCAGGATTTTCTGAATAAGCTCTGCATTTTTAGTACACAAATTCTATTTCGGAACATTCAACAGTCATCAGTTCCAATATGAAATTCTGAATCAAAATTAGACTCACATTGAATTCGTTTAGCTTGTTGTTCACAATCATCTTTCTGAGCTTCACAAATTTATTGAAGAAGTACAGGTTTAGCTCTTAATTCAGCTAAAATAGACCCATCATCACATATCATTAATTGGGTTTTCATTTCTCATAATGCAAACAAAGATTTTTGGCTCAAGGAATCAGCAACAACATTAGGTTTTCCCGGGTGATAATTAATCACAAAGTCATAATCTTTCAATAACTCAAGTCATTTTCATTGTCGCAAATTCAAATCCTTTTGTGACATCAGATATTTCAAGTTTTAATGATCCGTATAAATGTGACATTTTTCACCGTATAAGTAGTGTTTCCAAATCTTCAATGCGAACACAATTGCAACCGACTCTAAATCATGCGTTGGATAGTTCTTTTCGTATGGTTTCAACTATTGAGAAGCATAAGCTATAACCTTTCCTTCTTGCATTAAAACAAATCCCAATCCGTTTAACGATGCATCAATATAGATCACGAACTCTTTACCCAATTCAGGTTGAACCAAAACTGGTGCTTCTATTAACAGTGCTTTCAACTATTCGAAACTCTGTTGACATTTTTCTGACTATTCAAACTTTACATCTTTTTGTAGCAGTTGTGTCATCGGTGTTGCAACCATTGAGAATCCTTTCACGAATCTTCGATAATAGCCTGCTAAGCCTAGAAAACTATGAACTTCAGATACATTTCTAAGAGATCTCAAATCAACAATAGCAAAAATCTTGCTCGGATCAACTGTAATACCATCGACTGAAACAATGTGACCCAAAAATCCAACCTCTTTGATCCAAAACACACCTTACATTGTAAATAATTATTTATCACATAGAGCTTGTAACACAATTCTCAAGTGCTCGATATGCTTAGATTCATCTCCTGAATAGATCAAAATATCATCAATAAATACAATAAAAAATATGTCTAAATACGGTCTGGATATTCGATTCATCAAGTCCTTAAAAATGGGAGGAGCATTAGTTAAACCGAAAGTCATGACAAGGAATTCATAATGTCCATACCTTATTCTGAACGTAGTTTTTGATACATCCGACTCTTTAACTCACAACTAATAATAACCTGATCTCAAATCAATCTTTGAAAATACTGCTACCCCTTTAAACTGATCAAATAAATCGTCAATCCGCGGTAAAGGGTATTTGTTCTTTGTAGTCACTTTATTCAATTGTCTATAGTCGACACACATTCTGTAACACCCCAAACCCGGCCCAGACGTTATGGCCGGATCCGACATGCCACATCGAAGCGTTCAAAACATTTTTATATTTGTTGATTTAGAAGAACTTACTTAGTGGTTTAAAAGATAATTTCATTGTAGGTTAAAGTGAATGGAAGCTGTGCACCAGGTAGGAAACCGGGAAAGAGGAGGTGAGTCCATCGGACTGCTTAAGTACCAAGCTCCCTTTGGATCCAATCCTAGATATGCATACCGCCATTGCCACACCTTAACGTCATGTATATTTCCAGGAAACCAATTTGATTAAGTCTTTTTTTGGAAAATTGATTAATTTTGGAAAATATTTTCATTACGGAAGCTTTACTTGTTGTCGTGTTATTTTGAAATCAATTACTGTTTTTTTTAAAACGTGCCCTAAAGCTATCCAATTTCAACAGTTAAATATAAGTAATACCTACCTTAATAAAACTTATTAAAACCATCAAAAAATAATTAAGCGGAATCAGATCATCATGCTTTTCAGTCAAAAGTAACCCGAGGGGTATAATGGTAATTTTGAACCTAGGGGTGTAACAGTAATTTTTCCATACATAGGGGTATTCAAGTAATTTAACTATTCTTAAAGTATTCATGCATAACATAGCCATTTACGTATGACCAGAAACACTTACCGTATTTTCTTACCAAATTGGGCCCGTTGGCCCACTATCCCGATTTTGGCCCATTAAGCCCAAAAACATCAAAATGCACGGAATCGTGCACTTTGCAATATTATCACTTTAATTTACCATATACATCAACCTATTAATCTCACGAGCATTCGCACACTCGCAAGTTCTCAAAATACCAGCTTTTCGGCTTTTGCCGATATAGTCTATAAGAGGGTGTCAGTTACACACCTATTTGCGATGATATGCTAACGAGATCTACACACGAACTGCCTACAATTGGATTACTATCACGTTAATCTAACTATCAAAAATGACTATGCATTAACCCCTTACCATATTCAGCCAACCAAGCCTAAAACCCTATTGCTCTTACCTTCTTGTTGAAATATGGATTAGATCCAAGGATCCAACCGGATAGTCTTCAAGTCCTTCGCTGCACGCTCTCTTGTCCACACTAATGCTTACACATTCAAAAAGAAAGAGGCATAATGCACTTAGTCCAAACGTTAGCCACCCCCCTTAAGGGTTTCGGCTTTTTCTTAAAACATGTATGATTAAGGCAAATTACTTCAACAACTTACCTATCGTTGTTTGGCTTAAAAGAGTACGCCTATCCACGATCCTAACCCCGATCTACCGTACTCGTGAGAAGAAACAGATTCCAACAACCCAAGTTTCGGCTTCTTCCACCACAGGTTTATAGATTTCAGTTTTTATAAGTAAGTAAGAGAAGAGAAGTTCGGCTACCACAAGATTCGGCTCTTGGAGAATATGGGAGATGGTAACAATAATGGATGCGACAGAGAAGGAAGGGTATGAGTTCAATTATGAGGAAAAAAGAAGATAGAAGAAGGAGAAGGATGAGAAAAGAGGTAGTATTCGGCTATGGAGAAAACGGCACAGTGAGGGGTTTCTAGGTTCGGCTAAAAGAAAAAGAAAAGATGAGCAGAAGAAGAGATGAGCAGAGAATTCGGTTTTGTAGTTGAGAAGTCAGCACAGGTGTAGTCTTTGATTTTTAGCAAAAATAAAAGGGAAGAGAAGATAACCCTAATTTTCGACAGAACAAACTAAATAACCTAGTCCCGAAATACGAAAGAATTCGGCAGCCCTAGACCAAATGCCGAAATTCCCAACATAAGGTGCCCTAGCTAAATGTGCACTTACAGAGTCCCCTATACGGCCAACTCCTACTTCATACTCAGATTCCTTGATTTTCTCCTCTTATCCCCTCCTTACTCAATCCCCTGAGCAACTCAAACTCCTCCTGAAAGTCTTTTACTTGAGTTCCATTACCTACCCTTTCTAAACATAAAAATAATTCCCTTAATATGCTCCCATTGTGACTTGAACCTTGGTTCTCCCTAGCATCCACACGCCACTTTTATAGCCTTCCCAGTGGCATCACATGCCACTCTGCCACCTGCTTCCTTGTGTTTTATTTTACCCAATTAATACTTAAAAGCCTAGTTAACCAAAACCCCTTTTTCTTATGGAACCAAAATTAACTAAAGTTACCAAGTTTTAACTTAAGCTTGGGTCTTCTATAGGCCCACTAACATAATTAAACCTACGCTAAACAGACAGAACACAGAAATTTTAAATTTTGCCAACATTCACAGAATTCCCAAAAATTGGGGCGTTACAACTCTACCTTCCTTAAAGAAATTTTGTCCTCGAAATTTACCTGATCTAAACATATAAGGGTAATGCTGTTGCATCGCCTCTTCTGGCTCCCAAATAGCTTCCTCTCTGCCATGATTACGCCAAAGCACTTTCACTAATGGGACAGATTTCCTTCTAAGAACCTTAACATCTCAAGCTAATATTTGCACAGGCTCCTCCTCAAAGGTCAAATCAGTCTGAACTTCAACTTCTGTAACTGGCACGACATGAGCAGGGTCAGAACGATAATGCCTTAACATGGAGACGTGAAAAACATTATGAATCCTGTCTAACTCTGGAGGCAATTCCAATTGATAAGCTACTGGGCCTACTCGCTTCAAAACCCAATAAGGCCCAATGAACCGCGGACTCAACTTGCCCTTCTTACCAAACCTTAATATCTTCTTCCAAGGAGAAACCTTTAAGAAGACCATATCACCTACTGAGTACTCAATCTCCTTACGCTTCAAATCTACATACGACTTTTGCCTATCATATGCTTCTTTTAGCCAATCCTTAATTATTCTGACCTTATCCTCAATATCAGCTACCAACTCTGGTCCAAGAACTTGTCGCTCTCCTAGCTCAGTCCAACAACTAGGTGTACGACACCTTCGTCCATACAGTGCTTCATCCGGTGCCATTCGAATACTCACTTGGTAACTATTATTGTATGCAAATTCTGCCAACGGTAAGTAATCCTCCCAACTACCTCGAACGTCAATCACGCATCCCCTCAACATGTCCTCTAGAATCTGAATAACCCTTTCCGACTGACCATCAATTTGGGGATGGAAAGTCGTACTAAAGTTCAATCGCGTCCCCAACACCTCATGCAACTTTTTCCAAAATTGAGATGTGAATCTGGGGTCCCGGTCAGAGATAATCGAAACTGGGACTCCATGAAGTCGCACAATCTCTGCCACATACAACTTGGCTAACATTTGAAGTGAAAAGTCAGTACGTACCGGTATGAAATGGGCTGATTTGGTCAACCTATCCATAATCACCCACACCGAGTCTTTCTTCGATGGTGTCAAAGGCAGCCCACTCACAAAGTCCATGGTTACCCTCTCCCACTTCCAAATTGGTATCTTCACTGGCTGCAACAGTCCAGAATGTAATTGGTGCTCAGCTTTCACTTGCTGGTATGTCAGACATTTCCCTACAAACTCCGTTACTTCTCGTTTAAGTCCAGGCCACCAGTACAATTCTTGCAAGTCATGATATAACTTGTTCCCTCCAGGATTTATGGCACAAAGTCCCCCATGAGCTTCCTTCAATATTGTCTGCCTTAAATCAGAGTCCTTCGGAACACAAATTCTTCCTCGGAAGCACAGAACTCTATCGCCATTTAACCCAAACTCAGAAGTTTCCCCTTTCTTAACTTGTTGAAAACGAGCGACCAAAGACTCATCGTTCAATTGTTTTTCCTTAATCTGATCCACCCAGGTTGGCCTCACTTACAACTCAGCCAATAGACTTCCATCATCATACAGACTCAGACGAGCAAACATTGCTCTCAGAGCAGATACAGTTCTACGACTTAGAGCTTCAGCTACCACATTAGCCTTGCCTGGGTGATACTCGATCGAACAGTCATAATCCTTAAGCAACTCAATCCATCTCCTTTGCCTAAGGTTCAGCTCCTTCTGAGTCAACAAATACTTAAGACTCTTATGGTCTGTGAATATAATACACCTCTCTCCGTACAAGTAATGTCTCCAAATCTTAAGTGCAAATATCATTGCCGCCAACTCCAAATCATGAGTAGGATAGTTCCCCTCGTGAGGCTTAAGCTGTTGTGATGCATATGCAACCACCTTACCCTCTTGCATTAACACGCAGCCCAATCCTACATGTGATGCGTCACTATACACTATAAAATCCTTCCCATACTCCAGCTAAATTAACACAGGCGCTTCAGTCAGAACTTTCTTCAACTTCTCAAAAGCTTCCTGCTGCTTCTCAGTCCATACAAACGGTACTCTTTTTCTTATGAGTTTTGTCAGAGGTGCTGCCATCACAGAAAAACCTTCCACAAACCTTCTGTAGTACCCTGCTAATCCTAGGAAACTTCGTATTTCCGACACTGACCTAGGCGGCTTCCACTCCAAAATCGCTTCAATTTTCCGAGGGTCCACCTTAATCCCCTCAGCAGAGACCACATGACCTAAGAAGGTTACCTCCCTCAACCAAAATTCACACTTACTGAACTTCGCATAAAGCTCCTTCTCCCTTAATACTTGCAGCACTATACAGAGATGCTCATCATGCTTCGCTTCCGTTTCAAAACATACCAGGATATCGTCAATAAAGACTACTATGAACTGATCCAAAAATGGTTGGAACACACGATTCATCAGATCCATAAACGCTGCAGAGCGTTAAATGGATCAAATGGCATAACCAGAAACTCGTAATGACCATACCGAGTCTTGAATGTCGTCTTATGGATATCTGTCTCCTTGACCCTTAACTGATGATATCCAGATCGAAGGTCGATCTTCGAAAATACAGAAGCTCCTCTAAGCTGGTCGAACAGATCATCAATCCTTGGCAGTGGATACTTATTCTTAATCGTCAGTTTGTTCAACTGGCGATAATCAATGCACATACGCATCGTACCATCCTTCTTTTTCACGAATAGCACCGGTGCTCCTTATGGACACACACTTGGCCTAATAAAGCCCCTATCCAACAACTCTTGAATTTCTGCCTTTAACTCCACTAACTCCTTCGGTGCCATCCTATACGGTGCGATGGACACGGGCGCCGTTCCAGGCAACATGTCAATTCCAAACTCAACTTCTCCGTTCGGAGGCAATCTTGGAAGCTCCTTCGGAAAAACATCTTGGAACTCTTGTACGGTCTTAACCTTATCCACTGTCAGTCCCTCCTCTTCTGACTAACTTACAAATGCCAAATAGGACTCACAACCTTTCTGAATCCACTTTTCGGCTCTTAATGCCGACACCATATTGGAAAAATAATCCCTTCGCTCACCTATCACCATAACCTCTTCGTCCTTTGTGGTCCTTAACACCATTCATTTAGCAGCACAATCCAAAGTCGCCTTATGCTTAACAAACCAGTCCATTCAAAGAATGAGATCAAACTCTCCGAACGGTAACTCCATCAGATCTCTAGGGAAAGTCCTACCTTGAGTTTCTAAGGGTACATCCCTATACAGTTTGTCTACCCTAACCGAGTGACCCAAAGGACTTAGGATAGATACCCCACTCACAATCTTCTCAGAGTGCACACCCAACGACCCAGATATGGCACATGCAACATAGGAATGATTAGACCCAATATCCACCAAAGTAGTGTACGGCATGCTAGAAACCAAAAATGTACCAGTTATGACGTCAGGTGAGTCGCCCTCCTCTTGATGATGAGCAACATACACCAACACTGGTTGTCAAGCTTCAGCATTTCCGGCACCCCTGCCAGGTATCCCTTGACCTCGACCACTTCCATTTCTTCCCCTACCTTATCCACGTCCTCTCAGTGGTTGTGGTCCACCTCTTATGGGTTGAGCAACCCTCTGCACAGCAACTTGAGCTTGATCAGCTCTCTGAGGACAGTCTTTAACTCTATGCTCCATAGATCCGTATTAGAAATAAGCACTGGAACGTTTCCTACACTCGCCCAAATGTACCTTACCACAGTCTCCACAGATTGGCGGTCTAACAACATTCATCAGCATTGCTCGAGCTAGTTCTTCCACTCTTGCTCTCTTAACATTCCTATTAGCACCACCTGAGGGTCCTGAATCCCTCCGAAAATAGTTTTGATCCTTCTCCAGATTCTATTTTTCAGCACGCTTAACCTCCTCAGCTATCTTTGCCTTCTCCACCAATACCGCAAAGTCCCGCTCCCTCTGCGGAGCAATCAACACCCTAAGGTCATCTCTAAGACCATCCTCGAAGCACACACTTTGCTCATATTTCATAGCGACTATGCCCACAGCATACCGGCTCAGCCTCAGAAGCTTGGCCTCGTACTCAGCAACTGTTTTACCTCCTTGCACCAGATTCAAGAATTCCTTTCTATGGGCATCCACATAACTCGTCCCAACATACTTCCCTTTAAAGGCTGTCTTAAACAGTTCCCAAGTTACCCTATCAGCTGGGGTCCCTTCTCTCACAGTGAGCCACCACTAATAGGCCTTGTCCCACAGCAACGATACGGCTCCCTTTAGTTTCTACTCCACTGAGCAGTCCAAGTCATCCATAATCCGTTCTGTGGCCTCCAACCAATATTCCGCCATATTCGGGGCTACACCAGACACGCCCTTAAAGATCTCTGCTCCGTTAGCCCGAAGTCGTTCAGAAATAGATCCCCAAATTCATTGCCGTGCTTACCCGGCAACCCTTTCCAACACGAAGCATTACTCGTGAGCCATCATCCACAGCACCTCGGTCATGAGACTCCACCTCTGCTAAAGGGTCTTGGTGCATCCCATGTGGCATATGCCACAAGACGAAGATCTCGCTTGAGCACTTTCTTGGCCCTGTCCACGGCCTCTTCCACGAGTGGCTCTTGTACTCATATCGTATTATCTGATTACGAATTCTTATGCATTAATTCAATATTCCAGTGTTTATTATAGATGTTTTATGAATCAAACAGTAATTCAAAGTTTGTTTTCGCAGAATCGAAGTCTAGCTACAATTTCAGTCTCTTATCAAATTTTCCTATGCCTTTAGTATCATCCTATCCTAGTAGGGTTTCAGTACAGACAGATAATTCAGGAAAATATTCAGAAAAGTTCAGAGTAATACTTACAGGCTTGGGCCAGAGATTCGGAATGCCACCTACTAAAGATCTAAATTTTAAAAATCGAGTTTTTTTATAAAATTTTTGTTTTCGAAAATCTTTGTTTTTGTAAACCCATTCCACAGCCGAGTTGTTGCAACTTGGCTCTGATACCACTAAATGTAACACCCCAAACCCTGCCCAAACGTTATTGCCAAATCCGACATGCCACATCGAAGCGTTCAAAACATTTTTATATTTGTTGATTTAGAAGAACTTACTTAGTGGTTTAAAAGATAATTTCATTGTAGGTTAACGCAAATTACTTCAACAACTTACCTATCGTTGTTCAGCTTAAAAGAGTGCGCCTATCCACGATCCTAACCCCAATCTACCATACTCGTGAGAAGAAACAGATTCCAACAACATAAGTTTCGGCTTCTTCCACCACAGGTTTATAGATTTCAGTTTTTATAAGTAAGTAAGAGAAGAGAATTCGGCTACCACAAGATTCGGCTCTTGGAGAATATAGGAGATGGTAACAATAATGGATGCAATAGAGAAGGAAGGGTATGAGTTCGATTATGAGGAAAAGATAAGATAGAAGAAGGAGAAGGATGAGAAAAGAGGTAGTATTCGGTTATGGAGAAAACGGCACAGTGAGGGGTTTCTAGGTTCGGCTAAAAGAAAAAGAAAAGATGAGCAGAAGAAGATATGAGCAGAGAATTCAGTTTTGTGGTTGAGAAGTCGGCACAGGTGTAGTCTTTGGTTTTTAGCAAAAATAAAAGGGAAGAGAAGAGAACCCTAATTTTCGGCAGAACAAACTAAATAACCTAGTCCCGAAATACAAAAGAATTCGGCAGCCCTAGACCAAATGCCGAAATTCCCAACATAAGGTGCCCTAGCCGAATGTGCACTTGCAGAGTCCACTATACGGCCAACTCCTACTTCATACTCAGATTCCTTGATTTTCTCCCCTTATCCCTTCCTTACTCAATCCCCTGAGCAACTCAAACTCCTCCTGATAGTCTTTTACTTAAGTTCCATTACCTACCCTTTCTAAACATAAAAATAATTCCCTTAATATGCTCCCATTGTGACTTGAACCTTGGTTCTCCCTAGCATCCACACGCCACTTTTATAGCTTTCCTAGTGGCGTCACATGCCACTCTGCCATTTGCTTTCTTGTGTTTTATTTTACCCAATTAATACTTAAAAGCCCAGTTAACCAGAACCCCTTTTTCTTATGGAACTAAAATTAACTAAAGTTACCGAGTTTTAACTTAAGCTTGGGCCTTCTAGAGGCCCACTAACATAATTAAATCTACGCCAAACAGACAGAACATAGAAATTTTAAATTTTGCCAACATTCACAGAATTCCTAAAAATTAGGGCGTTACACATTCGAATCGTGCCATCTTTCTTTTTCACGAACAATACTAGTGCACCCCAGGGAGAATAACTCGGTTGTACAAAACCTCTGTCTGTCAATTCTTTCAACTTAGCTTTCAACTCTTTTAATTTTATTGAAGGCATTCTATATGGAGCTATTGATATCAGTGTTCTTTCGGGTACTAACTCTATTCCAAATTCAACTTCTCTGATCAGAGGCAAACCCGATAATTCTTCTGAAAATACATCCGAAAACTCACAAACAATAGGTACAGATTCAATCTTTGATTCTGACACTTTCGTATCCAATACGTATGCAAGATATTCATCATAGCCCTTTTTCAAGTATTTCTGAGCTAAAATAGATGATATCACAACTGGTAATTCACTTGAATCATTAGACTCAATCCGAAGAACCTCACCATTTTGACATTTCAATTCAATAGTCTTTTGTCTACAATTCACAACTACATCGTGCATAGTCAGCCAGTCCATACCCAGAATCAGTAGAAACATCAAGTCAGCCCGAAAATAGTAACCCCAGATCATCAGAGGACAGTTCTTACAAATTTTATCAACTAAAACAGACTTGCCTAATGGGTTCGATACTTTAATTACAAACTCTATGGACTCAACATGCAAACTCTTTTTAAATACTAAATTCATACAAATACATAAATAAGTTGATCTAAGATCTATCAACGCAACTATATTAGTATCAAAAATAGAAAAAGTACCGGCAATAACATCTGGCGATGATGTCTCTTCTTGTGCACGAATAACATAAGCTTTGGCAGGTGCTTGGAACGAAAGAAAATGTGCAAGTGTACACAATCGCAACAAGTAATAAAGTGACAAGTAAATGTCGAGTTGTCGTACCTACAGGGACTGTAAAAAGAATTATTTATGAAATTAATTTTAAAATACTTTGGTGAGGTAAAAATAACTTGGATTTAAAATATGGTCAAAAACTATTTAAAAACTAAGTAAATAATTAAAATAAAACAAAGGAGTTCTAATGCACGATTTCAAATATGATTTAATCAAGATAACATATTTGTGTTGGATTAATTACATTTCTTTAACTTAGAATTATTAAACTTATGTTTATACTGCTACGAATGAATTAACGGCAACTCAATAATTTGCTAACTAATGCTCATACATACTTATTAAATTAATCAATCTCTTGATCATTTTTCAATGTCAATCAAAGCGGTTAATTAATCTTCACAAGTATATAAAAGATTAATTGAGGTAACAGGGTATATCTACCTTGAAACAGTTTAATCACACAAATCTTACAAGTTATGCAAGGCATATGTCTCACCGAATACAATGCTAATTTAAACTTCAGCTACCTTAGAAGAATAGACATGCACTGATTAAGCATTGTGTCTATTAATTATAATTTCAAAAAGATTTAATAATTAATTCATTAGTTATTTAACAATTATATTGCAAAAATAACTTGGGCATGATTTTACTTAACCAAGCAATTTACCGAGGCCTATAACAGCATAAACATCATTTTAACAATTTAAGCAGGCAGAATATAATCAACCTAACACAAACTTAATTTAAGCTAAATTGATTAAAATAACCATTTCAATAGCATAAATATTCATAAACATGCAAAACAACAACAAAAATTAAAGAGATAGGGAACAAGAAGCAAATCTGGTGTTTCTTCGTGGCTTAACTAGTTGCTCCGTTCTTCATTCTTCGTTGCCCTCGGCTATCAAGGTAGCTTATGAACACCTAATTTCCACTCTAAAATGGCTGATGAGAGCCTCTTTCCCAAGAGAAAAAATCGGCACTTGAACAAAAAGGGAAATGGGATGGAAAAAAATAAAGAGAAGAATGAGAGAGGAGAAGAGAGAATGAGAGAATGTTGTGGGATTGAAGGATGGTTTGAATTATCAGCAAGGGGTGGCTTTTATAGCTGATTGTGGCTGCTAAAAATAGAAAATTCCAGCAGCCAAAGAGGCCCCCTATGGCCAGCCATCTACTTGGCAAAGTTGAGACTTTCAACTTAGCTAAAAATAGCCTGGGTAAAATATACAAACGCACAATTAAAGGTGGGGTTTGAATGCTATTTGGAAGTCTTTCAAGGGCCTTTTTGCAAGCATATTTAATTAGATAAAATGCCGATTTGGGTCAGCATATGGACGGTTCTGGGCTTCCCAATTAGTGGCTGGTTCGGTTCACTCTATTTGGTTAGACCAATGCAGTTCAACTGGACCCTTTCTTCATAATTAATTAAAAATAATTTATTTAACCCAAATTAAATAGGGAATAAATTAAAATTAATTAAATTATGAATTAATACACATTTTTGGGCCGCCTTAGGCTAGAAAATTAATGTGCCTCGATACTTCAAATTGCTTCGGTTTTGTGCTTTCAGCAATGTCAGCCGAGCCAATTTTCGCCCTTTGCGCGAATCTATCGAAAATAGTCAAAATTAATCAAAATTATGTATAAAATTAACTAAAATTCACCATGTTCATATTTTTAACACAATTTAATTATTTTATAATATTTAATTATTTTTCAACAATAATTTAACCGAATTTGTACGAATTTAAGTAGAAATGGGTATGAAAAAGCAAATAAATTTTTGTGTTTCCACACCCCCAACTTAATTCATTGCTCGTCCCGAGTAATGCACAAATTTTGAAAATAATTTATTGGAAACACTTTTGAAAAGCTCCTTCAGAACAACATTCTCCCTAAAATTATGAATTTGATATACTCATGCTCAAAAACAAGAAATATGATTGTTATGCTACTTAAGTATAACGTTCAGATTAGATTCAACAACTTATTATAATAGCAAATTTTAGACTAAATGCTTTTGTAAAAAAGACATGTTAACCCTTATCAATTTGATTTTTATTCCTTTATTCAAGACTAAGCTGCAATCATTAAGCTTAACTTATGTCTTCATATGTTGATCATAGCAATTCCTCTCCACTAATGTAGGTAGCATTAGGATTTTGAATCAATAGGTTTTTATCAAGGTTGTAACATGGATAGGCTAGGGGTAGGTGAAAGATGGATAAATTTTGACTTAAAACCCTAGACTCAGCATCAATCGAACCTTCGAAATTTTTACCTTCGATACACCAACTTGACTTTCATATGTTCTTTTGTACATCTCTTTCAAATACATGTGCTCTCTTTTTTTCTTTTTTTTTAAATAACACGAGCACTTACTTTGTGTACTGAAATTCTCGAGCATTTGATATTTCTTTTCAACTCCCCCAAACTTATTTTTGAAGAACATTTTGAATAGTACTGAGTCTAGTGTTTGGGACAATTTTAAGATCATTAAGCGGAAAGTAATGGCTAAATATTGCAAGGGTCAAAATAGAATTAGGCCATATAGTCTCAAAGTTAGGTTTCAAAGGATAAAATTTACTATGGTGGGCTTGAAAGGCTCAAACGGTCCAAATAGTAGTTGTCTAAATCATTTCCAATGTTCCATGCTCCCTAGGATTTCTCCTCAAGAAACTACTAAGTCAATTCTAAAGACTTAAACTTTCATGCATACCTAACTTTCCTAAAGAACTAAAAATTTTATGGTACGAATTTGCATGTTTAATTAAAAATACATTCATGTCATTATTAAGCTAACATAATAATTTATTGAAATAATAGAACTTTATTCATACTCAAGTTTAGCATACTTAACAAAATTCAAATTTTTGAACAAAATATATCCTAATAATAATTAAAAGAAAATTTTTATTCTGAGTGGAAATTTCGGTCCCCCCAACTTAAAATGAACAATGTCCTCATTATCTAAAGTGAATAAATATTATACACCAGGTAGGATTCCAGAAAAGAGGAGGTGAGTCAATTTGACTACTTAAGTACCAAGCTCTCTCTGAATCCAATCCTAGACATGTATATATCTATTGCCACACTTTATATTTTGTAACTTGTTCATATTTACTCATAATTTCCATCTCTTGTTTTATTATGCAAAAAAAAATCCTAATTAAACTTAATCCTTCAAATAATCTACGAACAAAAATAAAGTAAAGTCAAGATCCCTCTCTTTTATTTATTTACAGATCCTTTCGAATTGGACTAATCTTTTGCTCCATCATTATTGCCTTTGCATGAATCGCTTCACTCCTTCTTTGATAATGGACTCCATGGTTCAAATATGAAATCTGGGAACTCAGGCACAAAAATAAACAAGTCATTGTATATTTTCTTAAAAGCATTTCTCATCGAGTCATCCGTTATTTTTTAGTATCTCCAGTAGGCTTGTTGCTGCTATTGCATATGTTGTATTAAGTCCATCAATTTTGATAGCTTATCTCAAAGGTCTGGGCTAGGCGGTTGAGCTCTAAATATTGAAGTTTCAGCATCAGGTTCAGCTTTTAGCTCCACTGATTCTACCTTATCAGGGACTTCAAATGATAGCATCATGGGATTGTCTTTTTTATCAGGGTCCTTAGGTTCCTCACTTTCTTTGTAACACCCCAAACCCAGCCTAGACGTTATGGTCGAATCTGGCGTGTTGCATCAAAGTGTCGTTCAAGAATTGAGTTACAGTTTAAAGTTTATTACTAAAATTAAAATATTTTATACGGGGTTAGCAAATCATCTCGTTACAAACGTTTGCCAAAATATTTTCCTTTGGATTATTAATTCAATTTAAATCGCGGAAGTATTTTGAAAACCGTGAATATTTTGAAAACTCAAGTTTTCCTAGACTAGCAGTTTAATACAAGAAATCAAAAGCCCACTTAAAACTTAAACCCACTATGGCCTTATTACATAACCCAAAACCCAATATGAAGTTTAAAATAAATAAAGTCAAGTTGTAGATCCACTGCAATCGTGTGGCCACCTCCGAGTCCCTCGTGGCTCCAAATCGTCTAAGTCTGGGTATTACCTGCACAGTTAGAAAGAAAGGGTAAGTTTGCGAAAACTCAGTGTGTAATCCCTTAAAAATACAAATACTCAAATATACGATATGCAGAAATAGACTGGGCCTGAGCCCATCATAGAAATAGTATCAGGCTGGCCTAAGCCCAATACAGAATCAGTATCAGATGTAGATATGCAGACAGATTCCCAGCCCAGTCCAACCAACGCACCACCCGTACCAACCAACACACCATGTGGGGATAAAATCAACCCACCTAGCCAACACACCAAGCTTAGCACTGGTTGCAGCACTAAGTCAACAAAATAGCTCAACGCCGTAGATAGAAAGACTAAAGACTGTAAATATCACAGCCAGGTTACTAGGTAACAGAACGGCTATAAGCCATAAGTATCATAGAAAGGCTGAAAGCCTTGTACAGAACGGTTACAGGTCGTACCCTTCCTTCATCCGTAATAACCCAACCCCATGCAATATGTCATGTCATAAATATTACGTGCATGCAATGTCATGCTCAGTATAATCATATATGTAAATCATAACCACATTAATTATACAGAACATAAGGGCATAATCGTCATTCTACCATATAGGGTATTACGGATATTTTACACTACAAGGGTATTTTAGTGATTTTACAAACTAGGGTATTAACGACCCAATAGAAGGTCCACTATCACCTCGAGCGACTTAAGTAACCTAAACAGACATAACGGTACGAATGGGCCAAGGCCCATTACTCGGTCCAAGTGGGGCTACACCCTCATGTGGCCCATTTAGCCCAAATTTAGATGCGGCTATGTGACCTACATAGCCCAATCCAATAATTATCACAAATTTTAGATTTAATCTGAGTGGGGCCCACGAGCCCATTGGGCCCACACGGCTCATCTAGGCCCAATGTGTCCCAGAACTACCTAAATTGTGTGCGCGACATGACAAGTCCGTCTGTAACGCCCCAAATTTGGGCCTAGAAGTATTGGGCCTTGAGAATGGGTCCGTAAGGAGGTTGTATATAAGTATTTAATTGTGCAGGGAAATGACACAATAAAATGTCTGCTTTGGTGGTTAATGGCCTTGAGAGTGTTGGAGAAATCTTGGGTTCAAACTTGGGCTTTAGTAAAAATTTTGGTTTTAAAGGAATAAAACCCTGGGTGCTTGGATGAACGCCTTTTAAATTATTGTGGAAAATAAATGACATAAAGAAGCATGTGGTCTAGTGGTTGTGGCGTCATTAAGGTTGCAAGGGAGCCTGGGTTCAAGTCTTGGCTCTTGTAATTTATTTTGTTTTTTCTTTTAAAGGAATCTGGACTTTGGCCTATAGACCTTATAATTATTTGAGGCTAAAATGGTGGCACAAAGAGCCTTGTGGTGTAGTGGCAAGGTGGTGTGTTGTGTAACTGTGAGGTCTAAGGTTCAAGTCTTGGAATACGCAATAAGGTATTTATTTTGCTGTTTGAGCTATGTAGGAGGTGGAGTTAGACTGGAACTCTGTGGTTGAAGTGGTCATATAAAAATAAGGAATTTTCATAATGGTTGAAAGTAATCCCACATTGGGAAGCTAACATGGGAATTGGTGAGAAACTAGCTTTAAATAGAGTGAACCAGATGAGTTGGTGAGGGAAAAAGTGATTAAGACTCAATGCAGGATGTGCCAAGGTTAGTGATCATGGACTTCGGTGTGTTCTCATAAACAGGTGTGTACTCACGCCCTTCTTTGTTGGAATTAGAAAAAAGCTGAAAAGCCGAAACCTAGCATTTGGGGCCTCATGAGCGTGCGAATGCACGAGGGGCAAATCGAGCCCACAAATCATGGGCGATAGACTGTAGAGGCTACCACAAGCATTCTCGTGTGCTGGAGTTGTTCTGGGCCTGACGAGCCTATGGGCCCATTTGTGTAAACTTCACTGTTAAATGAGACGTAGATAGACTTGTCATAGCGCACACGACTTAGGTAGTTTAGGACCACGTTGGGCCTAGATGGGTCGTGTGGGCCCAATAGGCTCGTGGGCCCCATACGGGTTGAATTTGTAACTTGTGATAATTATTGGACTGGGCTATGTAGGTCACATAGCCATATCTAAATTTGGGCTAAATGGGCCACACGAGGGTGTGGGCCCACTTGGGCCTAGTAATGGGTCTTAGGCCCATTTGCACCGTTATGTCTGTTTAGGTTACTTATGTCACTAGAGGCAATAGTGGACCTTTTGTTGGGTTATTAAGACCTCGGTTTGTAAAATCATCGAAATACCCTTGTAGTGCAAAATGACCGTAATACCCCTATATGGTAGAATGACGATTATGCCCTTATGTTTCGTATGACTGATGTGCCTATGATTTACATATATGATTTTGCCGAGTATGACTTGTATGAACGTAATATTTATGACATGACATATTGCATGAGGTTGGGTTATTATGGACGGAGGAAGTGTACGGCTTGTAGCCGTTCTGTATAAGGCTTTAGCCTTTCTGTGATACTTATGGCTTATAGCCGTTCTGTTAACTGGCAGCGTTGCTGCAATATTTACGACCTTTAGCCGTCCTGTCTATGGCGTTGAGCCATCCCATCTACGACATTATGTCGTCCTGTCTCCAGCATTGAGCTATCCTGTTGACTTAGTGCCGCAACCGATGCTAAGCTTGGTGTGTTGGCTGGGTGGGTCGATTTTATCCCCACATAGTGTGTTGGTTGGACTGGGCTGGGAGTCTGTCTGCATATCTCCATCTGATACTAATTCTGTACAGAGCTTAGGTCCACTTAATTCTATTAATGGGCTAGGCCCAACTGTTACTAATTTTAAGAATGGGCTAGGCCCAATTGATTCTGGTGAGGACTGAGACCCAAGTGAAATTGTACTGGGCTTTAGCCTACACACATTGTTCTGTTACTGTGATAGGCTCTGGTCCAAACTGATTCTGAATTCTGTTTGTTTACTAACTTTTTTAGTTTAGAAGGAGATTACACACTGAGTTTTTATAAACTTACCCCATTTATTAACTGTGCAGGTAATCCCCAGCATTAGGAGGACCGATGCTGCGAGGGACTCGGAGGTGGCCACACAACTGCTATTGTTTCTGATTTTCTTTTAAATTATCTATTTACAAGTACTTATATTTGAACTGAGTTGTAACAAGGCCTCTTTTAATTTTTGGTTCTAAATTTGGAATCTTATATATTTTTTTATAACTGCTGGAGTAGAACAAGGTTTTCTTTTCCAAAATAATAACTGGTTTTCAAAATATCACGTTTCCAAAAAACTTTAAACTAAGTTCTGCAGCAAATAAAGTTTTAAAGGTAATAATATTTTACAAGAGAATGACTTTTAATAAACCAACGGAAACTGAGGTTTTCACGAGTTTTAAAATGGCCAGAGGTTTTAAATAGCAAGAAGGGTTTTCAATGAGAACATGGTTTTTGACAAACACTTCAATGTGACATGTCAGATTTTGGCCATAGCGTCTAGGTCGGGTTTGGGGTGATACACTATCTACATCCCACTTAACAGTAAAGTTTACCCATGCAGGCCCACGGGCCCATACGACCCATTCCAACTTTTCAGCTTTTGCCGACTTCTAACAAATAAGGGCGTGAATATACACCTGTTTATGAGAACGCATCGAAGTCCACAATCACCAACCTTGGTTAAACAGGTATGAAATAATCCCCCTAAAACCAATGATCACCGACTTATCTTGTTCGCTCTATTTAAACCCAACTTCTCACTTGTAATATCCTAATTTTGGGCCTAGTCAGAATAGTGGTTTCGTGACCACAAAATCTGAGATAGAAATAATTATTTTATGATTATTTTAAGGTCTATGATATGATTGCATGATTGTGTGAAAATTTCGTGAAGAAATTTTATGCATAAAGTGCTTAAACTGAAATTAGGGACTAAATCGAATAATTTGCAAAACTTGTATTCTAGAAGTTTCTAGTATTAAATTGTTTTGAAATATTAATTAGGAGGTCTTAAATAGAAATTTTACCAATTTCTAAGTCTATGGACAAAAATTGGACATGGATGGAATTTTTGGAAAGTTTAGTAGTAAGGGCATTTTGGTCATTCAGGGGTAAAATGAATTAAAATACAAAATTAAAAGCCAATTTTGCTCATCTTCAACCCCATGGCCGAATATAGCAAGGAGAAACCATGGCTATGGTTTTCAAGCTTCAAGCTCGATTGTAAGTCCGTTCTAGCCTCGTTTTTAATGATTTTTACGTTTTGGAGTCCCTAGCTCGATTTAGCTTATGCAAGCAATAATTTAACCTAGGGTTTATATTTGGAAAAATACCCATAGGTGAAATTTGTGTATTTTGGTGTTTTATGATAGAATATGAGGTTTTAAATTATGTTAGACAACTTATGCTACTCGGTTTTAAGTGAAAATGAGTAAAAGGGCTTAATCGGTAAAAATACCTAATAGTCATAAGTACATGTTAGAGTGAGAATTTGATGTTTTCATAGAAGGGAAAAATGATCAGCATGTCATAAAACATAAGAGAATAGGCTGAAGTTTAATTTACGAGCTTTGGGGCAAAAGTGTAAATATGCAAAAGTTTAGGGGCAAAATTGTAATTTTTCCAAAATATGATTTTGGGTCAATTTGAATAATTTGAGTCCTAATTAGACTATATTTTAAATGATAGAGCAAGGAAAACTAAAATTCAGGCTAAAATGGGGAAAATACCAAGTTGTGGACGAAATGGTAAAAGTAGCCATTTTCGCATACGAGGTAAGTTCATGTGTAAATGTAGTAACATAATTGTCATTTTAAGCAATTTAATGTTGTTTGTATGATATGATGCTGATTATTATCATGAAATATTATGCTTTGTGGTTGTTGTTGAATAATATGTAATTATGTGAATTACTTGATGAGTATGAACTATCACCGAAGTATCGGTTCCGATATTCCATGGAAGACGGAAAATGTGAGATCGAGGGAAAAAAAGCCCGTTTGAACCTTAGGAATAGATTAGGATACAAGTGACATGTCACTAGGATGGTTGAGCATCCGAACTCGTTGAGTTGAGTCCGAGTTCACTTATGGATGCAAATGTCCGAACTCGTTGAGTTGATTCCGAGTTCGAGAGATGTAACTAGGCATCCGAGCTCATTGAGTTGAGTCTGAGTTCACTTATGGGCGGGTTACATGGTAGCTTGGCTACATATGTGGCATTTATGTGCAAACTTTCCATGTATCTGAATTATATTCCGATGTGTTCAACGGGTAAAGTTCTACTGAAATGGAGGAATACTCAAGATGAAAGGGACGTATTGGTAAGTGTTGTGAAATGGGTACTTTGAACAGGTATGTACTTAACCCTCGGGTTGAAAAATCGATATAACAACAATATGGTAAGATGATAAATGAAAATGTGATATGAATGTCTTGGTGATGATTATGCAAATGATGTTTTATGTTTGCTTATATGGTTATGTTACTTGCTATTTGCATGTGAACTTATTAAGCATTTATGCTTACTCCCTCCTTTTCATTCCTTGTAGTTTTGACAAGACACTCGGAAATCGGGAACGGTCTGGAGGCTCGCTCACACTATCCGTATACCATCTTGGCATAATGGCTTGTATATTTTGAGTATGGCATGTATAGCATTATAATCATTTTGTATATATGGTCTTATGATATGGTTATTGAGTGGTATGGAAATGCTTGGTAATGATTAGCCATTGGAATGGATAATCATGATCATATTTGGTGTTATGTATGTCAAATTGCTAGCTAATCCATGGAAACCATGAAATAGGTAAAATTTACCATAAAATAGATTCAGACAAGATAGTGACGTGAATTTGAAAAATCACTAAAAATAGTAGAAATGGAATTAAATAATGAATAAGTCATGGAATCGAAGCTTGATGAGTCTATTTTCATATGGAAGAAGCGAAACAGTATATGAGCTATATTTTATGAGATGTTTAAATTTTTGTGAAACAGGGCGAGCGATTTCGGATCCCTGCTCGACTTTGGAAATTCACCATAAATTTTACAAAGATAATTAGAAGTCATGATTTATATGTACGAAGCGGCATAGTTATTGAAGCTCATGCAGGAGATATCGATTAAGTAATACAGAGGTCGAGTAGTCGAACCACGAAACAAGGGAGACTTTAACTAATAAACTATACTAATTGGCCTGACCAAAATTCTATAAAAAATTAGTAGATAGATATATGAGTCTAGTTTCAATAAAAATTTACGGAATTGTATTTTGAGTTTGAACTCGAGATATGATTTTTAAAGCGACTGTGATGCGCTTAGCCACTTGTCCGAAATTTTAAAATGAATTGTATGAGCTGTTTAAGTAATGAATTAAGTCCGTTAACACCTCGTGTTCGACTCCGGCAACGGTCTCGGGTACGGGACGTTACATCACTAATTCCCATGTTAGCTTCCGGATGTGGGATTACTTTAAACCATTAGGAAAATTCCTTATTTTTTTATGACCACTTCAACCACAAATTTCCAGTCCAACTCCACCTCCTACACAATTCAAACAGCAAAATAAATACTCTATTATGCATCCCAAGACATGAACCTTAGACCTCACAGTTACACAACACGCCACCTTGCCACTCCACCACAGGCTCTTTCTGTCACCATTTTAGCCTCAATTAATTATAAGGTCTATAGGCCAAAGTACAGGTTCCTTTAAAAGAAAAACCAAAATAAATTGCAAGAGCCAAGACTTGAACCTAGGCTCCCTTACAATCTTAATGAAACCACCACCACTAGACCACATGCTTCTTTGTGTCATTTTTCTACCATAATAATTTAAAAAGCCCTCATCCAAGCATCCAGGGTTTTATTCACTTAAAACCAAAATTTTTGCTAAAGCCGAGGTTTGAACCCAAGATTTCTCCAACACTTCTCAGGGCCATTAACCATCAAAGCAAACATTTAATTGTGGCATTTACTTGCACAATTAAATACTTATATACAACCTCCTTATGGACCCATGCTCAAGTCACAATACTTCTAGGCCCAAATTTGGGGCGTTACATCCTTCAACTCGTTACTATAGAACAGAGTCTCCAGCTACTTGGTAGAGGTCGCAATCTGTGATTGTGCCTTGGCTATACCCTGTCTTCCTTAAATTTGCA
Source organism: Gossypium arboreum (assembly GCF_025698485.1). Classification (NCBI taxonomy): domain Eukaryota; kingdom Viridiplantae; phylum Streptophyta; class Magnoliopsida; order Malvales; family Malvaceae; genus Gossypium; species Gossypium arboreum. The sequence continues at coordinate 114,429,518 of NC_069080.1, read as the reverse complement.
AGATTTTCAGCTTTCAAGCATAGAATTGTTATTGTAAACGAGAAGTGAGCAGGGCCAGAACGTTTAACGGCACAGTTCTATATTTCCCTCAAGATGATCTTTCCCACATCAATGGTCTTACCAGTTAGGATCGAGTATAATAAGAACATTCGCTCTAACGAGATTGTAGTCCCATGTGAGCTAGGCATAAGGCTGAATCGAATAAAGTAAAACCATACCTTCACGAGTGGTGTCAAATATTCTCTTCGACAAGTGTGGATTCCTTGTTTTGACGCAGTCCACGTAGAACCCTGAACTGTCAGTTCCTTGAGAATTTCTTGCAAATTCTCAGGCTTGATATTGCTCATTAATGTGGAATATTCATCGTTTTCAAAATCAGGTAATTCAAAGAACTCATTAATAGCATTTGAATTTATTGGTACTTTGATTCCGCGAACTGGAACTTCTGTCATCTCGCTTGAAGTTAAATTCGCATAGAACTCACGAACTAGCTCCTCATCCACACTAGCTCTCTTTGCATAAAATAGTTCCTAATTGAGGGTTTCAGCAACTTGATGAATACGTGCCATAAAGTCTCTGTAGTTTCTTTCTTTTAATGTAAACCCTTTCTCTCGATGCATCTGTTGATTTTTGAAGATACTTTCGTATCTCAGTTTGGGTTCTTTACAGTGGAACTTGTTTTGTGTTTCATCAATTTGAGCAGAAGCACGAGTTCTCTTGCAAGGAATGTTTAACCTAATCATAAGATGGAAAATTTATTTTCTCAAAAATTTAATAAAAATTATTAATAATTCAATGAATTGAAAAATTAACTAATTGAAAAAAATTAAAAATTAAGAGAAAATTAGGTCTTACCACCTTTTTTTGTAAAAATATAAGAACTCTTAAAAAAATAATAATAATAATGAAGAAAAAGATGGCAATTTAAAAGAAGGGTTGGAAGGCTTGGCTAAAGGGCTTGGTGTGCAAGGTGGCTAGGTGCTTGGACAGATGTTACGTGTGGGAGTAGCAATGCAGCAAGGAGCCTTCGACAGCAGGCCTATCGAGGGGGCTAAGGCGCTGGGTGCTCGTGCGTTGTGGCCTGGAGCAGTAGGCATGCGCAGATGGAAGCCTAGTGCAGGACTAGGCCTGGATAACTACTGGGCAGGAGCAACAGGCGTGCACGGATGAGCACTTGGTGCGAGTTGAGGCTGGAGCAATAGGCGCACGATGGAGCTGGACCTGCGGTGGTCTACTGGGCGTGTGCTGGTCAGTCAGCTGGGCTAGGCTCGACACTTAGGGGTTTGGTGTTTTGGGGTTTTGAAGATGAATGAATGGAGGGAGAAAGGTTGATGGTATTTATAGACGGAAAAATAAGATTTATAGTAGAATTCTTAAAAATTTTAAAAAGAAAAAAAATCCTAAGTTCTAATTCTACTCAAGTTTAGCGGCAATTAATAATTAAATAAATGTATATGAAATTATCAATTGCCATTAATTTATTAAGATAACCATAAAATATAATTAAAATACAATTAATCCTAATTCTAAGCTAAGTTGATAAAATTAATATATAAATTATAATAAGTATAATTATATATTAAGGTTTATCAAATTAATAAATAATATTTAAAATATTAATTCTAGATGCTCTTTGAAAATATTTATAAGGAGAAGCACCTAGTTTTTATTATTTACAAAAGAGCAATCAAATTTTAGAAATAATTTAATTAAGCCCTAGACTTAATGAAAATTTAAAATTGAGTTGCAAATTAAAACGTGGATAAAAATTGACCCTTTTATTTGAAAAACTAAAAAATTATTTTTCCATTTAGGGAATAATTTCCTAGGAAATAATGTCAAAATAAATTCCCAGGAAAGATTGGAGGGGTCACAAGTGGTCCTGCTTAAGTTCCAATCTCCTAGACAGAATTTATTTAAACATACTATACCTGAAAATATTGTAACACCCCTCACCCGTATCCGACGCCAGGATAGGGTTCGAGGCATTACTTGAACTTTGCACTTTTTGTATTCTAACTCGGGTCATAAAATTTCATTTGAATTTAAAACTTTTCAATCTTGAACATCTCGTCCCTTGTATAGGCCTTCAAGACCTATAACATATCAAGAGGCAGTGGAGGACAAATTCGGACACGTTTGATAACATTGGGCTTCTCGGAAGATTTTCTTTATCATGAAATGTCACACACCCGTGTAGGTGGGCCGTATGGACTCACACGCCCGTGTATTTTGGGGCACGCCCATGCCCTTCAACTGTGGGCAACACTGACTTATCAACACAGCCATGGAACAAGCCCGTGCTACGTACCTGTGGACGAAACTGTCATTTTAACACGGCCATAGCACACGCTCGTGTGGCCTACTCGTGTACAACTTTGAGCTAAAATTTTAAGTGCAGGGGACACACGGCCTTAGTACATGCTCATAGGAGAAAATCGTGTGTCACACACGGCCTAGGCACACGTCCGTGTGTCCAGCCATGTGAACTCTAATAGGCTATTTTCCAAGCCTAAAGTCACCCCTTTCTACCTGTTATGCTTAGAAATTTCCAAGTTTGAGAGAAACACAATTTTACATTTGTAAATAATCTTAATAAAACTCATTGTATGGAAACCTCATATCATTGGTTTCATACATGATAGATTATTCCCCATTTAGTGTTTATGGGTTCCCATACTACATTAATCCATCTGAAATTGGCTCGTTCAAGTGACTCATTGCCAATTGATAGCAGCCCATCATTTGTACATAAAACGATGCATAAAATCGTAGGTCATAGCTTACTTAAATTAAGCCAACTTTCATGGCTATATACAAAGAGATAAACATATTTCTACATGCCTTCATTTGGTAAATCAAATGAAACATATAACAAAATACCCAAAAATACTATACATGCCATTGAACAAAATCAACAGCGTCTTTATACCCAAGCTCATTTAGTTGATAGTGTGTTGACTCTCCAATTGTCCTCCAATCCTTTCGAGTCCTCGAGCTCTGTAAAACAGGGAAAAAGAGAGGGGTAAGCATTTACATGCTTAGTAAGCTCGAACAACCAGAAAGTAAACTTATCGAGTAATTAACATACATCCTTACTTAATTCATGAAATCATCCATTATGAAATGATTTCCTATCACATGCACTCAATCAATGAGTTAGTCACATAATCACGTATCATGTAATTTAACTAGATGAGCTCATCATTTAACATTTCATTCAAAAATATATATATCTCATGTTAATCTTGTTGAGTTTCTGGAAAATCTCGATGGAATACCCATTATCAGTCAATTCTCACGAATGATCATTTTACATATATGCACTCCCGTGAACCTCACATCTCATGGCGAAATTACCAGGCCAGGCTAAATTCCCCATATTATGAACTCGTAAGGTGATGTCGGGATTACCAGTCCAGCCTAAACCCCTTATAGCGACAAACACCCTTAATGAGCTCGGATCTGAATTACTAGGCCAGGATAAATTCAGACCCTAATCGGATTACCCGTCCGGGCTAAATCCATAATGCACACATATTCTCCGGGAGGCTTGATCATTCAAGGAACACCCGTCCAGGCTAGTTTCCTTTTCATAGTTGAGATCACAGATTACCTATCTGGGCTAAATTCTACTGCAACACATGCAGGATCTCAGTTCACATGTCAAAGAGGGTTTGTCCATCGAATTCCCCTTTTTTAACCTCATCCGAAACATTTTTGCATGTTATCATCAAGTATGCATTTCTACGATATTCATGCAAACAAAAAATACAATCATCATGCATTCATAAATCATACAATTATACATATTAGAGGTTTACTTTGAGTTATCTGAACTTACCTGGTATTCTTTTCGGGATTGTGTTTCGGTTACTTTGAAACTTTGCGTTTACCTCGTTCGACCTCCAGAATTTGTTCCTCGGGGTCTATATCAACAAAATTAACTCATTAATACACTACATTATGCGTTTTGAGTTTAATATCTACCCCCAGTCCAAATGACCATTTTGCCCTTAACCTTTGACATTTTTACGATTTAGTCCCTAGGCTCATATAATAAAACACATGCACTTTCTATTTTACTCAAGCCTAGCCAAACACTTTTCCTTCTTATGGTAGCCCACATTATCCATTAATTTCTCATTTCTACCACACATATACATCTTTTTCCAAAACGGTCCCTATAAGGGTTTCTCATGAAAATCAACTAGAAAAAGATGCTTAACACACATTAATCTTTCATATTCCTCCATAACCTATCAAAATACAAGCAAATCATGCATGGGTAAATTTTTAAACATGAACCCTAGCATGAAATTTGGGTAGAAATGGAGAGATCAAGCTTCTGGGATTTCAAAAATACAAAGAACGTTAAAAACGGGGCTTGGGAGCACTTACTATTAAGCTTGAAAATGTTGAAAACCCTAGCTACAGTGTCTCTTCAATTTTTGGCAGCCATGGAGAAGAAAATGGCTGATTTTGGCTTGATTTTTCCCATTTTAATTCATTAAAATGACATGACCAAAATGCCCTTATTCCTTTTCTTTAGAATTTCATCCATGCAAGCCCATTTTTGTCCAAAAATTTAGAATTCGGGAAAATTGCTCTCCAAGACCTTCTAATTCATAATCTAAAGCAATTTCATACAAATTGCTTCTAGAATCCAAGTTTTGAAATTTATTCAATTTAGTCCGTAATTTCCAATTGGACACCTTATACTTAGAATTTCTTCATGAAACTTTAACACATGCATATACTCATATTTTACGCCTCATAATAATGCATATACTCATATTTTACGCCTCATAATAATGCATATACTCATATTTTAAGCCTCATAATAATCATAAAATAAATATTTTGATGTCGAATTTGTGGTCCTGAAACCACTATTTCGACTAGGCCCTATTTCGGGATGTTACAAATATACCCTAAATCATTTATTCAAAAATAAAAACGAGAAATTAAGTATTAGATAAAATGAACGAGATTTTATCCCGTTCAATTTTATCTCCCTAATAATGTTTCAGGCGCTGAGCATTAACTCGAAAATTACCTCCCTTACCTTAGAGTTCAACAACTCCATATGGATAGACTTGATGAATCGTAAATGGACCGAACCAACGTGATTTTAACTTACCTGGAAAGAACCTTAATCTAGAATTGAACAACAATACTTCCTGACCTGCTTCAAATTCTAGAACTCAAATGTGTTTGTCATGTCATTTCTTGAGTCTTTCTTTAAGTAATTTGGCATTTTCATATGAGAACATTCGGAACTCTTCTAACTCATTAAGTTGGAACATCCATTTCTCTTTCGCGAGCTTAGGGTCCAAATTAAGCTGTTGAAGAGCCCAGTAAGCTTTGTGCTTTAACTCCAAGGGTAGATGACATGCTTTCCCAAAGACCAACCTGTAAGGTGACTTCCCTAAAGGTGTATTGTATGCTGTTCTGTAAGCCAGCAAAGCATCATCCAGCCTTTTGGACCAATCTTGTCAGTTTGGGCAAACTACGTTCTCAAGTATGCCTTTGATCTCCTTATTTGCCAGTTCAGCTTGACCATTTGTCTACGAATGGTAAGCTGTTGCAACCTTGTGTTTCGCTCCGTGCTTGTCTAATAACCATTTTAACCACTTGTTCACAAAGTGGGACCCTTCATCACCAATGATCACTCTTGGGGTTCCAAACCTTGTGAACACGTATTTCTGCAAGAACTTCATTACAACCTTCGCATCATTTGTTGGATAAGCTTCAGCCTTGACCCACTTGGACACATAGTCTACTACTACCAATATACACTTGTGACCAAAAGACGAAGGAAAAGACCAAGAAAGTCAATACCCCATACATCGAACAATTCTACCTCAATGATGTTTGTTCAAGGCATCTCATTTCTGTTGGTGACATTTTTAACCCTTTGACATCGGTCACAGCTCTTTACGTACAGATATGCATCCTTGAATAGTGTGGGCCAAAAGAATCCAACTTGCAATACTTTGACCGCCTTACGAGTACCTCCGAAGTGTCCCCCACTCGGAGCTGAGTGGCAATGGTATAAAATCTTTTGTATTTCATCTTCTGCCATGCATCTCCTAATCATCTGATCTGCATACTTTTTAAACAAATATGGCTTTTCCCAGAAATAGTACTTCATATCGTGAAGAAACTTTTTCCTTTGTTGATACGTCTTATCAATTGCCATCAAACCACAAGCTAAATAGTTAGCAATATCAGTAAACCAAAGGGTATTATGGACATGACTTACTTTCAGTATGTATTCATCTGGAAACGTTTCCTGAATTGGTATAATAGGACAATTCCCTTCTTGCAGCTCCAGTCTGGACAAGTGACCTACTACTTGGTTTTTTACTCCCTTTCGATCTTGAATTTCTAGATCGAACTCTTGAAGTAAAAGCACCCACCAGATCAGTCTCGGCTTAGCATCTTTCTTGTCAAGTAAGTACTTAATTATCGAGTGGTCCATATAGACAATCACTTTGGTGCCTACAAGATAAGATCAAAACTTGTCAAAAGCAAATAAAATAGCAAGTAACTCTTTTTCTATTAGCGTATAGTTCAGTTGAGCTCCTGTAAGAGTTCGGCTTGCATAGTAGATGGGATGAAAAACTTTGTTCCTTCGCTGGCCCATGACAGCTCCTATCGTGAAGTCGCTTGCATCACATATCAATTCAAATGGCAAATCCCAGTCTGGTGTGACGATTATGGGTGCCGTAACTAATCAACTCTTCAAATCCTTGAAAGCTCTTAAGCATTCATCATTGAACTTGAATGTCGTGTCCTTCTCTAATAATTTTCATAAGGGTTTAGCAATTTTGGAGAAGTACTTGATAAATCTTCGATAAAAACTGGCGTAGCCCAAAAAGTTCCTAACACCCTTTACAGATGCTAGCGGTGGAAGCTTCTCAATAATGTCTACCTTCACTTTATCTACCTCGATCCCATGTCTCATTGTCTGATGCCCTAGAACAATTCCTTCTCGTACCATGAAATGTCACTTCTCCCAGTTGAGTACGAGGTTCATTTCTTCGCATCCCCTTAGTACCTTAGTTAGATTGGCTAAGTAATCATCATAAGTATCTTCAAATACTGAAAAGTCATCCATAAAAACCTACAAGTACTTCTCAATCATGTCAGTAAAAATAGACATCATACATCTTTGAAATGTAGCAGGTGCATTACATAAACCAAATGGCATACGTCTAAATGCAAATGTACAGTACGGGCAGGTGAACATCGTCTTGTGTTGATCTTCCGGTGCTACTGTAATATGATTATACCCTGAGTATCCATCAAGAAAACAATAATAGTCTCACCTCTCGAGTCTATCCAGCATCTGGTCCAAGAACGGCAAAGGAAAGTGATCTTTCCTAGTCGCCTTGTTCAGCTTCCGATAATCAATGCAAATCCTCTATCCCGTAACTATTCTAGTTGGTATCAACTCATTATTCTCGTTCTCTACAACTATGATACCTCCCTTCTTTGGCACGCACTAGACCGGACCTTCCCACGAACTGTCTGAGATGGGATAAATGATGCCCGCATCTAACCACTTGATAATCTCCTTTTTCACCATGTCCTTCATGATGGGGTTCAGTCTTCATTATCCATCAATCGTCCCTTTTTTCCATATTCCAGGATAATCTTGTGCATGCATACAGATGGACTAATACCACAAATATCAGCTATGGTCCATCTGATAGCCTTCTTGAATTGTTTCAAGACTAAGATAAGTTTCTCTTCTTGCTCAATAATCAATTCTGCTGAAACAATCACAGGCAGAGTAGAAGCTTTACCTAAATAAACATATTTTAAATGTGAAAGTAAGACCTTGAGTTCTAATTTAGGTGGTTCCTCGATTGACGCTTTTGGTTGGGCATACTCTCTCTTCTCTAAATCCAAATATTCAAAACAGGATTGCGAATTAAATCCCCTTTGATTAGCCTCCAGCAAAGCTAAGTACTCATTCTCCTTTTCATTATTTGGAGGGTCCGATGTCAAAATTCTTTCTAGTGGATCCTCAACAGAGTTGAGTTCCTTTTCTACTATTAAATCCTCTAAGTCGGATACTGCAGAACAATCATCAATCGTGTCGGGAAATCACATAGACTTAAAATCCTTAAATGTTACCTGGTCATCCTGAAGACGCATCGTAAGCTCACCCTTCTGCACATCAATAAGGGTCCTTCCAGTTACTAAGAACGGTTTTCCTAGGATAATTGGTACTTCTTTGTCTGCTTCAAAATCTAGAATCACAAAGTTAGTAAGAAAGATGAATTTATCTACACGTACCAATACATCCTCAATCTTTCCTTCTAGATGCGCTAAGGATCGATTTGCTAGTTGAAGTGCAACTGTAGTAGGTTTAACTTCACCTGTCCCCAACTTTCTACATATTGACATAGGCATCAAGTTTATACTTGCACCCAAGTCACATAGTGCCTTACCATAATATGTTGCTCCAATGTTGCAAGGTATGGTAAAACATCCAGGATCCTTCAGCTTTGGAAGTAGTTTGTCTTGAAGATATGCGCTGCATTCCTTCGTCAGAGCTATCGTCTCAAATTCTCCAAGTCTTTGCTTTTTTGATAGGATATCTTTCATAAACTTGACATAGTTTGACATTTGTTCAAGTGCTTCTACCAATGGGATGTTGATATGAAGTTGCTTGAGTACATCAAGGAACTTCTTGAATTGAATTTCCTGTTTCTGCTTCTGAAGTCTTTGAGGGTAGAGTGGTGAAGGTTTTATTGCTAGAACTGGTACTGGTTGATTTGTCTTTGGTGGCAATCCTATATCTAACGCAGTTGTTTGATCAGAATTAGGTGGTTTTGAGGTTACCTTATCAAATTTTGCAGGTTCTGGTTCTCGTAAAACTGGAATTTTAACACTCGATTGAACTTCCTCTGAGTCTTGAGTGTCAACTGGCTCCTTTTCAGCTTCGATGGTGTTGGGTTCTACTGTCTTTCTGCTCTTCAGTATTAACGCTTTACAGTGTTCCTTCCTCAGATTTCTTAGATTCTCTGTATCACTAGGTAAAGCACCTTGTGGTCAGTTTCTGAGTTCAGTTGCAAGCTGGCCCATCTAGTTCTCCAAGTTCTTCAATGTAGCTTCTTAGATTTGAATTAAGGCATCATTCTTCGCCATGTAAGCCTTCAATAGATTCTCTAAGCTGTTGGATGATTTAGCTTAAACTGGCTTCTGAACTTGTTGGGAAAAACTAGGCGGTTGGGTCGGTCTAGGTTGGGCATAGTTGTTACTAGTTCCAGCCCCTTAGTTACTCCAGGAAAAGTTCAGCTGGTTTCGCCACGATGGGTTATAGAAGTTGGATTGCATTCCTTGCCATCCTCAATTTTGGTTCTGGTTACCCATGTAATATACGGATTAGGGGTTCGATGGACATTCTTCGAACAAATGTCCTTCCTCACAATAAACACAGGCTATACTCTCAAATTGGTGAGGTGGTTGGGCTGCAAAACTGTTAGACCCATTAGTGGTAAGATTCTTAAGCATTAAGGATATTGAAGATACCTGAGATGCGAGTGAAGTGAGAGCGTCCACTTCATGTATTCCAGCAACTCGTCTTCCTGACGCGGCTCGATTGGTTCGCCGTTGATAATTGTTACTGGCAATCCTCTTGATGATTTCGTAAGCCTCATTGAAAGACTTAGAAAGAAGAGCACCATTAGCAGAGGCGTCCACTACCATCCTCGTGTGAGTGTTGAGACCATTATAAAATGTCTCAAGTTGGATGCAATGTAGGATTCTGTCATGAGGGCATTTTTGTAATAATTCTTTGTATCGTTCCCATGCCTTATACAAGGACTCATCATCCAATTGTTGGAAGGCAGTGATCTCATTCCTCAACTTAGCGTTCTTGCTTGGCGAGAAATACTTCATGAGGAATCTTTTGGCTAACTCTTGCTATGTGGAAATTGAGTTTGGTGGCAATGAGTTCAACCAGGCTCGAGCTCTATCCCTTAGTGAGTACGGGAATAGTTTCAATCGTAATGCATCTTTGGGTACTCCGGCTAATTTGAAAGAGTCGCTCACCTCCATACACAGTCTTAAATGAAGATGAGGATCTTCGGTAGGCATTCCACTAAATTGGCCCACTGTCTGAAGCATCTGGAATATGACTGGCTTCAGCTCGAATTGTTGTACCTCAATTTTGAGTCTCCTAATACCCGGATTAAAATCATTAAACACTAGCACAGCATATTGTCTTAAGGTTCTATCCTTATCATCAACAATAAGGATAGGATTTTGACCAAGGTTTGCTCCATTTCCTTGATTCATATTCTCGAAATTCATTCCTTCAGTCCTTCTCTGGTTCGCTTGTCTTCTTCGTTGTCGAAAGGTTCGTTCTATCTCAAGGTCTACAGGGAGTACGTCAATAATCTGGTCAATACTCATACGTCAATAATATGGTCAATACTCATAAACACTTGTAATAATCACAGAAAAATTAAGTAACTAAAAATTTAAACAGGAAAATAAACCAAAATGTAAAACTAACAAATTGACAAATAATGGCTTTTTTAAAACAGTCTCTGGTAACGACGCCAAAAACTTGGAACGACGGAAAGTGTGCAAGTGTACACAATTACAACAAGTAATAAAGCGACAAGTAAATGCCGAGTTATCGTACCCACAAGGACTGTAAAAAGAATTATTTATGAAATTAATTGTAAAACACTTTGGCGAGGTAAAAATAACTTGGTTTTAAAAGATGGTCAAAAACTATTTAAAAACTAAGTAAATAATTAAAATAAAACAAAGGAGTTCTAATGCATTATTTCAAATAAGATTTAATCAAGATAGCATACTTATGTTGGATTAATTACATTTCTTTAACTTAGAATTATTAAACTTATGTTTATATTGCTACGAATAAATTCAAGGCAACTCGGTAATTTGCTAACTACTGCTCATACATACTTATTAAATTAATCAATCTCTTGTTCATTTTTCAATGTCAATCCAAGTGGTTAATTAATCTTCATAAGCATATAAAATATTAAGTGATGTAACAGGGTATTTCTATCTTGAAATAGTTTAATCACACAAATCTTGCAAATTATGCAAGGCATATGTATCGCCGAATACAATGCTAATTTAAACTTTAGCTACCTTAGAAGAATAAATATGCACTGATTAAGCATTGTGTCTATTAATTATAATTTCAATATGATTTAATAATTAATTCAATATTTATTTAACAATTATATTGCAAAAATAACTTAGGCATGATTTTACTTAACCAAGCAATTTACCGAGGCCTATAACAGCATAAACATCATTTTAACAATTCAAGCAGGCAGAATATAATCAACCCAACACAAACTTAATTTAAGCTAAATTGATTAAAATAATCGTTTTAATAGCATAAATATTCATAAACATGCAAAACAATGGCAAAAATTACAGAGACAGGGAACAAGAAGCAAATCCGATGTTTCTCTGTGGCTTGACTAGTTGCTCCATTCTTCGTTGCCTTCGGCTATCAAGGTAGCTTATGAACACCTAATTGCCGCTCCAAAATGGCTGGTGAGAGCCTCTTTCCCAAGAGAAGAAATCGGCACTTGAACAAAAAGGGAAATGGGATGGAAAAAAAATGGAGAGAAGAATGAGAGAGGAGAAGAGAGAATGAGAGAATGTTGTGGGATTGAGGGATGGTTTGAATGATCAGCAAGGGGTGGTTTTTATAGCTGATTGTGGCTCCTAAAAATAGAAAATTCCAGCAGCCAAAGAGCCCCCCTATGGCCGGCCATCTACTTGGCAAAAGTTGAGACTTTCAACTTTGCTAAAAATAGCCTAGGGGAAATCTACAAAGCCACAATTAAAAGTGGGGTTTGAATGCTATTTGAAAGTCTTTCAAGGGCCTTTTTGCAAGCATATTTAACTAGCTAAAATGATTTGGACCAGCATATGGACGGTTTTGGGCTGCCCAATTAGTGGTTGGTTCGGTTCACTCAATTTGGTTCGACCAGTGCGGTTCAACTGGGCCCTTTCTTTATAATTAATTAAAAATAATTTAGTTAACCCAAATTAAATGGGGAATAAATTAAAATTAATTAAATTATGAATTAATACACATTTCAGGGCCGTCTTAGGCTAGAAATTAATGTGCCTCAATATTTCAAATTGCTTCTCGGTTTTTTGCTTTCAGTAGTGTCAACCGAGCTTTACGTGAATCTGTCGAAAATAGTCAAAATTAATCAAAATTAAGTATAAAATTAACTAAAATTCACCATGATCATATTTTTAACACAATTTAATTATTTTATAATATTTAATTATTTTTCGACAAGAAGTTACCGGATTTGCACGAATTTAAGTAGAAATGGGTATGAAAAAAGCATATAAATTTTTGTGTTTCCAGTGCTCGTGCCTCAGATCTTACGGTTGAATCTCTCGTAACACCTCGATTACCACTCACATTTCCAGTGTTTCGGGGTGGTCTCCCTCTAGTAGCCGTGTTACTTGCTTTCACTGGTTGATCTTTTTCAACTATAAGCTTTTCTGGACAGTAACGGAGAAAATAATCAAAAGATCCACATTTGGTTGGGGAACATGTGGTTTATTTAGTCGCAGAGGACCAATACCTTGAGGAACTACAGGAATCGGTTGGGGAACAGGTGGAGGTAGAGATTGCAGAACAACCGGGTTCATACGAATTTACTGTGTGAACCACTCATTTAATATTTGAAAGAAAGCTTCTATAGGCGCTATCCCCTGAGCGGAAGCTGGCGCATTACTTTCAACGTCATCCGCTATAGCTCGTTTGGGATCCATTACTATATAAAACCACATTAGACAACATCAGAAGTCATCACACTATCACAGTTTTATATATGGCATGTATAGCTAGACTCACATATGCTACGTTAGTCTTAGAATCGATTGAACCTGGCTCTAATACCAACAAATGTAACACCCCTAACCCGTAACTGTCACCGGAATAGGTTAATAGGCATTATTGGACTTGTAACTCAGTTCAGAATAATCATATATCCGATAACATCTATTTTCAGTCAATATCATTCATTCACATTCACTATGTACTTAAAACAAGCATATCAAGCTTTAATCATGCATTCGGGACCAAATCGTAACATATTAAAAATTTCATAAACTTAGAAAAATTTTAACATTTCAAGTATCACACGCTTGTGTCTTAGACCGTTTGAAAATGGGGCATACATACTGACTTGTGTCACACGACCATGGACACGCCTATGTGCCAGGCCGTGTGAAAACTGGAGAGGATACTGACTTGGGTCACACGGCCAACCACATGCTCGTGTGTCTAGCCCGTCTACCCTTGGAAATAGCCACACATGTCCATGTGCTAAGCCGTGTGCCATTTAGAGGGTATACTAACTTATGTCACACGATCAGTCACACACTCATGTGTGAGTCCATGTGACACACAAGGCCAATAGACACGCCCATGTGTCTAAGCCGTGTCAAACCTGTAAGGTATACTGACTTAATTCGTAGGGTACCCTAAGGGACACACGACCGTGTAACATAACCGTGTGTCACACACGGCTGACACACACACCTATGTCTCTGCCTGTGTGGACAAAAATAGGTCATTTGCAAAGCCATTTTGCCACCCTATAAACACAAGCATTTACAAACATAATTGACCACATTTATGCAACTCAATTGGCAACCAAAATAACCATTTCAATATATATTATAAGCCATATCAAAACTTACCATTTACATCTCCAAATACCTATTTAACCACATGTATAATCCATTCATCTAACATCTATATATCAAGACTTCATTTGCATAATTTCATTCCATCTTTCCTTGATAAAACATACCATAATTGAACACTTCAATTCAACCAAAATATAACATCAAAATAAGCCAAATCACATGGCTTAACATATATACAAAAATATGCCAAAATTAAGATATGAAATAGCATAACTATCATCCGTTAAACTAGCCTATACATGTCATATTTACAAATTCACAAGTTCAAGAGTACCAATCAGAAATTGGATAGTGTGATGTGTAACTCCGACTTGTCCGGAACGAGCGAGCTAACGAACCTCTATAAAACATAGAAAAAGAAGCAGAGTAAGCATTATAACTTAGTAAGCCCGTATAATTTAAAATTAAACTTACCATTATACATAATTAAAGCAATACAAAAATGCAACCAATTCAATTAACCAACACCTAAACACAAGTATTCATTACATGTTAGTCATTGTAAGAATACATGAAACCATCAATTAATACAACGCTTATCATCATTCCAAATTCATATATCATGTATAACATTAGTAACATTTATAAACCGTAGCTTATCCGTATAACATTATTTAAGCCCGTTGAACCTAATAGAACTTCAAAGGATAATCGAGTGAACAATGTCAGTAATCTGTCAATTCATTATCATATATGCTCTTTCAAGCCATGATCGTTAAGCTCCTCCTGAGCTGATGGACAGTAAGCTCTATTGAGCTGAAACGGTAAGCTCTATCGAGCTGAACAGTAAGCTCTATTAAGCTGAACAGTAAGCTCATACGAGCTGAAACGGTAAGCTCCAATGAGCTGAAAACAGTAAGCTCTTATGAGCTGATATATTGGTAAGCTCTTACGAGCTGTGGTGAGTCCGCAACAAATGCAAGAGCTCGACCGAAACGGTAATCCCAATAACATGTCACTCGTATCCAATGAATTTATACGGTTCAAACAGGGCTCAGTAACTAATACATTATATCAATAAGGCATTTATACTTCAAATATTTCCATTATACACATTCATTTCAATAATTACAAGTATATAAAAGTTCGATTCTAATTATAGGAACTTACCTCGTAACCTCGGATAAAACTATCGGCTATTCGTCCACTTTTCGTTTTCCTCGATCTAAACTCGACTTATCTTAATCTATTTAACCATGAATGTGCCGAATGTTAAAACCCTATAATAGCTTTCTCTTCTCTTCAATTTTGGCAATGGATGAATGAAAATAACAAAATTTTGGTTTTATTTTATTAATATTATTAACTTAATACATAAACTACCATAATAACCTTAGTAATAAAACATTTAAATTCAATAATGGTTGTCCATATTTGTCCACTAGTATTATCAATGGTATATTATCAATGGTGCAATTAACTCTTAAGGACCTTACTCTAAGGTTCTATAGCTATTAAGCACCTTTAATATATTAGAACTCAAGTTTTACGCTTTACGCGATTTAGTCCTTTTTACCAAATTAATCATTTAAACAGTAAAATTTCTTTATGAAACTTTCACATAATTAATCTATCCCACTGTAAACCTTATTAAAATAATAAAATAAATATTTTAACTTCAGATTTGTGGTCTCGAAACTACTATTCTGATTTGACCTAAAAATAGGCTGTTACACCGTCAATTCATGTCCAGTGGTACCCATAAGATACTATATAAGAGAGTACACTCTTGAGCCACACATGTATACAATAGGATTACCTGTCCAGGCTAAATCCTTTTTATGCCATATGCTCTAAAGAGCTTGATCTGGATTACTTGTCCTGGCTAAATTCAATCCATAACATATGCTCAAGAGGACTTATATAAGGATTACTCATCCGGCCTAAATCCTTTCTGTAATGAGGTCAATAGGATTACTTTTTCAAGCTAAATCTCGTCAGCAACAAATGCAGGACCTCATTCATTTCGAGAAATCACATATCCATCGATTTTCCATTTTTTCAACAAGGATTTAAACATTTTTCTCAAGCATTATTGAGCATGTGATTATTTCATACATCCATAACATTCATATAATTCCAATAAACACATTCCACATTCATTTCAAGCATGTAAGTAACATTTCATTGTTTATCCTTTATCATCTGTCGGGCATTATCATTTAATTTAAATATTTTTATTTATCGTGCTTGATCGGATATGTAATAATTTCACATATTTATGAAATTTATACAATTTACATAAACACAATTAACGCAAGCATGTAAATAAACACAATTTAGTTACACGAACTTACCTCGACAATGTTTGTATACTTAAAATCTACTAATCTGACATTTTCATCTTTCCTCGTTCTAGCTCCAAATTTGGTCTATCCAGATCTATACGAGTAAATTTAACATCAATTTATCATATTTCACATTCAAGTGAACTCAATTTTCATCCTAGGAAAAATTACCATTTTGCCCTTAACTTTTCCATAAATTCCCGTTTCGTCCATAGGCTCGGAAAATGAAACTTGTGCAAATTACTCCTTATTCCAAGCCTAACCAAAGCCCCATTAAAAATTTACAGCACTTGTACTCATAAAAATTTAGAATTTTTCATCAAATTTTACAACTTTACATTTTAGTCCCTAAATCATGTTTTCATCAAAAATCACTTTGTAAAAGTTGTTTATTTATCAATAATCTTTTGTTTTCTACCATAAATTTATAATTTTCAGCATATACATCCTTGACCCATTTTCCATACTTTGATAACTTTTCAAATTAATCCTTCAAATAGAGAGATTAAGCTATCCCGGTTTCAAAAATATCAAAATTACTAAAAACGGGACAAGGAAACTTACCCAATTAGGCCTTGAAAGTTTCTTTTCTCTAACTTAGGGTTTTCATGTGTTTTAAGTTGAAGATGACATAAAATAAGATGATATCTTTTATCATCTTTTTAATTAATTAAGTATTTTGCAATTTCCAATTTAGTCCTTGCCCTTTTTTTATATTTCCATGGATGAGTCACCAAGAAAAATTTACATACTTTTCTTAATGGTCTAATTACCATATAAGAACCTCTAGTTTTGAATTCCATAGCTATTTAATCCTTATAGCTACTAGAATTCAACTTTCGCGTTTTATGCGATTTAGTCCTTATCGTAATTAAACAGTTAACCGATAAAATTTTTGTATCAAAATTTTTACACGACATGTTGATTATAATACGGAACATATAATGAAATAAAAATAAATTATATTTTTGGGTCAAATTTGTGGTCTCGAAACCACTGTTCTGATTTCACTGAAAAATGGGATGTTACACCTATAATGCAGACAACAAATATATTATAACTCAATGTGTGCAACTGGTATATAGGCAAAATAGTAATACAAATATGACAATACTTGCCCAAATTCATATATAGAATCAGAAACAGATAGTACTTAGCAATATCATAATAGTTTAGGTAAGACACAGAATAGATCAGATACAGATGTAGAACAGATCAGTATCAGATACAATTTCCTACACCCATCCGCTAAACACCATAAAGGGTATTAAGTACCCATCCATCCCTATGCACCAATTCATGTCCGTATGACACATTTCAGAGTAATTACAATATAGCTACCAGATCAGAATGTGATAAATCGTTAGAATCAAATACAGAGTTGTGGCTTAGTCACTCAATTCGGCAAATCATTAAACTTTTAGCACTTCATGTTTTATATCACTCCCACCCAATGCAAATGCAAATTATAGATGTCAAACATCAAGGATGTATAAACAATTATTCAATTACAATCCATAATCAGAAAATACAAATCATTATCATTCAATAGTTACTGTATCAATTATACGTATAGATAATTGATTATTTTGTTTCAGAATATTAAATATCAAGTTCAACAATCTAATTCAAATCAGACGGACCCTACGGAAGGCCTACATTCAATTTTTATAACACTTATGACCTTGGGGAAGATTTCAGTATTTTGGCCTACTTGCCCGTGTGGATCCACACGGCTTAGGTGTCTAGCCCGTGTAGTCTACACAACCTGGCACACACCCGTGTGGCTCAAAATAGTGAATTACATAGTCTATCACACGACCAAGCACACACTCGTGTGACTCACAACCCCTCAAAGGACCTGGACACATGCTCATGTCCTTAGCCTGTGTGACCTTTAATTCAAAATAGTGAGTTACACAGCCTGAAGACATGCCCATTTCCCTAGCCCGTGTGTCTCTAATTCAAAAATAGTGAGTTACGCAGCTTAACACACAGTCGTGTGGCTCACATGGCCTGGCATATGGCCATGTGGCGTCTGGAGCCATGTTTTCCAGCATTCAAAACTTACAGAATCTCGGGTTTTCATTACACACCTGGTATAACTTCGATGCAAGAGCAACGTAGAAGAATCTCATAACCTAAAATGACATAAATGACCAAATTCTTACAAATAAACACTTAACTAACAATGCCAAAACTTCGACGCAAAGCCTCAAAATGAACTACCACTTATCGTTAAGTCAATAATAATTACTCGAATTAGCACGTTGGAGATCGTTGCCTTCGATGTTTACACCTAAAAAGAAATACAAACGATCGCGTAATAACGAATTCAAACAAAACAAGTTGAAACCAACTTCGACCAAAAATGAACGAAAACGGATGTTTAACATAAATTCTACAATAGAACACACGCAATTAACTTTCCAGTCAACAAACAACGAAATGCACACCTACCCAAGCTCACAACAACAAAATTTCTAGCAACTTTAGTGATTGGGCAACCAAAAGAAAAAGAAAAAGGAAAAGAGGAAAAAAAATAAACGTTTAGGAACCAATTTCTTTTAAAACAAAACTAATTCTGCAAATTAGCAAAAACATATCCCCGTTTCGTTTATGCAAAGACTCAAACACAAGACCACAGAGTATATAGAAACTTAACCATCGAACCAGCATGCTTATTCTTAACACAAATTAACGCATAACTAAACTTAAGTAGTCAGTTCAATGATAGGAGTCATGCCAAAATAAACTATAAATTTTCAAGAGGGAAGACTTGAACCCTCGATCTCATACACATAAATAGAGTACTTAACCACATATACAAAGACTTAATTACTGACGAAATTTATCAAACAAATGTTCAGATTTTTGGGGCGTTACATGATATGAAAAGTTTCGGCACAAAATTCAACCTACAAAATATTTTGTAATTTTTATTTATTTCTCGTATTTTCCTATTTTCACTTTTTCAATCACTTTTTTTGTGGGAAATTTTTATATTATAAAATAGTTCCAAAAAGCAGTATGTAAATTTTTATATCATTTGAAAAATGTCTACCCACTGAAAAAAATTCTGAAAACTTTCTAGTAAAAAAAATTTGTTTTGAGAATGTTTGTTAGAAATCAGTTTTATAAGAGCATAAATAACACCTAAAACACTAAAATCTGATACCAAATGATAAATATGAGAGGAAGAGGATCGCAGATTTGTCCAAGTCTCGGATTTGACTTAGTACTTTAGACGTTTGGAAAGAAACTTGGATTCTAACAACCTAAAATGCAAACGAATCCAAGTAAAAAAATGAAAATAATTAAAATAAATAACTAAGATAAATAAAATAGAGCAATAATTCAAAGATTAGAAAGATAAAAAAAGGAAAATAAAAAAATGGATGGAAAAGATAGAACGTGGCATGTAGAAGTCCTAAGAAGCCTTGGAAACAAGAAGAATTCACAACTCCCTTCAAGCGACTCTAATTTCCTCTTCAAGAAACTTGGCAAGAAAAAGTTTAAATATGACTCCCATAATCTAAAAATATTGTTAAACCTCTTCTAAAAGAAAACTCAAGAAAAATTCTTGAAGAAAAAGCTCAAAAAGAATTTATTAACTCAAAAGATAAATTGAATAATGATAATTTTTTTTTGTGTGTGTGTACAATGTAAAGGCCTTTATATAGGCTAGCTAAATAAATCTAAATAAAACTCTTAGGTATATTAGAACTCTAATTAACCAAAACAAGAGGTAGTTTTAAACTAAATTTTCTTGTTGACATAAAACTCTTAAATAACTTAAAATACTTAATAATTATAAAAATCAGAATAAAATAATAATAAAATAATAATAGTTGATAAGTACAATATTGGGCTAATATATAATAAAAATTAAGTCTAAAACCCAAACCCAATATGATTTAAACTAGAATTAAAAGCCCAAAACTCGTAATTCCTATCATAATCCCGTTCAGAATTTTTGTTCGCGTAGTCTTAACTAAAATGATTATAACTTGAGTTCCCAAACTCGAATTGAGTGATTCAAAGTGTGTTTCGAAACTAAGATGTAGATCTTCGAACGTTATGGAGACATCTTAATCCATAAATGCCTGGATGCCATACAAATATTTATAGCAAGTGGACTAATCTTTTTAGCTTGAAAATTGATAACTTGGTTGAGCTTTAAAGTAGTGTAAGTTCATTACATCTATGAGCCTGAAATTGAGCTTTGAGACTCGCATCAATTAGTGTTAAATTTGAGAAAGGTGAAAGATAGTAATATATCACGAACGTTTACCTGCAATTAGTAGAAATCAATGGTAGCAGTGAAATTAGATATTGTAATAATATTATAATATAAAAGAAAAAAATACATTACACTAAAAATAAACACCCATTCAAATAGGCCCACATCTAAATGAGGAAACGTAGAACGGAGAAAAGTTTACAAGAAGAAGCTAAAGAATGAACCACTTCATGTCTCATCGTATATATGGTAGTAAATCAAATATTGACTTTTGTGTTATGAAATTATTATTGATACGTTGATAATGTGTTATGTAGTATAGGCAAAGAATCGGATGGCAATACTCCATTTAAAATCTTTTAAAGTAAATTCACTTAATTTATTTCATATAATGTGTCACCATTTGCTTCATCATAACTAAATTTTTAAACATAAAATTATTTATTTAAATAATATGTTATCATCTGATTATTTGACAACATATTCAAATATTAAGCTTGTTTTTTAGATTTTAAAAAAATATATTTAATTTCAATAATTATGGGGAATACATGTTAAAACATAAATAAAAAATATAACTTTTCAATATATAAAATAATTAAATATTAAGTATATCAATAATATAAGGTTAATAGATTAGGCAGTCCTTATACTTAGATAAAATTTAAAATTTAGTCTTTATACTTAAATATTTCTAATTTAAAATTTTAGTCCAATCATTAACTTTGTTAATATTTTTAAAAGAATTTTTCAATTTGACATATTAATTAAGATTTCCTCATATAACATTTTACATGATTTATAAAAATAAACTTGTTAAGTTGACAAATTCTGACAAAAACTATCAAAAACAATAATGATTGAACTACAATTTTCAAATTGAAAAAGTAAAGAGATTAAAATTTTAACTTTTATAGTATAAAGATTAAATCTCAAATTATGTAGAAGTACAAAGACTACTTGCATATTTTAACAATAATAAAACTCTAAACCAAAATAGCATAACAATTAAAAATAATACGAAATAATCAGCAAATATTGATATAATGATAAGGTACATTAGACTCTTAAGAAGAGAATAGGAGTTTGAACTTCAAAAACAATATCGTTGAAAGAGATAATCATGAATCTAAATTTCATTGATAAAATATAACACAAAAACAAGTTACAAGAAAAAAAAGGGGGGGAAATATATTAATGGCAAAGTGTATGGTGGCAGATACAAACATTGAAGGAATACTGCAATAAAAAAAAGGGGGGATCAGTTTAGTTGGGTAGGTCTGTGTAATTATTAATGCCATCAAGTCTCTCTTCCTCCTGTTTTTTTTTTTTCGTCTCATTGCATTATCTGCAAATTTATTAAACAAAACACACACAAAAACAAAATGGGGTTTCCATCAATTAAAAATATGAATGTTTTGGTTCACTATATGAAACCAATGCAGGCAATCATGACTTTGATGGTGAAAGAGTAAGGCAGCCTTGGCCTTTGCCTTTGTGTTCATTGTTTCAGGGTTCATTAACCCCTTCACCCACCTCCCTTCTCTCACTATTAAAAGCTATACACAGACAAAAAAAGTGTCTTTTTCTTCCTTTCTTTTCCATTGTTTTTCTTTTTTCTTGTAACGTTTTTGGCTTTGCTTGGCATACTGAATGAGATAATGGGTAACATTGTAGCCAACAAAAATGGTGTTTTATATCTTCTTCTTCATCTTTTTCTTCTTTGTTTCCTTGTCGTGGGGGAATTTGATCTTTCAGGCCTAAACTACACAAAGTTTATCAGGCAAGCGAGTAGGTTGAGGCTTGAAAGAATTCAAAAACACTTGGAAAAGATTAATAAGCCTCCTCTCATCACCATTCAAGTATGTTAAAACCATTACTCTACTTGTATATATTTTCTTCTCTTATATATTTCTCATGGATGTTGTTTTTTTTTTCAGAGTCCAGATGGAGATATCATAGATTGTGTCCACAAAAGAAAACAGCCAGCTTTAGATCATCCTCTTTTAAAAAATCACAAGATTCAGGTATCAACATTAAACCAAAAGTGTAATTTTTTCTATTTTCTGGTCACATTATGACGGGAGTAAATTTTTTTAAAAAATTTATGTGGCAATATACTGTACCAGAGAGTTCCACCAGAGATGCCAAAAAGGTTGATACAAGAAGAGGTAAGAAATTCAATGAGCAATGAGGCAACTATAAAGGGTACTCCAAGGCAATGGCAATGGCAAATGTGGCATAGCAATGGGACAAGATGTCCCAAAGGAACGGTTCCCATACGGCGAAGCTCGGTGCATGATGTTTTGAGGGCCAAGTCTTTGTTCCATTTTGGCAAGAAACAACGTGGATTTATCAACCCTGCACGCCGCCGTGCCGATGCACCAGATATCGTTAGCGGCAACGGTCACGAAGTACATAATTTATTTTCTTAACATTGATTTAAGCTAATATTTCGGTATTATAAACAATCAATATGAAACAGTTTTTTTTTTTTTTTTTAAATGAAGTTTCTAAAGTAATTAATGACATTGGTATGGTGAATGATGCATGTGCGTACATTTATTTAGCATGCGATTGCATATACGGGAACAACCCAAGAATTCTATGGGGCGAGGGCAACTATAAACGTGTGGGACCCATCAATAGAAGAAGTCAACGAGTTCAGTCTATCACAGATTTGGATTCTTTCGGGATCATTCGACGGCTCTGATCTCAACAGTATCGAAGCTGGATGGCAGGTACTCGTTCCATTTCCAGTCCTCGCATGCACCTAATCCTATACTATTTCTTTTTTTTTTTTTAAGGTTTGTTTTTCTCGAACATAAATTTTCAAATAAGTCGCTTTCCAAATGTCTTGATTGATTTATTAAGAGTTGATTTAAATGTAAATTATATAACTAAAATGAAAATACTTGTATTAGGGTTTTAGAAGCTTTTGATGACATTTGTACTAGACAGGTCAGTCCGGAGCTTTATGGTGACAATAGGCCAAGATTGTTCACTTATTGGACGGTGAGTTTTCTATATAATTATACCTTAATATTAAATTTCTGTTTAATCTATCATTTTATGTTTTTAATTATTTTATGGCTCAAATGGTGAGGTACATAAAAATTTTAATTATATATATGTTATATATCATTAAATAATGTCAATGGAAATAATTATATTATATTAATGATATGGAATTTTTCATGTGCATGCATATAGTGGTTAGACCTATCTTGATGCAGTATGCATGTTCATAATATGATTTATATGGTTTTATTTTGTTATTAAATAAAAATTTAAAGGATAATTTTATACAAATGGGAAATAATTGCTTTAATTAAGAGATTATTGAGATTTTAGGATTGAAATCTGTCTTTTCTTTATAAAAATTATAAGCTTTAACTTGGGTTGATCTGACGATATAGAATTTGAGTATTTAAATATTATATTTATTATTAATATTACAAATAATATATAAATTTCTCAATTTTATATATTATAGTTATATTTTGAGAATGTAACTTTAGAACTTGCATTATTGGTCTAAAGTGGTCTGAAATGAAAATGGTTGTTTGCTAAAAGATGAGTTTAGTTTTGGAAAATGGTTAGTTAACCATTCTTTCATTGCCAAAGTTCAATAAAAAAACCAAATAGAAAACAGCCATACAATTATTAAATGAAACAAACTAACAATGGCCACATTATTATTGAGGAATCTTCAATTTAACTTTTTTGGTTTGCATCACATTCTTCCAAACACTTTTAACTTTAAATGGCTCTATATGTTGAAAAAATAAACTATTCTATATTTTAATTTGATGGATTTGATTTTATATAAGTTGACTCTTGAACATTATCAATAAATATTTTTCAGATTTTAATTCAATCCATAAATATTTTTAATTTTAAGAAGGTGAATAAAAAACACATGCATGTTAGAAGTGGAAAAAACAAAATTACTGTATGAATACCATAGTGGGAGAAAATGTTGATCGCATGATTTATGCTTTTCAACAACCTTTTTAATATGTCTAGAAGTTAAAAGACAACTTCATTTACTTTGTGGAATTTGACATTTATTTGTTCAGGGGATTGGAGATTACATGTAATTTATTACTTTTACATTAATTAATAAAATATATTTTATTTATTAATTATCTTCAACATTTATATTCTAAGAAGATTGGAGTATTTCATTTTTATTGAATGTCATGCAAGCAAATTATTCTTTTTTCAATTATTATTAATTATTTTTATATATTTTTGGATAATTACAGACCGACTCCTATGAAGCAACTGGATGTTACAACCTTCTATGCGCAGGCTTCGTTCAAACAAATAGTAGAATTGCAATTGGGGCTTCTATTTCTCCTGTTTCTCAATATACTGCAAATCAATATGACATTACCATCCTCATTTGGAAGGTATATGAATATATATGGGTGTAATCGGGGCTGAGTCGAATTCGAATATTGTCAAGTTCGAGCTCGACTGAATATCTATTTTTAAATTCTAGATATAACTGAACAATTCGAACTTGACTCAATAATTAAGTTTAAGTTTAATAATATATATTAAGGGTAATAACATGATTTAATAATATAAAAAATGAAAGGCTTGGTAAGGCTCGCAAGCCATTCAAGTAAGTATTACCAAACTCAAATTCAGCTTGAAAATTATCAGTTTGAGTTCAAATTATTTTTTTAGCGAACTCGAATAGCTTGCGAGTATCAATATCTCATTTATACCTCTAAAATATATGTATGTATAGTTAATATTATTCTCATTATATATTTAACTTGGTTTAATATGTTTCCGAATTGTGTTTCTAATTTTAGGATCCTAAACTAGGGAATTGGTGGATGGGATTAGGTGACAATACTTTGATAGGTTATTGGCCAGC
Organism: Gossypium arboreum; assembly: GCF_025698485.1. Taxonomy (NCBI): domain Eukaryota; kingdom Viridiplantae; phylum Streptophyta; class Magnoliopsida; order Malvales; family Malvaceae; genus Gossypium; species Gossypium arboreum. The sequence goes on along the minus strand of NC_069080.1, from coordinate 114,404,329 downwards.
GGAGCTATTTACTCACCTAGCAGACCGTGCAACCATGGTGGAATGGGGTGGTGAAGTGGTGAACTCGAGGGCCAATGGCCAACACACCTCAACTCAGATGGGCTCCGGTCATTTTCCCGAAGACGGGTTCGGAAAATCAAGCTATTTTCGGAACTTAGAGGTTGTTGATGCGGATAATAGCTTGAGTTCTGTTCGTGGCATATCAACCCTAGCTGAAAATACAAATTGTTACAACATCAGGAGCTCATATAACAAGGAATGGGGCACATTTTTTTACTATGGAGGGCCTGGGAATAACCCACGCTGCCCTTAGATCAATATTATGGTTTGAATTAAATATTGATTCTTTTAATGTAATTATTCGAATTTATGCTATTTCCACGCTCTTTTTTTTTTCTTTTTTTTTAGCATTTCAAACAGGCAAGGAAATAGCAACCTTTTGGGAATAGGGTAGTGCTAGTTTATTATCGTACGTACGTAGAACTAAACTCAAAATATTATCGATTGGTTAAGCAAAAAGTTCATGTTTTCAGTAAAATAATTACTTCCAAAATGTTATTTATAATATTTCAATATCTTATTTATAATTAAAATAAATCAAATTAAAGGGCAAACAAAATCGATTTTATTAATATTTTAAAAATAAATTTAATGTTAAATGAATAATAAAACATAGTAAATAATTTTAAGAATATGGTTTGGTTATTGTTAACAAAAACAAGATTTAAGTCTTTAGAGATAAGAGTTAGGCCATCATTAAAAAAAAAAAAAGAGGACAAAAGAACCCGAGCTGAAGCAAAAGGTGGGAAAAATGAGGAAGGAAATGTTGCAAAAATTGAGGAGCATAGATATGAGGAAGTCAAAGTAGAAGGATGAGAAAATAAAGGCAGTTGAGCGAAGAAGCATCGTATTCAATGTCATTCCATGTAGATTTTGGAAAATGAGCCTTTCCACCCACATCATGATTCTTTACCAAAATTTATCTTATATTTTTGTTTAAAAATCAGACATGCTTATTTTTGCGGGTTCCAATGAAAATGGTTGCCCTGTAGATTTAGCGTCATCTTAATCGAATTGGATAAAATTAATTGAAAAACGATAAAAAATTAATTAACTTGAGAATATTTTAAATTGAATTAAAAATTAATTCAACTGAATTTTGTTATTTTTAATATTTTATTTTTATTTTTAATGATTTATTCAAAATATTCGTAAGTATTTGATTTTGTTGGAATGCAAATCTAATGCTTGAATTTCCTTTTCCATCTAATATAAAAAGGGTTATTATCATTGTTGATGATAAATGAAAATTTTATAAGTAGGATTGAAATATTTTATTTAATTATTTTTAAGATTTTAAAGAAAATTAATATTTTTAATATAAAATAAAATTAATATTTCAACTTTACAAATAAAGTTTAACTATTGTCACATGTCTATTTTCTTAAAAAAAAAGTTTGTTATTATACTCTAAAATTGTGCCATCTTTTAAACTTTATTTTGGAATGTATAAAATATTTTTATAAAAAATCTATACCGTATATAAAAGTATGAATTTGAAAAAATTTTGAATTGATAAAATATATTTTATTTTTATCATATTACTAAATTTAAATTTAAATATAATTATAATTTAATGTAACATTATTAGTTAAAAAGTTGACATAAAAGAGAACTTGCGATAATTACAATAATTCTATTATTAAAATATAGAATTATTATTTGAATAAAACTTTAAGCATGAAAAAAAGATTTATCTATTAATCTAAATAGAGTTTCAATTTGAATAGTACTCTTAAGTATAAAATAAAGTAAAAAGATTTATCTATTGATTATCACTTAATTAATATTAGAGTTATATATCAATTAAATTTTAAAGTTAATTTTATAAATAACATTCAATGGTTAGATATATTCAATCAATTAACATCTAAGTAAAATTACTTAGAAAAGAATAGAGATAGTTAGATAAAAAAGAGGATGGAACAGTAAAGCAATGGTGGAGAAATGATAGATTATTTTAATTAATGATAAGGTAATATACATAGTTGTTGTTATACACTTTCGTATTTGTTAAAATTCTTGAATTTGAACATTAAACTTATGTTTCTTTTTATTGATTTTTCTAGGCCCAAAAATAGGTCTTTTTTTGAAAATGACCCGAAAAATTTTATTATTTACGAAAATGGTCCAATTTCAAAATATATAACGAAAATGAATTGAAATGAATAGTGGTAGGCGATGTCGACACGCCAATGGTCGACACCAAAGTCCGTCGTATAATCATTACTTTGTAATTGAGTTGGGGATAAAAAATTAAGTTTTTGGTGCCAACACTGTCATAGTCGGCACCCGTATGTAATTTTTTGAATACTTTTTAAAAAATACGTGTATTTCCTGGTTCAAAATATATTTTTTTAATCGGTGTCAACATGTAGGTGGCCAGCACCGGAAAAAATTTTCAAAATATTTTTTTCAGTGTTTTTTTGTGTCAGCGCTCATGTTGCCGGCATTAGTTCATATTTTTTTCTAAAAAAATTGTCAATATTGGTGTCAGATTTCTCGTTACCAATACCGGCGTGATTTTTGAAAAAAATTTGTCAGTGTGCTCTGGTTGTTGAAATTAGTGATTATTTTTAAAAAAAAGTAAAAAACATTTAAGAAAATGAAATGACTTGGGGAGAAGAGAAGAAGAGAGGAAGAGAAGAAGAAATAAATTGGGAAAATGAAAAGATTTAGCAGTAAAGTAAAATTTGATTTCTTTTAAATTGTGAGTTTTATTAATGTGTTCTTTTAAATTGGGATATGATTACAGTAGAATATTTATCATCATCATTAAATAAAATTATTTGTTTATTTATTTAATTTTCCAATTTAAATTTTATTTCATTTTGAATGTTGACTATTGTTTGGAAGTTAAGAGAGTCTTAAAATTTTTTCTAATTTTGTTTTGAATATTTTTTTAAACCGAGAAATACTCGTATTTTTTTCAAAAGTACTCAAAAAAATACATATGAGTGTTGCCATGGCACCGCTGACACCAAAAATATTAATTTTTTTTTATCCTCAACCCAATCACAAAGTAATGATTACACGATGATGGACTTTGGTTCCAACCATCGGGGTGTTGGCACTGCTTGACACTATTCATTTTAGGTCATTTTCATTATAAATTTTGAAACTAGGTCATTTTCGTAAATAATAACGATTTTCGAGTCAGTTTTGAAAAAAAAAGCCCCCAAAACACCAAGAGGGGTGTGTAATAGCCCGTTTTCAGTGATACCAGAAACAGCGGTTTCAAAACTCCGTTCTTCGATGATCGAGTCTGATAATATTATTATTTAATATTATTGAGTCTATATTAGAGTTAAATTGAGTTTTGGTGCGATAATTTTAGTGATTACATGTTTAATTAAGGTACAATGACTAAATCGTAAAAACCATAAAACTTAATCGCTATTGAATGTTTTGTTGATAAAAGGTTTAATTAATGAATCTATAGGGATTAATATGGAAATTAAACCCCTTTGTTATTAAGTGGTCGATTTGGTGAAGTATAAGTTATAAATTATGTTCAATTTATAATTAAATAGTAAAATAAAATAAGAAACGAAAGGGTGATGGATGGAAAGAGAAAAACAAAGTCTTTCTCAACTCATTCCACCAAAATTTCATAAGCTCGACGGGGAAGAAGAACTTTTTTGGGTTTTGGATCTTTAGTCCCTCAATTTGGTAAGTTATTCAAGTCATTTTCTGGTAATTTTTATATTTTTGGAATCTTGGGAGCTTAATTTAGCTAGCCCTAGGACTAATTCATGAATCTATTAAAAAAGTTACCATTGAATAATTATTGAAGTTTTTGGTGTTAATGGCTAACATGTTAAGCTTAAATGTTAGTAAGACTAAATTATAAGTGAAATTTTGATAGTTTTGTCATTAAGGACTAAAATGCAAAAATTATAAATAGTGGGGGTGAGAATTATATATTATATGCTGCTGATATGTTAATTAAGGATTTATTTGAGATTGGTTTTGAAATCAAAACTCGAATTTAAAAATTGTAGTATTTTTAGTTTTAAGGACTAAATTGAAATAAATGAAAAACTTAAAGAATTGTTGTATAGATAAAATTGAGTTGTTATTTAACTTTAATATATTGTTAAACAATATTTAGAATAGATGATTAAGTTTAATTGTAGTTTAGATCAAAAATTACAACAATAAGAGGATTTAAGTAGAAAAGGGAAAACTACTAAATAGTCCCTATAACACCCCTTACCCGACCCTTTCATCGAATTCAGGTATAGAGTGTCACAACTGAACCATTTTTGTGTACAAGATTAAAACTCATTCTTTTAAAATCAGACTATATTACCTATCTAAAAGAAACCTTACAAAATAGACAAAAATTTTAAATAAAAGTTCACTTTTCTCAACTTCAGACATTAACAGAATTACATAATTACAACGTAATGGACTCTAAAGTGAAGCCTCTCATGCTACCCCCTTCCTATGTGCATGAAACCGTACCGACGTGAAATCCTTGACTTAACTCAGGCTGGCTTAGTCCCTCATCGAGTTCCTTAACACGCAAGTCCTACAACCACAAGTCAAACTCTTGTAAGTTCGGATTAACTTAGTGAGTCTCTACGTTGCACGAAAATAGGCCCCATCTTATAGGGGTTTAGATTGAAAGAACTAAATATAAATAACTCTCTTCTTTTACGAGTAAATTCTCTTAAACCTGGCGTAGTGTGCTCTAATTTATTCCCAACCCTATCTATTTACAGATAGATTGTTAAACAAATTACCTTTGGGCAATCTTAACAACCCACGATTAGTCTTGACAGTTCCTCGGATGTATTTCTATTTTTGTGAACTCTATTCTTCCTTGTAATCTTCTTCTTATTTATTCCCAATACGGGAAATCTTCTTTCCACCATGTCCTTATAAGATAGCCCTTTGATCTATTCTTCTAATGGCCCTTGGGTATCTCTCTATTGGCGGTCCTTCCAAATACGTTTAGCCCATGATGGACCCCTTCTCTCACCCTTATCCCAAAGAACTTGCTTAGCCCAGACGGGTAACCTTACACATTTCTTCTGTGTTTGATTAGCTCTTATAAGAATTATCTTTTTCTAGAGTTATGTATTGAATAATTTTACAAATATCCATCGAAAGAATAAAAGTTAATTGATACGGAACTGTTTCATTGAACTAAGCAAAATACAAACTCTGAATATATGTATGTTCATTACTTCTTGACCCAAAATTGTTGAACTTTGTCATGATATGAATAAATATATCAAGTGTAACACCTCTAACCCGTATTCGTTGCCAGAATAGGGTTACGGAGCGTTACCAAAACTTTCCAAATATTTTCAGATAATTCTTGTAAATTACTATTCATTAACCGAGATCATTCAAAACATCCTTTAATTGGACCCTCGAGGACCAATACGAACATTAGAATCAAGTCGGGACTTAATCAGGAACTCTAAGAATTTTTCACAAAATTACAAAAATTTTCCCAGGTGCAGGGCTCACATGTCTGTATGGCCCGAGAGACATGCCCGTGTGACCCCGGGACATGCCCGTGCTAGAGGCCGTGTTTGACCCCATGTAACTCTCTGACTTGTGCACACGGCCATGCCACACGCCCGTGTGCTAGGCCGTATGGTTAATTAATTCAATTCGAAATTAGGGGTAGGTTTCACACGGCCAAGACACACGCCTGTGTTCTAGGTCTGTAGCATACATGGCTGAGACACACGCCCGTGTGCTCAATTTGAGCATTCTGTTTCTCGAATTTAAGGTGCAGGGGACACATGACTAATAAGTCGTAATTTATACATATTTTTATCCCATGCTTAGCATTTTTTTGGATGAATTATCATTAGATTTGTGGAATTCGATGCTCCTAATCTTTTAATTTCATATTTTATAATTAGGTAAGCATAGGAGAGTAAAAAGAGTAAGAAACGGACCAAAAAGGGAGAAAATGGGTCAACATAGGAAATCAACACAGCCTGGACTTCCTCACACGGGTAGTTCACATGTCTGTGTCCATTTAACAGATTGCAATACGGCCTAAGCCACACCACACGGGCGTGTCACACAGGTGTGTCCATGTCAAGCCCGAGCCTAGTTCTATTCGGAAAAGGCTACTCTTGAGGGTTTTGAAGCATTCTAAAGCCTATATAAACACCCCAGGAGGTACCTAAAGAGGACACACGGAGTAGTAGGTAAGGAATTACTCGAAGAAAGCCTATTGATCCATCTCAGAAGCCGGATTCTCCTTCAAGACTGAAGATCTCCCTTCAATTTCCTTCAGGGGTTCTTAGGATTCTTTATGTTTTGTTATCATTATTCTTTTGAGATATTTTCTTTTACACTTATGAACTAAATCCCCTACATACCTAAGGGGAATGAAACCTAAGATGGATCTTGTTATTATTTTCTAAATTATATAATAAATATTTGTCTTGTTCTTAATTATGAGTTCTTAATTCTTGCTTTAATATTCCAGGATATTTATTCAAGTATTGATATGCTTATTTAGAGGAGCAAAAGTCCCTTTCTAAGTGTAGATCTAGAATAATTAAGCGGAGTTGATTGCACCCTAGACATAGGGCGACATAATTTTGCCGAATTAGTGTGAAACGTAATAAGAGAATCCATAGATCGAGTTAATGCAACACTAGGGGTTTTAATTAGAAAGAGATTTCAATTAATCAACCTAGGGTTAGACGTTGTTAGTCTCGAGAGAGATAATAATATAACATAGGGATTTCTACAGATCAAGTTAAGTGAATAAATTGTCTAATTTAGAGTTAAATAACAAGTGAAGTCTAGGTGGATTTTTCCCTTGGTTATTGTCCAAATCAATCAGTTTTCCCAAAAGTATTTCCCCAGTTTTCTTTCTATGCATTCTTAGTTTAGTTAATTAGTTTAGATAAAACAAATCCTCTTATTTTTAGGCTAGATAATAAAAAGAAGGTTAATACTAGTACTTTTAGTTCCTGTGGGTTCGACATCCCGATCTTGCTATAAGCTATACTACTGTTCGATAGGTGCGCTTGCCTTTATCGTGGTAATAGTTAGTTCTCAAGTACGATCATTCATAAATATAAAACTTATCATGCACATCAAGTTTTTGGCGTCGCTGCCGGGGAACTAAAATATTAGGAACACTCAAATTTTATTACTTTAGCCATTTATTGCAATTTAAATTTTATTTTAGTTTTGTTAATTTTACTAAATTTTCTTTTTCCTTTTGGCAGGTTTTTATAGTTTATGACTAGAAGAAACCCGTAGGGACCATTAATTTTTGACAGTGAGATCGATCGTACAACTCGTAGAAACCGAAGAGAAATAAGGCGAAGCCTAAGATACATAGAGGAAGAGTAAGAGAACGATATTTCCACCACAACTGAGGAGATGGCTGAAAATCAGGAAAACCTGCTACCTCCTGCAATTGCTGCTGATCCAGTAAATCAGAATCCTGCTCCGCGCACTATGTATAATTATGCTAAACCTACTTTAACAGGAGCCGAATCGAGCATAGTTAGACCTGTTGTTGCTGCAAATAATTTTGAACTAAAACCTAACACAATTCAAATGATACAACAGTTTGTTCAGTTTGATGGTTTGCAGGATGAGGATCCAAATGCTCATTTGGTGAATTTCTTGGAATTTTGCGACACTTTTAAGATCAATGGCATTTCTGATGATGCCATTCGCCTTCGGTTGTTTCCTTTTTCGTTGAGGAACAAAGCTAAACAATGGTTGAACTCGTTACCACAAGGGTCAATCACTACTTGGGAACAAATGACCGAAAAATTTTTACTTAAAAATTTTTCACCGGTTAAAACTGCTGATTGAGGAATGATATCTCTTCTTTTGTGCAGATGGATCTAGAAACACTCTATGATGCATGGGAGAGATACAAGGACCTATTGAGAAGGTGCCCTCACCATGGGTTACCTTTATGGTTATAGGTTCAGACTTTTTTTAACGGTGTGAACCCCTTAACAAGACAACTAATAGACGCAACAGCCGGTGGAACTTTAAACAACAAAACAACTGAAGGGGCTTATGAATTTATTGAAGAGATGTCACTGAATAACTATCAGTGGCAAGTCATGAGAACAAAGCCAACAAAAGCAGCCGGTGTTTTCAACCTCAACGCGGTTACTATGCTATCTAACCAGGTAGAACTGTTAAATAAAAAGATTGACGGTTTGTATAGTTCTACTCAGGTACTGTAGCACCCCAAACCCGGCCCAGAAGTTATGGCCGGATCCGGCATGCTACATCAAAAACGTAAAAAAAATTTTCCATTCTAAGTCCAGAAAATCGTACTTGATTTTCAAAAGATTAATTCATTAAAGGTTAAGTGAATGGAAGCTGTGCACCAGGTAGGAAACCGGAAAAGAGGTGGTGAGTCCATTGGACTGCTTAAGTACCAAGCTCCCTTCGGATCCAATCCTAGACATGCATACCGCCATTGCCACACTTTAACGTCATGGATATTTCTAGGAAACCGATTTGATTAAGTCATTTTTAGGAAAAGTGATTAATTTTGGAAAATACTTTCATTGCGGAAGCTTTGCTTGTTGTCGTGTTATTTTGAAATCAACTGTTATTTTTTGAAAACGCGTCCTAAAGCTATCCAATTTCAACAGTTAAAATAAGTATTACCTATCTTAGTAATACATATAAAAAAAACCATCAAAAATAAATAAGCGGCCTTATTACATTTAAAAACCCAAAACTTCAAACGTAAATAAAAGGATGTCCAGTTCACCAGAAGAAAATCAAACTTTCAGAACAGGTGGCCACTCCGAATTCCTTCACAGCTCCAAGCCCACTATGGTTGGGGATTACTGCGTGGATGAAAATAAAAGGGTGAGTTTGGGGAAACTCGGTGTGTAAATTAACCCAACCATAGCCTATATCAGCTCAAACCACGAAATAGAATAAGTTGGCCTTAGCCTGAATGTAATTGAATAAAGCCCATAGGCCCATAATGTAACGTAAGCAGATATTACATGTTTATGCGTAAACCCAACCATATCCAACCGTATACACCCCATACCAACCTTACACCGTGTAGGAGACAACTCGACCCATCCAACCGCTACACACCACGTAATTTACAGCATGGTGCCGAGCAGATAATGTGACAGAGTCACCAGATACAGATAATCGTGGCAGAGCCACCAGAACAGATATATGTGGCAGAGCCACCAGATCATATATTTGTGGCAGAGCCACCAGATCAGATATTTGTGGCATAGCCACCAGAATGCTTTCTCCATAATATAACCCATGTCCCCATGCAACAGATATATAATCATGGCATACATCATACAGAATCAGATCGTCATGCTTTTCAGTCAAAATTAACCCTAGGGGTATAACGGTAATTTTGCACCTAGGGGTATAACAATAATTTTTCATACATAGGGGTATTATAGTAATTTAGCTACTTTTAGGGTTTTCATGCATATCCTAACTATTTACGTACTATCAGAACACTTATCGCACATACTTACTGAATTGGGCCTGTTGGCCCATGAACCCGATCTTTGGCCCATTAAGCCCAAATTATCAAAATGTACGAAATCGCGCGTACTGCAGTTTATTACTTTAGATTACCAAATGTACAAACCCAACTATCTTACGAGCATTCGTACACTCGCAAATTCCCAAAATACCGACTTTTCAGCATTTCGGCTTTTCGGCTTTTGCCAATCTAGTCTATGAGAGGGTATCGATTACACACATTTGCGACGATATCTTGTGAGATCCACACGAACCTCCTACAATTGGATTACTAACACGTTAATCTAACTATTCAAATACAAACTACGATTAACCCCTTACAATATTCGCCAACCACACCTACAGATCATAGTAAGCTTATAAGAAATCAATAAGCAACTCATTAACAATTTTTTGTCAATGTTTACCACATAATCATAATTTCACTGCAACCTGTCTTCCTGAGCAACAGTCACTAAATCATTTATATCTGGAGCTACGAAACTCCAAATCAAGTGCCGTTAATTTTCCCTGAAAATAGACTCATATATCTTTTATCCATAAAATTTTCAGAATTTTTGGTATGACCAATAAATACCAGATTTTTCTTAAAGTTTCCCATGTTTCACTGTTTGACTAATCTGACCACTCTTCATTACGAATCAAATTTCTCATTGTACAGAATTCAAAATATGTTCTCGTTTATTCCATTTGAAACTAGACTCATTAAGCTTTAATTACATAATTTATGCAGCTTCTAACTCATCTCCCATAATTTATGGTGATTTTCCAAAGTCACGTTACTGCTGCTATCCCAAGCAGATTTATTACCAAATCACTCTTTCACACATACCTTGCATGCATGTTATTTAAACATGTATATCACCAATCAATCATCACATATCTATGATTTTACTTAAGTATAATCTCCATTTCATCATTTTAAAGCACAACATGTTAGCTGATTTTTCCCTTTAACATCTAAGGCACATGCATGCTCATTTGTTTGGCTCAACTTCACCTATCTTCCATTTTTCATCAAAAGAACATGAAACAACAACCATTTCCTTCATTTTAATTCATGACTAAATGCTCACAACACAACTAAAAATCAAAATATACTTCAAGAGTTAAGGTAGAATCAAGAAGAACTCATGAACCTCAAAATAGAAGCAAGGTACCAAGAATTTACCTTCAATTTTCCTCCTCCTAATGACCAAATACTCAAGAGCTTTCTCCTCTCCTTTCTCTTCTCTAACTTTCAGCTATGATGAACAAAGATGGACAAAACTTTGTTCTTTTCACCCCTTTTTCTTTTAATAAAACTTCATATTTCATCCATTTAATTCTTTAATACAAAAGACATGAAATTCTTATCACGAAACATTTACCTAACCCATTATCATGAAACATTTACCTAACCCATTATCATGGAACATTTACCTAACCTATTATCATGGAACATTTACCTAACCTATTATCAATTTTTATCAATTTGTACCATAAATTATGGATATCAAGTGCACATTTTGTCTACAACAACATGATGACTAGCCACTACATGTAAAATGGGAGGTTTGTCATGCAAATCCTCCTATTTTGCACTCCTATTTATTTGGCCACTTCAATTTAGCCTATAGCATTTTCAAACATTTTCACATAGGTACTATTTCATAATTTCACCCCCTTTTTGTTATGGAACAAAAATTAACTAAAATTGCTGGGTTCTATCTTAAGCTTGGGCTTTCTAGAGGCCCACTAACATAATTAAACCTATGCCAACATTCACAGGATTCCCGAAAATTGGGGCGTTACAGGTACATCCAGTGATGAGGTGCGATTCAAATGGAGGAGAAGTACACACAGAATATCAATCCTTCAACCCTATCATCAAGGAGGAAAAAGTTCAATATATGAGTAACAATAATTCTAGACCTCAAAATAACCCATATAGTAACACTTATAATGCAGGTTGGAGGAACCATCCCAATTTCTCATGGGGTGGTTAAGGAAATCAAAGGCCACAACATCCCCCAAGTTTTCAACAACCACCTTACCAGCAGGAAAAGAAGCCGAACCTTGAGAAGATGCTAACGAAATTTATCTTGCTGTTAGAAACTCATTTTAAGAATATCGAAACAGCACTTAAGAATCAACAAGCATCGATTCAGGGGCTCGAAACCCAGATAGGCCAACTCGCCAAACTGATTTCTAAACGACCACAAGGTAGCTTGCCGAGTAACACTGAATCTAACCCAAGGGAACAGCTCAATGCGATTACCATTCAAGATAAGGAAGGGTTAGTTGAACCTGAACTAAAACCGAGGCAAGGAATTGTGGTAAGTAAAGGTAAAGGTGAGGTAGACCATAGTGAGCGGAAACCGGTAAGTAGAGAGTACAAACTTTGTGTGCCATACCTAGTGCAACAAGGAAAGACCACACGAACGACCAATTTGGTAAATTCCTTAAATTATTAAAGAAATTACACATTAACTTACCATTTATTGAAGCTCTTTCGCAGATTCCAAACGCAGTTAAATTATTCAAAGAGCTTTTAGCAAATAAGCAGATGTTAGATGAGGCGTCGCATATAGAGCTGAACGCAGTTTGCTCAACCATTCTACAGAATAAGCTATTAAACAAATTGAAAGATCTAGTGAGTTTCCCTTGTTTAATTGGTAGTTTAGACGTAAATAATGCATTGGCTGATTTAGGGGTGAGCATTAATGTTATGCCTTATAAAATGTTTAAACAGTTAGGTCTTAGGAAACCCAAACAAACTAGGATAAGCATTCAATTGGCTGATAAAACCATTAGATTTCCTAGGGGTATCATTGAAAATGTTCCTGTTAAAATCGATAAATTTATATACCCAACAAACATTGTTGTTCTAGATATGGAAGAGGATAGTAATATACCCTTGATTTTAGGACGACCCTTTTTAGCAATTACTAGAACCATTATTGATGTTGGTACAGGTGAACTTACACTTCGTGTGGGTGATGAAACAATCACTCTTCAAGCTCATAATTTGAATAACATATCAAATATTGAGGGTGATTGTATAAATTATGCTACTAATACTAATCATGTGGTGCAACCTTTTTTGTAAGAAACACGTTCAAGGAGCATACATGAGCCATGTTCAAATAACAACAAAGGACCCATCTATGAAGAATGAAGACTTCAGGTCAATGAACTAGATGAATGGCGAACACCTGTCAAGGAGAAACCAAAACCACACGAAAAATCGAAGAGACACCACAATGAACATAGGGATGAAACAAAGCAAATTAAAGTTGGGGACAAAGTATTGTTAGATGAAAATAACCTCCGAATTGCTACTTTAGAGCACAATACAGAAAGAGCGACTCCCTTTACAATATCAACATTTTCCCATACGGTACAGTCGAGGTAACGCATTCCAAATTCGACACGTTTAAGGTAAATAGTACTCGTCTAAAACCTTATTTTCATAAAATTGATAGTAGATGTGAGGAGTTTCAACTCCTCAATCCACCCTAATCACATGAAATTGAGATAAGTCAAGCTTAGACTATAAATAAGTGCTTCTCAGGAGGCAACCCAAGCACTAACAATTTTGATTTCTTTAAATTTTAGTTTCTAACATCTAAATCATTAACTGAGTCTTTGAACACAGGTTTTCCAAATCCACACGGCCAGGTACACGAGAGTGCCTTAGGCCGTGCTCATACCACGGGCGACGACACGGCCATGTCGCGCAAAATTTTTCCCCAACACGAGATTCGATACGTTGCCACGGCCATGCGACATGGCCGTGGGCATTCCTACCAAAACAACACGGGCGTGCGACACGCCCGTGCCCACCATCCGTGGTCGAACCTGTCAAAATAACAAGGGCATGTGCATATATACACGGGCGTGGGAAAAGAGAACAAAGTAAGACACGACCGTGTGCACCAACACGCCCAAGGAACACGAGCGTGGTTAGAATTTCAGACGCGCCCAAATTTGAAAATCACGAAACATACGGGCTGAAATAATGGCACACGGGCGTGCCCCATGGCCGTGTGCCCCAAAATTTATATAAACCCCCACTGTTCATCACCCCCTTCCCCAAAAACCCTAACCCTAACCTCTAAAAATCCTTTTTCCCACCACCGACCGGCCACCCCTAGCTCCCCTTTCTTTTCCATTTTCTCCCCTATTTCTTTCCCCTCTCCTCTCTTCTAACCATTGCGCGCCTCACGGCCTCACTGCCCACGCCCATGGTCGTCGCACCAGCCCCACCACCGCTGCTATCTACCGCACATCAACGTTGCACTCCTCAGTCAGCAAGCACTACCATCGTTTATCAGTCTTTTGTTTCCCTTTCACCCTATTACTTTTATTTCTTTTACTGATTTCTTAACTTATTCTTGTTATTCTCTCTATTGTTAATAATTCGTATGTGCATTAACCCTTATCCATGTTTCATAATTTCCATTTTTCCCTAATGATAAAGATTTACTTACATAGTTGTGCTCTCATTGATCTTTACTCTTGCTTGATTTGCCCACATGATTAGGATTACTAATAGTATTATCTACTATCACTTGATTGATCTTTTAACATTCGCTTGCTTTAACCTTAGCACTATGTCCATCTCTAACTTAACCCGTTGATTCATATGCAATATCACCACTTTTTTAGCATGCTTAAATGTGTGTCCTAGCAAGTCATTATTTTTTGATTACTCAGATTTTACTTGAAGATATGGGCATTATTGTTGATTTAATCTTTTATTCTTGCAGTTATATCATGTCAAATCCACGAGGCAAGAAGGCTGTCGTCCCCACCTCGAAGAAGCGCAAAGGAGCAGCATACTCTTTGAGTCTTACCACCGAAATCTGGCACCTATTCCTATAGTTTCCCCTGGGACCTCAGGAGGAGCTCTTTTAGATACTACGGGCCCGACCCCTAGGTGTGGGCTGTTGTATTGATTGGGCTGCACTCGAGCAGATCCAACTCGCTGATGCTGTCTGGGCCCTCTTGACTACTGACAAGTAGGGGCTCTTCTTCGAGATCATCGAGCCGACGTACCTCAAGGTCACACTCGAACTCTACTCGACCTTCCACCTTCAAGTTATTATGACAGAGTTCGATGATCCTGGAACGGTTCAGTTTCATCTCGGCAGTTTAGTTCACCAGCTAAGTGTGCCTGAATTCGGAGTCGCACTAGGACTATATACAGAGGAGTTCATGGATGACGACAATTTCGACAGCCTTCATCGCCACATCCACTATTCTTAGTCGAACTGCTAGAAGCCCTAGTCCTTGCTTTGGCCACTTATAACCCCAGTCACTCCAAGGCTTCGGCTCTCGCCCTATCCCTGAGATATTTACACGCCATCCTAGCCCACACCCTGGTAAGGCAGAGAGAAAGCACCGACATCTTCAACACCAATGATGCCTACTTTTTATGGAGCATGGCGCATGTGCACGTATTTGACCTCGCCTATTTCGTTGTCCTCGCCATTCACCATCAGACAGAGCGGCACAAAAAGGGAGTCATTTCCATAGGCCCTTATGTGACTCGCCTAGCGTGGTACTTCGATCTCCTCAACATGGCGGCGCAAGCATCCTCTCTCACTCTCATCGGTCAGATGTCTCCACAGGGGATCTCGAGTATGCTGTATATGAGGATGATCGAGCGATGATGTGGATTTGATTCTCCTCGATCCGCCTAGTCCGGTCGATAGCGGGAGGACCGGGGACACATCGATGATGTCCTTCCACCTCACAAAGATCCAGCCTCTCAGCCACCACCTATTCATCACCTAGTTCATGCGGCTGCTTCACTCTCTGACATCTCTGAGCACCTCACTCAATTCGAGCAGCAATGTTTTCAACGCTTCGATAACATTGATACAACATTACATTAGATTTGTCAACACCTTCACATCTCATCTCCGCCCCCACCTCGGGAACCATCTGACGATGAAGATGTTTAAAGACTTTTATTTACTATTTTTATGTTTTTACTTTTATCTTTTTAAAACTACTTTTTATTTTATTTTTCTTTAATTTTATTTTTACTTCATCATTAGGTTTTATAATTTATATTAAGTAATTTATATTTTCAGCCATTTCTTTACGAGTAATCATGCTACTTTATATTTCCTAAAGAGTTAATGATTCTATCGCAATTATGTAGAGCTCCAAAGCTCACTATTACTTAGGAATTTGTAACTCCACTGGAAAAGGTTCTCCACGACTGCCATATCCTGCTCAACCACGACCATAGCTACCACCTGATATAATATTTTTTTGGCACAGGACTTATGGACTAACGAACCTCTAGCACCATCGGAGTATCCTCCTCCAATCTCACACTTGCCTTGGCTGATTACTCTCCATAACTCCAACTCAAGGATTCCATTTAACATTCAGGAAGTTTCAGTTCTCTCCCTATCTTATGATCTTATATCTATAATTCTCAGTAAATCTATCTTTGTACATTGAGGACAATGTACATCTTAAGTGTGAGGGGTTATTTATTTATATCATTATCAGAAAAATCCCTGAATTTTGTCTTATTCTCACGTAACTCACTCATATCACTATTAGAATGAATTTTGATTAATTTATGATTTTTATTGATATGTCTTGAATTAAAACATAAGCATTTACTCATTGATTGTTTAAACTTTAAGGAATTAAAGAATCAAGCATGATAAAATTGATTTTTGAGAATTAAAATTTTTTTTATGTTGTTTTCCCAAGTTTAGGTATTATCTTGAGTTGAAATTCATAGGTTTAACATCAAAAAGCCATAATGTTTGTGAGATATTGAGCCTTTAGAGCATATATTATTTCTTTCATGCTCACTTTTAATTTTTCTTTGAGTCCGTCAATATTAAATTGTTATTTTAGAACCTGCGTCGATTATGCAAGTCAAGACCACACCATTTGATTTGATATGTCGAGATGATAAAGGCACTTAGGTGTAACCCACTCACTCCATAAAAGCCTACCTTCATAATTAACCCTTAGTGAACCCCTTTGAGTCTAACAAGCCATTCATTGATTTACCCTCAATATTAACCCATAACCCATTATTGTTGAAATCCCCTAATTAGATCCCTATTTTTGTCGAGATTTGATTTGAATTAATCGCTTAGCTATGTTTTATTTTTCTTTGTAATAGTTAGCAAAGTTCTATGTTATTTGATTTGATCTAAGAAAAATACATACATACATACATACATACATACATACATATTAGTAGTAATTCTTTGTTTTTGAGCTTAAGTTTTAATCCCATATTCCATGAAGAAAAGCTCAATTCTAGGATCTTCTAATTAGGAATGTAATTTGTAGTTTTAGTATTTTTCTAGTTAAGTAATTTTTCAATTCAATCTCGATTCTAACCTTTACTTTCAGCTTGTGACCACACCCCCTAACCAAAGCCACGTTACAACCCTCTAAAGACCTTTTGATTAATGTATCATCTTAATATATAGTGGTGGAGATTTGATTTTCACGCAAGCCTATAGTAATAACTTTTCATATTGACTATTGAGTGCTAAATTTCTTGTCCTTAAACACCTCGAGTGATTTGAGTGAATCTTTAGTGAGGATGTGAAATTCTATGATATTTTGAATCACAGGTGATTACTTAGATGAGGGGAGACACCTATGTTTTCATGATAAAATGCTCAACTTGGAATGTTTAAAACTTTGATGTTCTTCAAGTTGAATTGTCAATGTATGATCACTTATGGATTATTTTGAGATACTATTGATGAGAATTATAAGTTGAGAAGAATTTATTTTGATTGTGAGTTGAGGATTTTCCTTGAGGACAAGCAAACACTTAAGTGTGGGGGTATTTGATAAGTCGTAATTTATACATATTTTTATCCCATGCTTAGCATATTTTTGGATGAATTATCATCAGATTTGTGGAATTCGGTGCTCCTAATCCTTTAATTTCATGTTTTATACTTAGGTGAGCATAGGAGAGTAAAAAGAGCGAGAAACGGGACAAAAACAGAGAAAATGGGTCAACGTGAGAAATCAACATGGCCTAGACTTCCTCACAAGGGTAGTTCACACGCCCGTGTCCATTTAACAGATTGTAATACGACTTAAGCCACACCACACGGGCGTGTCACACGGGCGTGTCCCTATCGAGCCCAAGCCTTGTTCTATTCATAAAAGGCCACTCTTGAGGGTTTTGAAGCATTCTAAAGCCTATATAAACACCCCAAAAGGTACCTAGAGAGGACACACGGAGTAGGAGGTAAGGAATTACTCAAAGAAAGCTGATTGATCCTTCTTAGAAGCTGTATTCTCCTTCAAGACTAAAGATCTCCCTTCAATTTCCTTCAAGGGTTCTTAGGGTTCTTTATGTTTTGTTATCATTATTCTTCTAAGATGTTTTCTTTTTCACTTATGAACTAAATCCCCTAAATACCTAAGGGGAATGAAACCTAAGACGGATCTTATTATTTTCTAAATTATATGATAAATATTTGACTTGTTCTTAATTATGAGTTCTTAATTCTTGCTTTAATACTACAGGATATTCATTCAAGTATTGATGTTCTTATTTAGAGGAGCAAAAGTCCCTGTCTAAAAGTAGATTTAGCATAATTAAGTCGAGTTGATTTCACCCCTAGTCATAAGGCGACATAATTTTACCAGATTAGGGTGAAACCTAATAAGAGAATCCATAGATCGAGTTAATGCAACACTAGGGGTTTTAATTAGAAAGAGATTTTAATTAATCAACTTAGGGTTAGACGTTGTTTGTCTCAAGAGAGATAATAATATAACTTAGGGATTTCTACGGATCAAGTCAAGCGAATAAATCATCTAATTCAGAGTTAAATAACAAGTGAAGTCTAGGTGGATTTTTCCCTTGGGTATTGTCCAAATCAATCAGTTTTCCCAAAAGTATTTCCCCAATTTTCTTCCTGTGCATTCTTAGTTTAGTTAATTAGTTTAGATAAAACAAATCCTCTTATTTTTAGGCTAGATAATAAAAAGAAAGTCAATACTAGTACTTTTAGTTCTTGTGGGTTTGACATCCCGATCTTGCTATAAGCTATACTACTGTTCAATAGGTGCACTTGCCTTTATCGTGGTAATAGTTAGTTCTCAAGTACGATCATTCATAAATATAAAACTTATCACGAACATCAACGACCTAACTACACGCCTAGGTACCCGACTGTATGTCAAACATGGTCTAGACACACGCCCGTATGGACAAAATAAAGCCATTCCTTACTTCATTTCTCACCCAAAATCACACCCATAACATGTACTTGAACCGCACAACCAAATACCAACCATTTCAAGCATTCAAATCAAGCAAATTCCATCATTCTTCATACATACATGCCTATAATCTTTCCTTAGTTAAGTCCACAAGTTAGACATAGTTTGATCAACTACTTAACATATATATAGCTACCATAGTTTGACATTACTAGTATATTAAAACAAACCGTTACTAGCCATTCCAATAGCTAGATTACAAGCATCATTTACATTTACATGCCAATATGGCCAATATATCCTATACATGCCATTATAACCATAATGATTTACCATATTGTACTGACATGGGCTGATGGATAGTGTGAGTGATCTCTACCAAGCTTCCAATCCAATGAGCTTCTGATTTACTATAAAATAGGGAAATAAAACTAAGTAAGCATAAAATGCTTAGTAAGTTTGTATAATGGTACTTAACTTACCATTCATTCTATGCTGAGGTAACTATGTAAGGTGTTTTCAATCAATTTGGCTTCAAGCCTTACACATATCCTCATTGCCCTTGTTAGTCATATATTCCATAATAACATCTCAAACATATGGGGTCAAAAACAGTCAAGTTTCCATGCACATACATGTATTTCAGAGAGTACGCTCTCGAGCCATACATGTATACAACAGGATTACCAGTCCAGGCTAAATCCTTTTTATGACATATGCTCTAAGGAGCTTGATCTGGATTACCTGTCTGGGCTAAATCCAATCTATAACAGATGCTTGAGAGGACTTATATCAGGATTACCCGTTTGGGCTAAATCCTTTTTGTAATGAGGTCAATAGGATTACTCGTCTGAGCTAAATCCCGTCAGCAACAAATGCAGGACCTCATTCATTTCGAGAAATCAGATATCCATCGATTTTCCATTTTATTCAACCGGGATTTGAACATTTTTCTCAAACATTATCAGACATGTGATTAATTCATACATTGAAAACATTCGTATAATTCAAATGAACATATTCCACATTCATTTCAAGCATATAAGTAACATTCTCATCGTTTATCCTTTATCATCTATCGGACATTATCATTTAATTTAAACAATTTTATTTAACGGGCTTGATCGAATATCTAATCATTTCACATATTTATGAAATTTGTACAATTTACATAAATACAATCAATGCAAGCATGTAAATAAGCATAATTTAGTTACACGAACTTATCTCGACAATATTCGTGTACGTAAAATCTATTAATCCAACATTTTCCTCTTTCCTCGTTCTAGCTCCGAATTTGGTCTATTTGGATCTATACGAGTAAATTTTACATCAATTTCTCATATTTCCTACTCATTTGGACTCAATTTACATCTTAGGAAAAATTACCAGTTTGCCCCTAACATTTCCATAAATGCCCATTTCATCCCTGGGCTCGGAAAATAAACTTTGTGCAATTTACTCCCTATTCCAAGCCTAACCAAAATCCCAATACAAAATTTACAGTACATGTATTCATAAAAATTTAGCATTTTTCTTCGATTTCACAACTTTACATTTTAGTCCCTAAATCATGTTTTCATCAAAAATCACTTTGTGAAAGTTGTTTATCTATCAACAACCTTTCATTTTCTACCATAAATTTCTAATTTACAACATATAAATCAATGACCTAATTTTCATACTTTGATAACTTTTCAAATTAATCCCCCAAATAGATAGATTAAGTTATCCCAGTTTCAAAAATATCAAAATTACTAAAAACGGGCCAAGGAAACTTACCCAATTTAGCCATGAAAGTTTCTTCTCTCTCTCCTAGGGTTTCTGTGTATTTTTGTGGAAGAAGATGATAAAATAAGATGATATTTCTTTTTATCATCTTTTAATAAATTAAATTATTTCACTTTCAAATTTAGTCCTTGCCCTTTTTCTAAATTTCCATGGATGAGGCACCAAAATATCTATATACTTTCTTTAATGGTCTAATTACCGTATAAGGACCTCTATTTTTGAACTCCATAGCTATTTAATCCTTATAGCTACTAGAATTCAACTTTTGCATTTTATGCAATTTAGTCCTTCTCGTAATTAAACACTTAATTGATAAAATTTTATTATCAGAATTTTCACATGACATTTCTAGCATATTACGGATGATGTAATAAAATAAAAATAAATTTTATTTTCAGGTTGGATTTGTGATCCCGAAACCACTGTTCCAATTTCACTGAAATTGGGCTGTTACAACTCTCCCCCTTAAGGATTTTTGTCCTCGAAAATCTTACCAGTAAAAAGATTCGGGTATTGCTTTCTCATAGTGTCTTCCGATTCCCGAGCTAAGATTTTGATCAATTATTCACTATATATGTCATATCAGGCTAAATCTTAATATCTATCAGAGAAATAACAATATCTATCGAAGAAATAACATGTGATGGATTAGATCATTACCATCATAACATAATCACAGGAAAACATTATAAATTCTCTCCAGCTCTGTCAATAATGCCAATCAATATGAAACAGGTCCAATTCTTTTCATTAATCTTATATGACTTGATAAACCACAGACTTAATAAGCCTTTATGGGCAAACTGGAGAACTTTCTTCCATGGCAAAACTTTCAAAAATATTTTGTCGCCAATCTGAAACTCCATTTCTTTTCATTCTCATCCTCAGTCCTCGAATACACCAGGATGTTGTCAATAAAGACCACTAGAACCGATCCAGATAGGGTTGGAACACTCGATTCATTAGATCCATAAAGGCTGCTGGTGCATTGTCAGTCCAAACGGCATCACTAGACACTCGTAATGACCATAATGAGTCCTAAACATTGTTTTGTATAATCAGTCTCTTTAACCCTCAGTTGATGGTACCCAGATCGAAGATGAATCCTAAAGAAAACCAAAGCTCCTCAAAAATGGTCGAATAGGTCATCAATTATCGGTAAGGGGTACTTATTCTTAATGGTCAACATATTCAGTTGCCGATAATCGATGCACATACGCATGGATCCATCCTTCTTTTTCACAAACAAAACTGGTGCTCCCCATGGAGACACATTAGGTCGGATGAACCCCCGATCTAATAACTTTTGGATTTGAGCCTTAAGCTCCACAAGATCCTTCGGTGCCATTCTATAAGGGGAAATGGATACCGGAGCTATACCAGACAGGAGCTCAATTCCAAACTCAACTTTACGGTTTGGAGGTAACCCACGCAATTCATCAGGAAAAACATTTGGAAAGTCTTTGACTATTCTGATATCCTTAATAGAAGAAACCCCAGAATCTGAAACACCAATGCAGGCTAGATACGCCTCACAACCCTTACGAACCAATTTCTCGGCCCTTAATGCAGAAATCACATTTGACAAGTAATTTTGACGTTTCCCAATTACAACTACCTCGTCATCCTCTGCAGTTCTCAGTACCATCCGTTTAGTAGCACAATCTAAGCTCACTCGATGCTTAACCAACCAGTCCATTCCCAGAATTAAGTTAAATTCTACAAAAAGAAGTTCCATCAAATCTGCCAAAAAGATAACTCCTTGAACCTCCAAAGGTACATCTCTGAACAGTTTATCTACCTTTACAGACTGCCCCAATGGACTCAACACAATAACTTCACTTGCAGTACTCTCACTCAAGATATCCCAAGTCTCAGACACATTACAAGTTATATAGGAATGAGTAGATCCTATATCTATCAGTGCAGTATAAGGTACATTATAGACAAAGAACGTACCTGTTATAACATCTGAGGCATCTCTATCCTCTCGGTGATGTGCATTATAAACCAAAGCTGGCTGGCTCACCTCAGTATGACCAGCACCTCTGCCCGGTGCCCTCTGACCAAGGCCCAAACCAATTCCACCTTTGGCTTGACCACGGCCTCTCAGTGGCTACTGAACACCCCTCGGAGGTTGTACTGTACCCAAACCTATAGCTCACACCTGATCGAGCCTCCATGGACAATCTCTGATACAGTGCTCCAATGATCCACACCTCAAACATGCCCCAATCGTTTTCCAATACTCGTCCTGATGGCGTCTTCAATAATCAATACAGGGCTGCAGCCCTATAACAGCAATAGGGGGCCCAACTCTGACCGGCCCATCAACTCTAGCCTTTTTCTTAGGCCTCAGAAATGAACTTGAGGGCTCCGAATCCCTCTTGTTTCTACCTCTCTCATTCTCACAGTTTTGGTGCTCAGCGCTCTTCAGATCCTCGACAATCTTCACCTTATCCACTAAAGTAACAAAATCTCGCTCCCTCTGTGGAGCTATCAAAACCCTTAGGCTATTCTTGAGGCCATAATCGAAACGGACACACTGCTCGTACTCAGTCGCCACCATGCCTCACGCATAGCGGCTTAATCATAAAAATTCAGCCTCATATTCGGCCACTAATTTGTCCCCCTATGTCAGATTTAGAAACTCCCTCTCCGGGCATCAACATAACTAGTGCCCACATACTTTCCTTCAAAAGTAATCTTGAAAAATTCCCAGGTCAACCGATCGGGCTGAGTACCCTTTTTAACCGTAAGCCACTATTGGTAGGCTTCATCTCAAACAGTGACACTGCACCCTTTAGTTTTTGCTCGGGGGTCCAATCGAGATCATCCATGATCCTTTCCGTGGCCTCAATCCAATATTCAGTCACATTAAGGGCAACTCTAGCAATTCGCCTAAAAATCTCAACTCCATTAGACCAGAGTCATTTCATAACTGACCCACGGTCCACAACATTAGTATTGGGCCTAGCAGCCCTCTCCAGAATCCGCAACATGGCCTGGACAATGCGTCGTCCCCAGCCACACGATCATGAGACCCAGTCTTAGTCACAGGTAAAGCTGGCGCCTCCCTAACTTCAACTTTAAGCATGTGGCCAGATGACGAAGACCCTGCCCGAGCATCTCCACGGCCTCTGTCGCAGCCTCTTGTACCCCTTCCATGAGTACCTCTGGTGCTCATTTTGAATTACATTTTATCTGTATTAACAATTTTATGCATTAGTTTTACAGTTCTAGTGTTTATTAACAGATATTTTATGGAAAATAGTATTAGTAATTCAGAGTTCATTTTCGCAGATCGTAGTCTTACAACAATTTTTGGTTTACCCTAAATAGAGTATTTTAGTACAGTCTACTATAGTACAGTCTACTACCTATAGTAGTTTCAGTATTTTGATTTAAACAAACATCAGTTTCTGAAGACTTACAGAATCGACGCTGGAGACTTGGTGTACCACACATTCAGTAAAAACATTTCAAAAATACTTTCAGATCATTCGGAACAGTTCTTTTTTTTGGAAATTCCAAGTTTTACATGAAACCCAAATCTACAGCCGAGTTTTACAACCTGGCTCTCATACCATTAAATGTAACACCCCAAACTCGGCCCAGACGTTGTGGCTGAATCTGGCAATGTACATTGAACTATTTTTCATAAAGTATAATATCGTTGAAAATCCATTCTATATTTAACCTCTTTGTGATCTTAACGAAGATTTTTAGGATATCTCGTTCATTTCCAAAATTTAAGTTATTTGGCAAAAAGTTAATCATATTAAATTCTTATTAATTTTAAAACATTATTTCTTGCGGAAGCTTTAAAACATGTTGCATAAACGTGGTTTTTAAAAAATATTTATCTTTTTGAAAACCCGCATCCTACTTCTAGCAGATATAAATCTAAATAAATAAAACCCCAATTAAAGATTAAAAATTTAAAGAGGCCTTAATACATTAAAAATACCCAAAATAAAACTACTTATAATTTAAAACCTAATGAGAAAGTCCGTGTGGTTGTGTGGCCATCTTTGAGTCCCTCGCAGCACGGACCGGCCTAAGCCTGGGGATTATCTGTACAGATAAATAGATGGGTGAGTTATAGAAACTCAATATGTAATCCCATATCAACACCAAACAGTGAGCATATACAGTCTGGGCCTAAGCCCAGTTTAATAACGGTTCAGTTTCAGTGTGGGCCTAAGCTCAATGTGTAAACCCATTACAGTATCAATATCAGTGTGGGCCAGAGCCTATCTCAGTGACAATACAGTACAAATATTCAATCAATAGATCCTACCCAACTAGTCTCTACACTCCATCTCCGTCCAACCCTACACTCCATGTGGGGATAAAATTAACCCACCCATGCCTACACTCCAAGTAGTACCGGTTGTGGCACTAAATAGTACTTACAGTAGAGCTGCCAGTACAATACACTTCCTCCAATCATAATAAAATCCATCCCCATGCAACATATCATGTCGTGTCATTATAACATACATGTATTCAATATATGTAAAGTGACATGCTCAAATATAATCATACATCTCATAGGGGCATATCAGTTATTTTAACACATAAGGGCATAATAGTCAATTTATCAATTAAGGGTCTGTGTTCACTTACCGACCCAACAATAGGTCCACAGTCGTCTCGGGCGACCCGTACAACCTTAACAGTCAAATAGTGAAAATAGGCCTACGGCTCATATTGCGGGCCCATGTGCGCCCATACGCCCGTGTGGCCCACATAGCCCAGAAATGGCCTTACCCGTGAGGATAACACAGCCTGACCCAATATTCTCCACATGTTCGTGTGGTTTACCTGTGTGGGGCTCACACAGTCTAGTTCGACTCCAAGTGGCTTAATACGGCCTCAGCCCATTATATCGCTCATGGCCGGCCTCAATGTTCATACGCCCATGCTTAGGCATACTGACTACCACACGTTCGAGCACACACTCGTGTAGTGTCGTTGGTCACTTATTCTGGCTTTTGTCGATTTAAAATTAGGGCAATGTTTACACACTTGATGCGATTTAAAGGTAATGCGCACTCTGAATGCCGTTATAACTAAACTAAATCAAAATGACATCTAATCAGTTACTTAACTCATGTTTCAAATGAGATCTAACAGAGTTCCAAATCGATCATAATCTCCTTACCAAAAATCAATCATAATCGCACCCTTGGTTCTTAGGAGACGTGCCAATCAACCTCGATCACCACCTATACAAAAGTCACAACCTTTTATTAAACCCATACTTGAAGTATAATAAAATCTCAATTGCACCACACATATCGCCTAACACTATCTTTCATATAGTAACCTATGATTCTTTACAACAAACTCTAAGCCACTTACCAACAACAACGGAGCAGATTGTAGATCAGTGATGTAGCGTGCAAAGAATCGAGACTGAGGATTGATCTAAAAGGTAAATAGAGGGGTAATCGACAAGAAGAGAAAAAGAAAAGAGATGGAAAATATGGGCCCAACTCTTCCACCCTTCTAAATCCCATATTTTCCTCCTAAAATCCCTCCATCGTGCTCTCTTCAACCACCAAATTCAAACCCCACTTAACTCAGCAGTGTTTCGGTCAACCTGTACTACCCACATGGCAAGTGCAGCAAAATAAAACACTCCCCTGCGCAAAGCAGGACTCGAACTCAAGACCTTCAGTAACAGTGACACGCCACCTATCCCTTAGACCAGTAGGCCCATTCTAACATAAAACACCCACTTTTATTTAAAAGCCCACTATCTACAGCCAAGGGTTTATCCATTTAAAACAAAATTTTTGCATAAGCCAAAGCTTGAACCCAAGACTTCTCAGACACTTCCTAAGACACCTAACCACTGAAGTAGACATGCAATTGTATACTAAAACATACGAAAATAAATACTTAAGATTTTTGGGGCGTTACAAATATAAGCCAAAATAAGCCAATTTACATGGCTTCACATTACATCAAACCCTTAACCATTACAAGCCGATACCTTTGGCTAAATCGTAATGACACATTCACAATTGACTAAGTCCCTATACATGCCATAAAATTAAGAGGTTTGTATTCAGTTTTAGCCACGATGATAGCTTGATAGTGTGATGACATCTCCGGTGATCTCCAACCCGAGCTAGCTAATTTAATCGATAAGACATGGGAAAGGAGGGGGTAAGCTATATAATATAACTTAGTAAGTTCATATGCAAATAATAACAACTATTAACATTTATTTACTTTATCCATCCATAAGAGTACTATAATATCAATTAGCATTAGATTTTAAGATTTCTACTTATTCATTCATAGTGATTACTCCTTTAATTAATAAACACCATTTACATGCCTTGGCATTAGCCTAGCCACTATAGTTTTCCTATTATAACATATCACATTAACTAACAAGTTATTTCCATCCTCTGAATCACATGCACATTATTTGTGAGTAATCATAATTTCAGCATATAGTTCAATAACCTTTCACTTGTTTAAGCTTGTATCTTACTATATTCTCATAAAGTCTTTATTCGGTAATTATGCCTGTCGTTCTTTTCCTTATATCCAATGAAACACAATTTTAATAAATGAACCGTAATATATCACAATCAATTAGACTCCTAAGCCTATCACATGATCATTATAAAATCTTATCATGTATCCATTCATCATAAATGTAGACCATTTGTCACAAGGTTATCAATGTTTCACAAGCATAACTTGTTCATTTACATTCTCACCAAGAATTCATGATTTATCAAATTCACTTAACATGAGTTCCGTGTACATACCTATGCCACTCGTAATATAGTCACATACTTTCTCATTTTTAGCATACCTGTTGAAATACAATTCAAGCATATAAACATATTATGTCACATCTCAATTCGACCAATCAGCCTAACACATTATTATCATTCATATTCATCATATATCAAACATCACGGGTATGTGCACTATCAATCACAATGGGTAATAAACAATTATTTCCGCAATAATCATGAATTTACAATTATAGGCTTATGTACATGCCTGTTTACTTGTAGTAATTTCATTCTCATACTCATATTTAATTTACCTGTTGAACACATTGGAATACTAAGTATGCTCGAGGATCTCATACTCTTAGCATCGTATCAATACCATATCCCGGTTATAGCTTTACATGAAATATCATATCGATGCCATGTCCCTGACATGGTCTTATACAGAATCACACACCGATGCCATATCCCAGATATGGTCTTATACGGAATCTTAGTAGCTCTAATATCATGACATTTGTATTCTACCCTTGAGGTTAAATCGAGATTTCTCATTTCTCGAAACCTTGTCAAAATCATCATTAATCCATTTCATAAAAACAAATGTATAGAATTCATGCAATATCAAAATATTAAATACATAACATAAGGTTGCATTATTTACGCATGAACTTACCTCGACACCAAAATGGCAAAAGGGACCTAACCGTCAATTTCTCGTTTTCCCCCCATTCTAGGTTCGAACCTTGTTTTCATTGATCATAATATCACATTTAGTCTATTTATTAGTCACATTAGTCAATGTGATCCAAAAATCATACTATGATAATTACATTTTTGCCTCTAAACTTTATCATATTTACACTTTTTCCCCTGGGCTTGTAAAATGATTTTATTCAATTTATTTGCACTTTAAGCCTAGCCGAATCATTTTCATAACTATAGCAGCCCACAATTTCCACTAAATCACACTTTTATGACAAAATTTATAACATTTACCAATTAGTCCTTTTTAGCGTTTTCACCGAAAGCTACTTAGTAAAAGTCGTTTAACACACAAAAAACATTCATATTCCTCCCTTAAACATCAAAATACACACATGTAGCACATGGTTAAATTTTTAAACATCAATCCTAGCTCAAATAAATGGTAGAAATAGATAGATTTTGTTACAGGGATTGCAAAAACGTAAAAATCATTAAAAATAGGGCTAGAACGGACTTACAATCGAGCTTGGAAGCTTTGAAAACCCTAGCCATGGTTTATCCATGCAATTTTTAGCCAAGGGGTTGAATATGGACAAAAATTGGCTTTTAATTTTGTTTTTAATTCATTTTAATAACTAAATAACCAAAATGCCCTTAATAAAAAACTTTGGAAACATGCCTAACCATGTCCATTTTTGTCCACCAACTTAATCAATGGTCTAATTACCATATAAGGACCTCTAATTTAAAATTTCATATCAATTGGACACCTCTAGCATGTAGAACTTAACTTTTGTACTTTTACGATTTAGTCCTTTTGACTAAATTGAGTGCCCAAACGTCAAAATTTTCAAACGAAATTTTCACGAAATCATTTTGTGATATCATAGACCATAAAAATATAATAAAAAAATTTTATTACGTCAAATTTGTGGTCTCGAAACCACTGTTCTGACTTGACCCTAAATCGAAATGTTACACCTCAAGCCCTACACATATCCTCATTGCCCTTGTTAGTCTTATATTCCATCATAACATCTCAAACATATATGGGCACAACAACAATCAAGTTTCCATGCACATATTCTTTCCTCAACATGTATTCATTTAACATGTATAAATCATCTCTTTATATTACAAGTAAAATTTCATAATAGTTCATCTCGAGTTCAGATCATTTCATATCAAAAACTTTACCCATATTACTCAGAATATCAAGGTCATGATTAGTACACTCAAGGTGTACAAGTCGATAATCAAGAATGAACATATATTCATCAAATAAAGTCCATGTACAAATATCATCATCTCATGTTTTCATATATCATTTGTCATGTATCATCATTTTCTTGTATTTTAGACGGATACGTGTAATAACTCATTTTATCATTCATATCTTCTCATGTCTGGAATTGTCACCCGTTGAATTTATTCAGAATATCAATGAATACGTAGATAATACACTCGAGGTGTACGAATCAGGATTCGTCAAATCATGTCCAATGGTATCGATAAGGTACTAGATCAGAGAGTGCACTCTTGAGCCATACATGTCTACAACAGGATTACCAGTCCAGGCTAAATCCTTTTTATGACATATGCTCTAAGGAGCTTGATCTGGATTACCCGTCCAGGCTAAATCCAATCTATAACATATGCTCGAGAGGACTTATATCATGATTACTCGTTCGGGCTAAATTCTTTTTGTAATAAGGTCAATAGGATTACTCGTCCAAGCTAAATCCCGTCAGCAACAAATGTAGGACCTCATTCATTTCGGGAAATCACATATCCATCGATTTTCCATTTTATTCAACCGGGATTTAAACAATTTTCTCAAGAATTATAGGGCATGTGATTATTTCATACATCCACAACATTCACATAATTTAAATAAACACATTCCACATTCATTTCAAGCATTTAAGTAACATTCTCATTGTTTATCCTCTATCATCTATCGGGCATTATCATTTAATTTAAACATTTTTATTTATTGGGCTTGATCAGATATCTAATCATTTCACATATTTATGACATTTATACAATTTATATAAACACAATCAATGCAAGCATGTAAATAAACACAATTTAGTTACACGAACTTACCTCAACAATGTTCATGTACGTAAAATCTACTAATCTAACATTTTCCTCTTTCCTCCTTCTAGCTCTGAATTTGGTCTATCCAGATCTATATAAGTAAATTTTACATCAATTTCTCATATTTCATACTCAGTTGGACTCAATTTACATCCTAGGCAAAATTACCATTTTGGCCCTAACTTTTTCATAAATTCCATTTAGTCCCTAGGCTCGAAAAATAAAATTTGTGCAATTTACTCCCTATTCCAAGCCTAACTAAAATCCCATTACAAAATTTACAGCACATGTATTCATAAAAATTCAGCATTTTTCTTCAATTTCACAACTTTACAATTTAGTCCATAAATCATGTTTTCATCAAAAATCACTTTGTAAAAGTTGTTTATCTATCAACAACCTTTCATTTTCTACCTAATTTTCAGCATATACATCCATGACCTAATTTTCATACTCTGATAAGTTTTCAAATTAATCCTCTAAATAAATAGATTAAGCTATCCCTGTTTCAAAAATATCAGAATTACTAAAAACAGGCCAAGGAAACTTACCCAATTTGGCCATGAAAGTTTCTTCTCTCTCTCCTAGGGTTTCCATGTATTTTTGGGGAAGAAGATGATAAAATAAAATGATATTTCTTTTTGTCATCTTTTAATGAATTAAATTATTTCACTTTCCAATTTAGTCTTTGCCCTTTTTCTAACTTTCCATGGATGAGTCACCAAAATATCTACATACTTTCTTTAATGGTTTAATTACCATATAAGGACCTCTAGTTTTGAATTCGATCGCTATTTAATCCTTATAGTTACTAGAATTCAACTTTTGCATTTTTATGCAATTTAGTCCTTCTCGTATTTAAACACTTAATCGATAAAATTTTATCATCAAAATTTTCACATGACACTTTTAGCATATTATGGACCATGTAAAAAATAAATATAATTTTTATTTTCGGGTTGGATTTGTGGTCCCGAAACCACTGTTCCGATTTCACTGAAATTGGGCTGTTTCATTAAGGACATATGATGAAAATTTTAATGATGAAAGAGTTGCAAAGTGATCAATTGGAAAATGGATTCTTGATAAATTTTGAGTTAAAGTTGGTATTTAGCATTTGAATTTATATATGTTGTTTGGACTAAATGTCATATGGTTGATGTTTTGAATGCTATTATAGGTGAATTTGTTTCATATTGATTCATATAATTGTTAATTGGTTAAGGTAAGTTATTTTTTTATATTATATGAGCTTATTAAGTATTTTATATACTTACTCGGGTTACTACTTTTCCATGGATTTTGAACAATCTCGAATGTGTCGTCGATCGGATCAATGAGAAGCATATACCTTTTGTCTCCTGATTCGGTAAACTTTTGATGTTTTGAGTTTGGTTATTTGTGGCATGTACTTAGGAGGATTAAATATTGAAATGTAAAGCTTGTGTTTGTGGTTTGGCACGGTTGAGTTTGAATGAATATAAATCTTTAAATAAATGCATATGGTAATTTAGCATATAGATGTTTTTGACAAAGACATGGATAGTATTAAGTATTTGTTTAGATGATAGCATGAAATGACAATGGACTTTGGTATGTTAGTTAAATTTTTTCATTCGGTGTAATTGAGTTGTGTATGAAATGATTAAAGGCATTGGTAGTTATGGTACGTTTTGCTTGATGAAATTGGTATAAAGTTTTAGGTTATATTTTATACTTTACCTATTGATATTCTAGTTAAAGAAATAATGCTAGCATATGAATGTTTAGGTATGATTACCTTATCAAAAATGATAAAATTTCCTTATATTTTAATGGTTGAATTGTTGGTGCCACTGAGGGTATATTGGTTGCTTGTTTGAATGATTAGTAAATTGATGTTTTGGTCTTGTAACTTACATATTTTGGAGTAGGTTTGAATGGATTTAAATGGAACTATAGGTATTTTGGTATGAATGGTATGCAAATTGCTTAAAACATGTTATTTATGCGGCACACGAGCTACCACACGATTATGTGTCATGCACGGGTGGTTGACACGGTCGTATGTGTTAGATGGTCAGGGTAATTTTAGATCCACATGACATCAGTTAGTTACACGGTCCGGATACACAACCGTATGTCTACTTTCACACGGTATAAGCTCTATCATGTGATTGAGCAACACGGCCATATCCCTCCACCACACGGTCCCTACCTTGCCATAAGACTGTGTAATCCCTATTTTCATTATTTGCCTATATTTTATCAAAGTTTTGTTTTAATCAAGAATCATTCCTAGTTTATTTTAAATGTTTCCTAAGTTTGATTTAGGTCCCAATATGAACATGGAAATTATTGTAAATTATTAAGAATTGAGTGGTTGGTAACCTTGTTTTGCATTTTTTCTATTATTTTCTAAATGTTTCAGATTAGTTCTGATTTAGTTCTGAACTTGTTCAAAGATTTTCGTAAGCATGACTAAGACTTGATTTTGATTATAATGTGTGTTTAACATAGAATTAACTTATATTTATTGATTATTGAATATTAATGAATAATTTGCTTGCAAATATTTCTTACTGTTGTAGTATCCTATAGGTCGGATTTGATGACCAGATCGGGTATAGGGTGTTACATTTAGTGGTATCAGAGCTATGGTTTAGTCGATTCTAGGACTGAACATAGCGTGTATTAAGTCTAAAAATACATGCCACAATAACCTGTATTTTTATGTGATGCTTTTGATCCAACCTGACTATGTTTTTCTTTTAGATTTGTGATGTTGGCCCAATTTAATCTTGCCGTACCTAATAAAGTTGATAGTAACATTCTAGATTCTAAATAGGAAGTGAGTGTCAATTTTCTAATTCCATAAATGTTAGAAAATGATATGAAAATGTTTTGTTTTGCATAATGAATTAGTAGTCTTAGAGTTTTTGCAAGTCAATTTCGCGGCTCGACAATCTCTACCACCGATCATATCTATTTCAATACTCCTAGTCCTCAGAATGTTATTATGGTAAATGATCTGTAAATTCTTAATGGTAAACTAGTTGATCATGAGATAGATGTTTTTGAAGGAAGAAGAGATAGCGAATGTACTGAGAAAAAGAAAAATAGGTTCAAGATTAGGAATTCACGGAAAAGTAGTACAGTTAGATTATCTTCGATACTTTTGAAACATCCAAAAGCATTTATTTACTTCTTTATATGTGACTTTAGAAAATGTTTTATACAAGATTAGTCAAAGAAGCTAAAGATTATCAGTGATTAGATTATTAAATCGTTATCAATTCCACAGAAGAACAAAAGATTAGGAATTGCTGACAGTGTTACTGCCAGTCTAAATGAGACCAGATATGCCTTAGTGATAAATCTTGAAAATAGTTATATTTCATGCCTTTAGATCTAGCTAATTAGAAATGAATAAATTCGTTTGTTAGCTCTTCATCATTTTGGAAAATTCCCATTTTTTTGTAATTGAATTTACATAATTTCATAACCAATCATGAATGATTGACCAAAGCATTGATGCAAATAATATCCAAATACCAAATTCCTTCCCTATAAAACTTTCACAAGGAAAAAAAACCCTCTTGGGAAGATCAAAGAAAAACCATGTTCCTCTTCTATTTTCACAAAGAAATTTTCCAAAACTTTTGAACCTAATTTTTTCAAAAAAGCATGGATAGTACTTTTGTGTTACAAGCTAAAGTTTTAACACAAAAGAACTAAAGTATATATTTTATTCGATATAAACTTTTTTTTAGTTGCATTTTAAAATATTCCATTAGTATTTTTCTTGTTTTAGCATTGCATTAAGAGCTTGGACTGTACTTAAATGCTCATTATTTTGAAATTGCTTATGGAAGGGTTGTGTGTGGTGGTGGATTGATAGGTGTAGAATGAGAAACAAGAAGTAAATGAGTGAAGGTTTGCTGGGGCAAAGGGTTAGATAGTTTGTTAACACAAATCCCATGTAATGTTAGGAAGATGCCCAATCAGCACTCAAAGTGTACTTATATTAGGCCTAATTGAACTTGTACAAGATATATCTACCTGAAAAATAGGGAAGAAAATCATGGGCTGTTGGATTTACCTTAAGGAAAACGATTATAAAAGCCAAAGGAGGAAACCCTAAAGGGGACAGAAAAACAAAAGAGAAAAAATAGAGATCCTTAGGAAAAAAAAATAGGGTAGCAGTTGAATAGAGACGGGTGAGAAAGACGAAGGCAGTCCCTCACAGCCACCACAGGACACTACATCGCTGGAGTGTGGGCTGGATAAGCGGAAGCTATCTTCCCAAAGTTCTTTTGTTATTTCTTGATTACTTTTCATTAATTGATTTGATGAAAATGATGTTGAATGATACTTTAGATTTAAATTTTAATTGCCAACCCATGAGCTAAATCTCATAAGGTTGGGATTACTTGATGAAACTTTTATTTTCTTTAATGACTGAAGGGTAGATTTCTTTAATACACTGTTTCATCCAATGGTTTTTTAAGAAATTGCATGTTTGTAAACTCTAGACATAGATGGACGTACAACATGTTCATTAAATTAATCTAATCCTGATAAGGTTAGGTTCATGAGATTGAAATCGAATGATATGAGCAAGTGTTTGACTAGATACTTGTAGCAGCCTCTAGACATAGAGCAACATCCATACAGAAAGAAAACAAAATAATGTAGGGTACCGTGCTAAAGGCCTATACGCATATATTGCTTAAGGTAATGTAACTTGAGGTCTTGTTTTTGTAAGAAGCAGACCATTTTAGAACTCTTCTAAGTAATAGATTGAGTATGGTTTTTCCAAGGCATTACTGTTAGTAAGGGTAGATTCTTAGTAATCTCGACTTTCCAAATCAACACCGTAGACCCTCTATCCTTTGCCGTAGTATCTTTGCCATAGCATTTTTAGTTGTTTACTTGCTTGTTTGCATATTATTGTAATCATTCTCAAATTTTCCATTGCATTCTTACTCTTGTCTTGTCATAGCATTTTCCATTATTTATCAGTTATATGTATTGAACACGTCGTTATTCCTTCAAATTACCACTAATTCTTATCATTATTTTTGTCATAACATTAATCATACTCATTATAATAAATCGACCATTTTATACCTAACCGATCCATGTGGAGACGATCTCACTTATCACTTTATTACTTAATTCAACATGTATACTTGCACAATTTGCAAATCAATTCACACGCAACAAGTTTTTGGTGCTTCTATCAGGGACTAACAGTTTAGAAAAATTTGGCTTTGTTAGTTTATTTAGTTCCATTAGTTTTATTTAACTTAGTTGTAATTAGTTTTTAGAGGTTTGCTATCAGTGTATGAGAAGAGGCATTCCTGCTAACGAAAAATATCCTTTTGACTTAGAGAACAAGTGAAATTTGCGGAGGAGGCAAAAAGAGCTATGAAATATGGCTAGAAACGAGAATGATCATAGTCTCAATGATAATTGGTCAAGATGTTAATCCTACTATTCATCATGTGATAGATGATCGAGATAGACCAATTCAAGAACATGTTGTTCCAATTCTGGATGATTTAAATCCAGGGATAGTCAGACCACACATACAAGTTTAGCAATTCGAGCTAAAACCGATAATATTTCACATGTTGCAAACAGTAGGAGAGTTTGGTGGATTACTATTGTGTGTAAATAATGCAAATGTGCAAGTGTACATGTTGATTCAAGTAATATAATGATGAGTGAGTATCGTCTCGATAGGAATTAGAAGTTGATTTGAATTGGTAAGTATTACTGAAAATTTAACGAATGAGACTATGCAAAAGAAGCAAATTATAAATTGGTGAAGGGAATTAATAAATGAACTAATACTATCAAATATAACTAAAAAATGACCAAACAATCTAAATGTTGTGGCAATTCACAAGGAACAAGTAGAGAGTATTTTTGCTATTGAATGATATTGGTTGGAATTGCTCAGGGAATATTTTCATAACATAATAATGCCATGTAAAAGTTATGACTAAACTACTGCCTAGAGATTTACTACTATAGTTTACTTCTTTTGAGAGTTAAACTTTAATTATTATTCAGAGTCTGTGTATGTCTACAAGACTCATGAATGATAACCCAATTAACGCTCTACACATGTATAGATCACATCTTCTATGTCTAGAGTGCTGCGAATATTCTTTTGAGTACTCGCCTATATCTATCGATTAATAATATGATGTATTTAATACTTTCAGATTCAAATCCATCTAAGATTATAACATGCAATCAAGTATGTCTAGAGCTTGCATGCATGCATTAATAAATAAGAATCAAATGAAACAATAATCTTAATCAAAATCATATCATGGGCATTACAGATAATTCAATATTCACGCAAATAATTCCAACCCGCTAATAATTAGCTCATGGGTTGGGCAATGAAATCCAAAATTAAATCATTCATCAACATTCTTCAAGTTTTACGAATCATAACATTCAAAACCAAGAAAATAGAACAAAGGCAGAACTATAGGAAGTTCTTGCTACATTCTAACTTCTTATCAAGATTCTATGATCTTCCCTTTTTTAGCTGCTCCCCTCTTCTTCTCTTCTGAATTGCTCCACCAGATTCTATTTTAGAGAGTAACTACTCTCTTTCTTTTCTTTTCTCTTTATAATTAGTCCTCTCCTTTTTTTTTTCTTTTCTCTTTATAATTAGTCCTCTCCTTTTTTTATCTTCTCTCTCCTCCTTTTATAGGGTAGATTTGTCCCTCTCAGCACACATATTTTACTTCTCTTTTTCAGGGTGATTTATTTGGTACACATACAGCTGGCTGAGAGTGACGTGGATTGAGTGCTACATCATCTTCCTGGAATTGCCATGGCATTTCTATTGACAATCTATCCCACCATTTGTTGTGGCAATGTTTCACCTCATTCGTTCTCTTTTCCTTTTCTTTTTTTTCCTTCTTCTTGCCTCTTTTATCCTACCTGTACCTATTACCAAAGACTACCAAACCTCTTTCTAGTAATTAAAAGTAACATAAATTTACAGTTGAAACACAATCTAAGCTTTAGTATGTAATGCTCTAGTAGTAAGTCTAAAATGCAAACATATTTTCTTAATTACAAGCAAATGCTTCAGTTTAGAGGTCTGAAATATAACTCTTTTCAAGAGTTATCAATTACCCACTGAAGATCCAAGACTACATTTAAGACTTTTTCTAGAAGTCTTTGACTCATTTAGACAACAGGGTGTTCCTGAAGACACCTTGTGGCTTAAATTGTTCCCATACTCTTTGAGAGATTGTGCAAGATTGTGGCTAAATGGTTTACCGTCGAGAACAATGGCATCATGGAATGATCTTTGCCAGAGATTTTTTCTATAGTATAATTAATCAAATATGAATACCAAGCTTAGAAATGATATCACATCTTTTCGGTAATCGGAGGATGAAACACTATATGAAGCTTGGGAACGATTTAAAGAATTACTTTGAAAATGTATGATGCATGGATTCCAGTACTGGATGCAAATGGAGTTATTTTATAATGGGTTGAATACACAGACTAGGATGGTAGTTGATCCTTCTGTCAATGGTACCTTGTTGGATAAATCTTATAATAAAGCATATGAGATTTTGGGAAAGATTGCAAATAATGATTATCAATATCCTACCATGAGAGTTGGGATGGGTGAAAAAGCTACTGGTGCCATGGAGCTTGATGCAATCACTTCATTGATAGCCCAAGTATCTTCTTTAGTTAATATGATCAAAACAATGGAGAGGCCCACTACAGTCCAAGAGATGAAATCAATAGAACTATCGTGTGTTTATTATGGTGAAGACCATGTTTTTGATGAATGCCCATCAAACTCAGCATTTGTATACTACATGGGTAATTTTAACTAGAATAATAACCCTTATTCCAACACATACAACCCAAGGTGGAAGTAACATTTGAACTTTAGTTGGAATAATCAAGGTGCGGGGAATTTAAACAATGTTCTGAGATAGAATGCTAATAGTGAATCACCTAGTTATAATCATCCTACGCTTTAATAGGGTCAAACATCATCTTCTACCTCTATCGAATCCTTACTAAAGGAATATATGACCAAAAATAATGCTGTAATTCAGAGCCAGGCTACATCCCTCAGAGCTCCTAAGAATCAATTGGGGCAGATAGCGAATGCTTTAAAATCGAGGCCACAGGGAGCATTGCTAAGTGATACTGAGAATTTGAGAACACAGGGGAAGGAACAGTACAAGCCCATCACTCTTAGAAGTGGGACACAGTTAGATTATGTTGTTCAAGATATCACTATAGAAGAGGAGAACTCTAGACTCAACTATGGAGAGAATTCAGAATCAACTAAAAAGCATACTTGACCCAAAATGGGTAAACAAAAAAATGTTGTAGTAGAATCAGATCATGTTGCCAACAAAAATACCATAGCAAAACAATATTAGCAACATGATGGATGACCACCTCTACCTTTTCGTCAGCGATTCCATAATTCTAAACGGGATGTTCAAGTCAAAATATTTTTGGATATTTTGAAGCAACGCCATATCAACATACCTCTAGTAGAAGCTTTGGAGCAGATGCCTAATTATGTGAAGTTTATGAAAGATATACTATCAAAGAAGCGCAAATTAAGAGAGTTTGAGACTGTTGCTCTCACTGAAAGGTGCACAACAATGTTGATGAATAAATTACCTCCAAAGTTGAAGGACTGAGGGACTTTCACTATCCCATATTCAATTGGAAATCATTATATTGGTAAGACATTATGTGATTTAGAAGCGAGTGTAAATCTAATGCCTATGTCTACTTTCAGAAAGTTGGGAATTGCAAAAGTAAGATATACTATGGTTACATTACAATTGGTTGATCGATCATACACACATCTGGAAGGTAAAATTGAAGATCTAGGTAAAATTGAAGATCTACTAGTAAGAGAAGATAAATTTTTTTATTTAGATTTCCTTATTTTAAAATGTGAAGTTGACTAGGATTTTCCAAGTATTCTTGGAAGACCTTTTCTTGCTACTAACAGAACTTTAATTAATATGCAAAAAGGCGAACTAGCCATGAAGGTAAATGATCAGCAGATCACTTTCATTGTATTTGATACCTTGAAATGTGCTTATGGTAATGAAAAATGCCACGCCATTAGGTTGATAGAAACAATAGTAGAGGAAGAGTTTAAAAAAAATTACCGCAACAATTCTGATAGTGATGAAAACTCACTTGAACGGAGTGACGTAGTAATTTTTAAGAATATTGGTGAACTTATGGAAGCCAAGCAATTTGTGGATAGACCAGGGAAGAAGTTTGAATCCTTGGATTTATCATATCACTCTTTTCCACGTCATTTGAATTACGCATATTTGGGAGACAACAGTACTTTGCCGGTAGTAATTTCTACGAAGTTGACACCCGAGCAAGAGGTCAATTTTTTAGAAGTCCTTCAGCTATCTAAGAAGGCATTAGGATGGACCTTTGCTAATATAAAAGGAATTAGTTTTGCTCTTTGCATGCATAAAATTTTGTTGGAGGAATGCCATAACAATTCTATTGAACAACAGAGAAGACTGAATCTGATCATGAAAGCAGTTGTCAAGAAAAACAATTATCAAGTGGCTTGGTGTTGGCATTATTTACCCGATTTTAGACAACTAATGGGTGAGTCATGTACAATGTGTACCCAAGAAAGGATGTAACAGCCTGTTTTTAGTCAAATCAGAACAATGTTTTGGAACCACAAATATGAGGTTGAAATAATTATTTTTTTATTGTTTTGAGGTCTATAGCATGATAGTATGAATGTGTGAAAATTTCGTTAAGAAATTTTATTGGTTCAATGCTTAAGTTGATAAAAAAAGGACTAAATTGCGTAAAGTGTAAAAGTGGAGTTCTATTAACTAAAGGTGTCTAATAGCTATGTAATCTTAAATTAGAGGTCCTTATGTTGTAACTAGACCATGGTTAATATGAGTGGAGAAAGATGTGCATGTATTAAGTGATTTTA
This sequence comes from Gossypium arboreum, assembly GCF_025698485.1. Classification (NCBI taxonomy): domain Eukaryota; kingdom Viridiplantae; phylum Streptophyta; class Magnoliopsida; order Malvales; family Malvaceae; genus Gossypium; species Gossypium arboreum. Next base: position 114,364,150 of record NC_069080.1, on the reverse strand, counting down.
ATGAATTATAACAAAGGTTATTTAGGTAAATTATCAAATAAACATAGTAAAAATAAGTAAAATAATTATATCATCTTCTTCAATGGTTTCTTTAACCAAAATTGAAGAACAAAGGACACTATTTTAGGGTTCATTCATTCAAATACAATAATTGCTTGCATGTAGGTGATTTTGACTCAGTTTTTAATGATTTCTATGGTTTCGGAGTCATTGTAACTTAATTTAGCTAGCCCAGGGACTAATTTGCAAAACTATTAAAGGTTTAGGGTTTTTCCATTGATTAATATAGGTGTATTTTGATGTTTGATGATAGAAAATGTATGCTTATTGTTAGATAAACAACATTTGCAAAGTGGTTTTTGGTAAAATTGTTAGTTAGGTATTAAATTCTAAAATAAATGAAAAATATGGGCAGCTATGGATCTATATAAAATTCGGTTAGTATGGGTAGGGACCTAATTGCATGAATTTATATTTTTAAGAGATAAGGACTGAATTGTAAAAATGTTGAAATATTAGGGATAAAAGTGTAAAGTTTTCATAATGTGATTTTAGGCTAAATTGAATAGAATGGTAATTGAATAAGTTAAATTTGATATTATATAGATCAAGAAAAACAAAGTTCAAATTTAGATCAGGGGAAAAACAAAGTGTTGGACTAATCGATCCATTTTGTCATTTTTGCATTCGAGGTAAGCTCGTATGTTAATAAGCATTGCTATAATTGTGTTTTAAATTCTTTATTATTAAATTTAACTGTGAATACGACTTTACGGATATGTTCGATAAAGATTCGAAAAGTGAAATCCCAATTAAATCTTAGGAATAGATTAGGATACAAATGACATGTCATTGGGGGTTATGTGATTTGAGTGTTGGTCCGTACATCCTACCGATGGCTAGGTTATCTAGTATGTGTTACGGATTCTCATTAGCTTGTATGAGCAACATCGTGTAGCTATGTCATGACCGTCAGCTTATGTGAGTAGACCCATTGATAGCACGAGAGTGAGCATTATATGTGATATGAGATTGAGATAGCTTCGGCTATGTACTGGCACTTAGGATGAAAGATTCACGAGTATCCAATAGTATTCCAAATAGTTCAATGGGTATATTAAGGATTTTGATGAGTATGAAATTGATACAAACTTACTAAGCTTTATAGCTTACTTTGCTTATTTTTCTTTGTTTTATAGAGAATATCAAAGCTAGCTCGAATTAGGAGTCATCAGAGATTGCATCACACTATTGAGCTTCCACTTTGGTACTTTTGAGCTTATGCTTTTTGTTACATGGCATGTATAGGAGTTATGGTCATTTTGGTATATAGTTTGGTAATAGATTTAGCCATTTGAGTTGGCTTGTAAATGATGAATGGTTTATTATGTGTATAGCCATGTGATTTGGCTTATTTTGGTATGTATGAGAAATGTATGTTTGATTGTGTAATAAGTCTGGTAATGCTCTGTAACCCTATTCCGGCGACGGATATGGGTGAGGGTTGTTACAAAGGAGGTGCGACAGTAGTGAATACTAATAACAACGAGCTTATTCTGACTTGTACTATCCCAGGATAGAAAGTATGCATGGACTATCGCAGGCTTAACAAGGTAACTAGGAATGACTATTTTCCCTACCATTTATTGATTAGATGTTAGATAGATTAGCTGGGAAAGCTTACTACTATTTTTTTGGATCGTTATTCAGGGTATAATTAGATTGGCTCCTAATAACCAAAAGAAGACCACTTTCATGTGCCCATATGGAAATTTTTCATTTAGACGGATTCCATTCGGGTTATGTAATTCCCCGGCAACCTTTCAGTGTTGTATGATTTTCATATTCTCAGACATGGTGGAAAACTTCCTTGAAGTTTTCATGGACGATTACTCTGTGTTTGCAAATGATTTTGAGGATTCCTTAAAAAAATCTGGAATTGGTTCTGTGTCGTTGTGAAGAAACAAATCTTATTTTGAACTGGGAAAAATGCTACTTTATGGTTCATGAAGGAATTGTTCTAGGAAAAATACCACCACAGAAAATGAGTTATTGGGTGTGGTGTTTGTATTTGATAAATTTTGCTCTTATCTAGTTTGTACCAAGGTCACAGTCTACATAGATCACTCTGCTATTAAGTATTTGGTGAGCAAGGAAGATGCCCAGCCAAGATTAATAAGGTGGATACTCTTGTTGCAGGAGTTCGACTTGGAAATTAGAGATCGAAAAGGGACTGAAAATCAAATGGTTGATCACTCTTCAAGGTTTAGAATTTGGAAATGAAGATGGCAATGACAAACTTATTAAAGAAGGTTTTCTAGATGAGCAATTGCTAGTTGCCATGACATTACCTTGGTATGATGATATAGTGAACTTTTTAGTAAGTGTGTAATGGCACCTAATTTCAATAGCCAAAGAAGATTGAAATTGCCTCACAATGCAAAGCATTATTATTAGGATGAACCCTTCCTATTTAAGCATTGTGCTGGTCAGATAATTAGAAAGTGTGTCCCTGATGACGAAAAATATAACACTCTGTAGCATTATCATTCAGCTCTGTACAGAAGACACTTTGGAGGAATGAGAATTGTTGCCAAAGTACTTTAGTTAGGATTTTATTGGCCAAGTTTGTTCAAGGATGTTCATGAATTTTATCAGTGGTGTGACCATTTTTAAAGGACATGAAATCTATCTAGGAGACACAAAATGCCGTTGCAAAATATTCTGGAGATTGAGTTATTTGATGCATGGGGAAGAAACTTTATGTGTCCATTTTCACTATCAATAGGCAACCTATAAATACTGTTGGTAGTGAACTATGTCTCTAAGTAGGTCAAAGCTATTGCGCTTCCTACTAATGATGTAAAGTCAGTAATGAAGTTCTTATACAAGAGCATTTTCACAAGATTTGGTACTCCTAGAGCCATTATTAGTGATAAAGGATCTCATTTTGATTGCAAGCTAGTGGCTAATGCCTTGCATCAGTATGGGGTGAAACATAAGATTGCCACGACATATCATCCCTCAAAAAATGGACAAGCTAAGATTTCTAATAGAGAAAGTAAAAAGATTCTAGAAAAATTGGTGAACCCAACTCGTAAAGATTGGTCCTCTAGACTGGTTGAAGCTTTGTATGTAAGCCCCGAATTTTGGGCCTAGAAGTTTTGGGTTTCTAAGCTTAGGGATAGTGAGGAGGTCACACACATGAGTTAAGTTGTGCAACTTAGTGTCAAGAATGGGCCTACTAGTCTGGTGGATAAGTGGAGTGTTATTATGTTAGAGGTCGTGGGTTCGAGTCTCGTGTGTGTATGTTGGAACATTTTATTTTGTCTGGCTTTAAGTTAGTATTTTTATCTTTTTATTTAATTAAATATTTATTTTAAAATTATTTTCTATTTTAATTTTTGATTATTTTATTTTTGGTATTCACGTTCCTTGTTTCCTTAGTCCTTGTTGCTTCCTCATATTTTCTTTTTGCTTTTGATAATAATACTCAAAAGAACTGATTTTGGCTTTTTGGCTCTGGGATTGTCGTTTCTCTGTCATCACCTCCGATCACACAACAGGTGTGGATTTAACTCCCTATTCTACTTCCACTTTTATTTTGCAAACTGTTGATTCGACATCTTTTGGGTATGATCTAAGCCTTTTATTTTAAGTTTTTAGTGGATGGAAGTGATGAGAAATCTCCACTTTTTGATATACTTTGATAAGGCACAGGTTAGGGACAATTTTGGTGGCTAAAACTGTAGTTTTGGGGCTTATTTAGGGTGGTTTTATGACCTCCCCGACGACCTCATGAGCATGTGCCGAGGCACACGGGTGTATGGGTTCAAGAACTAGGGTTTTCGGGCCAAATTTGGTGCCACACGGCTGTGTGGCTAATTTGAGCATTTTGTCAAAATTTACATGGCAGTATCCCTTAGGCACACTGGTGTGTGGGTTTGGAAATTAGGGGTTCTAAGTTTTGGGAGTCACACGGCCTGGCTATATGGCTATGTGGCTGATTTGGGGATTAGGGATCCCACACGGGTGTGTGTTTTGCAATATACAGCTGTGTCTGATGGCACATGGGTGTGTGAGACCCTTACACGATCGTGTCTACCCTGCATCTTATTTTAGTGAAATTGGACTGAGTTACACGGCCTATTCACATGATCATTTCCCTGCTTCACACGGGCGTGTGCCTCTGTCACATGGCCGTGTGCTACCCTTCACACGAGCGTTTGGACCCTTACACAGCTGGATTACTCCACACTGCCGGAGCACATGGGTGTGTGGCCCTATCTGGCCAAATAATTATTTTAGATCAAATTTAAATGCAATCATAACTCTGTGTGTTCCAACCCTCGACAGAGTTCTAGTAAGGGTATTTACGACACTGATCTGAGTTTGGATAATGTGTTAATAGTGATTGGTTATGTGACATGTTTGATTTTAAACCCTGTTAGCTGGGTGAATGTGTGTACAACTAGTCCTGTCTGGCTGTTTGAATACGTGTCATTTATATGCAAGCTTATTTTGCAATTGCTACTGAATTTGAGTTACGAGTGCACTCAAGACTGATTCTGTAACTAACTGATTGGATGTGAGTGTCTGCTCCTGAATAATTATCTGAGACTGGTATTCTGATTGTGTACATCTGACTGCATACATATATACATATGGATAAACTATTTTTTGAAGAGAAGGAAGATTGACTGAACTGAACTGGCAACTAATCTATTAGTTATTAGCCCCTAATACCCAAAGGGTCATGGGCGGTCCCAATACCCTGAAGATCGTAAACATTTGACTGTACTGCGGACTACCGCACTATATCGTACAGTACATACGTCAGCATTGTTACAGATCATTGACTGAACTGGCAGTTTTACTGCAACTTGACGGTATAGCGGTTTACCGCATTGCACTATACCGCATGTATGCTAGCTACACTACATACTATTATCTGATCTAACAGTTTATAATGCATGTCTGTACTGCGGTTTATCGCATTGCACAGTACAACTTATAAGCTAGCTTTGTTGCGTAATTTACGTGGCTGGCAGTCTATCTACATAATATTAGTCCCCATACCTAGAGGGTCAAGGACAGTTGTGATAGCCATCATTTCCAGGCTACCCAGGATGACATCAATTGGATTGTGCAGGGTTGGATAGGCTTTACAAGGTCCTGAGTGAAGTGATTGGTGGGATGAGCTTAAAGCTGCTATGAGAAGTGATGGGGGATGGAAAGGTGTATTGGCTTTATGGGTGGGTTTTTCTTAACTCAATTACATTCATATACATCATATCGACCGTTCTATTGGAATGTCTAATTGCTTGTTCGACTGAATTGTCCAATTGATTGTTTGACTAAAAGGCACCATGTGAATTTTGTAGACTTTGACTGTGACTATCTAACTAGATAGTTACTATGACTGTTTGAGGATTACTGCTACTGTATCTGAATGGTATGTGAGACTGTGTGTGTCTGATTGACCTATATGACTGTAAAGTACATATGGTGTGTGTTTGATTTTAGGCAAATTCGCTCAACTGTCATCTGTCTGTAAGTATGTTCTGCTTCTAGTTCCCTATTCTTGTTTCTGTAGTTTAACTGGTTTGATTTCACATCGAGCTCAAGTAGCTCACCCTCTCTTCTGTTTCCCTCTTCAGGTACAGTTTTGAATTCTATTGATGGGCTTAGTACATGGAGGTCTTGAATAGTTTTGGAGGAAATGAACCATAAGTTTATTTCGGTTTTTAATTGCTATTTGGTTTAACTGGAACTATAAAGTTTTATAAGACTGTGGTATAATTTCCATTTTAAAATTTTATTTGTATAGTTATTCTGATAAACTTGCAAACAGAATTTTAGATGTTTATATGTTTTTGGATTCGTAATAAAATATATGTTTTGGAAAATGGAATAAAGGTTTCCGAAAATGTTCTTCAGTAATAAATTGTGTATTTTTTGTAAAATTTTCTCACAATCACTTCGGTGATCAATGTAGCATTTCGAATTCTGTCTAGACTTTTAAGTCGGGTTTGGTGTATTCCATTTAGTGGTATCAGAGCCAGGTTTACAAAAACTTGACCTGTACTGCTACATAACCATGTGCGTGTGTGCTCGTTTTAAAAAGAAGAGGAAGGGGTTTTGATAAATTGTACCACTATAAGTTGAAATGGTTTGTATTTTCAAAATAGTTTACAAAAATGAACTGTTTGAGACTCCGATGCTGGTCCAAGTAGAAATTCAAAACTGTGTTACTTGAAATTTAGACTTTGCACTTATTTTATGTTGCTTTCTGAAAGTGTTGATATCCCAAGTTAGGCACAAGACTGAAATGGATTTTGAAGGTAAGTAGGATCACGAGAAGTCGCCTACTCCTCCCGGGTTTGAGATTGTTAAGGAGCCGGTAGTCAATGGGAGTCTGCGGAATCTGGGTAGCGATAACTCGGAGGTTGGTACTAAGGCATTGACTCAAGTTGTGAGAGATTTCCTAGAAAAAGTCTTTGAGGCTGGTTTGGAGAGAAATAGAGAATTGCTTCAGGGTAGATGCATGGATTGTGGGAAGAAGAGAGATTGCAGTTCTTTGAGGTTAGAGCCTCGTGCTGCGAAGTGTGTTAAGACGCATCTGACTGACAATAGAGATAGTGCTAGTAGTGGTACAAGCATACCGTCTTGTGAGCATTGTAAAAGGAGTCATTCGGGTGACTTCTAGAGGAAGTTAGAAGCGTGTCTAAGGTGTGGGTCTAAGAAGCATCGGATTTGAGATTGTCCACGGCGATTTTAAGTTAGGTATGGTAGGAAATGTTTGGATGTGTTGATTTTAGTATAGAAGTTGAATGTGTGAAATATCATTCTACTTCAGTGAATAAGTGTTCTAGGTGTGTATGAGAGGTTTCAAGTTCAAGTTTAGTATGATAGTGTTTTGGGATCAGAGTGTGCAGCGAAAGCATAGAGGTATAGTTTGTGATTTACGACTATTTTGTTAGTTGAAAATTTCGGGGACAAAATTTCTTTGAGGGCGAATTGTAACCCGTATTTTGGGCTTAGAAGTTTTAGGTTTCTAAGCTTACGGACAGTGAGGAGGTCACACACATGAGTTAAGTTGTGCAATTTAGTGTCAAGAATGGGCTTGCTAGTCTGGTGGATAATTGGAGTGTTATTATGTTGGAGGTCGGGGATTTGAGTCTCGTGTGTGTATGTTGGAACATTTTATTTTGTCTGGCTTTAAGTTAGTATTTTTATCGTTTTATTTTATTAAATATTTGTTTTAAATTTTTTTTCTATTTCAATTTTTGATTCTTTTGTTTTTGGTATTCACATTTCCTATTTCCTCTGTCTCTGCTGCTTCTTCATATTTTCTTTTTACTTTTGATAATAATACTCAAAAGAATCGATTTTGGCTTTTTGGCTTCGGGATTGTTGTTTCTCCTTCGTCGCCTCTTATCATGGAACATGTGTGGGATTTAACTTTGCCTATTCTACTTCTTCTTTTATTTTGCAAACTGTTGATTCGACATTTTTTGGGTATGCGCTAAGCCTTTGATTTTGAGTTTTTAGTTGATGGAAGTGATGAGAAATCTCCACTTTCTGATGGCTAAAATGGCAGTTCCATGGCTTTATTTGGGGTGGATTTGTGACCTCCCCTATGGCCACACAAGCGTGTGCCCAGGCACACGACCGTGTGGATTCAGAAACTAGGGTTTCTGTGCCAAATTGGGAGCCACACGACCATGTGACCAATTTGGGGATTTTGTCTAAATTCACACGGTCGTGTCCCTTGGGTACACGGGCGTGTTCATTTAGAAAATAGAAATTTTGAGTTTTGAGAGTCATACGACCTGGCTACACGGCTGTGTGGCTGACTTGGGGATTAGAGATCCCACACGGGTGTGTGTTTTGGCCATGTCTGATGGCACACGGGCGTGTGAGACCCTCACACGGTCATGTCTGTCTGCCCTGCATCATATAATAGTAAGATTGGAGAGTGAGTTACACGGCTTGTTCACACGACCTTGTCCCTACTTCACACGGGCGTGTGCCTCTATCACACGGCTGTGTGCTACCCTTCACACGGGCGTTTGTACCCCCACACGGCCTGGATTACTCCACACAGCCAGAGCACACGGGCGTGTGACCCTATATGGCATGATTTTAGGTCAAATTTAAATGTAATCGTAACTCTGTGTATTCTGGGCTCTAGTGAGGGTATTTATGATGTTGATCTGAGTTTGGATAATGTGTTAACTGTGATTGGTTATGTGACATGTTTGATCCTGAACTCGATTAGTTGGGTGCGTGTGTGTGCAACTAGTCCTGTCTGGCTGTTTGAATACGTATCATTGATATGCGAGATTATTTTGCAATTGCTACTGAATTCGAGTTACGAGTGTACTCAAGACTGATTCTGTAACTAACTGATTGGATGTGAGTGTCTGCTCCTAAATAATTATCTAAGAATGGAATTCTGATTGTGTACATCTGGCTGCATACATACATACATATGCGTAAACTATTTTGGGCCCCTAAAACCCAGTGGGTCATGGGCGGTCCCAATACCCTGAAAGTCGTGGACAATTTGACTGTACTGCGGACTACTGTACTATACCGTACAGTACAGTACATATGTCAGCATCACTGTGTATCATTGAATGAACTGGTAGTTTTACTGCAACCTAATGGTATAGCGGTTTACTGCATTACACTATACCGCATGTACGTTAGCTACACTACGTACTATTATCTGATCTGGCAGTTCATACTGCATGTTTGTAATGCAATTTACTGCATTGCACAGTACAGCTTATACGCTAGCTTTACTGTGTAATATAAGTGACTGGCAGTCTATTTGCATAATATTAGTCCCCATACCCAGTGGGTCACGGATAGTCGTGATAGCCATAATTTTCGGGTGACTCGAGACGACATTAGTTGGATAGTGTAGGGTCGGATAGGCCTTACGAGGTCCTGAGTGGAGTGATTGGTGGAACGAGCTTAAAGCTCTTATGAGGAGTGATTGGGGACGGAGAGGTGTGTTGGCTGGATGGGTGGGTTTTTCTTAACTCAATTGCATTCATATGCATCATATTGATCGTTCAACTGAAATTCCTGATTGACTGTTCAAATAAAATGCCCGATTGAGTGTTCGATTGACATGTCCGATTGACTGTTTGACAATGTAACACCCCGAACCCGAGACCGTCGCCGGAGTCGAACACGAGGTGTCAACAGACTTCAAACCACTTATTGAGAAGTTCCAGACAAGCTGCCAATCTGTGTGCTAGTCGCTTCAAAAATCATAACTTGAGTTTTACAACTCGAAAATCAGCTTTGTAATTTTTTCTGAAACTAGACTCATATTTCCATCTACATATTTTTTCTAGAATTTTGGTCAAGCCAATTAGTACAGTTTATTAGTTAAACTCTCCCATGTTACAGGGGCCGACTACACTGACCTTCATGCGTTACAACTCGAATAACTCCCTGTGCAGGGCTTCAATACTGGTGCCGTTTGTTTCTATAGAAACTAGACTCAAGGAGGAATTTATACATATATGGTATGACTCCTAATTATTTCTGGTTAATTTATAAAGAATTTTCAAAGTCGGAACAGGGAATCCAGAAACCGTTCTGGCCCTGTTTCACTAAAACCCAAATATCTCTTAACATACAACTCATGTAACCGTTTCGTTTCCTCCATATGAAAATAGATTCATCAAGGTTCATTTACATAATTTATTCACTATTTAATTCCATTCCTACTATTTTTAGTGATTTTTCACATCCACGTCACTGTTGCTGCCAGCATCATTTTCTAGGGTAGACTTTCTCTAACACATAGTTTCTATGATTCAACCACCCCTTTTTCATATATGGTCCAAAATATAAGCATGATGACCCATTCTAATGTCTGGTCATTGCCAAACACTTCCATGCCTCTTAATGAGCATATACATACCCAAAAGATTATAACATTATGCTCAAAACATTTATAAGCCATTTTCGCATGGCTATTCAAAATTTACATACCAAGTTCAAACAAAACATAATAGCCTATACATGCCGAAATGTTTTCTTAAACCATCTAAGAAGAAGATACCAAAAAGTCGCTAGACGGTGTGATGACTTCGATGACAGTCCCGAACACATAAAATGGATCAAGAACCTAAATAAACAACAAATAAGCACACCAAATGAGTACATAACTCATGAAGTCGTAAGCACTACTCTACCATCAACAATAACAATCATAAGTGAATAATCAAATAATACAAAATAGATGTTTCCAGCCATAACAAACTATACTGCAATTTCTAAAATTTTTGGTTCGATCTCATGCCAAATCCTTCAACCAAATCAAACGCCAAGTCAGCCCAATCGATTTGGATCCGTTTCCTCAAGTTGGAACAACAATGCACTAGATAATTTTATGCGTACACCGTACAATCCCAATTCGATATTTAGTTAGTAACTCAATCACTTACCTCGTTCATGCACAATTTATTTCCACAACCGAATGTGGCACACATAGTGCTTATTATGTTCGCACACATAGAGCTATAGCAAATCGCACACATAGTGCTATAGCAAATCGCACACATAGTGCTATAGTAAATCGCACACATAGTGCCATAGTAAATCGCACACATAGTGCCATAGTAAATCGCACACATAGTGCCATAGTGAATCGCACACATAGTGCCATAGTAAATCGCACACATAGTGCCATAGTGAATCGCACACATAGTGCATTTGAGATAGCCTCATGCCTCAACCTTCCAATCGGCACACATAGTGCCACATAGTCTTTGCACACATTGTGCCTTATGTCAATTCATCATGGTAAAGCAATTTACTAAAGTCAAATTGTACATATAATCATATTAATAAATAGGAGAATCACTCCGAAAAATATCTATCCAAGGAGTTCTCACAACAAGTGCTTAAAGACTTACCTTGCGTTGAGTATAACGGTTCCGACCGGCTACTCGATGTCCTTGGCTTTGCCCTTGCTTGTTTCTCCTTCTTTAACTTCTCGGGCTTAATAGATAAATAAACTAGTTTAATCATCTTGCTATACATTTATAGTTCAATTACACATGCATATGTATATTTGTAGATTCGCAACCCACATTACTAATTACTCATTTAGTCGATTATACACATGATTAAAGGTAACATCATGAATGGGCATACTTATATATATATATATATACATACCCGATTGTGCACAAAAAATTTGACTCAACCTCACCTATGTACTCCCTTTGATGGCGAATATGTATATATGTATAGTGTCATCTATAACATCATCTAAACACCTAAATTCTTCTAATGCACACTTGACCAACCTTTTTTTCCAATCTAGCATAGCTTCACCTCCAACAAAATGACTAACATCTTCACTTTCATGCTAACATAACAAGCAACTTAGTTCATCCACACAACTAACATGTCAATAGCATCAAGGTATCTACTATTTTTTTTTGTCAAATCCCAACTCTCCAACAACCCCAAATCCCACCATGGTTTAGATAGAATTCAAACTAACAACCAACAATACACATGAATTTAAAGGAATAACTCCAACATACCTCAACTTGGATACTAGTATGGCCGACTTCTCCAAAGCTTTTCTCTTTTCCTTTCACTTGGTTTTTCGGCTAAGAGGTAGCAAGGATGAACACCTATTTTTTTTTGTTCATTTTCCTATCATTAATCTTTATTTCCTCTATTTTAATATCTTACCAACATTAAATAATTATAACAACATGATCTTGGAAAGATGAAGCCATGCTTGGCCGGCCACTCAACTTAGTTTGGGGCATTTTGACATGCAAACCCAACTTTTCATAATTCCATACTATTTGGTCCTCACTTATTTACCTATCAAATTTTCTAAGTCTCTCAACTAAATCCTTTCGAGCAAGATTCACATTCCTAAGATAAAAATTGAATCACCAAATTTTTATACTAGTACTACCACACATATAAGGTATGCAAATAAAATTTTAACTAAATTTTATGACTCGGTTTTGTGGTCCCGAAACCACATCCCGACTAGGGTCAAATTAGGGCTGTTACAGACTAAAAGGCACTGGTGCCTATGTGAATTTTGTAGACTTTGATTGGGACTGTTTGACTAGATAGTTATTGTGACTATTTGAGGATTACTGCTACTGTGTTTGAATGGTATGTGAGATTGTGGGTGTTTGATTGACCCATATGACTGTAAAGTACATATAGCATATGACTGTAAAGTACATATGGTGTGTGTTTGATTTTGCATGAATTCACTCAACTTTCATCTGTCTATAAGTATGTTCTGTTTCTAGTTCCCTATTTCTTATTCTGTAGTTTAACTGGTTTGATTTCACACTGAGTGTGACACCCCTAATGTGACGCTAGTCGGAAAGTGGTTTCGGGACCACAAAACCGAGTCACAAAAATAATTAGATGTTATATTTTGTGCTTATTATATGTGGGATTTGTATGCGTGAATATTTCGTGCCTTGATTTTATCAATTAGGTGCTAATTTATAAGAAAGGACCCATGTGATAGGACTTGAAAATGTGATAGGTGAAATTTAAAGTGGCCAAATAATGCATGAATTATTGACATGAGGGACTTGCATGTCAAATTAGCCAAGAATCTAAATGGTGGCGGCCATGCTATGGGGTAAGGCATATTATAGACATATTATGCTAAAGTGTGTGGGAAGAATACTAAAAAAGAAGGAGTGGGAGGAGAAACCAAAGTTGTCTCCCCCATTCTTTGTGAATGGAAGAAAGAAAGACTTCAACATTTTTTTCTTTCTATCTTGCTCCTTGTCTCTTGCAAAAGAAGCTAGAGAGGAGAGGCCGGTGCATGTAGTGGAAAACCATGAAATTTGTTTGCTTCTAAGTTGAAATTTTCAAGTAAAAGGCTAAAAGGGGATTAAGGTATGTTAATGCTCTTTCATTGAAAATCTTTGTATATTTGGAGTGGTCATCAAGTATAGAAGCTAGCTCATGGCAAATGTTTTTGTAAAATTATGAAGATGACATTCGGTCATGGATGTTTGTATTTTTTTTTGATGTTGTTTTTGATGCTTTAGTGTATTGAGGGTTGATTATAGATAAGTTGAGCTTGGTAAAAATTGAATAGATGTGGCTTAATCGCTTGATGACAATTGGCTATGTTGAAGTGAAAATGTTTTGTAAATTGGTTATGGACATTCGGTTAAGGGAGAGTATTTGTGTTAGAAATCAAGATTGGATAGGGAGTTAGATATGTGATCTTTGTGTTCGATTATTGAATGGAAAACTAAAGGGATGAGGTTGCATGTTGAGCTTGTATTCGAATAATACAAATGAATTGCTAATGTGAGATGTTATGTGTTAATATGTGAATTAAGTGATAATTGATAATCAACTAAGTAGCTACATGGCATTTAGATATATATTATAGTAGCTGATTTTGGATTTGATTCTTATTGTGAATTAGTAGTTGATATGGAGATTAGACCGAATGAAATTTAAAATGTTAAAGAAATTATTTCGGCTAAGTGCTAACCTTGTTTATATTAGCCGAATGTGTATATGTATACCATGAAGTGGTTTAGCTTAAAGTACATCAAAGTTCTTGGAAGGTGATTTGCCGGGGATGGTTTAAGAAATGAATCTAATTTTGTTATGTATGTGATGACATTGCCGAATGTAAATTGAGTTGTTAAATTGGTTGATTTAGTTCACGAGCTCAAGGAATCAATCTTGTATAGCGGGAAGGCGAATGTAATTGAATAGCCGTTTTGAAATTGTTCAACAGTATCCGAGGTAAGTTCTCAAGTGTTTGAACTTTACTTTAGTATACTTAAAGATCGTATAAACTTAGTAGCGAGAAGAATGAATTTATATAGTTTAAGTGCCGAACTAGTCTTGACAGATTTGAGTTACTGCAGTATTGTAACTTTGAAATTTCACCAAAAATTGTAGAAGGCGAGTTCGAAGTTGAATAAAATATGAAAATGAAGCTTATTGAGTCTAGTGTCTTATAAAAGAAACTATGTAAGCAAAGGAATTTCCTATAAAGGTATATTTAAAGTTTTGTGAGACAGTGTCGGATTGACTCCGAAATTCCCTGTTTTGTTTTTGGAAAATCATTATAATTTGTACAAAAATGGTTATAAGATAAGATTTATATGCTGAGACTCCTTAATGAGTCTAGTTCCAAATGAAATCAAATAGAACACATTTGGAATTCTGTACAATGAAAAATTTGATTCGTAACGAAGAGTGGTCAGATTAGTCAAACAGTGAAGCAGGGGAAACTTTAAGAAAAATTTGGTATTGATTGGCCAAACCAAAAATTCTGAAAATTTCATGGATGGAAGATATATGAGTCTATATTCTGAGAAAATTGACGGCAAGTGATTTGGAGTCTTGTAGCTCCGGGTATAAATAATTTAGTGATCATTGCTCAGGAAAACAGCTCGTAGCGAATATGTGATTTTGTTGTAAACATGCATAAAAACTTGTTTTAGTTGCTCATAAGCTATTGATTGATCCCATACTTGAATTATAAATTGTGATATTTTAAAATGACACATGAGTGCTAGATGGATCTCTGATATCAAAATTTGTGAAATTGTAAGTTTATGAGTATTCGAATATGAAATGATAGTAAGGCGTGAAATTGAATTATTCGTTGGAAAATGATTGATGAAGATTCGGCCAAGACCAAGTCTGTACATAATAATATATGTGATGAGGCCTAATGGCCGATGTGATGAATGTGAAAATGTATATATATGTGATGAGGCCTAATGGCCGATGTGATGAATGTGAAAATGTATATATATGTGATAAGGCCTAATGGCCGACGTGATGAATGTGAAAGTGTATATATATATATATGTGGTAAAGCCGAATGGCTAATGTGAATGTTGTAACATGTGATTAAGTGTACATGAAACTTGGAAATATGTTCCGGGTGAGACCCGATGACTACGTGTGGAGATTATGTCCGGGTACGACCCGATGACTGCGTGTGGAGATTATGTCCGGGTAAGACTTCGTAATAAGAATTGCTTATAAATATACGCAATGCGAAAGGTTAAACAGGTATGTATTCCAAGTTTACATGTGAGCTTGATTTAAACTAAACCATAAGGTAGTTATGTGATGTATACGAGGGCAATCTATGAGACTATTCCCATGATTATGATGAGATGTGCATATTCGGATAAAGGGGTGGTATGCCCGAAGGAAGAGTGAAATAAAAATATGAACAACTATGTTATAACTTGATTGTTATCTGTTGACACTGCTTGAAACTTACTAAGCATTATAATGCTTACTCCGTGTACTTTGCTTCCTCTGTTTTATAAATCTCATTTGGAAGCTACAGGCTCGGGGATCGTCAGCAACTAGTCACACTATCACTATCCACTGTTTGGTACTGCTATGTTTTGGAATATCCTATGGCATGTATAGAATAGACTAGTAGTGAGAGGATATCATGGTTAATGTATAGGACTACCCTTTTGCTGTTTTTCAGATACGTTTTGTGATGTATGTGTGTACAGCCATGCGAAAATGGCTCGTAAAAGTGGGGTATGGCATTAGACTATTTGTGTTTATGTATATATGTATAGTTTCATGATGTGAGTATGGACTGGAATGGAAGTGTTGGGCAAATGATCAGCCATTGGAATGGCTAAATATGAGTATATGTGGACCTATGTATGACAAAACTCTAGTTGGTCCATGGAAACCACGAAATAGGTAAAGTTACCTCGAAAACAGATACGGACAGCAGCAGTGGTGAGCATTTGAAAAATCACTAAAATTTGTAAGAATGGAATTAAATAGTGAATAAATTATGTAAATGAACCTTGATGAATCTAATTTCATATGGAAGAAACAAAACGGTCATATGAGTTATATGTTAAGAGATATTAAAGTTCTCGTGAAACAGGGACAGAACGGTTTCTGGATCCCCTGTTCCGATTTTGGAAATTCATTGTAAATTAACCAGAGATGATTAGGAGTCATGCCATATATGTATAGATTCCTATTTGAGTCTAGTTTCTAAAGAAACAAACAGCATCAGTATTGAAGACCTGTTCCGGAAGATATCCAATTCGTAATGCATAAAGGTCAGTGTAGTCGAACCTTGGAATAGGGGAGACTTTAACTAATAAAATCTACTAATTGGCTCGACCGAAAATTCTAGAAAAAAATCTGTAGATGGACATATGAGTCTAGTTTTGGGGAAAATATTACGAAACTGATTTTCGAGTTTTGAAACTCAAGATATGATTTTTAAGGCGACAGTGACGCAGTAACCAGCTTGTCTGGAAATTTTTAAATGGACAGTGAAAATGATTAAGTTAAGTTTGTGTGCACCTTGTGTTCGACTCCGGTAACGGACTCGGGTACGGGGTGTTACACTGAGCTCGAGTAGCTCACCCCATCTTTTCTTTCCCCTTTCAAGTACAGTTCAAGATTCTGTTGATAGGCTTAGTACGTGGAGCTCTCAGACAGTTTTGGAGGAAATGAGCCATAAGTTTATTTCGGATTTTAATTGCTATTTGGTTTAAGTTGAACTGTAAAGTTTTATAAGATTGTGATATAATTTCTATTTTAATCTTTTGTTCATATAGTTATTTTGTTAAACTTGCAGACATAATTTTAAACGTTTATATGTTTTTGGATTCATAATAAAATATATGTTTTGGGAAAATGGAATAAAGGTTTCCGGAAATGTTCTTAAGTAATAAAGGGTGTATCACAATCACTTCGGTGATCAATGTAGCATTCTGAATTTGGTCTAGACTTCTAGGCCAGGTTTGAGGTGTAACATTATAAGCCTATCGTACTGTATTTAGAACACCGTTGGGGATGTGACCTTTAAGCTTTTTTATGGAAAGCCATGTCACCTACCTATTGAGCTTAAGCACAAAACATTTTGGGCTATTAAAAAATTGAACAGGGATTGGGTCACTGCTGACCATAAAAGTTGTTAGAACTGAATCAAATAGAAGAATTCAAGGCACATGCATATGAAAATTCTAAATTGTTTAAGGAGAAGACCAAGAGTTGGAATGATAAAAAAAAATTATGCTAAGGCAACTTGAACCAGGGAAACAGGTGTTGTTATTCAACTTTAAGCTGAAATTGTTCCCTGGTAAATTAAAATCTCATTGGTCAGGCCCTCTGAAGTAGCTCAAGTATACCCATATAGAGCTATTAGTATCAAAGACCTATAAACAGAGCGACATTCAAAGTTAGTGGATAACGCTTAAAGCACTACTTAGGTGCTTATGTGGATCGTGACAAGAAATCCATTTATATCCGATATGTTTGAGTTAGCAGTTCTGTTTTTATTTTTCCTTTCTTTAATTGCTTTACTTTCATTTCATTTTTATTATACGTTATCATTAATTATTTAATTTTGTTTCATATTTTTTTTTATCTTTGATTAATGAGTAGGTTTTCTAGAGTTTTAGAGACAAAATAAAAGTGTAGGATTATCAGTTGTGATACTAAGAGGACTTTGCCACAGCATCTTAGAAGGAAATTATGTCGCGACAAGCTGGGTGAATAAATGTCGAGGTACGAGGTAACATGGGTTGACCAGAAAAAAATGTCTAAGGGAGAGATTTTTGGATAGCTAGGCCCCTTCTGTTACATAGGTATCCAAAGGAGGAAAAGCCAAAAAAATTACTTTAGGGCTAGGTCACCTCACATTTTCCCACCGAAAAAATCCACTTTATTTTTCCCTCCTCCACTCCCTAAAAATTACCCTGCACGTTTCATTTTTTTGAACTATCAACATTATCACCTTTACTCACCTCTTTTCAATTGCTCACGTCTCTTACATTTTCCTCAAAGTTTCTATCTTTACTATTTCTTTCTCTTCAACTTCTCTTACATTTCCTTTGACCACATTTTTCGAGATTTCTTTCTATCCTCCTTTAATGGCATGAGTACAGACTACTTCTAAGGCTGCTGAATCATTGTGAGTCAATACTACCTGACCTAAAACCTTTTTCAATAATGTTGTGGCCACAAAATACAACAATAACAACTCAAAGTTCCCTTTTTGTTTCGAATAAGTATTTTTGTTCAAGGAAGAACCACACATGGGCTATGATGAGTCTGTGTCCTCCATCATAGAGATGCACAGGTGGAGTATTTTCTGTTTCAACTAGCTGAAGAGATGGTCAAGGTTCAAGAGCAGTAGGCTCAATATTGGACTTATGTGAAGAGAAGAGATTTGGCTACTAACAGATCCCTATAGAAGAACTTTACAAAGCCTGTAACACCCCATACCCGAGACCGTCGCCGGAGTCGGACACGAGGGGTTAACGGGCTTAATCCATTTACTTACACAGTCCACTTTTTAAAAATTTCCAGGCAGTTGGCTAACTGCGTCACTGTCACCTTAAAAATCATATTTTGAGTTCCACAACTCGAAAATCAGTTTCGTGATTTTTCCCTGAAACTAGACTCATATATGCATCTACAAATTGTTTTCTAGAATTTTCAGTTGGGCCAATTAGTACAGTTTATTAGTTAAAGTCTCCCCTGTTACAGGGTTCGACTACACTGACCTTCCTGCAATGCGACTTAGATAACTCCTTGTACAGGGCTTCAATGCTTATGCCACTTGCTTCTAAGGGAACTAGACTCAAAAAGGATTCTGTACATATATGGCATGACTTCTAATTATCTCTGGTTAATTTATAATGAATTTCCAAAGTCGGAACAGGGAATCCAGAAACCGTTCTGGCCCTGTCTCACAAAAACTTAAATATCTCTTATCATACTGTTCATATGATCGTTTCGTTACTCTTCTATGAAAATAGACTCGTCAAGGTTCGTTTACATAATTTATTCACTATTTAATTCCATTCATTCTATTTTTAGTGATTTTTCACATCCACATCACTGCAGCTGTCAGCATCTGTCTTTAAGGTAGGCTTTACCTATTTCATAGTTTCCATGATTCAACTAGCCCTTAAACATAAATAGCACAAAATATGATCATGATTAACCATCCCAATGGCTAATCATTTCCAAACATTTCCATACTTCTTAATGAACAACATACAATGATTATAATACCATGCCCAAAGTATACTTAAGCCATTTTTGCATGGCTATCCAAACTTACACAAAACCGAAAGGTACATGACCTACAACAAAAGGGTAGTCCTATACATTAACCAAAATATCCTCTCACTACTAGTCTATTCTATACATGCCATAAGATATTCCAAAACGTAGCAGTACCAAGCGGTGGATAGTGATAGTGTGACTAGTTCTTGACGATCCCCGAGCCTGTAGCTTCCAAATAAGATCTATAAAACAGAGGAAACAAAGTAAGCGGAGTAAGCATTACAATGCTTAGTAAGTTTTAAGCAGTGTCAACAGATAACAACCAAATTATAACATAGTTGTTCAGTATTTTATTTCACTCTTCCTTCGGCATACCATACCCTTTTCCGAATATGCACGTCTCATCATATGTAATAGGCAGATAAATTCTCACTTAATGGTGACCTCTTATGATCATAGGTACATTACATATTTTTACCTGACTTCCCACATTGACCAAATGCACAATAATCATAGAACAGTCTTATTGCTTTACTCACATGTGCATCACATAACGACCTTGTGATTTAGTCTAAATCAAACTTAAATATAATCTCAAATACATACCTGACCAACTTAACGCATTGAACGTATTTATTACTAATTGTCACTGTGAAGTCGCATAATCTTACGCTTTCCTTGAATCTTCAGCAAAACCTTTAGTTCGGGGCTTACCCGGAAAAAATCTCCACACGTAGTCATCGGGTCATTAGAGCTCGGATATAGTACGAGCACGAAGCCTACGGTCATTAATCAGTGATAATATTCTCGCATAAAGCCTGCGGGGTTTTAACCCGGATATAGTACTGACACAAATGCCCTTCGGGACTTATCACATTTATACATTTTCACATCCATCACGTTGGCCACTCGGCCCTATCACATATATACACTTTCACATTCATCACATTGGCCATTAGGCCTTATCACACATATACACTTTCACATTCATCACATCGGCCATTAGGCCTTATCACATATGTATACGCTTTCACATTCATCACATCGGCCATTAGGCCTTATCACATATGTATACGCTTTCACATTCATCACATCGGCCATTAGGCCTTATCACATATATATACGCTTTCACATTCATCACATCGGCTATTAGGCCTTATCACATATTTATACACATTCACATTCATCGCGTAGAATCTTAAATCAAAATATAAATTTTCATGTATTCACATCACAATTATTCAAATATACTTCACATACCACATATACTATCATGCACAGACTTGGTCTTGGCCGAAGCTACATCAATCATTTTCCAATGAATAATTCAATTTCACGCCATACTATCATTTCATATTCGAATACTCATAAACTTACAATCTCACAAATTTTAATATCAAAGGTCCATCCAACACTCATATATCATTTTACAATATCACGAATTAGAATTCAAGTATGGGTTTAATCAATAGCTTATGAGCAGCTAAAACAAGTTTTATCCATGTTTACAACAAAATCACATATTCGCTACGAGCTGTTTTCCTGAGCAATGGTCACTAAATTATTTATAACCGGAGCTACAAGGCTCCAAATCACTTGCCGTTAATTTTCCCTGAATATAGACTCGTATATCTTCCATCCATAAATTTTTCAGAATTTTAGGTTTGGCCAATCAATACCAGATTTTTCTTAAAGTTTCCCCTATTTCACTGTTTGACTAACCTGACCAGTCTTCACTACGAATCAAAATTCTCATTGTACAGAATTGAAGTATGTTCTATTTGATTTCATTTGAAACTAGACTCATTAAGGAGTCTAAGCATATAAATTTTATCTTGTAACCATTTTTGTACAAATTATAGTGATTTTCTTAAAACAGAACAGGGATTTCGGAGTCATTGTGACCCTGTCCCACACAACTTTAAATATCTCTTTATAGGAAATTTCTTTGCTTCCACGGTCTCTTTTATAGGAAACTAGACCAACTAAGCTTTGATTACATATTTTATTCAGCCTATAATTCCACACCAACAATTTATAGTGATTTTCTAAAATCACATTACTGCTGCTGTCCAAGCAAATTATTACAATTTGCTCTTAAATTTCCAAGTCCAAACACATATGAACTTACCATTTGAGTTTAAGACATATCATGGCCACATCATATCTTATTAAATCAACTCATTATGTCCTATTATGATTGAATTTACTCAACGTTTAATCACTTAAAACTTACCTCGGATGTGGTCGAACGATCTCGCGGCTATTCGATCACTTTTTCCTTTCCTTATCCAACTTTGGTCCTCTAAGCTCTTGAGCTAATTCAAACAAATTTAACTTATTAAAGTCTCATTATGCTAGCTTATGGCGAATATGACAAGGAGTTTGATAGGTCATATGGCCACCTTTAGCTCAAACACAAAATGGTCATACGCATTTTTAATCACATTGAGCAATTTAATACAATTAATCTAACATTTCCTCATGTGCACCTTATTTAAGCATGTATATCCACAATCAATTCATCATATAAATATCTATGATTTCACTCAAAAAATCTCATTACAACACATGGTGCTCCAACCATTATTTAAATTCAAAGCTCGGCTAGTACACATATATACACTAGCAATCAAATACTAACATTTGCACTTCATCTTAATAGCTAGCTTAGCAAACCTTAATTTAACACATAATTCATACATATCACATTCCAAGCATTCACTCCATTCTACCACTTAAACACACACATTACTCAATAACTTCATAGTTCAAATTCGGCAACTACACCACTAACATTCAAAATCATATTCGGCCTTAGTACTCCCTTGTTAGCCGATTTTTTTCTTCATTTAGCAACTAGTGCACATATGTGTTCATTTGCTAGACTCTACTTCACCCAACTACCCTTTCTCATCCAATTAACATGAATAGCATTTTCTCATGACATCAAGCATTCTTTAATTCGGCTATTACTAGTATGAGCTTTAACCATTCATATTTTTAGAAAGACCAAGTTCTTTCCTCAATACATTCATCATCAAGATTCAAGTAAAGCAATCAAAATTTCTTCCCTTATAACCTTAGCCGAAGGCTCTATTCACCCATCTTTAGTGGAAATTTTTGCATGGGCTAAGCAAGAACCATGATAATTGACCTAAAACAAGTAATTATTTCACAATTTCAACACAATGTGCTAACCTTCCTAAGGATTCAAGTGACCAAAATTCCTTCCCCTCCTTTGCTTCTTCTATTCGGCCAAGTTGATCAACAAAGAAAGGACTTTGTTTTTCTCCTCTTTCACTAGTCACGGCAATGGGGAGTAAGGGGGAGACAACTTTGATTTCTCCTCCCACTCACCTCATGTTTTTTTTCATTCTTAATTCATTCTTTTATTTTCTAAACTCATAGTGCTAATGAAAGAAATCATATTATCATCAATGACCCATCCATGGCCGGCCACTACTCATTAATAATGGATATTTGACATGCAAACCCTTTATTCATATGACATACATTAATTGATCCTTATAGATTAACTATCACATTTTAAAAGTGTCATACATAAGTCCTATTAACTAAATTCACATGTAATTAACTAAATCGAAGCTTAAAACTTTCACACATTCATATTCACATATTTTAGACAATAAATATCATATTCAAATAATTTGGTGACTCGGTTTAGCGGTCCCGAAACCGCTTTCCAACTAGGGTCAATTTAGGGGTGTCACAAAGCCGATGCCAAAATTCCCTGCCTTCCCCACCTCTTTTCTCCCAATTCCTAAAGTTGTAGAGGAGCCAACTCAAACTCCTACTGCCAGAGCCGAATCCATGAATTTGAGAACCATTACTAATAAAAGGGAAACTGTTGCTGAGGAGCCTGAAAAAATAACATCATTAAATCTTACGAATGAAGAAGAAGAAGAGAAACATGAAATTGCTACTACCACCACGAAAGGTAAGGACCTTATTCTACCCACCCACCAACTTCTATGACTACACAAGATTATGACATCAATCATCTTATTGATGAGCTCGCAGAAACTGATAAGGTGGGGGAAAAAATGAACCCTATGAAGAGGAAGTTGCGGTATAAAGTCAGTGGCCGTAAATCCACTTGTAGGGCCAAGTGAAGTAACTACACTCTAGTTCAAACTAGGAAAGTGTTTTTTCCTACCTCACGCATTTTATTTCTTTTGCCATGACATTCTCTATAAATATCTATATATTTTTTTTGTTACATATCTGTATATGTATTGAGGACAATGCATCCCTTAGTTTTTGGGGTGTATTGTCCGCATTTAAGTTGCATTATATACCTAGTACGTCTGCTCATTCTAGTCTCGTTAAATTTGTTTTGCCACTTCTACATCTAAGTACTATTTTGCCTATGTGGAGTAGAATCTTTATTTATGATGTTCGATGATGAGCTTAAATTCTTTAATACACTTAGAACATGTGACAAGGGGTTAGGTGAATTTAGCTTACGTTAGGTTGCTTGAAGATTACCTCCTAAAAATGAGATGACCTCACCTCAGTTATTTTAAGACTATAACAAATATCTTTTAATGAATTTAGAGACTTTTGAAGCCAAACTCAATCACATTGCCACAACATTACTTAAATAAAAGACACTAGACACTCCAATGCTTAGAATTGCCAAGTAAGTCAGCACCATTTTGTTTGCTTCATCGTGTTGTTGACTAGAAAGGTAAGTCCAAGTAAGATTGTGTAATAAAGAAAAAAAACTAGGGGCACTCCAATGTAGTAATAGGTTGAGTAGCTAAGGAGGTAGTTGTTTGCTCAATCCATCTTTTATGTTAAAAGCCTTAGCTTCAAGAGTGATTTTTATTTATTGTGACATGATTGAGTACTAGTTAATTCAACGTATACAAATAAATATTTTGTAAAGGTTACAAAGTAACTTGAGTTTAGGTAACAAATGAATGAACCGAGTAAATTAGGAGATGTTTGCTATGGCCAGAAAGCACACATAAGTAATTAGGAATTTTTTTTTAGGGAGCAATCTTTTGTACTACCTTTGTTGAGGAAACCTTTGAAACTCAAATAAGAGTTTAGAGATATAAGATTGCTGAGAAATGAAGTATATATTGTTCTTTGAATGGACTGGTAGTACAAGTTGGTTATGTGCGTAGGCAAAAAATTGTAACATTCATGCATTCATGTATATTTTGCTTGAGGACAAGCAATAACTCAGTTTTGAGGGTGTGATAACTCTTGAAAAGAGGTATATTTCACGTCTTTAGATCGAGCTGATTACTTGTACATAGGTACATTTAGTTGCATTTTGGGACATTCCATTAGTACTTTTCTTGTTTTAGCATTACATTAAGAGCTTGGACTGTACTTAAATGTTAGTTATTTTTAAATTTCATGTGGAAGGGTTGCGTGTAGTGGTTGGTTGGCAGGTGTAGGATGAGGAAGAAAATGTAAAGGAGTGAAGGTTTTTCGGGGCAAAGGGTTAAACAATTTGTCAATACAAATGTTGTGGAAATGTTGGCAAGATGTCAAGTCAGCACCCAAAGCATACTGGTCTTAGGCCCAGTTGAAGTTGTACCAGATATATCTACCTGAAAAGAGGGAAAAAAATCATGGGTTGTTGCATTTACACTAAGGAAAATGATTATAAAAGCCAAAGCATGAAACCCTAAAGGGGGCCAAAAAATAAAAGAGAAAAAATTGAAGATCCTTAGGCAAAGAAATAGAGAGTAGTGGCCGATTAGAGAGGGGAAGAGGAAGACTAAGGCAGTCCCTTTCAACCACCACAGGAAACTGCAAAGTTGGAGTGTGGGCTAGATAAGCGGAAGCTATCTTCCCGAAGTTCTTCTAGTATTTCTTGATTACTCTTCATGAATTGATTTGATGAAAACAATGTTGAATGACACTTCAGATTTGAATTTTAATTGCCAACCCATGGGGTAAATCTTATAGGGTTGGGATTACTTGATGAAACTCTTATTTTTTTTAAAGACTGAAGCATAGATCTACTTTAATACACTATTTCATTCAATGGTTTTTTACAAAATTTCATGTTTGTAAACTATAGAAATAGATGGATGTACAACATGTTCATTAAATTAATCTATCTCTGGCAAGGTTAGGCTAATAAGATTGAAATTGAAAGATATGAGCAAGTGTTCGGTCAGACACTTGTAGCAGCCTCTAGAAATAGAGCAAAGTGCATACGAAAAGAAAATGAAATAGTGCAGGGTACCGTGCTAGAAGCCTATAGACAAATATCACTTAAGGCAAGGTGCCTTGAGGTCTTGTTCTTGAAAAAAGTAGACCATTTTAGAACTCTACTGTGTAGTAGATTGAGTATGGTTTTGCTGAGGCATTTCTGTCAGTAAGTGTAGATTCTTAGTAATCTCGACCTTCCAACCCGACCTTCCAAATCAACATTGTAGACCTTCTATCCTTTGCTGTAGTATCTTCACCATATCATTTTTAGTTCTTTTCTTGTTCGTTTGCATATTATTCACGCAATTATTCTCGAATTTGCCATTGCATTCTACTCTTGTCTTGTCATAGCATTTTCCATTATTTATCAGTTACACATATTGCACACATCGTTATTCCTTTAAATTACCACTGCACTCTTATCATTATTTTTTTCATAACACTAATCATAATTATTATAATAACTCGACCAATTTAATTCCTAATCAATTCCTGTGGAGACGATCTCACTTATCACTTTATTACTTAATTTGACATGTATACTTGCATAATTAGCATATCATTTCAACATGACACTTAGACAGGTTAGAAACTTGTGCATTTTCTCGAGTTTATACTAATCAAGTCAGAGAAGCAAGTATTCCTGATGATTTTATAGGTATATTTTCTTAAGCTACTATTTTTATACAAATCCTGACTAATTCTGGAGTTATGCATTCTTACTTTTGAATTGTTTTAATAACTGAAGAGATTTTGCCACTAGAGTTGACTGATTGTGATATTAGAATAGCAAATATGTTAAATCAGTATGTGTGTGCTAGTAACATATTTCAATGAGAATTTAGGCTTGTGAAATTCTTGTCGAACTAATGTCATTGACATTCGATGAATTTGATGTGATATTTGATATGAATTGATTGATTTTATGTGATGTTGTGATTGACTATAGATAGATACAGATTGTATTTAAGTGTTAGAGAGAGAAATCAACAAAGTTGAGATTGATAGAATTAATTATGTGAACGATAGCATGTTAGTGCTAACAATCCATGAAATGATATGAAAGAGATTGTGAATTATATTTTGTTTGTATTTTAGATATATAAATGTCAGAATTGAGGATTATTTTGGTTTAGATGATTAAAATAAATTTATTCCTATATTTCTAGAAGAACCATCTGGATTATCACTCGTGTAAGAAGATGAGTTTGTAAATGATAGAATATTCGACATTGTTTTGATCTTTAATGTTTCGTATAGAATAGTACTATCAGAATTATAAGAACTATATCCATTGTTGAAGTAGTTATTTTCTAGAAAGAAGTGTTCAACTGAGTGTGTAATATGGAAAAGCGTTACTATATATATGAAAAAGAAATATAGGACTATGAGAATCGTATAATGATTATAGATAGTAGAGCAGAGACAACATGAAGAATCAATATTTTTCATTTTATATAGTTAACTCATTTATTTAGTTAAGAGAACTATTGTATTTTCAAGTATTGCCTTTCGATTAGGTTGTTTTTAGCTCGAGTTGCGAGTCAGATGTACTAAAGATTTCTTTCCAAACTTGATTTTAACAATGTGAGATTTTGATAGCACCGCTTAAATTATCAATTTCTTAGTCGCTTTGTATATTTAATAGACAAAAGTGTCTATCTATATCTGATCAGAGTTGTTGCCATGTAATGGATGATATTCAAGTTATGGGAAAAATGAAATTGAATACAATAAATTTTGGAAAAACAATGTTACAAATATTATGAGAGAAATAATTATTTGTGAAGATCAGTAAATGTGAATTTTGATTTCGAGAAATAAGTTTTCTAAACCTCTTTTTAAAACTAAAGATGCCTGTGTTATTTCGAATGAACTTCTGATAATTATGGACTAGGAAATCTCCAGTAAAAAATGCAGAAGTGTGTAGTTCTCTGGGATTTATTGTATACTATAGATGATTTTGTTCAGGCTTGTCAATGATAACTATACCATTGACGAAGTAGCTACATAAAATGTCACTTATATGCCGTGGAATAATGTCAGTAGAGTTTCAAACAGTTGAAAGCTATGCTAACAGAAATTCTAGAATTGAATTTGGAATAGTATTAAGGTCTAGCTGTATTTATATGATATATCTGAGTAGTAACAAAATGTATAATGATTTGAAATACCTTTAAGTACAACGAGGTCATTGGTGACACTATTTGTCTTTGGTAGTTTCCCTTTTATTTGATTGATAATGCCTTTTCTTGGTTAGATTAGAGGGCACTACGATCTATCACGACATGGGATAAGTTCGTTAGAAAGTTTTTGCAAAAGTTCTTCCCTATTAGCAAAACGGTTCAACTAAGAAGAGAGATTGTCATCTTTAGACATATGGAATGGGAAAGTTTCTATGAGGTGTGAGAGTGCATCAAGACATTGATTCAAAAGTGCCCACACCACAGATTCCTTAAGCGGATGCGAATGTAGGTGTTTTATAATAGGTTGGACGCAAATGTAAGATCAAGACCAGACGGAGCAGTAAGAGAAGCCCTTATGAATAGGATGTATGAGTACTATGAACATGGCATTGAACTCCTGCCAGTGGCCAATTGAATGATATACGTATGGCCAGAAAATTGTTACGGTAAAATCTATCTAGAAGGATGAAAAGTATGAATAGTTAATGGGTATACTAAACTGTATCGAATCTTCTAATAAACAACCTATGTATGTAGAAGATAGACCGCTCTTTCACTATGTCAACAACCCTTTTTAGGATTTGAACTATATTGAAAATAGGGTGGAAATCCTTATTCAAATACCTACAATCCTGGTTAGAGAGATCACTTGAATTTGAGATGGGAAGGAAACCAATGAGGAGGTAATAGTTTGAATCAAGCCACAAATACTAATTATCAACCTCCTTATTTGCAGAAACAAAGTGTCAAACCAAGTGACCATACTACATGTGGTCAATGAGTGGATGGAATCGAGGGAGAGCTACAGTCAATGAGAATAGACGTAAAGTAAGTGCAGTTTGAGTGCACCAACTCAACTAGAACATTGCCTAAACTTGATAACCAAATGAGCCAATAAATGATCGTGATGGGTGACATAAAAATGCAAATTGGCATCGGAATCCCCATCAATGCTAAAAATAATCCTCGGAGAAAAGGCAAAGAGCATGTGAAAGCAATAACACTTAGATTGGGCAAAGTACTGAGTAGCCCAAAAAATCCTACTTCGGAGGTAAATATGGAGAATGCCGACGACCCTCAAGAGAAATCCCTAGAAACTGAAAATGAACTAGAGCTAGAGGAGAAAATTGCACCGGCAGTTGAACCAAAAAGGAAAAACATTAAAGATGATGTCGTTACAAATATCTCATTCCCTTTAAGACCAGAAGAAAAAAAAAGTGGGACGAGGATGGATTTATAATTTTCTTAAACATGTTTAAAACGTTAAGTGTAAACCTTCCGTTAATTGAGTTAATTGAGAAAGTTCCTAAGTACACTAAGTTATTAAAGGAAATCATGTCTAGGCATAGGAAAGTTAATGGAGGAGAACAAGTTAATTTAAGTGCCTCCTGTAGTGTTATTATTTCAAGATAGGTTCCCCAAAAATTGAAAGACTTGGGAAGTTTTACTATTCCTATAGTGATAGGAAGTATTTAGTTTAATAGAGTTCTATGTGACTTAAGAGCTAGTATTAAGTTAATACCTCTATATACTTTTGAAAAACTCAAGTTAAGGGATTTCAAAGCTATTCAGATAACATTATAGTTGGCTGACAAGTCTTCAGAACATCCAAAAGGAGTACTAGAAGATGTGTTAGTCAATGTGCGCAACTTCATTAACCCAATAGATTTTGTGGTTCTAGGTTTTGAAGAAGATCGCGAGATATTGATCTTATTAGGTAGACCTCTTTTAGCCACTTCGAGGTCCACCATTGATTTAGAAAAGAACGAATTAACTATGAAAATTAATGGTGAGACTGAAATCTTTAAATGTGGTCATCAACTAAATAAAGAGAATGGCAGGAGTAAGTTAGGTGAGCAGTGTAAAGAATTATTTGTTTCTAGCATTCCCATGTCAAGAGATATACTACTTTTTATGTATACAAAAAGAATAAATAGGATAAGTAAAAGGACAAGCAGACAAAGGTAGAATGACATGAAGGACGATGGACTAATACTGATAGAACATAAAGATCATCCAACAGTGAGTTGGAGATACTGTCGGATGAATTCAGCAATAAGACTTAAAATTACTTGAATTAATGCTGAAATTTTGTAAATTATTGTATATGTTTAGCTAAATATTTAGTATATATTCTAATTTTCCTTAACTATGTGTTGTATAGAAATTGTAACACTCTAGATAATGGAATTTTAGGTAAAAACAAAGCTAGTGTCGCAACACTAGAAGCAGTTGAAACAAAATTGAGAAAATGCTCTTAATATCATGACACGAACTTTCAGTGTCGTAGCGCCGAAGTTAGTATACCCAAAAATTAAAAAAAATCTAAAGTATGTTGCAACACTGAAACCTGGTGTCACGACAACAGTAAACTGCTAGGGATGTCATGACATAGAACCTTGTGTTCTGTGTCGTGACATTGCTATAATTTTTTTGCAGGGTTGACCCGACCCATTCCACAATCTGGCTATTTAAACCCCTCTTTACTTGATTTTAAATCCCTAAAACTCATTTTCCCTTCTTTCTTAAAATTTACTTCAAAAAATTTCCTCTTTTAGCATTATTTGGTGCAGGAAGAAAGAAGAAAACATTGCAAGGAATGAAGGAGAAACACGGGTGACAAGGAATTTGTTGTTTAAACACACGGTTAAGGGTTCCTAATTCAACTTTTATTGTTCCATTAAAATTACTTGCTTAAAGTTCTATTAACTAGTAGAACTTAATATGCCTCTTAGAAAAGTTCGGAGAACTATTGAAATGAAACTATCGATGAGTCAAAATCCCTCTAGTTTTTCGAATCCGAATGTTGAAAAATATTTCAATGAACTTCAAGGAAAGACATTTATCCAAAAGAGGGGATTTAATCTATCTTCTTTGTAAGGAAATATAACCTTTGGTTAGGTATCATAGGTGGGAGCGTTTTTAGACAATCCCAAAAGATAATATTGTGATCCCTGTTGTTCAAGAATTCTAAGCATCCTTATAGGACCAAGAGTCTAGAAACGCTAAAGGCCGTATAGAGGATATAGTACCTATGCAAGGGAAAAAAGTGTGAGTCACCCTTCGAATTATTTGTGACTTTTATAATGCTCCATACTATGAAAAAGATTTTATCGATGAAACTGATTTAGAATATTTTCATGACATATATATGGATAACATTATAAACTTTTTAACTAAAGAAAGGGGTGAATGGAAGTATCACCCAGGTACCAATATCCCAACATCCTTTCATCAAGCTATTATGTTTCCAGAGGCTAAAATGTGGATCCAATTTGTATGCACACAAATTGTCCCTACTTTAAATGTCTCAAATGTTAATACTTTATGAGTTGTTTTACTCTATGTTATTTTGTAGAAAAGGCAGGTATGTATTGGCAGATGGATCCAGCAAAACATGAAGAGATGTAATAGTGGCCAAAAAGTAGGAGTTTTCTTTCCCTACTTAGTGATGGCCTTATGCAAAAAGGCAGGTGTACCTATGACATCCATTGAGCAGTCGTTAAAACCTTACCGAAGTATTATCGGTAACACCTTCTTCCAAACGTACTTAGAGTTATAAGCCAAATAAATAAAAGATTGGAACAAACAAAAACAAGAAGCAACAACTATACCAGCACAATCATAGAGGGAGACATGGGCTCAAGAAGAAGTTGGTGAGAGCAGTCATCCAAAGCTAGATTGGATGATACAATGGATGTAAGAGTCTAGGCCAATTTTTCAAGAAATTGCTAGGTAAAATAACATCCGAGTCCCCAATTATACACCTGACTATTTTGGCTAACAAATCTAGAACAAGAAGAAGAGGCACATGAAAGTGAAGAGGAAGGAGAGGAGGAGGAAGAGGAGTACGAAAGCGAGGAGATGGATTTTGAGGAAGGAGATTGAACAATTTTTAATTCTAGTTTTTTAAAAGATTTGTTTTAATTTTTGAATGACTTTGAGTTAGACTTTGTAGGAGTAGGATTAATAGTTGATTTTCATTTATCTTGCATTTTGTTTAAGTGTTCTATCCTAGAATCCAACACGAAGGAGACACAAACAATTTGAGTTTACACGATCAAAAGAGGAAACACCCACCGTTAGTAGTTGGAGCGACCACAATCAATCCTGTAACTTCTTTCCTTATGTTTTTATAGGCTACACATTGAGGACAATGTGTCAACTAAAGTGTGAGGGGTAACATAGAAAATTTATATTAAATTTTTACGTTTTTCTTTTATTTTTCTTGTTATTTGTGTGCTTGATCTTGTAGAAATACAAGTGATTAGTTAGGAGCATGTACATAGGTTGCTTGTGTTTACAAATAAATTTGGCATGATGGTAGGTGGTTTTAATTTTTTTTATTAGAATACTACGTTCTATGTGTTACATTGTACATAGGCATTAAGCAGTCAACCTTATCAAAGGATATAGAAAATACAAGGAAACGAGCATGCTAGTATGGATGATAAATGGTTGAATTTGAGTTTGTTTGGTTGATTAAATTTTTGTATATTAAGAACTTAAGGGATGACCTAAAGCATTGTTTGGAACACATCCAGAGCCAAAAAGCTGACCTATTTGTATTTCACCTATAGTATCGATTTTTGAGCCTGTTGAAACATTTTAATGAACCTTATTACAAACTCTAAGCCTGAAACATTAATTTGTATTTGCCCTTTTTCTTTGGTCCTACACTACACGACTATAGACATCTAGTCATATGTATTGAGGGTTAAATAGATACATCAAGGTAGAGTTTGTAAAAATAGAGTGAAATAGGAAATATTGGTGTGATATGGAAGCTATAAGTTAGCTTGAAAGTGCAAAACAAAAAAAAATTGAAAACAAAAAGAAAACGATTACAAGTAGATAAAGACTTGAAACAATGAAAAAAGCATTCATAAGTGATATAAGTTAAAAAAGAAAGTGACAAAGTCATAAAAGGAAGAAAACTCATTCATTAGTGCAGAAGAAACTCGTAAGCTAGACGTAGTTACTATATCATGCGGTGAACGAGTAAGGGTCATCAAAGAGGAGAATAGGGATCGATAAGACGTTCCAAACTATTTTCATGTTTGTAAACATTTTAATGCTTATTGTCTTTTAATTCCTTACCTATCCTAAGCCTCAAAATGTTACAAGCCAAAAAGTCCTATGTGACCTAAATATCCTCATGCATCAATGGACATTATATTCAGCAATCGCATAAATGACTATTTGTATTCTGCTTAGATAATCAAATTACTTGTATTATTTAATAATGCATCCCTAAAAGTGGGGCCCTTAGTGTTTGTATACTTTGTAATTTACTGAACTTATATGTTTGTGATAAAAAATGGTAAGCCAATTATTCATCTTGTTAAAGTTACTTGTGAATATGAAACACTTAGTCACGTGCTCCAAAGTCAATACTTGTATGATATCTGCTCAAGGGGCATCTATTATTTCTTGTCTTTGTTCAAGTTGCTTGAGGATAAGCAATTACTTAAGTGTGGGCGAGTTTGATCTACAGCATTTAGATATAGCAGATTAAACTAGTTTTCACACTTTAGGAGCTTGAAATTAAGCATTATCATTAGGATTTAATTATGTCTTAGTAAGTTTTTTTAAGTTCAATAAAATGTGAAAATTGAGTCTTTTATTGACCTTGGGGGTCGAATGAGGCCTAAGGGTGAGCTAATAAACTTCATAAGTGTGCAAGAGACTGTTAGAAGGCATATTAAGTAGGCACTAGCCTCTATGTTGCAACACGGTATGATCGATGCCGCAACATATGGAGCAGAATAAAGAAACCACGAAATTGCCTCCGTTATCGCGACATAGACTAAGGGTATCGCTACATACCCTTGATGATATCCCAAAAGAAGTATACTGACTCCTATATGGCAACACAAGTCCTATTGTGTCGGGACATCGACTTTGGACGAGAATTAAACATGAGCTAGTAGGCGTTTTGATCTGCACAATCAAAATTAAAGCTCAAGAACGCCAACTAACCTAGGATTAAGGACAACGACCACCTGAGATCTATAAATAGGCTTCTTTGTCACATGTAAAAGACACCATTCACTTAGCTTAGAATTAGTCATTTAAATTCAGTTTAATTCTCTTTTTTCTTAGGTTAGATATATTTCTATTTGTTCTTTGTACCATTTGGAGATATCTGAATTGTGGAGACAATCAAACCCTACAAATTCATGATCAACATTAATATAATCAGGCTCCTTCATAACCTCTATATTGTCAATTTATTTAGCATTCTTTCTCTTTATATCAATTTTATATTGTCTATGGAGACCATGAGGAACTAATCCCTCTATGGGGGATTAGCGAGTGAAGGGATGATATGTTAACTATTTTGTATGGATAATCATAGGATCAGTTATTTGGGAAAGGAAGAACGTAAAACAAACCCTAGGCTTGGCAACCTTAGGAAGTCATCAAGGTGGGAATCAACCTAAAATTGGTATGGCCTATCCGTGAACACCTTTACCCTAAACCAGTCTGGACTGTGAAGTCGAAAAACAAGTAGCCCTTTTCGACTCATTATCTGAGTGGAAGATCAGAAGATCCTATTGGGATAGCGACTAGTTGATTGACGAGGAACTCGAAGTAACAGTTGATGGGGATTACTGAAGTGAGCTAATCACCTATAATTATATTCGATTATTTCTATTCTTCAATCTCTCGAATTTTATATATTTATGTTATTTTATTTTATTAATACATAAAAATAATAAAAACTCCTTTTTATCTTTACTCTCGTACTATAACTGACTTAAAGTACTAATTAGATCTTTTTGTGTTTAGGTTAAAATTTATCTAACACTCGCCTCTGTTGGCTTTGATCCTCGGAGTACACACCTACTTCATTGTAGCTATATTACAACTGAACCTGTATACTTGCAAATACTGCCTCATTTATTTATCTTTTACTGCAGTATTCACACTCTGGATGTTAGTACATTTGGAGGCGGTCAGTGTCATAGACGAGTGGTTGGCACGGTCATATGTGTTACATGTTGAAGGTAATTTTAGATCCAAATGACATCAATTAGTTACACAGTCTAGAGACAAGATTGTCTGTCTCCTTTCACACGGTATGAGCTTTGTTACACGGTTGAGCCACACAGTCATGTCCCTTCGCCACATGGTCCCTACCTTGTCACACGACAGTGTAACACCTATTTTCATTATTTGCCTATATTTTATAAAAGTTTTCTTTTAATCTAGAGTCATTCCCTGGTTTGTTTTAAATGTTCTTTTTGTAAATTATTGTAAATTATTACGAATTGATCTTTTTGGTTTTGTTTGAGTTATTAGTAGCCTTGTTTTGCATTTTTCCTATTATTTTCTAAATGTTTCAGATTGGTTCTAATTTAGTTCTTAACTTGATCAAAGGTTTTCTAAGCCTGACTAAGACTTGATTTTGATTGTAATGCACTTTTAACATGGAATTAACTTATATTGTGATAGCCCATTTCTAGGTCAAATCGGAACAGTGGTTTTGGGACCAAAAATTCTAAGTATAAATATTTATTTTATTATTTCTTTAAGGTCAACAACATGATAAAATAATTGTGTGAAAATCCGTTAAGAAATTTTGTTGATTGAGTGCTCAATTTAGCTAAAAGGACTAAATTACAATAGGTGCCAAACTTGAGTTCCCTTAGCTAAAGGTGTTTAAGTTATTATGAGATTTTAATTGGCGGTCCTTAAATGGTAATTAGCCCACTATACTTTAGGGTGGACAAAAATGGACATGGTTAAGTGAAATTTTAAAGTTATGCATTAAGGGTATTTTAGTAATTTGACAAATAAAGACAAAATTAACTAAATAAAAGTGTCTATCTTCTTCAATTTCATCCCCCATAACCGAATTTTACAAGGAAGACATAGCTAGGGTTTGGCCAGCTTTCAAGCTCGACTGTAAGTCCGTTCTTGTCTCGGTTTTGATGATTTCTATATTTTTGAGATTGTTGTAACTTGATCTAGCTATTTCAAGGACTAATTTGAGAGAAAGTCGAAGTCTAAAATTTTAACCATGTTGAATATGTTTGTATTTTGATACTTGATGGTAGAAATTGCATGTTTGCTATTAGTTAAAGAACATTATAAAGTGATTTTTGGCAAAATTGTCAAATAGGGACTTATTTGTAAAGTGTTGTAAAATGTGTGGAAAAGTGTGAATAAATGAAAATTTTCAGTTTTTATGAGTATGGGTAAGTTTCGACTAGGCCTAGGTTGTGAAGAAATTAAAAAAAAAAATTCATTTTTACGAGCCTAGGGACTAAGTTGTAAAAATGTTGAAATGTTAGGGGATTTTTTCCATAATGTGATTTTGGACTGAATTGAATAGCTTGATGATTAAATATGTTAAATGTGATATTATTGATCAAGAAAAATGAAGTTCGAGTCTAGATTAGGGGAAAAACAAAGTAATTGACGAATAGATCATTTTCGCCATTTTTGTAACTGAGGTAAGGTCAAGAATTATTATAATTGTATTTTAAATGCTTTAATATTGCATAAATTTTATGAATAGCTCTACGGACACATTTAACAATGATTCAGCAAGCGAGAAATCCCGACTGAACTTTACGAATAGATTAGGATACAAGTGACATGTCACTAGGGTACCATGTTATGTGATCCGAGTGCTGGTCCTGTACATCTTACCGGTGGTTGAGTATACCGACATATGTTGTGGTTACTTGACAGCTTGTGTGAGTAGCATCGTGTAGCTACGTCTCGACTGACAGCTTGTGTGAGCAGGCCCGTTCATGGATTGAGAGCGAGCATATATATATGCATATTGAGAAAGAGGTAGCAATGGCTACATATGTGGCACTTTGTGTGTGTCATTTCCCGGGTATCTGATATTATTCCAAGTGGTTCAACGGGTATGTCAAGGATGAGGGCCAGTGTGAAATTATTACAAGTTGGTACAAGTATGTACATAACACTTGCGGTGGTTAGATTCATGAAATGGAGAATTCTTGGTAAGATGTGATTTAGTGAATTATAGCCATGAGATTTATTACGATTTACATCATCTTATATTATGCTACTTGCATAGGACTGTATGGTAAGATTTGTTTATTTCTTGCATATGAGCTTACTAAGTTATATAGCTTACTCCATTTTATTTTTATGGTAAGATTTGTTTATTTCTTGCATATGAGCCTATTTATATAAGTATATTTGCTAATGCCTTTTGTTTATGTGTTTTGTAATGGGTTGCTATATGCTTATTTATGGCTAAATAGCTTTGTTACTAAATGATTGAGTTTGGTGCATTGGCATGCTAGAAGACCTATATGATACAATACATGTTAATGGTAGCCATATTGAAGCTTGTAAAATGTGAGTTTGGTATGATTTGGTTTGGTAAAATATGATGTTGTAAGTATGTTAAGTGCTGATAATGAAATGGCATGATTTAGCCTTGATTGTGGATGTTTTTTTTGCCTAAATATGCTATGATTTATGTCATTAAAGTTTTGGATAAGTGTGTGTGCAAATAAGGGTGACAAATGGCTTGGCAAATAACCTTTATTTTGTCCACACTAGTATGTATCTAGGTCGTGTGTGACACACGCTTGTCCTATGGGCATTTGTCTAGGTCATGTGTCCCCTGTACCTAAATTTTAAGAAACAGAATGCTCAGAATTGAGCACACGGGCAGAGACATGGGGTGTCTCAGCCATGTGAGGGACACGGCCTCAAGCACTGGCGTGTGCCCTGGACGTGTGAAGTCTGCACCTATTTATAAAAATTAAATTAACCACACAGTCTAGAACACGAGTGTGTAGCTTGGCCGTGTGACTTCAATTTGTTCATGCCTTGCAAGTCAGAGAGTTACATGGGTTAGGGACACAGGTGTGTGTGACCACACAGCCTGCCCACACGGGCGTGTGACCCCTGTACATGGCAAAAATTTTCTAAGTTTTGTAAAAATTTCCTAAGTTCTCGGTTTAATCCCAGACCACTTCAGCACATGTTTTTGGCCTTGTAGGCTCGTATTTGGGACTTTATGATTGAATGCAAATAATTTTTAATTTGGTTGAATTTATGACTCGAAATTATATGATTATTTGCGATGTAAGTTCGGTAATGCCTCATAACTCTATTTTAGCGTCGAATTCGGGTGAGGGGTGTTACATATATTTATTGATTATTGAATATTAATGAATAAATTGCTTGCGAATGTTCTAATTTACTATTTTAGCATCCTATAATTTAGGTTCAGTGACTGGACCAGGTGTAGGTTGTTACATTATGCTAGCCACACAACAGTCCAGAATTTGAGTATAAAAACTCACCTAACATTTCTTTGCCTTCTCTTTCGCTTAGCTTTTCAAAATGCCAAAGCTTCTGTTCTCCTGGCAGCTAAGCACGACAACCCAAAATCATGAGATAAACTCAGCGTTTTCATTTTAAAATTTGGTTTTCCAGAAACATGCTGAACCTCTAAAATGGTTCGAAAAACCCTTAACTTCATTTTCTTAATCTTGTGTATACCAAAGGACTTGGGCATTATCAGCTTACTGGATTCTTTAATTTTTCGACTAAAATCTCTTGATCTTCGCTCCACGCAAAGTCTCCTGTAACTATCTCTTCTTCGGAGCAACCAAAGAAGAAGGTGAAGAAGAGAAAAGAATGAAACAAAATTAAGAGGAATATACTTATGGATTCACTTATAACCTTCACGCAAGATCTTCAACCATTTAGAAACAATCCATTGATAATCATTTTGTCACCCACTAATGAACTAGATTGTTTCAATCTAGTCGAACCAGACTTATATTTCAACCATGCTCAAATAACGTTTCAAACTTTTCTTGATTTTACAATAGAGACCGCAAGTTTTTGGTCTCTTTCAATTTAACCCTAAATTTGTTCCTAATTTTTTTGGGTTTAAAGGAAACTGTGTATGACAATCCGTATCATATAAACCGTTACTGTTTTGTCAAGTAAGTTCATACAGTATAACTAAACTTATATTGTTGTCGTGTTATGCTTAATTATGTATTCGTGATTTGTTGATAGTTATGAATTGTGATATATGTTGAGGTTAAATCTTGATGAAATTAGTAAAAGTTTCGTATACGAGGTTACAAGTTGATGCCCGATCGTATTAAGCTCTAGCATTTGTTACGGACTCAAGGATACATGTATATTAAGCCCTGGATAAGCTATTTGTTGTGTAGGTTTGACCCATAAGGGTAACCAGACACTATTGTTCATGATTAGCTCAGACAAAAAATTGATATTTGTTGTGCAGGTTTAACCCGAATGGGTAACCAGACACTATTATTTTCACTTGTGTACTCAGTGTTTTTACGATGTTTCATCGAGAATAAATAAAAGACGGAAATGTTAAGATATGTATTTGGTATTGGCAATTGAATGTTCATGATTTGAATATGAGATTCCAATTTGAATTTGGGATGGAAGAATGAACCTTTGAGGTTATATGTATGTTTTCAAGTTCATAATGTTACTTATTTGATGATGTGCATTGTGCCTTGATAAGGTTTAATTGCTTTGCATATTTAACTGTATAGGATAAGTAATTGAGGTAAGTAAATGTTTACATTGTATTAGCTTACTAAGTAATTAAAATACTTACCTGTGTTACTACATCTTTTTGTAGATTTTGGACATATGAAACATGTCGACTGGATTAATGAGAAGCACAGACCTATCGTCACTTAGTTCGGTAGACTTTTGAATGTTCAAACTTAGTTATTTGTGGCATGTTCATAAGATTGTTAAACTTGTATAAGTTCATGAATTTGCTTTGGCATAGTTATGCTTGTATAAAAGTTTATATGATAACTTGTTATGTGATATATGATTATTGTCAACCTTGGTTGTAACACCCCTAACCCGTGTCCGTTGCCAGAATACAGTTACGAGGCATTACTGGATATTACATGTCATTCACATACTTTTATGCATTCATTATCGTAAACTATTCACAAATATTCACATTGTTCATTATGAAGTTATACGAAATCTTAAAACATACGTAAGAGTGGTTTGCGATTGAACCGATCACATATAAAATTTCTGAGCACCTAGAAAAAAATTCTTGAAATCAAAGGTCCCACACCCATGTGAACAGGCCGTGTGTCTCACACGGCTACTAGACACGCCTGTGTCACGGGCCGTGTGAAAACAGGGCATACATACTACTTGAACCACAAGGCCAAAGACACGCCCGTGTGTCAAAGCTATGCTCGAAATTGACTTGGGTCACACGGCCGACCATATGCCGGTGTGTCTAGCCCGTGTACCCTTCAAAATGGCTACACACGCCCATATGCCAAGGCTGTGGTCCTCATATGGCCACCAGACATGCTCGTGTGTCTCGGCTGTGCTTGAGACTGACTTTTAATTGTAGGACTACCCCAGGGGACACACGGCTGTGTAACATGACCGTGTGTCACACACGGATGAGACACAAGCCCGTGTCTCCACCCGTGTAGAAAAAAATAGGCCATTTGCAAAGCCAATTTGCCACCCTAATCTCAAGCACACATAACAACCAAAATAGCATCATTTCAATATGTCTTATAGCAACCAAAACCTGCCATTTCATACTCATATCATGCCATCAATTCACAACCATTTCAACTAATTAATTCTATATTCAAAATATATTCAATCATTATACTAAAACAATCTAACATATAAAGGCAATATATGCATCACATATATCACTTATCAAGCACTTAACTTAAGACAATTTAAATGGCTAAAACATATCAACATTTGCATCATTAATAAGCCAAATCACATGACTAACATCTTAGCTCAAAACATATCAAAATGATACTAGCCTATACATGCCATATACCATATATAGAAGCTTAAAAAGTACCAATAAATGATCGATAATGTGATAATGCTCCTGATGATCTCCGAGTCCAAGCTAGCTTTGATTATCTAAAAAACATAGACAAATAACACACAGTAAGCTTCATATCTTAGTAAGTTTGTAGTTAAGCAATTCAATTCATTAATTAAATACAATTCAATCTTATACACATTACCAAAACAACATCTTATTGACACAAACCTTCCTACCATATCTCAAAACATGATTCATTATCATCTCATTGATCTTTCTCAACGCAATGTTCAAATAGATTACTAGTCATTACATGTACCATCTAGTACTAATCTCTTTCTCTAACTAGTCATTACATGTACCATCTAGTACTAATCTCTTTCTCTAACTAGTCATTCTTTTATCCATTGCACCATGAAGGATATAAATTGAACACTCTCGAATCACAATCGATAAGTACCTATACCATGGCCAGTAGCCAAATCAACGTAACTTATCCAGGAGTACCTATACCATGTCCCGTAGCCAAATCAAGATAACTCCTCTTTAAATACCAATATCATGGCCTGTAGCCAAGTCAAGGTATTATTTTCACCTAAAGTGGCGATATCATGGCCTGAACCCAATGTCTTAACTTAACAACATTTTATCACCATCATAATTTTATTTAAGGTTTACTGGGAAGTTTCACTTGTCAATTTCATCGTCAAACATCTCCATATATTCGTATTCACAGTTTAAACATTACCTACAATATCATAAACAAATTTTATACAATATCAAAGTATATAACATTCAGTTATAATGAAATGAACACCTACGAACTTACCTCGGTCGTAGAAACAACGAAACTAGTCGATTAATCGAGTACCTCGATCTAAGTCTGAGTTCCTCTTTTCTTAATCTTAATTGCTTGAATATTCAAAACCAAATGAAGAATCCTAGTTGTTCTTATTCTCCCTTTAAAATTTGGCTATCAAGATGATAATGGTACCAAAATTTGATTTTTTTTT
Organism: Gossypium arboreum; assembly: GCF_025698485.1. NCBI lineage: Eukaryota > Viridiplantae > Streptophyta > Magnoliopsida > Malvales > Malvaceae > Gossypium > Gossypium arboreum. The sequence goes on along the minus strand of NC_069080.1, from coordinate 114,322,799 downwards.
ACTTAATAATTCATTATTAAACAATTTACTATTTTAACCTTTATTAAACCATTTAAAAATCATCATATTAATGCCTATTTATGTCAAATTTCACTCTCAAAGGTCTAATTACAACATGAGGACTTCCCATTTAATAACCCATGACAAATAGACACCTTTATCATATAGAATACAACTTTTGTATTTTACGTAATTTGATCCCTTTTATAAAATCGAGCACACAAACGATAAAGTTTTCACATGAAGTTTTCACACAAATCACATATCATGCTGTAAACATAAAAAGTAATATTAAAATATTTTTCTGACCTGGATTTGTGGTCCCAAAACCACTGTTCCAATTAAGGTCTAAATCGAGTTGTTACAACTCTCCCCCTTTAGGGATTTTCGTCCCCGAAAATCTTACTGATGAATAGGTTCGGATATTGTTCTCTTATAGCATCCTCGAGCTCCCATGTAGCTTCTTCGATCCCGTGCTGATGCCAAAAGACTTTCACTAAAGAGATTTTTTTTATTTCTCAATTTTTTAACCTCGCAATCTAAAATCCGGATCGGTTCCTCTTCATATGTCATATTAGATTTAATTTCAATCTCAAATGGAGAGATCACATGCGAAGGATCAAATCGATAACGTCGAAGCATGGATACATGAAATACATTATCAATCTTTTCTAGCTCAGATGGCAATAATAATCTGTAAGCAACTGGCCCGATACGCTTAATAATCTCATACAGCCTAATGAATCTAGGACTCAATTTGCCTTTTACGGCCGAATCGGAGTATTTTCTTCTATGGTGAGGCTTTAAAAAACACTTTGTCTCTGATCTAAAACTCAATATCTTTCTGTTTCAAGTCTGCATACGATTTCTTACAACCTGACGTTGCTTTCAGACTATCATGAATCACTTTCACTTTCTATTTTGATAAAATCAACCCCGTATATCTTATTCTCACTGAGCTCAGTCCAATACAAATATGTTTGGCATTTGCGACCATACAAAGCTTTGTAAGATGCCATTTTAATACTCGATTGAAAACTATTGTTACACGTGAATTCAATCAATGGCAAGTATCGTTCCCACGTACCTTCGAACACAAGAATGCAACATCTCAACATATCTTCGAGTATTTGAATAATCAACTCGGATTGACCATCTGTTTGCGGATGAAAAGTAGTACTGAAATGTAGCTTTGAACCTAATGCATCTTGCAACTTCTTCCAGAACTGTGATGTGAATATCATATCTCTATCTAAAACAATAGAAATAAGTACTCCATGCAATCTTATAACCTCGGAGATATACAACTCAGCAAACTTGTCAAGTAAATAATTTGTCCGTAGAAGGATAAAGTGAGCTGATTTTGTCAATCAGTCGACAACAACCCAAATTGCATCTTTCTTACTCTAAGATAGGGGCAAACCCGAAACAAAATCCATAGTTACTCTATCCCATTTCCACTTAGAAATCATAATTAGCTGAAGTAACCCAGACGGTACTTGATGCTCAGCTTTAACTTGTTGACATATTAAACATTTCAAAAGGAATTATGAGATATCACGTTTCATACCAGATCACCAATAAAGCTGTAATAGCCCAAAATTGGGTCTAGTTGGAACAGAGGTTTCGGGATTGCAAAATCTGAGATAGAAATAATTAGTTTATGATTTTTTAAGGTCTATGATATGATTGCATGATTGTGTGAAACTTTCATGAAGAAATTCTATGCATAAAGTGCTCAATTTGAAGTTAGGGACTAAATTGAATAAGTTGCAAAACTTGCATTCTAGAAGTTTCTAGTATGAAATTGCTTTGAAACATCAATTAGGAGGTCTTAAATAGAAATTTTACCAATTTCTAAGTGATGGAAAAAAATTGGACATGGATGGAATTTTTGAAAGTTTAGTAAGGAAGGGCATTTTCGTCATTTGGTAATTAAAAGAAATAAAACAGGAAAATAAAGCCAAAATTGACTCATCTTTTTCATGGAGGCCGAAATTAGCATGGGGGAAGCCATGGCTAGGGTTTTCAAGCTTTCCAAGCTCAATAGTAAGTCCGTTCTAACCCCGTTTCTCAAGTTCTTAACGTTTTTGGAATCCCGGTAATTTGATTAAGCTTATTCTAGCAATAATTTAAGCTAGGGTTCATATTTGGAAAAATACCCATAGGTGAAATGTGTTTATTTTTATGTTTTATGATAGAATATGAGGTTTTAAATTATGTTAGACAACTTGTGCTACTCGGTTTTGAGTTAACACGAGTAAAAGGGCTTAATCGGTAAAAATACCTAATAGTCATAAGTATATGTTAGAGTGAGAATTTGATGTTTCCATAGAAGGGAAAAGTTATCAGCATGTCATAAAACATAAGAAAAAGGGATGAAGTTAATTCCCGAGCCTAGGGGCAAAAGTGTAAATATGCAAAAGTTTAGGGGCAAAATTGTAATTTTGAAAAGTTTAAGTTAAGGACTGTTTTGAATAGTAAATTATTAGATAAATAAAATATGATGTTTTAGATCCCGAAAAATGAGATTTGAACCTAGAATGAGAGAAAAATCGAAAATTGGGAAAGTTGGTAAAATGGTCGTTTTAGTATCGAGGTAAGTTCATATGTATAATAAGAATTAATTTATGCATGTTTCAATGTAAAATTGATATATTTATTATGATTTCGAGGTGTTGAAAGTATGTAAGTTGGTATGATAATAATCTGACAATAATCTTTGTAATTTATATTTGAAAGTTAAATTTAGTGAATTAATTAAATTATGTTAAATTAAATGATTATGGTGCCAAGTTTATGAATTGATTTAAAACATGTCTGTGGTACATGAAGTGCATTGAATTATCATACATAAATGTGATTTCTATGATATGGATATTATGGGAAATTGTAAGTTCATATGATTTTTAATAAGGCAATGTGCAATTTAATGTAATTGCCTTGATATTAAATGAGATGGAAGTTTATATGTAAGTAATACATCAATATTACTTGTGTTATGATATTTTATAATAATATTGGAAATATGTTTGTGGATAATTACTTGATTGGTGAAATTGTACTGTGAGATAATTAATTTTTAGTGAAAAGAGGTCAGAACTGTCAGAAAGTGAAACAGGGGAAATTTTAATGAATAAGCTGTACTAATTGGCTAAACCAAAAATTATGAAAATTTTATGGTGGAAAGATATGTGCGTCTAGTTTGATGTGAGAATTTATTAGTAAATTGTGAAATCGTACTTACAAGGATGCTATATACATTAAGGATGTGGAATGGAGAGGAGGAGGAGGAAAATAAATATATGTGGAATACATGGAAACTATGGTACATGAAATATTGATATAATGAAATAAATGATATGTGTTTATAAGAAAACAGAAAGAGAATGATATGTATCATGACATGTATATATATATGACTAGTCTCAATGTAATGGTTGTTTGGTATGGAGTTGAATTGAAATGTTTCAGGCAAACATGTTATTTTGCGCATCTGAATTGTGGTATTTTATAAAGATATGATCTAGTTTTAAATATGAATGCTTGATGATTAAGCTGAAGATATTTGGTAAGATGATAATTTTGGTATAAATGTATAAGTGGTACTGTAACACCCCAAACCCGGCCCAGACGTTATGGCCGAATCCGACGTGTCACATTAAAGTTAAAAATCCATGTTTCATTTTAGTGTTTTTAAAAACCGACTTTTGTTAAGTTAACAAACTGAATGGAAGCTGGGCACCTGGTAGGTATCCATAACAGAAGAGGTGAGCCATGAAGGTTGCTTAAGTACCAAGCTCTTCAGTTGGATCCAATCCTAGACATGCCCACAACCATTGCCACACTTGGCTATAACGAGTTGAAATTTTTTTGAGTGGATATCTTTGATAAATCGAATAATCGTGACATTGTGTTATTTTGAAAACAAGTATCGTTTTGAAAACGCGTCCTAAGTCTAGCCCATTTGAATTATTATCAACCAGTTTAAAATTATTAAAAATAAAATAATCCCAAAAAAGAGAAGAAAACAAAGTTAAAATGGCCTTATTACAACCCAAAAAATAAGTAGTAAATAAGATAAACTAAAGAAAACCAGTCACTTATTTCAAGCCCAAAAGCGATCACCGTGGCCAATCTGAATCCCCTCCGACTCCAAGTCCCCAAATCAAGGCTCACCTACAAGGTTAGGAAGGGGGGTGAGTTTGGAAACTCAATGTGCAACAAGCCCCTTTCAGAGCCCAAAATAATATCAGCCCGCTGGGCCTAAGCCCAACTTCAACCTCAACATATACTGGGCCGAAGCTATTGCATTATTCATGTCCCTGGGCCGAAGCCTTTTCATTATCATATCACTGGGTCGAAGCCTTTACTGTAACCGTTATGGCCCATAGGCCCAAATCAATACCACATGCATTATTAATGGATGTATGCAAGCCCATTTGGAGAGACTACTCAACCCAGCAACCGCTACTCTCCACCTGTACCAACCAAGCTCTTCATGTGGGGAATAAATCAACCCACCCAACCAAACTCTCCACTGGCAGCATAGCTGCTTTATCATATAACTGGAGGCCTAGCCTCTTTTAATAACTATGGCGAAGCCCTTTTTGATAAACTGGGGCAAAGCCCTTTTCAGTAAACTGGGGCAAAAGCCCTTTTGCACTTCCTCCATCCATATAAAACCCAACCCATGCATAAATGAATACATCATGTGCATATCATTCATATCATGTGCATATCATGTCCAATCGTGTATATCAAAGTCTCATACATCAAACTCATAATTAAACCCTAGGGGTATAATGGTCATTTTTACCTAGGGGCAAAACAATCATTTTTCATATTATATGGGTAATTTCATAATTTTACCAAAATATCAGGGTTTTCAAGTTCATTAACCATTACCAATAACTCCAAGTGTTTAATCAATGATTTTAACGCACTTTATCAAATTCGAGCTTTTGGGCCGAAAACCCTTAATGGGCCCTACGAATGTCAATTTAGTCACCTAGGCCCATTTAGCCTATATTCCACAATGGTATTAACAGTCTTAACGTGCAATCTTACAGGATTCCATTTTCTACCAAATTTACCCAAATGGCCCGGAAGCCCATTGGGCCTGATTTTAGCCCCTCGAGGCCCAACTTACCATCGTGCACAAAATCATGCCCTTACCTTTTAATATGTGGTTTCGGTACCAGAAAACCGAGGCATAAAAATAATTTAAAATTTATTTTGATGCCTATAATATGTGTGTGCTCATGTGTTAATTTTGAATTCTTTGATTTAGTTAATTTGATTGTGAATTGAAAGAAAAAGGACTCATGTGAAAGGATTTAAAAATATGTAGCTAATTTCAAGAGGTTAATAAAGGAATGAAGCAAAATAAATGGAGTTGCATGTCAAATACTCCATTTATTTTGAATGAGTGGCCGGCCATGTCTAGATTATGGGCAAGGGGACATGTTTCCAACATGTTTAGTTAGTGCATTATATAGAAAGAATTAGGAAATTAAAAAAAAATGAGCATGGATGCCCCCCCAATGGTGCCGTAGCTAGAGAGAAAGAAAGAAAAAAAAGTTGTCATTCATCCTTTCTTTGAGCAAAGACTAAGAAAGAAAAAACAAAAAAATTGTTCATCTTTTCCCCTCCTTCCTTTGGCCGAAATTCCTAAGAGGAAGAAGAGATTTTTGCTTCATTTTCTTTGTTTAGAAGAGATCTAGAAGGAGATTTGGCTAAACTTGCATCAAGATTAAGGTATGTATGAGGTTGTGTCATGAGATTCATGCTTGTTTTGGTTGCTAACTTGATGTGCATGTTAGCCATGGTTCAAATCCTTGTTATGCCATGAAAAATGGTATTTGGCCAAGGTTGATATTGTGTTAAAGCCATTGCATGCTAAATGTGAAGCTTGCTAATGATGCATGCAATGATGGATTGACTACTCTTGAAATTTCTTTGTAGCAATCTTGAGTAAGACATTGAGTTCTTTGTTTAACCATGACCAAAGTTCAATGGGGTATGATTGTGATGTATTCGGCCATGATGCATTCATGAGCATGATTTATGCTTGTTACTTGATTGGTAAAATTTGTGTTTTAGAGGGTTATGAACACCTTGAGATTGACCATGCACCTATATGTGTATATATGTTTGCACATGCTATTTTGATTATGAAGAAAGTGATAAATATGTTTGTTTAAAGAAGAAATTTGTTGAAGAATGTTGTGAAATTTGCATGTACATTCGGCCTAGTACATGTATAGTGTGAAAAACCTTGAAATTATTTTTGATTTTGTGTATTTATGACCATGTGTAATCGGCCACATGAGTAATTTGAGCACTTGATGTTATGTTAAAATTCTTGAGCTTAAATATATGGATGTATGTATATGTGGCCATATAATGGCGTTTTGGTTCAAAGGTTGAATGATAAATTATAATAAAGTGAGATGATATGAGATGCGAATGTGATTTACTAGTAAACATTATTGATAGAAATATTGAATACTTCTACTTGTATTCATTAAGCTCAAGAGCAAAAGGGAGCTAAATCCGATAAAGGGAAGGAAAAAGTAGTCGAATAGCCATCGAATCGTTCGACAACATCCGAGGTAAGTTTTCGAGTATCGAAACTTAGATTTTGATTCGATTGAATGAAGTAATAAGCAATCGAAATTCGCCTTGTATATGGCCATTGAGCCGAAATGATATTTTGTTAAGTGAATTGTGCATAAAAGTTTTGTTGTGAAAATGAAACAAAGATGTGTATGAATGTTCGAGTGATATCAGGGCTAAGCCAGAAGGCAATTGTGCGAGCTATGATATCCGAGCTAAGCAGAAGGCAATTGTGCGACTATGATACCGAGCTAAGCCGAAGGCAATTGTGCGAGTTGTGATATCCGGGTTAAGTCCCGAAGGCATTTGTCTTGGTTACCATAACAGGGCTATGTCCGAAGGTGTTTTGAACAGTAGCTATATCCGAATAAACTCAGAAGGTATGTGATTTGAAATTTATAAGCTGCTGGAAAATTTTCAGTTATTGCATTTGTGAAATTCCCAACAAGGTATGTTTTGTGTGTGCTTTGCACACTATGAGTAAATGCATACGAATATTCGCTCTAATGATAAATGAGCTATCGGCATTAACTAGGCCGTTATTTGTGTATGAATATAAGAGTTGGGATTGTGAAGTAAACATGTCTTTGAGAAATTGTGCATATGAATTATTGTTTAGCTACTTGAATGCTATGCTTTGGTTGTGTGTATATTATGGCTCGAAACTTACTAAGCATAAATTGCTTACTCCGTTTCTTTGTTTCTCTGTTTATAGATTTTGCTCATTAGCGATCGGATTCGGGATCATAGAAGTTGAAGTCAACCACACTATCAAAGCCCTTTTTGGTACTCCTTTAGTTGAGTTCGGATATGGCATGTATAGGACTACCCTCGGTTATTTTTAAGTACTTGTGATGTATATGTGTACGGCCATGCGAAAATGGTTCGTAATAGTGGAGTATGGAATTAGACCATTTGTGGTTTGTAATTATATATGGTTTCATGATGTGATTATGGATTGGAATGGGAGTGTTGGTCACATGATCAGCCATTGGAATGGCTAAATATGATCATATGTGGACCCATGTATGGCAAGACCATGGTTGGCCCATGGAGACTACAAATTAGGTAAAGCCTACCTTAAAAGCAGATCTTGCCATTGCGAGTGACGTGGATGGGGAAAATCACCAAAATTTGTAGGAATGGTGTTAAATAGTGAATAAATTATATGATCGAACCTTGACGAGTCTATTTTCATATGAAAGTAACGAAATGATCATATGATCGATATCCGAGAGATATTAAAGTTCTCGTGAGACGAGGGCGAACGGTTTCGGGTCCCTGTTGCGACTTTGAAAATTTGCCATAAATTATCCAGAATGAATTAGAAGTCATGCCTTATATGTCCAGATTCCTTTTGAGTCCAGTTTCATTAGAAATAAACGGCATCGATATTGAAACCCTGTAGAGAGATATTCAAGTTGTAAGCGAAGGTTAGTGTAGTCGACCCACGAATTTTGGTTGGACAACACTATCCGGTGCTCGATGAGCTATCATGTACACCGATGAATGCTTAAAGTGTACTATCTCCTTGCTACGCGATTCGCCTACTATTGGTGGAGTACTCGACTTCTGTTGTGCCTAGGGAGCACGTAACTTGGGAGTTCTTTCTAACCGAGTTAGAAGAAGTATATCGATCGAGATTTATGGATCAAAAGCGGAAGGAATTTCTTGAACTTAAACAAGGTTCCATGTCGGTTACCGACTACGAACGAAAATTTGTGAGGCTTAGCGGTTCAGCGTGAATGCATTTCTTGAAGGTGTGATGTGTAAGCGCTTGAAGATGGGTGAATGATGATATAAAGTCGTATGTTGGCATTTTGGAAATCGAGAGTTTGTGGCTCTTGTCAAGCGGCGTGCAAAGCCGAGGAGCTCGATATGGAGAAAAGAAAAGTGAAGTGGGAGCAAGGGAGTTTCAGTAAGAGGTCTTCGGGAAGCCCTTCCCACGATCATTAAAGAAATTTAGAGATGGCTTAGGCGGTCTAGAGACACTTCGGGCTTTTCTAGACGAGACCACGATCGACCCCCTATGGGCACGCGAGTCACTTTGATCGCCAGTGTTGGCAATGATCATCGAGACAGAACGGAGTGCCAATATTGTGGCAAATGGCATTTTGGGAGTTGTAGATTCCGTGACCGCTCCTGTTACAAGTGCGGATCAGTCGATCATTTCATTAAGGATTGCCCGAGTTTATCTGAACAAAACGTAAATCAAAGTGGGAACCCGAGTGCTACCACAACTCGAGGTAGGCCACCTAGAAATATGGGCAATGCTAGTGGCGGTCGAGAGGATCTAGAGATGCTACCATCGGATCCGAGGCTCGTGCTCTGCTAGGACTTATGCCATCTGGCAAGACGCGAGGATCTTGCCTCACCGGATGTCATTACGGTACATTCACTCTTTTCGATACAAATGTGATTGCTTTGATTGACCCTGGTTCTACTCATTCTTTTATATGTGAAACCTTAGCATCCAGTAAGACTTTGCCTATTGAGTCTACTGAGTTTGTAATTCGGTGTCAAACCCTTGGGTCATTACGTGCTTGTCAACAAAGTGTGTAAGAAAAGTCCCCTAGTATTAGAGGTTCTTGTTTTTGGCGGACTTGATGCTTTTGCCGTTCGATTAATTGACGTTATTCTTGGTTTGGATTGGTTGACCATGCACGATGCGGTTGTAAATTGCAAAAGCAAGACTATTGATCTGAGGTGCGCAAATAACGAGATAATTCGGGATGAGTCTACGGACTTAAAGGGGTTGCCAGCTGTAATATCAGCAATGTTGGCCCAGAAATACGTAAGAAAGGGGTGCGAAGCATACCTTGCGTATGTTCTAGATGACAAGGAGTTAGAAAAGAAACCCGAATCTGTGCTAGTGGTTTGTGAATACCCGGATGTTTTCCCTGAAGAATTGCCGGGATTACCACCTATTCGGGAAATAGAGTTTGGCATCGAATTGGTACCTGGTACCATCCCAATTTCGATAGCTCCATATCGTATGGCACCAACGGAATTAAAGGAGTTGAAAGCTCAGTTGCAAGAATTGGTGGATAAAGGTTTTGCTCGCCCGAATTTTTCCCCTTGGGGTGCACCAGTGTTGTTTGTGAAAAAGAAGGATGGAACCATGAGGTCGTGCATCGACTATCGTCGACTTAATAAGCGGCGATAAAGAACAAATATCCGTTACAGCGTATCGATGATATGTTCGATCAACTGAAGAAGCCTCGGTGTTCTCGAAAATAGATTTGAGATCGGGCTATTATCAATTACGAATTCGAGATTGGACGTACCCAAGAGGCGCCTTGAGAACAAGATATGGTCACTACGAGTTCCTAGTGATGCCGTTTGGGCTTACTAATGCCCTGCGGTATTCTGGATTTAATGAATCGGATCTTGGACCATATTTGGATCGGTTCGTAGTCGTGTTCATTGATGGCATCTTGGTCTATTCAAGAAATGAGACCGAACATCTTGAACACACGAGGTTAGTCTGCAAATTTTACGGAATAAGCAATTATATGCTAAGTTCACCAAGTGTGAGTTACGGTTGAGAGAGGTTAGCTTCTTGGGTCATGTGGTATCAGATCGGGTATTCGAGTCGACGAATAAAATTTCAGCCATACTTAATTGGAAGCCTCAGAAATATTCTCGAGGTTGAAGCTTTTGGGGCTTGCTTAGGTTATTACCGACGATTTGTAAAGGTTTCTCAACGATAGCCACGCCAATGACGAAGCTACTCCAAAGGGATGTTAAGTTGAATGGATGGAAAAATGTCGAAAAGTTTTGATCAATTGAAAACTTATTTGGTGAAGCCCCAATTCTAGTGCAACCGAAGCGGGCAAAGAGTTTGTTATTTATAGTGGCGCATCCCTACTCGGGTTAGGTTGCGTATTGATGCAAGAAGGTCGAGTTGTGGCCTATCGTCGAGGCAATTAAAGCCACACGAGAAAAATTATCCGACCCATGATCTCGAATTGGTCGCCATCGTATTCGCTTTAAAGATATGGCGACATTACTTATTTGGTGAGAAGTGCCATGTGTATTCGGATCACAAAAGTCTCAAATATATGATGACTCAAAGAGACTTAAATCTGCGACAAAGGCGTTGGCTCGAGCTATTAAAGGATTATGAGCTGGTCATTGACTATCACGGGAAAGGCGAATGTGGTTGCGGATGCCTTAAGTCGTAAATCATTATTCGCTTACGAGTGATGAATGTACACTTATGCATTCTACCCGAAAATGTGTTAGTAGCTGAATTGAAAGCCAAACCATTATTGATACGTCAAATTCGTGAAGCTCAGAAAGTCGACGATGAGTTGGTTGAAAAACGGGCTGAGTGTGTTCCAAACAAGGACTCGAAATTTCAAATCGATGATGATGATTGTTTGAGGTTCAAAAGTCGTCTGTGTGTTTCAAAGAATTCAGAACTTATTTCGATAATTCTGAACGAAGCCCATTGTAGCCGAATCTCAATCCACCCGGGGAGTACGAAGATGTACAACTATTTGAAACGTCGATTTTGGTGGCATGGTATGAAACGAGACATCTCCGACTTTGTTTCGAGATGTTTAATATGTCAACAAGTGAAAGCGGAACATCAAGTGCCTTCAGGATTACTTCAGCCGATCACGATACCCGAGTGGAAATGGGATCGAGTCACCATGGACTTTGTATCCGGACTGCCATTGTCAGCGAGTAAGAAGGATGCGGTTTGGGTCGTGGTAGATAGATTGACTAAGTCAGCTCACTTTGTCCCCGTACGTACGGATTTTTCAATGGACAAACTAGCCGAATTGTACGTTTTTCAGATTGTGAGATTGCACGGGGTGCCTATTTCCATCGTGTCGGATAGAGATCCGAGATTTACCTCGCGATTTTGGAAAAAGTTGCAAGAAGCTTTGGGTACCAAGTTGCATTTCAGCACCGCCTTTCACCCCCAAACCGATGGTCAATCCGAGCGGATAATTCAGATACTTGAGGATATGTTGAGATGTTGCATCCTCGAGTTCAGTGGTTCATGGGAACGGTATTTGCCGTTGATTGAATTCGCTTACAACAACAGCTTTCAATCAAGTATTAAGATGGCACCCTACGAGGCTTTGTACGATCGTAAATGCCGTACACCATTGTTTTGGTGAGCTCGGTGAAAGCAAAATTTTCGGGTGGATTTGATTAGAGATCTTTGAGCAGAAAGTGAAAGTAATCCGTGAAAGTCGAAAATAGCCTCCGATCGTCGAAGTCGTGACGCGGATCTGAAGCGTAAAGACATCGAGCATCGGTGGGAGATAAAGTGTTTCTCAAGGTTTCACCTTGGAAAAAGATACTCGATTCGGTAGTAAGGGCAAGTTGAGCCGAGGTTCATCGGGCCATATGAGATATCCGAGTGAGTCGATCCGGTGGCATATCGTCGATTTTGCCCCGAACTCGAAAAGATTCACGATGTCTTTCATGTTTCGATGCTTCGACGCTATAGATCCGATCCATCGCACGTGATTAGTCCATCGAGGTTGAAATTCAAGCCAATATGAGTTATGAGGAAGAACCGATTCGTATCCGCACGTGAAGTGAAAGAGTTGCGAAACAAGCGGGTTCCGCTAGTGAAAGTGTTATGGCTCAAACATGGGATAGAAGAAGCTACTTGGGAAACCGAGAACTCTATGAAAGAGCAATACCCAACCCTATTTACGGTAAGATTTTCGGGACGAAAATTTCTTAAGTGGGGAGAGTTGTGACACCCAAAATTGACCCTAGTCGGAATGTGGTTTGGTACCAGAAAACCAAGGCATAAAAATAATTTAAAATTTATTTTGATGCCTATAATATGTGTGTGCTCATGTGTGAATTTTGAATTCTTTGATTTAGTTAATTTGATTGTGAATTGAAAGAAAAGGACTCATGTGAAAGGATTTAAAAATATGTAGCTAATTTCGAGAGGTTAATAAAGGAATGAAGCAAAATAAATGGAGTTGCATGTCAAATACTCCATTTATTTTGAATGAGTGGCTTGACCATGTCTAGATTATGGGCAAGGGACATGTTTCCAACATGTTTAGTTAGTGCATTATATAGAAAGAATTAGGAAATTAAAAAAATGAGCATGGATGCCCCCAATGGTGCCGTAGCTAGAGAGAAAGAAAGAAAAAAAGTTGTCATTCATCCTTTCTTTGAGCAAAGACTAAGAAAGAAAAAACAAAAAATTGTTCATCTTTTCCCTCCTTCCTTTGGCTGAAATTCCTAAGAGGAAGAAGAGATTTTGCTTCATTTTCTTTGTTTAGAAGAGATCTAGAAGGAGATTTGGCTAAACTTGCATCAAGATTAAGGTATGTATGAGGTTGTGTCATGAGATTCATGCTTGTTTTGGTTGCTAACTTGATGTGCATGTTAGCCATGGTTCAAATCCTTGTTATGCCATGAAAAATGGTATTTGGCCAAGGTTGATATTGTGTTAAAGCCATTGCATGCTAAATGTGAAGCTTGCTAATGATGCATGTAATGATGGATTGACTACTCTTGAAATTTCTTTGTAGCAATCTTGAGTAAGACATTGAGTTCTTTGTTTAACCATGACCAAAGTTCAATGGGGTATGATTGTGATGTATTCGCCATGATGCATTCATGAGCATGATTTACGCTTGTTACTTGATTGGTAAAATTTGTGTTTTAGAGGTTATGAACACCTTGAGATTCGCCATGCACCTATATGTGTATATATGTTTGCACATGATATTTTGATTATGAAGAAAGTGATAAATATGTTTGTTTAAAGAATAAATTTGTTGAAGAATGTTGTGAAATTTGCATGTACATTCGGCCTAGTACATGTATAGTGTGAAAAACCTTGAAATTATTTTTGATTTTGTGTATTTATGACCATGTGTAATTGGCCACATGAGTAATTTGAGCACTTGATGTTATGTTGAAATTCTTGAGCTTAAATATATGGATGTATGTATATGTGGCCATATAATGGCGTTTTGGTTCAAAGGTTGAATGATAAGTTATAATAAAGTGAGATGATATGAGATGCCGAATGTGATTTACTAGTAAACATTATTGATAGAAATATTGAATACTTCTACTTGTATTCATTAAGCTCAAGAGCAAAAGGGAGCTAAATCCGATAAAGGGAAGGAAAAAGTAGTCGAATAGCCATCGGAATCGTTCGACAACATCCGAGGTAAGTTTTGAGTATCGAAACTTAGATTTTGATTCGATTGAATGAAGTAATAAGCAATCGAAATTTCGCCCTTGTATATGGCCATTGAGTAGAAATGATATTTTTGTTAAGTGAATTGTGCATAAAAGTTTTGTTGTGAAAATGAAACAAAGATGTGTATGAATGTTCGAGTGATATCCGGGCTAAGCCCGAAGGCAATTGTGTGAGCTATGATATCCGGGCTAAGCCCGAAGGCAATTGTGCGAGCTATGATACCCGGGCTAAGCCCGAAGGCAATTGTGCGAGTTGTGATATCTGGGTTAAGTCCCGAAGGCATTTGTGCGGGTTACCATAACCGGGCTATGTCCCGAAGGTGTTTTGAATGAGTAGCTATATCCGGATAAACTCCAAAGGTATGTGATTTCAAATTTATAAGCTGCTGGAAAATTTTCAGTTATTGCATTTGTGAAATTCCCAACAAGGTATGTTTTGTGTGTGCTTTGCACACTATGAGTAAATGCGTACAAATATTCGCTCTAATGATAAATGAGCTATCGGCATTAACTAGGCCGTTATTTGTGTATGAATATAAGAGTTGGGATTGTGAAGTAAACATGTCTTTGAGAAATTGTGCATATGAATTATTGTTTAGCTACTTGAATGCTATGCTTTGGTTGTGTGTATATTATGGCTCGAAACTTACTAAGCATAAATTGCTTACTCCGTTTCTTTGTTTCTCTGTTTATAGATTTTGCTCATTAGCGATCGGATTCGGGATCATAGAAGTTGAAGTCAACCACACTATCAAAGCCCTTTTTGGTACTCCTTTAGTTGAGTTCGGATATGGCATGTATAGGACTACCCTCGGTTATTTTTAAGTACTTGTGATGTATATGTATGCGGCCATGCGAAAATGGTTCGTAATAGTGGAGTATGGAATTAGACCATTTGTGGTTTGTAATTATATATGGTTTCATGATGTGATTATGGATTGGAATGGGAGTGTTGGTCACATGATCAGCCATTGGAATGGCTAAATATGATCATATGTGGACCCATGTATGGCAAGACCATAGTTGGCCCATGGAGACTACAAATTAGGTAAAGCCTACCTTAAAAACAGATGCTGCCAGCTGCAGTGACGTGGATGGGGAAAATCACCAAAATTTGTAGGAATGGTGTTAAATAGTGAATAAATTATATGATCGAACCTTGACGAGTCTATTTTCATATGAAAGTAACGAAATGATCATATGATCAGTATACCGAGAGATATTAAAGTTCTCGTGAGACAGGGCCAGAACGGTTTCTGGGTCCCCTGTCGCGACTTTGAAAATTTTCCATAAATTATCCAGAATGAATTAGAAGTTATTCGTTATATGTCCAGATTCCTTTTTGAGTCCAGTTTCATTAGAAATAAACGGCATCAGTATTGAAACCCTGTACAGAGAGATATTCAAGTTTTAACACGCGAAGGTCAGTGTAGTCGACCCCTGTAACATGGGCGACTTTAACTAATAAACTGTACCAATTGGCCAGACCAAAAATTCTGGAAATAAATCCAGGGATGGATATATGAGTCTAAATTCATGGAAAATTTAGAGAATCAGTTTCCGAGTTTTGTAATTCGAGATATACTTTTTAAGGCAACAGTGATGCAATTTTTCCAGCTTTCCTGAGAATGTCAAGTTGGTCGGTGCTATAAGTGGTTTTGGCTTGTTAACCCCTCGTGTCCGACACCGGCAACGGTCTCGGGTTCGGGGTGTTACAGTCATAGTCCTTTAACAACTCTATCCACCTTCGCTGTCTAAGATTCAGCTCCTTTTGAGTCAGCAAGTACTTAAGACTCTTATGATCCGTATAAATAATGCATCTCTCCCCATACAAGTAGTGCCTCCGTATAAATAATGCATCACTGCTGCCAACTCCAAGTCATGAGTAGGATAGTTTACCTCATGAGGCTTAAGCTGTCGTTAAGCATAAGCGACCACTTTACCCTCTTGCATTAAATCTATGAATGTTGCCGGTGCATTAGTCAAACCAAAAGGCATAACCAGAAACTCGTAATGACCATATCGAGTTCTGAATGCCGTCTTATGAATATCCACTTCTTTGACTCTCAACTGATGATATCCTGACTGAAGGTCAATCTTAGAAAATACCGAGGCTCCTCTTAGTTGGTCGAACAGATCATCGATTCTTGGCAGAGGATACTTGTTCTTGATCGTTAGTTTGTTCAACTCCCGATAGTCAATGCACATCCGCATGGTCCCATCTTTCTTCTTTACGAACAACACTGGTGTGCCCCACGGGGAAACACTTGGTCTTATAAACCCTCTATCCAATAGTTCCTGAATCTGAGCTTTCAATTCTACCAACTCCTTTGGTGCCATCCTATAAGGCGCAATGGACACTGGAACTATTCCAGATAACAAGTCGATTCCGAACTCGACTTCTCTGTTTGGAGGTAATCCAAGAAGTTCCTCCGGAAATACATCTTGAAATTCTTTAATGGTCCTAACCGATTCCACAGTTATCCCCTCAGTTTCAGCTTGAGTTACAAAGGCCAAGAATGCCTCACAACCTTTTCGAATCAACTTCTCGGCCCTTAAAGCCGAGACAATATTGGAAAAATAGTTCCTTCGCTCCCCTATGACCATTATCTCCTCATCCTTGGCAGTTCTTAGTACCATTCTCTTAGCAGCACAATCTAACGTCGCCTTATGCTTAGTTAACCAGTCCATTCCCAAGATAAGATCAAAATCCCCAAATGGCAGCTCCATCAAATCTCCTTCAAAATTCTTATCTTGTATCTCTAAAGTCACCGCCCTAAAAAGTTTATCTACCTCAACCGAGTGTTCTAAAGGGCTTATCACCGATACCCCACTCACAGTCTCCTCAGGAAGCACACCCAATGCCCCAGTTACATCACAAGAAACATACGAGTGAGTGGAACCCACATCAATCAAAGCAGTGTAAGGCGTGCTATGAATGTAGAACGTACCAGTTATAACATCAGGAGTGTCACCCTCCTCACGACGCTGTGCAGCATAAACCAACACCGGCTGTCGAGCTTCAGCATGTCCAGCACCCCTGCCGGGTGCCCCACGTCCTCGTCCATTACCATTACCACCTCTACCTTGCCCACGACCTCTCTGTGGTGGTGGTCCTCCTCGCTGTGGTTGGACATCCCTTTGCTTCGCAGCTAGATCCTGAGCTGCTTTCTGAGGACATTCTCTGAACTTATGCTCCTTTGACCCACATCGAAAACATGCTCCAGTTCGTTTCCAACACTCCCCCATATGCACCCTGCCACAGTCCCTGCAAGCCTGCGGTTTAAAGGTATTCACTGGAACTGCCTGAACCAGTTCCTCCATTCTAGCTCTTTTAACATTCTTATTTGTAGCACATGGGGGTCCAGAATCCTTCCTAAATCTGGGTCGATCCTTCGCACGGTTTTGCCGTTCAGTTCTCTTTACTTCCTCGGATATCTTAGCCTTTTCAACCAACGCAACGAAACCATGCTCCCTCTGTAGAGCTATCAGTATCCTAAGCTCATCGCGGAGACCATCCTCAAATCGAACATTGCGCTCATATTCAGTCGCAACTATCTCGCGGGCATATCGACTCAACCTCAAGAATTTCGTCTCATACTCCGCGACAGTCTTATTACCCTGAGTCAGATTCAAAAATTCCTTTGGACGGGCATCCACATAACTAGCTCCAACATACCTCCCTTTAAAGGTAGTCTTGAACAATTCCCAGGTTACTCGTTCAATCGGGGTACTCTCCCTTACGGTGATCCACCATCGGTATGCCTCATCTCGTAGCAACGACACAGCCCCCTTCAGGTTTTGCTCCACAGAGCAATCTAAATCGTCCATAATCTGTTCTGTTGCTTCCAGCCAATATTCAGCCACATTTGGGGCTACTCCAGATACGCCCCTAAAAACTTCTGCTCCATTAGCCCGGAGTTGCTCCGAGATGGATCCCCTATTTACCGTCCCAGTGTTAGCTCCAGCAACTCTTTCTAAAACCCTTAACATGGCTTGGGACAAAGCATCGTCCCCCGCAGCCCGATCATATGACCCAATCTCACTTGCCTGTGGCACGAATGCCTCCTCAGCTGACCTATGCCCTGAGGATGAAGATTCAGCTTGCACCCTTCCGCGACTACGTCCGCGGCCTCGTCCACGAGTTCCTCTTGTACTCATATCGAATTATCTGATTACGAATTTTATGACATTAGTTTAATGTTTAATTGTTTATTACAAGATTTCTTATGGAAATATAGCAGTTCAAGGATTGTTTTCGCAATGTCGTAGCCTAGCTACAGTCTCATTCCTACCGTTTTGTAGCTCTACCCTATCTAAAGTATCATAGTAGGGTCTCAGCATGATATCAATATCAAATAACGTAAAAAGAGAGTATACTTACAGACTTGGTGCCGGGGATTCAGTGTGCCACTTCTTTCTCCAAACCATTTAAAACCACAAACCATGTATTTAGTCACAGAAAATAGAATTTCTTAAAATTTGAAAAAAAATACCTTTGTTTTGAAATTCTTGATTTTAGACCCGTTTAAAAACCCACAGCCGAGTTGTTGCAATCGGGCTCTGATACCACTAAATGTAACACCCCAAACCCAGCCTAGACGTTATGGCCGAATCCAATGTGCCACATTAAAGTTAAAAATCCATGTTTCATTTTAGTGTTTTTAAAAACCGACTTTTATTAAGTTAATAAAATGAATGGAAGCTGGGCACCAGGTAGGTATCCATAACAGAGGAGGTAAGCCATGAAGGCTGCTTAAGTACCAAGCTCTTCGGTTGGATCCAATCCTAGATATGCCCACAACCATTGCCACACTTGATTATAACGAGTTGAAATTTCTTTGAGTGGATATCTTTGATAAATCGAATAATCGTGACGTTTTGTTATTTTGAAAACAAGTATCGTTTTGAAAACGTGCCCTAAGTCTAGCCCATTTGAATTATTATCAACCAGTTTAAAGTTATTAAAAATAAAATAATCCCAGAAAAGAGAAGAAAAAAAGTTAAAATGGCCTTATTACAACCCAAAAATAAGTAGTAAATAAGATAAACTAAAGAAAACCAGTCACTTATTTCAAGCCCAAAAGCGATCACCGTGGCCACTCTGAATCCCCTCTGACTCCAAGTCCCCAAATCGAGGCTCACCTGCAAGGTTAGGAAGGGGTGAGTTTGGAAACTCAGTGTGCAACAAGCCCTCTCGAGCCCAAAACAATATCGGCCACCGGGCCTAAGCCCAACTTCAATCTCAACATATCTTGGGTCAAGCATTTGCATTATTCATGTCATCGGGTCAAGCCTTTTCATTATCATATCATCGGGCAAGCCTTTTATCAGAATCGGTATAGCCCATAGGCCCAAATAAATACCACATGCATTATTAATGGATGTTTACAAGCCCATTTGGGTATAATGGTCATTTTTACCTAGGGGTAAAACAGTTATTTTTCATATTATAAGGGTAATTTCATAATTTTACCAAAATATCAGGGTTTCCATGTTCATTAACCATTACCAATAACTCTAAGTGTTTAAACAATGATTTTAACGCACTTTATCAAATTCGGGCTTTTGGGCTCAAAACCCCTAATAGGCCCTACGAATGACGATTTAGTCACCTAGGGCCATTTAGCCTATATTCCACAACCGTATTAACAGTCTTAATGTGCAATTTTACAAGATTCCATTTTCTACCAAATTTACCCAAATGGCCCGGAAGCCCATTGGGCCCGATTTCACCCCCTCGAGGCCCTACTTACCATTGTGCACAAAATCGTGCCCTTACCTATTCCAACGATCACAATCATTGAAATTAGAGAAACTAACTAACCTATGAGCATTCGCGTGCTCACGAGTCCTCGAAATGCCAGAATTTCGGCATATATTGATTTAAGCTACGAAAGAGGGTTCGTTACACACCTAATTTGCGATATTCCTTGACGAGATCTCCCACGGCAACCTACAATTATACACATCCATTTTTAGTGTACAAATCATACTTATCAAACCCAAAATCTACCTTACCACATTCGGCCAAAGACCCCTAATGGCCATAGTTCACTTACTTTCACAGGGTCTAACGATATGATCCAGGCCTATCCAAATCGACACCCCATGCCTTGCTGCTCCTCCAACGTATCTACTCCACTATACAAACCCTAAAAAGTCAAAAGAAAAAGCCCAATAAGGCTTATATCTATAATCGGCTACCTCCCTAAACTATAGGGGTTTCGGCTTTTGTCAACAGTTACTACTGAATCGATTTAGAGTACGAATACTTACCACAGTCTCCCTTCTTGAACCGTTTAAAGCTTAGAAGATAAAGGGATTGGCTACCAAAAAGTGAAGTGAAAAGGAGGGTTGCTGGTCAATAAAGAATCGACACCACCAAGCTTCAAAGGTTTGGCTTTTTGCGGCTTTTCAGCAGATGTGGAGGTAAGGAAAGAAGTAGTAGGTGAACAGAAGGGAGTAGTGGGCTGGTTTTGGAAAAAAGGGTGGTAGATTCGGCTAGAGAAGAAGAAAGAAAAAGAAAAGACTAATCCTAAAGAAGAAAACGGCACAACCTAAGTCCCTAATACCGAAAATACTTACCTAATACCCCTTTGTCGAAATCCCCTCTCTAATCCCCTCTATTCGGCTAACTCTATCTCCCTCTCAAATCCCTAAAATCTCTCCCCATATCCTTCCTTAATCCATGCATTTGACTGATTCAAACTCTCTCCCACAGAGTTCCATTCGGCTACAACTCCTGCATGCTCCAAGCATAAAAATTAACATCACACTTGCCATCACAGGGAGTCGAACCTAGGCTTTCCTCCTACCACTTACACGCCACCCTTTTTAGCTCCTTAGTGGCGTCACTTAGGCACTTTCCTAGAGGCTCTCTTGTGATACATTTTACCTACAATTTTTAATAAGACCACCTATCCTAAGCCCCTAACTTCTTAAGTCCAAAGTTCAAAAATTCTACCGGGTTTTGGCCATCACAGGGCCTTCCATAAGCCCATTTACACACTCCAATTATGAATTTCACAACCATATACCAAATTTTAAAAATTTACCAAAATCTCGCGAATCACGAAAAAACCTGAAAATCAGGATGTTACAGGTACTATAATAAACAAGGTAAAATGAGTATGAGAGACACATGTATAATGACATACAAATGCTATGTTTGTGGTTTAATTGAGAATATTTAATCGTTAAATGAATACCATGTTATATGCTTTTGATTTTGTATAAGTGTGTAAGAGATTAAGGTTGACCAAAGCTTGGAAAATAGCCTAGGTATATTCCACACAGGTAGAAACTCGACCATGTGTCTCAGCCGTGTATGGAACATGACTTTGGGACACGGGCGTGTGGAGCCTTAAAGCATGAAATTTTCAAGATTTTCATAAGTTCTCGGTTTAGTCCCGAACCCTTTCTAAAGTATGTTTTGGGCTTCGTAAACTCACATAAGGGACTATGTGTAAGTGAATGAAAGTTTTGAAATATGAATGAAATTTTATGGCCTGTATTTTAGTTTAATGTTTGTATGTTTGTCCGGTAACGCCTCATACCTTATCCCGGCCTCTGGTACGGGTAAGGGGTGTTACATTTAGTGGTATCAGAAAAGGTTTAGTCGATTCTCAAACTAACATAGCAAGTGTGAGAGTTTAGTTATACATGCCACAAATATGTGATAGTGTGATGTCTCCCGACGCTAATGAGGACCATTTTGTTTAAAATGAAGTATTCTCCAACCGAGCTACATCTAACCATTTAATAGTAATATTGAAGTATTTGAATAAAGTGTAGCTATGACGTGTTAAACTCGGGAAGGTATGAATAAGAATTCGTGATATATGTATATGTGATAATATGTGAAATGAAAGTTTATATAGCGATATATTTATTCATATTTGTTTGGCCTACATTTGTTGTTGCATGCTTGACTAAATTAATTAGTAATGTGTATGAGAGAGTGCAGTTGTTTGAAATGAGATAATTGGAAATTTTATGTAAGACAGATATGAATAATAAATTGTTTGAAGTGGATAGTATGATTATAATGACATATGTGGATAATGAAAATAATGTGTCATATAGATATATGTCAGAATCGAGTTAGAGACTGTACGACCTCACCCCCTTACCGATGAGGTGTATATAATGGAAATTTATGAGAATCATGTTGACTAAGTTCCTAAGTGTGGAATCAAAGAGTTCAGTAATAAAATAATTATAGATATGACCAGAGACTGAGAATGGTTGACAAGTGAAGGACAGAGTTAGAGAAATATCAGAGTTGACTGAGTTATCTTCGGATTGAAATTGATGACAGAGTGTTTCTGAAAGTATCGTCTTGGAAAAAATTAGTTAGTAATGCTGGAAATTATGAGAAAGATACTAAACTTCACTCCGGTAAGATTTTCGAGGACAAAAATCTCTAAAAGGGGGAAAAGTTGTAATAGCCCAATATTGGGTCTAGTTGGAATAGAGGTTTCGGGACTGCAAAATCTGAGATAGAAATAATTATTTTATGATTATTTTAAGGTCTATGATATGATTGCATGATTGTGTGAAAATTTCGTGAAGAAATTCTATGCATAAAGTGCTCAATTTGAACTTAGAGACTAAATTGAATAAGTTGCAAAACCTGCATTCTAGAAGTTTCTAGTATGAAATTGCTTTGAAACATTAATTAGGAGGTCTTAAATATAAGTTGACCAATTTCTAAGTGATGGACAAAAATTGGACATGGATGGAATTTTTGAAAGTTTAGTAAGGAAAGGCATTTTGGTCATTTGGTAATTAAAAGAAATAAAAAGGGAAAATAAAGCCAAAATTGACTCATGTTTTTCATGGAGGCCGAAATTAGCATGGGGGAAGCAATGTCTAGGGTTTTCAAGCTTTCCAAGCTAAATAGTAAGTCTGTTCTAACCTCGTTTTTCAAGTTCTTTACGTTTTTGGAATCTCGGTAATTTGATTAAGCTTATTCTAGCAATAATTTAAGTTAGGGTTCATATTTGGAAAAATACCCATAGGTGAAATGTGTTTATTTTGATGTTTTATGATAGAATATGAGGTTTTAAATTATGTTATACAACTTGTGCTACTCGGTTTTGAGTGAAAACGAGTAAAAGGGCTTAATCGGTAAAAAATCTAATAGTCATAAGTATATGTAGAGTGAGAATTTGATGTTGCCATAGAAGGGAAAAGTGATCCACATGTCATAAAACATAAGAATAAGGGATGAAGTTTAATTCCCGAGCTTAGGGGCAAAAGTGTAAATATGCAAAAGTTTAGGGGCAAAATTGTAATTTTGAAAAAGTTTGAGTTAAGGACTGTTTTGAATAGTAAATTAAATAAATAAATAAAATATGATGTTTTAGATCCCAGAAAACGAGATTTGAACCTAGAATGAGAGAAAAATCTAAAATTGGGAAAGTTGGTAAAATGGTCGTTTTAGTATCGAGGTAAGTTCATATGTATAATAAGCATTAATTTATGCATGTTTCAATGTAAAATTGATATATTTATTATGATTTCCGAGGTGTTGAAAGTATGTAAGTTGGTATGATAATAATACAACAATAATCTTGTAATTTATATTTGAAAGTTAAATTTAGTAAATCAATTGAATTATGTTAAATTAAATCATTATGGTGCCAATTTTATGAATTGATTTAAAAGCGTCTATGGTACATGAAGTGCATTGAATTATCAAACATAAATGTGATTTCTATGATTATGGATATTATGGGAAATTGTAAGTTCATATGATTTTTAATAAGGCAATGTGTAATTTAATGTTATTGCCTTGATATTAAATGAGATGTAAGTTTATATGTAAGTAATACATTAATATTACTTGTATTATGATATTTTATAATAATATTGGAAATATGTTTGTGGATAATTACTTGATTGGTCAATTTGTTGGAAAAGAGAGAAATCCGGTTGAACCTTGGAAAGATTGGATGATCTGAGATAGTATGTAGCTAGGTCACATGTATGGTGCTTTGAGTGCACATCATGTGTACAAGAGAGCTACAAGACATTATGATGTAGCTAGGTCGCATGGGTGATACTATGTGTACACCATGTAGACAAGAGAGCTACGGGATATATGTAGCTAGGTCGCATGCGTGGTTCCAGGTGAAGGACACCATGTAGACAAGAGAGCTATGAGATAAATTGGCTAGGTCACATGGGTGGTACTGAGTGTTCACCATGTGTACAAGAGAGCCGAACTATATGATGGGTGGAGCTATGTGCTGAAACCACCAAGTATCGAGGATTGATTCGAACTGTTCAATGGGAGACTCTCTATGTATTGCTTTGTGAGTTTTGTGATGAATAAGTGCAGGAACTTGGTTATGTGAATGATGTGTTCATTAAGTGACCAGGAGGTGGTAATGTTATAAACAAGTAAGTTATACATGAGGATGATTTTATGGTGACCTTGTGATCATGGGCCTATACTTGTGATTTATGAAATGTGGTGAAAATGATTTGTGATATGTATGTTAAAATGAGGTTAATACAAAGAAAGTGTGAAAGAGTGAATTAGCAATAAAACTGTTTTGGACAGTAGCAGTGATGTGATTCTGAAAAATCACCAAAAATAGTAGAAATTGAATCAGAGACTTAATAAGATATAAAATTAAAGCTTAATGAGTCTATTTTTAGATAAAAGAAACATAGAAAGAAAAGAAGTTCTATATTTTGAGATATTTATGTTTTTGTGAGACTGGTTCAGAATGATTACGTGATCCCCTGTTCTAACTTTGGAAAATCAAAACAATTTGGATAAAAATAATTAGAGAATTAAACTTATATTTTTAAAATCCCTAATGAGTCTATTTTCAATATAAATCAACAAGAACATTATCTGAGTTTTGTACTATGAGATAACTAATTTTTAGTGAAGAGAGGTCAGAACTGTCAGAAAGTGAAATAGGGGAAATTTTAATGAATAAACTGTTCTAATTGGCTAAACCAAAAATTATGAAAATTTTATTCTGGAAAAATATGTGAGTCTAGTTTCTGGAAAAATTATGAAAACTCATGTGGACAGTTTGATGTGAGAATTTATTAGTAAATTGTGAAATCGTACTTATAAGGATGCTATATAAATTAAGGATGTGGAATGGAGAGGAGGAGGAGTAAAATAAATATATGTGGAATACATGGAAACTATGGTATATGAAATATTGATATAATGAAATAAATGATATGTGTTTATAAGAAAACAGAAAGAGAATGATATGTATCATGACATGTATATATATATATATATATATGACTAATCTCAATGTAATGCTTGTTGGGTATGGAGTTGAATTGAAATGTTTCAGGCAAACATGTTATTTTGCACATCTGAATTGTGGTATTTTATAAAGATATGATCTAGTTTTAAATATGAATGCTTGATGATTAAGCTGAAGATATTTGGTAAGATGATAATCTTGGTATAAATGTATAAGTGGTACTATAATAAACAAGGTAAAATGAGTACGGGAGACACATATATGATGACATACAAATGCTATGTTTGTGGTTTAATTGAGAATATTTAATCATTAAATGAATACCATGTTATATGCTTTTGATTTTATATAAGTGTGTAAGAGATTAAGGTTGACCAAAGCTTGGAAAATAGCCTAGGTATATTCCACAGTGTAAACACGACCATGTGTCTCGGTAGTGTATGGAACACGACTTTGGGACACGGGCGTGTGGAGCCTTAAAGCATGAAATTTTCAAGATTTTCGTAAGTTCTCCGATTAGTCCCAAACCCTTTCTAAAGTATGTTTTGGGCTTCGTAGACTCAAATAAGGGACTATGTGTAAGTGAATGAAAGTTTTGAAATATGAATGAAATTTTATGGCCCGTATTTTAGTCTAATGTTTGTATGTTTGTCCGGTAACGTCTCGTACCTTATCCCAGCCTCGGGTACGGGTAAGGGGTGTTACAAAAGCTATTTCAAATCGTTATACATTTTCATACTTCTCGGATGAACAGAGAAACGACTACTATGTGCTTCACTCAAAATCATTTGAATCAGCTCTAAATTTCTCGAAACACATATTCGGCCTCTGAATCTTAAACAATCATTAGCATCAACTCGAAACTTTATATCGGAATTCAAATCACTTTGAGCTCGCTTTGCTAACAATTCATTATCAACTTTTTGAGCTTAACAAATCTGTTGTATAAATAACATTTTCGCTTTTAACTCACTACAATCGAGCCATAATCAAATAGAGTCATCTAAGTATTCATCATACATAAAGAAAACAAAGATTTCTGACTTAAAGCATCAGCAATAACATTGGCTTTTCCTGGATGGTAGTCAATCACTAGCTAGTAATCTTTCAACAATTCTAACCATCTCCGCTGCTGTAAATTCAAATCTTTCTGAGTCATCAGATATTTCAAACTTTTATGATAAGAATATACGTGACATTTCTCACCAAACAGATAGTGGCGCCAAATTTTAAACGCAAATACAATAGCTGCTAATTCTAGATCGTGCGTCGGGTAATTCCTTTCATGTAGCTTTAATTGTCTTAAAGTATAGGCTATAACTTTGCCTTCTTGCATCAGAACACAACCCAAACCATTCATCAAAGCATCACTGTAAATGACAAATTCTTTACCCGATTTTGGCTGTAATAACATAGGAGCTTTAATCAAAAGACTTTCAATTGATAAAAACCTTTCTGACAATTCTCAGACCATTCCAACTTTACATCTTTCTGAAGCAATTTCGTCAACAGAGTCGCAATCATTGAAAAACCTTTCACAAATTTTCTACAATATTTCGCTAGTCCCAGAAAGCTATGGACCTCAAAAACATTTCTCGGAGGCTTCCAATCTATAATCGCAGAAATCTTGCTCGGATCGACTCGAATACCCGATGCTGAAAAAATATGCCCCAAAAAACCAACCTTACGCAACCAAAATTCATATTTACTGAACTTTGCATATAACTGCTTATCACGCAGAGTCTGCAATACAATTCTCAAATGTTCGGCATGCTCAATTTCATCTCTCGAATAAATCAAAATATCATCTATGAAGACAACAACAAATCGATCTAGGTATGGTCTGAAGATCCAATTCATTAGATCCATAAAAGCAGCAAGTGAATTTGTTAGTCTGAAAGGCATAACCAAAAACTCATAATGTTCGTACCTCGTTCGAAAAGTAGTTTTCGGCACATCTGAGTCTTTTACTCGCAACTGATAGTAACTCGATCTCAAATCAATCTTTGAAAACACTATAGCCCCTTTCAACTGATCAAATAAATCATCTATATGTGTTAGAGGATATTCATTCTTTATGGTCACTTTATTGAGTTTTCGATAGTCGATACGCATTCTTATAGTTCCATCTTTCTTTTTCACAAACAAAATCGATGCATCCTAAGGGAAATAACTCAGTCTTGTAAAACCTCTATCTGTTAACTTTTGCAACTGAGCTTTCAACTTTTTTAATTCAGTGGGTGCCACCTGTATGGAGCTATCGATATCGGAGTTGTCTCAGGTATTAACTCAATGCTGAATTCAACCTCTTGGATCGGTGGTAAACCTGATAATTCTTTAGGAAACACATCTGGGTAGTCACATACAACTGACACTGATTCAATCTTCTTTTCAGTCACCTTCGTATCAAGCACATAAGCAAAATAAGCTTCACAATCTTTTCTCACATATTTCTAAGCTAACATCGAAGAGATCACTGCTGGCAAACCATTCATATCATTAGACTCAATCTGAATTATCTCATGATTCTAACATCTTTAATCAATTATCTTTCGTTTTCAGTTCACTATCGCATCATGCAGTGTTAGCCAATCCATACCCAGAATTATATCAAATTCGTCGAATGGCAACAACATCAAATCAGTCAGAAAACATGAATCTCGAATCATCAACGAACAGCTCTTGCATACTTTACCAACCAAGAAACATCTGCCTAAGGGGTTCGATACTCTAATTACAAATTCAGTAGACTCTACAGGCAAAGTCTTACTGGATACTTAATTCACACATATATATAAATGAGTTGATCCTGGATCTATCAATGCAATAACTTTAGTATCATAGAGAGTAAAAGTACCGATTATAACATCTGTCGATGACGCTTCTTTGCGAGAGTGAATAGCATAGGCTCAGACAGGTGCTCTAGCATCATATCTCAAAGCAGTATCTCGTTCGCACCTCTACCACTACTCATGTTTCCATGTTTTTGGGTAGTCTACCTCTAGCTGCAGTGTTACTTGGCCTTGTGTTCTGAACATCCTTTCATTCCATAAAATCTAATCAGTCTCGCATAAAATGATCCAATGATCCACATTTGTAACAAGCTTTATTTCTTTTGTTCCAGCATTCCCCAAAATGCCGTTGTTCACAGTGTTGACATTCAGGTTTATTTCTCTCACACTGCCAACACTAGCTACTGATGTAGCTTAAGCTTTAGAACCAGAGTGTTGTTTAGCATGATCCTTATTCGAATATCCCATTGAAGCATTCAAAGGATTATACGAATCTTTGGATTTCTTTGATGAAGACTGGTACGGCTTATTCATCAATCTTTTTCTGGTGTCTCTAGCCTCTGAATCTGCCTTTCTCTTTTCTTTACTAAGATCTTTGGCTTTACAAGCCTTTTAAACTAAAACAATGAATTCTTTAATTTTTAGAATCCTGAATAATAGCTTTATATTCTCATTCAACCCATCCACGAATCGCTTACACATAATCTCTTCAGTAGAAACATATTCCCATGCATATTTACTCAATTGTATAAATTCTCTTTCGTACTCAGTCACAGTCATTCGACCTTGTTTCAATTCTAGAAACTCTTTATGTTTCTGACTGAGAAATCACTGGCTTATATACTTTTTCTAGAACTCAATCTGAAAGAATTACCAAGTAACCCGCTCACTAGGAACCACCGATGTCAACGTTTTCCACTAGTGATATGCATTATCTCTCAGTAAGGATACAACACATTTAATACATTCTTCTAAAGTACAGGACAATTCATCAAATACTCTAATAGTGTTCTTGAGCCAGAACTCAGCTCTCTATGTATCATTATCAACTTTAGCCCGGAACTCCTCAGCCCTATGCTTAAGAATCTTATCCACTGGCAGTTTATTCAATCGAATTAGATCTATCACTTGTGGTACAACCGGAACTTGTTGAGGAATAGGTGGAGGTGGAGGCTATTGAGTAGCCGAATTCGTTCGTACGAATTTCGTGAACCACTCCATCATTATTTGGAAGAAGGCTTACTTAGCCTGTCTTCCCTGACTACTAGAAATGGGCCTAAAATCAACCGGCACTATCCATTGAGCGGGAGCGGGCGCATTGCTTTCCACATCATCAGCTATGGCTCGTTTGGGATCCATTTGCTATAAAAACACAATTCAAATGTCAAGAATCATCACACTATCACAATTTATATATATATGGCATGTACAGCTAGAGTCACTCGCTACGTTAGTCCTAAAATTGACTAAACCGTAGCTCTGATACTAACAAAATGTAACACCCCTAACCCCTATTTGTCACCAGAATAGGGTTATGAGGCATTACCAGATATTACACGTCATTCACATACATTTATGCATTCATTATCGTAAACTATTCACAAATATTCACATTGTCCATTACGAAGTTATACGAAATCTTAAAACATACTTAAGAGTGGTTTGGGATTGAACCGATCACATATAAAACTTCTAAACAGTTAGAAGATATTTCTTGAAATCAAAGGTCACATGCTCGTGTGAACAGGCCATGTGTCTTATATGGCTACCAGACACGCCTGTGTCACAGGCCGTATTAAAACAGGGCATACATATTAACTTGAATCACACGGCCAAAGACACGTCTGTGTGTCAAAGCCATGCTTGAAACTGACTTGGGTCACACGGCTGGCTACATGCTCATGTGTCTAGCCCGTGTACCCTTCGAAATGGCTACACACGCTCATATGTCAAGGTTGTGTGCCTCACACAGCCACCAGACACACCTGTGTGTCTAGGTCATGCTCAAGACTGACTTTTAATTGTAGGACTACCCCTGTAACACCCCTTACCTGAGTCCGAGACCGGAACTAAGCACAAGGCATTACCATACTTAACCATATGCATACAATCATTTCTGAGTCGGCAAGACTTGATCAAATTTAAAATTTTTTCTAACCTTATTTAAACTCCTTAATGAGGGCCTACGAGGCCTCAAACTCTCATTAGAAATCAACTTAATAAAAAAATGACCCTTGAAAC
Organism: Gossypium arboreum; assembly: GCF_025698485.1. Lineage (NCBI taxonomy): Eukaryota > Viridiplantae > Streptophyta > Magnoliopsida > Malvales > Malvaceae > Gossypium > Gossypium arboreum. The sequence continues at coordinate 114,292,681 of NC_069080.1, read as the reverse complement.
AGGGTGCACGCCTGTGTGTTCATTATAACATGACCATACTGATGGCCCGTGTGACACACATGGGCTAAGCCTCTAGGGACATGCCTGAGTCCCACGACCCTACAAATTAAATTCTAAATTCGAAAATACAGGGGTTTTCACACGACCTGACACATGCCCGTGTCCGTGGCCCATGTCCCTCACATGGCCATGACACGTCCGTGTCCTAGTCTGTGTCTAAAAATCTTGACATTCTATTTTTGATGTCAGCAATCCTTAAGGGTCACTCGACCAAGGCACATACCTGTATGCTAGGCCGTGTCCTTCATACGGCTGAGACACGCGATCGTGTCTATGCCCGTGTGTTTACTACCATGCATACTGACTTGAAATTTTTACGTGCAGGGTGCACACGACCGGGCAACACGCCCAGAAGGATAGCCATGTGTCACACACGGCCTAGACATACGCCCGTATGTCTACATGTGTGGACAACATAAGGCTATTTACCAAGCCTTTTGTCACCCTGAAACACAAAATAGCAACATCCATCATGATAAAGATCATCGTAATATGATTCCCTAATCCAACCACCACATCTAAGACTTTTACACATTTCATATTTATTAAAACAACCAATAAATTACCCATTCATGAAATAACTTCTTGTATTCATATAACAACTTTCAAATTTAGCCATTTCCGTGGCCTTATACAAAATGAATCAAAATGCTAAAATAAGCCAACACATTTGGCTAATTAACAATGACAAAAAATTCTAAAGTCAGGGTCCTATACATGCCATAATAAAAATAAATAGATCTAACTATACCAAGTGTTTCAATTGATTTTGTGATCGTTGCCTCCAATGTCCGTTGATCCATGAGCTAATTAGGTGGCACTATAAGAAAATGGAAAGAAATAGGGTAAGCATAAAGCTTAGAAAGTTGCATCCAATAAATATAACAACTTTCCCATTCATCATCATGCTCTTTTTAGTAAAGTAGGCATAAGCACAACTTACTCATCACTAGCCAATACATTTCACATAGCATATATTGAGCTCACATCTCATACATTTCAAATAGGCACCTGTACCACTCACAACATGGTTATACTTTCTTTATTTAACTTAAACTATGACTCTCACCGTTGAACCATTTGGAATGCTATCAGATACTCATTAAGCCTCAAACATAAGGAGAAATGCCAATGCCATGTCCCAAACATGGTCTTACACTGGCTTATCCATCAAGTCGATGCCATGTCTCGGACAAGGTATTACACTGGCTATCGAAATTGATGCCGACGCCATGTTCCAGACATGGTCTTACACTGGCTCTCACATCTACGTGCCGATGTCATGTGCCAGACATGGTCTTACACTGACACATCTCATAGTCGATGCATGTCCCAGACATGTATCGGACATGGCATCAGCATTGAAACGAGAGCTAGTTTAAGACATATCTGGGACATGCATCGACCTCGAGATGTAAGTCAGTGTAAAACATGTCTGGAACATGCATCAGCTACGAGATGATAGTCAGTGTAAGACCGTGTCTGGGACATGGCATCGACTTGAAATATGAGCCAGTGTAAGACCATGTCTGGGGCATGGCATCGGCACCTTACCTACGTTTGAGGCTTAATGAATATTCAGTAGTATTTCGAATGGTTCAACGGTGAAAGTTATGTTCTTGCGTTAATAAGGAAAATATAACCGTGTTGTGAGTGACACAGGTACCTAATTGGTATGTATGAGATATGAGCTATATATATATAACTTGTTAATTGTATGGACAGTAATGAGTAAGTTATACTTATGCCTACCTTAGTATTATGAGTATGTTGATTATTGATATATTGTTGTTGTATATTTACTTATATGCAAATTACTAACATTTTATGCTTACTCCCTTTCCTTTCCATTTCCTTACAGTGTCGCCTATTCAGCTCCAAGATCACTAGAAGTCAGAGATATCGATCACACTATCAACCGAAGCATTTGGTACAGTTGGATTTATATTTTTGATTATGCCATGTATAAGACGTATACTTTATTATTTTGTGTCATTGAGGATTGGCCAAATGTGTTGGCTTGGGTTGGAAGCCCTCGTTTTGTATTAAGCCTTGATGATGGTTAATATTCATTTTAAGTTTATAAAAGATATATTTCCATGGTTGAATGCATGTCTAATATGGCTGAATTGGTTATATGAATTGTGCTTGTTTTGGTATTGGTTGTCAATTGTATGAAACTAGGTATGTAAGGGTTGTAGCTTGGTAAATAGCCTTATATTGTCTGCATGTAGACACACGGGCGTGTGTCTAGGCCGTATGTAACACACGGTCTACCCCATGGGCGTGTAGCCCGGCCGTGTGTCCCCTGCACGTAAAAATTTCAAGTCAGTATGCATAGTAATAAATACATGGGTAGAGAACAGCCATGTGTCTCAACTGTGTGAAAGACACGACCCAACACACGGGCATGTGCCTTGGCCATGTGACACCTTGAGCATGCTGACATCAGAAACAGAATGCCTATGTTTTTGCACACGGGCTAGGGCACGAGTGTGTAGTGGCCGTGTGAGGGCCACGGCCTATTGACACCGGCGTGTGTATGGCCATGTAAAAACCTCTATAGGTGTGAATTAGAAATTAATTCCATACGGGTGTGGGACACTGGCGTGTCCTAGAGTGCTTAGGCCATGTGAGCCACACGGGCCATCTGCACAACCATGTTGAAATAGTCACACGGGCGTGTTACCCTTCCACGAGGGCATGTGCCCTATTTTAAAGGAAATTTCTTAATGTTGGTTTAAGAACTAGGAATAGTTCCGAATAGTTATCAACGAACGATTTGGGACTCGTAAGTCCATAATAAGAAGATTAATGTAGAAATTGAAAAAAGTTTTAATTTGGACCGAGTCTTGGTAATTTGAGATTGGTTGTATGCATGAGATCAAGTTAGGTAATGCCTTGTACTCTTCCCCAGCGTGGGTTACGGGTATAGGGTGTTACATTTAGTGGTATCAGAGCTATGGTTTAGTCGGTTCTAGGACTAACTTAGCGAAAGTACGAGTCTAACTATACACGCCATAACTGTATATTGATAGTATGATGATTTCTGATGATTATAAATTATGTTTTTATTTAGTAAATAGATCCTGATAGAGCCAGGCAGATGACATGGAAAGTAATGCGCCGGCTCCCGCTGAAGGAACCACGCCAGTAAAGAGTGAGCCCGTAACTATGTGCCAAGACGGAGGGGCTAGAGAAGCCTACCTCTGTATGATAGACGCTTGGTACACGGAGTTTGTTCCTGTAAATCTAAACATCCACCTCCCCTACCTCTTTTGATTCCTTAATATGCCTCGGTAGCTCCGCAAGGTGCAGACATGTTTAGAAGAGAGAAGCCTCAGGTAGACAAGATCCAAAAACAAGGGCCCGAGGACTTTCGGGCTAGCATAGATGATGACCTGGAAAGGGCAGAATTTTTTGGTTGGAAAATACCGTTAGGGTATTTGATGAGCTAGCATGCACACCTGAAGAGTGCGTGAAATTGCAGTGTCGCTTCTATAGGACTCAGCTTTTCAGTGTTGGAAAACTTTCGTGTCTGTCGTGCCAAGAGAGAGGATCACATGGGAATTCTTCCAGGAGGAATTCTGGAAAAAGTATATTAGCCAAAGACTTATAGACCAAATGAGGAAGGAATTCTTAGAGCTAAAGCAATGCCAAATGTCAGTGACGGAATATGAACGTGAGTTTGTGAGGCTTAGCAAGTATGCGCGTGAGTGTGTATCCACAGAAGCCATTATGTGTAAGAGGTTTGAGGATAGCCTCAATGAAGATATCCGAGTGTTTGTTGGAATTTTAGAGCTGGGAGAATTTGTAGTACTTGTTAAAAGAGCCTGTAAGGCTGAAGAGTTGATTAAAGAAAGAAAGAAAGTGACTTTTGAGTCATGGGATTCTAAGAAAAGACAGATAGGGAAATCACATCAGTCCTCATCTAAAATATCAAGAGAGTTCACTACCCGATTGAATGCTTCAGTGGGGTATTCAAATAGGAACAAGAACCGATAGAACGTAACTTTAAAATCCCAGACCACTTCGGTCGCAAGTGTTGGTATCACTTGGCCAAATAAGCTAGAATGCTCACATTGTGGTAGGCGTCATTTTGGAGAGTGCCGAGGGAATGAAAAGGGTTGTTTCAAATGCGGATCATTGGAACATTTCATCCATGATTGTCCCAAATCGGATAAGAGAGAGAAAGAGAGAGAGAGAGAAAAAGATGTGAAAGCAAGTAGTGCTCCCTTGAGGGGTAGATCACAAAGGAACCCCAGAAGTAGGGCTAGCAGTAGAGGCACACCAAGAGATGCTGTAGTGAGATCTGAGGGCAGAGCGCCTGCAAGGACTTATGCTATACGTGCTCGGGAAGAGGCAGAGTCTTACGACGTTATCACGGATACCTTTTCTATCCATAAATATCTATTGTTGCTTTAATTTACCCAGGATCTACCCACTCTTATATTTATATGGAATTGATACCTCGTATGGGTATGCTAGTAGAGTCCATTGAGTTTGTAATAAAAATGTCCAATCCTTTAGGCAAACATGTACTAGTGGATCAAATATGTAGAAATTGCCCTTTGACAATTAGAAGTCATTGTTTCCTGACTAGCTTGATGTTATTATCATTTAGTGAGTTTGATGTAATCCTTGGGATGGATTGGTTGACTACTCATAGTGTTGTAGTGGACTACGAGAAAAAGATAATCGAGTTGAAATGTGAAGACAGGAATGTTCTTCGAATTGGACCAGAATAGTCAGATAATCTGCCTGTAGTAATATTGTCTTTGACTACGAGAAATATTTGAGGAAAGGATATGAGGCTTACCTTGATTTTGTGTTAAATACTCAAGTGTCTGAGTTGAAGATTGAATTGGTACCAGTGGTTTATGAGTTTACAGACGTGTTTCCTGAAGAACTACTGGACTGCCACCGGTGAGGGAAGTAGAGTTTGGAATTGATGGTTCTTGGTATGACACCCATCTCGATCGCTCCGTATAGGATAGCCCCAACAGAGTTAAAAGAGTTAAAGACACAGTTGTAAGAGCTAACAAAAAAGGGCTTTGCGAGACCGAATTTTTCACCGTGGGGAGCTCTAGTACTTTTTGTGAAAAAGAAAGATGGGTAAATGAGGTTATGTATTGACTATAGATAACTCAATAAAGTAATAGTGAAGAACAAGTACTGTATTTTCTAATATTGACCTAAGATCCGGATACTACCTATTAAGAGTGAAAGAGCAAGATGTATCGAAGGCTGCGTTTTAGACAAGATACGAGCAGTATGAGTTCCTCGTCATGCCCTTTGGTTTGAATAATGCCCCGACGATGTTTATGGATTTGATGAACTGTATTTTTCAACCATATCTAGATAAGTTTGTTGTCATCTTTACCGATGACATATTGGTTTATTCGCGTGATGAGAGTGAGCACGCGGAGCATCTGAGAGTTGTGTTACAAATTTGGAGAGATAAGCAAATTTACGCCAAGTTCAGTAAGAGTGAATTTTGGTTTAAAGAGGTCGGGTTTCCAGGGCACATTGTGTCGGGTGATGGGATCAGAGTTGACCCAAGCAAGATCTAGGTTATTGTTGAGTGGAAACCACCGAGAAATGTAGCTAAAGTTCGAAGCTTTTTAGGTTTGGCCGGATACTATAGACGATTTGTAAACGGATTCTCTATGATAGCTACCCCGATGGCAAAACTGCTACAAAAAAGATGTCAAGTTCGAATGGACAGAAAAGTGCCAGCAAAGTTTCGAGAAATTAAAGTCTTTGTTGACTGAAGCCCCAGTGTTAGTACAACCGGAGTCGAGCAAGGAGTTTGTGGTAAATAGCGATGCCTCTTTGAATGGTTTGGGGTGTGTGCTTATGCAAGAAGGTAATGTTATAGCTTAGGCTTCAAGGCAATTGAAACTGTATAAGAAAAATTACCCGACACATGATTTAAAGTTGGCTGCTATCGTATTTGCGTTGAAAATTTGGAAACACCATCTGTATGGCGAGAAGTATCAAGTGTTCATTTAGAAGATTTTACGAGAAACGCATAGTGGTTGTTTGTTCGTCCACCCGGATAGTGTGAAAATGTACAATGACCTTAAGAAAATGAATTGGTGGTCGAGTATGAAAAGAGATATTTTAGAGTTTGTGTCTAAGTGCCTAGTTTGTCAGCAAGTGAAGGCTGAACACCAAGTACTTTCGGGTCTACTTCAGCCTATTATGGTCCCCTAGTGGAAGTGGGATCAAATTACTATGGACTTTGTAGTGGGTTTACCATTGACCCCGAAGAAAAAGGATTCTATTTAGGTTATTGTAGATAAGTTATCAAGGTTGGCACACTTCATACCTGTGCGTACTGGTTACTCCCTTGAGAGATTAGCTGACTTGCACATTTCCATGATTATGAGACTACATAGGGTACCCATATCCATTATTTCAGCCAGTGACTTAAGATTTAACTCGATATTTTGGAAAAATTTACAGGAGGCATTGGGAACAAAGTTGAGTTTTAGCATAGCTTTCCATCCGCAAACCGACGGTCAGTTAGAGAGAGTAATTCAGATATTAGAGGACATGTTATGATGTTGCGTCCTTGAGCTCCAAGGTAGTTGGAAAAGGTATCTACCATTAGTTTAATTCGCTTATAATAATAGTTATCAAATAAGTCTGAAAATAACACCTTATGAGGCTTTGTATGGGCGAAAGTGCCGAATGCCCTTATATTGGATTGAGCTAAAAGATAGTTAGATTCACTGAGTCGAATTAGTCAAAGAGACTGAAGAAAAAGTTGAAGTAATTTGTGACTACTTGAAAGCTGCCTTGGATAGACAGAAATGCTACGCAGACTTGAAACAAAAGGAAATTGAGTTTCAAGTTGATGATAAGGTATTTTTCAAAGTGTCCTCATGGAAGAAAGTCCTTAGATTTAGTAGAAAAGGCAAGTTGAGTCCTCATTTCATAGGGCCTTATAAGGTTACCGAAAGAATAAGATCGGTTACTTATCGATTGGCTTTACCACTAGAGTTGGAAAAGATTCACGACATGTTTCATGTGTCCATGTTAGGTCGATATAGATCAGACCCTTCGCATGTGATTGAGCCGACAGAGGTTGAGATTCTACCGGACATGACATATGGTGAAGAGCCAATCAAGATTTTAGCCCAGGAAGTCAAACAATTGACAAATAAGAGTATTGCACTTGTGAAAGTTTTGTGGTGTAGACATGGAGTCAAGGAAGCCACATGGGAACTCGAGGAGGCTATGATAGATCAGTACCCAAACTTATTCACCGGTAAGATTTTCGGAGACGAAAATCCCTAAGAGGGGAGAAATGTAACAGCCCGATTTTGGGGCTAGTCAAAATAGTGGTCTTGGGACCACAAATCAGAAGTCAGAGAGATTCTTTTATTATTAAAATAGATCCATAGCATGTTTATATTAGTGCATGAAAAATTTGGTGAGCTAATTTTAACGTTTGTGAGCCCAATTGCGAAAAAGGACTAAATCGCATAAAGTGCAAAAATCTAATTTGAAAGATAAAGGTGTTATTTTGTTAGGGAATCAAAATTGGGGGTCTTTAAAGGGAAATTATACCCCTAGAAATAGAGTGGCCGGCCATAGGAGACATATGTGGTCAAAAGTTTCAAAATTTGTTGGATTAGGTGACCAATTTTAACTAAAATAGTATTATAATAAAAGAAGGATGATATCATCCCTTAATCATCTCTTTTATCCATTTAAAATTAGCCATGGAAGGGGTTTGAAAGCTTAAAAATTTTCAGCAACTTGAAGCACTCACAAGTAAGTGATTTCCATACCCTTTGTTGATGATTTTTGCATTTTGAGACCCTTGAAGCATGAGCTTTCAAATGAGGGGACTATCTTGCAAAATGGTTGAAGGTATAGGGTTTTTCCATGATAGAATTTAGGGTATTTTCTAAAATTTTATGGAAGAATATGAATCTTAGTTGTGTAATAGACAACTTTTGTTAAAGGTGTTACCATAAAAACACCAAAAGGGACTATTTTGCACAAGTTGTATAATAAGTGATAAATTTGTGAAATAGGGAAAATTTGGGGTTTCTATAAGAGTAAAAAGAGTTTAGCTAATCTTAAGATGCAAAGAAATTCAATAAAAATTGATTTTCGAGCATAGGGGTAAAATGGTCATTTTGCCAAAGTCTAGAGGCAAAATGGTCATTTTACTGAAGATGTGAATTTTTAATTGCTTAATTTTATTTAGTGATTAAATGAACGCATTTTGCTATTTTAGATCAAGAATTTCTGAATCCGAACCTAGACCGGGGGAAAGCCAAGCAAATCGACTAAACTGACTAGTCATGTACGTTTTGTAATCCGAGGTAAGTTGTATGTAAATAGTACAACTACATTGCTATTGTTTGTTCTTGAATTTTTATAGCATGAATTGCTTGAATGGGGAATTCATAATGTTTAATGATATTCGAGATAGTAGAAATCCCGTTAGAACCTTAGGAAGTACATCGGATATTCATGCCATGACATTTGGGGTCATTTGTGTGTGGGCTAGCGTAAGACATGCTTGGGAAATGGATTGGCCACATTATGATAGCAAGTGTAAGACCATGTCTGGGACATGGCATTGGCATTGAGACGAGAGTTAGTGTAAGACATGTTTGGGACATGCATTGGCCTCGAGACGTAAGCCAGTGTAAGACATGTCTGGGACATGCATCGGCTACGAGATGATAGTCAATGTAAGACCGTGTCTGGGACATCGTATTGACTTAAAATATAAGCCAGTGTAAGACTGTGTCTGGGACATGGCATCGGCACATTACCCACGTTTAAGGCTTAATGAATATTCGGTAGTATTCCGAATGGTTCAACGGTGAAAGTTATATCCTTACATTAATAAGGAAAATATAACTGTGTTGTGAGTGACATAGGTACCTAATTGGTACATATGGGATATGAGCTCTCTATATATAACTTGTGATTTGTATGGACGATAATGAGTAAGTTATACTTATGCCTACCTTGCTATTATGAGCATGTTGATTATTAATATATTGTTGTTGTATATTTACTTATATGCAACTTACTAAGCTTTTATGCTTACTCTCTTTTCTTTCCATTTCTTTACAGTGTAGCCTATTTAGCTCTAGGATCATCGGAAGTCAAAGATATTGATCACACTATCAACCGAAGCATTCCGTATAGTTGGATTTATATTTTTTATTATGGCATGTATAAGACTTATACTTTATTATTTTGTGTCATTGAGGATTGGCCAAATTTGTTGGCTTGGGTTGGAAGCCCTCATTTTGTATTAAGCCTTGAATGATGGTTAATATTCATTTTGAGTTTATGAAAAATACATTTCCATGGTTGAATGCATGTCTAATGTGGTTGAATTGGTTATATGAATTGTGCTTGTTTTGGTATTGGTTGTAAATTGTATGAAACTAGGTATGTAAGGGTGGCAATGAGGCTTCGTAAATAGCCTTATATTGTCTATACGGTTAGACACACGAGTGTGTGTCTAGGTCGTGTGTGACACACGGTCTGCGCCATGGGCGTGTAGTCCGGCCGTGTGCCCCCTGCACGTTAAAATTTCAAGTCAGTATGCATGGTAATAAATATACAGATAAAGACATGGTCTTGTGTCTCAACCGTGTGAAGGACATGGCCGAACACAGGTCGTGTGCCTTGGCCATGAGACACCTTGAGCATGCTGACATCAAAAACAGAATGTACATGTTTTTGCACATGGGCTAGGACACGGGCATGTAGTGGCTGTGTGAGGGACACGGGCCATTGACACGGGCATGTGTCTGGCTATGTGAAAACCCCTGTATGTGTGAATTAGAAATTAATTCCACACGGGTGTGGGACACGGGTATGTCCCAAAGTGCTTAGGCCGTGTGAGCTACATAGGCCATCGGCACGACCATGTCGAAATGGTCACACGGGCGTGTTACCCTTCCACACGGGCATGTGCCCTATTTTAAAAGCAATTTCTTAAGGTTGGTTTAAGGACTAGTAATGGTTCTGAATAGTTATCAATGAACGATTTGGGACTCGTAAGTCCATAATAAAAAGATTAAAGTAGAAATTAAAAAAGTTTTAATTTGGACTAAGTCTTGGTGATTTGAGATTGGTTGTATGCATGAGATCAAGTTAGGTAATGCCTTGTACTCTGCCCCAACGTAGGTTACGGGTATAGGGTGTTACATAGTCAATTACTTTTTTACACTAGAAGCAGTCCAAAATTCTCAATATTTCACACATTTATCACCTATTTACAACTTATGCAAAATGGTCCTTTTTAGGGTTTTCATGATAAATCTCTTCACAAAAGTTGTTTGTTTCACAACCATGCTTCATTTTCTTCCATAAAATTTCATAAAGAAACATATCTACTATCATGGTAAAACCCTAGACTTTCAACCATTTTGCAAAATAGTCCCCTCATTTGAAAGCTCGTGATACAAGGATCTCAAAAGTACAAAAATATTCAAGAAAAGCCCTCAAAATCGCTTACTTGTAGAGAGATAAAGTGGCTAAAATTTCTAATGGCTGATATTTTCGGTGGAAGAAGGAAAGGTAAGAAGAGTTGACAACATTTTTCTTTTATTTTATTTCTAGACAACATTAAGTTATCAATTTACCTAACCCTTTGACTAAATGAGTTTTCTTGCCTCATGGCCGGCCAAGCTAAAATCCAAGGGTCTATTTGCCTTTTAAAGATCTCCAATTTAAGTTTCATGGCAATTTAACACCTTTAGCTATCAATTCAAGACTTTTGAACTTTATGCGATTTAATCCTTTTTCGCCATTAAGCTCACAAACGCTAAATTTACTTCAACAAATTCTTCATGCATTAATATAAACATGCTATAACTTAAAATAATAATAAATACTTTCTCTAAATTTAGATTCGTGGTCTTGAAACCACCATTTTGACTGAGCCCAGAATGGGGATGTTAAAACCCCAGGGGACACGAGGTTATGTAACATGACCATGTGTCACACACGACTGAGACACATGCCCGTGTCTCCACCCGTGTTGAAAAAATTAGGCCATTTACAAAGCCAATTTTCCACCCTAATCTCAAGCACACATAAAAACCAAAATATCATCATTCCAATATGTCTTATAGCAACCAAAACATGCCTTTCATACTCATATGATGCCATCAATTCACAACCATTTCAACTAATTAATTCCATATTCAAAACATACTCAATCATTATACTAAAACAATCCAACATATAAAAGAAATATATGCATCACAAATATCACTTATCAAGCACTTAACTTAAGCCTATTTAAATGGCTAAAACATATCAACATTTGCATCATTAATAAGCCAAATCACATGACTAACATCTTAGCTAAAAAAATATCAAAATGACACTAGCCTATACATGCCATATACTATATATACAAGCTTCAAAAGTACCAACAAATGATCAATAGTGTGACGATGCTCCTCACAATCCCCGAGTCAAAGCTAGCTTTGATTATCTACAAAACATAGACAAATAACACACAGTAAGCTTCATAACTTAGTAAGTTCATAGTTAAGCAATTCAATTCATTAATTAAATATAATTCAATATCATAACATTACCAAAACAACATCTCATTGACACAAACCTTCCTATCATGTCTCAAAACATGATTCATTATCATCTCATTAATCTTTCTCAACGCAATGTTCAAATAGATTCTATAAATAAATGTACCATCTAGTACTAATCTTTTTCTCTAACTAGTTATTCTTTTATCCGTTGCACCATTAAGGATATAAATCGAACACTCACGAATCACAATCGATAAGTACCTATACCATGGCTCGTAGCCAAATCAAGGTAACTTATCTCGGAGTACCTATACCATAGCTCGTAGCCAAATCAAGAGAACTCCTCTCAAAATACCTATATCAAGGTAACTTTTTTGTATATTCGTATTCACAATTCAAACATTACCCACAATCTTATAAACACATTTTATACAATATCAAAGAATATAACATTTAGTTATAATGAAATGAACACCTACAAACTTACCTTGGTCGTAGAAACAACAAAACTAGCCGATTAATCGAGTACTTTGTTCTTGCATCGATTTAAGTTTGAGTTCCTCTTTTCTTGATCTTAATTGGTTGAATATTCAAAATCGAATGAAGAACCCTAGTTTTTCTTATTCCCCCTTTAAAATTTGGCTATCAAGATGATAATGGTACCAAAATTTGATTTTGTTTTACTTAATAATTCATTATTAAACAATTTAATATTTTAACCTTTATTAAACCATTTAAAAATCATCATATTAATGCCATTGATGTCAAATTCCACTATCAAAGGTCTAATTACAACATAAGGACCTCACATTTAATAAGCCATGACAAATAGACACCTTTATCATAGAGAATGAAACTTTTACATTTTACGCGATTTGGTCCTTTTTATAAAATCGAGCACAAAACGATAAAATTTTCACACAACACTTTCACACAAATCACATATCATGCTGTAAACACAAAAAAAAAAAAAAATTAGTCAGATTTGTGGTCTCGAAACCACTATTCTGATTAGGGTCTAAATTGGGCTGTTACATTGGTATATAGTAGGTTAATGGTAATGACAAGGTTTTAAATGTTGGTATGAATGTGAAATAGAATGTGGTATAAAATGTTTAATGTCTTTGGTTTGAATTGTAATGACTTGAGTGTAATGTTATGTAACACCCCTTACCCGTATTCAACGCCAAAACAGGCTACGAGGCATTACCAGACTTACATCGCAAACAATCATATAGTTTCGAGTTATAAATTTTCATCCCAATTAAAACCATCCACATTTAACCATAAAGCCCCTAATACGAGCCTACAAGGCCCACAACATGCTTAGGAACTAGTTCGGGACTAAACTGACACCTCAGGGAATTTTTACAAAACTTAGAAAAATTTTCTACTATACAGGGGTCACACGCCCGTGTGGATATGGGACACGCCCGTGTGGTTAGGTCGTGTGGTCACACACGCTCGTATCCTGACCCCGTGTAACTCTCTGACTTGTAACTCATGAACAAATTGAGATCACATGGCCAAGTCACACACCCGTGTGCTAGGCCGTGTGGAAAATTAATTTTCACAAAATAGGTGCAGACTTCATGTAACAATCCAGTTTTGACCCTAGTCGGAAGAGTAGTTTTGGGACCGCAAATCAGAGTTAAAAAATATTTAAATATTTTTTTCAGTGTTTATGATATGTGAATGAGCATGTGTGGAAGTCTCGTATGAAAATTTAAATGTTTGTGTGCTTAATTTTGAAAAATGACCTAATTGCGTAAAATGTTAAAGTGGCCTTCTAATTGTTAAAGTGCCTATTTGATTTGGCTTTATAATTGTGAGGTCCTTATGTGGTTATTTGACCATTGGAAGTTTGAATGGACATATATAACCATCCATTAAGTGAATTTGTAATGGATTATTAAAGGTTAAAATTGTAAAAGAATTATTAATGTTGATTTAAATAAAACAAAGGCATGAAAATCAAGTCATTTGTGTTCATCAACAACCGAAAATCAAAATAAAAGAAAAGAAAAAGAGTTAGCTAGGGTCCGGCCTTACTAAAGCTCAATCGAAAGTTCATTTTTGTTCTGTTTTTGATAATTTCTATGCTTTTGTAATTGTTGCTTTGTATACTATCAAGCCCATGTCTCAATTTTTGATTTTGTTGATGATTTTGAGTTATGCCATTGATGAAACTATGAGTTTTGTGAACTTAATTGTTGATAAATGGATAATATAATTTGGGTTAATATCTTTTATCTTTGGATTTTTGATGATTTTGAGTAAAATGGGCTAAATTGTGAAATTTGTAATTTGAGGGACTAAAATGCGAAATAAATGAAATGTGTGGACTTGTATGAGTGCTATGAATACTTGGCGAAGCATGAGTATGTGCAAATTATGTGTATTTTGTGGTTTTATGAAATAGGGACTTAAGAGGGCTAGTTTGCAAAATGCCCTATATATGTGTTTATGGATTGTTTTGAATGAATTTTGATTGAATAAGTTAAATTTGAATTTATATAGATCAAGAGTTAGACAAAACAAAATTAGATCAGGGAAAGTCGAAAGTTGTCGAGTAACTGATTCCATTCATCCAAATCCGTATGAGGTAAGTCGATATACAAATAAGCTTGTTTAAATTGAGTTATTATTTAATTGATATTAAATTGTGATGAATGAATGTTTGAGCTAAATATATGCTATTCGAGAAAGTATCGACAAAGTTCTGACGTCTGAAATGCCCCATACGAACCTTAGGAATAGTTAGGATACATATGTCATGACATAGGATTACGTTATTTGATTTCGTGTAAGACCACATCTGGGACGTTGGCATCGACTTCTATTTTACGTGTAAAACCATGTCTGAGACATCGGCATCGTATCTGACTTCGTGTAAGACCCTATCTGGGACAGTGGCATCGATGTTTGATTACATGTAAGACTACGTCTGGGACGTTCGCATTGTATATGCTTCCCGAGCTTTTCGCGTATCCTTATATTTCCAAATAGTTCAAATGGGTATTCTGAAAAAATGAATGACTTGTGAAATACATATCTGATTCAGGTATGTTTGAAATGAGTATCACATTTGATAGTAAAAGGTAAGTATGTATTATTTAATGAACAAAAGATGATATGTAATAAAAGCATGAGAAATTATGCTATATGTATCATGGAAATCGGAATATATGAAATGTATGTGAATATGGAAGTTGTAAAGTTTATAACTTGAAGTATATGTAATTTGATAATGAATTAGTGTGAATTAGTGTTTAATGTATTAAGTTTATTTGTATATGGCTTACTAAGCTTTTATAAGCTTACTTTGTCTGTCTTTTAACTGTATTACAGATATCGTAGCTACTGGAAGCTCGGGGATCATTGTGGATCATCACCGCACTATGGAACTTCATTTTGGTACATTTTGGAAATGTAAATATTGGTGTATGACATGTATAGGCTAGAAGTACTTTAAATATGTTTTGAAATGTGTATATATTTAGCCATGTGATTTGGCTTGATTATGGATATGTTTACGAATGAGTTGTGGTATAAGTTATATGATGAAGTTATGTTTATGACATGTTCTTGTTTGGCCAAAATAAATGGTCAATTTGGCAAGTATTTGGTAAGTTCATAGTATGAGATTGAGTGGTATGTATTAAGGTTTATAAACTATATGTTTTGAGATGTTTGTCTTATGTTTTGGCATAAAATAGTAAGGTTATTAAGCATGGAATTGGTTGGCAATGATATAACATGAATGGTTTATGTTTTGGTTGTGAATTAGTTAGGAAATGTTGTGATTTTGGTTGCTTATAGATTTGATTTAAATGGGTGGCAAATTTGCTTGTCTAATGGCTTATTTTTGTCCACACGGGTAGAGACACGGGCGTGTGTCTCAGCCGTGTACGACACACGATCATGTTGTACAGCCATGTGTCCCCTGGGGTACCCTACAATTGTAAGTCAAGCTCGAGCACCCAAGGCACACGGGCGTGTGGCTAGCTATGTGACTCAAGTCAATGTCGACCATGGCCAAAACACACGGGCGTGTCTTGTAGCCGTGTGAGCAAGTCAATATGTATGCCCTGTTTTGGCATGGCCTAGACACACGGGCGTGTCTAATGCTGTGTGAGGCATATGGCCTGTTCACACGGGCGTGTGACCAGTATTACTTTGAGAAATGTTTAAGTATTGGAAAAAATTTGTATGAGCTTAGTTTAGTCCCGATCCTTTTCTAATGTATGTTTAAGGTCTCGATGACCTAAATAAGGGACATTATGCTGATGTTTGATCTTTGATGCTATGATGTTTGCGAAATGAATGTTAAATGTTCCGATTTGTCCGGTAATGCCTTTAACCCTAGTCCGGTGATGGATACGGGTTACGGATGTTACACTTCACACGGCCAGGGCACACACCCGTGTTCGATGACACAGCTGAGACACACGCCTGTGTCTCTGACCGTGTGCTTAATTCTGAGCTTTATGTTTCTCAAAACTAAGGTGCAGGGAACACACGGCAAAAACGCATGCTCATGGAACAGGCCGTGGGTCTCACGCGACCTAGACACACGCCCGTGTGTCTACCCGTGTGGACAAAATGAAGGCTATTTACCAAGCCATTTGTCACCCTTATTCACACATGCACTTACCCCAAATCAAAGACACAAAACATAATATACTTAGGCAACCAAAACACCCACAATTATAACCAACACATGCCAATACAATATCAACATCTATCATACTCACAACATTTATTAAGCCACAATTGACTACTTCAAGATACCTAATTGTACACCAATTTATCATCTCATCCATAGATCATATTACCAAACATTTCACATTCATGCCTTAAATCAATCATGTAAATTTCACATTCCATCATTCACCAAGCGTACCATGACCATATCACCAAAGACATTGGCACATATATGATTATACTTAGGCTTACAACCATGTTAGCCAAAATAAGCCAATTTATATGGTCAAATATCAAATCAAGCCTTTGACGATTATAAGCCAATACATTGGCTAAAATCATAATGACACATATAACAAAATGACCAAGTCCCTATACATGCCATGCTTTCAAAATACTAAGATCATCAATACCCAAAAATGAGAGCTTGATAGTGTGATTCAAATCTCTGACGATCTCCAATCCAAGCTAGCTTGGCGACACTATAAAAACATGGAAAATAAACAGAGTAAACTATATAGCTTAGTAAGCTAGTATGCAAGAAATAAGCAACCTTACCGTGCACATAAAATTCAAATAATATAACATAATTAAATGTAAATTTACCAGTCTCATGATCATAATTCATTCCATCACAGAACTCACCTCATTTTCGTCATTTCAAGCATTTAATAAACATGAGCTTACGTACATACCTGAACCATCTCGATAATGAACTTACACATATTCTCATCTTTGACATACTGTGAGCCACTCAGAATAATAATGTCGGATACTTGGGATTTTTACACACTAAATGCCACATATGTAGCCAATTCTACCTCAATCTCATATCACATAATCGCTCACTCTCGAGCTATTGACGGTCCTGCTCACACAAGCTGTCAGTCAAGACATAGCTACACGGTGCTACTCACACAAGCTGACAAGTATCCACAACATATGCCGATATACTCAGCCACCGGTAAGACATACAAGACTAGCACCCGGATTACATAATCACATAACACATAATGACCCTAGTGATATGTCACTTGTATCCTAATCTATTCCTAAGGTTTTACGAGACTTTTCACTTGCCAAATCGTCATTGAAATCATTCGTAGAATTATACTCATTCACATAATCAAACAAACAATTCATGCAATATTAAAGCAATTAAGTACAATTATTCTAAAGCTTATTTTTAACATACAAACTTTCCTCGGTACAAAATGGCTAATAGTTCGATTTAGTCCATAGCTTTGTTCTTTCCCCGGTCTAGGTCAAAACCTCATCTTTCTTGATCTATAATACCACATTTAACTTATTCAATCATCACATTATTCAATTTAATCCCAAAAACACTTTATGTCAAAAATTACATTTTTTCCCCAAACTTTTCAACATTTTACATTTTAGTCCTTAGGCTCACAAACTGATTTTCATCCAATTTCTTCATTACCAAGACTAGCCTAATCTTTTTCATGCTCGTAACAGCCCACATTTTTCATTTATTTACATTTTTACATGCATTTTACAACTTTTACAAATAGGTCCCTATTTGACATTTTTATCAAAAATCACTTAGTAAATGTTGTTTATCTAACACCAAACATGCATTTTATACCATTAAACATCAAAATACACAAATATTCAACATGGGTAAAATTTTAGACTTTGATTTTCTTTCAAATTAGTCCTTGAAATAGCTAAATCAAGTTGCAATGATCTTAAAAATATAAAAATCATCAAAAACGAGACAAGAACAAACTTACAATCAAGCTTGAAGTTGGCCAAACCCTAGCTATGTCTTCCTTTGTGATTTTCGACCATGGGGGATGAAATTAGAAAAGATGAACACTTTTATTTGTTTTATTTTGTCTTTATTAACCAAATAACCAAAATGCCCTTAATGCCAAACTTTGACATTTCACCTAACCATGTCCATTTTTGTCCAACTTAAAGTATAATTGTCTAATTACCATTTAAGGACCTCCAATTTAAAATTTTATAGCAATTAGACACCTCTAGCTTCTAGAACACGCATTTTTTACCTATTGCAATTTAGTCCTATTAGTCAACTTGGACACCCTATCGATAAAATTTCTTAACTAAATTTTCACAAAATCATTTAATCATACTATAGACCTTCAAGAAATAATAAAATTAACATTTCTACTTTGGATTTGTGGTCCAAAAACCACTGTTCTGATTTGAGCCAAAAACGGGTTGTTACACCCTAACTCGTATCCATCGCAGGAATAGGGTTACGGAGCATTATCGAACTTAACAATCAAACAATCATACATTTTTCATATCCAATAAAATGCATTCACAATCAATCACAATGTCCCTAATATGAGCCTACGAGGCTCAAAACATGCATAAGAAGTGGTTAGGGACTAATCCGATACCTCAGAAAATTTTACAAAATACAGGGGACACAAGCCCGTGTCACTGACATGCCCGTATCACATGCCATGTGAACATTCTAAATGGGATCACATGGTCATGTCCCAACCCATGTCTAACCCCATGTAAATCTCTGACTTGGGTCATACGGCCAACACATATGCCCTGTGACTAGCCCATGTGCCCATCGAAATGGCCACACATGCCCGTTTGCCAGGCCATGTGCTAGGCCGTGCCAAACCTGTAAGGTATACTGACTTATGCCACACGGCCAAGTCACACGCCTGTGTGCTGGGCCGTGTGGAGCATACTGACTTGATTTCTAATTAAACACTAGGGACCACATGATTGTGTCACCGGACTGTGTATCACACTCGGCTGAGACACACGCCCATGCCTCTGCTTATGTGGACAAAAATAGGCTATTTACCAAGCCATTTTTCTCACCCAAACTTTCAATCACCTATACAAACCAAATGACATATAACATTGCATAAATAGGCATTTCAACCAATCTCAATCAAGCTTAATTAATGCTAAATCCATACCATTAATCACAAGATACACAAGTATCACAAGAAGCCATTTAATTTCATACCAAAATTCACATTCTCAAATCATCAATATGGTCACTTTCAACCATGCATCACTTTACCTAAAACCACAAGCATACCAATCTCAAATTCAATCATTTGATACTCTAAATACCAATTCAAACAAGCATATAAGTGGCAATAATACACAACATATCAAAAGTCCTTTTTGTACCTATATATACATCACCAGGCATGCCAAAATAAACCAAGTCACATGGCTATACACATAACTAACCATTCTCATTTACAAGCCAAATCAAATGATTAAATCCCTTACTAACATATATACCAAAATGACCATAACTCCTATACATGCCATATAACTAAATACATAAATTCAAAAGTACCAAAGCGATAGCTCGATAGTGTGATGAGATCTCCAATGATTCCCAAATTTGAGCAAGCTTCGATAATCACTACAAAACACGAAAAAGTAAACAGATTAAGCTATAAAGCTTAGTAAGTTCGTATAGTAATAAACTCAACTTATACCATACATACACAATTTAAGCAATTAAACATATCATAATATAATTCATATTGATCCACAAACCTATCACTTAATTATTCACAAGGTTAGATATGAAATTCACAAGTTTCTTCGATGCAATGCTTGTACAGCTCATGTACATACTTGTATCAACTCGTATCAATCTCATACTCATCCATATCTTTGATACACCCGTTGAACCATTTGGAATAATATCAGATACTCAGGAATCTCACACCCTAAGTGCCAAATACATAGCCAAAGCTATCTCAATCTCATATCTCATATAATGCTCACTCTCGAGCTATCAACGGGTCTACTCACACAAGTTGACGGTCATGACGTAGCTATATGGTGCTAATCACAAAAGATGATGAGAATCCGTATCACATGCTGGATAACTCAACCACTGGTAGGACGTAAGGACTGGCACCCAAACACATAACCCCTAATGACATGTCATTTGTATCCTAATCTATTCCTAGGGTTCAACCAAGATTTCATATTGTCAAATCTTAGTCGAATATATCCGTAAGGTCGTACTCATTAATAATACAAATATAAAGCATTTAAATCATAGTTATATTAATCCTTATTAACATACGAACTTACCTCAATTCACAAAAACAACTAAATGGATTGACTAGTCTAATACTTTGTTTTCCTCCGATCTCGATCTGAACTTTGTTTTTCTTGATCTATATGATATCAAATTTAACTTATTCAATTATTATTCTATTCAATTTAGCCCAAAAATCACATTATTGTAACTTTACACTTTTGCCCATAATATTTCAATTTCTTTACAATTTAGTCCTTTGTAACACCCCGAACCCGAGACCATTGCCGGTGTCGGACATGAGGGGTTAACAAGCCAAATCCACATGTTTCGCCCATCAATTTGACATTTCTAGTCAGGCTGGAAAACTGCGTCACTGTCGCCTTAAAAATCATATCTCGAGTTTCAAAACTGGAAACTGTTTTCGTAAATTTTCCTGAATTTAGACTCATATATACATCCATGGATTTATTTCTAGAATTTTGGTCGGGCCAATTGGTACAGTTTATTAGTTAAAGTCACCCATGTTACAGAGATCGACTGCTCTGACCTTTGCGCGTTACAACTTGAATATCTCTCCGTACAGGGTTTAATACTGGTGCCGTTTGTTTCTAATGAAACTAGACTCAAAATGGAATCTGTACATATAAGGCATGACTCCTGATTCTTTCTGGATAATTTATAGTAAATTCTTAAAGTTGCGACAGGGGACCCAGAAACCGTTCTAGCCCTGTCTCACAATAGCATTAATATCTCTTAACATGTAACTCCTATGACCGTTTCGTTTCTTCCATATGAAAGTAGACTCATCAAGGTTCATTTACATAACTTATTCACTATTTAATACCATTCCTACAAATTTTGGTGATTTTTCAAAACCACTCCACTGCTGCTGCCAGCATCTGTTTTCAAGGTAGGTCTTATCTATTTGTAGTCTCCATGATCCAACTAGTCTTGCCATACATAGGTTCACCTATGACCATTTTAGCCATTCCAATGGCTGATCATGTGACCAACACTCCCATTTCCAATCCATAATTACATCATGAAACCATATATATATATACAAATCACAAATGGTCTAAGTTCGTACTTGACTTCTACGAGCCATTTTAGCATGGCCGTACACATATACATCACAACACAATTGAACCGACAAGGGTAGTCCTATACATGCCATTTCAAAGTTCAACCAAAATTATACCAAAATGGAGGCTTTGATAGTGTAGATGACTTTGACTTTAATGATCCCGAATCCGATTGCTATCGAGCAAAATCTATAAAACAGAGAGCCAAAGCAACGGGTAAGCATTTTTATGCTTAGTAAGTCTCAAGGAATAAAATCAGCTTTAATTAAAGCAATACATTCACATAGCCAAATGCATCATTTCATTAATACACATTCACATAATCATTCTTACTTCACACTTCATCATTATATACTTTCACAAGGTATCAACCACTTCAATAGTTGATATTCGTTAGTCGATTGAGCGAATGTTGCTCAAACATGTCGACTTTTCCAATGCACATATAAACATACCTTATTCTTTGGGCTTTTCGAGCGTACTAATTGAATTTATTACAGCAACCAACACTCACCTCCAGCCCAAGCTTCTTCGAATACAACCGGATATAACCACGTGCACGAATGCCTTGGTCTTAGCCCGGATAGAACGACTTGCACGAATGCCTTGGTCTTAGCCGGATGTAGCCGCTAGCACAATTGCCTTGGTCTTAACCGGATATAATTTCCAGCATAAATGTCTTGGGACTTAGCCGGATATCATTCAATTGCTCATGCACACATACATCAATAATCATTAGACATTCATGTTTCATTTTCGTTACTAAGGCTCAAACACAAAGGTAATCACTAGCATAATCGCCTTCGGGACTTAGCCCGGTATCATTCAAATACTCATACACACATAAATCGATAATCATTACACATCCATATTTCATTTCACATAATTCAAGTAGGGTCACTTCTTGAGGACTTACTCGGATGTTGTCGAACGGCTTTTACGGCCATTCGATCACTTTTTCCTTCCCTTGTCCAATTGTGGCCCTCTAAGCTCTTGAGCTAATTCAAACAAATTTAATTTATTAAAACCTCATTATGCTAGCTTATGGCGAATATGACAAGGAGTTTAAATGGTCATATGGCCACCCTTTAGCTTGAATACACAATGGTCATGCACATTTTATACTACATCAAGCAATTCAATACAATTCATTCAAGCATCAAGGAAAAGCTAAGGCCATCAATAGGCTACCTAAGGCCGAATATACATGTCCAATTTGAGGCCAATTATCCACTTAATACCACACAAAAAAACAGCATGCATTTTACTAGTTAATGTTTTACATATTGTGGCTCAATACTTATAATATAGCATCAAGCACTCATATGGCCGATTATACTTGCAATTTCACAAACATTCTTCAACATTTTCTTCTTTAAACAAACATATTCATCACTTACTTCATAACCAAAACATCATGTGCAAACATATATATACATATATGTGCATGGTCAATTTCAAGGTGCCCATAGCCATCCAAAACACAAATTTTAACTATCATGCAAGAAGCATGAACCATGCTCATGAATGCATCATGGCCGAATACATCACAATCATGCCCCTTCCAACTTCAATCATGGTTAAACAAAAAAGAAAACTTAAAGTCTTACTCAAGATGGCTACAAAGAAATTTCAAGAGTAGACAATCCATCTTTGCATGCATCATCATCAAGCTTCACACTTAGCATGCAATGGCTTTATCACCATATTCACTTGGGCGAATTTCATTCCCATGACATAACAAAGATTTGAACCATGGGCTAACAAGAACATCAATCTAGCAACCAAAAGCATGCATGAATCTCATGGCACAACCTCAAACATACCTTACTCTTGATGCAAGTATAGCCAACCTCTTCCTAATCCTCTTCCAAACCAAGTATGAAGCAAAACTCCTTCCTTATCCTTAGTATTTTCGGCCAAAAGGAGAGTGAAAATAGATGAAAAAAAATTTTTTTCTTTGTTTTGTTTCTCTCATGTACGGCACAAGGGGGGAAAGCATCCACACTCATTTTTTTTTCATTTCTTTACCCATGCTCTTATTTTATTATTTCTAACATCCACCACTAGCAAAACATGTTTAAGACATGTTTTCTTTTGCCCATCTTCATCACCATGGCGGCCAGTTCCTTCTCTTTGGGTAAATTGACATGCAAAACCATTCTTTTGCATGCATATACTATTAGACCATTGAAGATTGGCCTATCACCTTTCAACAATGTTTCATATAAGTCCATCTTAATAAATTCACATAGAAATGATCAAATTAATGCATGCAACTTTCACACATGCATTTGCTAACATCATAAACATAAAATATAACTTTTAATTACTTATAAGACTCGGTTTAATGGTCCCGACACCACTTCCGACTAGGGTCAAATTAGGGATGTCACAACTCTCCCCACTTAAGAAATTTTCGTCCCCGAAAATCTTACCGTAAATGTGTTTGGATATCGCTCTTTCATAGAGTTCTCGGTCTCCCAAGTAGCTTCTTCTATCCCGTGCTTGAGCCATAACACTTTCACTAGTGGAACCCGCTTGTTTCGCAACTCTTTCACTTCCCGTGATAGGATACGAATCGGTTCTTCCTCATAACTCATATTAGCTTGAATTTCAATTTCTGATGGACTAATCACGTGCGATGGATCGATCTATAGCGTCGAAGCATCGAAACATGAAAGACATCGTGAACCTTTTCGAGTTCAGGGGGCAAAATCAAACGATATGCCACTGGACCGACTCGCTTCGGATATCTCATATGGCCCAATGAACCTCGGGCTCAACTTGCCCTTACGGCCGAATCGAGTATCTTTTCCAAGGCGATACCTTGAGAAACACTTTATCACCCATCCGATACTCGATATCCTTACGCTTCGGATCTGCGTCGACGACTTCGACGATCGGAGGCTATCTTGAGACTTTCACGGATTACTTTCACTTTCATTCAGCATCTCTAATCAAATCCACCGAAAATCTTGCTTTCACCGAGCTCAGTCCAAAACAATGGTGTACGGCATTTACGACCGTACAAAGCCTCGTAGGGTGCCATCTTAATACTTGATTGAAAGTTGTTGTTGTAAGCGAATTCAATCAACGGCAAATACCGTTCCCATGAACCACTAAACTCGAGGACGCAACATCTCAACATATCCTCAAGTATCTGAATTATCCGCTCGGATTGACCATCGGTTTGGGGGTGAAAGGCGGTGCTGAAATGCAACTTGGTACCCAAAGCTTCTTGCAACTTTTTCCAAAATCGCGAGGTAAATCTCGGATCTCTATCCGACCACGATAGAAATAGGCACCCGTGTAATCTCACAATCTGAGAACGTACAATTCGGCTAATTTGTCCATTGAAAAATCCGTACGTTACGGGGACAAAGTGAGCCGACTTAGTCAATCTATCTACCACGACCCAAACCGCATCCTTCTTACTCGCTGACAATGGCAGTCCGGATACAAAGTCCATTGTGACTCGATCCCATTTCCACTCGGGTATCGTGATTGGCTAAAGTAATCCTGAAGGCACTTGATGTTCCGCTTTCACTTGTTGACATATTAAACATCTCGAAACAAAGTCGGAGATGTCTCGTTTCATACCATGCCACCAAAATCGACGTTTCAAATCGTTGTACATCTTTGTACTCCCCGGGTGGATTGCAATTCGGCTACAATGGGCTTCATTCAGAATTATCAAAATGAGTTCCGAATTCTTTGGAACACACAGACGACTTTTGAACCTCAAACAATCGTCATCATCGATTTGAAACTCCGAGTCCTTGTTCGAACACACTCGGCCGCTTTTGCGACCAACTCGTCGTCGACTTTCTGAGCTTCTCGAATTTGATGTATCAATAATGGTTTGGCTTTCAATTCAGCTACTAACACACTTTCGGATCGAACAGACAAGTGCACATTCATCGCTCGGAAAGCGAATAATGATTTACGACTCAAGGCATCCGCAACCACATTCGCCTTTCCGGGTGATAGTCAATGACCACTCATAATCCTTTAACACTCGAGCCAACGTCTTTGTCGCAGATTTAAGTCTCTTTGGGTCATCAAATATTTGAGACTTTTGTGATCCGAGTACACATGGCACCTCTCACCAAATAAGTAATGTCGCCAAATCTTTAAGGCGAATACGATGGCGGCCAATTCGAGATCATGGGTCAGATAATTTTTCTCATGTGGCTTTAATTGCCTCGACGCATAGGCCACAACTCGACCTTCTTGCATCAATACACAACCTAACCCAAGTAGGAGGCGTCACTATAGATGACAAACTCTTTGCGGATTCGGGTTGCAATAGAATTGGGGCTTCATCAAATAAGTTTTAGTTGATCGAAACTTTTCGACATTTCTCCGTCCATTCGAACTTAACATCCTTTTGGAGTAGCCGTCATCAGCGTGGCTATCGTTGAGAAACCTTTACAAATCGTCGGTAATAACCTAAGCAAGCCCCAAAAAGCTCCGAACCTCGGTAATATTTCTGAGGCTTCCAATTAAGTATGGCTGAAATTTTATTCGGTCGACTCGAATACCCGTCTGAGATACCACATGACCCAAGAAGCTAACCTCTCTTAACCGAACTCACACTTCTTGAACTTAGCATATAATTGCTTATCCGTAAAATTTGCAGACTAACCTCGGTGTTCAAGTATGTTCGGTCTCATTCCTTGAATAGACCAAGATGTCATCAATGAACACGACTACGAATCGATCCAAATATGGTCTGAAGATCCGATTCATTAAATCCATAAATACCGTAGGGGCATTAGTAAGCCCAAACGGCATCACTAGGAACTCATAGTGACCATATCTCGTTCTGAAGGCGGTCTTGGGTACGTCCGAATCTCGGATTCGCAATTGATAATAGCCCGATCTCAAATCTATTTTCGAGAACACTGAGGCTCCCTTCAGTTGATCGAACAAGTCATCGATACGTGGTAACGGATATTTGTTCTTTATCGTCGCTTTATTAAGCTGACGATAGTCGATGCACAGCCTCATGGTTCCATCCTTCTTTTTCACAAACAACACTGGCGCACCCCAAGGCGAACAACTCGGGCGAGCAAAACCTCTATCCACCAATTCTTGCAACTGAGCTTTCAACTCCTTTAATTCCGTTGGTTCCATACGATACGGAGCTATCGAAATTGGAGTGGTACCAGGTACCAATTCGATGCCAAAATCTATTTCCGAACAGTGGTAAACCCGGCAATTCTTCAGGAAAACATCCGGTATTCACAAACCACGGCACAGATTCGGGTTTCTTTTTCGATTCCTTGTCATCGAAAGCACGACGCAAGGTACGCCGCACCCTTTTCTTTCATATTTCCGCCAACATTGCGATATTACGGTGGCAACCCCTTTAAGTCCGTAGACTCAACCCGAATTATCTCGTTATTCGCGCACCTCAAATCGATAGTCTTGCTTTTGCAATTTACAACCGCATCGTGCAAGGTCAACCAATCCAAACCAAGAATAACGTCGAATTCATCGAACGGCAAAAGCATCAAGTCCGTCGGAAAACAAGAACCTCGGAACACTAGGGGACTTTTCTTGTACACTTTGTTGACAAGCACGTAATGACCCAAGGGGTTTGACACCCGAATTACAAACTCAGAGACTCAATAGGCAAAGTCTTCTTTGGATGCTAAGGTTTCACATATATAAGAATGAGTAGAACCAGGGTCAATCAAAGCAATCACATTAGTATTGAAAAGAGTGAAAGTACCGGTAATGACATCTGGAGAGGCAAGCATCCTCGCGTGGGCGTATGGCATAAGTCCTAGCAGAGCACGAGCCTCGGATCGATGGTAGCATCTCTAGATCCTCTCGACCGCCAACGACATTGCCCATATTTCTAGGTGGCCTACCTCGAGCGATGGTAGCACCCGGGTTTCCACTTTGACTTACATTTTGTTCAAGCATCCTCGGGCAATCCTTCATAAAGTGGTCGGCCGATCCACACTTATAGCGGAGTGATCACGAAACCAACACTCCCGAATGCCATTTGCCACAATGCGAGACACTCGCCTCTCTCGGCGATCATTTCCACCATGGCGATCAAGTGACTCGTGTGGTCACAGGGGTCGATCGCATCCTCGTCTAGAAAAGCCCGGCGCCTCTAGACCAGCTCACATCATCTCGAAATCTCTTCGATGCTGTTGAAGAGACTTTCCGAGGACCTCTTCGAATTCTCCGGTTCTCACATCGCCTTTTTGTTTCTCCTTTCTAAGCTCTTGACTTTACAAGCTCGCTCAACAAGTACTACGAACTCTCGTATTTCGAGAATGCCAACGAACATCCTTATATCATCATTCAGCCCATCCTCGAAGCGTTTACATAATAGCTTCGGACGAAATGCATTCTCGCAGCGTCTGGCTAAGCCTCACAAATTTTCGTTCGTAGTCGATAATCGACATAGAACCTTGCTTAAGATCAAGAAATTCCCTTCGCTTTTGGTCGATGAATCTCGTCGATATACTTTTTGAACTCGGTTTGAAAGAATTCCCAAGTCACTTGCTCTCTAGGCACCACAAGTCGAGTACTCCACCAATAGTAGGCGTAATCGCGTAGCAAGGAGATGGTACACTTTAGGCACTCATCGGTGTACAAGATAGCTCATCGAGCACCGGATAGTGTTGTCCAACCAAAATTCAGCTCGCTTCGGCATCATCATCATCCGTAGCTTTGAATTCAGTGGCCCCAAGTTTTGAATCCTATCGATTGGGGCTTACTTGACCTTATTTGGTCGATTCGGAGGTATTGTAGGTCGGGGTTGCATTTGTCGGGAATGGAGGTTGTGGAACAGTAGTGTTAGTTCGAATGTATTGGTTAAACCAATCATTCATCACACTATAAAAGGCTTGCCTAGCCTTATCATTCGGATTGCTGGCCATAGGTTGAGAGTCCGCCGTATTGTCCCTTGCGCTTGGAGCAGCGCCACACTCTCCACATCATCGCTATCGCTTTCGGTTGGGATCGGGATCCATTACTATAAACAACGCAAAGTCAAATTGTCGAAATCACCACACTATCGATTCATCATTTAATGGCATGTATAGCTAGACCCCAAACACATCACGGTAGTCCTAGAATCGACTAAACCGTGGCTCGATACCAATAAAATTGTAACACCCGAACCCGAGACCATCACCGGTGTCGGACATGAGGGGTTAACAAGCCAAATCCACATGTTTCGCCCATCAATTTGACATTTCCAGTCAGGCTGGAAAACTGCGTCACTATCGCCTTAAAAATGGTATCTCGAGTTTCAAAACTCGGAAACTGTTTTCGTAAATTTTCCCTGAATTTAGACTCATATATCCATCCATGGATTTATTTCTAGAATTTTTGGTCGGGCCAATTGGTACAGTTTATTAGTTAAAGTCACCCATGTTACAGAGATCAACTGCTCTGACCTTTGCGCGTTACAACTTGAATATCTCTCTGTAGAGGGCTTTAATACTGGTGCCGTTTGTTTCTAATGAAACGAGACTCAAAATGAAATCTGTATATATAAGGTATGACTCCTGATTCTTTCTTGATAATTTATAGTAAATTTTTAAAGTTGCGACAGGGGACCCAGAAACCGTTCTGGCCCTGTCTCACAATAGCATTAATATCTCTTAACATGTAACTCCTATGACCGTTTCGTTTCTTCCATATGAAAGTAGACTCATCAAGGTTCATTTACATAACTTATTCACTATTTAATACCATTACTACAAATTTTGGTGATTTTTCAAAACCACTCCACTGCTGCTGCCAGCATCTGTTTTCAAGGTAGGTCTTATCTATTTGTAGTCTCCATGATCCAACTAGTCTTGCCATACATAGGTTCACCTATGACCATTTTAGCCATTCAATGGCTGATCATGTGACCAACACTCCCATTTCCAATCCATAATTACATCATGAAACCATATATATATATATATACAAATCACAAATGGTCTAAGTTCAGACTTGACTTCTACGAGCCATTTTCGCATGGCCGTACACATATACATCACAACACAATTGAACCGACAAGGGTAGTCCTATACATGCCATTTCAAAGTTCAACCAAAATTATACCAAAATGGAGACTTTGATAGTGTAGATGACTTCGACTTTAATGATCCCGAATCCGATTGCTATCGAGCAAAATCTATAAAACAGAGAGCCAAAGCAACGGGTAAGCATTTTTATGCTTAGTAAGTCTCAAGGAATAAAATCAGCTTTAATTAAAGCAATACATTCACATAGCCAAATGCATCATTTCATTAATACACATTCACATAATCATTCTTACTTCACACTTCATCATTATATACTTTCACAAGGTATCAACCACTTCAATAGTTGATATTCGTTAGTCGATTGAGCGAATGTTGCTCAAACATGTCGACTTTTCCAATGCACATATAAACATACCTTATTCTTTGGGCTTTTCGAGCGTACTAATTGAATTTATTACAGTAACCAACACTCATCTCCAGCCCAAGCTTCTTGAATACAACCGGATATAACCACGCACGAATGCCTTGGTCTTAGCCGGATAGAACGACTTGCACGAATGCCTTGGTCTTAGCCGGATGTAGCCGCTAGCACAATTGCCTTGGTCTTAACTGGATATAATTTCCAGCATAAATGTCTTGGGACTTAGCTCGGATATCATTCAATTGCTCATGCACACATACATCAATAATCATTAGACATTCATGTTTCATTTTCGTTACTAAGGCTCAAACACAAAGGTAATCACTAGCATAATCGTCTTGGGACTTAGCCGGGTATCATTCAAATACTCAAACACACATAAATCGATAATCATTACACATCCATATTTCATTTCACATAATTCAAGTAGGGTCACTTCTTGAGGACTTACCTCGGATGTTGTCGAACGGCTTTTACGGCTATTCGATCACTTTTTCCTTCCCCTTGTCCAATTGTGGCCCTCTAAGCTCTTGAGCTAATTCAAACAAATTTAATTTATTAAAACCTCATTATGCTAGCTTATGGCCGAATATGACAAGGAGTTTAAATGGTCATATGGCCACCCTTTAGCTTGAATACACAATGGTCATGCACATTTTATACTACATCAAGCAATTCAATACAATTCATTCAAGCATCAAGGAAAAGCTAAGGCCATCAATAGGCTACCTAAGGCCGAATATACATGTCCAATTTGAGGCCAATTATCCACTTAATACCACACAAAAAAACAGCATGCATTTTACTAGTTAATGTTTTACATATTGTGGCTCAATACTTATAATATAGCATCAAGCACTCATATGGCCGATTATACTTGCAATTTCACAAACATTCTTCAACATTTTCTTCTTTAAACAAACATATTCATCACTTACTTCATAACCAAAACATCATGTGCAAACATATATATACATATATGTGCATGGCCGAATTTCAAGGTGCCCATAGCCATCCAAAACACAAATTTTAACTATCATGCAAGAAGCATGAACCATGCTCATGAATGCATCATGGCGAATACATCACAATCATGCCCTTTCAACTTCAATCATGGTTAAACAAAAAGAAAACTCAAAGTCTTACTCAAGATGGCTACAAAGAAATTTCAAGAGTAGACAATCCATCTTTGCATGCATCATCATCAAGCTTCACACTTAGCATGCAATGGCTTTATCACCATATTCACTTGGGCGAATTTCATTCCCATGACATAACAAAGATTTGAACCATGGGCTAACAAGAACATCAATCTAGCAACCAAAAACATGCATGAATCTCATGGCACAACCTCAAACATACCTTACTCTTGATGCAAGTATAGCCAACCTCTTCCTAATCCTCTTCCAAACCAAGTATGAAGAAAACTCCTTCCTTATCCTTAGTATTTTCGGCCAAAAGGAGAGTGAAAATAGATGAACAAAAAAATTTTTTTCTTTGTTTTGTTTCTCTCATGTACGGCACAAGGGGGAAAGCATCCACACTCATTTTTTTTTTCATTTCTTTACCCATGCTCTTATTTTATTATTTCTAACATCCACCACTAGCAAAACATGTTTAAGACATGTTTTCTTTTGCCCATCTTCATCACCATGGCCGGCCACTTCCTTCTCTTTGGGTAAATTCAAATGCAAAACTATTCTTTTGCATGCATATACTATTAGACCATTGAAGATTGGCCTATCACCTTTCAACAATGTTTCATATAAGTCCATCTTAATAAATTCACATAGAAATGATCAAATTAATGCATGCAACTTTCACACATGCATTTGCTAACATCATAAACATAAAATATAACTTTTAATTACTTATAAGACTCGGTTTAATGGTCCCGACACCACTTCCCGACTAGGGTCAAATTAGGGATGTCACATCCTTAGCTCATAAAAATAAAAATTCATGCAATTAAATCCCTACTCATGCTAGCTAAATTTCTCTTATTACCATAGCAGCCCATAAATTTCATTTATTTCACATTTCTTAATTTAATCCCTAATTGACAATTTTACCACAAATCACTTTACAAATGTTGTTTATCTAACAACCATACATTTTATATCATCAAACATCAAAATATACATACATTCATCAATGGAAAAACCCTAAGCCTTTAACATTTTAGCAAATTAGTCATTGGCTAGCTAGATTAAGCTGCAACGATCTCAAAAACATAGAAATCATTAAAAATGGGACAAAAATCATACCTAATTGCAAGAAATGAAGATGGCCGAATGAAGAACCCTAAATAGCTTGTCTTTCTTCTTCCATTTCGGTGGATATAGGAAAATAAAGATTAAAACATTGTTTTTGTTTTATTTAATTAACCTTTATTTGTTAATTTCCTAATTTAACCTTTAAAACTCTTATTAATTACACCAAATACCAATCCACTATCATCCAATGACTTATAAATAGGCTTATTACCACATAAGGACCTCCACATTAAAGTTCTATTACTATTGGATACCTTTAGCTAATAGAACTCAAGTTTTACACTTTGCTCGATTTAGTCCTTTTTATCAAATTGAGCATTCAAACGATAAAATTTCTTAACAAAATTTTCACACAATCATACTATCATGTTGTAGACATTAAAATAATAATAAAATAAATATTTCAACCTCAGATTTGTGGTCCAAAAATGACTATTCCAATTTGACTAAAAACAACTATTACATGTTATGTTGGTGTCAATTAGGGCATATTTGTTGTATGTTTAGGAAAAGAATTTATGCTACAGTATATCATGAATTGCTCAAGTTTTGGGACATATTTACATTGGTTATTGAATTCATTATTGGTAAATTTGATAAGGGTGTTTTATGCTATGCCTTAGGTGGTCTTGAATGTTGTACATGATCTAACACATGGTAGTGTGTCACACACCGGCAAGTGACACGGCTATGTGATCTATATTGTCTAGGTTGTTTTTGGTATATACGAGCACAATATCTCACACGATCGTGTGGATATTTTGTAAATTTTACATTTAGGTCCACATGGCCGAGAAACAACCGTGTGACTCAAGTTTACATGACATTAGTCTATTATACGGTTTGAAGACACAGTTGTGTGATATAGCACCACATGGCCTCAACCTATCACAAGGCCTGAGAACACGATCGTGTGACCCCTATTTTTCCTTTTTACCTATCTTTTTGTAAAAGTTTCGAAATGGTCCTAAATTGATTTCGAGCCAGTTTAAGAACCTTAGTAAGCTCTATTGAGACCTGGATTTGTTGGAAATGCATGTTAAACATAATACTTGATCTATACTTTTTGAATTATTGAATATTATTGATAAAAAGGTATGTGATTGTTTCTATTTACTGTTGTAGCATCCTATAGCTCAGGTTTGACAATTGGACTAGTTAAGGGGTGTTACAAGAGAAATTAAATAATAAAGATATGCGTACTTTTCTCTTGATCTTGATGCTTGGATATCTCTCTCTTGAGTCTTGAAGTGTTCTTAAAGTGTATTTATACAAAGGTACAAGTTTGTGGACGTCTATGATCGTTGGGGATGAAATCTAGACGTTGGAAGAATTAATTTTGGGCTTAAAAATTTTCCCTACACATCATGTCTCGAGAACTAGCAAGATGTCTCGAGACAAGGCTGAAAAATAGTCATTGATAGGCCATGTCTTGAGACATATAGCCTTTTTTTTCAAGACAAATAGGTTTTTGTCTCAAGACATGCAAGCTTTTGTCTAAAGACAGTAGCCCCTAATGTAGAATTTTGCTTCAATGTTTTCTTGTCTCAAGACATATAGTTGTATGTCTTGAAACTTGCATACCAAAGTCCCTTAAAAACATTTTAAACACCTTAGAACATTTTTTTATTAACCCAAAAATATTTAGATAAATTAAAACACATTTAAAATGTAACACCCCAAACCCGGCCCAGACGTTATGGCTGAATCTGACGTGCCACATTGGAGTTGAAAACCCACGTTCCGTTTTAGTGTTTTAAAACAATATATTCTGTTGAGTTAACAAAGTGTATGGAAGCTGGGCACCAGGTAGGTATCCGAGACAGAGGAGGTGAGCCATGAAGGCTGCTTAAGTACCAAGTTCTTTAATTGGATCCAATCCTAGACATGCCCACAACCATAGCCACACTTTGTCATATCGAGTTTAAATTTGTTTAAGTGGACGTCTTTGATAAATCGATTAATCGTGGTGTTGAGATATTTTGAAAACAAGTATCATTTTGAAAACACGTCCTAAGTCTAGCCCATTTGAACAATTATCAACCAGGTTTGAAGTTATTAAAATAAAATAATCCAGAAGAAATAAAAGAAAAGTTAAAATGGCCTTATTACAACCCAAAATAAATAATAATTAAAGGAAATTTAATGAAAACCAACGCTTGTTTAAAAGCCAAAAGATGATTACCGTGGCTACTCTGAATCCCTTCCGGCCCAAGTCCTCACATCAAGGCTCACCTGCAAGGTTAAGGAAAGGGGGTGAGTTTGGAAACTCAGTGTGCAACAAGCCCTTTCAGAGCCCAAAACAATAATGACTGTTGGGTCTAAGCCCAAATCCAATCTCAAACATGTCTTGGGCCATAGCCCTTTTCATATTTCATATTTCATAACACCGGGCGAAGCCTTTTCAAATTTCATATTCTTGGGCAAGCCTTTACGGTGGCGGTATGGCCCATAGGCCCATTTCAATATCACATATAATGTCAATGAAAGAATGCAAACCCATCCGGGAGACTACTCAACCCACCATCCGCTACTCTCCACCCGTACCAACCAACACACCATGTGGGATTAACTCGACCCACCCCGCCATAACTCTGCATGGCGACTTAGCCGCTTTATCATATAACCGAGGCCTAGCTTCTTTTTAATAAGCGGGGCATAAGCCCTTTAATAACGGGGCATAAGCCCTTTTGATAAGCGGGGCATAAGCCCTTTTGATAACTAGGGCATAAGCCCTTTAATAAGCAGGGCATAAGCCCTTTTCACTTCCTCCATTCATATAAAAACCCAACCCAATGCATTTATGAACATCTCGTGTGCATATCATACATATCATGTGCATATCATACATGTCATGTGCATATCATACATATCATGTGCATATCATACATATCATGTTTATCAAAATCCCATGCATTAAGTTCATATATAAACCCTAGGGGTATAATGGTTATTTTTACCTAGGGGCAAAACGGTCATTTTCATATTATAAGGGTAATCTTGTAATTTTACCAAAAATTAGGGTTTCTATGTTCATTAACTGTTACAAACAATTCATGGGTGCAAACAGTGATTCTGGCCCATTTTTAGCGAAAACGAGTTATTGGGCCAAAAAACCCCTAATAAGCCCTACTTAGCCGATTCTGTCATCTAGGCCCATTTAGCCTATATTCCATAACGGTTTTAACAGGCTTATCATGCAATTTAATAGATTTCCCATTTCTACCAAATTTACCCAAATGGGCCCGAAAGCCTATTGGGCCCTAATTCAGCCCCTCGAGGCCCAACCTATCTGTGAACGCCAAAATCACGTCCTTACCGTTTCCATTGTTCCCAATCCTCATCTCATCGATTCCAACTAACTAGTGAGCGTTCGCTTGCTCACAAGTCCTCGAAATGCCAGAATTTCGGCATTTCGGCTTTTTGGCATTTTATCGCTTTAAGCTATAAAAAAGGGTTCGTTACACACCTGATTTGCGATATTCCTTGACGAGATCTCCTATGCGATTTGTCCTATAATCAACCACTTATAGATTAGACCATGTTATTATTAAACCAAATCGAAAACTACCTATTATCATCACTTACACATTCGGCCACTATCCACAATGGCCCTTGGGTTCATACCTTTGCCGAAGTTGATGACTAGATTTAGTCACTCCGATGATCCAAGCTTTTCACACACCTCGATCGGTAGCCTTTAATCCTCACTAGCACCAACAAACCAAATAACACCAAAACCCTTTTAGCCTTAGTAGACAGAGGGTTTTCACTTTTCTTAAACCACAAGATACAAATGGAAAGAAGGTTGAATACTTACCAAGAGATCTACTCATTGAAGAACGTTCCAAATACCTTCCTACCCCATATCCGTTGTGAATCCAACTTAAACGTGCGAGAAAATAGATCTAAATATTAATTCCGGATCACTAAAATATGAAGCTTTGACTTTTCGAAAATATTAATCTAAGCTATTTAGAGGTTAGTACACACTGTTATGGGTTGAAGTTGAAACATTTCCAAAATCAATCGCCCACGATAACCACCACCATCACTCAAACTTAACTAATCCAATATCAATATATGTAAATCCTAAGCACATCACCATACGGAACATAAGGGCATATTCGTCATTTTACCATACAGGGGTATTTTGGTAGTTTTACAAATTGAGGGTATTGTGGTAATTTCACAAACCAAGGGTATTTTAGTAATTTTGTAAATCAAGGGTAAAACGGTAATTCTATAAATCGGGAGTACTTTGGTAATTTTACAAGTCGAGGGCATTTCAGTAATTGGAAAACTAAAGTATTCTAAACATGGATAACAATACGAATGGGCCTAAAGCCTATTCTCGGCCCAAATGGGCCCACACGCTCGTGTGGCCCTTTTAGCCCAAACCTAGCCACAGATATGCGATTCACCTAGCCTAGTCCAATATTTACTACACAATCAAACAACTTATCCAATTGGGCCCGTAGGCCCATTGGGCCCACATGGCCCCTTTCGGCCCATCGCGGCCCGAAGTAGCCATCCAACAACAAGAGTAGTGATAAATACACACCTGATAGGAGACTGAAGTTAATCCACGCTCCGAGCACTCTTAGCCGACGCCCAACCCAAACGAGCACGCCATACAGCGAAAGGGATCAGCCAAGAAAGGTACATTTACTCTCTTCATGGTTCCCTCTATTTAAAGCCAGCTTCACAACCACTCTTTATATTAGCTTCGATGTGGGATCCTCCAACATTAGAGTTTAAATTCAACACCAACTCTTGCACTTCTGTTAGCAAAATAAATGCTCTTTGCTTGCCATGGGATTCAAACCTATGCCTCCCCTTAAATGCTCCACACGCTACTTTCCACTAAGCCACAAGGCTTTTGTGTCATATTTTATCCCCAATTAATTATAAGGTCTAAAGGCCAAAGTCCGAGTTCCCTTTAAAAAAAACAAAATAAATTGCAAGAGCCAAGGCTTAAACCCAGGCTCCCATACAACCTTAATGACACCACAACCACTAGACTACAAGCTTCCTTGTGTCATTTATTTAACACAATAATTTAAAACCCTCATCCAAGCATCCGGTTTTTTCACTTAATACCAAAATTTTGCTAAAGCCCAAGTTTGAACCCAAGATTTCTCCAACACTTCTCAAAGCCATTAACCACTAATAGCAAACATTTAATTGTTTCATTTCATTGCACAATTAAATACCTATATAAAACCTCTTTACGGACCCACACTCAAGGCCCAATACTTCTAGGCCCAAATTCGGGGTGTTACATAAAACATATTTTTGAGTATTTTACAAGTCTTTGAAAATATTTGATAAAATTTTCAATCATATTTTCACCAAATGATTTAAGACATATAATACATATAAAATTTATCATAAGTATTGTTATATGGAAAGCTAACAAATTTGACATTTGCTTTAGACGTAGTTGGGATGCTTTCGTTCTGATTTTAAACCTTCTTCCTTCGTACTTAGTATCGGTTAAGTTGTGATCGATTGCCAACGATGTTTTTTCAATGATAAATTGCCAACATTATAATTTACTAATGTCCCTGACAAGAGGCTGAAATTCATTTAGACACAAGATATAACTCAATGATGTTCTCTAATTGCAGTTTCATGAGTGAAAAACAAATTTCTAACTATTATTATATTTAATAATTATTATTAAATATAGTTGCTTATGCATGCAGAACATTTACATCTCTTTCGATCTACCCTTCCACCGAAATGTTATTTGCTGAGGATATTAGTTTTATTATTTACTAAGGCGGTTTATTTAAGGTGAAGTGATTCTAGGTAATTAGTTTTATTGTTTATATGTTTATAATTTTATAATTTTAATTTCATATAATTTTAATTTAGAATGTTGTAGGATAATTAATTTTTTTACTTCATATGTTTAAGTTTTCTAATTTTAATTTTAATTTTATATTTTTAAATTTAAATTTTGAATATGTAATTAATCTGAGAGATTTTGATGAGAACTCTGTCATTATTATAATTTATTTATTTATATGAATTTTGCAGGGCTCAAAATAATGAGTATTGAAGATTATGAAATATTGTTCTGCAATATGTTTATCAAATATAAGTTTTTTAGTATTGTAACATCAATTTTTTGATTTATAAATGATTATTATTTTAAATATTATTTACATTGAATATGTTGTATATTATTTATTATGTATTTATGAAAATGAGTTTGAATAACATTTGAATTGATCAATAGTCTTTTTTTCTTTATCATATTACTGAATTTTTTATTTAAAATATTTTTTATTTTGCAAAGTTATCACATTTATAAATAAGAGTTTTAATTTCACTAAAATAATTGGTTTGAAATTTTGTTTGATAAGAAATTTATCATATTTATAAATGAATAAATTCAAAACTTTACATGAATTTTCTTCCAGCATGTAATGATGTAACACCCCAAAATTTCTATTTTGGCTTTTGTGGAAATATGACATAAGTTTGCATTTACTTTAGTGGCTAAATGTTTTGGGTGTGTGTGAGAGGTCCTAAGTTCAAGCCTTGCATTTGGAAAATTTGGTATTTTTCTAACTTAAGCCTTATACTTGATCAGTGACCTTATATTAAATTATTTGTAAAACCATATTAAAATAAGCCTGTTGGTTCAAGTGGTAAGGGAATTGATGTACTGGAGTTCTTGGGTTTGAATCCTTACAGGAGCGTGGGTATTAAGTTTTTGCTCAATTGACTTGGAGAGTCTCGGTTGAGTTGAGACTTTGAGAAGTGATTGTTAGTGGGAGAGAGGGGAGTAATTTGAGGGATATGGGGATAAATGTTAGTTAATTTTTTATTTTTATTATTTTTATTTTTATTTTGTTTTTCAAATTCCCCAAAACTCTTCCAGCTTTTGATGTCCGTTTTCCCCTTTTCTCTGCCGATTTTTCTTTGTCTATTTTTCCTTCTTTTCCGTTTACCAAAATTGTCTCCGTTGTATTCAACGTTTGATTGTGCTCATTTGGTAAGTGATTGCTTTGCCATTATCTTCTTGTTTCGTGGTGAGTTTTCTAATAAGGGTTGTTTGGTCCTTCGTTTAGGGGAAAGTCGAGATTCTGTTGGTGCTTCTACAGCGATTTAAGCGTTAAGGGTTCCGTTCCATCACTGGTAAGTATTCGGATACATTGTTGGATGTTGTGAGTTTCTGTCGTAGTATAGTTCCATTAAGTTTTCAAAGGTGTTACTAAATTGGGAATTTGCATACGCCTATTCTTAGGTTTCAAGAGGCTAAGGAGTGATTTCGCATCAATCGGTAACAGGTGTGTACCCAAAAATACAGAAAATAGGGTTCAGCGAAAACCAAAAACCCCATTTTTTATGCCACACAGGCGTGTGGTCACCCGTGTGGTAGGCCGTGTACCATAACGTGAGCGTATAATCGATGAAGCCAGGTCGTGCGCAAGACACGACCTTATGATAGAGGGGCAAGCCACTTGATCCACACGACGAAGGCCAAATTAGGCCGTATGGGCCATATTGGCGTGTTGGCCCAGACGGACAAGCCACATGAGCATGTGAGCCCATTTAACTGAAATGTGTTCTAAGGTTTCACAGGTCAGCCAAGTCGACTGTGAACCTGTTATAGGGTTGGTAAGCACTACTTAGACCTTTAAATGTGTGAACCGTATGTATGATGTATGTACTGAGCATGATGATTATATAACTGAACACTGAAATGTATGTATAACTGATATTCATGTATTAACATGTCATATAATGTATGTTGCATTACATTAGGTTGGGATGTTGATATTTGGAGGAAGTGTACTAAAAGGCTCTTAAGCCTATTATTTGGTAGCTCAGCTGCAGTTTACTGATTATGTGCCGCATTTGGTACTACTTGGAGTATAGGGATGGGTGGGTGTTTTAAACCCAACATGGAGTGTAGGGATGGACGGAGATGGTGTGTAGAGGCTGGTTAGGTAGGACTCTATTTACTGATTAATGTATATCTAATACTGTTACTATGATGGGCTTAGCCCTAATGCATATCTGATACTGAAACTGAAAGCTAAGGTCCGAACTGCTACTAAACTAAAATGGGCTTAGGCCCAGACTGCATTTGACTGATGACTATTGTTTGACTGTATGCATGTCTTCTATGAAAATTACACACTGAGTTTACGTAAACTCACCCCTTTCTGTTTTAACTGTACAAGTAATCCCAGACTTAAACGGATAGTTGTGGTGGAGGACTTAGCGGTGACCAGAAATGTATTGAACAGTTTTAATTTCTCTTATGGTTTTTAATTCCTATTTATTTGTGGGTATTTTTTTATGTAATTTGGGACTTTTGGACTGTTTACCATTGTTTTGGATTTTAACTGTTTTCATGGACTTTTAAGCTGCAAAACCCAATGAAACTCTGTTTAAATTAGAAATAATGTTTTTCCTAAGTGCAAACAATTTTTCTTCAAATTTCACAGTTTTAAAAGCTTCCACTATAGAAAATGTTTTTAAACAGGTCAAATTAAATGACAAAATAGTTTTGAATTTGACGAGAGATGAATGAAAGCTAATAAACGGAACTGGTTTTAACTTGATATACTCGATTTCAAATATCATTCCATGTGACTTCGTCAAGTTCGGCCATAACATCTAGGCTGAGTTTGGGGTGTTACATTTAGTGGTATCAGAGTAAGGTTACAAAACTCGGCTCTGAATTTTGGGTTTTAAAACTTGGTTTTTAAGAACTGACTTTCAAATGGTTTGAAGTGATTAGACTGAGAATGCGGCACATTGAGTCTCCGAAGTCAATCTTGTAAGTATTCTGATAAACTGTTATGATATTAGAGATACTCTGTTTCGAAAACACTCTAGTTAGTGTATACTAAAACTGTAGTGAAACTAAAACTAATAGAGACTGTGCTTGCAAAAAATAAACTCTGAATTTATGATACTGCTCTACATAAAACATCTGTTAATAAATACTAGAACTGTAATTGATTCATAAAATTTGTAATACAGATAAATCCGAATAGACATGAGTGTATGAGGTATCTGTGGACTTGGTACTAGAGGCCGAGGTAGAGGCCATAGAGAGGCTCAAGCTGAGACCTCTTCTCTGGGAAGCATGCCGAACCTAGACACTAATAAGACGCCAGTGTCACCTGCTGCTGAGACAGGGTCTTAAGATTATATGGCTGGGGACAACTCATTGTCTCAGGCTATATTAAGAATACTGGAGAGGGTCACTGGGCCCAACACTAGATCTGGAGGTCGAGGGTCGGTTACAAAACGACTCCGGTCCAACGGAGCTAAACCTTTTAGGGGTGTCACTGGAGTTGCCCTTAATGTGGTTGAGTACTGGATGGAGGCTACTGAGAGGATAATGGACGATTTAGACTGTACCCTTGAGCAAAAATTTAAGGGTGCAGTCTCATTGCTTCACGATGAGGCCTATCAGTAATGGTTGATCGTTAAGGAGGGCACTCAGGTCGATCGTTTGTCGTGGGAGTTCTTTAAGACTTCCTTCCAAGGGAAGTATATGGGAGTAATTTACATCGATGCTCGTAGGCTTGAGTTTCTGAACTTCACTCAGGGAGATCGATCTGTGGCTGAGTTTGAGGCCGAAGTTTTGAGACTGAGCTACTATGCGCGAGGTATGGTGGCGTCTAAATATGAGAGATGCGTTCATTTTGAGGAGGCCTTGGAGATAATATGAGGGTACTGATAGCTCAGCAGAGGGAGTGAGAGTTCTCCTTTCTAGTAGAGAAGGCAAAGATCGCCGAGGAGGTTAAGCGAGCTGAGCACCAAAATAGAGATCATGAGAAGGGTAAGAACAAGAGGGATTCAGAGCCCTCGAGTTCAGTATAGAGGCCTAAGGAAAAGGCCAGGACTGATGTGCTGGTTAGACTTGGGTCCTTTGTTACTCCTACTGGATTGCAGTTGTGTGGAGACTGTGGGAGACGCCATTAGGGCAAGT
Organism: Gossypium arboreum; assembly: GCF_025698485.1. Lineage (NCBI taxonomy): Eukaryota > Viridiplantae > Streptophyta > Magnoliopsida > Malvales > Malvaceae > Gossypium > Gossypium arboreum. The sequence goes on along the minus strand of NC_069080.1, from coordinate 114,250,544 downwards.
GTTGGAAGAGGACTATGGCGTGTTTGAGGTATGGGTCATTATAGCACCACATTTGGGAGTGCCCGCTGAGGGTCGACCAGATGCAAGCTCCAGGTTCTGGTACTACGCAGCCACAAAGGGTAGTTCAGCAGCCATCGAGAGGCCATGGTCAAGTAAGGGGTGGTAACAGCATGGGCCGTGGACAGAGGGTACCAGGCAGAGGTGTTGGACAGACTAAGGCGAGGTAGGTTGCTTTTGTTTATGCTGCTCGTCGCTGAAAGGACAGAGATGCTTAAGATGTCATTACCGGTATGTTCTTAATTTATAATGTACCCTACTTTGCTTTGATAGACATAGGTTCCACACATTCCTATGTAGCTAGCACGGTGTCTGGAAACTTGGGAATTTTGGTTGAGAGTACTTCTAGTAAGGTGACTGTACTGACTCCACTGGGGTAATCAGTTTAGGTTAGCAAACTATATATAGATGTCCCGCTAGAGTTTCAAAGGTTAGTATTTCTGGCTGATTTGATAGAGCTTCCGCTTGGGGAGTTCGATCTGATTCTGGGTATGGACTAGTTGGTCAAGCACCATGTTAGTCTGGATTGTGCGACTAAAAGAGTCGTCTTGAGAACTGAGGAGGATAATGAGGTAGTCGTGATTAGAGAATGTTGAAATTATTTGACTAATGTGATCTCTGCACTAGTGGCTGAGAAACTGGTTCATAAGGGATGTGAGGCGTTCTTGGCCTATATTAGTGTTTCCGTTTCTGGAGACTCTTCTGTAAAAGACCTCCGAACTGTAAGGGGTTTTCCAGATGTCTTTCCTGAGGAGCTACCAGGTTTACTTCTGAATAGGGAAGTAGAATTTTGGATTGAGCTTCTTCTTAGTACAGCTCCATGTCTATCGCCCCTTACCGTATGGCACCGAAGGAGCTTGATTACGTGATTTCATGATAGGTTTTAAATATTTATAATTACTCATTCTTGAACTAATTATTATCGCGATGTAGGCAAGTGTACCTATCGAACAGTAGTATAGTTTTAGCAAGACCGGATTGTCGAACTCAAAGGAACTAAAAGTACTAGTAGTGACTGTCTTTTTATTATCTAGCCTAAAGAATAAAGAGGTTTTTGCTTTAATTAACTAATTATCTAGACTATGAACGCACAAGGAAAAGAATTGGGGAATTGCTTTTGAGGAAAATCGATTGACTTAAGACAATACCTAAGGAAAAATCCACCTAGACCTCCCAAGAACGAGGCATCATTTGCTTCCAATATGATAGAGCATTGTGCTAATTGCGGGAGACGCCAGTCGGGCGAGTGTTGGAGGAAATTTGAGGTTTGTCTCCGTTGTAGGTTAATGGATCACTCAGTTCAAAACTACCCTCACCGACTTGATTAGGTCCCAGCTCCGGCACTAGTTGCGATTGCGAGTACTATTTAGCCTCCGAGGGTGACTCCACAACCACCTAGAGGTTAGGGTACCGGTAGGGGTGGTAGTAGTTTTAGTAAGGGTCAGTGAGCACCGAACAGAGGTGTGACATCCTAGTCTTGGTCTTTTCGTCTAGGTCGGGTTTAGGGTGTTACATTTATCAATGGCAGACAACACCTAGACTTTACTTGTTATTCTGGCTCCGAATCAGACGATTTATTCATTCAACTTATTCCGTAGAGATCCCTAAGTTATGTTATTATCCCTATTCAAGACTAATAACGTTTAATCCCTAGATTGAATAAACGAGACTTTTCTCTAATTAACACTCTAAGGTTGCATTAATTCGATCTATGGATCCTCTTATTAGGTTTCACTCTAATCCGGCAAAATCTTGTCACCCTATTTCTAGGTGCGCAATCAAGTACGCTTAATTATGACAAAAGTACTCTTAGGCAGGGTCTATTCCTCCTCTGAATAAGAGCTTATCTTGAATCAGTATCCTGAGATATCAAAACAAGAATGAAGAATACATAATTAAGAACAAGTTAAATATTTATCATACGATTCAGAAAATAATAACAAGATTCATCTTAGGTTTCATTCCCCTTAGGTATTTAGGGGATTTAGTCCAGAACTAAATAAGAAAACATCTCAGAATAATAAAGAATACAAAACATAAAGAAAACCCAAAACTCCTAAAGGGGAATTGAGGAGAGATATTTAGTCTTAATGATGAATTCGGCTTCTGAGATGGATCAATCGGCTTCCTTGGAGTAATTCCTTACTCCCTAATCTCTACCTCCCTTTTCTTCCTCCTCTAGGGTGTATTTATAGGCTTTGGAATGCCTAGGAGCCCTCAAAATTAGCCTTTTTCGAATTGGACTCAACTTGGGCTCAGCAGGGACACACCCGTGGCACACGCCCGTGTTCGATTACTTCAGGTCGTGTTCGAGCTTGCCAAAATTGACAGGGCCATGTGGTCTGCCTGCGTGAGGAGGTCTAGGCCATGTTGATTCTTTACTTTGGCCCATTTTCTCTGTTTTTGGCCTGTTTCTCGTTCCTTTCGCTCTCCTATGCTCTCCTAAGTATAAAACATGAAATTAAGGCATTAGGAGCATCGAATTCACCAATTCTAATGGGAAATCATCCATAAAATGCATTAAACATGGGGTAAAAATATGTATAATTTACGGTTTATCAAATACCCCCACACTTAAGCATTTGCTTGTCCTCAAGCAAAATTCTCAACTCATAATCAAAATAAATTCTTCTCAACTTATCATTTCAATCGATAATATCTCAAAATAATTCATAGGTAATTATACATTGAGAATTCAACTAGAAGAACATAAAAGTTTCAAACATTCCAAGTTGAGCATTTTATTCCGAAAACATAGGTGTCTTCCCTCATCTAAGTAATTACCTTCGATTTAGAATATCATAGAGTTTCACATCCTCAGTAAAGATTCACTCAAATCACTCGAGGTGTTTAAGGACAATAAATGAAGCACTCAATAGTTGATAATGAAAAGTCATTACCATAGGCTTGCATGAAAATCAAATCTCCACCACTATAATTTAAGATGATACATCAATCAAAAGGTCTTAAGAGGGTTGTAATGAGGTTAGGTTAGGGAGTGTGGTCATAAGCTGAAAGAAAGGGTTAGAATCGAGATTGAATTGAAAAATTGCCTAACTAGAAAAAGTGTTAATCTTAACTTGTGTACAACAGAGCTTCCTCTCAGAATATGGAATTACTAATAAATATACATAGTTTTTTTTTTTTAATAACAAGTTAAAAAACATAGACTAACTATTAAGAACAAAACGTAGCTAAGCAATTCATTCAACTCAAATATTGACAAAAATAGGGATTAATTTAGAGGATTTCAACAATAATGGGTTAAGGGTTAATGTTAATGGTAATACAAAGAATGGTTTGTTAGGCTCAAAGGGGTTTACTAGGGGTTAATCGTGGAGGTAGGCTTTTCATGGCATGAGTGGATTAATCCTAAGTGCCTTAATCATTTTGACATATCAAATCAAATGGTGTGGTCTCGACATGCATAATCAAGCAAGTTCTAGAATAACAGTTCAATACTGACGCACTCAAAGCAATAATAAAAGCGAGCATGAAAAGAATTAATAGATGCTCAAAAGGCTAAAAAATCTCACAAAAATTATGGCTTTTTGATGATAAAAACTTGTGAATTCCAATTCAAAGTAATACCTAAACTTTGGGGAAATAACCTAAGATTTTAAATTCTTAAAAATCAACTTATCATACTTGATTCTGTAATGTCTTAAAGTTTAAACAATCAATGCATAATTGCCTACGTTTTAATTCAGGATATATCAATCAAAATCATAAATCAATCAAAATTTATCTTAAATATGATATGAGAGCTTTTCAAGAGAACAAGGCAATCATTCAGGGATTTTCTGATAATGAAATAAATATCCCCCCCACACTTAAGATGTACATTGCCCTCAATGTACAAAGATAGATAGTAAAGTATAAGAATAAGAGAGGGAGAGAAGTGAAACTTCCTATATGATAAATTCCTCGAACTGGAGTTTTGGAGAGTAATTGGTTCAAGAGTGGAGGAGGATACTCCAGTGGTCGTAGAGGTTCATTAATCCATGGTGTGGTCGAGCAGGACATGGCAGTCGTGGAGAACCTTTCCCGGTGGAGTTTTAGTTCCTATGTGATGATGAGCTTAGGCGCTCTATATAAATGTGATAGAATAAGAAACTTTTTAGGGGATATTAGGAAGAATAATTTACTCATAAAGAAATAACTGAAATTAATAAAAAAATTCTAAAATCTAACAAAATAAAAAGTACTTTTAATAAAAATTTACATAAAAACATAAAATTAAAAATAAATGTTTTTAAACATCTTTATCGCTGGATGGTTCACGAGTTGGGACTGGTAATGAGATGTGGAGGGGCTGACAAATCTGCTGTAGAGGAGCATCAATGTTGTCAAATCGTTGAAAACATTGTTGCTCGAATCGAGTAAGGCACTCAGAGATGTTAGCGTATGAAGTTGCCGCATGAACTGGACGAGAGGGTGGTGGTGGCTGAGTCAGTGGGTCCTCATGCTATGAGGGGACATCATCAGGAATGTCCTCGTAGGCCTCCTCCTCGGTAGATTGGGCGAGACGATATTGGGGAGGGTAGGTTCCTTTGTGCCTCTCGATCATACTCATGCTAAGCATGCTCGAGATGCCTTGTGGAGACATCTGTCCGATGAGGGTGAGAGATGATTCTTGGGCCACAGTGTTGAGGAGACCGAAGTGTAACACCCCTATCCCGTAACCGTTGCCAGAATAGGTAAGGGGCATTACCAGACTTGTAACTCACGTCAGAACAGTAAAATTTTGAACTTTTTCTTGAATTAAAGATCGTTCATTTAAATAAGTACTAAGCACAACCAAAGGTAAAATTTAAACTTCACTAAGTAAACCTTCAAAAGATGCCATTTTCGCATGGCTTATATACATTAACCAAAAATATTCTCCTGCCACTAGTCTATTCTATACATGCCATAAAATAGTTCTAAACACAGCAGTAACAAGCGGTGGATAGTGATAGTGTGACTAGTTGCTGACGATCCCCAAGCCTGTAGCTTCACAATGAGACCTATAAGACAGAGGAAACAGAGTAAACGGAGTAAGCATTACAATGCTTAGTAAGTTTTAAGCAGTGTCAACAGATAACAATCAAATTATAACATAGTTGCTCGTATTTTTATTTCACTCTTCCTTCGGGCATACCATCCCTTTACCGAATATGCACATCTCATCATATACAATAGGCAGATAAACTCTCACATAAAAGTGAGCTCATGTGACATAGATATATCGTATGATTTCACATAACCTCTCACACTAATCCGATGTCACATAATCATAGGAATAGTCCCATAGATTGCTCTCGTATGCATCATATATAAACTTGGAGTACATACCTGTTTAACCTTTCGCATTGCGTATATTTATAAGCAATTCTTATTACGAAGTCTTACCCGGACATAATCTCCACACGTAGTCATCGGGTCTTACTCGGACATAATCTCCACACGTAGTCATCGGGTCTCACCCGGAACATATTTCCAAGTTTCATGTACATTTAATCACATGTTACAACATTCACATTAGCCATTCGGCTTTACCACATATACATATCACACATATATTTCACATTAGCCATTCGGCTTTACCACATATACATATCTCATATATATTTCACATTAGCCATTCGGCTTTACCACATATACATATCACACATATATTTCACATTAGCCATTAGGCCTTATCACATATATATACACTTTCACATTCATCACATCGGCCATTAGGCCTTATCACATATATATACACTTTCACATTCATCATATCGGCCATTAGGCCTTATCGCATATATATACACTTTCACATTCATCACATCGGCCATTAGGCCTTATATATATACACTTTCACATTCATCACATCGGCCATTAGGCCTTATCGCATATATATACACTTTCACATTCATCACATCGGCCATTAGGCCTTATCACATATACTATTATGTACAGACTTGGTCTTGGCCGAATCTACATCAGTCATTTTCCAATGAATAATTCAATTTCACGCCATACTATCATTTCATATTCGAATACTCATAAACCTACAATTTCACAAATTTTAATATCAAAGATCCATCTAACACTCATATATCATTTTACAATATCACGATTTAGAATTCAAGTATGGGTTCAATCAATAGCTTATGAGCAACTAAAACAAGTTTTATCCATGTTTACAACAAAATCACATATTCGCTACGAGCTGTTTTCCTGAGCAATGGTCACTAAATTATTTATAACTGGAGCTACAAGACTCCAAATTACTTTCTGTTAATTTTCTCTGAATATAGACTCATATATCTTCCATCCATAAAATTTTCAGAATTTTTAGTTTGGCCAATCAATACCAGGTTTTTCTTAAAGTCTCCCCTGTTTCACTGTTTGACTAATTGGACCACTCCTCACTACGAATCAAATTTTTCATTGTACAGAATTCATAATGTGTTCTATTTGATTTAATTTGAAACTAGACTCATTAAGGAGTCCAAGCATATAAATCTTATCTTATAACCAGTTTTGTACAAATTATAATGATTTTCCAAAAACAGAACAGGGGATTTTGGAGTCATTCTGACACTGTCCCACCGAAATGTAGATATCTCTTTATAGGAAATTTCTTTGCTTCCATGGTCTCTTTTATAAGAAACTAGACTAACTAATCTTTGATTACATATTTTATTCAGCCTGTACTTCCACACCAACAATTTATAGTGATTTTCTAAAATCATGTTACTGCTGCTGTCCAAGCGATTTATTATAATTTGCTCTTAAATTTCTAAGTCCAAACATTTATGAACTTACCATTTGAGTTTAAGACATATCATGGCCACATCATATCTTATTAAATCAACTCATTATGTCCTATTATGATTGAATTTACTCAACGTTTAATCACTTAAAACTTACCTCGGAAGTGGTCGACGACTAGGTATCCACGGCTATTCGTTTACTTTCTCTTTTCCCTTATCCGACTTTGATCCTCTAAGCTCTTGAGCTAAATCAAACAATTTACTTCACAATCAAACACAATCACACGGCATCCATATACATTTTAGAACCATTCTTAACATATTTACTACTCATTTACCAAACAAAATACTCATATCACATTTATAAAACTACCTTTTTTTACACATAAGTGCCGAATCAAATCATACCATAGTTACAATATCACTTGACTAATGAAATATCCAAAATATCAATCTATCATTTACCAAATTCATAAACCACATATAAGGCACATTTTAAACTCAAGCATGTAACTTAACAACTTAACCATTAGTTGCCGAACCACAAACAAAACATTTCATAGGCATGTAAAAACATATTTTTCCAGTTGATAGCCAAACATAAATATACAACCCTTTACCATTTCCAAAATACATATGCATGGCCAACCTTTTAACCATATATTCGGTCATAAAATTTATTCCTTAATAATTCAACCAATTTCACAATTTAAATCAAAACTAATTGCATCATTTATAACCGTACCTAAATGAACATCAAATAGTATACAAAACATATTCATACGTTAACATCTCAAACCTTACTTTAACAACCAATATGCAAGATATCACATATACATAACTTAGCTTATGAAAGCATATGTATTATATCATAAACACATCTTTTACCAATTACCCCACTTAAGCCAAATTTTATAATCAACCACAAAAAAAAATATACCACAAATCATACTTCCAAAATGAGCTACTTCCATGGCCGATTATATTTCATCATTAACATATCTCATTTTCGAATCATATAATCAATATCACATACACATCACCCAAACACAAATCATACCTATCATATAACAAGCATAACAAAATAAACCGACCATGTCAAATATAACCATAATTTGTTCAAACCTTGAAACCGAACTTAACAAAATAAACAAGCCATTGAATGATTAGAACTTGAACTAACCACCTTCTTTATACATAATTTTCCAAGAATTTCAAGGTACTTACCTCTTCCAAACCTCAAAATTCTAAGTTTAATCTATGGGATAAGTAGAGTTTGAACTAATCATCTCAAACATGCATAGATTTTCAAGAATCATTCAATACATACCTCATTCTAGCCATCTTCTAAGCCAAAAATCAAGGCAACCAAACTTTCTTCTCCCTCCCTTTAGGCTACGGCAATGGAGGACAAGGATCAACCAACTTTTGATTCAATTTTCTCTATGACCGAATGCACATACCTCAAAATTTTAGCTTGCTATCTTGCCGAAATCCTCAAAACATATTTCTTCTTTCTTTCATTTTTTTTTGTCAAGAAGAACAAAGAATGAAGCCTTTTTTTTTTCTCTTCTAGTTTCGGCAAAATGGGGGAGCAAGGATGAAACAACTTTGGTTTCTCCTCCCACTCCCCACATATTTTATTGTTCTTAACACAACATGTTGTCATAAACTTTTCATAATATGTTTTACCCATCACAATTTGTCTATCCACCTTGTCATGGCCGGCCACTACTATTTAAGGGGGAAAATTGACATGCAAGTCCACCTTTATGATTATATGCACTAATAGATCCTTATAGATTAACCTAGCACATTTCAAAAGTGTCACACATAAGTCCTATTGACTAAATTCACATACAATTTACTAAATCGAAGCTTAAAACTTTCACACATTCATAATCACATATTTTAGACAATAAATATCATATTCAAATAATTTGGTGACTCGGTTTAGCGGTCCCAAAACCGGTTTCCGACTTGGGTCACTTTAGGGCTGTCACACGAAGTGTCGCGCCAGCCGAGTCACGTAGGGGCCGATGGAGATGACCCCATTCCTATGCCACTCCGTCTGGTGCTGAATCGCGAGGTCGATGACGTACCAGTGCGACATGCACCACAAGAAGTAGGCATTGTGGGTGTTGATGACGCCAGTGCTCTCTCGCCTCTCTGTAATCGTGTGAGCTAAGATAGCGTGTAAGTACCTCAGGGATGGTGGGAGAACTGATGCCTTGGAGCGGCTAGGATTGTAAGAGGCCGCGCCAGGGGCCAAATTGTGCCAACACTTCGAGGGGGAGAAGTGTATGTGGCGACTGAGCATGTCTAAATCATTCTCTTCCTGGAACTCCTCCGTATATAGGCCCAGTGTAGCACCGAACTCTGGGACGCTTAACTGGAGGATTAATCCACCTAGGCGAAATTGAACCGTACTGGGATCACCGTAGTTCGTCATTACAGTCTGAAGATGGAACGTTGAGCATAGTTCCATCGTGAGCTCAAGGTATGTGGGCTCGATGATCCCAAGAAATAGCTCCCAAGGGTCGATAGTGTAACACCCCGTACCCGAGACCGTTGCCGCAGTCGAACACGAGGTGCTAACAGACTTAATTCATTTATTTTCACAGTCCATTTTAAAAATTTCCAGACAAGCTGGCTAACTGCGTCACTGTCACCTTAAAAATCATATCTTGAGTTCCAAAACTCGAAAACCAGTTTCGTAAATTTTACCTAAAACTAGACTCATATATCCATCTACAAATGTTTTTCTAGAATTTTTGGTCAAGCAAATTAGTACAGTTTATTAGTTAAAGTCTCCTCTATTTCAGGGTTCGACTACTCTGACCTTCATGCATTACGACTTAGATATCTCCTTGTACAGGGCTTCAATACTTATGCCGTTTGTTTCTAAAGAAACTAAACTCGAAAAGGAATCTGTACATATAGGGAATGACTTCTAATTATCTCTGGTTAATTTATAGTTAATTTTCAAAGTCGGAACAGGGGATCCAGAAATTGCTCTGGCCCTGTTTCACGAAAACTTAAGCATCTCATAAAATACGGCTCATATGATCATTTCGTTACTTTCATATGAAAATAGATTCATCAAGGTTCGATTAAATAATTTATTCACTATTTAATTCCATTCCTACTATTTTTAGTGATTTTTCAAATCCATACCACTGCTGCTGTCAGCATCTGTTTTTAAGGTAAACTTGACCTATTTCATGGTTTTCCATGAATCAACTAGAATTTGTCATACAAAGCACCAAAATGATCATGATTAACCATTCCAATGGCTAATCGTTACCAAAAATTTCCATACCTCTCAATGAACAACATACAAAACGATTATAATGCTATGCTCAAAGTATATATAAGCCATTTTCGCATGGCTATCCAAATTTATACAAAACCAAAGGGTACATGACCAACAACAAAAGGGTAGTCCTATACATGCCATTTTCAGAGTTCAACCAAAAGTGTACCAAAAGGGCTTTGATAGTGTGGATGACTTCGACTTTGACAATCCCGAGTCCGATAGCTGACGAACCAAAATCTATAAAACAGAGATTCAAAGAACGGAGTAAGCATTTAATGCTTAGTAAGTTTTGAGCAATGAAATTAGGCACAATCAAGTATAGCATTCATATAACTAAACGGATAATTTCATATACACATATTCTCAAAAATCAGTCCTACTTACATTTCCAACCCTTATATTCACACATAAGGGATCAACTTAACCAAAGGCCTAAGCTCATTAATTAAGCGGCGAATAATATTTAAAAGGAATCAACTACTCCAATGCATATCTGAAACGTACCTCATCGTTGGGATTTTACGGCGTATTAATTGAAATTATTACAGCAAGATCGCTCATTCCCAAACTAAGTACCTTCGGAATTTAGCCGGATATAGCTACTTGCTCAAATGCCTTCGGGACTTAGCCCGGTTATAGTAACTCGCACAAATGCCTTCGGGACTTAGCCCGGTTATAGTAACTCGCACAAATGCCTTCGGGACTTAGCCCGGATATAGTAACTCGTACAAATGCCTTCGAGACTTAGCCCGGATATAGTAACTCGCACAAATGCCTTCGGGACTTAGCCCGGATATAGTAACTCGCACAAATGCCTTCGGGACTTAGCCTGGTTATCATCCGAATATCCATGCACATATCAATAAATCATGACACATCTATATTTCATTTTCATAACTAGAATTCAAACACAAGTCACTTATCAAGCATTATCATTTTCGGCTCAATAGTTACATACAAAGAGCATGATTTTGATTTACTTAAAACATGATCTAATCGAATCATAATCTAAGATCCATTACTCAAAAACTTACCTCGGATGTTGTCGAACGATTTCGGCGGCTATTCGATCACTTTTTCCTTTCTCTTATCCAACTTTGGTCCTCTAAGCTCTTGAGCTAATTCAAACAAATTTAACTTATTAAAGTCTCATTATGCTAGCTTATGGCCGAATATGACAAGGAGTTTGATAGGTCATATGGCCACCTTTAGCTCAAATACAAAATGGTCATACGCATTTTTAATCACATTGAGCAATTTAATACAATTAATCTAACATTTACTCATGTGCACCTTTATGACCGAATACACACATCATTAACCTAATATCAATTAACTAAGCACTTTAACGAATTCTCCTTGAGCCGATTATCTAAGTCAAGATAGATTCATCATTATGCTCGCCTATAACCGAATACATGCAAGACCAATCTATCTCATGTGGCCGAATATGCATGTCTATGTTGAGGCCAATTATATGCTTAATACTTCCTACAAATATGGTTACTTGTATTGACTACATACCATTTTGTTTCAAGTTCAAAACTCGGCTAATACACATATATACACTAGTAATCAAATACTAACATTTGCACTTCACCTTACTACCATTTTTCATCCAAATAACATGAACAACAACCATATTTCTCTTCTACTTCCTACCATGGCGAATGCATCAAGACACCATACCATTTCAATTTTGGTCATGGGTTAAACAAAGAACTTAATGTCTAACTCAAAAATGCTAAAAAGAAAATCCAAGAGTCATCAATCCACCATCACATGTATCATTACAAAGCTTCACATTTAGCATGCAAATGACATCAACACAAATCCACCTTAGCGAAACTTAACTCATCTTCATGCCTCATCACCACAACATCAAACACCAACCAAGAAGACAACACCCATGGCGAATATCATCTCCATCACATAGCAAAGATTTAAACCATGGGCTAGGTAGAACTCAAGCTAACAACTAAAAACATGCATGAATCTCATGGAACAACATCAAACATACCTCCTCCTAAACACCAACCAACCGAACATGAAGCAAGAAAATCCTCTTCTTCTTCCTTCCTCAAGTCACGGCAATGGAGGAGTAGTCTAGCTCATTTCATTTTTTTTCTCTTTCTCTTTCTCCTCCTACTAACCACTATTATTTTATTACCCATGCTCCTTATTTTATCATTCCTCCCATAAAACACTAACATAACATGTTTATGACATGTTTTTCCCATCACATTTTGTCCACCCTCATTGTCATGGCCGGCCACTACCAATTAAGTGGGGAAATTGACATGCAAGTCCACCCTTTTGATTACATGCACTAATAGATCCTTATAGATTAACCTATAACATTTCAAAAGTGTCACACATAAGTCCTATTAACTAAATTCACATGCAATTAACTAAATCGAAGCTTAAAACTTTCACACATTCATAGTCACATATTTTAGACAATAATTATCATATTCAAATAATTTGGTGACTCGGTTTAGCGGTCCCGAAATCGCTTTCCGACTAGGGTCACTTTAGGGCTGTCACAGATAGTTAGGAGGGCTCGAATTGAATTAGCTAGTTGGACTTGTTCTACAGTAGCCTAGTCGATGCAGCAGCCCGTAATCAAAGGTCGGGCCCGAAGTATTTGGAACAGTTATTTTTGGGGCCCCCGGGGAAATTGAAGGAGAGGGTGATAGATTTTGATGGTTGGACCTGCGGAAGAGGATGCTCCCTTCCTCTTCTTTGAAGCAGGTACGATGTTCTTGTTTCCTCAGGAAGACGACATTGTATACCTATAATTTGTAAAGAAGAATAATAGTAAATACATGAATTTGGAAAGCCATGAATTTAAACTACTAATTTCAGCCAAAATATGAACCAAACTCATCCAACAAAATTCTTTTTGACAACATAATTTCGTGACATTGTAAGGGCATGAGAATGGGCATAATAATGGCATGTGAATGACAAAGGAATGAAGCTTTCCTAACAACCTACATTAACATAAAATGCATGATAATTAATCTAATAATGCAGGAAATAATGAACAAAATGAACATAGTATGATAAAAATAGCAATTATTTTAAGAATAAGCATTAAAAATAAGTAGAATAGAGGTGAAAAGAGTAAACAAACGCTAGGGGAGAGAGATTGAGCGTAAAAAAAAATGAAGTTGGAGGCGGCGCACGAGCGTGGCAAAGAGGCAGTATGGAGTTGCAGCAGCTAGGGTTCGGGTTTTTGAATGAGGAAGAAAGTGAATAGTGCAGGGTTTTTATAGATTTTGGGCCACACGGCTAGGGAACACACTCGTGTTTCCAAGTTTTTGCCCGTACGAATTGCGAATTTTGAATTTGGGAGCGTCTGACATTTTGTACAAGCCCGTGTTTCTTGGGCGTGTGGGTGCACACGGCCGTGTCACATGGTCGTGTCTGGTGTTGTTTGCTTCTCCCACGCCCGTGTATGCAATCCCCACACCCGTGTCTAGCGTTGTTCGTTTCTCCCACGCCTGTGTATGCAAGCCCCACGCACGTGTCTATCTAACAGGTTCGGCCACGGGTACTAGACACGGGCGTGTCGCACACCCGTGCTAGTTTCTCAATTTCTACCATTGGTTTTCCACACGGGCGTGTCACACACTCGAGTTGTTTTGGCAGGCTCGGCCACAGCCATGTCGCACGGTTGTGGCATTTTATCGTAGCCCATGTTGGGGAATTCCTTGCCCTATTTTCAGATGGCCATAAGCATGCCCGTTTGCTTGGCCGTGTCTCTATGGAAAAATCGTATAAAAGAGCTCTGTTAGTAAGTTAGATATTGAAGACTAAATTTTTAACGAAGTTAATACGGTTAATGCTCGGGTTGCCACCCGAGAAGCTCTTATTTATAGTCTAAGCTTGACTTACCTCTCCCTTGAATGATCATGGTGGTTCGAGGAGTTTATACTCCTCATTCCTACAATCAATCATAAAATAAGGTTTTAACCGGGTATTGTTTACCTTAAAAGTTTTGAACTTGGGATGACTCACCTCCACTGTACCGAATGGAAAAATGCTGAGTACCATAAGAGGGATTTCTTCATTCTATGTGGTAGTGAGAATGTGGGGGTCTGCGGCATCTAATAAGACTTTATCACCAATCTTAAGTTGACTTGGAGAAGTATCGAGCTCGTTCTGGCGTAGTTTTTCTTTATCATGTGTTCTCGGTTTATGTGTTCGCCATTCATCTAGCTTCTCTTTTTGTAGCCTTCGTTCTTCATGAATAGATCCTTTACTATTGTTTGAGAGTGGCTCATGTTTTTCTTTTAGACTTATCTCCTGCAAAGTGGGTTGTATCATGTGGTCAGTTTTAATAGAATGGATTAGACAATTACCTTCACTTTCCGACATGTTGTCAGAATTACGAGCTTGAAGGGTGAGTGTTTCGTCTCCTACGCGAAACGTGAGCTCACCTGTGCCAACATAAATAATTGTCTTAGCAGTTGCTAAAAAGGGCCTTCCTAGGATTAACAGAGTATTTCTATCTTCCTCTATGTCTAAAACAATAAAGTCAGTGGGAAATATAAATTTATCGATTTTGACTAGCACATCTTCAATAATACCCTTAGGAAATCTTATAGTTTTATCTGCTAATTAAATGCCCATCCTAGTCTATTTGGGTTTCCCGAGACCTAGTTGCTTAAACATTTTATAAGGCATGACGTTGATACTAGCCTCTAAATTAGCTAATGAATTATTAACATCTAAACTACCAATTAAGTAAGGAATCGTAAAACTCCCTGGATCTTTTAGTTTGTTAGGTAACTTATTTTTCAGAATAGCTGAGCACACTGCGTTTAGCTCCACATGCGACGCCTCGTCCAACTTTCGCTTATTTGCTAAAAGTTCTTTTAAAAACTTCATTGCGTTTGGCATCTGCGATAGAGCTTCAATAAATGGTAAGCTAATATGTAATTCTTTTAAGAGTTTAAGGAATTTACCAAATTTTTCATTTGAGCAGTCTTTTCTTGTCGCGTTGGTGTATGGTATACGAGGTCTATATTCGACATTCACCAATTTTTTTTTATTTTGATCTGCCTCACCTTAACCTTTGCTTACCATAGTTTCTTGCCTCGGTTCTGGTTCAGGCACACCGACTCCTTCGTCATC
Source organism: Gossypium arboreum (assembly GCF_025698485.1). Classification (NCBI taxonomy): domain Eukaryota; kingdom Viridiplantae; phylum Streptophyta; class Magnoliopsida; order Malvales; family Malvaceae; genus Gossypium; species Gossypium arboreum. The sequence goes on along the minus strand of NC_069080.1, from coordinate 114,235,277 downwards.
TTGAATATTAATTATGTTGAGTTGTTCCCTTGGATTAGGTTCGATATTACTTGGCAAGCTACCCTGTGGTCGTTCAAAGATTAGTTTGGAAAGCTAGCCTATCTGAGTTTCGAGCCCTTAGATCGATGATTATTGATTTTTAAGTGTTGTCTCGGTGTTCTGGAAACGAGTTTTTGACATTGATATAAACTTTGAGAGCATATCTTCAAGGTTCGGCTTCTTTTCCTGTTGGTAAGGTGGTTGTTGGTAGCCTGGAGGTGGTCTCTGATTTCCTTGGCCACCCCACAAGAAATTGGGATGGTTCCTCCAACCTGCATTGTAAGTGTTACTATATGGATTGTTTTGAGGTCAAGTATTATTACCCATGTAATTTAATTGCTCGTTATCCATGTTGTGGCCATAAGGTTGGTATTCCGAATGGCTTGTTCCACTGCTACTTGCTTCGCACTGCATAATGGGTGAACCTGCGAAGAACTAAGAAAACCATCAATCTTTTTTATTTAAGAGTTCTACCTGATTAGATAGCATGGTGACTGAATCGATGTTATACACGCTAACTGTTTTCGTTGGCTTTGTTCTCATTACTTGCCACTGATAGTTATTAAGTGACATCTCTTCGATAAACTCATAGCCATCTTCAGGTGTTTTATTATTGATTGTTCCGCCAGCAGCTGCATCAACCATTTTCCGAGTCGAAGGATTCAAACCATTGTGAAATGTTTGTACTTGGAGCCAAAGCGGTAACCCATGGTGAGGGCACCTTGTCAGTAAGTCCTTGTATCTCTCCCATGCATCGTAGAGTGTTTCTAAATCCATCTGCACAACAGAAGAGATATCATTACGTAACTTAGTTGTTTTAGCCGGAGAAAAATATTTTAGTAAAAACTTTTCGGCCATTTGTTCCCAAGTAGTAATTGACCCTAGTGGTAACGAGTTCAACCACTGTTTAGCTTTGTTCCTTAATGAAAAGGGAAACAACCGAAGATGTATGGCATCATCAGAAACGCCATTGATTTTAAATGTATCCTAAAATTCCAAAAAGTTTGCTAAGTTAGTATTGGGATCTTCATCCTGCAAACCATCAAACTAAACAAATTGCTGTATCATTTGAATAGTGTTAGGTTTCAGTTCAAAAATATTTGCAACTACAGCAGGTCTAACTATGCTAGATTCAGTTCCTGTTAAAGAAGGTTTAGCATAATCATACATAGTACGTAGAGCCAGATTTTGATTAGCCGCAATTGCAGGAGGTAGCTGATTGTCTTGGTTTTCAGCCATCTCTTAGATTGGGGGTTGAGTATCATCTTCTTTCTCGTTCTCTGTGTACCGTAACCTTCGCCTTATTTCTCTTTGATTTCTACGAATTGTACGATCAATTTCTTCGTCAAAAAGTAAGGGTCCTAACGGGATTATTCTAGTCATAAACTATAAAAACCTGCCAAGAAAAAGAAAAATTAGGTCAATAAATAATAATATTAATAAAATTAAATTAAATTGCAAGAAAAATGAATAGCTAAAGTAATAAAAATTGAGCGTTCCTAATATTTCAGTTCCCCAGCAACGGCGCCAAAAACTTGATCGCGTGATTTCGTGATAGGTTTTAAATATTTATAATTACTCGTTCTTGAACTAACTATTATTGCGATATAGGCAAGTGTACCTATCGAACAATAGTATAGTTTTAGCAAGACCAGATTGTCGAACCCAAAGGAACTAAAAGTACTAGTAGTAACTATCTTTTTATTATCTAGCCTAATGAATAAAGAGTTTTTGCTTTAATTAACTAATTATCTAGACTATGAATGCACAAAGAAAAGAATTGGATAATTTCTTTTGAGGAAAATCGATTGACTTAAGACAATACCTAAGGAAAAATCCACCTAGACTTTACTTGTTATTCTGGCTCCGAATCGGTCGATTTATTCATTCAACTTGTTCCGTAGAGATCCCTAAGTTTTGTTATTATCCCTATTCGAGACTAATAATGTCTAATCCCTAGATTGAATAATTGAGACTTTTCTCTAATTAACACTCTAGGGTTGCATTAACTCAATCTATGGCTCCCCTTATTAGGTATCACCCTAATCTGGAAAAATCTTGTCACCCTATTTTTAGGCGCGCAATCAACTCCGCTTAATTATGACAAATGTACTCTTAGACAGGGTCTATTCCTCCTCTGAATAAGAGCTTATCTTGAATCAGTATCCTGAGATATCAAAACAAGAATTAAAAACACATAATTAAGAACAAGTTAAATATTTATCATACAATTCAGAAAATAATAACAAGATTCATCTTAGGTTTCATTCCCCTTAGGTATTTAGAGGATTTAGTTCATAACTAAATAAGAAAACATCTCAGAATAATAAAGAATACAAAACATAAAGCAAACCCAAAACTCCTGAAGGGGAATTGACGAGAGATCTTCAATCTTAATGATGAATCTGGCTTCTGAGATGGAGCAATCGGCTTCCTTGGAGTAATTCATTACTCCCTATTCTCCGCCTCCCTTTTCTTCCTCCTCTAGGGTGTATTTATATGCTTTGGAATGCCTAGGAGTACTCAAAATTAACCTTTTCAGAATTAGACTCAACTTGGGCTCGGTAGGGACACGCCCGTGGCACACGCCCGTGTTCTATTACTTCAAGTCGTGTTTGAGCCTACCAAATTGACACAGCCATGTAGTCTGCCTGTGTGAGGAGGTCCAGGACGTGTTGATTCTGTACTTTGGCCCATTTTCTCCGTTTTTGGCTCATTTCTCGTTCCTTTCACTCTCCTATGCTCTCCTAAGTATAAAACATGAAATTAAGGTATTAGGAGTATCGAATTCACCAATTCTAATGGGAAATCATCCATAAAATGCATTAAACATGGGGTAAAAATATGTATAATTTACGGTTTATCAGAGCTTACAAAATATAAGGCTCAACTGTAGGAACTTTTGGACAGTGGTTTCATCCATCCCAGTGTGTTTCCATGGAGAGCATCGGTCCTGTTTGTTAAGAAAAGGATGGGACCGTAAGGATGTGCGTAGACTATCGAAAATTGAACAAGTTGACTATTAAGAACAAGTATTCACTTCCAAGGATCGACAACTTATTTGACCAGTTTCGAAGGGCTTCAGTATTCTCTAAGATCGATCTTCATTCAGTATACCATCAGTTGAGGGTTAAGGAGGTGGATGTGTATAAGATGGCATTTAGGACTTGTTATGGACATTATGAGTTCCTAGATATACCTTTAGGGTTGACGAATGCACCGGTTGCATTTATGGACCTTATGAACCGAATATTTTAGCCCTACCTGGATCAGTTCGTTGTAGTTTTCATTAATGACATATTGGTTTATTCTAAGACTGGGGACAAGCATGACGAGCACCTTAGGGTGATTCTTCATATTTTGAGGGAAAACCAGCTCTATGCTAAATTTAGCAAGTGCGAATTTTAGCTATGAGAAGTGACATTTCTAGGACATGTAGTTTCTACTGAGGTGATCTGAGTTGATCCTTGTAAGACTGAGGTTGTACTAGATTGGAAACAACCTAAAATGTGTCGAAGATCCGCAGCTTTTTAGGTTTGAAGGGTTATTATCGTCAGTTTGTTGAGGGATTCTCTCTGATTGCAATTCTCTTGACTAAGCTTCTATATAAAGGTGTCCCTTTCGTCTGGACTAATGCGTAGCAAGAGAGCTTTGAGAAGCTCAAGACTGTTCTGATTGAGGCTCCTGTTTCGATACATCTTGAACCTAGAAAGGAGTTTGTAGTATACAGTGATGCGTCGCATATGGGTCTGGGTTGTGTGCTGATGCAGGATGATAATGTTGTGGCATATGTGTCTCGTTAGCTCAAGATGCATTGGGGCAAACTATCTGACACATGATTTGGAATTGGCTTGGAGGCATTATCTATACCGTGAGAAGTGCATTATTTACATTGATCACAAAAGCCTTAAATACCTCCTGACTCAGAATGAGTTGAATCTTAGGCAGCATAGCTAGATTGAGCTACTTAAGGACTATGATTGTACTATTGAGTATTATCCTGGTATGGCCAATGTGGTGGCCGATGCGTTGAGCCTAGGACGATGACTGATCTAAAAGTGTTTTTTTCTCAACTGAGTTTGTTCGACGATGGAAGTTTGTTGGCTGAACTGCAGGTTAAACTGACTTGGATAGAATAGATTTGGGATAGGCAATTAGAGGATGAATCGTTGGGTCTTTGGTTCCGTCAGGTTGAGAGTAACAGCATTACAGGCTTTGGGCTGAATAACGATGGGGTACTCTGTTTCCGTGGTTGGATTTGTGTACCAAATGATACTGATCTGAGGCAGTCTATTCTGAGAGAGGGGTATAATAGCCTTTATACTATGCATCTCGATGGGAAGAAGATGTACCGAGATCTTCAAAAATTTTACTGGTGGCCAGGATTGAAATAGGAGGTTATTGATTTTATGGCTCGTTGTCTGACATGCCAGCAGGTTAAGGCTAAGCATTAGTTACCTTTGGGTTTGCTACAATCGGTTAAGATTTCGCTATGGAAGTGGGATCGAGTGACGATGGACTTCGTTAGTGGGTTTCCCTTGACACCCACTAAGAAGGATTCTGTTTAGGTTATTGTGGATCCACTGACCAAGTCTGCACACTTCATTCCGGTTAGGACTGACTATTCTCTTCAGAAGTTGGCGAAGCTGTATATCTTAAAGATAGTTAGACTGCATGGGGTTCCGGTGTCGATCATTTCTAATAAGGATCCTCGCTTCATGCCTCAGTTCTGGAAAAAGTTACATGAGGCTCTGGGTTCGAGATTGGACTTCAGTACCGCATTCCATCCTCAGACTGATGGTCAATCTAAGAGGGTGATTTAGATACTAGATGATATGTTGAGAAGCTGTGATATCGATTTTCAAGGCAGTTAGGAGGGTTATCTGCCATTAGCAGAGTTCGCCTATAATAACAGCTTCCAGTCTAGCATTCAGATGGCACCTTACGAAGCTTTGTATGGACAAAAGTGCCGCACTCCCCTATATTGGACTGAATTGGGTAAACGATCGGTTCTGGGTCTTAAGTTAGTCTCCGAGACTGAGGATAAGATTCGACTAATTAGGGATCATCTGAAGGCTGCTTCTTATAGATAGAAGTCTTATGCTAATCTGAAGAGATGTGAGATTGAGTATTCTGTGGGGGACTTCATGTTTCTTAAGGTCTCACCATGGAAAAAGGTTCGAAGGTTCGGTCGTAGGGGCAAATTCAGCCCTAAATTTATTAGGCCTTACCGAATTCTGAAGCGAGTGTGACCGGTCGCTTATCAGTTGAAGTTACCTCTAAAGCTAGACTGTATTCATGATGTATTCCATGTCTTGATGTTGAGGCTCTACCACTCTGATCATACTCATGTTGTTCCTATTGAGGAGATTGAGGATAGGCCAGATTTACCCTTCAAGGAAGAGTAGGTTTAGATTTTGGATCGAGACGTAAAGGTTCTTCGGAGGAAGTCTATTCCATTAGTGAAGGTGTTGTGGCAGAATCATAGCACTTAGGAGGCCACGTAGAAGCCGGAGGATACAATGAGTCAACAATATCCTCATCTACTCTAATCAGGTAAATTTTGAGGCTGAAATTTTCTTTTTGGGGGTAGAGTTGTAACACCCTAAAATTTCTATTTCGACTTTTGTGGAAATGTGACACAACTGCGCATCTACTTCAGTGGTTAATAGTTCTGGGTGTGTGTGAGAGGTACCAAGCTCAAGCCTTGCATTTGGAAAATTTTGGTATTTTTCTAACTTAATCCTTATACTTGATCTATTGGCCTACATTAAATTATTTGTAAGACCATATCAGAATGAGCCTGCTGGTTCAAGTGGTAAAGGAATTTGTGTACTAGAGGTCTTGGGTTCAAAACCCTATGCGAGCATAGGTATTAAGTTTTTGCTCAGTAGACTTGGAGAGTCTCGGTTGAGTTGAGATTCTGAGAAGTGGTTGTTAGTAGGAAAGAGGGGAGTAATTTTAGGGATATGGGGATAAATGTTAGTTAATATTTTATTTTTCTTATTTTTACTTTATTTTGTTTTTCAAATTCCCCAAAACTCTTCCAGCTTTTGACGTCCATTTTCCCCTCTTCTCTTTCGATTTTCCTTTGTCTATTTTTCCTTCTTTTTGGTTTACCAAAATTGTCTCCGTTGTATTCAACATTTGATTGCACTCGTTCGGTAAGTAATTGATTTGCCATTATCTTCTTGTTTCATGGTGACTTTTCTAATGGGGGTTGTTTGGTCCTTTGTTTAGGGGAAAGTCAAGATTCTGTTAGTGCTCCTGCAGTGATTTAAACGTTAAGGGTTCCGTTCCATCACCGGTAAGTATTCAAATACATTGTTGGATGTTGTGAGTTTCTATCGTAGTATAGTTCTGTTGAGTTTTCGAAGGTGTTACTGAATTGGGCATTTACATACGTTGTTTTTAGGTTTCAGGAGGCTTAAGAGTGATTTCGTATCAAACCGATAACAAGTGTGTGCCTAAAAATACAGAAAATAGGGTTTAGCAAAAACCAAAAACCCTATTGTCGATGCCACACGGGTGTGTGGTCGCCTGTGTGGTAGACCGTATGTCATAACATGGGCTTATGATCGATGAAGCCAGGCCGTGTGGAACACACGGGCTAGACTGATTTAGGCCGTGTGGGATTCTGGGGTAGGCTGCTTGATCCACACGGCCAAGGCCAAATTGGGTCGTATGGGCCACACGAGCACGTGGGTCCATATGGGCAAGCCATATGGACATGTGAGCCCATTTAACTGAAATGTGTTCTAAGGTTGCACGGGTCACCCAAGTCGACTGTGAACCTACTATAGGGTCGTTAAGCACTATTTAGACCGTTAAATGCATGAACTGTATGTATGATGTATGTACTGAGCATGATGATTATATGACTGAATACTGAAATGTTTTTATAACTGATATTCATGTATTAACATGTCATATATTGTATGTTGCATTACATTGAGTTGGATTTTGATATTTGGAGGAAGTGCACTGAAAGGCTCTTAAGCCTATTATCTGGCAGCTTAGATGCAATTTACTAATTATGTGCCACATTCGGTACTACTTGGAGTGTAGGGATGGGTGGGTGTTTTAAACCCCACACGGAGTGTAGAGATGGATGGAGATGGTGTGTAGAGGCTAGTTAGGTAGGACTCTGTTTATTGGTTAATGTATATCTGATACTATTACTGTGATGGGCTTAGGCCCTAATGCATATCTAATACTGAAACTAAAATGGGCTAAGGCCCAAACTCCTACTGAATTGAAATGGGCTTAGGCCCAGACAGCATTTGACTGATAACTGTTGTTTGATTGTATGCATATCTTCTGTAACACCCCGTACCCGAGTCCGTTACCGGAATCGGACACAAGGTGCACACAGACTTAACTATTTTCACAGTCCATTTAGAAATTTCCAGACTAGCTGGTCACTGCGTCACTGTCGTCTTAAAAATCATATCTTGAGTTTCAAAGCTCGAAAATTAGTTTCGTAATTTTTCCCTGAAACTAGACTCATATGTCCATCTACATATTTTTTTCTAGAATTTTTGGTCGAGCCAATTAGTACAGTTTATTAGTTAAAGTCTCCCATATTCCAGGGTTCGACTACACTGCCCTTCGTGCGTTACGAATTAAATATCTCCTTGTACAGGGCTTTAATACCGATACCGTTTGTTTCTATAGAAACTAGACTCAGAGAGGAATCTATACATATATGGCATGACTCCTAATTATCTCTGGTTAATTTAAAATGAATTTCCAAAGTCGGAACAGGGGATCCAGAAACCGTTCTGGCCCTGTTTCACGAGAACTTTAATATCTCTTAACATATAACTCATATGACCATTCGTTTCTTCCATATGAAATTAGATTCATCAAAGTTAATTTACATAATTTATTCACTATTTAATACCATTCCTACTATTTTTAGTGATTTTTCACATCCACATCACTGCTGCTGTCAGCATCTGCCTTTAAGGTAGGCTTTACCTATTTCATGATTTCCATGATTCAATTGGCCCTTTTTGCATACATAGCACAAAGTGTGATCATGATTAACCATTCCAACGGCTAATCATTTCAAAACAATTCCATACCTCATAATGATCAACATACAAACGATTATGGTACTATGCTAAAAACGTATATAAGTCATTTTCGCATGGCTATCCAAGTTTACACAAAACCGAAAGGTACATGACCTTCAACAAAAGGGTAGTCCTATACATTAACCAAAATATCCTCTCACTACTAGTCTATTCTACACATGCCATAAGATATTCCAAAACATAGCAGTACCAAACAGTGGATAGTGATAGTGTGACTAGTTCTTGACGATCCCGAGCACTGTAGCCGCAATGAGACCTATGAGGCGGAGGAAGCAGAGTAAGCGGAGTAAGCATTACAATGCTTAGTAAGTTTTAAGCAGTGTCAACAGATAACAATCAAATTATAACATAGTTGTTCGTATTTTTATTTCACTCTTCCTTCGGGCATACCATCCCTTTACCGAATATAGACATCTCATCATATACAATAGGCAGATAAACTCTCACATAAAAGTGAGCTCATGTGACATAGATATATCGTAGATTTCACATAATCTCTCACACAAATCCGATGTCACATAATCATAGGAATAGTCCCATAGATTGCTCTCGTATGCATCATATATAAACTTGGAGTACATACCTGTTTAACCTTTCGCATTGCGTATATTTATAAGCAATTCTTATTACGAAGTCTTACCCGGACATAATCTCCACACGTAGTCATCGGGTCGTGCCCAGACATAATCTCCACACATAGTCATCGGGTCTCACCCGGAACATATTTCCAAGTTTCATGTACACTTAATCACATGTTACAACATTCACGTTAGCCATTCAGCTTTACCACATATATATATACACTTTCACATTCATCACGTCGGCCATTAGGCCTTATCACATATATATACATTTTCACATTCATCACATCGGCCATGAGGCCTTATCACATATATATACCTTTTCACATTCATCACATCGGCCATTAGGTCTTATCACATATATATACACTTTCACATTCATCACATCGGCCATTAGGCCTTATCACATATATATACACTTTCACAAATTTTGATATCAAAGATCCATCTAACACTCATGTATCATTTTACAATATCACAATTTAGAATTCAAGTATGGGATCAATCAATAGCTTATGGGCAACTAAAACAAGTTTTTATCCATATTTACAACAAAATCACATATTCGCTACGAGTTGTTTTCCTGAGCAATGGTCACTAAATTATTTATACCTGGAGCTACAAGACTCCAAATCACTTGCCGTTAATTTTCTCAGAATATAGACTCATATATCTTCCATCCATGAAATTTTCAGAATTTTTGGTTTGGCCAATCAATACCAGATTTTTCTTAAAGTTTCCCCTGTTTCACTGTTTGACTAATCTGACCACTCTTCGCTACGAATCAAATTTTTCATTGTACAGAATTCATAATGTGTTCTATTCGGTTCCATTTGAAACTAGACTCATTAAGGAGTCTAAGCATATAAATCTTATCTTATAACCATTTTGTACAAATCATAATGATTTTACAAAAACAGAACAGGGATTTCGAGTCATTCCGACACTGTCCCGCACAACTTTAAATATCTCTTTATAGGACATTTCTTTGCTTCCACGGTCTCTTTTATAAGAAACTAGACCAACTAAGCTTTGATTAAATATTTTATTCAGCCTATAATTTCCACCAACAATTTATAGTGATTTTCTAAAATCACATTACTGCTGCTGTCCAAGCAAATTATTACAATTTGCTCTTAAATTTCCAAGTCCAAACACTTATGAACTTACCATTTGGGTTTAAGACATATCATGGCCACATCATATCTTATTAAATCAACTCATTATGTCCTATTATGATTGAATTTAAATCAACGTTTAATCACTTAAAACTTACCTCGGGAGTGGTCGACGACTAGATATCCACGGCTATTCGTTTACTTTCTCTTTTCCCCTATCCGACTTTGAGCCTCTTTGCTCTTAAGCTTGGATTACACAAATTTAACTTATTGTTAATCAACTAATCAAGCATTGTATCATGAGCATATTCGGCTTTCACACATTTTAAACATAGTAATAATCATGCACATTAAAATCAAAATGCAATTAATCCCATACACAAAAATATAGCACACTTCATTTCCATCTACTTATATACACGTATCACATAAGACTATTTCATACTTTCTATCACCTAAACAAACAACAAATTTTCCAATTAATTTCTTGAGTCCACATTCGGCATCTATATCCACAAAACACATTAGCCAATTACTATAAATCATCTAAACATCTTTCACTTAAATCACACATACATATCATGCTAGCACATAACACCATGATTTTGTCCTAATTTGGACAGCCAATAATTTAAGTATTACAGCAGCATATTAATTAGTAATAAACTATCTTATGTTCAATTTTAACTCCCTCATGCAGCAACCACACAGCATGCAAGTTAACTTCAACATTCGGTCAAAGCATTTAAATAAAAGAATATGCATGCTAAATTTCCAGCATTTGGACAACATTTCAACTTGAAATTTTCCAGCCTTTCACCTTCAATATTTGAATATTCAAAAGCAAAAGAAGAGTACAACTAATCAATTAAATTTTTTGAACATAATTCAAGGTATATGTTCAACTAAATATTCATGTTAACTCATAATCAATAAGATATTAAGTAGAAAATAAAAACATTATTAGCATGCATGCTATCTACATACAACAACCATTCGACTTCCATCTATTATCAATCCTCAATACACAAAACATCAAAACCCACATCAAAGAAATATAAACATCTATGACCAAATGTCATCTTCATGACATAGCAAAGATTTGAACCATGGGCTAGCTAGAACTCAAGCTAACAACTGAAACATGCATGAATCTCATGGCACAACATCAAACATACCTCAATCTAGTTACATGCATGGCCGAACCTCTTCGACCTTTCTTCTTCCTTCCTCCTTAAAATTTTCAGCCAAGGATGAACCAAAGGATGAACACTTTTTTTTTTGTTTTTCTTTCTTCCATTCACGGCAAAAAGGGGGGGGGGCATGGATGAGACCATTTTTTTTTCATCACTCCTCCATTTCATTATTTAATTACCATGCCCTTTATTTTATTTTTCCTAACATACATCACTAACCTAACATGTTTGTGACATGTTTCCACCCATAGCATGGCCAGCCACTATGCCATAATTTGGCTTTTGACATGCAAGGACAATCACTTTCCCACATATATTAATAGGCCACTTGAACACTTGCCTAGCATATTTCTAAATTGTCTCACATAAGTCCCTACTAATAAATTTCACATACACTGACCAAATTAAAGTATGGAACTATCACACAAGCATTTACGCACATCATAAACACAGAATATAATCTTTAATTATTTATAAGACTCGGTTTCGTGGTCCCGAAACCACTCTCCGACTAGGGTCAATTTAGGGCTGTCACATCTTCTATGTGGATTACACACTGATTTTAAGTAAACTTACCCCTTTCTATTTTAACTCTACAGGTAATCCCCAGACTTAGACGGATGGGTACGACGGAAGACTCAGCGGTGACCACAAGTCTATTTAATGGCTTTAAGTTATCTTATGGTTTTTAATTCCTATTTGTTTCTAGGTATTTTTTATGTAATTTGGGACTTTTGGACTGTTTAGCACTATTTTGGGATTTTAACTGTTTTCATGGACTTTTAAACTACAAAACCCAACGAAACTCAGTTTAAATTAAAAACAACGTTTTTCTTAAACGTGAACGGTTTTTCTTCAAATTTCATAGTTTTAAAAGCTTCTGCTATAGAAAATATTTTTAAACGGGTCAAATTAAACGAGAAAATAGTTTTGAATTTGACGAGAGATGAATGAAAGATAATAAACGAAAATGATTTTAACTTGATAAACTCGATTTCAAATATCATTCCATGTGACTTCGTCAAATTCGTCCATAACGTCTAGGCTGGGTTTGGGGTGTTACAAATGATATACATGAACTTTGTGGGATTTTATACATGAAACTTTAATTTGATTTAAATTTCACAAATTACTCAACATTGTATTGAATTAACACCATTTTTCATTAATATATTACATAAAAATATGTATTAATCCAATATGAAAATAAATGTATGTATTCATTTCTTTAAATGTGTATACTTGAATCAAAATCAAATTATTATGTATACATACTACAATTCAAGTTTCCTCTTTATAATTGCACCAAATCAAAGTTCATGTACCAAATTGCTAATTGAACCAAAGTCCATGTATAAATTTGACATATATCCCTATTTATAAAAAAAAAAAGTTTTATTACAACAATTTTATTAAATTTGTAACACCCCACACCCGACCTAGAAATTATGACCGGAGTGTGAAGGTGATACTGATAACTTTAATCTGTTAGCTTCTTTAACAAGTAATTTGGTATGGTTTAGTGGTTAAGTGTTGTTGGAGGTCTTGGGTTTGAGACTTTGTGTGTACAAGTGGTTATTATTTTTGTTAATATCATTAATTGTTTCCTATCAAGAGGAAGTTAGATCAGATTGAAGTTGTTTAAATAAATATGTTAGTTGGGGATTAGATTTGGGTGATTTATTTATTTTTATTTAAAAATATTTTTATTTTATTTATTTATTATTTCGCTTAATTCTGGTTTCCAAAAAAAATTGTTCCACGTTCTTTCATTTTTCCCTACTTCCCTTATTTTATTTTCTTTGTTTTTGTAACACCCCAAACCCGGCCTGGATGTTATGACCGGATCTGATGCGCCACATTGGTGCGTTCAAAACACTTAGTTTGGAAAAGCTGAGTTGGTGTTGTAAAGATACTTTTAAAAGAAGGTTAAAGTGAATGGAAGCTGTGCACCAGGTAGGAAACCAGGAAAAAGAGGAGGTGAGTCCGTTGATTGCTTAAGTACCAAGCTCTCTTCGGATCCAATCCTAGAATGCACACCGCCATTGCCACACTCTAACATCTCGTATAATTTTGAGAAAAACCGTTTGATTATGACCATCTTAAGAAAATGATTAAGGTTGCAAAACGTTTGCTTAAAGATATTTATTTTCTTGGGAAAACATTTACTTTATGGAAACTTTGCGGCGTCATCGTGATCTTTTAAAAACAAGTAGATTTTATAAAAGCGAACCTAGTGCTAGCAGTTTAATAATCCCCACAATAAAAGTAATTAAAAATAGCGGCCTTATTACAACTTTAAGCATAATAAAAAATAAAAAAATAAAATAACCCAAATTAAAGGCTAAACTTCTTTAAAATCGGCAATTAATCTTCATGGCCACTCTGAATCCCTTGACTCCAAGTCCACCAATTCTAGGGCTCACTGCAAGGATGGAAGAGGAAGGGGTGAGTTTGGGAAAACTCGGTGTATCTGAGAAACCCATCCAAAGCCCAATTCAGCTCGAGCCCATTGGGCCTAAGCCCTATTAGGATAACAAGATACAGAGGTCAAGCCCTTTTCGAATCTGATGCAAGGCCTTAGCCCTTTTTACATAACAGTGTGGCCCATAGGCCCGATTCGAGAGCATGAGTAACAATAGTAATAATGAATGCAAGCCCATTTGGGGAGACTACTCAACCCACCAACCGCTACACTGCCCCGTACCAACCCTACACACCATGTGGGAATATCTCAACCCACCCACCCTACACACCACAGTTGCAAAACAGCGGCACTCAAATTCAGTCGATTGAGGCAAAGCCTCCAAGACGTGGATGAACCACTTTCAAGATACTTCCTCCATTAATACCCCAATCCCATGCAACAGATATTAATAAATGCATATCATGCAAAATACAGTAGTAATCAATCAAGCGATTCACCAATTTAAAACCCTAGAGGTATATCGGTAATTTTGCTCTTTAGGGTAATTTGGTAATTTTGCTCTTTAGGGTAATTTCGTGATCTACGCTCTCGCACAAGCTAATTCAGTAATTTTATCGGTTTTATGCAATTTGATTCCACCATCTACCTAATGAGCTAATTTGCCCATCTCTTACCCATATTGGTTCGTAAGCCCATTGGGCCCAGTTTTGGCCCATCGAGCCCTTTTTCCGAAATACGCTAAAACGTCACGTGAGCGTGCTTACCACCTTGCGGTGCGGATCTAACAATTACTCTATGACTTGAGAGCATTCGCATACCCACATGACCATGAAATGCGAATTTGGCATTTCGGCTTTTCCGAATTGAACTAAAGAAGGGTGTTGGTACACACACTGCTTTCATGACGATCGCTCTTGAGATCCCTTACGATGTCCTACAATTATTCATCACCATTTTTAGCATACAAGTTATGCTTAACAAACTCAAAATCCACCTACCTTATTCTACCAAAGAACCCTTATTGACCATAAGTTGCTTACCTTCAGGGTCCAATAATACGATTCAAGCTTATCCAAGTCGATACTCCAAGCCTCATTGCTCCTCCAAAGTTGTCTATATCACACAGTCCAAGTCGGTCACTTGCCCACAAGGGCAAAATAGTCATTAACACCCTAGGGGCAAAATGGTAATTTTACCCCACAAGGGTATTCGATAATTTTACCCTACAAGGGTATTTTAGTAATTTTCAAACCATGGGTATTTTGGTAATTTTATAAACAAAGGGTATTTTAGTAATTTTACAAACTAGGGGTATTTTGGTGATTTTATAAACCAAGGGTATTTTGGTAATTACGTAAATTGAGGGTAAAGCAGTAATTACGTAAATCGGAGTACTTTGGTAATTTTACAAGTCGAGGGCATTTCAGTAATTGGTAAACTAAAGTATTCTAAACATGGATAACAATACGAATGGGCCTAAAGCCTATTCTCGCCCAAATGGGCCCTGCGCTCGTGTGGCCCTTTTAGCCCAAACCTAGCCATAGATATTCGATTCACCTAGCCTAGTCCAATATTTACTACACAATCAAACAACTTATCCAATTGGGCCAGTAGGCCCATTGGGCCCCATGGCCCCTTTCGCCCATCGCGGTCAAGTAGCAATCCAACAACAAGAGTAGTGATAAATACACACCGATAGGAGGCTGGAGTTAATCCGCGCTCCAAGCACTTCTAGCCGATGCCCAACCCAAACGAGCTCGCCATAACGCGAAAGGATCGACCAAGAAAGGTACCTTTGCTCTCCTCATAGTTTTCTCTATTTAAAGCCGACTTCAGCATCCACTCCTATGTTAGCTTACCGGTGGGATCCTCCATCATCGAGTTTAAATTCAACACCAACTCTTGCCATCCCAACATAGCAAAATAATCAACCTTTGCATGCCAAGGATTGAACCAAAGTCCTCCTATATGCCAACTCACGCCATCACCACTAGGCCACCAACTCATTTGTGTCATAAATCCAACACATTAAACTTTAAAGCGCACCTACTTGCTTCTAGATTTATTGAAAAGAAAAACCAAAATATATTGCAAGAGCCAAGACTTGAACCTTGGACCCCTTGCTTCCTCTATGGCGTCACTTCCTTGTCCCCTAAGTGGCGTCACCTTGCCACTACACCACACTCCTTTTTTGTGTCACAATTTCTCCAACAATATTCTTAAGGCCTACCTACTACACCTAGGGTTTGATCTACCTTAAATTTTTACTAGAGTCCAGGTTTGAACCCAAGACTTCTCCAACACTTCTCAGTACACTTAACCACTAAAATAAGCCTTCATTAACAAAATTTACATGCACAACAAAATATTAAAAGCTGCCTTCAACCGCTCCCATGCTCAAGGCCCAAAACTTCTAGGCCCAAATTCAGGGTGTTACAGTTTTGTTTTGGGGTTTCTTACTGCCATTCTTTTCCAACAAAAATTCAAGTTTAATCTTGATCCTAAGTTCTTCAATTTGTCCATCCTCCTCTATTCGTGTAACACCCCAAACCCGGCCCAAACGTTATGGCCGAATCTGACGTGCCACATTGGAGTTGAAAAGCCACGTTCCGTTTTAGTGTTTTAAAACCATACATTAACTTGAGTTAACAAAGTGTATGGAAGCTGGGCACCAGGTAGGTATCCGAGACAGAGGAGGTGAGCCATGAAGGCTGCTTAAATACCAAGCTCTTTAATTGGATCCAATCCTAGACATGCCCACAACCATAGCCACACTTGGTTATATCGAGTTTAAATTTGTTTAAGTGGACGTCTTTGATAAATCGATTAATCGTGGTGTTGAGATATTTTGAAAACAAGTATCATTTTGAAAACACGTCCTAAGTCTAGCCCATTTGAATAATTATTAACCAATTTTTAAAGTTATTAAAATTAAAATAATTAGAAAAGAAATAAAAGGAAAGTTAAAATTGGCCTTATTACAACCCAAAATAAATAATAATTAAAGGAAATTAAATGAAAACCAACACTTATTTAAAAGCCCAAAGATGATCACCGTGGCCACTCTGAATCCCTCCGCCCAAGTCCCCACATCAAGGCTCACTGCAAGGTTAAGGAAAGAGGGGTGAGTTTGGAAACTCGATGTGCAACAAGCCCCTTCGAGCCCAAAACAATAACGGCTGTTGGGTCTAAGCCCAAATCCAATCTCAATCATGCCTTTGGGCCATAGCCCTTTTCATATTTCATATTTCATATCTTGGGCGAAGCCTTTTCATATTTCATATTCTTGGGCGAAGCCTTTTCATGTTTCATATTCTTGGGCGAAGCCTTTCTTGAAGCGGTATGGCCCTTAGGCCCATTTCAATGTCACATATAATTTCAATGAAAGAATGCAACCCGTTTGGGGAGACTACTCAACCCACCATCCGCTACTCTCCACCTGTACCAACCAACACACCATGTGGGGATTAACTCGACCCACCCCGCCAAACTCTCCATTGGCAGCATAGCTGCTTTATCATATCTTGGAGGCCTAGCCTCTTTTAATAAGCAGGGCAAAAGCCCTTTCAATAAGCGGGGCATAAGCCCTTTTGATAAGCAGGGGCATAAGCCCTTTTGATAAGCAGGGCATAAGCCCTTTTTCACTTCCTCCATCCATATAAAAACCCAACCCAATGCAGTTATGATTACCTCATGTGCATATCATACATATCATGTGCATATCATACATGTCATGTGCATCTCATACATACCATATTTATCAAAATCCCATGTATTAAAATCATACATAAACCCTAGGGGTATAATGGTCATTTTACCTAGAGGAAAACGGTCATTTTCATGGTATCTGAGTAATCTCATAATTTTACCAAAATTAGGGTTTCCATGTTCATTAACGATTACTAACAATCCATGGGTGCAAACAGTGATTACGGCCCATTTTAGCAAAATCGAGTTATTGGGCCTAAAACCCTAATGGGCCCTACTTAGCCAATTTCGTCATCTAGGCCCATTTAGCCTATATTCCATAACGGTTTTAACGGTCTTATCATGCAATTTAACAGATTTACATTTTCTACCAATTTACCCAAATGGACGAAAGCCCATTGGGCCCCACTTGACCCCTCGAGGCCCAACTTACCAAGAACGCCAAAAATCACATTCTTACCGTTTCCATCGTTCTCGATCACCGTCTCATCGATTCTAACTAACTAGTGAGTGTTCGCTTGCTCACAAGTCCTCGAAATGCCAGAATTTCGGCATTTCGGCTTTTCGGCATTTTATCGCTTTAAGCTATAAAAGGGTTCGTTACACACCTGATTTGCGATATTCCTTGACGAGATCTCCTATCCGATTTCTCCTATAATCAATTGTTAAATAGATCAGCTCGCAATAATTGAACCAAATCAAGAACTTTCCAATATTAACACTTACACATTCGGCCACCATCCATAATGGCCTTAAGCACCTTACCTTTGTCGCGATTGATGACTAGGCCTAGCTACTCCGTGATCCAAGCTACTCCAAATCGACACTACACCTTGCTGCTCCTTCAATAAATAAACCAAAATATTAAAAGAAGACCCCATAGAGTCTATGCCCATATTCGACCATCTCCTAAACTTGGAGTTTGACTTTTGGCCAAAGCTATACTAGGAATTGTTTAGAGTTTGAACACTTACCACAGTCATTCTCCTCTTGAATCCGAATGTCTAAAAGGTAAAAGAACCGAACGCCAACTATTGAAAAGGAAGAAAAAGGTTGCTGGTCACAAAGAATCGGCACCCCCTATCTTCACTAATTTCGGCTTTTTTTTTTGAGGCACTTCGGCAAAAATAGAGATAAGGGAAAGAAACAATGGTGAATGGAGGAAATAGTGGGCTGATTTGCAAGAAGAAAAGGAAGAAAAATGAATAGGAGGGAGGTCGATTAATTTGGAAAAGAAAAGAGAGAAAAGGCTACACACCAAAGAAGAAATCAGCACAACTAAGACCCTAATGCCGAAATTACTAACCTAATGCCCTTTGCCGAAAATCCCCTCTCCAATGTCCCTTATTCGGCCAACTCTATCTCCCTATCACATCCCTAAAATCTCTCCCCTTATCCCTCCTTAATTTATGCATTTGACTTGATCCAACTCTCTCCTCTTACAGAATCCACTCGGGTTCCAACACTTACCCTTCTGCACAAAATAAATACTCCTATTTGCCAACACAGGGAATCGATCCCAGGTCTTCCCCCAACACTTACACGCCACCTCTAAAGCTCCCTAGTGGCGTCACTTAGCCACTTTGCGGAGGATCTTTTGTGATACACTTTACCCACAACTTAATATAAGGGCACCTAGCCAGAACCCCTAACTCCTAAGTCCAAAATTTAAAAATTCCACCGGGTTTTGGCCAACTCATGGGCCTTCCATAAGCCCATTTACATACTCAAATTATGAATTCCATCATCACATACCAAATTTTAGAAATTTACTTAAAATATCAAGAATCGCGAAAAACCCGAAAATCAGGATGTTACAACTCTACCCTCCTTAAAGAAATTTCGGCCTCGAAATTTACCTGGTCCAAACAGTTGAGGGTACTACTGACGCATTGCCTCTTCGGTCTCCCAAGTAGCTTCTTCCTTGCCATGGTTCCTCCAAAGTACCTTCACCAACGGATGACCTCCTTCTCAACACCTTGACATCACGATCAAGTATTTGTACAGTTCCTCTTCAAAGGTCAAATCCATTGTACCTCAATTTCTGGCAGCACGATATGAGTTGGGTCAGAACGATATCGCCTTAGCATGGACACATGGAAGACATCGTGAATGCGATCCAGTTCCGAAGGTAACTCTAGTTGATAAGCCACCGGCCCTATCCGCTTAATGATTCGGTAAGGCCCAATAAACCGTGGGCTCAACTTACCCTTCTTACCAAATCTCAAGATCTTCTTCCAAGGCGAAACTTTCAAAAAGACCATGTCTCCTATCGCATATTCAATATCCTTACGCTTCAGATCGGCATAAGACTTTTGTCGATCCGCGCCTCTTTAACCTCTTCGATTACCTTAATCTTGTCTTGATGATCTGCTACCAACTCTGGTCCAAGTATTTGCCTTTCCCCAATTACGCCCAACAAGTAGGCGGCGACACCTTCGCCCATATAGTGCCTCATATGGAGCCATCTGAATACTTGCTTGATAAGCTGTTGTTATCGCGAACTCCGCTAAGGGCAAATGGTCCTCCATTTGCCTTTAAACTCAATAGCACAACCCTCAACATATCCTCTAAAATCTGAATAACCCTCTCTGACTGCCCATCCGACTGAGGGTGAAAAGCCGTACTGAAATCCAATCGCGTTCCCAATGCCTCATGCAACTTCTGCCAAAATCGAGATGTAAACCTTGGGTCTCGGTCTAAAATTATCGATACTGGCACACCATGCAACCGTACTATTTCCGCCACATACAATCTGGCCAACTTCTAAAGTGAGTAATCGGTTCGGACAAGTATGAAATGAGCAGATTTCGTGAGTCTATCCACAATCACCCAAACCGAATCCTTCTTAGAAGGTGTCAACGGCAACCCACTTACAAAGTCCATAATTACCCTTTCCCACTTCCAAAGTGGTATCTTTACCGGCTGTAACAATCCCGAAGGTAGTTGATGCTCGGCCTTTACTTGTTGACATGTCAAACATCTCCCAACAAATTCGGTCACTTCTCGCTTAAGCCCAGGCCATCAATATTGCTTTCGCAAATCTCGATACAACTTACTCCCTCCTGGATGCATAACACAAGGTCCATTATGTGCCTCTTTCAAAATCATCAATCTCAAGTCGGAGTCTTTCGGCATACAAATTCTTCCTCGAAAACAAAGAATTCCCTCACTATTTAACCCAAAGTCGATTCTTCCCTTCTCAACTTCTTTGAAACCGAGCAACCAACAACTCGTCCTCAAGCTGTTGCTTCTTAATCATTTCTACCCAAGTCGGTCTCACCTATAACTCGCCAACAAACTCCGTCGGCATACAAACTTAGACGAGCAAACATCGCTTTTAATTCCACTCTGACTCTTCGACTTAGCGCATCAGCCACGACATTCGCCTTACAGGTGGTACTCAATCGAGCAGTCATAGTCCTTTAACAACTCTATCCACCTTCACGCCTAAGATTCACTCCTTTTGAGTCGCAAGTACTTAAGACTCTTGTGATCCGTATAGATGATGCATTTCTCTCCATACGGTAATGCCTCCATATCTTAAGTGCAAAGATTACACCGCCAATTCCAAGTCATGCGTAGGGTAGTTCACCTCATGTGGCTTAAGTCGTCGTGAAGCATAGCGACCACTTTACCCTCTTGCATCAACACGCAGCCCAAACCTACATGTGACGATCATTTGACAGTGAAATCCTTACCGGACTACTGGTGAATCAAAGCTGGCGCTTAGTCAAAACCTTCTTCAACTTCTCAAAAGCCTCTTCTTCTTATCTGTCCAAACAAAAGGTGCTCCTTCCTTAGAAGTTTCATTAACGGTCTTGCCATCACGAGAAAATCCTTCCACGAATCTCCGATAATAACACGCCAACCCCGAAAACTTGAATCTCATTATCGACTTGGTGGCTTCCATTCAAGATTGCTCCAATCTTCGAGGGTCCACCTTGATCCCTTCAGCAGACACAACATGCCCCAAGAAGGTAACTTCCTTCACCAAAACTCGCACTTACTAAACTTTGCATAAAGTTGCTTCTCCTTAACACTGCAGATTACTACGAAGATGCTCATCATGCTTCTCTTCCGTTTCCGAATACACCAAGATATCATCAATAAAATGACTACAAACCGATCCAAGTATGGTGGAATACCCGATTCATCAAATCCATGAATCTTTGCGGTGCATTAGTCAACCCAAATGGCATTACTAGAAACTCGTAATGATCGTATCGAGTCTGAACGCCGTCTTATAAATATCCCCTCTTTAACTCTTAATTGATGATATCCACCAGAAGGTCGATCTTAGAAAACACCGAGGCTCCTTTTAATTGGTCGAGCAGATCATTGATTCTCGATAGCGGATACTTGTTCTTGATAGTCACTTATTCAAGCGCCGATAGTCAATACACATTCGCATAGTCCCATCTTTCTTCTTTACGAACAGCACCAGTGCACCCCACGGAGAAACACTTGGTCTTATAAACCCTCTATCCAACAGCTCTTGAATCTGAGCTTTCAATTCTACCAACTCCTTTGGTGCCATCCGATAAGGCGCAATGGACACAGGAGCTGTTCTAGGTAGTAAGTCGATTCCAAACTCGACTTCTCTGTTTGGGGGTAATCCAGGAAGTTCATCTGGGAATACATCCTGAAATTCCCTAATAGTCCTAACCGACTCCACCGTTATCTCCTCAAGTCTCGTTTGACTTACAAAGGCCAAGTACGCTTCACAACCTTTCCGGATCAACTTCTCGGCTCTTAACACCGAAACAACATTGGATAAATAATCCCTTCGTTCCCCTATGACCATTATCTCCTCATCTTCGACAGTTCTTAGTACCATCCTCTTTACAGCACAATCCAACGTCGCCTTGTGCTTAGCTAACCAATCCATTCCCAAAATAAGATCAAAATCCCGAAATGGCAGCTCCATCAAATCTCCTTCAAAGATTTTATCTTGTGTCACTAACGGTACTGCCCCAAAAATTTTATCTACCTTAACCGAATGTCCCAATGGACTTATTACTGATACCCCACTCACAGTCTTCTCAGGAAGCACATCCAAAGCCCCAGATACATCACAAGCAACATACGAGTGGGTGGAACCCACATCAATCAAAGCAGTGTAAGGCATGCTATGAATGAAGAACGTACTAGTTATAACATCAGGAGCGTCACCCTCCTCACGACGTCGTGCAGCATAAACCAACGCCGGTTGTCGAGCTTCAGCATGTCCAGCACCTCTGCCAGGTGCCCCAAGTCCTCGTCCATTACCATTGCCACCTCTACCTTGCCCACGACCCCTCTGTGGTGGTGGTCCTCCTCGCTGTGGTTGGACATCCCTTTGCTCTGCCGCTAGCTCCTGAGCTGTCCTCCAAGGACACTCTCTGAACTTATGCTCCTTTGACCCACATCGAAAACATGCTCCAGTTCGTTTCCAGCACTCCAGATACACCCCTAAATACCTCTGCTCCGTTGGCCCGGAGTCGCTCCGATATAGACCCCCTATTCACCGTCCCAGTACTAGCTCCAGCCACTCTTTCTAAAACCCTTAACATGGCTTGGGATAAAGCGTCATCCCCCGCAGCCCGATCATAAGACCCAGTCTCCGTTGCTTGCGGCACAGCTGGCTCCTCACCGCCTATGCCCCGAGGATGAAGATTCAGCTTGCACCCTTCGCGACCACGTCCGCGGCCTCGTCCTGACTCCTCTAGTACTCATATCGAATTATCGATTTGAATTTTATGAAATTAGTATAACGTTCCATTGTTTATTAAGAAAATGTCTTATGTAGATATAGCAGTTCAAGGATTGTTTTCGTATCATCATAGCCTAGCTACAGTCTCATTCCTACCATTTACAGCTCTACCCTAGCTAAGGTATCATAGTAGGGTCTCAGCACTATTCATAATATCATATCAATATCATATATTGTAAGGAAAGTATACTTACAGACTTGGTGTAGGGATTCAAGATCGCCACTTCTTTCTCCAAAAAAAACCATGTTTTTAATTATCGAAAATAGAAATTCGAAAACTTTGATTTGAAAACTCCCTTTATTTTGAACTCTTGATTAAAACAGAAAGACTGGTACCTTTTTAACATATATTTTCCGCAAAACATCTTTAAAATGAACTTTTGAAACCATTTCCAAAAATACCCTTCTTAGGCCTAAGTTTTCAAATAGATTTTGGACCGATCCACGGTAGAGTTGTTGCAACCTAGGCTCGATACCACTAAATGTAACACCCCAAACCCGGCCCAGACGTTATGGCGAATCGGCGTGCCACATTGGAGTTGAAAACCCACGTTCCGTTTTAGTGTTTTAAAACCATACATTAATTTGAGTTAACAAAGTGTATGGAAGCTGGGCACCAGGTAGGTATCCGAGACAGAGGAGGTGAGCCATGAAGGCTGCTTAAGTACCAAGCTCTTTAATTGGATCCAATCCTAGACATGCCCACAACCATAGCCACACTTGGTTATATCGAGTTTAAATTTGTTTAAGTGGACATCTTTGATAAATCGATTAATCGTGGTGTTGAGATATTTTGAAAACAAGTATCATTTTGAAAACACGTCCTAAGTCTAGCCCATTTGAATAATTATTAACCAATTTTTAAAGTTATTAAAATTAAAATAATTCCGAAAAGAAATAAAAGGAAAGTTAAAATTGGCCTTATTACAACCCAAAAATAAATAATAATTAAAGGAAATTAAATGAAAACCAACACTTATTTAAAAGCCCAAAGATGATCACCGTGGCCACTGAATCCCTCCGCCCAAGTCCCCACATCAAGGCTCACCGCAAGGTTAAGGAAAGGGGGTGAGTTTGGAAACTCAGTGTGCAACAAGCCCCTTCGAGCCCAAAACAATAACGGACTGTTGGGTCTAAGCCCAAATCAATCTCAATCATGCCTTTGGGTCAGTAGCCCTTTTCATATTTCATATTTCATATCTTGGGCGAAGCCTTTTCATATTTCATATTACTGGGCCGAAGCCTTTTCATATTTCATATTACTGGGCCGAAGCCTTTACTGTAAACGGTATGGCCCTTAGGCCCATTTCAATGTCACATATAATTTCAATGAAAGAATGCAACCCGTTTGGGGAGACTACTCAACCCACCATCCGCTACTCTCCACCCGTACCAACCAACACACCATGTGGGGATTAACTCGACCCACCCCGCCAAACTCTCCACTGGCAGCATAGCTGCTTTATCATATAACTGGAGGCCTAGCCTCTTTTAATAATTGGGGCAAAATCCCTTTCAATAACTGGGGCATAAGCCCTTTTATAATTGGGGCATAAGCCCTTTTGATAACTGGGGCATAAGCCCTTTTGATAACTGGGGCATAAGCCCTTTTTCACTTCCTCCATCCATATAAAAACCCAACCCAATGCAGTTATGATTACCTCATGTGCATATCATACATATCATGTGCATATCATACATGTCATGTGCATCTCATACATACCATATTTATCAAAATCCCATGTATTAAAATCATACATAAACCCTAGGGGTATAATGGTCATTTTTACCTAGGGGCAAAATGATCATTTTCATGGTATATGGGTAATCTCATAATTTTACCAAAAATTAGGGTTTCCATGTTCATTAACGATTACTAACAATCCATGGGTGCAAACAGTGATTACGGCCCATTTTAGCGAAATCAAGTTATTGGGCCTAAAACCCTAATGGGCCCTACTTAGCCAATTTCGTCATCTAGGCCCATTTAGCCTATATTCCATAACGGTTTTAACAGTCTTATCATGCAATTTAATGATTTCCATTTTCTACCAATTTTACCCAATCGGGCGAAAGCCCACTGGGCCCCACTTGACCCCTCGAGGCCCAACTTACCAAGAACGCCAAAAATCACATTCTTACAATTTCCATCGTTCTCGATCACCGTCTCATCGATTGTAACTAACTAGTGAGCGTTCGCTTGCTCACAAGTCCTCGAAATGCCAGAATTTCGGCATTTCGACTTTTCGACATTTTATCGCTTTAAGCTATGAAAGGGTTCGTTACACACCTGATTTGCGATATTCCTTGACGAGATCTCCTATGCGATTTCTCCTATAATCAATTGTTAAATAGATCAGCTCACAATAATTGAACCAAATCAAGAACTTTCCAATATTAACACTTACACATTCGGCCACCATCCATAATGGCCTTAAGCACCTTACCTTTGTCGCGATTGATGACTAGGCCTAGCTACTCCGGCGATCCAAGCTACTCCAAATCGACACTACACCTTGCTGCTCCTTCAATAAATAAACCAAAAATATTAAAAGAAGACCCCATAGAGTCTATGCCCATATTCGGCCATCTCCCTAAACTTGGAGTTTCGGCTTTTGGCCAAAGCTACACTAGGAATTGTTTAGAGTTTGAACACTTACCACAGTCATTCTCCTCTTGAATCCAGATGTCTAAAAGGTAAAGGAACCGAATGCCAACTATTGAAAAGGAAGAAAAAGGTTGCTGGTCACAAAGAATCGGCACCCCCTATCTTCACTAATTTCGGTTTTTTTTTTTGCGGCACTTCGGCAAAAATAGAGATAAGGGAAAGAAACAATGGTGAATGGAGGGAAATAGTGGGCTGATTTACAAGAAGAAAAAGGAAGAAAAATGAATAGGAGGGAGGTAGATTCGGCTGGAAAAGAAAAGAGAGAAAAAGGCTACACACCAAAGAAGAAATCAGCACAACTAAGACCCTAATGCCGAAATTACTAACCTAATGCCCCTTTGCCGAAAATCCCCTCTCCAATGTCCCTTATTCGGCCAACTCTATCTCCCTATCACATCCCTAAAATCTCTCCCCTTATCCATCCTTAATTTATGCATTTGACTTGATCCAACTCTCTCCTCTTACAGAATCCACTCAGGTTCCAACATTTACCCTTCCTGCACAAAAATAAATACTCCTATTTGCCAACACAGGGAATCGATCCCAGGTCTTCCCCCAACACTTACACGCCACCTTTAAAGCTCCCTAGTGGCGTCACTTAGCCACTTTTCCAGAGGATCTTTTTGTGATACACTTTACCCACAACTTAATATAAGGGCACCTAGCCAGAACCCCTAACTCCTAAGTCCAAAATTTAAAAATTCCATCGGGTTTTGGCCAACTCATGGGCCTTCCATAAGCCCATTTACATACCCAAATTATGAATTCCATCATCACATACCAAATTTTAAAAATTTACTTAAAATATCAAGAATCGCGAAAAACCCGAAAATCAGGATGTTACAATTCGTGACTCTATTGTCATTTGTTTCGTTTCAATACGTACTCAAGGTAAGTGAAGATTTTGTTTTTGGTTAGTTGACGAGTAAGTTAGGAATTTCTTTATTCGTTGTGATCAAGGGATTATTGATTGTGGTTGTTGTTTTTATTGCTCAATTTGGGGAGGATCAAGAGGCTCGAGATTGCCCTCCTATGGCTTAGCTGTGCTAGAAACTACTAGGACGTTGGATAAGTTTTTGAATGTTGATGAGTTCAATTTTGGTGTTGGAATTGTGTATTTGTGCATTATGGTCAAGTAAGTGTTTGGTAAATTTAGAGAAATTTGTGACTAATTTTGGGTGTCTAATTGTTTATATTAGGTATCTACTATCTCGTGGTTGCATTCGCGTCAAAATTGAACTAGGTGTGTACCGAAAAACACAAAAACAACAATCGGCAAAAGCTAAAAAAGGTTGATTGTCAGCACCACACGATCGTGTGGCAGGCCGTGTCTAACATGCAGTTGTGTGACAGACCGTGTGCTAGACCATGTGTGACACACGCTCTAGGCTATTTGGGGCGTGTAGGCCACGCGAGCGTGTTAGAGGCCATGTACCAGGCTGTGTGGGCCACACGGGTGGATTGTTTTGGTCTTAAGGCAAAAAATTTAGAATTTTTCCCTAGGATCATACATATCATTCCAATTGACAGTGGGCCTTCCATAGGGTCATTATGTGATTAAATGTCCGGTAAAACATGAAATCAGGTCATCTGCTAGTATAAATTCTTCTATCTATAATTATGTTTGAGATATCATATTATAAGTAAACCCGAAAAATGTTATGTACGTGATTTGTATCTGATATGTCATGTATGTGAAACTATAGCAAATATGAATTTTGCTCTGAATATATTTGTTTCTGGGATAGGATATGTTATATAGACGAAGTGTTTCTCTGATTGGCGATATCTAGCCCATTATATTGGAGGCTAAGCTACAATTATTCTGTAAGTGTCTTAATGACACTAGGTGGTGTGTAGGGTTGGATTGGGCTCTATACCTCATATGGCTTGTTAAGATGATCGGAGATGGTGTGTAACGGATGGGGTAGGAAAAACATATATGTATTTGTACTGCTCTGTAAAGACTCTGTTACTGTCAAATCTATCTTATATAAATATTTGTTTGTGCTTTTTGTTACACACTGAATTTTGAAAATTCACAATCTGTTTGATTGATATTTTCAAGTAACCCTTAAACTTAGGTGGGTCGATGCAACGGGAGCTCGGTTATATAACTTTTTGTTCAATTTTCCTATTATTTTATTCTAATTTTGGGGTTAAAGTTTTTTTTTAACTTTGGACTCTTTGCGACTATTCTGGTTTTTGAACATTTTTTGTTTCCCGCTCGATATTTGTATAAACATTTTCTTAAAAAAATGTTGATTTTTCTACAAACCAATCAATTTCGAAACAACAAATTTGGTTTTCCAAAAATATAACGACTTAAGAATTTTCACTGCAAATTAATTGATTTTAGAAAACGTGAGTGATTATTGTTTCAACTAAGAAGCTAAATTAAAAGTAGCTTTTTTTTAACTGGAGTCTTTAAGCAACAAGTCTTACGCCATTTTTCAAAATTTTTGAAAACTAAATTTCCACCCATTTTATGTAACAACTCCAGAGTTAGCCATAATGTCTAGGCCGAGTTTGGGGTGTTACATTTAGTGGTATCAAGGTCAGGTTACAAAACTTGGGCTATGAAATTTTGGGTTCAAAATTTTTGTGAAAACATTTTTCCAATTGAATTTCATTTTTGCATTCATCTGAAACTCTACGAAATACCGAGTCTTCGGCGCTGATCCTATAAGTACTTCTGAATTAGATAAACTTTAGTTTAGAAAAACTTTGAAATTATTAAAGATTGTATTATGATAATTTAAGACTGAAACCTCTCTGAA
This sequence comes from Gossypium arboreum, assembly GCF_025698485.1. Classification (NCBI taxonomy): domain Eukaryota; kingdom Viridiplantae; phylum Streptophyta; class Magnoliopsida; order Malvales; family Malvaceae; genus Gossypium; species Gossypium arboreum. The sequence continues at coordinate 114,206,902 of NC_069080.1, read as the reverse complement.
ACTTTTTCTGATAACTTTGAGCATAAAATATCTATTAATAAATACTAAAAATGATACATAAAATTCATAATATAGATATTATATATAATGAGTACTTGTGGATCATGTAGACGCGGTACCCGTGGCCACTCGGCTAGAGACGACGCATAGTCCCAATCCATGCTGAGAGATTTGGAAAGGGTCGTTTGGCCCTATTCTGGTTCTAGGAGTCATGGGTCGATAACTAAACAACTCCAGCCCAATAGCACTGAATTATTCAAGGGTGTTATAGAAGTCGGCCCATCTGTGGCTGAATACTCGTTAGAGGCCACTGAGAGGTTAATGAATAATTTGGCTGCACCCCCGAGCAAAAGTTGAAAGATGCAGTATCTCTACTTTGTAATAAGACATACAAGTGTTGCTTGACAGTTGTGGAGGGTACTCAACTAGATCAGTTTACATGAGATTATTTCAAAAAATGCCTTCTAGAGTATATATAGGGGTAAGTTATGTAGATGCTCATAGATGTGAGTTTATAATCCTTACCTGGGGAGATAGGACTGTGGTCGAGTATGAGGTCAAATTTCTAAGGCTGAGTAGATATGCTTGTAGGATGGTATCAATTGATTATGATAAGTGCATTTTCTTCTAGGAAGGATTGAGGGATAATCTAAGGGTTCTGATAGCTCCATAGAGAGAGCAGGTTTTTTTTTGTCTTGGTGGATAAGATGAGAATTGCTAAAGAGGTTAAAAGTGTTGAGCGCGAAAATAGAGAACGTGACATAGGTAAGAATAAAAAGGATTCAAAGTCCTCTAGTTCTACTCAGAGGCCTAAGAAACAGGCCAAATCTGATGGGCCTCCGAGGGTTAACGATCCAGTTGCTCCTACTGTGGCTCAGTTGTGTGGAAATTATGGTAGACGCTATCTGAGCGAATATTGGAATAGGTTAGGAGCTTATCTATGATGTAGGTTGATGGAGCACTGCATCAGGGATTGACCACGATGTTCTGATTAGATACAAGTTCCAGCTCCAGGATTTTTTCATCCTTAGTGGGCAATTCAGCAGCGACCTAAGGGTCATAATCCTATTAGGGGTGGCAATAGTATGGACAGAGGTTAGAGAGCACCAAACAGAGGTGTTAATTAGATTGAGGCAAGGCAACCTGTACTTGTATATATGGTTAGACATCGTGAGGATAGAGACACCGCTAATGTTATCATTGGTACATTATTCATTCATACTTCTCATTATAATGCTTTTATAAACATAGGATCAACACATTCTTATATAGTTAGTTGTATCTCTGTGAACTTGGGGATGCCTATTGAGAGCACTTCTAGAGAGATTATTGTAATTAGTCCATTGGGTCAATCAGTTCAGATTAATAGGCTATATAGGAATGTACCACTAGTGTAACACCCCGAATTTGGGCCTAGAAGTATTGGGCCTTGAGTGGGGGTCCGTAAGGAGGTTGTATATAGGTATTTAATTGTGCAATGAAATGAAACAATTAAATGTTTGCTATTAGTGGTTAATGGCTTTGAGAAGTGTTGGAGAAATTTTGGTTTCAAACTTGGGCTTTAGCAAAAATTTTGGTATTAAGTGAAAAAAACCTGGATGCTTGGATGAGGGTTTTTAAATTATTGTGTTAAATAAATGACACAAGGAAGCTTGTAGTCTAGTGGTTGTGGTGTCATTAAGGTTGTATGGGAGCCTGGGTTCAAGCCTTGGCTCTTGGAATTTATTTTGTTTTTTAAAGGAACACGGACTTTGGCCTTTAGACCTTATAATTAATTGGGGATAAAATATGACACAAAAAGCCTTGTGGCTTAGTGGCAAGTAGCGTGTGGAGCATTTAAGGGAGGCATAGGTTCGAATCCCATGGCAAGCAAAGAGCATTTATTTTGCTAACGAGGCGGCAAGAGTTGGTGTTGAATTTAAACTCTAATGTTGGAGGATCCCACATCGGAAGCTAATATAAGAGTGGTTGTGAAGCTGGCTTTAAATAGAGGGAACCATGAAGAGAGTAAATGTACCTTTCTTGGCTGATCCCTTTCGCTATATGGCTTGCTCGTTTGGGTTGGGCGTCAGCTAAGAGTGCTCGGAGCATGGATTAACTCCAGTCTCCTATCAGGTGTGTATTTATCACTACTCTTGTTGTTGGATGGCTACTTCGGGCTGCGATGGGCCGAAAAGGGCCATGTGGGCCCAATGGGCCTACGGGCCCAATTGGATAAGTTGTTTGATTGTGTAGTAAATATTGGACTAGGCTAGGTGAATCGCATATCTGTGGCTAGGTTTGGGCTAAAAGGGCCACACGAGCGTGTGGGCCCATTTGGGCCGAGAATAGGCTTTAGGCCCATTCGTATTGTTATCCATGTTTAGAATACTTTAGTTTACCAATTACTGAAATGCCCTCGACTTGTAAAATTACCAAAGTACTCCCGATTTACAGAATTACCGTTTTACCCTCAGTTTATAGAATTACTGTTTTACCCTCGATTTGTAAAATTACCGTTTTACCCTCGATTTACAAAATTACCGTTTTACCCTCAGTTTACAGAATTACTATTTTACCCTCGATTTACAGAATTACCGTTTTACCCTCAGTTTACAGAATTATTGTTTTACCCTTGATTTATAGAATTACTATTTTACCCTTGATTTATAAAATTACCGTTTTACCCTCGATTTGTAAAATTACCGTTTTACCATCGATTTATAGAATTACCGTTTTACCCTCAGTTTACAGAATTACTATTACCCTCGATTTATAGAATTATCGTTTTACCCCTAATTTACATAATTACCATTTTACCCCCGATTTACATAATTATCGTTTTACCCTCGATTTACAGAATTACCGTTTTACCCTCGATTTACAGAATTACCATTTTACCCTCGATTTATAGAATTACTATTTTACCCTTGATTTACAGAATTTCTGTTTTACCCTCGATTTACAAAATTACTAAAATACCCTTGGTTTGTAAAATTACCGCAATACCCTCAATTTGTAAAACTACCAAAATACCCCTGTATGGTAAAATGACGAATATGCCCTTATGTTCCGTATGACTGATGTGCTTAGGATTTACATATATTGATATTGGATTAGTTAAGTTTGAGTGACAGGTGGTGGTTGTCGTAGGCGATTGATTTTGGAAATGTTTCAACTTCAACCCATAACAGGTGTGTACTAAACCTCTAAATAGCTTAGATTAATATTTCTTTGAAAAGCGAAAGCTTCATATTTTAGTGATTCAGAATTAATATTTAGATCTATTTTCACGCACGTTTAAGTTGAATTCACAACGGATATGGGGTAGGAAGGTATTTGGAACGTTCTTCAACGAGTAGATCTCGTGGTAAGTATTCGAACCTTCTTTCCATTTGTATCTTGTGGTTTAAGAAAAGCTGAAAACCCCTCTGTCGACTAAGGCTAAAAGGGTTTTTGGTGTTATTTGGTTTGTTGGTGCTAGTGAGGATTAAAGGCTACCGATCGAGGTGTGTGAAAAGCTTTGATCATTGGATTGACTAAATCTAGTCATCAACTTGACAAAGGTATGAACCCAAGGGCCATTGTGGATGGTGGCTGAATGTGTAAGTGATGATAATAGGTAGTTTTCGATTTGGTTTAATAATAACATGGTCTAATCTATAAGTGGTTGATTATAGGAGAAATCACATAGGAGATCTCGTCAAGGAATATCGCAAATCAGGTGTGTAACGAACCCTTTTTCTTAGCTTAAAGTGATAAATGCCGAAAAGTCAAAATGCCAAATTACGGCATTTCGAGGACTTAATGAGCAAGCTTAACGCTCACTAGTTAGTTAGAATCAATGAGATGATGATCGGGAACAATGGAAACAGTAAGGACGTGTTTTTGGCGTTCACGGTAAGTTGGGCCTCGAGGGGCTGAAATAGGGCCCAATAGGCTTTCGAGCCCATTTGGGTAAAATTGCTAGAAAATAGAAATCTGTTAAATTGCCTGTTAAAACTATTAATACTATTATGGATATAGGCTAAATGGGCCTAGATGACAAAATCGGCAAAGTAGGGCCCATTAGGGGTTTTAGGCCCAATAACTCGGTTTCGTTAAAAGTGGGCTAGAAACGTGGTTAAACAAATGAATTGTTTGTAATCGTTAATGAACATGGAAACCCTAATTTTTGGTAAAATTACAAGATTACCCTTACAATATGAAAATGACTGTTTTGCCCCTAGGTAAAAATAACCATTATACCCCTAGGGTTTATATATGAACTTAACGCATGGGATTTTGATAAACATGATATGTATGATATGCACATGATATGTATGATATGCACATGACGTGTATGATATGCACATGATATGTATGATATGCACACGAGATGTTCATAAATGCATTGGGTTGGGTTTTTATATGAATGGAGGAAGTGAAAAGGGCTTATGCCCGATTATTAAAGGGCTTATGCCCCGATTATCAAAAGGGCTTATGCCCGATTATCAAAAGGGCTTACGCCCTAGTTATTAAAGGGCTTATGCCCCGATTATAAAAAGGGCTTTTGCCCGATTATTAAAAGAGGCTAGGCCTCGGTTATATGATAAAGACTAAGTCGCCGGGAGAGTTATGGCGGGGTGGGTCGAGTTAATCCCACATGGTGTGTTGGTTGGTACGGTGGAGAGTAGCGGATGGTGGGTTGAGTAGTCTCCCAATTGGGCTTGCATTCTTTCATTGACATTATATGTGATATTGAAATGGGCCTATGGGCCATACTGTTTCTGATAAAGGCTTCGCCCGAGAATATGAAATTTGAAAAGGCTTCGGCCCAGTGTTATGAAATATGAAATATGAAAAAGGCTATGGCCCAGTACATGTTTGAGATTGGATTTGGGCTTAGACCCAACAGGCTGTCATTGTTTTGGGCTCTGAAAGGGGCTTGTTGCACACTGAGTTTCCAAACTCACCCCCTTTCCTTAACCTTGCAGGTGAGCCTTGATATGGGGACTTGGTAGGAGGGATTTGAGTGGCCACGGTGATCGCTTTTGGACCTTTAAATAAGCTTTGGTTTTCATTTAATTTCCTTTATTTATTATTTATTTTTGGGTTGTAATAAGGCCATTTTTAACTTTTCTTTTATTTCTTCTCGGGATTATTTTATTTTTAATAACTTCAAACCTGGTTGATAATTGTTCAAATGGGCTAGACTTAGGACGTGTTTTCAAAGCGATACTTGTTTTCAAAATATCTCAACACCACGATTAATCGATTTATCAAAGACGTCCACTTAAACAAATTTAATCTCGATATAACAAAGTGTGGCTATGGTTGTGGGCATGTCTAGGATTGGATCCAATCAAAGAGCTTGGTACTTAGCGACCTTCATGGCTCACCTCCTCTGTCTCGGATACCTACACGGTGCCCAACTTCCATACACTTTGTTAACTCAACAAAATATATGGTTTTAAAACACTAAAAAGGAACGTGGGTTTTCAACTCCAATGTGGCACGTCAGATTCGGCCATAACGTCTGGGCCGGGTTTGGGGTGTTACATTTAGATACAAGGGGTTGTGTTTTTGGTTAATCTAATAGAGCTACCATTTGGGGAATTCGATCTAATTCTGGGAATGGATTGGCTCGTAGAGCATCAGGTCAGTTTGGATTGTGCTACTAAAAGGGTAATTCTAATATTTGAGGATGATGTGAAAATGACTATGATTGACGAGAATGGGGATTACTTATTTAATGTAATCTCCATTCTTATGGCCGACAAGTTAGTTTGAAAAGGGTGTGAAACATATCTAGTTTTTGTGAATAATTCCGCTTCTGTGGGTTCATCTGTTGGAGACATTCGAACGGTTATGGAATTTTTGAATATCTTCCTAAAGAGTTGTCAAGTTTGCCTTCGAATAGGAAGGTTGAGCTTGGTATCGAGGTTCTACCAAAAATGGCTCCGATGTTTATTACTCCCTACCACATGGCACTAAGGGAGCTTATGGAACTAAAGGCGTAGCTTCAGGAACTTTTCGATTGAGGGTTTCTTCATCCTTGTGTGTTATCATGGGGGGCACCAATTCTTTTTATAAAGAAGGATGGTACTATGAGGATGTGTATAGATTACCGTCAGCTGAATAAATTGACGTAAAGAATAAGTACCCACCTAATCAACCAGTTTTGTAGGGCTTCTGTGTTTTCTAAGAAAGATTTCCGTTCTGGATATCATCAGCTTAAGGTTAAGGATGTCGATGTTCATAAGAAAGTTTTTAGGACTCGTTATGGGCACTATGAGTTCCTAGTTATGCCCTTTGATTTGAAAAATGCTTTGGCTGCGTTTATGGATCTTATGAACCGGGTTTTCCAACCGTATTTGGATTAGCCCGTTGAAGTCGACAACATTCTGGTATACTGTAATAGCCACATTTAGACCCTATTCGGAATGGTGGTTTCGGGACCACAAATTTGAGTCAAAAAATATTTTAATATTATTTTTTGTATTTATAATGTGTTATTTTATGTGTGAAATTTTCGTGTTTTAATTTTGTCGTTTGAGTGCCCGATTTAATAAAAGGGCTTAATAACGTAAAATGAAAATTTGAAGGTTTAATGTGTAAGGGCCGAATTGAATGTGTCTTTATAATTTGAAGTATTTATGTTGCAATTAGGCCATTGAATATATGAATGGACGGTAATGACATGCATTATTAAGTTGTTATATTAAATTGTAAAGGTTAATATGGTAAATTATGAAATAATATATGTTATAATAAAACATAAATTAAAATAACCATGCATATTATCTTGTTTTGACCTAAAATTGAGAAAGAAAGAAAATAAATAAAGCCTAGGGTATTCAACCATTGTTAAAGCTTGATTAAGGTATGGAACTAGCTCAGTTTTTGATAATTTTTACGTTTTTGAGATCGTTATAGTGTAATGTACAAAGCCCATGCTTGAATTTCTGATTTTGATGAATATTTTAAGGTATGCCATTGATGAATAATTGAGCTTTGTGATGTTAGTTGATGAATTATGAAAGATATGTTTTGGATTAATATGTTTTGTATTGGAATTTTTGATGATTTTGAGTAATTAGGACTAAATTGCAAAAATAATAAATTGAGAGACTAAAATGTGAAATAAATGAAATGTATGGACTTGTATGAGCATAAGGAAGATTCAGCCTAAGCATGGCGTGTGCAAATTTTGCATGTTTTGTGTTTTGTGCAATTCGGATTAAATTGTAAAAAGTGTAAATGTTAAGGGAAAAATGATAAATTTCCTATTTATGTGTTGATCGCGTGATTTCGTGATAAGTTTTAAATATTTATAATTACTTGTTCTTGAAGTAACTATTATCGCGACCTTTCTTGGTTTCCAAGCATGTGAAGTTTGCCATTATTAGAAATGGGTGGAAAATCATGTGCAGAGAAATTTTATAAAAAAAAATTCCAGTTTGTTGGAAATGAGCGAAGGGTTAAATTAAGCAGCGAGATGGTGCGAAATGGTCAAATTGTAACACCCCGTACCCGAGACCGTCACCGGGGTCGGACACGAGGGGTTAACAGACTTCGTTCACTTAATTTCACCGTTCATAAAAAATTTTCCAGACAATTTGGCTAAGCGTGTCACTTGTCACCTTAAAAATCATATCTTGAGTTCTACAACTCGAAAATCAGTTTCGTGATTTTTCTCTGAAACTAGACTCATATATCCATCTACAACTTTTTTCTAGAATTTTGGTCAGGCCAATTAGTACAGTTTATTAGTTAAAGTCTCCCTGTCCGTGGTGCGACTACTTGACCTTCATGCATTACAACCTGGATATCTCCATGCAGGGCTTCAATCTCGATACCGTTTGGTTCTATAGAAACTAGACTCAAAAGGAATCTATACATATATGGCATGACTTCTAAATGTCTCGGGTTAATTTATAATGAATTTCCAAAGTTGAAACAGGATCGATAATGAAGTCTCTGGTGGTTTACTCGACCTCACGGGATCGATGGCAGATGGCATTACGGGCTCTTGGGGTGGATTATTCAAATTCGGGAATGGTTGGACAGCCGGAATGGTTCGGGCATATTGCGCGACCCACTCATTCATCATGGTGAAGAAGGCTTGTTTTGCCCCCTCATCCTAATTCTTTGCAGATGACTGAGGTTCAACAGGCGGTGTCCCTTGCGTAGGAGCAGCTGCTACACTTTCAACGTCATCCACTAAGGGTCTCTCTACCCCGGGTTCCATTTGCTAATCAAAACAAAAATTTTAACCGTCAGAAGTCATCACATTATTAAGCACTAACATTAAGGCATGTATAGCTAGACTCATACGCGCTATGGTAGTCCTAGAACAGACTAAACCATAGCTCTGATACCAATAAAATTGTAACACCCCGTACTCGAGACCGTCGCCGGGGTCGGACACGAGGGGTTAACAGACTTCGTTCACTTAATTTCACCGTTCATAAAAAAAATAATTTCCAGACAGCTGGCTAACTGTGTCACTGTCACCTTAAAAATCATATCTTGAGTTCTACAACTCAAAAATCAGTTTCGTGATTTTTCCCTGAAACTAGACTCATATATCCATCTACAAATTGTTTTCTAGAATTTTTGGTCAGGCCAATTAGTACAGTTTATTAGTTAAATCTCCCCTATTCCAGGGTGCGACTACACTGACCTTCATGCATTACGACCTGGATATCTCCCCTTACAGGGCTTCAATACTGATGCTGTTTGTTTCTATAGAAACTAGACTCAAAATGGAATCTATACATATATGGCATGACTTCTAAATGTCTCGGGTTAATTTATAATGAATTTCCAAAGTTGAAACAGGGAATCCAGAAACTGTTCTGGCCCTGTTTCACGAAAACCTAAATATCTCTTAACATACAACTCATATGACCGTTTCGTTTCTTCCATATGAAATTAGATTCATCAAGGTTCATTTACATAATTTATTCACTATTTAATTCCATTCCTACTATTTTTAGTGATTTTTCACATCCACATCGCTGCTGCTGTCAGCATCTGCCTTTAAGGTAGACTTTACCTATTTCATAGTTTCCATGATTCAATTAGCCCTTTTTGCATACATAGCACAAGTATAATCATGATTAACCATTCCAATGGCTAATCGTTTCCAAACATTTCCATACCTCTTAGTGATCAACATACAAACAATTATAGTACTATGCTAAAAACGTATATAAGCCATTTTTGCATGGCTATCCAAAGTTTTACATACCAAAGTTCAAACAAACATAATAGCCTATACATGCGAAATGTTCTCTTAGACCAACTAAGAAGAACATACCAAAAGTTGCAAGCTGGTGTGATGACTTGATGACGGTCCCGAATACGCAAAAAGTCGAGTCCAAGAAACCTAAAATGGGTGACAAGCAAACACCGAATGAGTATATAACTCAGTAAGTCATAAGCATTACACTACCATCCATTAATAAAATTTTCACAAGAGGAAACAACGAAATGAGGCTAAGTACTCCATCCATACCGAACTATGCCATAGTTTCTTAGACCTTACGATTCAATCTCATTCCAAGTCCTACATTGACATTTCATACGCTATTCAATAGGATAATTGAGGCATTTCCATACATCATTTTTATTTTCGTTACAATCATACAACTAAACGAACTTTCACCTATTCCACGATGAACCTTATGTACGTGACTTCAATTATAATCATCACATAGGTTCAAAACTTACCACGCTCAACTCCATATATAAACATAGCACCTATTAGCCATGAACTCAAGGTACTTACCCTTTCCGCTGTTCGAAATCAATTCGGTAAGGTCGCACCCTTAATATAAATAATTGATAGAAATTATATATATATATATATTTATATAGTGGATTCGCACACATAGTGCTTAATAATCAACCACACTTAGTGCCATGCATTTCAAGCCCGCACACTTAGTGCCATTCTCTCAACCGTGAACACTTATTGTCCGCACACTTAGTGCCGAAAACCAGCCACTATATACGCTTCACTTCCTTTTTACATTCGACAATTTCATCTCTACATACATATACTTTTGTATACATTTCATCTCATTAAACACAATTGCATATGTATTACGATCATTTAAATCAATACCAACTATATGCTTAACGACTTACCTTGTGTTGGGTAAAATAATTCCAAGTCGGCTACTCGATGACCTTCGATTTCCCCTTGTTGGACGCCTCTCCTTTAGGATCTTGAGCTTAAACAAATAAATTAACTCATTCAACCGCTTTGCTACATATATTGGTATTCACATTTTAATGATTTTATGACATACGGAAGGGCATGGTAAAATTTTTATCTTGCTACCTTATGCTCTTAGCTATTCGGCTAATAACCATATGCTATCGCCCTACTATCAATAATCCAGTCACACATGCATATATATATATGGCCGAATGTACAAAGCTTAGACTCATCATCACCTATGCTCTTAATTTGATGGCCGAATATGCATACATATATATATATATAATATCAACTATACTATCATCTTTAATTCACCTAAACACAAAATTTCATCTCATGAACACTTGACTGAATTTTTCCTAATCTAGCATGGCTTCACATATATTTGTAACATCCTATAAATCCACATATATCACATTTCTACATAAATTTTCTTTTACTTTTCCTCTACTTCCATTCACAACATCAAAAGCACCATGCACATGTATCATTACAAAGCTTCACACTTAGCATGCAAATGGCATCAACACAAATCCACCTTAGCTGAAACTTAACTCATCTTCATGCCTCATCACCACAACATCAAACATCAAATATCAACCAAGAAGACAACACCCATGGCCGAATATCATCCCCATCTCATAGCAAAGATTTAAACCATGGGCTAGGTAGAACTCAAACTAACAACTAAAAACATGCATGAATCTCATAGACAACATCAAACATACCTTAGTCTAGCAACCTCCCATGGTTGATTTTCTCAAGCTCTTCCCCCCCCTTCTTCTTAGAACATTCGGCCAAGCCAACAAAATGTGAAAGGATGGACACTTTTTTTTTTCTTTGTTTTCATCATATTCCTTTTCCATTATTTATTCTTTCTAACATAACCACTAACTAAACATGTTTGCAACATGTTTCCATTCATAGCATGGCCGGCTACTATGCTTAAATTTTGGGTAAATTGACATGCAAACCCAGCATTTTCACAACATGCATTTATAGGCCACCTTACATTTGCCTAGCACTTTTCTAAATTTTCTCACATAAGTCCTATTTGATAAAATTCACTTACAATTAACAAAATCCAAACATGAAATTTTCACACATGCATATGTACATATAATGAGCATCAACTATGATGATTAATTATTTTTATGACTCGGTTTAGTGGTCTCGAAACCACTTTTCGGCGAGGTCAATTTAGGTGTCACAACTCTCCCCACTTAAGAAATTTTCGTCCCGAAAATCTTACCGGTAAATAGGTTTGGGTATCGTTCTTTCATAGAGTTCTCGGGTTCCCAAGTAGTCGCTTCCATTCCGTGTTTGAGCCATAACACTTTCACTAACGGAACCCTTTTGTTTCGCAACTCTTTCACTTCACGAGCTAGGATACGGATCGGTTCTTCTTCATAACTCATATCAGCTTGAATTTCAATCTCGGAGGGGTTTATTACATGTGAAGGATCGGATCGGTAACGTCGAAGCATCGAAACATGAAAAACGTTATGGATCCTTTCGAGTTCAGGGGGTAAAAGCAACCTATATGCAACTGGGCCAACTCGTTCGGAGATCTCATATGGCCCAATGAATCTCGGACTCAATTTGCCCTTACGGCCAAATCTGAGTATCTTTTTCCAAGGTGATACCTTGAGAAACACTTTGTCTCCCACGATACTCAATATCTCTTCGTTTTAAATCCGCGTGACGACTTCGACGATCGATCTCGCCTTGGACTCTCGAATTATACTTACTACATTCAGCATCTTTAATCAAATCCACTCGAAAATTTTATTTTCACCGAGCTCGGTCCAAAACAATGGCGTACGGCATTTTCGACCGTACAAAGCCTCGTAAGGTGCCATCTTAATACTTGACTGAAAACTATTATTGTAAGCGAATTCAATCAAAGGTAAATAACGTTCCCATGAACCACTAAACTCGAGGATGCAACATCTCAACATATCCTCAAGTATCTGAATTATCCGCTCGGATTGACCATCGGTTTGGGGGTGAAAAGCGGTGCTAAAATGCAACTTGGTACCCAAGGCTTCTTGAAATTTCTTCCAAAATCGTGAGGTGAATCTCGGATCTCTATCCGACACAATAGAAATCGGTACCCCGTGTAATCTCACAATCTGAGAAACATACAATTCAGCTAGTTTATCCAATGAAAAATCCGTACGTACGGGGATAAAATGAGCCGACTTAGTCAGTCTATCAACAACAACCCAAATCGCATCTTTCTTACTTGTCGACAATGGCAACCCAGACACAAAATCCATCGTGACTCGATCCCATTTCCATTCAGGTATCATGATCGGCTGAAGTAAACCCGTAGGCACTTGATGTTCCGCCTTTACTTGCTGACATATTAAACACTTCGAAAAAAAATCGGAAATGTCTCGTTTCATACCATGCCACCAAAACTGAAGTCTCAGATCGTTGTACATTTTCGTACTCCCCGGGTGAATCGACATTCGGCTACAATGAGCCTCGTTCAGAATCATCGAAATGAGTTATGAATTTCTTGGAACACACAAACGACTTCTGAACCTCAAACAATCGTCATTATCAATTTGAAATTCTGATGCCATATTCGGAACACATTCAGCCCGTCTTGCAACCAACTCATCGTCGACTTTACGAGCTTCACGAATTTGATGAATCAATAATGGTTTGGCCTTTAATTGGCTACTAACACATTGTCGGGTAGAAACGGACAAGTGTACATTCATTGCTCGTAAAGCAACAAAGTGATTTCGGCTTAAGGCGTCGCAACCACATTAGCCTTTCGGTGATAATCAATGACCAGCTCATAATCTTTCAAACAACTCAAGCCAACGTCTTTGTCGCAGATTTAAGTCTCTTTAAGTCATCAAATATTTCAGACGTTTGTGATCCGAAAATACATGGCACTTCTCACCAAATAAGTAATGTCGCCATATTTTCAAAGCGAATACGATGGCGACTAATTCGAGATCATGGGTCGGATAATTTTTCTCATGTGGCTTTAATTGTCTCAACGCATAGGCCACAACTCGACATTCTTGCATCAACACGCAACCTAACCCAAGTAGGGAGGCGTCACTATAGATGACAAACTCTTTGCACGATTAATTTGCACTAAAATTGGGGCTTCATCAAATAAGTTTTCAGTTGATCAAAACTTTTCTAACATTTTACGTCCATTCGAACTTAATATCTTTTGAAGTAAGCCGTCATGGGTGTGGCTATCATCGAGAAACCTTTTACAAACCGTCGGTAGTAACCGAGTCCCAAAAACTCGAACCTCGATAATATTTCTGAGGCTTCCAGTTAAGTATGGCTGAAATTTTGCTCGGTCAACTCGAATACCGATGAGATACCACATGGCCCAAGAAGCTAACCTCTCTTAACCGAACTCACACTTCTTGAACTTAGCATATAACTGCTTATCCCGTAAAATTTGCAACACTAATCTCAGGTGCTCATCATGTTCGGTCTCATCTCTTGAATAGACCAATATGTCGTCAATGAACACAACTACGAACCGGTCTAAATACTGTCTGAAGATCCGATTCATCAAATCCATAAATACCGCAGGGGCATTAGTGAGCCTAAACGGCATCACTAAGAATTCGTAGTGGCCGTATCTCGTTCTGAAAGTAGTTTTGGGTATATCCGAATCTCGAATCCGCAACTGATAATAACCCGATCTCAAATCTATCTTTGAAAACACTGAGGCTCCCTTTAGTTGATCAAACAAATCATCAATACGCGGTAACGAATGTTTATTCTTTATTGTCACTTTGTTCAGCTGACGATAGTCGATGCACAACCTCATGGTTCCGTCCTTCTTTTTCACAAACAATACTGGTGCACCCCAAGGTGAGAAACTTGGTCGAGCGAAACCTCTATCCGTCAATTCTTGCAATTGAGCTTTCAACTCTTTTAACTCGGTTGGTGCCATATGATACGGAGCTATCGAAATCGGAGTAGTCCCAGGTACAAGCTCAATACCAAACTCTACCTCCCGAACAGGTGGTAAACCGGTAATTCTTGGGAAAAGCGTCAGGTATTCACAAACCATCGGCACAGATTCGGGTTTCTTTTCTAACTCTTTGTCATCAAGTACATATGCAAGGTATGCTCGCACCCCTTTCTTACATATTTCTGAGCCAACATTGATGATATTACAGCTGGCAACCCTTTTAAGTCCGTAGACTCAACTCCGATTATCTCGTTATTTGCGCACCTTAAATCAATGGTTTTTCTTTTGCAACTCACCACTGCGTCATATACGGTCAACCAGTCCATACCAAGAATAACATCAAATTCATCAAATGGTAAAAGCATCAAATCGGTAGGAAAAGCAGATTCTCGGATCATTAGAGGGCATCTCTTACACACTTTGTCAACAAGCACATATTGACCTAAAGGATTTGACACTCGAATTACGAACTCAGTAGACTCAATAGGCAGAGTCTTACTGGATGCTAAAGTCTCACATACATAAGAATGAGTAGAGCGAGGGTCGATTAATGCAATTACATTAGTGTCAAAAAGAGTGAAAGTACCAGTGATAACATCAGGGGAGGATGCTTCCTCTCGTGCACGGATGGCATATGCCCTAGCAGGAGTACGAGTCTCAGATCGGACAGCTGTATCCGAGGCCCCTCTCTGACTACCACCCCTACCTCCTAAAATTCTCGGTGGTCTACCTCTAGCTGTCATTCCACTAGGTTTTGCACCTTGCATCCTATTCTTCTCATCAAGCTCCGTGCAATCTCTAATGAAGTGGTCCTTTGAACCGCATCCATAGCAGGCCCTGTTAGTAGACTTACCCCAACATTCACCTATGTGTCGTCTTCCACATTGGGGGCATTCAGGTTTCTCTTGGCGATTATTGCCCACACTAGCTACCGAAGTAGCTCGGGAGTCTGTCGATGGTCGTGCTCTAATGGAAATTCCTGCAGTCGTCCTCGATTTAATAGTGTCCTCCCTGAACTTCTTTACAGCTGAGAATGGAGCTTTACCCATCAATCTTTTACGATAGTCTCTAGCTTCAAATTCAGCCTTCTTCTTCTCCTTTCCAAGTTCTTCCACCTTGCAGGCTCGTTCAACTAGTGTTACGAATTCTTTTATCTCCAAAATACCCACTAGTAGCTTTAAATCTTCATTCAATCCTTCTTCAAATCTCTTGCACATAGCAACCTCATCAGCCACACACTCCCGGGCATACCGACTGAGTCTTACAAACTCATGTTCATATTCAGATACTGTCATACGCCCTTGCTTGAGTTCTAAGAATTCCTTACGCTTTTGATCGAAGAACCGTTGACTAATATATTTCTTTCGAAATTCTGCTTGGAAGAAATCCCAAGTAACTCGTTCGTTTGGGACTATGGAAATCAAGGTCCTCCACCAATAGTAGGCTGAGTCTCGCAACAAGGATATAGCACACTTTAGACATTCATCGGGTGTGCATGACAGTTCATCGAACACCCGAATGGTGTTATCAAGCCAGAACTCGACCCTTTCAGCATCATCAGTAACTATGGCCTTGAACTCCTCGGCTCCACGCTTCCTAATGAAGTCTACAGGTGGTTTACTCAGCCTCACGGGATCGATGGCGATGGCATTACGGGCTCTTGGGGTGGATTATTCAAATTCGGGAATGGTTGGACAGTAAAATGGTTCGGGCATATTCGCGACCCACTCATTCATCATGGTGAAGAAGGCTTGTTTTGCCCCTCATCCCGATTCTTTGCAGATGACTGAGGTTCAACAGGCGGTGTCCCTTGTGTAGGAGCAGCTGCTACACTTTTAACGTCATCCGCTAAGGGTCTCTCTACCCCGGGTTCCATTTGCTAATCAAAACAAAAATTTTAACCGTCAGAAGTCATCACATTATTAAGCACTAACATTAAGGCATGTATAGCTAGACTCATACGCGCTATGGTAGTCCTAGAACGGACTAAACCATAGCTCTGATACCAATAAAATTGTAACACCCCGTACCCGAGACCATCGCCGGGGTCGGACACGAGGGGTTAACAGACTTCGTTCACTTAATTTCACCGTTCATAAAAAAATAATTTCCAGACAGCTGGCTAACTGTGTCACTATCACCTTAAAAATCATATCTTGAGTTCTACAACTCGAAAATCAGTTTTGTGATTTTTCCCTGAAACTAGACTCATATATCCATCTACAAATTGTTTTCTAGAATTTTTGGTCAGGCCAATTAGTACAGTTTATTAGTTAAAGTCTCCCCTATTCCAGGGTGCGACTACACTGACCTTCATGCATTACGACCTGGATATCTCCCTTTTCAGGGCTTCAATACTGATGCCTTTTGTTTCTATAGAAACTAGACTCAAAATGGAATCTATACATATATGGCATGACTTCTAAATGTCTCGGGTTAATTTATAATGAATTTCCAAAGTTGAAACAGGGAATCCAGAAACCGTTCTGGCCCTGTTTCACGAAAACCTAAATATCTCTTAACATACAACTCATATGACCGTTTTGTTTCTTCCATATGAAAGTAGATTCATCAAGGTTCATTTACATAATTTATTCACTATTTAATTCCATTCCTACTATTTTTAGTGATTTTTCACATCCACATCGCTGCTGCTGTCAGCATCTGCCTTTAAGGTAGACTTTACCTATTTCATAGTTTCCATGATTCAATTAGCCCTTTTTGCATACATAGCACAAGTATAATCATGATTAACCATTCCAATGGCTAATCGTTTCCAAACATTTCCATACCTCTTAGTGATCAACATACAAACGATTATAGTACTATGCTAAAAACGTATATAAGCCATTTTCGCATGGCTATCCAAAGTTTTACATACCAAAGTTCAAACAAACATAATAGCCTATACATGCGAAATGTTCTCTTAGACCAACTAAGAAGAAGATACCAAAAGTTGCAAGCTGGTGTGATGACTTGATGACGGTCCCGAATACATAAAAAGTCGAGTCTAAGAAACCTAAAATGGGTGACAAGCAAACACCGAATGAGTATATAACTCGAGAAGTCATAAGCATTACACTACCATCCATTAATAAAATTTTCACAAGAGGAAACAACGAAATGAGGCTAAGTACTCCATCCATACCGAACTATGCCATAGTTTCTTAGACCTTACGATTCAATCTCATTCCAAGTCCTACATTGACATTTCATACGCTATTCAATAGGATAATTGAGGCATTTCCATACATCATTTTTATTTTCGTTACAATCATACAACTAAACGAACTTTCACCTATTCCACGATGAACCTTATGTACGTGACTTCAATTATAATCATCACATAGGTTCAAAACTTACCACGCTCAACTCCATATATAAACATAGCACCTATTAGCCATGAACTCAAGGTACTTACCCTTTCCGCTGTTCGAAATCAATTCGGTAAGGTCGCACCCTTAATATAAATAATTGATAGAAATTATATATATATATTTATATAGTGGATTCGCACACATAGTGCTTAATAATCAACCACGCACACTTAGTGCCATGTACTTTAAACTCGTACACTTAGTGCCATGCATTTCAAGCCCGCACACTTAGTGCCATTCTCTCAACCGTGAACACTTATTGTCCGCACACTTAGTGCCGAAAACCAGCCACTATATACGCTTCACTTCCTTTTTACATTCGACAATTTCATCTCTACATACATATACTTTTGTATACATTTCATCTCATTAAACACAATTGCATAGGTATTACGATCATTTAAATCAATACCAACTATATGCTTAACGACTTACCTTGTGTTGGGTAAAATAATTCCAAGTCGGCTACTCGATGACCTTCGATTTCCCCTTGTTGGCCGAATATGCTTAGACTCATCATCACCTATGCTCTTAATTTGATGGCCGAATATGCATACATATATATATATATATAATATCAACTATACTATCATCTTTAATTCACCTAAACACAAAATTTCATCTCATGAACACTTGACTGAATTTTTCCTAATCTAGCATGGCTTCACATATATTTTGTAACATCCTATAAATCCACATATATCACATTTCTACATAAATTTTCTTTTACTTTTCCTCTACTTCCATTCACAACATCAAAAGCACGATGCACATGTATCATTACAAAGCTTCACACTTAGCATGCAAATGACATCAACACAAATCCACCTTAGCCAAAACTTAACTCATCTTCATGCCTCATCACCACAACATCAAACATCAAACATCAACCAAGAAGACAACACCCATGGCCGAATATCATCCCCATCTCATAGCAAAGATTTAAACCATGGGCTAGGTAGAACTCAAACTAACAACTAAAAACATGCATGAATCTCATGGACAACATCAAACATACCTTAGTCTAGCAACCTCCCATGGCTGATTTTCTCAAGCTCTTCCCCCCCTTCTTCTTAGAACATTCGGCCAAGCCAACAAAATGTGAAAGGATGGACACTTTTTTTTTTCTTTGTTTTCATCATATTCCTTTTCCATTATTTATTCTTTCTAACATAACCACTAACTAAACATGTTTGCAACATGTTTCCATTCATAGAATGGCTGGCCACAATGCTTAAATTTTGGGTAAATTGACATGCAAACCCAGCATTTTCACAACATGCATTTATAGGCCACCTTACATTTGCCTAGCACATTTCTAAATTTTCTCACATAAGTCCTATTTGATAAAATTCACTTACAATTAACAAAATCCAAACATGAAATTTTCACACATGCATATGTACATATAATGAGCATCAACTATGACGGTTAATTATTTTTATGACTCGGTTTAGTGGTCCCGAAACCACTTTCCGACTAGGGTCAATTTAGGGCTGTCACACAAATATTTGCTATATTTAAAACAAACAAACAAAACTCTACTCTGATTAACCCTTACAAAATGATATTACCAGTTGCACGCGGTTCCGATGTAAAAATCCCAGTAATTGTACCCGGGCCTAAAGAATAAAGAGGTTTTTGCTTTAATTAGCTAATTATCTAGACTATGAACGCACAAAGAAAAGAATTGGGGTATTGCTTTTGAGGAAAATCGATTGAATTAAGACAATACCTAAGGAAAAATCCACCTAGACTTTACTTGTTATTCTGGCTCCGAATCGGACTATTTATTCATTCAACTTGTTCCGTAGAGATCCCTAAGTTATGTTATTATCCCTATTCAAGACTAATAACATTTAATCCCTAGATTGAATAACCGAGACTTTTCTCTAATTAACACTCTAGGGTTGCGTTAACTGATCTATGGATCCCCTTGTTAGGCATCACCCTAATCCGGCAAAATCTTGTCACCCTATTTTTAGGTGCGCAATCAACTCCACTTCATTATGACAAATGTACTCTTAGACAGGGTCTATTCCTCCTCTGAATAAGAGCTTATCTTGAATCAGTATCCTGAGATATCAAAACAAGAATTAAGAACACATAATTAAGAACAAGTTAAATATTTATCATACAATTCAGAAAATAATAACAAGATTCGTCTTAGGTTTCATTCCCCTTAGGTATTTAGGGGATTTAGTTCATAACTAAATAAGAAAACATCTCAGAATAATAAAAAATACAAAACATAAAGAAAATCCAAAACTCCTGAAGGGGAATTGAGGAGAGATCTTTAATCTTAATGATGAATCCGGCTTCTGAGATGGATCAATCGGCTTCCTTGGCGTAATTCCTTACTCCCTATTCTCCGCCTCCCTTTTCTTCCTCCTCTAGGGTGTATTTATAGGCATTGGAATGCCTAGGAGCCCTAAAAATTAGCCTTTTTCAAATTGGACTGAACTTGGGCTCGACAGGGACACGCCAGTGACACACGCCCGTGTTCGATTACTTCAGGTCGTGTTCGAGCGTGCCAAATTGACACGGCCGTGTGGTCTGCCCATGTGAGGAGGTCCAGGCCGTGTTGATTTGTACTTTGGCCCATTTTCTCCGTTTTGGCCCGTTTCTCATTCCTTTCACTATCATATGCTCTCCTAAGTATAAAACATGAAATTAAGGCATTAGGAGCATCGAATTCACTAATTCTAATGGGAAATCATCCATAAAATGCATTAAACATCGGGTAAAAATATGTATAATTTACGATTTATCAAATACCCCTACACTTAAGCATTTGCTTGTCCTCAAGCAAAATTCTCAACTTAGAATCAAAATAAATTCTTTTCAACTTATAATTTTAATCGATAATATCTCAAAACAATTCATAGGTAATCATACATTGAGAATTCAACTAGAAGAACATAAATGTAACACCCCAAACCCGAGACCATCGCCGGTGTCGGACCCGAGGGGTTAACAAGCCAAGTTCACATGTTTTTGCCCACCAATTTGACATTTCCAGTCAGGCTGGAAAACTGCGTCACTGTCGCCTTAAAAATCATATCTCGAGTTTCAAAACTCGGAAACTGGTTTCGTAAATTTTACCTGAATTTATACTCATATATCCATCCATGGATTTATTTCTAGGATTTTTGGTCGGGCCAATTGGTACAGCTTATTAGTTAAAGTTACCCATGTTACAGGGATCGACTGCTCTGACCTTCGCGCGGTATAACTTGAATATCTCTCTGTACAGGACTTTAATGCTGGTTTCGTTTGTTTCTAATGAAACTAGACTCAAAATGGAATCTGTACATATAAGGTATATCTCCTAATTCTTTTTGGATAATTTATAGTGAATTTTTAAAGTTGCGACAGGGAACCCAGAAATCATTCTGGCCCTGTCTCACAATAGCTTTAATATCTCTTAACCTGTAACTCCTATGACCATTTCGTTTCTTCCATATGAAAATAGACTCATCAAGGTTCATTTACATAGCTTATTCACTATTTAATTCCATTCCTATGAATTTTGGTGATTTTTCACATTCATGCCACTGCAGCTGGCAGCATCTGTTTTAAGATAGGACTTACCTATTTGGTAGTCTCCATGATTCAACTAGTCTTACCATACATAGGTTCATATATGATCATTTTAACCATGCCAATGGCTGATCATATGACCAACATTCCCATTTCAAGCCATAGCCACATCATGACACAAAATATATACATACAACCCACAATTAGTCTAAGTTCATGCTTCCTTTTGAGCCATTTTCGCATGGCCGTACATACTTACATTACAACATATTTAACAAACAAGGGTAGTCCTATACATGCCATCTCAAGTTCAACCAAAATTTATACCAAAATGGAGGCTTGATAGTGTGGATGACTTGACTTCAACGATCCCAAATCCGATTGCTTGAGCGAAATCTAGAAAGCGAGAGCCAAAGCAACGGGTAAGCATTTTATGCTTAGTAAGTCTCAAGGAATATAATCAACTCTAATTACAGCAATACATTCACATAGCCAAATGCATCATTTCATTAATACACATTCTTACTTCATACTTCATCATTATATAAGTTCACAAAGCATCAATCAATTCAATAACTGAAATTCATTAGTCGATTGAGCGAATGTTGCTCAAACATGTCGACTTTCCAATGCACATATAACGTACCTTATCCTTTGGGCTTTCCGAGTGTACTAATTGAATTCATTACAGCAACCAACACTCACCTCCAGCCCAAGATTCTTGAATATAACCGGATATAATCACGTGCACAAATGCCTTGGTCTTAGCCGGATAGAATAACTTCATACGAATGCCTTGGTCTTAGCCGGATATAGCCACTAGCACATTTACCTTGGTCTTAACCGGATATAATTTCAGCATAATTGTCTTGGGCTTAGCCCGATATCATTCAATTTCTCATGCACACATACATCAATAATCATTGGACATACATATTTCATTTTCGTTACTAAGGCTCAAACACAATTATAATCATTAGCATATTCGCCCGGGACTTAGCCGGGTGGAATTCAAATGCTCATACACACATAATCAATAATCATACACATCCATATTTCATCTCACATAATTCAAGTAAGGTCACTTCTTGAGGACTTACCTCGGATGTTGTCGAACGGCTTTTTCGGCTATTCGATCACCTTTTCCTTCCCTTGTCCAATTGTGGCCCTCTTAGCTCTTGAGCTAATTCAAACAAATTCAATTTATTAAAACCTCATTGTGCTTGCTTATGGCGAATATGACAAGGATTTTAAATGGTCATATGGCCACTCTTTAGCTTGAATACACAATGGTCATGCACATTTTATACTACATCAAGCAATTCAATACAATTTATTTGAGCATCAAGGAAATGCTAAGGCCTTCAATAGGCTACCCAAGGCGAATATTCATGTACATGTTGAGGTCAATTTTGCATAATACCTCACAAAACAGCATGCAATTTACTAATTTATGCTTTGCACATTGTGGCCCAAAACTTATAATATAGCATCAAGCACCTACATGTGTGCTAGGCGAATTGTGCTTGCAATTTCACAAGCATTCTTCCACATCTTCTTCTTTAAACCAATATATTCATCACTTAGTTCATAACCAAAACATAATGTGCAATCATATATATGCATATATGAGCATGGCGAATTTTCAAGGTGTCCATAGCCATCCAAAACACAAATTTTAACTAACATGCAAGAAGCATGAATCATGCTCAAGAATGCATCATGGCGAATATGACAATCATGCTCCTTTTCAACTTCAATCATGATAAAACAAAGAAAACTCAAAATCTTACTCATGAGTAGACAATCCATCATTGCATGCATCATCATCAAGTTTCACACTTAGCATGCAATGGCTTTATCACCATAACAACTTTGGCCAAATGCCATTTCCATGGCATAACAAAGATTTGAGCCATGGCTAACATGCACATCAAATTAGCAACCAAACCATGCATGAAACTCCCAACACAACCTCATACATACCTTAATCTTGATGTAAACTTAGCCAAATCTCCTTCTAGGTCTCTTCCAACCCAAGCATGAAGCAAAATCCTCCCCTTTTCCCTTAGTAATTTGGCCAAGAAGATGAGAAAGGATGAACAAATTTTTCTTTTCTTTCGTTAGTACATTCGACCAAGCCTATGGAGAAGAATGAACATTTTTTTCTCTTTTTTTTCATACTCTTATTTTATTACTTCTAACATGCACCACTAGCAAAACATGTTTAAGACATGTTTTCTTTTGCCCATATTCATCACCATGGCGCCACTATAGTCAAATTTGGGGAATTTGACATGCAAGGACAACATTTCTAGTGTGCATCAATAGGCCACTTCCACATTTGCCTATCTCAAATTCTAAATTTTCTCACACAAGTCCTTTCTAGTGAAATTCACCTTTATAACACTAAATCAATCATCAAAAAATGTCATACATGAATACTCACATATTATAGGCATCAAAATAAATTTTAAATTATTGTTATGCCTCGGTTTTGTGGTCCCAAAACCACATTCCGGCTAGGGTCTATTTTGGGCTGTCACGTTTCAAACATTCCAAGTTGAGCATTTTATTCTGAAAACACAGGTGTCTCCCCTCATCTAAGTAATTACCTTCAATTCAGAATATCACAGAGTTTCACATCCTCACTAAAGATTCACTCAAATCACTCGAGGTATTTAAGGACAATAAATGAAGCACTCAATAGTCGATAATGAAAAGTCATTACCATAGGCTTGCATGAAAATCAAATCTCTTTAGAGGGTTGTAATAAGGTTAGGTTAGGGGGTTTGGTCACAAGCTGAAAGAAAGGGTTAGAATCGAGATTGAATTGAAAAATTGCCTAACTAGAAAAAGAGTTAATCTTCACTTGTGTACAACAGAGCTTCTTCTCAGAATATGAAATTACTAATAAATATACATAGTTTTTTTTTTTAAGAACAAGTTAAAAAACATAGACTAACTATTAAAAACAAAACATAGCTAAACAATCCATTCAACTCAAATCTCGACAAAAATAGGGATTAATTTAGAGGATTTCAACAATAATGGGTTAAGGGTTAATATTAAGGGTAATACAAAGAATGGTTTGTTAGGCTCAAAGGGGTTTACTAGAGGTTAATCGCGGAGGTAGGCTTTTCATGGCATGAGTGGGTTAATTCTAAGTTCCTTAATCATTTTGACATATCAAATCAAATGGTGTGGTCTCGACATGCATAATCAAGAAAGTTCTAGAATAACAGTTCAATACTGACGCACTTAAAGCAATAATAAAAGTGAGCTTGAAAAGAATTAATAGATGCTCAAAAGGCTCAAAAATCTCACAAAAATTATGGCTTTTTGATGATAAAAAATTGTGAATTCCAATTCAAAGTAATACCTAAACTTTGGGGAAACAGCCTAAGATTTTAAATTCTTAAAAATCAACTTATCATGCTTGATTCTCTAATGTCCTAAAGTTTAAACAATCAATGCATAATTGCCTACGTTTTAATTCAAGATATATCAATCAAAATTTATCCTAAATATGATATGAGAGCTTTTCAAGAGAACAAGGCAATCATTCAAGGATTTTCTGATAATGAAATAAATACCCCCCCACACTTAAGATGTACATTGCCCTCAATGTACAAAGATAGATAGTAAAGTATAAGAATAAGAGAGGGAGAGAAGTGAAACTTCCTGTATGATGAATTCCTCAAACTGGAGTTTTGGAGAGTAATTGGTTCGAGAGTGGAGGAGGATACTCCGGCGGTCGTAGAGGTTCATTAATCCATAAATCTTGTGCCAAAAGAATATTATATCTAGTTGTAGCTATGGTCGTGGTCGAGTAGGACATGGCAGTCGTGGAGAACCTTTCCCTGTGGAGTTTTAGTTCCTATGTGACGATGAGCTTAGCCGCTCTATATAATTGTGCTAGAATAAGGAACTTTTTAGGCGATATTAGGAAGAATAATTACTCATAAAGTAATAACCGAAATTAATAATTAAAAAAATAAAACTCTAAAATCTAACAAAATAAAAAGTACTTTTAATAAAAATTAACATAAAACATAAAAGTAAAAATAAATGTTTTTAAACATCTTCATTGAAGGATGGTTCGCGAGGTGGGACTGGTGATAGGATGTGGAGGTGCTGACAAATTTGCTGTAGAGTAGCATCAATGTTGTCAAATCGTTGAAAACATTGTTGCTTGAATCGAGTGAGGCGCTCAGAGATGTCAGTGTATGAAGCCACCGCATGAACTGGACGAGAGGGTCGTGGTGGCTAAGTCAGTGGGTCTTCGTGCTGTAGGGGGACATCATCTGTAATACCCCTACCCGTATTCATTGCCGGAATAGGGTACGAAGTATTACCAGAGTTTACAAATTATTTTTTTTTAACTTAATATAACCCCTTTATAAATATCTAACCTTCCCTGAAATTTTAAACCAAAAACAATCCACATCAACCAATCCAATTCAACATATTTTCAAGATAAATTCATGCATATTTATAAAATAACGTCATCATATACCCAAAACCAGGTTTGTTAACCATACCAATGGCTAACTCTACATTCATTTCACAGAATCATTTACTTTATTAGCTTATACATGCTGTTGATTTCCAAAATAAAGTTTCTTTATATACCGAAATCCTGAGGTTGATAGTGTGATGTGTCTCCGACCAAATCCGACCTCCGAGCTCTTAACACTACAAAACAGGGAAAAAGCACTTTGTGCTTAGTAAGTTCATGTAACAAGAATTATACTTACCTAATATTTTCAATACAATACAATAAACATTCATATATCCATTCAATGCATTATTACCCTAATATGCACAAACTCAACATTCAAGTTAGTACAATAATTTCCATGTACCAATAATATATATCTTGATTGATGAGCTCATCAATATCATAATTTCCATTTCCTTGTTATTTTTCCATATTTATCCCGTTGAATTTATCAGAATTTTGATGGATTTTCAGAGGTACACTTTTAGTGTATAATTTCGGGTCCGTCAAATCATATTCATGTGCGCACATTTCCATTTCAGAGAGCACACTCCCGGAAACCTCATCCTTACAGCGGGATTACCAGTCCAGGCTAAATCCCCTGCAATATAAACTCATAGAGTATTATCGGGATTACCAGTTCAGGCTAAATCCCCTGCAACGACAATTACTCTAATGAGCTTGGATCTGAATTACCAGTCCAGGCTAAATTCAGACCCTAATTCGGATTACCCGTCTGGGCTAGATCCTTTTTACCGTCAATTCCTTTTTAGAGATCGATCGAATTTTCCTTTCATTCAACTGGGATTTCTTCCTCTTTTATCAAATATATCAATGTTTCATTAATTTTCATACAATGAACATTCAAATCATATTCACATCAATAACATACAATCTCAAGAATTTAAGAATATAATTCGAGTTACACGAACTTACCTTGATACTTGTTTGTAAACAAAAAAATTCTACTAATCCCAAATGTTTTCCTTTCCTTGTAACACCCTGAATTTGAGCCTAGAAGTATTAGGCCTTGAGTGGGGGTCCGTAAGAAGGTTGTATATAGGTATTTAATTGTGCAATGAAATAAAACAATTAAATGTTTGCTTTAGTGGTTAATCGCTTTGAGAAGTGTTGGAGAAATCTTGGGTTCAAACTTGGGCTTTAGGAAAAATTTTGGTATTAAGTGAAAAAAACCTAGATGCTTGGATGAGGGCCTTTTAAATTATTGTGTTAAATAAATGACACAAGGAGCAATGTGGTCTAGTAGAAGTGGCGTAATTAAGGTTTTATAGGAGCCTGGGTTCAATCCTTGGCTCTTGCAATTTATTCTGTTTTTTTTTTAAGGGAACCTGGAGTTTGGCTTTTAGACCTTATAATTAATTGGGGATAAAATATGACACAAAAAGAGCCTGTGGTGAAGTGGCAAGGTGGCGTCATAGAGTTGGCAAGGAGGTCCAGGGTTCGAAACTCATGGCAATCAAAGAGCATTTATTTTGCTAATAGGGGGCGGCAAGAGTTGGTGTTGAATTTAAACTCTAATGTTGGAAGGATCCCACATCAGGAAGCTAACATAAGAGTGGATCTGGTGGCTTTAAATAGAGAGAACCATGAAGAGAGCAGTACCTTTCTTGGTGATCCTTTCGCTTTAAGGCGTGCTTTCGTTTGGGTTGGGCGTCGGCTAAGATTGCTCGGGAGCGGATTAACTCTAGTCTCCTATCGGTGTGTATTTCTCACTACTCTAGTGTAGGATGGCTACTTGGACATGATGGTAGAAAGGGGTCATGTGGGCCCAATGGGCCTACGAGCCCAATTGGATAAGTTGTTTGATTGTGTAGTAAATATTGGACTAGGCTAAGTAAGTGTCATATTTGTGGCTAGATTTGGGCTAAAAGGGCCACACAAGGTGTGGGCCCATTTGGGCTGAGAATGGGCTTTAGGGCTATTCGTATTGTTATCCCTGTTTAGAATACTTTAGTTTATCAATTACAGAAATGCCCTCGACTTGTAAAATTACCAAAGTACCCTCGATTTATAGAATTACTGTTTTACCCTTGATTTACAGAATTACTATTTTACCCTCGATTTACAAAATTACCATTTTACCCTCGATTGTGAAATTACTAAAATACCCCTATAGGGTAGAATTACCAAAATACCCCTAGTTTGTAAAATTACCAAAATACCACTGGTTAGTTTGTGAAATTACCGAAATACCTTCAATTTATAAAATTACCAAAATACCCCTGATTTACAAAATTATAGAAATACCTTTGACTTTCTAAAAATTATAGAAATACCATTGGTTTACAAAATTGCTGAAATACCCTTGGTTTGTAGATTTACCAAAACACCCTTGTAGGATGAAATGACTAAAATACCCCTAATAGGTAAAAAGACCGTAAAGCCCCTGTAGGGTAAAGTGACCGTAATACCCCTGTATGGTAAAATAACGAATATGCCCTTACGTTCCGTATGACTGATGTGCTTAGGATTTACATATATTGATATTGGATTAGTTAAGTTTGAGTGATAGGTGGTGGTTATCGTAGGTGATTGATTTTGGAAACGTTTCAATTTCAACCCATAACAAGTGTGTAATAACCCTTCGAGTAGCTTAGATTAATATTCGCCGAAAAGCCGAAATGCTAAAATTCCGGCATTTCGGGAACTTGTGATTTTGCCTTTGCTTAAAGATGCGATAGATACGATATGATCGGTGTTTGGACCGATGGAGCAGGTAAGTGCGCAATTTTGTGCACGATGGTAAGTTGGGCCTCAATGGGCTGGAATCGAGCCCAATGGGCTTCCGGGCCCATTTGGGTAAAACTGATAGAAAATGGAATCTGGAAAAGTTGCATGTTAACACGATTAGTATTGTTGTAAAATTTGGATTAAGCAGGCTTAGTGGGCTAAATCAGCATTTGTAGGGCCCATTAGGGGTTTTGGGCCTAAAAGCTCGAATTAGATAAAGTGGGTTAAAGATCATTATTTAAACACTCGGAAATATTGATAATTGTTAATGAACATGGAAAACCTTGATATTTGGTAAAATTTTGAAATTACCCTTATAATATGAAAAATAACTGTTTTGCCCTTGTAGGCAAGTGACTGACTTGGACTGTGTGGTTGATGGATTTGATTGTGAATATATGTTGGTGATATGAATGACTTGACTGTGATTGTTTGATTCAAATATGGGCATGACATTCTGCATACATGACAAGTTACATGGGTTGGGTTTTATAAATGGAGGAAGTGCTAAAAGGGCTATGCCCCAGTTTACCAAAAAGGGCTTTGCCCCAGTTTATCAAAAAGGGCTTTGCCCTAGTTATTAAAAGAAGCTAGGCATGATTATATGATAAAGCACTATCTTTGCCAATGGAGAGTTTGGTTGGGTGGGTTGAGTTATTCCCTACATGGTGTGTTGGTTGGTACAGGTGGAGAGTAGCAGATGGTGGGTTGAGTAGTCTCCCCAAATGGGCTCGTATACATTCATTGATATTACATGTGATATTGAAATGGGCCTATGGGCCATACCGCTTACAGTAAAGGCTTCAGCCAGTGATATGGTTTATGAAAAGGCTTCGGCCCAGTATATGTCGAGACTGAATTAGGGCTTAGGCCTATATTGCTACTGTTTAAGGGCTAAGGCCTGCATGCATCTTATTCTTGAATAAGGCTTTGGCCCAGATTGTACTGACACTGTGTTATTCACTGTTTGTTTGTTGTTGGGGATTACACACTGAGTTTTAGTAAACTCACCCCGTTTCTAACTGTGCAGGTAATCCATAAGCTTAGATGGTTTGGAGCTGCGAGGGACTCGGAGATGGCCATACTACTGTTTCTGTTTCTTTTAATTGCAATAAGTAACTGGTTTAATTTTTTTATAAGTTTTATCTTAATTAATATTATTATTTGGTTTTGGGTTGTAATAAGGCCATTTTAATTATTTTTCTAGGATTATTTTATTTTATACCCTATATTTTACTGATAACAATCCAAAATGGGTTAGACTTAGGGTGCGTTTCCAAAATGATAATTGTTTTCAAAATAACGTAACGATACAATTAATCGGTTTATCAAAAATATCTACTTAAATGAATTCCAACTCGTTTTTCTCAAAACCTAACCTCGCACCAAAGTGTGGCAATGGTTGTGGGCGTGTCTAGGATTGGATCCAATCAAGAGCTTGGTACTTAAGCAGCCTTCATGGCTCACCTCCTCTGTTACGGATTCCTACCTGGTGCCCAGCTTCCATTCACTTGGTTAAGCTTAACAAAAGTTGGTTTTAAAGCGCTAAAACGAAACGTGGATTTTTAACTTCAATGTGGCACGTCGGATTTAGCCGTAACGTCTGGGCCGGGTTTGGGGTGTTACATTCGTCGATCTAGCTTCGTATTTGAATCTTCTGGATCTAAATAAATAAATTTAATTATCAATTTAATACATTTCATGTTCATATGCAACATTCTCCATAATTCAACTATTATTATTTATAGTTTATTCAAAGTTTTCTATTTGAGTCATAGTCACTAAATTATTTATAAATCGAACTAAAAAACTCCAAATTAAGATCCGTTAATTTTACCTAAAACTAGACTCATATATCTTATTACCATAAAAGTTTTAGAATTTTTGGTTTAACCAATAAGTAGAGTTTATTCTTTAAATTCACCCCTATTCTGCTATCTGACAGTTCTGACCCTTCTTCACTAAAAATTAATTATCTCTTCATACAGAATTCAAATGATGTTCTAGTTTGTTTATATTAAAAATATACTCATTCAGGATTTTATACATATAAATTTAAGCCCATAATTATTTTTCTTCAATTTTGTATGATTTTTAAAAAATCAGAACAGGGGAACCCAAATTCATTCTGACCTTGTCTCACAAAATTCATTATATCTCAAAAATTAAAAATCTATTGCTTATACTATTTCTTCTATGAGAAACTAGACTCAATAAGATTTAATTATATATTTTTTCATCTTCTAATTCGATTTCTAAAATTTATGGTGATTTTTCAAAGTTAGTCTCTTGATCTTTGTCTAAACTGTTTTTTGTGCAAATTTGTTTATTACCATTTTTCCCTAAGCTTTTAATAAATGATAATTTCGTCCCTACTCAATTAGCCTCTCAATTGAGCTGATTTTTCTCAACTAGTTTACAACCTTTAGGAATCAGAATTTCAGCAATAGACTTTAATTCCAAGCATTTTCACAATTAGGTCCTAAAAATCAATTTCTATTGAAATTACCCAATAAAATAATCTCATAAACAAATTAAAGCTTTAATTTCATTCTATTTCATCATAAACTTACAGCACTCAACCATGGTGACTTTCAATTTCATCCATGAAATCAAAAACTAATGAATTTAATAGTAGGACCTAGTTGTAAAAGTCTTAGAAACACAAAAATTACAAGAAAAAGGCAAGGATTAACTCACTTGATGCAAAAATTATGAAATACCAGCTTAGAGAACCCTCCTATGGCATTTTTAGCTGCTGGAATTGAAGAGAAATGAAGAGAAATCTAGATATTTCCTATTTAGTCCTTGCTTTTTTTAGTTAATTTTGCAAAATTCCAATTTTGCCTTTAATTTATCAATTTTCCTGCTGATTTCATGCTCTTGCCGTCCAGCCATAATAAATTTTGAGTCTAATTGCCTTTTAAATCCTTTCTCATTAGACTCTTAAGCTATTTAATCATTCTAGCAACTTTTACACCTATTACAATTTAGTCCTTTTCATTTAATTGACTACCTAAACATTAAAATTTCCTAACGAAATTTTAATACCACATTACTAACATTTCATAAATATTTATAAAATTATTTTTGACTCGGTTTTAAGAGATAGAGGTCCCGATAGTTTGTTTTTACTCAATTTCTTCAATAATTTCTTTTTCTAACTAACCACTAAATCGGTAAAATTTTTCTATCAATATTTTCAAACGATTTTCCTATCATATCAATTTTCATGCAAAAATATTGAAATAAATTTCTCTTTAAATTGGATTTGTGGTTACGAAACCACTGTTCCGATAACTTTGAATTTAGGCCATTACAACTCTCCCCCCGTTTAAGGATTTTCGTCCTCGAAAATCTTACCAGTAAAGAGATTTGGGTATTGTTTCCTCATTGCCTCCTCTGGTTCCCATATCGCTTCCTCAATCCCGTGCTTTTTCCAAAATACTTTCACTAAATTTATCTTTTTATTTCTAAGCTCTTTTGTCTCTCGTGCCAATATCTTGACCGGTTCTTCACTGTAAGTCATATCCGGTTGAATCTCTACTTCTGTCGGAGAAATAACATGTGAAGGATCTAATCGATATCGTTGTAACATAGATACATGAAAAAAATTATGGATTCTATCAAGTTCCGGTGGTAAAACAATCGATAAACGACCGGTCTAATTCTTTTTATGATTTCATATGGCCCGATAAATCTTGGACTCAGTTTACCCTTTTGACCGAATTGGAGGACTTTCTTCCAAGGAGACACTTTCAGGAATACCTTGTCACTAACTTGAAATTCAATCTCTTTTCTTTTAAGGTCGGCATATGATTTTTGACGATTGGAAGCTGCTTTTAGACTATCTCGAATAACCTTTACTTTTTCTTCTGTTTCCCGGATCAAATCAACCCCATGTATCTTTCTTTCACTGAGCTCTGTCCAATATGTTCTACATTTTCTACCATACAAAGCTTCATACGGAGCCATTTTAATACTTGACTGATAATTATTATTGTAAGCAAATTCAATCAAAGGTAGATACCTCTCCTAATTACCTTCAAACTCTAGTATACAACATCGGAGCATATCTTCCAATACTTGAATTACACGCTCAGATTGACCATCCGTCTCGAGGATGAAATGCGATCTTGAAATATAACGAGTACCCAAGGCTTCTTGCAATTTGTCCCAGAAACGAGACGTAAATCGAGGATCTCTATCTGATATAATGGAGACAGGCACTCCATGTAGCCTGACAATCTCAAATATGTACAATTCAGCTAGTTTATCTAAAGAATAATCCATACGTACCGGAATAAAGTGAGCTGACTTTGTTAATCGGTCAACAATCACCCAAATAGCATCTTTTTTCCTCGGAGACAAAGGTAACCCCGATACAAAATCTATAGTGATTCTTTCCCATTTCCATTCTGGTATAGTAATTGGCTGAAGTAACCCCGAAGGTACTTGATGTTTAGCTTTAACTTGCTGACATATTAAACACCTTGATACAAACTCAGAGATATCACGTTTCATTCCTGACCACTAGTACATCTTTTTCAGATCATTATACATTTTATTACTCCCCGGATGTATAGACATAGTACCGCTGTGAGCCTCGCGTAGAATCTTTTGTATGAGCTCTTGATTCTGAGGTACACATACCCTACCTCTGAAAAATAAATAACCATCAGAATCAATCTGAAATTCAGAATCATTACCTGTCTCACACTGTGCCTGTTTAACTTGTAACTTCTCATCATTCTTCTAAGCTTCACATATTTGCTGTAAAAATGTCGGTTTAGCTCTTAATTCTGCTAGGATTGAACCATCATCAGTCAATGATAACCGGGTATTCATAGCTCGTAAAGCAAACAGAGATTTCCGGCTCAAAGCATCAGCTACAACATTAGCCTTACCCGGATGGTAATCAATAATCAGATCATAGTCCTTTATCAGTTCAAGCCACCTGCGCTGTCTCAAATTCAAATCTTTTTGTGTCATCAAATATTTCAAGCTTTTATGATCAGTATAATATAACATTTCTCATCGTACAAGTAATGCCGCCATATCTTCAACGCAAATACAATAGCAGCTAATTCAAGATCATGTACTGGGTAATTTCTTTCATGTGGTTTAAGTTGTCTTGAAGCATAGGCTATTACTTTACCTTCTTGCATTAAGACACAACCTAAACCATTTAATGAGGCATCACTATAAATAAAAAATTCCTTACCCGATTCAGGCTGCACTAATACAGGTGCTTTCGTTAGTAGATCTTTCAATCGGTTGAAACTCTGCTGACATTCATCAGTCCACTCGAACTTTACATCTTTCTGCAATAATCGAGTCATCAGAGAAGCTATCATAGAGAATCCCTGTACAAATCTCCAATAATAACTAGTTAAACCCAAGAAACTTCTAACTTCAGATACATTCTTTGGTGGATTCCAATTGACAATAGCTGAGATTTTACTTGGATCTACCCTGATGCCTTCGGCAGATACAATGTGTCCAAGAAAACCCACTTCTCGGAGCCAAAATTCACATTTACTGAATTTGGCATATAACTGCTTCTCTCGTAGAATTTGCAACACAATTCTCAAATGTTCTGCATGTTCTTCTTCATCCCGAGAATAAACCAAAATATCATCAATGAATTCTACTACAAATCTATCTAAGTACGGTCTGAATATCCGGTTCATCAAATCCATGAATACTGCAGGTGCAATAGTTAGCCCAAACAGCATAACCAGAAACTCATAATGCCCGTACCTGGTTCTAAAGGCTATTTTTGGCACATCTGACTCCTTTACCTGTAGCTGATAATAACCCGATCGAAGATCAATCTTTGAAAACACAGTAGCACCTTTCAGCTGTTCAAATAAATCATAAATCCGAGGTAACGGGTACTTATTCTTTATGGTTACTTTATTAAGCTGTCGGTAGTCAATACACAATCTCAAAGACCCGTCTTTTTTTTTCACTAACAGAACCGGAGCACCCCAAGGTGATTGACTTGGTCGAATAAAACCCCTATCAACAAGCTCTTGCAACTGTGTCTTTAACTCTTTTAATTCTGTAGGAGCCATTCGATACGGAGCTATGGAAATCAAAGTAGTTCTCTGAATCAAATCTATAGAAAATTCCACTTCTCTTTCTGGTGGATATCCTGGT
Source organism: Gossypium arboreum (assembly GCF_025698485.1). NCBI lineage: Eukaryota > Viridiplantae > Streptophyta > Magnoliopsida > Malvales > Malvaceae > Gossypium > Gossypium arboreum. The sequence continues at coordinate 114,172,397 of NC_069080.1, read as the reverse complement.
AATTCTTCTGGAAACATATCGGAAAATTCACATACCACTAGAACTGCCTGTATTTTTTACCCAGATACTTTGGTGTCGAGTACATAAGCCAAGTAAGCATCATACCCCTTTTTGACATACCTTTGTGCTGCCATTACTGAAACCATATCAGATAACCCCTCTGTTTGATTAGATTTAACCCAGAGCAACTCACCATTCTGACATTTTAGCACAATATATTTTTGTCTACAATTTACTACCGCATCATGCTGGGTTAACCAATCCATGCCCAATATCATGTCAAATTCATCAAATGGTAGTAACATCAAATCAGCCGGGAAACAATAACCTCTTACCATCGGTGGACAATTTTTACAAATTTTATCCACCAACACAGACTGGCCCAGGGGGTTCGAGACTTTAACCACAAATTCAGTAGGTTCAACAGATAATTTTTTAACAATTGCAAGTTTAACACATATATATGAATGCGTAGAACCAGGATCAATCAATGCAGTAATATCAGTATCGAGTAAAGAAAATGTACCAGTAATAATATCAGATGCTGAGGCATCTTCTCTGGCACGGATCGCATATGTCCTAGCAGGTGCTCTTGCTTCAGACCTGCCTGTAATATCTTTCGTAGCTCCTCGGCTTCGATATCTGTTCAGCTTCTTTTTCACCCCTTTCTAGACAATCTCTGAGGAAATGGTCAAAGGAACCACATCGGTAACAAGCCCCGCTCTTTAATCGACATTCACTAAAATGAGCTTTATTATAGTACTGGCATCTCGGCTTAGGAGTTTCAACACTGCCAACACTAGTACTGATGGAGTAGAAGGTCTTGGATTAGTGCGTTGAGAATCTCGCTCTCTGCCTAAATTTCCAGTGGCTGAGGTAAAACGATCCCGATATTTCTTCAATTTCTTTGAAGCAGAAAACTAGAATTTTCTCATCGGTCTTTTACTAAAAATTCGAGCTTCCCTCCCAGCCTGTTTCTTTACTTTGCTCAATTCTTCTGCTTTATAAGCTCTCTCTGCCAATGTACCAAAATCTCAAATTTCAAGAATTTTGATTAATAGCTTAATGTCTTCATTCAACCCTTCTTCGAATCGTTTGCATATTTCAGCTTCTGACTGTACCCATTCTCGAGCATATTTACTTAATCGAACAAATTCTCTTTCATACTCAGATACCGATCTATTGCCCTATTTCAGCTCAAGAAATTCTTTTCTTTTCTTGTAACACCCCGAACCCGAGACAATCGCCGGTGTCGGACACGAGGGGTTAACAAGCCAAGTTCACATGTTTTGCCCACCAATTTGACATTTCCAGTCAGGCTGGAAAACTGCATCACCGTCGCCTTAAAAATCATATCTCGAGTTTCAAAACTCGGAAACTGGTTTCGTTAATTTTCCCTGAATTTAGACTCATATATCCATCCATGGATTTATTTCTAGAATTTTTGGTCGGGCCAATTGGTACAGTTTATTAGTTAAAGTCACCCATGTTACAGGGATCGACTGCTCTGACCTTCGCGCGGTATAACTTGAATATCTCTCTGTACAGGGCTTTAATGCTGGTGAAGTTTGTTTCTAATGAAACTAGACTAAAAATGGAATCTGTACATATAAGGTATGTCTCCTAATTCTTTCTGGATAATTTATAGTAAATTTTTAAAGTTGCGACAGGGGACCCAGAAACCGTTCTGGCCCTGTCTCACAATAGCTTTAATATCTCTTAACATGTAACTCCTATGACCATTTCGTTTCTTCCATATGAAAATAGACTCATCAAGGTTCATTTACATAGCTTATTCACTATTTAATACCATTCCTAAAAATTTTGGTGATTTTTCACATTCACGTTACTGCAGCTGGCAGCATCTGTTTTAAGGTAGGTCTTACCTATTTTGTAGTCTCCATGAACCAACTAGTCTTGCCTTACATAGGTCCACATATGATCATTTTAACCATGCCAATGGCTGATCATGTGACCAACATTCCCATTTCCAATTCATAGTCACATCATGACACCATATATATATATATACAAACCGCAAATAGTTTAAGTTGATACTTCACTATTACGAGCCATTTTCGCATGGCCGTATACATATACATCATAACATATTTAAACCAACAAGGGTAGTCCTATACATGCCATTTCAAGTTCAACCAAGAATTTATACCAAAATGGGGGCTTGATAGTGTGGATGACTTCGACTTCAACGATCCCGAATCCGATTGCTATCGAGCGAAATCTAGAAAACTGAGAGCCAAAGCAGCGGAGTAAGCATTTTATGCTTAGTAAGTGTCAAGGAATATAATCAACTCTAATTACAGCAATACATTCACATAGTTAAATGCATCATTTCATTAGTGCACATTCACATAATCATACTTACTTCACCATCCCAACTCTTATGTTCATACACAAATAACGGCTTCATTAAGGCCGATAACTCGTTCCATCATAGGAGCGGATATTCACACGCTCTTACTCCTAGCGCGCAAAGCACACACCGCACTTACCTTGTCATTGGGAAATTTCACAAGTGCATTAGCTGAAATTTTCCAGCAAGCTTATAATTTTCAAATCACATACCTTGAGTTTAACCGGATGTCGCTACTCGATCAATCGCCTTGGGACATAGCCGGTTATGGTAACCCGCACCAAGGCCTACGGACTTAACCCGGATATCACGATTTGCACGAATGCCTTGGTCTTAGCCGGATAGAATGACTCGCACGAATGCCTTGGTCTTAGCCGGATGTAGCCACTAGCACAATTGCCTTGGTCTTAACCGGTTATAATTTCCAGCATAATTGTCTTGAGGCTTAGCCCGGATATCATTCAATTTCTCATGCACACATACATCAATAATCATTGGACATACATATTTATTTTCGTTACTAAGGCTCAAATACAATTATAATCACTAACATAATCGCCTTCGGGACTTAGCCGGGTATCATTCAATACTCATACACACATAAATCAATAATCAATACATCCATATTTCATTCCACATAATTCAAGTAAGGTCACTTCTTGAGGACTTACCTCGGATGTTGTCGAACGGCTTTTACGGCTATTCGATTACTTTTTCCTTCCCCTTGTCCAATTGTGGCCCTCTTAGCTCTTGAGCTAATTCAAACAAATTCAATTTATCAAAACCTCATTGTGCTAGCTTATGGCCGAATATGACAAGGAATTTAAATGGTCATATGGCCACCCTTTAGCTTGAATACACAATGGTCATGCACATTTTATACTACATCAAGCAATTCAATACAATTTATTCGAGCATCAAGGAAAAGCTAAGGCCTTCAATAGGCTACCCAAGGCCGAATATACTTGTCCATGTTGAGGCCAATTATGCACTTAATACCACACAAAAACAGCATGCATTTTACTAGTTAATGCTTTGCATATTGTAGCTCAAAACTTACAATATAGCATCAAGCACTCATATGTGTGCTAGGCTGAATGTGCTTACAATTTCACAATTATTCTTCAACATCTTCTTCTTTAAACAAACTTATTCATCACTTCCTTCATAACCAAAACATCATGTGCAAACATATATATACATATATGAGCATGGCGAATTTCAAGGTGTCCATAGCCATCCAAAACACAAATTTTAACTAACATGCAAGAAGCATGAACCATGCTCATGAATGCATCATGGCGAATATGACAATCATGCTCCTTTTCAACTTCAATCATGATAAAACAAAAGAAAGCTCAAAATCTTACTCAAGAGTAGACAATCCATCATTGCATGCATCATCATCAAGCTTCACACTTAGCATGCAATGGCTTTATCACCATAACAACTTTGGCCAAATACCATTTCCATGGCTTAACAAAGATTTGAGCCATGGCTAACATGCACATCAAGTTAGCAACCAAAACATGCATGAAACTCCTAACACAACCTCATACATACCTTAATCTTGATGCAAACTTAGCCAAATCTCCTTCTAGATCTCTTCCAAACCAAGCATGAAGCAAAATCCTCCTTACGCCTTAGTTTTGGCTCAAAGAAAGGATGAACAAAATTTTTTCTTTCCTTCTCTACAACTCACGGCAATGGGGGGATTACCACACTCACACACATTTTTTTTCATTTTTTATCACCCATACACCTTTGTTTATTATTTCACCCTAATGCACCAACAAAACATGTTTCATGACATGTTTAGCCCATCCTCCTTGTCATGGCCGGCCACCACCTATAAAGGGGAATTTGACATGCAAGTCCATTATTTTGCATGCATGCTTTAATTAGTCATCACACATTTCCCTATCATACTTTCAAAGTTCATTACTAAGTCCTTTCTTGTGGAATTCACCCTTATAACACTAAATCAATCATCATAAAATGTCATACATGAGCACACACATATTATAGGCATCAAAATAAATTTTTAATTATTTTTATGCCTCGGTTTTGTGGTCCTGAGACCACCTTCCGACTAGGGTCAATTTTGGGCTGTCACATTTCTGGTCAAGGAACCTCTGGCTGATATATTTCTTTTTAAATTCATTCTTAAAGAACTCCCATGTAATTTCTTCTTTCGGAACAACTGAAACTTTAGTATTCCACCAATGATAAGCTGTGTCTTTTAGCAGTGAAACGACACATTTCAGACATTCTTCTGGTGTACAAGATAATTCCTCCAAAACTCGAGTAGTGTTTTCTAACCAAAATTCAGCCCGTTCGGAATCATCATCAACTGCTACTCAAAATTCTTTGGCCCCATATTTTTGAATTTTATTTACTGGAGCTTTCCCTTTTCTGACAGATTCAGTACTTGTACCTTGTAGGATCTCAGGAACCAATGGAAGAGCAGAAGGGGGAGCTTGAACTTGCTACACTATAGGGTTAGTTCTTAAGGATTGATTAAACCATTCATTCATCATTTGAAAGAAGGCTGTTTTTGCCTCGTCCTCTCGACCCTCTGTCTCGGGCCTTCTACTGCTAGTTTCTTCTCTTTGTACTGAAGCCGGAGCATGACTCCCAGCTTCCTCAGATTGAGCTCGGTCGGATGACATTACTATAAGAAAAACACATTTTAAATGGTCAGGAGATATCACACTATAATAATAATTTAAATGGCATGTATAGCTAATCCCGTATTTGCTACATTGGTCCTAGAACCGGCTAAACCGTAACTCTGATACCAATAAATGTAATACCCCTACCTGTATTCATTGCTGGAATAGGGTACGAAGTATTACCAGAGTTTACAAATTAAATTTTTTTTTAACTTAATATAACCCCTTTATAGATATCTAACCTTCCCTGAAATTTTAAACCAAAAACAATCCACATCAACCAATCCAATTCAACATATTTTCAAGATAAATTCATGCATATTTATAAAATAACGTCATCATATACCCAAAACTAAGTTTGTTAACCATACCAATGGCTAACTCTACATTTATTTCACAGAATCATTTACATTATTAGCTTATACATGCCGTTGATTTCCAAAATAAAGTTTCTTTATATACCGTAATCCTGAGGTTGATAGTGTGATGTGTCTCCGACCAAATTCGACCTCCGAGCTCTTAACACTACAAAACAGGGAAAAAACACTTTGTGCTTAGTAAGCTCATGTAGCAAGAATTATACTTACCTAATATTTTCAATACAATACAATAAACATTCATATATCAATTCAATGCATTATTACCCTAATATGCACAAACTCAACATTCAAGTTAGTACAATAATTTCCATGTACCAATAATATATATCATGATTGATGAGCTCATCAATATCATAATTTCCATTTCCTTGTTATTTTTTCATATTTATCCCGTTGAATTTATCAGAATTTCGATGGATTTTCAGAGGTACACTTTTAGTGTATAATTCTGGGTCCATCAAATCATATTCATGTGCGCACATTTCCATTTCAGAGAGCACACTCCCGTGAACCTTATCCTTACAGCAGGATTACCAGTCCAGGCTAAATCCCCTGCAATATAAACTCATAGAGTATTGTCGAGATTACCAGTTCAGGCTAAACCCCCTGCAACGACAATTACTTTAATGAGCTTGGATCTGAATTACCAGTCCAGACTAAATTCAGACCCTAATTCGGATTACCCATCTGGGCTAAATCTATTTTCCACATATTCTTCGGGAGGGCTATATCAGGATAGGATCACCTGTCTGGGCTAGATCCTTTTTACCGTCAATCCCTTTTTAGAGATCCATCAAATTTTCCTTTCATTCAACCGGGATTTCTTCTTCTTTTATCAAATATATCAACGTTTCATTAATTTTCATACAATGAACATTCAAATCATATTCACATCAATAACATACAATCTCAAGCATTTAAGAAAATAATTCGAGTTACACGAACTTACCTTGATACTTGTTTGCAAACAAAAAAATCTACTAATCCCAAACTTTTTCCTTTCCTCGATCTAGCTTCGTATTTGAATCTTCTGGATCTAAATAAATAAATTTAATTATCAACTTAATACATTTCATGTTCATATGCAACATTCTCCATAATTCAACTATTATTATTTATAGTTTATTCAAAGTTTTCTATTTGAGTCATAGTCACTAAATTATTTATAAATCGAACTACAATACTCCAAATTAAGATCTGTTAATTTTACTTGAAATTAGACTCATATATATTATAACCATAAAATTTTCAGAATTTTTGGTTTAACCAATAAGTACATTTTATTCTTTAAAGTTACCCCTATTCTGCTTTCGATAGTTTTGACCCTTCTTCTCTAAAATTAATTATCTCTTCATACATGATTAAAATGATGTTATAATTTGTTTATATTAAAATAGACTCATTCTGAATTCTATACATATAAATTTAATCCCATAATTATTTTTATTAAATTTTTATGATTTTTCAAAGTCAAAACAGGGAACCCGAATTCATTCTGACCTTGTCTCACAAAATTCATTATATCTCAAACTTTACAAATCTATTGCTTACACTATTTCTTCTATGAGAAACTAGACTTAATAATCTGTACTTCCATATTTTGTTCATCTTGTAATTCTATTTCTACAATTTATGGTGATTTTTCAAAGTTAGTCTACTATTGCTGTCCAAACTATTTTTGTGCAAGCTGTTTATTACCATTTTTCCCTTAAGCTTTTAATAAATGATAATTTCGTCCCTACTCAATTAGCCTCTCATTTGAGCTGATTTTTCTCAATTGAGCTGATTTTTCTCAACTAGTTTACAACCTTTAGGAATCATAATTTCAGCAATAGACTTTAATTCCAAGCATTTTCACAATTAGGTCCTAAAAATCAATTTCTATTGAAATTACCTAATAAAATCATCTCATAAACAAATTAAAGCTTTAATTTCATTCTATTTCATCATAAACTTACATCACTCAACCATGGTGACTTTCAATTTCATCCATGAAATCAAAAACTAATGAATTTAATAGTAGGACCTAGTTGTAAAAGTCTTAGAAACACAAAAATTACAAGAAAAAGGCAAGGATTAACTCACTTGGTGCAAATCTTATGAAATACCAGCTTAGAGAACCCTCCTATGGCATTTTTAGCTACTGGAATTGAAGAGAAATGAAGACAAATCTAGATATTTCCTATTTAGTCCTAGCTTTATTTATTTAGTTAATTTTGCAAAATTTCAATTTTGCACTTAATTTATCAATTTTCATGCTGATTTCATGCCCTTGCCATCCAGCCGTAATAAATTTTGGGTCTAATTGCCTTTTAAAGCTTTTCTCATTAGACTCTTAAGCTATTTAATCATTCTAGCAACTTTTACACCTATTACAATTTAGTCCTTTTCATTTAATTGACTACCTAAACATTAAAATTTCCTAACGAAATTCTAATACCACATTACTAACATTTCATAAATATTTATAAAATTATTTTCGACTCAGTTTTACGAGAAAGGTCACGATACTTTGTTTTTACCCAATTTCTTCAATAATTTCTTTTTCTAACTAACCACTAAATCGGTAAAATTTTTCTATCAATATTTTCATACGATTTTCCTATCATATCAATTTTCATGCAAAAATATTGAAATAAATTTCTCTTTAAATCAGATTTGTGGTTACAAAACCACTGTTCCGATAACTTTGAATTTAGGCCATTACATCATCAAGAATGTCCTCGTAGGCCTCCTCCTCAGTAGATTAGGCGAGACGATATTGGGGAGGGTAGTTTCCTCGGCGCCTCTTAATCATCCTCAAGCTAAGCCTGCTCGAGGTGCCTTGTGGAGACATCTGTCCGATGAGGGTGAAGGATGATTCTTGGGCCGCGGTGTTGAGGAGCCTAAAGTGTCGCGCTGGTCGAGTCACGTAGGGGCCGATAGAGATGACCCCCTTTCTATGCCGCTCTGTCTGGTGTTGAATCGTGAGGACGATGAAATAGGCGAGGTCGATGACGTGCCCGTGCAACATGCACCATAAGAAGTAGGCGTCGTGGGTGTTGACGACTCCAGTGCTCTCACCTCCTTGTAATCGTGTGAGCTAAGATAGCGTGTAAGTACCTCAAGGATGGTGGGAGAACTGATGCCTTGGAGCGGCTAGGATTGTAGGAGGCTACGCCAGGGGCCAAAGTGTGCCAACACTTCGAGGGGGAGAACTGTATATGGCGACTGAGTGTGTCTAAATCATTCTCTTCCTGGAACTCCTCTATATATAGGCCCAGTACAGCACCAAACTCTGGGACGCTTAGCTAGCGGATTAATCCACTTAGGCAAAATTGAACCATGCAGGGATCATCCTAGTTCGTCATTACGGTTTGAAGATTAAATGTTGAGCATAGTTCCATCGTGAGCTCAAGGTATGTGGGCTTAATGATCCCAAAGAATAGCTCCCAAGGGTCAGTGGTTAGGAGGGCTTGAATCGAATCAGCCAACTGGACTTTTTCCACAGCAACCCAGTCGATGCAACAGCCCGCAATCAAAGGTCAGGCCCGAAGTATTTGGAACAGTTCTTCTTGAGGCCCCCGGGGAAATTGAAGGAGAGGGTGACGAATTTTTTGCGGTTGGACCTACGGAAGAGGATGCTCCCTTCCTCTTCTATGAAGTAGGTACAACGGTCTTCTTTTCTCGGGAAGACGACATCGTATACCTATAATTTGTAAAGAAGAATAATAGTAAATACATGAATTTGGAAAGCCATGAATTTAAACTACTAATTTCAGCCAAAATATGAACCAAACTCAACCAACAAAATTCTTTTTGATAACATAATTTCTTGACATTGTAAGGGCATAAGGATGGGCATAATAATGGCATGTGAATGACAAAGGAATGAAGCTTTCCTAACAACCTACATTAACATAAAATACATGATAATTAATCTAATAATGCAGGAAATAATGAACAAAATGAACATAGTATGATAAAAATAGCAATTATTTTAAGAATAAGCATTAAAAATAAGTAGAATAGAGGTGAAAAGAGTAAACAAACACTAGGGGAGAGAGATTGAGCGTAAAAAAAATGAAGTTGGAGACAACGCACGGGCGTGGGAAAGAGGCCGTGTGGAGTTGCAGTGGTTAGGGTTAGGGTTTTTTAATGAGGAAGAAAGTGAATAGTGCAGGGTTTTTATAGATTTTGGGCCACACGGCCAGGGAACACGCCCGTGTTCCCCAATTTTTGCCCGTGGGAATCGCGAATTTTAAATTTGGGCGCTTCTGACATTTTGTACATGCCCGTGTTTCTTGGGCGTGTGGGTGCACACGGCCGTGTCTGACGTTGTTCGCTTCTCCCACGCCTGTGTATGCAATTTCCGCGCCCGTGTCTGGCATTGTTCGCTTCTCTCACGCTTGTGTATGCAAGCCCCACGCCTGTGTCTATCTAACAGCTTCGACCACGGGTACTAGACACGAGCGTGTCGCACGCCCGTGCTAGTTTTTCAGTTTCAACCACGGGTCTTCCACAGGGGCGTGTCGTACGCCCGTATTGTTTTGGTAGGCTCGGCCACGGCCATGTCGCACGGTCGTGGCTTTTTATCGTAGTCCACGTTGGGGAATTCCTTGCCTTGTTTTCACACGGCCATAAGCACGCCCGTGTGCTTGGCCATGTCTCTGTGGAAAAATTATATAAAAGAGCTCCATTAGTAAGTTAGATATTGAAGACTAAATTTTGCACGAAGTTAATACGGTTAGTGCTCGGGTTTCCTCTCGAGAGGCGCTAATTTATAGTCTAAACTTGACTTACCTCTCCCTTGAATGATCATGGTGGTTCAAGGAGTTTATACTCCTCATTACTGCTATCAATCTTAAAATAAGGTTTTAAACAAGTATTGTTTACCTTAAAAGTGTCGAACTTGGGATGACTCACCTCCACCGTACCGAATGGAAAAATGCTAAGTACCGTAAGAGGGATTTCTTCATTCTGCGTGGTAGTGAAAATGTGGGGGTCTGCGCATGTAACACCCCGTACCCGAGACCGTTGCCGGAGTCGGACACGAGGGGTTTGCAGACTTAAATCATTTACTCTCACAGTCCATTTAAAATTTTTCCAGACAACTGGCTAACTTCGTCACTGTCACCTTAAAAATCATAACTTGAGTTCCACAACTCGAAAATCAGTTTTGTAATTTTTCCCTAAAACTAGACTCATATATCCATCTACAGATTGTTTTCTAGAATTTTTGGTATGGCCAATTAGTACAATTTATTAGTTAAAGTCTCCCCTGTTACAGGGTGGGACTACACTGACCTGCATGCATTACGACTTGGATATCTCCCTGTACAGGGCTTCAATACTGATGCCGTTTGTTTCTATAGAAACTAGACTCAAAAAGGAATCTATAAATATATGGCATGACTTCTAAATGTCTCTGGTTAATTTATAATGAATTTCCAAAGTCAGATTAGGGGATCTAGAAACTGTTCTGGCCCTGTCTCACGAAAGCTTTAACATCTCATAATATACTATTTATATGAACGTTTTGTTACTTTCCTTTGAAAATAGATTCCTTAAGATTCGATTACATAATTTATTCACTATTTAATTCCATTCCTACTATTTTTAGTGATTTTCCACATCCACATCACTGCTGCTGCCAGCATCTATTTTTAAGGTAAACTTTACCTATTTCATGATCCTCTATGGATCAACTAGAGTTTGTCATACATATACCAAAAGTGATCATGAATAACCATTCCCATGGCTGACCGTTACCAACATTTCCATACCTCTTGACAGACAACATACAAAACGATTATAATGCTATGATCAAAGTATATTTAAGCCATTTTCGCATGGCTATCCAAATTTACACAAAACCGAAGGGTTCATGACCAACAACAAAAGGGTGGTCCTATACATGCCATTTCAAAGTTCAACCAAAAGTATACCAAAAGGAGCTTTGATAGTGTGGGCGACTTCGACTTCAAAATCTCGAGTCCGATAGTGAAGAACCAAAATCTATAAAAGAGAATTAAATAAGCAGAGTAAGCATTAAATGCTTAGTAAGTTTTGAGCAAAGAATTTAAGCACATCTAAAGTATAGCATTCATATAACTAAACGGATAATTCCATATATACATATTCTCAAATCATTCCTACTTCACATGCCAACCCCTATATTTATACATAAGGGATCATCTTAGCCAAATACTAGGAAGCTCATTACTCGATCGAGCGAATATTATTCAAGGAATCAACTATTCCAATGCACATACTGAAACAACCTCGTTGTTGGGATTTTAAGCGTATTAACTGAAATTTTACAGCAAGATTGGTCATTCCCGAATCACGTACCTTGAAATTTAACCGGATATAGCTACTGTTCAAATGCCTTGGGACATAGCCGGTTATAGTAACTCGCATAAATGCCTTGGGACTTAACCCGGATTTAGTAACTCGCATTAAATGCCTTGGCTTAGCCCGAATTAGTAACTCGCACAAATGCCTTGGATCTTAGTCCGGATATAGCCACTTAGCACAAAGCCTTCGGGACTTAGCCCGGACATCATTCGAGTAACCATGCACATTTATCAATAAATCATGACACATCCATATTTCATTTTCATTAGCAAAGCTCAAACACAAGACACTTATAACACTTGCAATTTCGGCTCATTAGCCACATACAAAGAGCATGATCTAATCAAACCATAATCTAAGTTCCATTACTCGAAAACTTACCTCGGATGTGGTCGAACAATTTAATGGCTATTCGATAACTTTTCCTTTCCTTTATCCAATTGTGGTCCTCTAAGCTCTTGAGCTAATTCAAACAAATTTAACTTATTAAAGTCTCATTATGCTAGCTTATGGCGAATATGACAAGGAGTTTAATAGGTCATATGGCCACCCTTTAGCTCAAATACACAATGGTCATGCGCATTTTAATCACATTAAGCAATTTAACACAATTCATTTGAACATCAAAGAGAAGCTCAAGGTACTTAGCCCATATATACATTAGACATTAGAGTCACATATGTACGAAATCACGAATCGAATTCAACATATTAGCTAATATTCCCCTTAGCCGAATTTTCTAAGTCAAGATAAAGCCATCAATATGCTTACCTATGGCCGAACATACACATCAACTTATGTACTCATTCATGTGGCCGAACATACACATCTATGCTAAGGCCGATTGCAACACTTAATACATTCTACAAGTATGGTCACTTGTATTGACTAAACACCATTTTGTTTCAATTTCAAAACTTGGCTAGTACACATATATACACTATTAAAGCATCCTCTCCCTTTCCATCAATTCAACACATGCATTACTCATTAATATACAAAATTATATTCGGCCTTGGCACACAACTTGCTAGCTGATTCTTCTCCATATATCAACTAATGCACATATGTGCTCATTTGTTAGACTCTACTTCATCTAACAACAACCATATTTTTCCTCTACTTTCTACCATGGCCGAATGCATCACAACACCATACCATTTCGATTTTGGTCATGGTTAAACAAAGAACTTAATGTCTTACTCAAAAAAAAATGCTAAAAAGAAGATTCAAGGGTCATCAATCCACCATCACATGCATCATTACAAAGCTTCATTTTTAACATGTAAATGACATCAACACCAAGCAAGAATGATGCATCCATGGCCGAGTGTCATTTCCATCACCTAGCAAGATTTAGACCATGGGCTAGGTAGAACTCAAGCTACCAACTAAAACATGCATGCATCTCATGGAACCTCATCAAACATACCTTAGCCTAGTGACATGCATGGCCGAACCTCTTCAACCCTTCTTCTTCCTTTCTCCTTTCAATTCGGCCAAGAAGAACCAAAGAACACAACTTGTTTTTCTTTCTTCCTTAGAACATTCGGCCAAGAGAAATGAAGAAAGATGGACACTTTTTTTTTGTTTTCTTTCTTACATTCACGGCAATGGGGAGGGGGAGATACAATCACACACCTTCTTTTCTTTTTTCCATTTCTTTATTACCCATACTCCTTATTTTATTGTTCCTAACATACATCACTAACATAACATGTTTGTGACATGTTTCCACTCATAGCATGGCCGGCCACTAGCTCAAATATTGGGCAATTTGACATGCAAACCCACCATTTCTATAACATGCATTAATAGGCCACTTTACATTTGCCTAGCACATTTCTAAATTTTCTCACATAAGTCCTATTTACTAAAATTCACTTACAATTAACAAAATTCAAACATGAAATTTTCACACATGCATAAGTACATATAATGAGTGTCAACTAGGACGGTTAATTTTTTTTTATGACTCGGTTTAGTGGTCCCGAAACCACTTTCCGACTAGGGTCAATTTAGGGCTGTCACAACTCTCCCCCACTTAAGAAATTTTCGTCCCCAAAAATCTTATCGGTAAATAGGTTTGGGTATCGCTCTTTCATAGAGTTCTCGGGTTCCCAAGTAGCTTCTTCGATTCCATGTTTGAGCCAGAACACTTTTACTAACGGAACCCTTTTGTTTCGCAACTCTTTCACTTCATGAGCTAGGATGCGAATTGGTTCTTCTTCATAACTCATATCGGGTTGAATTTCAACCTCTGATGGATTAATTACGTGTGATGGATCAGATCTATAACGTCGAAGCATCGAAACATGAAAGACGTCGTGAATCTTTTCAAGTTCAGGGGGCAAAATCAATCTATACGCAACTGGACCGACTCGTTCGGATATCTCATATGGCCCGATGAACCTCAGACTCAGTTTGCCCTTACGGCCGAATCTGAGTATCTTTTTCCAAGGTGAGACCTTAAGAAACACTTTGTCTCCCACCTGATACTCAATATCTCTTCGTTTTAAATCCGCATACGACTTCTGACGATCTGATGCTGCCTTCAGACTTTCATGAATTATTCTTACTTTCTGTTCAGCATCTTTAATCAAATCCACTCCGAAAATTTTACTCTCACCGAGCTCGATCTAAAACAATGGCGTACGGCATTTACGCCCGTACAAAGCCTCGTAAGGTGCCATCTTAATACTTGATTGAAAACTATTGTTGTAAGCGAATTCAATCAAAGGCAAATACCGCTCCCACGAACCACTAAACTCGAGGATGCAACATCTCAACATGTCCTCAAGTATCTGAATTATCTGCTCGGATTGACCATCGGTTTGTGGATGAAAAACGGTGCTAAAATGCAGCTTGGTACCCAAAGCTTCTTGCAATTTCTTCCAAAATCACGAGGTGAATCTCGGATCTCTATCCGACACGATAGAAATAGGTACCCCGTGTAATCTCACAATCTGAGAAATATACAATTCAGCTAGTTTATCTAATGAAAAATCCATACGTACGGGGATAAAGTGAGCCGACTTAGTCAGTCTATCCACAACAACCCAAATCGCATTTTTCTTACTTGCCGATACTGGCAACCCAGATACGAAATCCATCGTGACTCGATCCCATTTCTATTCAGGTATCATGATTGGCTGGAGTAAACCCGTAGGCACTTGATGTTCCGCCTTTACTTGCTGACATATTAAACACTTCGAAACAAAACCGGAAATGTCTCGTTTCATACCATGCCACAAAAACTGGCGTCTCAGATCGTTGTACATTTTCGTACTCCCCGGGTGAATTGACATTCGGCTACAATGAGCTTCGTTCAGAATCATCGAAATGAGTTCTGAATTTCTTGGAACACACAACCGACTTCTGAACCTCAAACAATCGTCATCATCAATTTGAAATTTGGATTCCATATTCGGAACACATTCAGCCCGTTTTGCAACCAATTCATCGTCGACTTTCTGAGCTTCACGAATTTGATGAATCAATAATGGTTTGGCCTTTAATTCAGCTACTACCACATTGTCGGGTAGAACAGACAAGTGTACATTCATTACTTGCAAAGTAAACAGTGATTTCCAGCTTAAGGCGTCCGCAACCACATTAGCCTTTCTCGGGTGATAATCAATGACCAGCTCATAATCTTTTAACAACTCAAGCCAACGCCTTTGTCACAGATTCAAGTCTCTTTGAGTCATCAAATATTTGAGACTTTTGTGATCCGAAAATACATGGCACTTCTCACCAAATAAGTAATGTCGCCATATTTTCAAAGCGAATACGATGGCGACTAATTCGAGATCATGGGTCGGATAATTTTTCTCATGTGGCTTTAATTGTCTCGACGATAGGCCACAACTCGACCTTCTTGCATCAATACGCAACCTAACCCAAGTAGGAGGCGTCACTATAGATGACAAACTCTTTGCCCGATTCGGGTTGCACTAAAATTGAGCTTCAGTCAAATAAGTTTTCATTGATCAAAACTTTTCGACATTTTTCCGTCCATTCGAACTTAACATCCTTTTGAAGTAGTTTCGTCATGGGTGTGGCTATCATCGAGAAACCTTTTACAAACCGTCGGTAGTAACTGGCAAGTCCCAAAAAGCTCCGAACCTTAGTAATATTTCTCGAAGGCTTCCAGTTAAGTATGGCTGAAATTTTGCCCGGGTCAACTCGAATACCCGATGCGGATACCACATGGCCCAAGAAGCTAACCTCTCTTAACCAGAACTCACACTTACTAAACTTAGCATATAACTGCTTATCCCATAAAATTTGCAACACTAATCTCGGTGCTCAAAGATGTTCGGTCTCATCTCTTGAATAGACCAAGATGTCGCCAATGAACACAACTACGAATGGTCCAAATCATCGCCTAAAGATCCGATTCATCAAATCCATAATATCTGTAGGGCATTAGTGAGCCCAAATGGCATCACTAAGAACTCGTAGTGGTCAGATCTCGCTCAAAGCGGTTTTGGGTATATCCGAATCTTGAATTCGCAATGGTAATACCCCGATCTCAAATCTATCTTTGAAAACACCGAGGCTCCTTTAGTTGATCAAACAAATCATCTATACGTGCAACGGATATTTATTCTTTATCGTCACTTTATTCAAATTGACGATAGTCAATGCACAACCTCATGGTTCCGTCCTTCTTTTCACAAACAATACTGGTGCACCCCAAGGTGAGAAACTTGGTCGAGCGAAACCTCTATCCGTCAACTCTTGCAACCGAGCTTTCAATTCTTTTAACTCGCTTGGTGCCATAGGATCTGAGCTATTGAAATTGGCGTAGTCCGTGTACAAGCTCAATACCAAACTCTACTTCCGAACAGTGGTAAACCCGTAATTCTTGGGAAAAACATCCGGTATTCACAAACCACCGCACAGATTCGGGTTTCTTTTCCAATTCTTTATCATCAAGTACATAAGCAAGGTATGCTTCGCACCCCTTTCTTACATATTTCTGGGCCAACATTGCTGATATTACAGCTGGCAACCCCTTTAAGTCCGTAGACTCAACTCAGATTATCTCGTTATTTGCGCACCTCAAATCAATAGTCTTGCTTTTGCAATTCACAATCGCATCATGCACGGTCAACCAATCCAAACCAAGAATAACATCAAATTCATCAAACGGCAAAAGCATCAAGTCCGCCGGAAAACAGGAACCTCGAATTACTAGGGGGCATCTCTTACACACTTTGTCGACGAGCACGTAACGACCCAAGGGGTTTGACACCCGAATTACGAACTCAGTAGACTCAATAGGTAACGTCTTACTGGATGCTAAGGTTTCGCATATATAAGAATGAGTAGAACCAGGGTCAATCAAAGCAATCACATTAGTATCAAAGAGAGTAAAAGTACCAGTAATAACATCTGGCGAGGAAGCATCCTCGCGTGCACGTATAGCATAAGCCCTATCTGGTCGTAGCATCTCTAGATCCTCTTTGACCACCACTAGCATTTCCCGTGTTTCTAGATGGTCTACCTTGAGCAGTGGTAGCACTCGGTTTCCCACTCTGATTTACATTCTGTTCAGACAATCTCGGGCAATCTTTGATAAAGTGGTCAACTGACCCGCACTTGTAACAGGAGCGATCATGGAATCTACAACTTCCAGAATGCCATTTGCCACAATACTGGCACTCTGTTCTATCTTGACGATCATTTCCCACACTGGCGACCGAAGTGACTCGTGCACTCGCAGGGGGTCGATCGCGATCTCGTCTAGAAAAGCCCGAAGTGTCTCTAGACATGCCTAAGCCATCTCTAATTTTCTTCGATGACTGTGGGAAGGGCTTCCCCGAATACCTCTTATGAAACTCTCTTGCTCTCGCCTCAGCTTTGCTTTTCTCCATACTGAGCTCCTCGGCTTTGCAAGCTCGCTCGACAAGTGCCATAAATTCTCGGATTTCCAAAATGCCAACATACAGCTTTATATCATCATTCAATCCATCCTCGAAACGTTTACACATTACGGCTTCTGAGGAAATGCATTCTCGCATGTCTGGCTAAGCCTTACAAACTTTCGTTCATAGTCGGTAACCGACATGGAACCTGTTTAAGTTCAAGAAATTCCTTCCGCTTTTGATCCATAAATCTCGATCGATATACTTTTTCCAAACTCGGTTTGGAAAAACTCCCAAGTTACTTGCTCTCTAGGCACAACAGAAGTCAACGATTCCACCAATAGTAGGCGTAATCACGTAGTAAGGAGATAGTACACTTTAGGCACTCATCGGTGTGCAAGATAGCTCATCGAGTACCGGATAGTGTTGTCCAACCAAAATTCAGCTTGCTCGGCATCATCATTGTCTGTAGCCTTAAATTCGGTAGCCCCATGTTTTCGGATTCTATCAATGGGGCTTATTTGACCTTATTTGGTCAATTACCGGAGGTATTGTAGGGCGGGGTGGTATTTGTCGGGAATGGAGGTTGTGGAACAGCCGTAATAGTTCGAATGTATTGGTTGAACCAATCATTCATCACGCTATAGAAAGCTTCTCTAGCTTCATCATTCGGATTACTAGCATTAGGTTGAGAGTCCGCGGTCTTTGTCCCTTGTCGGGAGCAGCGCTACACTCTCAAGATCATCACTACCGCTTCGGTCGGGATCGGGATCCATTACTATAAATAAACACATTTGTAAATGTCAGAAATCACCACACTATCAAATAATCACATAAAATGGCATGTATAGCTAAACCCAACGCATTACGGTAGTCCTAGAATCGACTAAACCGTAGCTGTGATACCAATTTAATTGTAACACCCCGTACCCGAGACCGTTGCCGGAGTCGGACACGAGGGGTTTGCAGACTTAAATCATTTACTCTCACAGTCCATTTAAAATTTTTCCAGACAACTGGCTAACTGCGTCACTATCACCTTAAAAATCATAACATGAGTTCCACAACTCGAAAATCAGTTTCGTAATTTTTCCCCGAAACTAGATTCATATATCCCTCTACATTATTTTTTCTAGAATTTTTGGTCGGGCCAATTAGTACATTTTATTAGTTAAAGTCTCCCCTGTTACAGGGTGTGACTACACTGACCTGCATGCATTACGACTTGGATATCTCCCTGTACAGGGATTCAATACTGATGCCGTTTGTTTCTATAGAAACTAGACTCAAAAAGGAATCTATAAATATATGGCATGACTTCTAAATGTCTCTGGTTAATTTATAATGAATTTCCAAAGTCAGATCAGGGGATCCAGAAACTGTTCTGGCCCTGTCTCACGAAAGCTTTAACATCTCGTAATATACTGTTCATATGAATGTTTCGTTACTTTCCTTTGAAAATAGATTCCTTAAGGTTTGATTACATAATTTATTCACTATTTAATTCCATTCATACTATTTTTAGTGATTTTCCACATCCACATCACTGCTGCTGCCAGCATCTATTTTTAAGGTAAACTTTACCTATTTCATGATCCTCCATGGATCAACTAGAGTTTGTCATACATATACCAAAAGTGATCATGAATAACCATTCCCATGGCTAACCGTTACCAACATTTCCATACCTCTCGACGGAAAACATACAAAACGATTATAATGCTATGATCAAAGTATATTTAAGCCATTTTCGCATGGCTATCCAAATTTACACAAAACCGAAGGGGTCATGACCAACAACAAAAGGGTGGTCCTATACATGCCATTTCAAAGTTCAACCAAAAGTATACCAAAAGGAGCTTTGATAGTGTGGGCGACTTCGACTTCAAAATCCCGAGTCCGATAGCTGAAGAACCAAAATCTATAAAACAGAGAATTAAATAAATGGAGTAAGCATTAAATGCTTAGTAAGTTTTGAGCAAAGAATTTAAGCACATCTAAAGTATAGCATTCATATAACCAAATGGATAATTCCATATATACACATTCTCAAATCATTCCTACTTCACATGCCAACCCCTATATTCATACATAAGGGATCATCTTAGCCAAATACGGAAGCTCATTACTCGATCGGCGAATATTATTCAAGGAATCAACTATTCCAATGCACATACGAAACATACCTCATTGTTGGGATTTTACAAGCGTATTAACTGAAATTTTACAGCAAGATTGGTCATTCGCGAATCACGTACCTTCGGAATTTAACCGGATATAGCTACTCGTTCAAATGCCTTGGGACATAGCCCGGTTATAGTAACTCGCATAAATGCCTTCGGACTTAACCCGGATTTAGTAACTTCGCACAAATGCCTTCGGGCTTAGCCCGGAATTAGTAACTCGCACAAATGCCTTCGGATCTTAGTCCGGATATAGCCACTTAGCACAAAGCCTTCGGGACTTAGCCCGGACATCATTCGAGTAACCATGCACATTTATCAGTAAATCATGACACATCCGTATTTCATTTTCATTAGCAAAGCTCAAACACAAGACACTTATAACACTTGCAATTTCGGCTCATTAGCCACATACAAAGAGCATGATCTAATCAAACCATAATCTAAGTTCCATTACTCGAAAACTTACCTCGGTACGTGGTTGAACGATTTTGGCTATTCGATAACTTTTTCCTTTCCTTTATCCAATTGTGGTCCTCTAAGCTCTTGAGCTAATTCAAACAAATTTAACTTATTAAAGTCTCATTATGCTAGCTTATGGCCGAATATGACAAGGAGTTTAATAGGTCATATGGCCACCCTTTAGCTCAAATACACAATGGTCATGCGCATTTTTAATTACATTAAGCAATTTAACACAATTCATTTGAACATCAAAAGAGAAGCTCAAGGTACTTAGCCCATATATACATTAGACATTAGAGTCACATATGTACGAAATCACGAATCGAATTCAACATATTAGCTAATATTCCCCTTAGCCAATTTTCTAAGTCAAGATAAAGCCATCAATATGCTTACCTATGGCCGAACATACACATCAACTTATGTACTCATTCATGTGGTAGAACATACACATCTATGCTAAGGCCGATTGCAACACTTAATACATTCTACAAGTATGGTCACTTGTATTGACTAAACACCATTTTGTTTCAAGTTCAAAACTTGGCTAGCACACATATATACACTATTAAAGCATCCTCTCCCTTTCCATCAATTCAACACATGCATTACTCATTAATATACAAAATTATATTCGGCCTTGGCACACAACTTGCTAGCCGATTCTTCTCCATATATCAACTAATGCACATATGTGCTCATTTGTTAGACTCTACTTCATCTAACAACAACCATATTTTTCCTCTACTTTCTACCATGGCCGAATGCATCACAACACCATACCATTTCGATTTTGGTCATGGTTAAATAAAGAACTTAATGTCTCACTCAAAAAAAAAATGCTAAAAAGAAGATTCAAGAGTCATCAATCCACCATCACATGCATCATTACAAAGCTTCATTTTTAGCATGTAAATGACATCAACACCAAGCAAGAATGATGCATCCATGGCCGAGTGTCATTTCCATCACCTAGCAAGATTTAGACCATGGGCTAGGTAAAACTCAAGCTACCAACTAAAACATGCATGCATCTCATGGAACCTCATCAAACATACCTTAGCCTAGTTACATGCATGGCCGAACCTCTTCAACCCTTCTTCTTCCTTCCTCCTTTCAATTCGGCCAAGAAGAACCAAAGAACACAACTTGTTTTTCTTTCTTCCTTAGAACATTCGGCCAAGAGAAATGAAGAAAGATGGACACTTTTTTTTTGTTTTCTTTCTTACATTCACGGCAATAGGGAGGGGGAGATACAATCACACACCTTCTTTTCTTTTTTCCATTTCTTTATTACCCATACTCCTTATTTTATTGTTCCTAACATACATCACTAACATAACATGTTTGTGACATGTTTCCACTCATAGCATGGCCGGCCACTAGCTCAAATATTGGGCAATTTGACATGCAAACCCACCATTTCTATAACATGCATTAATAGGCCACTTTACATTTGCCTAGCACATTTCTAAATTTTCTCACATAAGTCCTATTTACTAAAATTCACTTACAATTAACAAAATTCAAACATGAAATTTTCACACATGCATAAGTACATATAATGAGCGTCAACTAGGATGGTTAATTATTTTTTTATGACTCGGTTTGGTGGTCCCGAAACCACTTTCCGACTAGGGTCAATTTAGGGCTGTCACAGCGCATCTAATAAGACTTTATCACCAACCTTAAGTTGACCTGGAGAAGTATCAAGCTCATTTTGGCATAGTTTTGGTTTTCGTGTGTTCTCGGTTTATGCGTTCGCCATTCATCTAGCTTCTCTATTTGTAGTCTTCGTTCTTCATGAATAGATCCTCTACTATTGTTTGAGAGTGGCTCATGTATTTCCTTCAGACTTGTCTCCTACAAAGTGGGTTGTATCATGTGGTCAGTTTTAATAGAATGGTTTAGACGATTACCTTCACTTTCCGACGTGTTGTCAGAATTGCGAGTTTGAAGGGTGAGTGTTTCGTCTCCTACGCGAAGCGTGAGCTCACCTGTGCCAACATCAATAATTGTTTTAGCAGTTGCTAAAAAGGGCCTTCCTAGGATTAAAGGAGTATTGCTATCTTCCTTTATGTCTAAAACAATGAAGTCAATAGGAAATATAAATTTATCGATTTTTACTAGCACATCTTCAATAATACCCTTAGGAAATCTTATAGTTTTATCTACTAATTGAATGCTCATCCTAGTCTGTTTGGGTTTCCCAAGACCTAGTTGCTTAAACATTTTATAAGGCATGACGTTGATACTAGCCCTTAAATCAGCTAATTCATTATTAACATCTAAACTACCAATTAAGCAAGGAATCGTAAAACTCCCTGGATCTTTTAGTTTGTTCGGTACCTTATTTTTCAGAATAGCTGAGTACACTGCGTTTAGCTCCACATGCGACGCCTCGTCCAACTTTTGCTTATTTCCTAAAAGTTCTTTTAAAAAATTCATTACGTTTGGCATCTGCGATAGAGCTTTAATAAACGGTAAGTTAATATGTAATTTTTTTAAGAGTTTAAGGAATTTACCAAATTGTTCATCTGAGCGGTCTTTCCTTGTCGCGTTGGGGTATGGTATACGAGGTTTATATTCAACATTCACCGATTTGTTTGTATTTTGATCTACCTTACCTTGACCTTTGCTTACCACAGTTTCTTGCCTCGATTCTGGTTCAGGCTCACCAACTCCTTCGTCATCTTGAATATTAATCGCGTTGAGCTGTTCCCTTGGATTAGGTTCGGTATTACTTGGCAAGCTGCCTTGTGGTCATTCGGAGAGATTAGTTTGGAAAGCTGGCCTATCTAAGTTTCGAGCCCTTGGACGCTTGTTGATTTTTAAGTGTTGTCTCAGTGTTCTAGAAATGAGTTTCTGACACCGATATAAACTTTGAGAGCATCTCTTCAAGGTTCGGCTTCTTTTCCTATTGGTAAGGTGGTTGTTGGTAGCCTAGAGGTGGTCTCTGATTTCCTTGGCCGCCCCACGAGAAATTGGGATGGTTCCTCCAACCTACATTGTAAGTGTTACTATATGGATTATTTTGAGGTCGAGGATTATTACCCATGTAATTTAATTGCTCGTTATCCATGTTGTGGCCATATGGTTGTTATTCCGAATGGCTTGTTCCACCGCTACTTGCTTCGCACTGCATTACTGGGTGAACCTGTGAAAAACTAAGAAAACCATCAATCTTTTTATTTAAGAGTTCTACCTGATTATATAGCATGGTGACTGAATCAACGTTATACACGCAGGCTATTTTCATTGGCTTTGTCCTCATGACTTGCCACTTGTAATAGCCCAAAATTGGGTCTAGTTGGAACAGAGGTTTCGGGACCACAAAATCCAAGATAGAAATAATTATTTTATGATTATTTTGAGGTCTATGATATGATTGCATGATTGTGTGAAAATTTCGTGAAGAAATTCTATGATAAAGTGCTCAATTTGAAGTTAGGGACTAAATTGAATAAGTTGCAAAACTTTCATTCTAGAAGTTTCTAGTATGAAATTGATTTGAAATATTAATTAGGAGGTCTTAAATAGAAATTTAACCAATTTCTAAGTGATGGACAAAAATTGGACATAGATGGAATTTTTGAAAGTTTAGTAAGGAAGGGCATTTTGGTCATTTGGTAATTAAAAGAAATAAAAAAGGAAAATAAAGCCAAAATTGACTCATCTTTCTCATGGAGGCCGAAATTAGCATGGGGGAAGCCATGGCTAGGGTTTTCAAGCTTTTCAAGCTCAACAATAAGTCCGTTATAACCCCGTTTTTCAAGTTCTTTATGTTTTTGGAATCCCGGTAATTTGATTAAGCTTATTCTAGCAATAATTTAAGCTAGGGTTCATATTTGGAAAAATACCCATAGGTGAAATGTGTTTATTTTGCTATTTTATAATAGAATATGAGGTTTTAAATTATGTTAGACAACTTGTGCTACTCGATTTTGAGTGAAAATGAGTAAAAGGGCTTAATCGATAAAAATACCTAATAGTCATAAGTAAATGTTAGAGTGAGAATTTGATGTTGCCATAGAATGGAAAAGTGATCAGCATGTCATAAAATATAAGAATAAGGGATGAAGTTTAATTCCCGAGCCTAGGGGAAAAAGTGTAAATATGCAAAAGTTTAGGGGCAAAATTGTAATTTTTCCAAAGTTTGAGCTAAGGACTGTTTTGAATATTACATTAATTAAATAAGTAAAATATGATGTTTTAGATCCCCGAAAAATGAGATTTGAACCTAGAATGAGAGAAAAATCGAAAATTAGGAAAGTTGGTAAAATGGCCGTTTTAGTATCGAGGTAAGTTCATATGTATAATAAGCATTAATTTATGCATGTTTCAATGTAAAATTGATATATTTATTATAATTTCCGAGGTGTTGAAAGTATGTAAGTTGGTATGATAATAATACTGACAATAATCTTTGTAATTTATATTTGAAAGTTAAATTTAGTGAATTAATTGAATTATATTAAATTAAATGATTATGGTGCCAATTTTATGAATTGATTTAAAATATGTCTATGGTACATGAAGTGCATTGAATTATCATACATAAATGTGATTTCTATGATTATGGATATTATGGGAAATTGTAAGTTCATATGATTTTTAATAAGGCAATGTGTAATTTAATGTTATTGCCTTGATATTAAATGAGATGTAAGTTTATATGTAAGTAATACATCAATATTACTTGTATTATAATATTTTATAATAATATTAGAAATATGTTTATGGAAAATTACTTGATTGGTGAAATTGTTGGAAAAGAGAGAGAAATCTCGGTTGAACCTTCGGAAAGATTAGATGATACAAATAGTATGTAGCTAGGTCACATGTATGGTACTGAGTGCACATCATGTGTACAAGAGAGCTACAAGACATTATGATGTAGCTAGGTCACATGGGTGATACTATGTGTACACCATGTAGACAAGAGAGCTACGGGATATATGTAGCTAAGTCGCATGCGTGGTTCCAGGTGAAGGACACCATGTAGACAAGAGAGCTACGAGATAAATTGGCTAGGTCACATGGGTGGTACTGAGTGTTCACCATGTGTACAAGAGAGCCGAACTATATGATGGGTGGAGCTATGTGCTGAAACCACCAAGTATCGAGGATTGATCCAAAGTGTTCAACAGGAGACTCTCTATGTATTACTTTGTGAGTTTTGTGATGAATAAGTGCAGGAACTTGATTATGTGAATGATGTGTTCATTAAGTGACCAGGATGTGGTGAGGTTATAAACAAGTAAGTTATACATGAGGATGATTTTATGGTGACCTTGTGATCATGGGCCTATACTTGTGATGTATGAAATGTGGTGAAAATGATTTGTGATATGTATGTTAAAATGAGGTTAATACAAAGAAAGTGTCAAAGAGTGAATTAGCAATAAAACTGTTTTGGACAGTAGCAGTGACGTGCTTTTGAAAAATCACCAAAACTAGTAGAAATTGAATCAGAGACTGAATGATAAAATTAAAGCTTAATAAGTCTATTTTCATATAAAAGAAACATAGCAAGAAAAGGAGTTCTATATTTTGAGATATTTATATTTTTGTGAGACTGGTTCAGAATGATTACATGATCCCCTGTTCTGAATTTGGAAAATCACAAAATTTTTGATAAAAATAATTTGAGTCTTAAACTTATATTTTTAAAATCCCTAATGAGTCTATTTTCAAGATAAATCAACAAGAACATTATCCAAGTTCTGTACTGTGAGATAATTAATTTTTAGTGAAGAGAGGTCAGAACTGTCAGAAAGTGAAATAGGGGAAATTTTAATGAATAAAATGTACTAATTGGATAAACCAAAAATTATGAAAATTTTATGGTGGAAATATATGTGAGTCTAGTTTTAGGGGAAATTTACGGATCTTAATTTGGAGCTCTGTATCTCAAATTATAAATAAGTAAGTTACTATGACTCGTGTGGACAGTTTGATGTGAGCATTTATTAGTAAATTGTGAAATCGTACTTACAAGAATGCTATATACATTAAGGATGTGGAATGGAGAGGAGGAGGAGGAAAATAAATATATGTGGAATACATGGAAACTATGGTATATGAAATATTGATATAATGAAATAAATGATATGTGTTTATAAGAAAACAGAACGAGAATGATATGTATCATGACATGTATATATATATATATATGACTAGTCTTAATGTAATGCTTGTTGGGTATGGAGTTGAATTGAAATGTTTCAGCCAAACATGTTATTTTGCGTATCTGAATTGTGGTATTTTATAAAGATATGATCTAGTTTTAAATATGAATTCTTGATGATTAAGCTGAAGATATTTGGTAAGATGATAATCTTGGTATAAATGTATAAGTGGTACTACAATAAACAAGGTAAAATGAGTATGAGATACACATGTATGATGACATACAAATGCTATGTTTATGGTCTAATTGAGAATATTTAATCATTAAATGAATACCATGTTATATGCTTTTATTTTGTATAAGTGTGTAAGAGATTAAGGTTGACCAAAGCTTAGCCTAGGTATATTCCACACAAGCGGAGACACGACCATGTGTCTCAGCCGTGTATGGAACACCACTTTAGGACTTGGGCGTGTGGAGCCTTAAAGCATGAAATTTCTAAGATTTTCATAAGTTTTTGGTTTAGTCCCGAACCCTTTCTAATGTATGTTTTGGGCTTTGTAGACTCAAATAAGGGACTATGTGTAAGTGAATGAACGTTTTGAAATATGAATGAAATTTTATGGCCCGTATTTTAGTTTAATGTTTGTATGTTTGTCCGATAACGCCTCATACCTTATCCCAGCCTCAGGTACGGGTAAGGGGTGTTACACCACTGATAGTTATTTAGTGACATCTCTTCGATAAACTTATAGGCATCTTCAGGTGTTTTATTATTGATGGTTCCGTCAGCAGCTGCATCAACCATTTGCGGAGTCGAAGGATTCAAACCATTGTGGAATGTTTGTACTTGGAGCCAAAGCGGTAACCCGTGGTGAGGGAACCTTCTCAGTAAGTCCTTGTATCTCTCCCATGCATCGTAGAGTGTTTCTAAATCCATCTGCACAAAAGAAGAGATATCATTACGTAACTTAGCCGTTTTAGCCGGCGAAAAATATTTTAGTAAAAATTTTTTGGTCATTTGTTCCCAAGTAGTAATTGACCCTTGTGGTAACGAGTTCAACCACTGTTTAGCTTTGTTCTTTAATGAAAAGGGAAACAACCGAAGACGTATGGCATCATCAGAAATGCCATTGATTTTAAATGTATTGCAAAATTCCAGAAAGTTTGCTAAGTGAGCGTTGGGATCTTCATCCTGAAAACCATCAAACTGAACAAATTGCTGTATCATTTGAATAGTGTTAGGTTTCAGTTCAAAAGTATTTGCAGCTACAATAGGTCTAACTATGCTAGATTCAATTCCTATTAAATAAGGTTTAGCATAATCATACATAGTGCGTGGAGCCGGATTTTGATTAGCCACAATTGTAAGAGGTAGCTGATTGTCTTGGTTTTCAGCCATCTCTTCGATAGGGGGTTGAGTATCGTCTCCTTGCTCGTTCTCTGTGTATCGTAAGCTTCACCTTATTTCTCTTTGATTTCTGTGAAATGTACGATCAATTTCTTCGTCAAAAAGTAAGGGTCCTGACGGGTTTCTTCTAGTCATAAACTATAAAAACCTGCCAAGAGAAAGAAAAAGTAGGTCAATAAATAATAATATTAATTAAATTAAATTAAATTGCAAGAAAAATAAATGGCTAAAGTAATAAAAATTGAGCGTTCCTAATATTTTAGTTCCCCGGTAACGGCGCCAAAAACTTGATCGCGTGATTTTGTGATAGGTTTTAAATATTTATAGTTACTCGTTCTTGACCTAACTATTATCGCGATGTAGGGAAGTGTACCTATCGAACAGTAGTATAGTTTTAGTAAGACCAGATTGTCGAACCCAAAGGAACTAAAAGTACTTATAGTGATTGTCTTTTTATTATCTAGCCTAAAGAATAAAGAGGTTTTTTCTTTAATTAACTAATTATCTAGACTATGAACGCACAAAGAAAAGAATTAGGGAATTGCTTTTGAGGAAAATCGATTGACTTAAGACAATACCTAAGGAAAAATCTACCTAGACTTCACTTGTTATTCTGGCTCCAAATCGGACGATTTATTCATTCAACTTGTTCCGTAGAGATCCCTAAGTTATGTTATTATCCCTATTCAAGACTGATAACCTCTAATCCCTAGATTAAATAACCGAGACTTTTCTCTAATTAACACTCTAGGGTTGCATTAACTCGGTCTATGGATCCCCTTATTAGGTTTCACCCTAATCCGGCAAAATCTTGTCACCCTATTTCTAGGCGCACAATCAACTCCGCTTAATTATCACAAATGTACTCTTAGACAGGGTCTATTCCTCCTCTGAATAAGAGCTTATCTTGAATCAGTATCCTGAGATATCAAAACAAGAATTAAGAACACATAATTAAGAACAAGTTAAATAGTTATCATACGATTCAGATAATAATAACAAGATTTGTCTTAGTTTTTATTCCCCTTAGGTATTTAGGGGATTTAGTTCATAACTAAATAAGAAAACATCTCAGAATAATAAAGAATTAAACATAAAGTGTAATAGCCCGATTTTGGGCCTAGTCGGAACAATGGTTTCAGTACCACTGTTCTGAGCCAAGAGAAAATTATTTTAGTATTATTTTATGTGTTATAATATAATTTTATAAGTGCATGTAAATTTTGGTAAGTTAATTTTAGCGATTTCTAGTCCAATTTCGAAAAAGGACTAAATCGCGCAAAAGGTAAAAGTTGTGTTTTGATGCCTAAGGTGTTAAATTGCTTTGTGTATTAAATTGGGGGACTTTAAAGTGAAATTAGACCCCTAAATGAAGCATGACCGGTCATGGGGGACAAAAATTGTTGAAAAGTCAAAATTAGGTGAAGTTGATCACCAATTTTGACTAGTTTTGTTATTAACATCAAAAAGAAAAAGCTATCGTTTCCCTCTTCTCCTCCACCAAAACATGAAGCAAAGAAAGGGGTTTTGAAGCTTTGAAATACCAGCCACTTACATCCCTTGCTAGTAAGTGATTTTTTAATTTCTTTCTTGATGATTTTTACATTTTTGAAATCCCTAAAGCCTAAACTTTCAAATGAGGGGTCTAGTTTGCAAAATGATGAAGAGTCTAGGGTTTTTCCATGATAGTAAATGTATTGTTTTCTGTGTTTTTATGGAAGATTATGAGTCCTAGTTGTCTAATAAACAACTTTTGTGAAAGAAATTGCATGAAAACACCTTAAAAAGGGGCTAGTTTGCTAAGTTGTAAGATAAGGTGTTAGTGTGTGTATTAATGATTTTTGTGAGTTTCCATAGTTATGAAAATGGTTCATCTAAGCTTAATGAGTAAAGAAATTGAATAAAAATCATTTTTCGAGCCTAGGGGCAATTTGGTAATTTTGGAAAAATAGAGGGGCAAAATTGTAAATTTTGCCAAAGTGTGTCAATGGACTAATTTGATTAGTACATTGTTTTAATAAGCTAAATGTGATGTTTTAGATGTTGAAAATCGAGATTTGGACTTAGAACGGAAAGAAATCGATTAAGGGATGATTACGTCCTTTTCACCTTTGTGGTATCGAGGTAAGTTCGTATGGTAACAATAATGCAATATCATGCTTGAATTAAAATTCTTTATCGTTATGGCATTAAGTGTATGATCTAAAAAATTAGAAGTTTGTATGAAAGTAATGCTCAATTTCATTATGATGTGCTTAATACTTGATATTGTACGAAATGTGGATGTATGCCTTTATTGGAATTGACTTGTGAGGATTCAATGAAAATGTGATGATATGTGTGCTAGTGTAAGACCATGTTCTGGACATGGCATCGGCACTAACTTGAAACCTTGTATAAGACCATATTCGGGATAAAGCAACGATATGTGGATCCATGTAAGACCATGTGAGGGACATGGCCTTAGGCATTCTATTTGGTGTATGATAATTCCTAACATCCTTTAATGTCTCGAGTGTTCAATGGGTAATGTAATGGATGATGTGATGAAAGCTCTAAGGAGAACATGTTAAAGAAGGTATGATTATATATTTTATCTCGAGTTGGTATAGGTATGTACACTGAGCTTATGAGTAATACCTTGATATGTGATAATCTATGATGTATATAGTAGTTGGAGAATACTATGGAAATGGCATGATTTGGAATAAGTCTTTGATATTTGATGACAATGAGATTATGGGTCCATGTTTATGATGCATAGCTATGTGTTCTTACCATGATAGATGATATGATGTTGTATTAATTTGGTGAACAATAATTGTGAATGAATAAATTAGCGTGGACAGTGTTGGGCTATTGCAGTGGTGTAACTTTGAAAATACACCAAAAATAATATAAAATTAGTTAGAAGCTAAATAAAATATTACAATAAATCTTATTGAGTCTAGTTTCTTATAAAAGAAACCATGTAAGCAAACGAATTTCCTATAATGAAATATTTGAAGTTGCATGGGACAGAGTCAGAATGACTTCGGGATCCCTTACTCTGATTTTAGAAAATCATTATATATTGTACAAAAATGGTTATGAGTTATGATTTATATTCTTATAATCTTTAATGAGTCTAGTTTCAGGATAAATAGACGAGAGCATTGTTCGAGTCCTGATCTATGAGATAATCGAACTTTAATGCAGAAGGGTTTGAACTGTCAGACAGTGAATCAGTGGTAACTTTGAGGAATAAACTGTACTAATTGGCTAAACCAAAAATTCTGAAAAATTTATGGTAGAAATTTAAATGAGTCTAGTTTCAAGGAAAATTAACAGAACTTAATTTGTAGTTTCGTAAATCTAGTTATAAATAATTTAGTGACTATTACTCAGGAAGACAGCTTGTTGTGAACTTGAGAATATGTTGTAAACATTGATAAAACATGTTAATGAGTTGCTTATTGTTTTCATATGAACTTAATAAGCGTAAATCTTACCCCCCTTTTCTTTCCCATGTTCCTTAGGGTTGCCAGGTTAGCTCGAGTAGGAGGCCGTCAGAGATATTATCACACTGTCGAGTTAATGCTATCGACGTAAGTAAATCCTAGTGCTCCGAGTCTATGGCATGTATAGGGTTTTAATGTTGAATATGTGATATTATGATTTAGCCAAAGGTGTTGGCTTGTATTGATAAAGTGTTGTAGCCATGTAAGTTGGCCTATGTTGGCTAATGATGTTGTGGGCCTAAATGTTTATTCATATATATGTATGATACTATCTCTTGTGATGTGGCTTATAGCATTATGCCTAGAGATTGAAATGAGATTCATTGATGAGTTGGTAACTGATTTAAGATTAGGTGATTGGTAAATGGTTAATAATGCCTCATGAATGGTTTGTGGAAATGATTATGCATGCTTAGTGATGCACATAAGGTTTGTGATGTAATGATAGTCATGACTAGTATGTGGTAATGATACGAGCAAATTCTATGATATTTATTGCATAAGAAAATGACTTGAGCATAACATGTTTGTAGATGTTTAAGAGCTCATTTATGCCATGTTGTATGTTATTAGATAAGTATGTGTGCACATGTTGTGAGGGTGACAAATGGCTTGGAAAATAGTCTTGTAATTGTCTACACGGGCATGTGTCTAGATCGTGTGTGACATACGGTCTACCCCCATGGGCGTGTTGTCCAACCGTGTGTCCCCTGCGCCTAAGTTTTTTTTTTCAAGTCAGTATGCATGGCAGTAGCACACCGGCAAGAGACACAACCATGTGTCTCAGCTGTGTGAAGGACACGAGCATAGGACACAGGCGTGTGCCTTGGTCGTGTGGTTTTGGCAGAATGTCTAGGTTTTTGGACACGTGCATGTCCCTAGCAAACGGGCGTGTGCTCTACACCCACACAGGCGTGTGAAGCCTTGATGCAAAAGATTTTTTGAAGTTTTTCATGAGTTCTTGGTTGGGTCTCGAACCACCCCAGATGTATGTTTTGGGCATCGTAAGCCCATATATGGGACAAATTGAATGTGAAAAGAAAAGTTTTAAATTGATTGAAATTTTACGGCACGATTTTTGTGTGATTGATTGAGTTTAAGTTAGGTAGCACCTCGAACCCCGTCTCGGCGTCGGATGCTGGCGAGGGGTGTTACATAAAGAAAACCCAAAACTCCTGAAGGGGAATTGAGGAGAGATCTTCAGTCTTAAGGATGAATCCAGCTTCTGAGATGGATCAATCGGCTTCCTTGGAGTAATTCCTTACTCCATATTCTCCACCTCCATTTTCTTCCTCCTCTAGGGTGTATTTATAGGCTTTGGAATGCCTAGGAGCCCTTAAAATTAGCCTTTTCCGAATTGGACTCAACTTGGACTCGGCAGGGACACGCCTGTGTTCGATTACTTCAGGCCGTGTTTGAGCCTACCAAATTGACGCGGCCGTGTGGTCTGCCCGTGTGAGGAGGTCCAGGCCGTGTTGATTCCGTACTTTGGCCCATTTTCTTCGTTTTTTGCCCGTTTCTCGTTCCTTTCACTCTCTTATGCTCTCCTAAGTATAAAACATGAAATTAAGGCATTAGGAGCATCGAATTCATCAATTCTAATGGGAAATCATCCATAAAATGCATTAAACATGGGGTAAAAATATGTATAATTTACAGTTTATCATGTGTTTTTGGACTAAATTGAATGAAGTTATGTTTGAATGAGTTTAATTTGAATATGTTTAGATCAAGAACAAAGAAATAGAATTTGGATCAAGGGAAAACCAAAGTTACCAATTAGTCGTCCCGTTCAGATTATCGTTGTCCGAGGTAAGTTTATCAGCAAATAGATGTTAATTTTAAATAAATACGAGTTTTATATGCTGAAATGAACTATGTGAAAGTACATATATGTTAGCTGAATCTGTATATGCTTGGGAGCTATGTTTACGAATTCGTTTCGACTAAGTTACGACACCCGAAAGCTCGTACAAACCTTGAGAATAACTAGGATACATATGTCATGACATAGGATTTCTGATATGTGTTCTCGTGTAAGACCATGTCTGGGACATTAGCATCGTATTTGATTTGCGTAAGACCCTGTATGGGACAGTGGAACCGATATGTGATTGCATGTAAGACCACGTATGGGACGTCGGCATTGTACGATATGTATGATATCCGAGTATCCTATTCAATTTCGAACGGTTCAATGGGATAAGTTGTGATCGAATGTGTAAATCGAGCTAAAGTGATCAGGTATGTGATATTGGATTATCTATTTGAAAATAAGGTAAGTTGGTTATTTTATATATGATGGAAATGAAACATGATGCTAATGTAAATATATGTGTATTAGTGAATTATATTCGGCCACATGTTATGAATAAGTATGTGATATTAAAGTTAGATTCATTAGTATTTGCATATGAGTGTGTTGACATTCGGTTATAAAATGATACTATGGTTTTGAAATTGAATGATACTCTGATAATAGATATATGTATATTCGGCCAAGGTAAAATTTATAAATGAAAGTATATGTTGTATATGAAAGTTTAAGCTTGAGATTAAATGTGATTATGTTATTATAAATTGGTTTGATTAAATTGAGTTGATTATGTCATTGAGTTATTTATTTGCTTCTGACTTACTAAGCTATGATAGCTTATTATGTGTGTATGTTTGCGCCTGTTTTATTGATTTTGGAGTCAAATTAAGAGCTCAGGGATTGTCAGCGAAGTTTATCACACTATCGATAGTTTTCGGTACTTTATAAGCTGAATTTTCGAATCTATGGCATGTATAAGCTAGATTATATTTAGATATGTTGGATTTTGGTATGTGTATATATATAAGCCATGTAAAAATGTCTTGTTTATTTTGTTAAGTCTGGTTTCAAGGTTTGATCAAATTATGATTATGTTTGTAATGTTGGTTATATGATTTGGAAATGAGATGTGTAAATGATGAAATATAATCGGCCATGAAAGTAGCTTATTTTGGAAGTATGATTTGTGGTAAATTTTGTATGGTGGTTGATTATAAAATTTGGCTTAAGTGAGATAAATGGTAAATGATGTGTTTTGATATAATAGATATGCTCATATAAGCTAGGTTATATATATATGATAGCTTACCTATTGTTTGTTAAGGTACAGTTTGAAATGTTAAAGTATGAATATGTTTTGTAATTTATTTAATGGTCATTTAGGCACGGTTATAAATGGTACAATTAGTTTTGATTTAAATTGTTTAATTGGTTGAATTATCAAAGAATAAATTTTATGACCAAATATATAGTTAAAAGATTGGCTATGCATCTGTATTTTGGAAATGGTAAAGGGGTGTGTATATTTGGATAACAATAGGTAAAATATACCTTTATGTGCTTATGATATGTTTGTTCATGATTCGGTTATTAAAGGTTAAGTTGTTACGTTAAATGTTTGTGTTTAAAATATGCCATATATATATGGTTTGGCTTGACTTAGTAAATAGTGAAGAAGTGCATATCTATAAATAGTGTTTTTGAAAGGTAGCTAATGAATTATATTTATATGAGTGGATGTCTTAATAAATGATTTGTATATGATATGAAACATACTTGGTTATAAGTTAAGCATTCGATTGCGACGATTCGTTGGTTATAATGATTGAATATTAATTTGGAAATTGTATGAATTATAGAATCGAAGCATGTTAGATTGGTTTAAAATTTTATTAGATGATTAGTATTGAAATGAATGTCTGTTTAATTTGTTCTATGATAGGTAATAACGATGGATACGGGTTAGGGGTGTTACATATACTCTAAGACTGAGGATAATCATGATGAACATCTTAGAGAAGTTCTTGAGATACTCCATGAGAAACAGCTCTACGTTAAGTTCAACAAGTGCAAATTCTAGTTACGGGAGGTAACTTTTCTAGGTCATGTAATTTCTGTTGAGGGGATCCGAGTTGATCCTAAGAAAATCGAGGTTGTGCTTGAGTGGAAACAGCCTAGGAATGTTTCTGAGATCCGCAATTTCCTTGGGCTAGTGGGTTATTATCGAAGATTTGTTGAGGGGTTCTCACTTATTGATGCTCCTCTAACTAAGTTGTTGCGTAAGAATACCCCATATGTCTAGATTGATGAGTAACAATCGAGCTTTGAGAAGCTTAAAACTGTTTTAACTCAGGCTCTTGTTTTGATGCAACCTGAATCCAGTAAAGATTTTGTGGTTTACAATGATGAATCTCATGTTAGTTTGGGTTGTGTTCTAATGCAAGACACTAAGGTAGTGGCTTATGCATTCCAACAGCTTAAGTTACACGAAGGCAACTATCTGACACATGTTATGGAGTTGGCTACGGTTGTTTTCATTTTAAAAATCTAGAGGCACTATTTGTATGTGATTGGTGTATTATTTACACCAATCACAAAAGCCTCAAGTATCTCCTTACTCAGAAGGATTTGAATCTTAGGCAACATAGATGGGTTGAGTTGTTTAAGGACTACGACTGTACTATTGAGTATCATCTCAGTAAGGCCAATATGGTGGCTGATGCTTTTAGTCGT
The DNA here is from genome assembly GCF_025698485.1 of Gossypium arboreum. NCBI lineage: Eukaryota > Viridiplantae > Streptophyta > Magnoliopsida > Malvales > Malvaceae > Gossypium > Gossypium arboreum. The sequence goes on along the minus strand of NC_069080.1, from coordinate 114,136,512 downwards.
AGAGCAATGTCTAATTTAAGGGCAATGTTTGCTTATCTTAGCCTGCTTGATGATGGAAGTCTGTTATTTGAGTTGCAAGTTAAGCCGACTTAGATTAAACAGATTCAGGTTAAATAATTGAAGGATGATTCTTTGGTTCTGCATTTCCATCAGGCTAAGGAAGGAAGTACTTTTGATTTTGGGTTGAAACGTGATTAGGTTTTGTGGTTTTGAGGACAAGTTTATGTACCTAACGACTCTAATTTGAAACAGTCCATTTTGAGGGAAATGCATAGTAACTCTTATGCTTTGCATCCCTTTGGGAATAAGATATATCAGAATCTCCATGAGTTGTATTGGTGGCCTGGTTTGAAATGAGAGGTGACAGATTTCATATCTTGTTGCTTGGCGTGTCAACAAGTTAAGACTAAACACCAATTGCCTTCGGGTTTGCTTCAACCCATTAAGATTCCCCTATGGAAATGGGAACAGGTGACTATTGTCTTCGTTAGTGAGTTGCCCTTAACACCCACTAAGAAGGATTCTGTGTATGTCATTATGGATCGGTTGACAAATTCTACTCATTTCATTTTTGTTAGGACAGACTACTCATTTTAGAAATTGGCCAAGTTATATGTTTCAAAGATCGTGAAACTTCATGGGATTCCAGTCACGATTGTTTATGATAAAAATCCACGTTTCACTTATCAGTTTTAGAGGAAGCTTCAAGAAGCTCTAGGTTTGAGATTAGACTTTAGTACTACATTCCATCCTTAGACCGATGGTCAATTTGAGAGGGTGATTCAAATACTAGAGGATATGATTCGGAATTGTGTGATCGATTTTTGAGGTAGTTAAGAGGAGTTTCTGTCATTAGCTGAGTTCACCTACAATAGCAATTCCTAGTCCAGTATTCAAATGGCACCTTACGAGGCTCTGTATGTAATAGCCTATTTTCGGTGAGATCGGAACAGTAGTTTCAGGACCACAAATTCGAGCTAAAAATAAAATTTTATTTTATGGTTGGTATCATGGTAGAAAGGTCACATGAAAATTTTCATACGAAAATTTTACCGATTGTATGTTTAATTAAGGAAAGGACTAAATTGCATAAAATGTAAAAGTTGGGTTCTAGTAGCTATATGTATCAAATAGCTATGGAATTCAAAACTTAAGGTCCTTATATGGTAATTAGACCATTGAAGAATAGTTAGTAGATATTTTAGTGACTAATCCATGGAAAAATTAGAAAAGTGTAGGGACTAAATTGGAAATCAATAAAATTAATAGATGATAATTAATTAAAAAAGAAAAAATCATCTATTTTCATATCATCTTCTCCAATTTAGGAGAGAGGAAGAAAACTTTTCAAGGTTAATAAGATTCGGAAAGACCAACAACGGAACTAGATCGAGGAAAGAAAAAGGTTTCAGATTAGTTGAAATTCAAATACGAACCATTTTCAAGGTAAGTTTCGTGTAACTTAAATATGTATATTAATATGCTTGAATTGAATTGTATGATTGTGTTGATATGTGTGAGATGATATATACATAATGAAATAGTCCTAAGTTGTGAAATATAGACAAATTGTCATGTTCTGGTTGAATGTTGAATTTCGATAGATTAAGGTGAATTCTTGAAGAAGAATAATACTGCATGTGTTGTAAATAGAATTTAGCCTAGACGGGTAATTCTAATGTAAGAACTCTTGAGCTTATGTTATAGATTGGATTTAGCCTAGAAGGGTAATCCAAATTAAGCTCTCTAGAGCATATACTACGGGTAGGATTTAGCCTAGATTGGTAATCCTGCCGTACAATGTGTGGCTCAAGAGTGTGCCTTTTTATTTTGTACCCTAATGGGTACTTTTGCACAAGTATATTAACCGAATACCCATCGAAATTTCAATAGTTCGATGGAAAAGACTCTTGAAGTGTGGAAAGGTGAAATTAATGGAAGCTTGTAATGTGATGAGCTCATCTATGTTTACTTGATATTTGATCGTGATGATTTGAAGTGTGATAAATTTTACACTTTATGAATGACTGTTCTTGAAACTAACTATTATCATGACAAAGGAAAGCGCACCTTATCGAACAGTAGTATAGTTTATGGCAAGACCGGAGTGTCGAACCCAAAGGAACCAAGAGTACTAGTATTAACTTTCTTTTTATTATCTAGCCTAAAAATAAAGGGTTTGTTTTATCTAAACTAATTACTAAACTAAGAATGGGCAGAAAGTAATTTGGGGAAATAACTTTTGGGAAAACTGAATGATTTGGACAATACCTAAGGGAAAAATCGACCTAGACTTCACTTGTTATTGACTCTGAATCTGACGATCTATTCATTTGACTTGATCCGTAGAAATCCCTAAGTTATATTATTATATCTCTCGAGACTAACAACGTCTAACCCTGGGCTGATTAATTGAAATCTCTTTCTAATTAACTCCCTAGTGTTGCATTAACTCAATCTATGGATTCCCTTATTAGGTTTCACCCTAATTCGGCAAAATCTTGTCACCCTATCTCTAGGCGTGCAATCAACTCCGCTCAATTATGCTAGACCTACTCTTAGACAAGGACTTTTGCTCCTATAAATAAGCACATCAAAACCTGAATCAATATCCTGGAATATCAAAGCAAAAATTTAGAATACATAATTAAGAACAAGTCAAATATTTATCATATAATTCAGACAATAATAACAAGATCCATCTTAGGTTTCATTCCCTTAGGTATTTAGGGGGTTTAGTTCATATTTATGAAAGAAAACATCTCAGAAGAATAATGATAACAAAACATAAAGAAAACCCAAGGACTCTTTAAGGGAATTGAATAGAAATCTTCAGTCTTGAAGGTGAATCCGGCTTCTGAGATGGATCAATCAGCTTTCTTCGAGTAATCCCTTGCCTCCTCTTTCGTGTGTCTCTTTAATCCTCCTCTAGGGTGTTTATATAGGCTTTAGAATGCCTAAGAACCCTCAAAAGTGACCTTTTCCGAATAGGACTAGATTTGGGCTTGATAGGGACACGCCCGTGTGACATGCCCGTGTGCTATTGCTTCAAACTATGTTCGAGTCTGTTGAATAGACACGGGCGTGTAAACTACCCGTGTGAGGAAGTCCAGGCCGTGTTGATTTCCCACGTTGACCTATTTTCTCCGTTTTTAGCCAGTTTCTCGCTCTTTTTACTCTCCTATGCTCACCTAAGTATAAAACATGAAATTAAAGGATTAGGAGCTTCGAATTCACGAAGTCTAAGGATAATTCATCCATAAATGTGCTAAGCATGGGATAAAAATATGTATAAATTATGGTTTATCAATATTTATATGAGGTTATGTGATTAACTTGTTTGATTAAGTGTTTGTGTTTAGGTAAACTCATACAAAATTTATCGAAAGTATGATTATATATGCTCTTGTATTGATAAATATGATTGGCAAGTTTATTTTCCGTTATACGAACTTACTAAGCATAAAATGCTTACTCCGTTTAATTTTCCTTATTTTTTAGTGCTCAAAGCTTTTGAAGGTTAAAAGTCAGTTGAAGCAATCATCACACTATCCACTATCTCATTTTGGTGCAAATAGAAATCTCGTTTGGTATAATGGCATGTATAAACTTATTTGGCTAATGATGGCTTGAATTTTTTTTTCTTTTGTAACCTAGACATTGGAGTGGCTAATGATGGTTTAAGCTTGGCTATTTTGAAGTAATATTTTGGTAATTACATAAGTGTTTATTATGTGTTAGTTGTTGGAATTATGTTAGCATATAAGTTTATGTTAAGAGTAAGTTTATATCCCTTAATACATGAGATAATATCACATGATTGATGGCAAATTTTATGTGAATATGATGTTGGATTGGTGGATATATGCTTGTGAGTTCTGGTGCAGGAAAATGGTAAGTTTTTGGTGATAAATAAAGCGAGGAAATGGCTTTATTTTGTCCGCACAGGTAGACACACGGGCGTGTGTCTTGACCGTGTGTGACACATGACTTGTCCCATAGACATGTGGTCCGATTGTGTGTCCCCTGTAACTTCAAAATGAGAAATAGAATGCTCAGAATTGAGCACACGAGCAAATACACGGGTGTGTTACACGACCATGTGAAAATTGCACCTAAATTTCGAAAATAAAATTCGCCACACAGCCTAGCACACGGGCATATGACTTGGCCGCGTGACTTCAATTTCTTCATGCCGTATAAGTCAGAGAGTTAAATGGGTTAGAGACATGGGCATGTGTAGTCACACGGCCCGACCACACGGGCATGTCCCTAGACCACATGGGTGTGTGAGCCCTACACCTTGGAAAATTTTTGAAATGTCGTGAAAAATTTTATAAGTTTCTGATTAAGTCCCGACTTGATTCTAATGCTCGTATTGGACCTCGAGGGTCTAATTAAAGGACGTTTTGAATGATCTCGGTAAATTAATAGTAATTTACATAAATTATTTGGAAAATGCTCTGAATGTTCTGGTAATACTCTAAAACCCTGTTCCAATGATGGATACGGGTTGGGGGTGTTACATTGTATAGTCGTAAGTGTCGTACTCCGTTGTGTTGGGCTGAGTTGGGTGAACGATGGGTTTTGGGTCCTGAGTTGGTTTTTGAGATTGAAGATAGAGTTAGATTGATTCGTGGTCATCTTAAAGTGACTTCTGATAGACAAAAGTCTTATGCAGACCTGAAAATGAGGGACATCGAGTATTTTGTGGGTGATTATGTTTTCCTTAAGGTATCCCTATGGAAGAAGGTTCTACAATTTGGATGTAAGAACAAGCTGGGCCCTAGGTCCATTTGGTCCTATCAAATTTTAAAACATGTGGGTCCGATTGCCTATCAATTAGAGCTACTTCTAAGGTTGGACCGTATTCATGCTGTGTTCCATGTCTCCATGTTGAGGCGATATCGATCTGACCTATCTCTATAACACCCCTAACCCATATTCGTCTCCGAAATAGGGTTACAGAGCATTACCAGAGTTTACTGAACAAATACAGTTAATTTATTTCATTTACTATTCATATCTAAAACCAATCATATTCAATTGTATTGTCCCTTAATTGGACCCTCAAGGCCCAATTTAAACATTTTAAACAAATTGGGAATAAATCAGGAATTAAGAGAATTTTTTGCAAAATTTTAAATTCTTTCTTAAATAAAAGGGTCACATGCCCGTGTGGGTAGGCCGTGTGGCTCACACGAGCAAATGACACACCTGTGTCCTAGGCCATGAGGGCATTTTATGTAAGGCAGACGGCCATGTCCCAACCCGTGTTCATACCTATGTAACTCTCTACCTTGGGTCACACAACCAACCACACGTTCGTGTGTTAGATTGCATGGACAAATTAATTTTTGAAAATTAGGTGCAAGAATCACACGACCAAGAGACATGCCTATTTGTTGGGCCATTTGTTTCACACAGCTAAGACACACGTCTGTGGCTCTACCCGTGTGACCAATTATAAGCATTCTGTTTCTCAATTTTAAAGATACAAGGGACACACGGCCAAACCACACTCCTGTTCGCATGGCTGTGTGTCACACATGGCTGAGACACATGCCGATTTGTCTACCTGTGTAGACGAAAATAGGCCATTTTCAAGGCCAGTTTTCTCACCCAAGTATACCATCAACCTACAACAACACTTAAATACATTTACCAATCAATTCAAGACTTTAAAACTAAACCAAAACCAATCTTATGCATATTGTATTAGCTCATATGTTCAAGTATTTAAACTTACCAATTTCACACTTAAGTTGTAACGCCCCCTTACCCGAGACCGTCGCCGGAGTCGAACATGAGACATTACTAAACTTACTTTAGCATTTAAACAAGTTCAAACAATTCTTGCAGTATACTGTCCATCTGCATCACAGTCACTAAAAAACTCATATCTCGAGTTACAAAACTCGAAATCTAATTCCGTAAATTTTTCCTGAAACTAGACTCATATATCTACTTACTAATTGTTTTCTAGAATTTTTGTTAGGCTAATTAGTACAATTTATTAGTTAAAGTTTCCCCTATTTCAGTGTTTGACTACTCTAACCTCTGTTTACTACGAATCACTTTTCACTTTGTACAGAATTCATATGACTATGTAGTTTGTTTCTATTAAAAGTATACTCAATAAGGAACCTTTACATATAAAGTGTGAGTCCTAATTGTTTTTACATAATTTATGATGAATTTATAAAGTCAGAACAGGGGATCCAAAAATTGCTCTGACCCTGTTTCACTAAAACGTAAATATCTCATAAAATACAACTCTTTTACTTATTTTGTTTCTTCCACATGAAAACATATTCATTAAGCTTCAATTCCATATTTTATTCATCATCTAATTCTATTTATACTATTTTTAGAGATTTTTTTCAAATTCACGTCATTGCTACTGTATGGCACTGTTTTATAGCCAATTTCACTATTTTATGGTTTTCCATGGATTAGGAAATTCATTAAGCATACATAACACTAAATATAAATTTTGATTAGCCATTCTAATAGCTAATCATCAACAAGCATTTCCACATCACTCATTCACCATATAATAAGATTATATACACAAAAGGATCATAATGCTATACTTGCCATATTCCCAAAATATGCAAACCACTATACCGAGATGATCCGTTGATAGTGTGAATTTGCCTCCGACAGTCTCGATCTCCAAGCTGGCTTGTCAAAACTACAAGGAATGGAAGGGAGGGAGTAAGCATAAATTCTTAGTAAGTTCACATGCAAATAGCAAGTAACATAATCATGCAATCCAACATAAAACATCATTTGCATAAACAACACCAAGACATTCATGTTACATTTGCATTTAATATCTTACTACGATTTCATCATACCAAGTTCTCAACCCGAGGGTTTAAGCACATACCTGTCAACTTTTCTCATTCACCACACTTACCAACATGTCACCTTCGTTTTAGGTATTCTACTTATTCACTTAAGATTCACCCGTTGAACACATTGGAATATAATTCGAATACACGGATTTCATACACGTAAGTGCCATACCCGCAGCTAGATAAACTCAATAGCCTGCGGAAATTATGTAGCCATACTACCATGTGACCCACCCACAAGTGAACTCGACTCAACTCAACGAGTTCGGATGGCTAGTTACATCTCACGAAATCGGACTCAACTCAACGAGCTCGAAACTGAAATATCCTAGTGACATATCACTTGTATTCTAATCTATTCCTAAGGTTCAAATGGGATTTTTCCTCGATCACACATCTTTGCCGTCTTCCACAGAATATCGCAACCGATACTTGATAGCAATTCATATTTAACAAGTAGCACACAAAATTTGCATATTACTCAATAATAACCACAGAGCATAATATTTCATGATATTAATCATCATATCATATAAATAACATTAAATTACTTAAAATGACAATTATGTTACCACATTTACACATGAACTTACCTCTGTACAAAATAAAGAAATTTTGCAATTTAGTCTACAATCTTTTCCTTTCCCCGCAAGGTCGATTCCGCGTCTTTCTTAGTCTAAAATAAAAAATTTAGCTGATTTAATACTCACATTTATCAAAATAGTCCTTAACTCTAACTTTTGCAAAATTACAATTTTGCCCCTAAACTTTTGCATATTTACACTTTTTCCACAAAGCTCCAAAATTAAATTTTTTTTCCAAAATTCTTATGTTTTATGACATGCTGATCGTTTTCCCTTCTATGGAAACATCAAATTCTCACTCTAACATGTAGTTATAAGGATTAGGTATTTTTACCGATTATGTCATTTTACTCGTTTTCACGTAAAATCGTTGAGCAAAAGTTGTTTAACACAATTTCAAGCTTCATATTCTACTAAAAAAACATCAAATTCTACTAAAAAACATCAAAATAAACACATTTCACCTATGGGTATTTTTCCAAATATAAACCCTAGGTTAAATTATTGTTAGAATAAGCTAAATCAAGTTACCGGGACTCCAAAAACGTAAAGAACATTAAAAATAGGGCTTGGAATCACTTACTATGGAGCTTGGGAGCTTAAAACAAACCCTAGATATGGAGAACCCTTGAAGTTTCGTCCTAATGAAGAAGATGGACTTATTTTTCCATCTTTTTCCTTTTTTAATCTTTTAATTACTGAATGACTAAAATACCCTTCATTAAAAACTTTGGTTATTTCTACCTATGTATGTCCATTTTTGTCCTTGAAAACCGAATGGTATAATTACTATTTAAGGACCTCTACTTCAATTATGCTCTTCAATTAAATCCTTTAACATCTAAAACTCATATTTTCAACTTTTGTAATTAAGTCCTAATAGGCAAATTAGACATGCAATTCATGAAATTTTCTATCGATATTCTAACACATGCATCTAATCACTCAATAAATTATAAAAATTAATCGAAATATATTTTTCTACTTCAGAATTGTGGTTTTGAAACCACTATTCCATTTAGGCCCTAATTCGGGATATCAAAACTCTCCCCCCTTTTGGGATTTTCGTCCCCGAAAATCTTACTAGTAAATAGGTGTGGGTATTGATTCCTTATAGTTTCCTCAGGCTCCCATATAGCCTCTTCTACCCCATGCTTTTGCCACAATACTTTCACGAGAGTGATACTTTTATTTCTTAGTTGCTTGACCTCCCGAGCTAAAATCTTAATCGGTTCTTCATTGTAAGTCATATCGGTTGCAACTCGATTTCTATCGGTGAAATTACATGTGAAAGATCCGAACGATACCAACGTAACATAGGTACGTGGAACACATCATGAATCTTCTCTAATTCAGGTGGTAATGCTAACTGATATGCTACCGGTCCAACTCTTTCAATTATCTCATACGGTCCGATAAAACACGGACTCAACTTACCTTTCCGACCAAATCTAAGAACTTTCTTCCATGGAGACACTTTTAAAAATACCTTATCACCGACTTGAAACTTGATTTCTTTTTGTTTCAAATCCGCAGAGGATTTCTATCTATCTGAAGCAGCTTTCAAACAATCTCGAATCACTTTCACTTTTTCTTTGGTTTTTTTCATTAGATCAACTCCGTAAATCTGATTTTCTTTAAGTTTGGCCCAATACAGCAGCGTCCGACACTTGCGACCGTACAATGCTTCATAAGGTGCCATCTTCAAACTCATCTGATAACAATTATTGTAGGCAAATTCTACCAACGGTAAGTATCTTTCCCAACTACCTTGGAATTCCAATACACAACATCTGAGCATGTCTTCAAGAATCTAAATTACTCTCTCTGATTGTCTATCAGTCTGTGGATGGAAGGCAGTGCTTAAATTTAACTTCGTACCTAATCCCTCTTGTAACTTTTGCCAAAATCACGAGGTAAGCCTTGGATCTCTATCCGAAATGATCGACAAAGGTACTTCGTGAAGTCTAACAATCTCACTAATATACAATTCAACCAACTTATCAAGAGAATAATCAGTATGTACCGGAATAAAATGAGCCAATTTAGTCAATCTGTCAACTATTACCCAGATTACATCTTTCTTCCTCGGAGTTAACGGCAACCCTGATACAAAATCCATAGTAATTCGATCCCATTTCCATTCGGGAACCATGATAGACTGAAGTAGTCCCAAAGGCACTTGGTGTTCAGCTTTCACTTGTTGAAAAATTAAGCATTTCGATACAAACTCGGAGATATCTCTTTTCATTCCGTTCCACCAATACATTTTCTTCAAGTCATTGTACATTTTTGTACTGCCCGGGTGAATTGACAAACAACCACTATGTGCTTCGTGCAAGATCTTTTAAATCAACTCATCATTTTTTGGTACACAAATCCGATCTTTAAACATCAACCAACCATCAGAACTGATTCTGAAATCTGATCTTGTATCAGCCTCACATTGCTTCCTCTTGGCTTGCAAATTTTTGTCACTTTTCCAAGCTTCACAAATCTGTTGTAAAAATATCGGTCTTCCTCTCAACTCTGCTAGAATCGAACCATTGTCAGACACCGTCAATTGAGTATTCATAGCTCTCAACCTCTGCCTTTCTCTTTTCTTTAATTAGTTCTTCAGCCTTGCAAGCCTGATCAACAAGTACTACGAACTCTTTCAACTCAAGAATTCCCACAAATACTTTGATGTCTTTATTGAGTCTGTCTTCGAATCGTCTGCACATTTTAGCCACTGAAGGAATATATTCTCTAGCATACTTACTTAATCGAACGAACTCCCTTTCATACTCAGTAACTATCATGTTTCCTTGCTTCAACTCGAGAAACTCTTTACGCTTCTGTTCAACAAATCTTTCACTGATGTATTTCTTCCGAAATTCTTCTTGAAAGAACTCCCAAGTCACTTTCTCTTTCGGTACCACTGAAATCAATGTCTTCTATCAATAATAGGCTGAATCTCTCAACAAGGATATAGCGCATTTCAAGCACTCTTCAAGTGTACAAGACAATTCATCAAATATCCGAATAGAATTCTCAAGCCAAAATTCTACTTTCTTGACATCATCATCAACATTTGCCCTGAATTCTTCAGCCCCTTGCTTGCGAATTCTGTCAACTGGGGTTCTATGAAATTTTATCAGATCCATACCTTGAGGCGTCGGGGGTACTGATTGAGGAATCGGGGGAGGTGGGGGAGGTTGAGCATTCGGGTTCGTACGAATGAACCCGGTGTACCATGCATTCATCATCTGGAGAAAGGCTTTTCAAGCTCCTCCTTCTCCTCCTTGACCAATAGTAGGAGGTCGACTTTCAGTCGGCACCGCCCATTCCGCAGGAGCTAGCGCATTGCTCTCTACATCATTAGCCACAGCTGGATCGGGATCCATTTACTACAAAAAAAATCATTTTAAAGGTCAGGAGTCATCACACTATCACAATATATATATGGAATTTATAGCAAAACCTGTACATACGCCATGTTAGTCCGAGAACCGACTAAACTGTAACTCTGATACCACCAAATGCAACGCCCCCTTATCCGAGACCGTCACCGGAGTCGAGCATGAGACATTACTAAACTTATTTTAGCATTTAAACAAGTTCAAACAATTCTCGTAGTAAATTGTCCATCTGCGTCACAGTCGCTAAAAAAATCATATCTCGAGTTACGAAACTCGAAATCTAATTTCGTAAATTTTTCCTGAAACTAGACTCATATATCTACTTACTAAATGTTTTCTAGAATTTTTGGTTAGGTCAATTAGTACAGTTTATTAGTTAAAGTTTCCCCTATTTTAGTGTTTGACTGCTCTGACCTCTGTTTACTACGAATCACTTTTCTCTTTGTACAGAATTCATAAGACTATGTCATTTGTTTCTATTAAAAGTATATCAATAAGGAACCTATACGTAGAAAGTTTGAGTCCTAATTATTTTTACACAATTTATGTTGAATTTCTAAAGTCAGAACAGGGGATCTAGAAATTGCTCTGACCCTGTTTCACCAAAACGTAAATATCTCAAAAAAGACAACTCTTTTAATTATTTTGTTTTGTCCACATGAAAATATATTCATTAAGCTTAAATTTAATATTTTATTCATCATCTAATTCTATTCATACTATTTTTAGTGATTTTTTTTCAAATTCACGTCATTGATGCTGTATGACATTGTTTTATAGCCAATTTCACTATTTTATGGTTTTCCATGGATTAGGCAATTCATTAAGCATACATAACACTAAATATAAATTTTGATTAGCGATTCCAATAGCTAATCATCAACAAGCATTTCCACATCACTCATTCTCCATATAATAAGATTATATACACAAAAGGATCATAATGCTATACATGCCATATTCCCAAAATATGCAAACCACTATACCGAGATGATCCGTTGATAGAGTGAATATGCCTCCGACAGTCCAGATCTCCAAGCCATCTTGTCAAAACTACAAGGAATGGAAGGGAAGGAGTAAGCATAAATTCTTAGTAAGTTCACATGCAAATAGCAAGTAACATAATCATGCAATCCAACATAAAACATCATTTGCATAAACAACACCAAGAAATTCATGTTACATTTGCATTTAATATCTTACTACGATTTCATCATACCAAGTTCTCAACCCAAGGGTTTAAGCACATACCTGTCAACTTCTCTCATTCACCACACTTACCAACATGTCACCTTCGTTTTAGGCATTCTCCTTATTCACTTAAGATTCACCCGTTGAACACATCAGAATATAATTCGAATACACGGATTTCATGCACGTAAGTGTCATACCCGCAGCTAAACAAACTCAATAGCCTATGGAAATTATGTAGCCATGCTACCATGTAACCCACCCACAAGTGAACTCGGACTCAACTCAATGAGCTCGGGCGTTCGCATCCATAAGTGAACTCAGACTCAACTCAACGAGTTCGGATGGCTAGTTACATCTCACGAACTCGGACTCAACTCAACGAGCTCGAAACTCAAATATGCTAGTGACATGTCACTTGTATTCTAATCTATTCCCAAGGTTCAATCAGGCTTTTTCCTCGATCACACATCTTTTCCATCTTCCACAGAATATGAGAACCGATACTTGATAGCAATTCAATTTAACAAGTAGCACACATAATTTGCATATTACTCAATAATAACCACAAAGCATAATATTTCATGATATTAATCATCATATCTTATAAATAACATTAAATTACTTAAAATGAAAATTATGTTACCACATTTACACATGAACTTACCTCGGTACAAAATAAAGAAATTTTGCAATTTAGTCCACAATCTTTTCCTTTCCCCGATCAAGGTCGATTCCACGTCTTTCTTGGTCTAAAATAAAAAATTTAGCTGATTTAATACTTACATTTATCAAAATAGTCCTTAACTCTAACTTTTGCAAAATTACAATTTTGCCCCTAAACTTTTGCATATTTACACTTTTGCCCCAAAGCTCCAAAATTAATTTTTTTTTCCAAAATTCTAATGTTTTATGACATGCTGATCATTTTTACCGATTATGTAGTTATAAACATTAGGTATTTTTACCGATTATGTCATTTTACTCGTTTTCACGTAAAATCGTTTAGCAAAAGTTATTTAACACAGTTTCAAGCTTCATATTCTAACATAAAACATAAAAATTAACACATTTCACCTATGGGTATTTTTCCAAATATAAACCCTAGGTTAAATTATTGCTAGAATAAGCGAAATCAAGTTACCGGAACTCTAAAAACGTAAAGAACATTAAAAACGGGGCTTGGAATCACTTACTATGGAGCTTGGAAGCTTGAAACAAACCCTAGCTATGGAGAACCCTTGAAATTTCGTCGTAATGAAGAAGATGGACATATTTTTCCATCTTTTTCCTTTTTTTAATCTTTTAATTACCAAATGACTAAAATACCTTTCATTAAAAACTTTGGTTATTTCTACCTAGGTATGTCCATTTTTGTCCATGAAAACCTAATGGTATAATTACCATTTAAGGACCTCTAATTCAGTTATGCTCTTCAATTAAATCCTTTAACATCTAAAACTCATATTTATCAACATTTGTATTTAAGTCCTAATAGGTAAATTAGACATGCAATTCATGAAATTTTCTATCGATATTCTAACACATGCATCTAATCACTCAATAAATTATAAAAATTAATCAAAATAAAATTTTCTACTTCAAAATTGTGGTTTCAAAACCACTATTCCGTTTAGGCCCTAATTCGGGATATCACATATATTCATAGATAAATTTTATCATGTATACTAATTCAAAATTATTCACCTTATAACCATTTCATCGCACATTAAACATGATAAAGTCTTATACAATTACATCAAAATATGCTGAACACTACCGATTCCAATGGCTAGTTACAATCAAAATATTTAATCATTTGATCTATTTTAGCCTATACATGCCATTATACCAAACGTAGATTTGCTATTTGTAGCAAAGTGAGCTGTAAGATAGTGTGATCTTGCTCTGACCCTTTATGTAACACACCAAACCCGGCCCAGACGTTATGGTCGGACCCGACGTGTCACATTAAAGTTTTTAAGAAAACCCATGCCTCTTTAAACGTCCTTCTTAGTGTTTTAAGAGATAGTCTTTGCTAAGTTAATAAAGTGAATGGAAGCTATGCACCAACTAGGTATCCGAAACAGAGGAGGTGAGCCATGAAGGCTGCTTAAGTACCAAGCTCTTGATTGGATCCAATCCTAGACATGCCCACAACCATTGCCACACTTTGGTACGAGGTTAGGTTTTGGAAAAAAATCGAGTTGGAATTCACTTAAGTAGATATTTTTGATAAACCGATTAGTTGTATCATTGCGTTATTTTGAAAACAAGTATCATTTTGAATACGAGCCCTAAGTCTAACCCATTTTGGATTGTTATCAGTAAAGTATAGAGTATAAAATAAAATAATCCCAGAAAAATAATTAAAATGACCTTATTACAACCCAAAACCAAATAATAATAATTAAGATAAAACTTATATAAAAAAAACGGTTACTTATTGCAAAGTTCGAAAGCGATCACTACGGCCACTCTGAATCCCCTCCAGCTCCAAGTCTCCATATCAAGGCTCATCTGCAAGGTTAAGGAAAAGGGTGAGTTTGGAAACTCAGTGTGCAGCAAGCCCCTTTCAGAGCCCAAACTAATATCAACATACTTGGCCTAAGCCCTAATTTAGTCTCGACATATACTGGGCTGAAGCCTTTCGTTTAGTGGTTACTGGGCCGAAGCCTTTTCATAAATCATATCACTGGACCAAAGCCCTTACTGTAAACGGTATGGCCTATAGGCCCATTTCAATATCACATGAAATACCAATGAATGTATGCAAGCCCATTTGGGGAGACTACTCAACCCACCATCCGCTACTCTCCACCCGTACCAACCAAGCTCTCCATGTGGGGAATAACTCAACCCACCCAACCAAACTCTCCACTGGCAGCATAACTACTTTATCATATAACTGGAGGCCTAGCCTCTTTTAATAACTGGGGCAAAGCCCTTTTTGGTGAACTGGGGCAAAGCCTTTTCGCACTTCCTCTATTTATATAAAACCCAACCCATGCATATAATGAGTATATCATAGCATATCATGTGCATCTCATAACATATCATGTGCATATCATGTCATATCATGCATAACAATATCTCATGCATCATATACATAATTAAACCATAGGGGGTATAATGGTCATTTTTACCTAGGGGCAAAATGGTCATTTTTACCTAGGTGCAAAATGGTCATTTTTCATATTATAAGGGTAATTTCGTAATTTTACCAAATATCAGGCTTTTCCATGTTCATTAACAATTATCAATATTTTCGAGTGTTTAAACAATGATCTTTGACCCACCTTATCAAATTCGGGCTTTTGGGCCCAAAACCCCTAATGGGCCCTACGAATGCCGATTTAGCCCACTAAGCCCAGTTAACCCAAATTTTACAACAGTAGTAACCGTGTTAACATGCAACTCTTCCACATTCCATTTTCTATCAATTTTACCCAAATGGGCCTGAAAGTCATTGGGCCTGATTCCAGCCCATTGAGGCCCAACTTACCATCGTGCACAAAATTGCGCTCTTACCTGTTCCATCGATCCAAACATCGATCTTATCATATTTATTGCATCTATAACCAAACACAAAATCACAAGTTCCCGAAATGCCAAAATTTTAATATTTTGGCTTTTTAGCAAATATTAATCTAAGCTACTACAAGGGTTATTACACACCTGTTTTGTGACGTTTGCTAACAAAGTCTCCCACGACAACCTACAATTAATCACCACCAATCTTAGTTTACAATTCATGCTTATCAAACCCAAAATCCACTTTACCATAGTCGGCCAAAGAACCCCTAATAGCCATAGATCACTTACCGTCACAAGGTCCTATGATTCGATCCAAGTTTATCCAAACCGATACTCTAAGCCTTGCTACTCCTCCAAAGTTGTCTATTTCACTACACAAACCATAAAAGTCGAATGAAAAGGCCGAGTGAGGCCTATATCTCAAATCGATAACCTCCCTAAACTATAGGGGGTTTCAGCTTTTCTTAACATTTACAACACTGAACCGATTGGAAATCGAGTACTTACCATAGTCTTCCCTTCTGCACCGTTTAGACCCAAAGTAGACTTAGCCCTCAGCCACCTAGCAGCCTACGAATCCTAGAGGTCTACAGGTTCGGCTATGCCTCTAGAAAACTAAGGTATTTCGGCTTTTAGGACCAAGAAAAAGAAATAGTGTGGTGGCTTTGTATTGGTGTTGCCGTCGGGGACTTTTAGGATTTAGCGGATGAACGGATCGGTCACAACAAATGAAGAGAAAATAAGGATGTTGGTCTAAATGAAATCGGCACAACCAACTTCAAAAGTTTCGGCTCTTGTGGCTATTCGACAAGGGTGATGAAACGAAAGAGGGGTAATAGTTTAGTTTTGGCAAAACAAGAGAAAGAAGAAAAAATGGATGAAATGAGTGGTGATTTCTGCTAGAGAAGAAAAAGAAGAAAAGAAATAACCATATGATGTTTAAACAAAAGAAAACGGCACAACTAAAGCCCCTAATGCCGAAATACTAACCTAAAACCCCTAAGCTGACTTCTCCTCCTTAAATTCCCACTATTTGGCCAACACTAAGCCTCCATCAAAATCCCCAAAAGCTCTCCCCTTATCACTCCTAAATTCATGCATTTGACTGATTGAAACTCTCTCCAACAGAGTTCCATTTGACTTCAACCTCCTGCATGCTCAAGACATAAAAATAACAACACAATTGCCAGCTTAGTGAATCGAACCTTGGCCTTCCCCCAACCACTTACACGCCACTTTTTTAGCTCCTTAGTGGCGTCACTTAACCCCTTTTCCAGGGGCTCTTTTGTGTTACATTTTACACACATCTTTTAATAAGGCCAACTATCCAATGCCCCTAACTCCTTTAGTCCAAAATTCAAAAATTCTACCGGGT
Source organism: Gossypium arboreum (assembly GCF_025698485.1). Lineage (NCBI taxonomy): Eukaryota > Viridiplantae > Streptophyta > Magnoliopsida > Malvales > Malvaceae > Gossypium > Gossypium arboreum. The sequence goes on along the minus strand of NC_069080.1, from coordinate 114,119,561 downwards.
TTTGGCCAACACATGGGCCTTCCATAGGCCCATTTACACACTGCAATTATGAATTTCACAACCAAATACCAAATTTTAAAAAATTTACCAAAGTCTCTAAAATTACGAAAATCCCGAAAATCTGGGTGTTACAACTCTACCCTCCTTAAAGAAATTTCGGCCTCGAAATTTTACCTGATCCAAATAGTTGAGGGTATTATTGACACATCGCCTCCTCTGACTCTCAAGTAGCTTCTTATTTGCCATGGTTTCTCCAAAGTACCTTCACCAATGGAACTAACTTTCTTCTCAACACCTTGACGTCACGATCAAGTATCTGCACAGGTTCTTCTTCGAAAGTCAAATCTGCCTGTACCTTAATTTCTGCAACTGGCACGATATGAGTAGGGTCAGAACGATATTGCCTTAGCATGGACACACGAAAGACGTCGTGAATATGATCCAGCTCTAGAGGTAACTCTAGCTGATAAGCCACCGGCCTTATCCGCTTAAGAATTCGATAAGGCCCAATGAACCGTGGACTCAACTTGCCCTTCTTACCAAACCTTAATATCTTTTTCCACGGTGAAACTTTCAAAAAGACCATGTCCCCTACAGCATACTCAATATCCTTACGCTTCAGATCAGCATAAGACTTTTGTCGATTAGTTTCCCCCTTTAACTGATGCCTGATCACCTTAACTTTGTCTAGGGAATCAATCGTATCAGGTTGAATTTCATTTGGCCTGAGGGTACTTTCCCTCGTCATCCGCCAAAAGTCCTCATTTTCTCTTTGTTGGTTGTGCGAGTGAAGTTTCTTCCCTTCTTGAGTCATGAGTGATGTCAAAGCTCTCGCTTGGCGCATTTCCTTTTGTTGTTGAATCAGAGTCAAGTGTGAGGGTGCTTTGAGTTCCGATGAGTTGCTTACCTTTCGGGCGGACACGTCTCTCGTCCGATCGGTCGTTATTATCGTAGAGCGTGGGTACGTTCTTTCGGGTTTGTAATCCTTCCCGATCGTCTTTCTTGCTTACGGCATTTCCTTTGCCTTGAGGCTGGAAACCCTTGAAGTGAAGCTAAGGGTGAAGTCTCTTTTCTTTTTCCGAGCCTTCTTCTTTCACGATCGATGTAAAAGTTGCCCCATGAGTTCGAATGCCTCGGCTTGAAAGTATATCCCATAGGCCGTCTAGTCCATATAGTACACCCGATCATGAAGTTGAAGATGAAAGTCTTACGTGAGGGCCCTTTACAAGGAAAAATCCCGCTTTGATAACAGCTTTTCCAATTGAGATTCTTTCGAAATTTCAGTATTGAAAGTAGTCCCCTATGGCTTAATCGTGGAAGTTTCAATGCTTTTTCTTGATCCTTTGTAAGCATAACTACCAATTAGCCTCATGACTACCCTCACTTTAACCCTAAGTCGAAGTGGTCTAAGAGTAATTGATCTTCCTCCCACCGATATTGTCTTGATTCGTTCATTTGTTAAGTAGAGGCGTGAATCTTTTTCCTTCAGAGGCCCATACCCTCTCCTTTTGTCCGATGATGATAAGTTCCTTTTAGTCCTTCTACCGTTGTAAGCATTAATTAAGTATTCTGCCGGTCTTCCAATCATATACCCTCGCATCATATAGGGACATATCCTACTTCAATCCTCAATCACGTAAGCATACCTACCTCAAGACGGGAAGAACATAATGCCCCTTTTTCTTTTTAGAATTGTTCCATCTAAGGCCTAATCCTTCCCAAAGAGGATAATCCTATCATCCTTTCGATCAACACTTTGGCAGCTCTTACGAGTACTCTAGCAGCGGGTATTCCTTCAACAGAAAGAAAGTAATCGACAAAGACTCAAGCTTGATCAAGAAGGGTACCTTTGCAATCGTATAAAGATCTCGCATCGTCTTCTCGAAATCGAAAGGTAAAGGAAGAGGAAAAAGAAGCTAGAGTGAATACGATACGAGAGGATCGAGACCAACGTCTGAGGGGGAGAGCTTTCCACACCAAATATGGCTTTTTAACAAAGATAAAGTCACTTTCATTGTTGAAGACGCCTTTTGAATGCCTCCAACAGCCCAAGAGCGAAAGAAGAAGACTTTCGATGCCTTTGGATTGAGCAATAGGGATTGATTGGATAAGAACACGCTTGCATTACTTCCGGGATCACGGGGACTAAGTTGCTCGCATGAATATGAATATAGAGTCATAAAGCCGGATAGGGGGCTACTATAATAGCTTTTCCCGATCTCTCCTAAGGCTTACGGACCGCCTTTCTCTAGAAACGGGAAGAGGCTTGAGAAAGGTAGGCCAAAGCTCGGTATCGATGCTGTAAGAAGGTAGACCATGATACCGGACTCTTCGATGGAAACAGGCTTCCTAACAGCAGGACGTCTCAAAAGCGAGACCAAGTGAAAGTGGGATAGTAAGTCTAACTCCCCCAACTTCAGGATCGTATGAATGGGACTATGACTCCTCCGAGAGAAGCTGATAAAGGGCTAAACCTCGATGGCTCTTTCATCTCTAAGGGAATAAAAGGAAGTCGAACTCTTAGGATCCCACCAGTCCAAGACTATTCATCCCTTGATCGTCTAGAATTCTGAGTGTTCGAGAAGGGTTCATTCCAAGCGAATCAGTACAGTAGCAAGCAGTCTAGTGAGCTTCTCTTCAGAGTTTCAAGATTTTTGACGAGGTCTCATTAATCGTTATTGACCTTTTTTCTCCCAGATTCCTATCGTTCAAGGAATATCTTGGGAGCCAACCTGGAAGGTAGTGCCTAATGTAAGGATCCCTAAGGATGCCTAAGTCTCATTCGAAACCGATTAAGTCAGCTTTCTTAGTATAACTTATGAGCTTGCTGCTTATGGATCAATGCTGAGATTAGACCATGCACAGGAAGCCTTCTTTTCGTCGGCAGTGCTGTGGAGGAAGAGGGTACGTTTTGTTTTGCCTTTGACCCGACTAAGACTGAGACGGCCAATAAAGATCTTGATTGCTTTGAGCGTTGGGTAGGTCCAAAACAGCCCACGTTTGAATATCAGGGTGATTTTGGGAGGGAGGTTGGGTATGGTGATTGAGGGAGCGGGAAAGAGACAAATCTTTGCCATTGGAAATGAAATTAAGCAAAGACTCTTATATCCCTACCATAAGTAGTTGATGAGTGTTTTAGCTCGGATCCCTATGGATGGGACCTTTGATCAAGTTGCGCCCTTAGATCGGCTGACTGGTTTTAAGGAAGGGTTTTGCTTTGACCTTAAGAATGCCACTGATAGATGGCCGCTCCCGGTTCTAAATTCTCTAATGGCGCTGCCCTGCAGAGGCGATTTTTTGTTCTAGGAAATGTGTTGTACCGTAGATCCTTCGACAGAACCAACCTTAGATGTGACGACACGGCTCAACAAACCATTCATTAAATCCATGCAAGAGCATGCGGTGGTCACATTAATGGACATTCGCTAGCTAAGATAACTTCTTAGGTTAGGGTACTATTGGCTGGCTTATTATGGAGAAGGGGAGAAGGACAGCATAGAGTTTGTGCGTAAGTGTAAGTAGTGTCAGACTCATGGGGATTTCATCCATGCCCCTTCAACGTCTTTCTTTCACACCCGGTTTCGACCGTCCAATTCTTCCTCTAGTCTTGGTCACCATTTTGTTATCACCGCTACAGACTACTTCACCAAGTGGGTTGAAGCAATACCAAAGGCCTTAACCGATTGGAAAGGCGTGGCATGCTTAATCTACACTCATCTTCTTTATTGAATAGGTCTTCCTAAGTCTATATATAGTCTTAGATAACGGTACCCGAACCGGGGGAATATATGCAACCGGAGTTTAGGATTACTAATTTTTTTAGGACCCCTCCGGTCAAGCTGAGGCCACAAACAAGACCACGCTTAGTATCCTAAGCTAAGGAAAAAAATAAGGATTGACATTTGAAACCTTAAATAAAAGAAAAAACACTCTTTTAACTTTTAACTATGGTTATGTCGAAGTCGAAAGAAGAGAGCTGCCCCTAAACAGAGAGAGGTTCCCTAGGAGCTTAAACAAAGAGAGCAGATTAAAGAGCTAGCTTTAGCCGAGAGAAAGGCGAGTAAGAAGAGTGAGGTGTGAGCGCGAGGGGAAGGGTTTACTGTCCTGGTGGACAAACATTGCCCTATGGCTTAGTCGTAGGTTCATCCTTTTACTAATTTCCCTAGGGCTTTTCTTAAGTCCCGTAGTCGTCCTATCTGTTCATTCCGTCTAATAAGTGTTGGAATCTTTTGAAGCTTTCCCTTACGTAAGCATTGTATTCCGTCTTAGTGTCTTAGCCAGCCAGCCCCGCCCCCCACAAGGTAGAATTCCTCTCAAACCTTTCATCCTCTTTCTTTGTATTGTTTCCTATCTATCTTTTTAGTGTTAGTGTTGTAAGCCTTGGTTTTCAATCCTCTCATTGTTCAAAAATGTCTCATGTAGTATATTAGTTATATAGCATGTGAGAGAGAAGGAAGAATAAGACTAAGTGACAGCGAGGGAGGTTATGTGTATGCAGTTGTAGGACCATTCCCTCTCCTTTCTTGTAAGTCGGAGAAGAGGAAATCACGGCCTTTGCCTTAGGCTTGAAGTTCACGTAGCCGGTATGCTGCTCACTTTACGTAATTCTTTCGATCCGCTACCTGTGCTTAAAGCACAGCTTTCCATTCCAACTCGATCTTATTCAGTTGGAGATTCAATCATCCTTGAAGTGCTCCAGTGGTCGATGTAGAAAAATCGGCTAAGGTTCAATTTGCTTCAGTCGAAGTGATCGCTCTATTCCGGCAGTCTTCGAAGGCAGCGACAATACCTTTTGCTTGAGTTTACTTTTCAGGTGTTAAATGACTGTTTTGCCCTTGTGGCCAAGTGACTAACTTGGACTGTGTGGTTGACGAATTTGATTGTGAATATATGCTGGTATATGAATGACTTGACTGTGATTGTTTGATTCAAATATTGGCATGACATTCTGCATACATGACATGTTGCATGGGTTGGGATTTTGTGCGGAGGAAGATCGATCTGTTAGGATCGCATGGTTGCTTGACGATTGTGGATCCACCAAGGCTTAAGAGCCGATATTCGTCTTGATTTGATAAGGTCGCACGGTCGCCCAAGACGATCGTGGATGATCAATGGTGAGTGCCGATCATATTTACCCGAGGTCGTGCCGACTATATTACCGTCGCTGATGGCTATGTGCCCAACATGATACAGCTACCGATGGCTTAAAGCCTTCTAATTATGGCTTCGTGTCAACCTACATATGGCTCTGTGCCAACCTGATTATGGCTGTGTGCCAAACGTATTTGCCTAAGGCTATGTGCCAATATATAGTTATTGACGACTCTGTGTCGATCACATTTACCTAGGGCTGTGTGCCGGTTATCTTACTCTAGTTGATGGCTATGTGCCTAACATAATGCAGTTATCGATGGCTTTGTGCCACATATTCTGTTAAGTGGCTTTGCTACATTATCTGTTTCTGGTGGCTATGCCACAAATATCTGTTCTGGTGGCTCTGCCACAATATCTATATCTGGTGACTCTATCACAATATCTGATAACTGAGCAGCTATGCTGCAACTGTGGAGTGTAGGGCTGGTTGGGTTGAGCTATTCCCCACATAGAGTGTAGGGCTGGTACGGGTGGAGTGTAGCGGTTGGTTATAGGCTGGATTGGGTTGGGATTGCATTCACATTCTGATTTTAGATTCTATTACTTGATCTTGATTTCGATTTTGACTCATTATTCGATCCCGATTTCGATTCGATTCGATTCGATTACGTCACCTAATTCGATTTCGATTCGATTCGATTCGATTCTAGTTACGATAATGTTTCTTATTCGTAATGGGTTAAAGCCCATCTGTCTTGTCTGTTATAATGGGCTAAGGCCCAATTGGTATTGAAGCTGTAAGTAAGGTCAAATGACTTTTAATTCTTTTATATGATTGATTCCTTTTATAGTAGGGATTTCACACGGAGTTTTCGTAAACTCACCCCCTTTATTAACTTTTCAGGTAATTTCTAGCCTTAGACGGATCGGAGCTGCGAGGGGCTCGGAGGAAGCCACACACTGTTTATGTTACAATTTTGATTATTACTTTTAAATGTTTTATGTGGGTTGTAGTAAAGCCGTTGCAGTTTTTTGGATTTCAAATTTGGAATTTTATTTATTGTTCTTATAATTTCTAGTATTAGAACACGGTTTTCCAAAACAACTACTGTTGTTCAAAACATCACGTAACCGCAATTGTTTTTACATTAAGCTTCCATAGAATCGATGTGATTTTTACAAGGTTGTTAAGAATGTTATTCAATTGAGGTTTTCTAACAAGGTTTAAAAGGGTATAAGTTTTTAATTATTAAGAAGGGTTTTTAATGGAAACATGGTTTTCGAAAAACACTTCAATGTGACACGCTAGATTCGAGCCAAACTTTCAGGCCGGGTTTGGGGTGTTGCAGCTCCTCAGGAAAAACATTTTGAAATTCTTTGATGGTCCTGACTGACTCAATAGTCATCCCCCCAGGTTCAGCATGACTCACAAATGCTAAAAACGCCTCACAACCTTTCCGAATCAACTTCTCAGCCCTTAAAGCGGAGACAACATTGGACAAATAGTTCATTCGTTCCCCTAAGACCATTATATCCTCATCCTCGGCAGTTCTTAGCACCATTCTCTTAACAGCACAATCCAATGTCGCCCTATGCTTAGTTAGCCAGTCCATTCCCAAAATAAGATCAAATTCCCCAAATGGTAGCTCCATCAAATCTCCTACAAATATCCTATCTTGTGTCTCTAAAGACACCTCCCTAAAAAGTTTATCTACCTTAACCGAGTGTCCCAAAGGACTTATTACTGATACCCCACTCACAGTCTCCTCAGGAAGCAAACCTAACGCCTCAGATACATTACAGGCAACATACGAATGAGTGGAACCAACATCAATCAAAGTAGTGTAAGGCGTGCTATGAATGAAGAACGTACCGATTATAACATCAGGAGCATCACCCTCCCCACGACGCCGTACAGCATAAACCAACGCTGGCTGTCGAGCTTCAGCATGTCCAGCACCTCTACCAGATGCCCCACGTCCTCGTCCATTACCATTACCACCTCTACCTTGCCCACGGCCTCTCTGTGGTGGTGGTCCTCATCGCAGTGGTTGGACACCTCTTTGCTCCGTAACTTGATCCTGAGCTGCTCTCCGGGGACACTCTTTGAACTTATGTTCCTTTAACCCACATCAAAAACATGCTCCAGTTCATTTCCAGCACTCCCCCATATGCACTCTGCCACAGTCCCTGCAAGCCTGAGGTCTAAAGGTATTCATCGGAACTGCTCGAACTGGTTCCTCTATTCTAGCTCTTTTAACATTTCTATATGCAGCACTTGAGGGTCCAGAATCCCTTCTGAATCTAGGTCGATCCCTCTCACGATTCTGTCGTTCAGTTCTTTTTACTTCCTCGGCTATCTTAACCTTCTCTACCAACGCAGCGAAATCACGCTCCCTCTGTGGAGCTATCAGCACCCTCAGATCATCGCGAAGGCCATCCTCAAATCGAACACTGCGCTCATACTCGCAACTATCCTCCTAGCATATCGATTCAGCCTCAAGAATTCTGCCTCATACTCCGCAACAGTCTTATTACCCTGAGCCAGATTCAAAAATTCCTTTCGACGGGCATCCACATAACTAGCTCCAACATACCTCCCCTTAAAAGTAGTCTTGACAGTTCCCAAGTTCCTCGTTCGATCGGGGTATTCTTCTCTACAGTGATCCACCACTAGTATGCCTCATCTCGTAGCAACGACATAGCCCCCTTCAGCTTTTGCTCCATAGAGAGATCTAGGTCGTCTATAATCCACTTTGTTGCCTCTAGCCAATATCCAGCCACGTTTGGGGCTACTCCAGATACGCCCTTAAAAACCTCTACTCCGTTAGCCTGGAGTCTCTTAGTGATGGATCCCCTATTCACTGTCCCAGTGCTAGCTCCAGCAACCTTTTCCAAAACCCTTAACATCGCTTGGGACAAAGCATCGTCCCCCGTAGCCCGATCATGTGACCCAGTCTCAGTTGCCTATGGCACAGATGCCTCATCGCTGGCCTATGCCCTGAGGATGAAGATTCAGCTTGCACCCTTCTGTGACCACGTCCGCGGCCTCGTCCACAAGTTCCTCTTGTACTCATATCGAATTATCTGTTTTGCAAATTTTATGACATTAGTTTAATATTTCAATTGTTTATTACGAGATGTCTTATGGAAATATAACAGTTCAGGGATTGTTTTTGCCACGTCGTAGGCTAACTACAATCTCAATCCTACTGTTTTACAGCTCTACCCTATCTAAAGTATCATAGTAGGGTCTCAGTTCTATCTATAGCATCATATCAATATCACCCGGTGTAAAAGAAAGTACACTTACAGACTTAGTGTCGGGGATTCAGTGTGCCACTTCTTTCTCCAAACCATTTAAAACTTAAAAACATGTATTTGGTCATAGAAAATAAGTCAAAAAGGGTTTCTATTTAGAAATACTTAAAAATTGATTTAAAATACATTTATTTTGAAATTCTTTATTTTAAACCCGTTTAAAACCCACAACCGAGTTGTTGCAGCCTGGCTCTGATACCACTAAATGTAACACCCCAAACCCAGCCCAGATGTTATGGCTGGACCCGACGTGTCACATTGAAGTTTTTAAGAAAACCCATGCCTCTTTCAACGTCCTTCTTAATGTTTTAAGAGATAGTCTTTGCTAAGTTAATAAAGTGAATGGAAGCTGCGCACCAGGTAGGTATCCGAAATAGAGGAGGTGAGCCATGAAGGCTGCTTAAGTACCAAGCTCTTGATTGGATCCAATCCTAGACATGCCCACAACCATTGCCACACTTTGATGCGAGGTTAGGTTTTGGAAAAAAATCGAGTTGGAATTCACTTAAGTAGATATTTTTGATAAACCGATTAGTTATATCGTTGCGTTATTTTGAAAGTAAATATCATTTTGAATACGCGCCCTAAGTCTAACCCATTTTGGATTGTTATCAGTAAAGTATAGAGTATAAAATAAAATAATCCCAGAAAAATAATTAAAATGGCCTTATTACAACCCAAAACCAAATAATAATAATAATTAAGATAAAATTTATATATAAAAAATCCAGTTACTTATTGCAAAGTTCGAAAGCAATCACCATGGCCACTCTGAATCCCCTCTGGCTCCAAGTCTCCACATCAAGGCTCACCTACAAGGTTAAGGAAAGGGTGAATTTGGAAACTCAGTGTGCAACAAGCCCCTTTCAGAGCCCAAACTAATATCAGTATACTGGGCCTAAGCCCTAATTCAGTCTCGACATATACTGGGCTGAAGCCTTTCGTTTAGCAGTTACTAGGCCGAAGCCTTTTCATAAATCATATCACTGGGCCGAAGCCCTTACTGTAAACGGTATGGCCCATATGCCTATTTCAATATCACATGAAATACCAATGAATGTATCAAGTCCATTTGGGGAGACTACTCAACCCACCATCCGCTACTCTCCACCCGTACTGTGACAGCCCTAAAATGACCCTAGTCGAAAAGCGGTTTCGGGACTGCTAAACCGAGTCACCAAATTATTTGAATATGATATTTATTGTCTAAAATATGTGAATATGAATGTGTGAAAGTTTTAAGCTTCGATTTAGTCGATTGCATGTGAATTTAGTAATAGGACTTATGTGTGACACTTTTGAAATGCGATAGGTTAATCTGTAAGGACCTATTAATGCATGTTGTATAAAAGAAGGGTTTGCATGTCAAATTAGCCAAAAATCTAGATGGTGGCCGGCCATGCTATGGGGTAAAACATATTATAGACATTTTATGCTAATATGTGTAGGAAGAATAATAAAATATGAGGGGAGTGGGAGGAGAAACCAAAGTTGTCCCCCCCCAATTGCCGTGTATGGAAGAAAGATAACAAAAGAAAAAAATTACATGCTCATCTTTCTTCTTGATTGCCGAATGTGGGAAAGGGAATATTGAAGAGGAAAAACCAAGGTAGTCGGCCATGGCTATCCTAGTTTAAGGTATGCATTGTGATTTTCTTTTTAATTGACTATGAGATTAGATTGATAAGTGCATAGCTTATTTAACCCATGGCTTAATTTTATGCATCAATAGACAAATGTCCATTCGGCAAGGGCTAAATTGGTGTCATTTTGATAAGTTTTTTTGAAAGATGTTAATTAATTGTTAAGTGGCTTAAATGATGTTTGAATGAGTAGAGTTCATGGTTGAAAAGTATAAATTGAAAGTTGCCGTATGAGTGTATATACATTTTAGAAAGAAAGATGTTGTTGTTTAGTTGAATTTTCATTTGATAAATGTTCATTCGGTCAAATGGGAGAAGAATGAGATGAATTTAAATGTTGTGGTTTATTATTTTAGTTGCTAAATGAAGAAAAATAGGCTAACAAGGGAGTACTAAGGCCGAATATGATTTTTGAATATTAGTGGTGTAGTTGCCGAATTTGAACTATGAAGTTATTGAGTAATGTGTGTGTTTTAAGTGATAGAATTGAGTGAATGCTTGGAATGTGATATGTATGAATTATGTGTTAAATTAAGGTTTGCTAAGCTAGCTATTAAGATGAAGTGCAAATGTTAGTAATTGATTGCTAGTGTATATATGTGTACTAGCCGAGCTTTGAATTTAAATAATGGTTGGAGCACCGTGTGTTGTAATGAGATTATTTGAGTGAAATCATAGATATTTATATGATGAATTCGATTGTGGATATACATGCTTAAATAAGATGCATACATGAATGAATAGATAGCTTGGTGTTGCATGTATTCGGTCATAAAGGTGCACATGAGGAAATGTTAGATGAATTGTATTAAATTGCTCAATGTGATTAAAAATGCGTATGACCATTTTGTGTTTGAGCTAAAGGTGGCCATATGACCTATCAAACTCCTTGTCATATTCGGCCATAAGCTAGCATAATGAGACTTTAATAAGTTAAATTTGTTTGAATTAGCTCAAGAGCTTAGAGGACCAAAGTTGGATAAGGGAAGGGAAAAGTGATAGAATAGCCGCCGAAATCGTTCGACCACATCCGAGGTAAGTTTTAAGTGATTAAATGTTGAGTAAATTCAAATATAATAGGATATAATGAGTTGATTTAATAAGATATGATGTGGCCATGATATGTCTTAAACTCAAATGGTAAGTTCCTAAGTGTTTGGACTTGGAAATTTAAGAGCAAATTGTAATAATTTGCTCAGGACAGCAGCAGTAGCGTGATTTTAGAAAATCACTATAAATGTTTGGTGTGGAATTATAGGCTGAATAAAATATGAAAACAAATCTTAATTAGTCTAGTTTCTTATAAAAGAGACCGTGTAAGCAAAGAAATTTCCTATAAAGAGATATTTAAAGTTGTGTGAGATGGTGTCAGAATGACTCCGAAATCCCCTATTCTATTTTAAGAAAATCACTATAATTTGTACAAAAATGGTTACAAGATAAAATTTATATTCTTAGACTCCTTAATGAGTCTAGTTTCAAATGAAATCAAATAGAACATACTTTGAATTCTGTACAATGAGAATTTTGATTCGTAGTGAAGACTGGTCAGATTAGTCAAATAGTGAAACAGGGGAAACTTTAAGAAAAATCTGGTATTGATTGGCCAAACCTAAAATTCTGAAAAATTTATGGATGGAAGATATACGAGTCTATATTCAGGGAAAATTAACAGCAAGTGATTTGGAGTCTTGTAGCTCCGGTTATAAATAATTTAGTGACCATTGCTCAGGAAAACAGCTCGTAGTGAATATGTGATTTTGTTGTAAACATGGATAAAACTTGTTTTAGTTGCTCATAAGCTATTGATTAAACCCATACTTGAATTCTAAATCATGATATTGTAAAATGATATATGAGTGTTAGATGGATCTTTGATATTAAAGTTTGTGAAATTGTAAGTTTATGAGTATTCGAATATGAAATGATAGTATGGCGTGAAATTGAATTATTCATTGGAAAGTGATGGATGTAGATTCGGCCAAGACCAAGTCTGTACATGATAGTATATGTGGTATGTGAAGTATATTTGAATAAATGTGAAAGTGTATATATGTGATAAGGCCTAATGGCCGATGTGATGAATGTGAAAGTGTATATATGTGATAAGGCCTAATGGCCGATGTGATGAATGTGAAAGTGTATATATGTGATAAGGCCAAATGGCCGATGTGATGAATGTAAAAGTGTATATATGTGATAAGGCCGAATGGCCAATGTGATGAATGTGAAAGTGTATATATGTGATAAGGCCGAATGGCCAATGTGATGAATGTGAAAGTGTATATATATGTGATAAGGCCTAATGGCCAATGTGATGAATGTGAAAGTGTATATATGTGATAAGGCCTAATGGCTGATGTGATGAATGTGAAAGTGTATATATGTGATAAGGCCTAATGGCCGATGTGATGAATGTGAAAGTGTATATATGTGATAAGGCCTAATGGCCGATGTGATGAATGTGAAAGTGTATATATGTGATAAGTCCGAATGGCCAATGTGATGAATGTGAAAGTGTATATATGTGATAGGGCCGAGTGGCCAACGTGATGGATGTGAAAGTGTATAAATGTGATAAGTCCCGAAGGGCATTTGTGTCAGTACTATATCCAGGTTAAAACCCCGCAGGCTTTATGCGAGAATATTATCACTAATTAATGTCCGTAGGCTTCGTGCTCGTACTATATCCGAGCTCTAAAGACCCGATGACTACGTGTGGAGATTTTGTCCCGTAAGCCCGAACTAAGAGTTTTTTGAAGATTCAAGTAAAGCGTAAGATGATACGACTTCACAAAGAACAATTGGTAATAAATCGTTCAATGCGTTAAGTTGGTCGTATGTATTTTGAGATTATATTTAAGTTTGATTTAGACTAAATCACAAGGTCGTTATGTGATGCACATGTGAGTAAAGCAATAAGACTGTTCTATGATTATTGTGCATTTGGTCAATGTGGAAAGTCGTAGAAATATGTCTTGTACCTATGATCATAAGAGGTCACTATCAAGTGAGAATTTATCGCCTATTATATACGATGAGATGTGCATATTCGTAAAGGGATGGTATGCCCAGAAGGAAGAGTGAAAGAAAAATACGAACAACTATGTTATAATTTGATTGTTATCTGTTGACACTGCTTAAAACTTACTAAGCATCGCAATGCTTACTCCGTTTGCTTTGTTTTCTCTGATTTATAGATCTCATTACGAAGCTACGTGCTCGGGGATCGTCAAGAACTAGTCACACTATCACTATCCACCGCTTGTTCTTGTTATGTTTAGAATTATTTTATGGCATGTATAGAATAGACTAGTGGCGGAAGAATATTTTTAGTTAATGTATATAAGCCATGCGAAAATGGCATCTTTTGAATGTTTACTTAGTGAAGTTTAAATTTTACCTCTGGCTGTGCTTAGTACTCATTTAAATGAACGATCTTTATTTCAAGAAAAAGTTCAAAATTTTACTGTTCTGACATAAGTTACAAGTCCGGTAATGCCCCTTACCTATTCTGTCGACGGTTACGGGATAGGGGTGTTACACGTACCAACCAAGCTCTCCATGTGGGGAATAACTCAACCCACCCAACCAAACTCTCCACTGGCAGCATAGCTGCTTTATCATATAACTGGAGGCCTAGCCTCTTTTAATAACTGGGGCAAAGCCCTTTTTGGTGAACTGGGGCAAAGCCCTTTCGCACTTCCTCCATTTATATAAAACCCAACCCATGCATATAATGAGTATATCATAGCATATCATGTGCATCTCATAACAAATCATGTGCATATCATGTCATATCATGTATAACAATATCTCATGCATCATATTCATATTTAAACCCTAGGGGGTATAATGGTCAATTTTACCTAGGGGCAAAATATTTATTTTTCATATTATAAGGGTAATTTCGTAATTTTACCAAATATCAGGGTTTTCCATGTTCATTAACAATTATCAATATTTTCGAGTGTTTAAACAATGATCTTTGACCCACTTTATCAAATTTGGGCTTTTGGGCCCAAAACCCCTAATGGGCCCTACAAATGCCGATTTAGCCCACTAAACCCACTTAACCCAAATTTTACAACAATAGTAACCGTGTTAACATGCAACTCTTCCAAATTCCATTTTCTATCAATTTTACCCAAATGGGCCCGAAAGCCCATTGGGCCCAATTCTAGCCCATTGAGGCCCAACTTACCATCGTGCACAAAATTGCACCCTTACCTATTCCATTGATCCAAACACCAATCTTATTGTATTTATCGCATCTATAACCAAATGCAAAATCACAAGTTCCCGAAATGCCAGAATTTTAGCATTTCGGCTTTTTAGCGAATATTAATCTAAGTTACTACGAGGGTTATTACACACCTATTTTGTGACGTTTACTAACAAAGTCTTCCACGACTACCTACAATTAATCACCACCAATATTAGTTTACAATTCATGCTTATCAAACCCAAAATCCACCTTACCATAGTCGGTCAAAGAACCCCTAATAGCCATAGCTCACTTACCTTCACAAGGTCCTATGATTCGATCCAAGTTTATCCAAACCGATACTCCAAGCCTTGCTGCTCCTCCAAAGTTGTCTATTTCACTACACAAACCATAAAAGTCAAATGAAAAGGCCGAGTGAGGCCTATACCTCAAATCGATAACCTCCCTAAACTATAGAGGGTTTCGGCTTTTCTTAACATTTACAACACTGAATCGATTGGAAAACAAGTACTTACCACAGTCTTCCCTTCTGCACTGTTTAGACCCAAAGTAGACTTAGCCTTCAACCACCTAGCAGCCTACGAATCCTAGAGGTCGACAGGTTCGGCTATTCCCCTAGAACTAAGGTATTTTAGCTTTTAGGACCACGAAAAAGAAATGGTGTGGTGGCTTTGTATTGGTGTTTCCGTCGGGGACTTTTAGGATTTAGCGGATGAACGGATCGGTCACAACAAATGAAGAGAAAAGAAGGATGCTGGTCTAAAGGAAATCGACACAACCAACTTCAGAAGTTTCGGCTCTTGTGGCTATTCGACAAGGGTGATGAAACAAAAGGAGGGTAATAGTTTGGTTTTGGTAAAAGAAGAGAAAGAAGAAAAAATGGATGAAAGGAGTGGTGATTTTTGCTAGAGAAGAAAAAGAAGAAAAGAAATAACCCTATGATGTTTAAACAAAAGAAAATGGCACAACTAAAGCCCCTAATGCCGAAATACTAACCTAAAACCCCTAAGCCGACTTCTCCTCCCGAAATTCCCACTATTCGGCCAACACTAAGCCTCCATCCAAATCCCCAAAATCTCTCCCCTTATCACTCCTAAATTCATGCATTTGACTGATTGAAACTCTCTCTAACAGAGTTCCATTTGACTTCAACCTCCTGCATGCTCAAGACATAAAAATAACAACACAATTGCTAGCCTAGTGAATCGAACCTTGGCCTTCCCCCAACCACTTACATGCCACTTTTTTAGCTCCTTAGTGGCGTCACTTAACCACTTTGCCAGGGGCTCTCTTGTGTTACATTTTACCCACATCTTTTACTAAGGCCAACTATCCAATGCCTCTAACTCCTTCAGTCCAAAATTCAAAAATTCTATCGGGTTTTGGCCAACACATGGGCCTTCTATAGGCCCATTTACACACTCCAATTATGAATTTCACAACCAAATACCAAATTTTAAAAATTTTATGAAAGTCTCTAAAATTACAAAAATCCCAAAAATCTGGGTGTTACACTTTATGAGCCTCCAGGTACTATAAAATAGAGAAAATAAATAGAGTAAGTATTTAATGCTTAGTATGTTCGTATAACAAGATTTTAACTTACCGATCATATTTATTTAAAGTAAGCATACAAACATGCATCCAAAAAATTGTGGTCAATTGCCTAAACACATGCTTTCATCAAACAAGTTAGTCATGAAATTTAGATGAATATCAAGAAAACAAAGATGAGCTCATCATACAACCATTTCCAGGTATTTCAGGGATATTCAAGATATAATTCATTTAATTCTTATATTTTCTCATATCAGGAGTTTTGTTTGTTGAATCATTGAAATATTGATGGATACTCAGGTAGTACACACAAGATCTACTTATCAATGATCCATCAATTCATATACAGGGGTGCTCATCAGAGCACATAACTGGGAAGCTCACACAGAGCCATTTTGGGAAGCCCCACAAAGAGCCTCTCAATAAGCTTATCCAGACTATATAACGATAAGCTCATAAGAGCCATAATCAAAAAATTCACAAAGAACCATATCAGGAAGCTCATAAAGAGCCATATAATGAGAGCTCTGGATAGCCATATATCAAGAAGATCAAGCGAGCACTATCGAGAAGCTCAAAAAGAGCCAATTTAATAGGAAGCTCGTGAAGAGCCTATAATCGGGATGTTCATAAGAGCTAAGGTGTGTCCACAACAAATATAAGATCACAACCTATCGAGATAATCTGAAGAGCTATAATAGGAAGCTCACACGAACCTTATAACAGGAAGCTCGAGAGGGCTAATAACGGGATGCTCTTTCGAGCTGTGGTGTGTCTGCATGCTAGATCACAACCAATCAGGAAACTTGTATCCATCAAATTTTTTTTTCAAACAGGGCTTAACAGTTCTCGAGTTTTTCAGATAAATAATTCTTTCCATATACATAATAAATTCCTAATTCACATATACAACATTCAATTCAAACATGAAAATATACACAATTGAGTTACACGAACATACCTCGATACGTGTTCGTTTTGAGGATCTACTGATCCAACACTTTTTGTTTTCCTTGATCCAACTCAGTACTAGGTCTTTTCGGATTTGTATAAATGAATTTAATCTTCAATTTTAATCATTTCATGCTCAATTCAATTCAATTCACATTCTAGGCAAAAGTATCATTTTTCCCTTATACTTTCCATAAATGACGATTTCCTCCCTAGGCTCAGAAAATGAAATTCAAGCAATTTAATCTTTATTCTAAGCCTAATCAATTTTTACATATAACATTTACATCCCATGTAATTCATAAAATCTAAAAATTTTCCATGAATTTTACATCTTTACAATTTAGTCCCTAAATCACAATTTCATCAAAATTTTCTTTATGATAGTTGTTTATCTATTAATAACCTTTCATTTTCTACCATAAATTTCAGAATTTCAGCATACTCATCCATGGAAAATTTTCAATACTTTAATATCTGTACAAGTTGATCCCCAAAATAGATAGATTAAGTTATTACGATATCGGAAATATGAAAATTACTAAAAACAGGACAAGTTTACTTACCCAATTAGGCTTGCTTGATTTTCTTTCTCTTTCCTAAGGTTTCCATAGAATTTGGGGAAGAAGATGATAATAATAATATGATATTAAGTTATTATCATCTTTATTTATTTCTATTTCCTATTTAGTCCTTTTCTTTTTCTAAATTTCCATGGATGAATCATCAAAAATATCTACTAACTTCTCTTAATGGTCTAATTACCATATAAGGACTTCAAGTTTTGAATTCCATATATATTTGATACTTATAGCTACTAGAACTCAACTTTTAAATTTTACGCAATTTGGTCGTTTCTATAATTAAACATGTAATCGGTAAAATTTTCTTATCAAAATTTTCATACGCCTTTCCTATCATAATGCAGACCATGCAATATTTTAAAAATAAATTTTTTTGACTCGGGTTTGTGTCTCGAAACCACTGTTCTAATTTCACTGAAAACGGGCTGTTACAATCTCATAATGTTTCTGTCGAGAAGATTGAGGTAAGACAGAATTTGATATTTGAGGAGGAGCTAGTTTAGATTCTGGATTGAGATGATAAGGTCTTTAGAAGGAAATTCATTCCCTTGGTTAAGGTTCTATGGTGGAATCATGGCACTGAGGAAGCCACGTGGGAACCTGTGGACTAGATTCAACAACAATATCTTTATCTATTTGAATCAAGTAAATTCGAGGCAAAATTTTGAGGCTGAAATTTATTTTCGTGGGGGAGAATCGTAACGCCCTAAAATTTATGTTTTGATATGTTAGCTTCTTTAATGAGTAATTTAGTGTAATAGCCCGATTTTAGCTAAATCGGAATAGTGGTTTTGGTACCACAAATCTAAGGTTAAAATTTTTTTTAATATTATTTTTGAGGTTTACAGTGTGTGATTATATATGTATGAAAATTTCGTATGTTAATTTTATCGTTTAAGTGGTTAATTTGATTAAAGGACTAAATCGCGTAAAATGCAAAAGTAGTATACTATAAGTTAAAAGTGCTTAATTGCCATGGCTTACAAAACCAAAGGTCCTTATAATGAAATTAAACCATTTTATAGTTAATGGATGATAATGGCATGGCACTTGGTTTTATTATTAATGTTCATTAAGGTTAAAATTGGTATTTTGTTATTAAATGATAGGTTAATAAAAAAAATCAAAATTAGGCTTCATTATCTTCTTGTTAGTCGAATTTTAAAGGAAGAACAAGAAAAACTAGGGTTCTTCATTCGACCAAGGAAATTCAAGCAATTAAGATACTATTTTGATCGATTTTTTATGATTTCTACGTTTTTGTGATCGTTGCTTTGAGTTCTAGCTAGCCCATGTCTCAATTTTTGAAAGTGTTGATGATTTTGAAAGTTTCCATTGATGAATTTATGTGTTTTTGGATTGTAACACCCTTTACCCATATCCAAGGCTGGAATAAGGTACGAGGCATTACCAGACTTAACCATACACATAGACGAAAATTGGGCCATAAAATTTCATTTAATTCAAAACTTTTCGAACACATGCATAGACTCATATTTAAAGATATATAACGTGGCATAAATGAGCACTTACACATCCATAATCATGCAATAACATGTCATTCACTTTAAACATATTTGCTTACCATCCTGTATATAATATGCATTCTTACACTAACTAGAACTAGACATGCTAAATCTTACTCTCATTTTATACCATTATAATGTAGTTACCAATTTGTCCATTAAACATCCATATTCAAGGCAACATTACTCATTTTCATTTAATTCATGATCCACTGGCCTGCATTTAACTTACCTGATGTATTACCAATCATGCATAACAAACAAAACTAACTATATCATCCCATCAAAACATAGGACATGGCATGATTAATTAAACTTACAAACCATAATAGATAAGAACCACATCTCATGATCATATACGATGACTCAATGCAGACCGATACATATGGTCAAAGTCATAATAATAATACATATCACAAACCAACTTCCTATACATGCTACTCACTTGATATTTCTAATATTTGAATTAATTCTCCCAAAAATGATAGCTTGATAGTGTGATTTTGCCTCTGATGATCTCCAACCCCGAGCCGACCTACCAAAACTGAAGAAGTAGAGAGGAAGGGTAAGCTTTACGCTTAGTAAGTCCATATGAAGTTAATAAGCAATTACCCACATTTTTTTTAAAAGTAAAACTTCATAATCGTACAATTTACTCTTGTTCAGGTTAAGTTGTTTTACCGAGTTACAGTTACTAATTCATTAATATCTAGAGCTACGAAACTCCAAATTAAGTTTTGTTAATTTTTCTTGAAACTAGACTCACATACCTTTCTCCCATAAAATTTCCAGATTTTCTGGTTTAGCCAATTAGTACATTTTGTTTGTAACACCCCTATCCCGTAACCGTCGCCGGAATAGGTAAAGGGGCATTACCGGACTTGAAACTCATATCAGAACAGTAAAAATTTTTTCATTTTCTTGAAGTAAAGATCATTCAATAGGATAATTGCTAGACACAACCAGGGATAAAATTTAAAAAAAAAAACTTATAAAAGTAAACATTCAAAAGATGTCATATTCGCATAGCTTATATACATTAACCAAAATATCCTCCCACTACTAGTCTATTCTATACATGCCATAAGATAATCCAAAACATAGCAGTACCAAACAGTGGATAGTGATAGTGTGACTAGTTGCTGACGATCCCCGAGCCTGTAGCTTCCAAATGAGATCTATAAAACAGAGGAAACCAAGTAAATAGAGTAAGCATTACAATGCTTAGTAAGTTTTAAGTAGTGTCAACAGATAACAATCAAATTATAACATAGTTGTTCGTATTTTTATTTCACTCTTCCTTCGGGCATGCCATCCCTTTACCGAATATGCACATCTCATCATATATAATAGGCAGATAAATTCTCACTTGATAGTGATCTCTTATAAACATAGGTACATTATATATTTTTACCTAACTTTCCACATTGACCAAATGCACAATAATCATAGAACAGTCTTATTGCTTTACTCACATATGCATCACATAACGACCTTGTGATTTAGTCCAAATCAAGCTTAAATATAATCTCAAAATACATACCTGACCAACTTAACGCATTGAACGTATTTATTACCAATTGTTACTGTGAAGTCGTATAATCTTATGCTTTACTCGAATCTTCAGCGAAACCTTTAGCTCGAATAGTCCCCACACGTAGTTATCGGGTCTTACCCGGACAAAATCTCCACACGTAGTCATTGGGTCTTACCTGGAATATATTTCCAAGTTTCATGTACATTTAATCACATGTTACAACATTCACATCGACTGTCATATTTGTAATTCATTTGCCTCATCAAATATCTAATAATACACACCTTTCACATTTGGTCATTCGGCCACAATATACACACATCTCCTACATATTTCACATTAGCCATTCGGCTTTACCAAATATACATATCTCATACATATTTCACACTAGCCATTCGGATTTACCACATATACATATCTCATATATATTTCACATTAGCCATTCGGCTTTACCACATATATATATCTCATACATATTTCATATTAGCCATTCGGCTTTACCACATATACATATCTCATACATATTTCACACTAGCCATTCGACTTTACCACATATACATATCTCATACATATTTCACACTAGCCATTCGGCTTTACCACATATATATATCTCATACATATATCACACTAGCCATTCGGCTTTACCACACATATATATATTTATCTTGTACATCAATTTTAGCAATAGCTTATAAGCAACTCAAATAGTTTCATCAATGTTTGCAACAAAATCACATATTCACTACAAGCTGTTTTCCTGAGCAATAGTCACTAAATTATTTATAACTGGAGCTAAAAAACTCAAAATCAATTGCCGTTAATTTTCCTGAATATAGACTCATATATCTTCCATCCATAAAATTTTAAGAATTTTAGGTTTGGCCAATCAATACCAGATTTTTCTTAAAGTTTCTCATGTTTCACTGTTTGACTAATCTGACCAGTCTTTTTCACTACAAATCAAATTTCTCATTGTACAGAATTAAAAATATGTTCTATTTGATTTCATTTGAAACTAGACTCATTAAGGAGTCTAAGCATATAAATTTTATCTTATAACCATTTGTGTACAAATTATAATGATTTTCTAAAAATGTAGCAGGGATTTGAGTCATTCGATAATGTCTCACCCAACTTTAAATATCTCTTTATAGGAAATTTCTTTGCTTACACGGTCTCTTTTATAAGAAACTAGACTAATTAAGCTTTGATTAAATATTTTATTCAGCCTATAATTCCACACCAACAATTTATAGTGATTTTCTAAAATCACGTTATCTTCTTGTCCTAAGCAAATTATTACAATTTGCTCTTAAATTTCCAAGTCTAAACACTTATGAACTTACCATTTGAGTTTAAGACATATCATGGCCACATCATATCTTATTAAATCAACTCATTATGTCCTATTATAATTGAATTTACTCAACGTTTAATCACTTAAAACTTACCTCGGAAGTGGTCGACGACTAGATATCCACGGCTATTCGTTTACTTTCTCTTTTCCCCTATCCGACTTTGATCCTCTTTGCTCTTAAGCTTAAGTAAAACAATAGATTTGCTTAAGTACTTAACTAATATTATTCACTTAACAATCACATTTGGCAATCACATATCATTTAATCTATATCTAAAACAATAGATTTCAATATGTATCATATTTAATAAAACATGCCATGACTCGATTTCATGCTTATTTAATTTATATCTAATTCACATTCACAAGCAAGGAGTCACTTAATTTATCATGCTTCCTTATACATGAATTTAATCATATTGCCGAATGTCCTTATGTGTACATGGTACATACATAAGGCATATATATATATATATATACCTATATATGACCATTACAATTTAAACATTTAATCATAATCGGCAAGCTTTATTTCAACTATTTAAGGTGCAAAACATCAATTAACAAACAAACATTATCAACCCATTTTTATTACACGTTTTCCCCAACTTAACACCCCCAAATTATCAAACTTTAACAAGTTTAAAACTCATCTAATGACCATTTATAAACTAAGGCATCAACCATTCAAATTCAACTCATCACAACATGGCCGAATACACATTTCTCCTACTTCCATTCTAAATAAAAGTTTATCAAGCTTCCATCTTCATTTAACTATGTACCATTTAGAATTATCAATACTTTACACCCTTTAACAAATTATAATCAATTGCCAAATGCATCTTTGACAATTTAAACCACGCAACTCAAATTCTTACAATTTAAGCTTAGAAATTTCTATTCATGTATATTTTAGCAACATGGAGTCCATTAAACACTCCAAAATTCCATTTGAACAACAATTGTTCAACCTTCTAGCATAATTTCAATCTGGACAGCAAGCATTATTTAACATTCAGGCTATTTTATTAGACCATCCGAATAGCTTAATTAACACCAATTTATAGCCCTTGAACAATGAATTAAACCCATTCGATTAGCAACAAAACTAATATTTAACAACAATTGTTTTCTTTTATTTCAAACATGCAGCAGACCAATTCCTCCACATATTACAAAGACATTCAAATCAGCATTTACATGCTGGAACAATTTGTTTTCAAGCTGCAGCTTCAGCAGATCATTTATGCATTTAATTGTCAAATTGTTACGTCACTACTAACAACTGAAACTTAGTAAGAATAACATAATATTTTAGCTATTAGACTCAATTTATCAACCCCTAATCGGCATGAAAATAGAACCATTAATTTGTTCAAATTTTGGACAGCATAACGAAGGCACAAAATTGGACAGTAGTAGTTTTTACAACTAATCAAAGAGCTTTTCTTTTCTACAACCCGCATTCATGCCTTCCAACCGCAATCCATCATCATTTTTCTTTACAACAAAGTTAAAGATAGAGGGGAGCTTAGAAAGCTTACCAACTTAGGATACAACTCTTAAACAAGCTAAATCCTTAGTTTTCTTCAACATGCAAACTGTCTCCATTTTTCTTTTTGTTGTAGCCCTCTTCTTCTTCTTTGATGGATTACCGAGTTACTTGAAATTTCAGCTACCTAACTAGCTAAAATCATAGTTTTTCCTCCTTCTAGCCATCTTCAAAGCCAAAAATTAAAGCAACCCAACTTTCTTCTTCCTCCCTCAAATCACGGCAATGGAGGAGCAAGGGTGAGACAACTTTGGTTTCTCCTCCCATTAACTAGTATTTTATTATTTCTCACACAACATTTTAACACAAATTGTTTATAATATGTTTTAACCCATAGCATGGCCAGCCACTACCTAACATTTTGGGTAATTTGACATGCAAGTACAAGCATTTCCTAACATGCATTAATAGATCCTTATAGATTAACCTATCACATTTCAAAAGTGTCACACATAAGTCCTATTTAATAAAATTCACTTTCAATCAACAAAATTCAAACATGCAATTTTCACCCATGCATATATACATATAATAAGCATTAAGTATGACGGTTAATTATTTTTATGACTCAGTTTTGTGGTCCCGAAACCACTTTCTGATTAGGGTCACATTAGGGGTGTCACATTGTTCATTAAATTTTCCCCTGTTTTTCTATCCAATAGTTCTGAGCTCTCTTCACTAAAAATTATTTTCTCATAGTACAGAATTCTAATAATGCTCTCATCTATCTTTCTACAGAATAGACTCATTAAGGATTTTAATAATATAAATTACAACCTATAATTATTTTTATACAATTTTTAATGATTTTCTCAATTCAGAATAGGGGATCACGAAGTCATTCAGACTCTGTCTCACAACAATTTAAATATCTCATAATAGAAATTTCAATTGCATATACCATTTGTTCTATGTGAAACTAGACTCATTGGGCTTTAACCGCATATTTTATTCAGCCCTTAATTCAATTTTCACAATTTATGGTGAATTTCTAGAGTTGCACCACTGCAATAACCCAAAACTGCCAAGGCTAAATTTACTCATTCATTACTGTTATTCACCAAATCCATACAATATCACTTTATTCATAACGGTAAGAACACATAATTATGCTTCATAAGCATAAATCCATAATCTCAATGTCATCAAGTATCAATGACTTATTCCAAATCATGTCATTTTCATAATATTCACCAAATCCTATATACATCATAGATCATCACATGTCAAGGCATCACACATAAGTTTAGTGTACATACTTGTACAACTTGCAACATAACTCAACGACATACTCACCAATGGCTTATCTCATTGGGATCATCAATGGATACTTCACCAAATTACCAGTTGAACACTCAAAATATAATCGGATACATGGAATGCATGCACATAAGTTCCATGCCCACAGCTAGACAAACTCAATAGCCTGTGGAATATATGTGTAGCCAAGCTACCATGTAACCCACCCATAAGTGAACTCAGACTCAACTCAACGAGTTTGGATGCCTAGTTACATCTCACGAACTCGGACTCAATTCAACGAGTTCGGAACTCAAATATCCTAGTGACATGTCACTTGTGTCCTAATCTATTCCTAAGGTTCAAATGGGATTTTCCTCGATCACACATCTTTGCTGTCTTCCACGGAATGTCAGAAATGATACTTGGTAGCATTTCATATTTATCAAATAGCTCACATAATTTGCACATTACTCAATAATAACCACAAAGCATAATATTTCATGATAATAATCATCATATCATATAAATAACATTAAATTACTTAAAATGACAATTACGTTACCAACATTTACACATGAACTTACATCTCATTTAATATCAAGGAAATAACATTAAATTACACATTACATTATTAAAAGTCATATGAACTTACCTCGTATCGGAAAATGGCCATTTTTACCATTTTGTCCACAACTTGATATTTTCCGATTTTAGCCTGAATTTTGATTTTTCCTTGATCTATCATTTCAAATATAGCCTAATTAGGACTCACATTATTCAAATTAACCCAAAATCATATTTTAGAAAAATTACAATTTTTCCCTAAACTTTGTCAAAATTACATTTTTGCCCCTAGGCTCGTAAATTAAACTTCATCCTATTTCCTTATGTTTTATGACATGCTGATCATTTTTCCCTTCTATAGCAACATCAAATTCGCACTCTAACATGTACTTATGAACATTAGGTATTTTTACCGATTATGTTGTTTTACTCGTTTTCACGTAAAATTGCTTAGTAAAAGTTGTTTAACACAATTTCAAGCTTCATATTCTACCATAAAACATCAAAATAAACATATTTAAGCTATGGGTATTTTTCCAGATATAAACCCCAGGTTAAATTATTGCTAGAATAAGCTTAACCAAGTTACTGGAATTTTAAAAATGTAAAGAACTTTAAAAACAGGGCTAGGGAGCACTTACAATCGAGCTTGGGAGTTTGAACAAACCTTAACCATGGCTGCTTCTAGTAGAAATGGTTGAATGAAGAAGATGATAGCTAATTTGGCTTATTTCCCTTTTTAATTCATTTAATCATTAGTTTACCAAAATACCCTAACTTAAAAATATTTTATTACACCCATTTCATGTCTATTTTTGTCCAGCAATTAACCAATGGTCTAATTACCATTTAAGTACCCTCAATTTAAAATTTCATAACAATTGGACACCTCTAGCATGTAGAACTCAACTTTTGCACTTTTTACGATTTAGTCCTTTTGACTAAATTAAGTGCCCGAACGTCAAAATTTTCAAACGAAATTTTTACGAAATTATTCCGTGAAATCGTAGACCATAAAAATATAATAAAAAATAAAATTTTTATCGTCGGATTTGTGGTCCTGAAACCACTGTTCCGACTAGGCCCAAAATCAGGGTGTTACAACTTTCTCCCCTTTAGGGATTTTCGTCCCCGAAAATCTTACCGGAAAAGTGGTCTTCACTTAAATTTCTCAATCTCATACTTGATACCAAAGTACCTTCACGCAGTCGGTGCCTCCAATACATCTCTTTAATTTTTCATATGATCTGAAAGCTTACGAACTCAACTCCCAATTGTTCTTAAATTTTCAAAGGCTTCTCAGTTTCCCATGATATCATGACATAAAACCCAGATCTCAATTTGGTTTGTGGAGACTAGAATTCCAAGAAATCCAACAATCAAAGGGACCCTTCTGAAATAATCATACAGATTTTCATCATCGATAAATCACAATCCAATAACATCTGAATCAAATTACAATACACGTCATTACTCTCTGAATGAATAGGCAAATTTTCATTGTGAGCTTCCTACAATTCTTTCTGTATAAGCCTCAGAATAATAATACCATGAATCAGATCCAATCTGAAATTCAACATCAGAAGTCGATCCTCACTATACTCTTTTAGTTTACTACTCACTATCACATTTTCCTCTTTCCGCTATGGAAATAATTCTGATATAGCCTTGAAAATAATTCTTTTCATTCTTATCCTAATATCAATACTGGCAGAGATAATTCTGGTAGATCCTGATGCTCGGCTTTAACCCCATCAACAACTCAAATTTTCTGTGACATCAAATGCTCCAAACTATCACATTACCTTATTTTCTTGAAACACATAACCATTCATACAACAATGCATTACTGTAAATTAGGAAATCTTTACTCAATGCAGACTAGTCCAGTTCAAACGCTTTGGTTAGCAATATTCTCATCGGTCCAAACCTTGCTAACATGTAATAAACTTTTCAACTTTCGCAAGATGAAAACTTTATCATTCTTAGTAGCTTTAACTCATATCAAAATTTTCTAAGAGATATACACTTCTCGTTCAGACTATTTGCCTTTTACCCGTAAAGAAATGAAATTCTATTATCAGACTTGGGAAAAATGATCCTGACATAATTGTCATATGAAATCTTTCAAATAAATAATTCATACAGATTAAACACTCGAGCCGATCTAAACATCGTTGAATGACATTTCAAGTAATCCTTTACTAAACAATTCATCATGTAGTCTTTTACTATTCATTTCTTGCGCTAATCAAAACCATCTCAATTGAATTAGCTCAAGTAACCAAAATATCTCAATTGAAGTCATTAATTATAATTGACTTACCTGAGAGAAGTAATCCACCATACCGATTGAAACTCACGCTTTTATCACTTATGCCTTTAATGTTGTCAAATCCTTACACGGAAATTTGAGAAATTCCAATACTAAAATCATCACATTACCAAGATCAAATTGGAAGTATAATCATGCTTGTCATGATTATCACGAGCTGAAGAACGCACTTCGAACATAAGTCATAATTGACAAATAATGGAATAAAGATAACAAGAAAACCGAATAAAGAAATCCAAGATTCGATACTATGCCGGAAAATCAAAAACCAACTCATAAGAAAATATGGAAGATCTCGAAAATTCCTCAGAGAAAAGAAGTCCAGAAGAAAACATCATTTAATCCCACTGGAATCAAATATAACAAGAACAATGTATCTTCTCATACATATATATCAAATAGAGTATCAAGTAGAAGAAACAGTATCATAATATCATAGATATCCTCTCATCAATTCTTATCAGACGAAATGTAATAAAATGCCCGAGGAAATACAACAATACAAATTATAAACTAGCCAGACTACCAATGCTTCTATCTAACACCAGGATTAGAAAACATTCCTATATAACAAGAATTTCTTCAAAAGATCAACAGCCATAGAAATTTTTCTGAAAACGGATAAATACATAAAACATCTTAGAAGAAACTATTAAATCTGTTCAGCCGTAACTGTCACACTCAAATATTACACATTTCAAATACCATTTCCCCCAACTAGTTCTGCCATCAGAAATTTCATGTTAGACCTTCACTAAAGAAGACCAGTTCTAAATAAATTTTGATTTACACTTTTCTCAACCTTGTACCTGAGTAATTCAATTTACCAAAGTAAATTCATTCTTTAACTGGAACAGTGCATAGCTCCAATAATCTTTATGTCAACCTGATACTTTTCTAGCTCTGACTTTACTTATCAACTCATTCTCAATCTCTATTATTCTATCATTCAACTCTTTGGTTTTTCAACCGGAAACTTATTTAGTACAAATCTCATGAAATTCCATTATAAGCACCACTTCAATAAGGGGAGGGGGTTGTAGGGCCTCTGAATCAACTTTCTTATACATATACATATGACACAACTTTCATCATCATAGCAACATCATCAAAATCATGTCATTCATTTCAAGCAACACAACATTCATGTTGGTTTACACCAATTTTCCAGTTATCCCATTTAGACAAGTATACTTATGCATGCATCTTATGTTTTCTAGATAGCTTTACTTGTCCATTCATTTAATCAAATAAGTCATGCTCATGACATCACATAAGGGCCAAACAAATATGAATATTTGCATCACAATCGCAACTTTCACTTTGTGTATCATCATATACATATCATTACAATCATATAATTTAGTCCAAACAATTTAACATAGATAAGTTCATTTCATTATAATTCTTTATCTCATAAAAATATCATTAACATTCATCAACATTCAATGTCTAATCAAGACAATGACATTTTCATTCGTATCATGATATTATGAACCCTTACTCATACCTCTACGACTTTCTATTTATCCCATTCAACTTGTCAAGTAAGCTAAGTGCACTACATCAAATGAGCATTAAGCAAATATAGATATTTATCATAACATAAACTTTCATATCATATGTTATCACATATATATATCATAAAATTTTATTCATACTTTTTTGAACCGAGACTTATCATAATGATAATTTTACTCAAATACCTTCAATCACCTTGAACATGGTCAGTGTAGCTTGGTTGGAGAGTACCTTTGTCTAAATAAGACGGTGCTCTTACGCGTCAGAAGACATCACACTATCACAGATCCGTGGCATGTATAACTAGACTTTTACACATGCTAGGTTAGTCCGAGAATTGACTAAACCATAGCTCTGATACCACCAATTGTAACACCCTTTACCGATATCCAAGGCTGGAATAAGGTACGAGGCATTACCAGACTTAACCATACACATAGACGAAAATTGGGCCATAAAATTTCATTTAATTCAAAACTTTTCGAACACATGCATAGACTCATATTTAAAGATATATAACGTGGCATAAATGAGCACTTACACATCCATAATCATGCAATAACATGTTATTCACTTTAAACATATTTGCTTACCATCCTGTATATAATATAAATTCTTACACTAACTAGAACTAGACATGCTAAATCTTACTCTCATTTTATACCATCATAATGTAGTGACCAATTTGTCCATAAAACATCCATATTCAAGGCAACATTACTCATTTCCATTTAATTCATGATCCACTGGCCTGCATTTAACTTACCTGATGTATTACCAATCATGCATAACAAACAAAGCTAACTATATCATCACGTCAAAACATAGGACATGACATGATTAATTAAACTTACAAACCATAATGGATAAGGACCACATCTCATGATCATATACGATGACTCAATGCAGACTGATACATATGGTCAAAGTCATAATAATAATACATATCACAAACCAACTTCCTATACATGTCACTCACTTGATATTTCTAATATTTGAATTAATTCTCCCAAAAATGATTGCTTGATAGTGTGAACTTGCCTCCAACAATCTCCAACCCCGAGCCGACATGCCAAAACTGAATAAGTAGAGAGGAGGGATAAGCTTTACGCTTAGTAAGTCCATATGAAGTTAATAAGCAATTGTAATAGCCAATTTTGGCCCAGACCAATAAAACAAATAAATCCCAAATAAACAATAAAAAGGTCCACATTTCTAAGTCCATTTACAACATATTTGTAGCCCAGAATTTAAAACCCAAAACAAACCCAAATAGCCCAATCAGTTAAGACCCAACAAACCCAAACCAACCCTAGCCCACTATCTTAAAATTTTTTGGCAGTAACCCTAGCTACCAAGTTTTCAGCCGCCGCTCTTCACCAGCAGGGCCATCACGTGCGTCGTTTCATCGCACCGCATGCTATCTCTTCCATGCCTCTGATACTTGCAGAGAGATTAATGCAAAGCATTAGAAAAATTAAATAGCAAAAAACAAAAATAATTAAACAAACAGTTGGTAGATCGACTTTAAAAAGCAAAGACCTATTCTTTGTATTTTTTAACGAACACTTACAAACATCAGAAAATAAAAATAAAAGAAAACTTCAGAAGGTGATTTTAATCTTCATTTCCATTTCAGATTCTTGCTTTGTTCTTTTATTTTATTTTTCTTCATTTTTGTTTATGAATATTAAGTCATATTAATAAAAAGGGGAAAAGGGGCTCAACGGGGGTACCTCGCGACTACATCACCGGAGCTCGCCACCGTTGCCACGATCGGACCTAAAAAGGGGTCAAGATCCCTCTCTTTTTGTTTATTTTGGTGGGGATAGGCTTGGCTTTCAAAGGGTTTCGAAACAGGGTTTAAATACCCACTTTTGCGCGTCACCGGCCACCAAACACCGTGGTGGTAAGGCGGACGGTAAGGGAACCGGATGGACAGAGAGATAAAGGGTTGAGAGGATATGTAAGGTTTTTTTTTTTAATTTTTAAAAGAAATGACAGAATGGGTGTTGTAAAAAAAATTACTTTTAAAGGACCACCAAACGGCGTCGTTTGGGGTCTGTTCCAGTGGCTCCAAAACGGTGCCGTATCAGGTTATCTAGGCGTGACCTAACCCATATCTGTGGGGGGTCCGCTCGTTTTCGCTAAATGGTTTATTTATGTTAGCAGTCCCCTCACTTTTGGATCCGTTCTCAATTCGGTCCAATTTTATTATTATTATTATTTTGATCTGACTCGTTAATTTTAATTCCTTTTTAATTTAGTCCTTCTATTCGTAAGTTGAAATGGCGCACTTAAATGGGGTTTGGGATATTTTCCCATTTAACCCCTCATATTTTTCAGTGCATTTTAGATTGTTCCATTACTTATTTTTTTGTTCGAATTCTCCCTTTAATTTTATTTAGATTTTGATTTAGTCC
Organism: Gossypium arboreum; assembly: GCF_025698485.1. Classification (NCBI taxonomy): domain Eukaryota; kingdom Viridiplantae; phylum Streptophyta; class Magnoliopsida; order Malvales; family Malvaceae; genus Gossypium; species Gossypium arboreum. The sequence continues at coordinate 114,088,120 of NC_069080.1, read as the reverse complement.
TTCTTAAATACTTGCATTTATTTTACTCGAATTTGGACCTTAAATTTTCATTTTATTTGTAATCTAACCCTTTTTCATAAATTTGGACTCTTTTTATTATTATTTTGAACTATTTTATTTATCTTAAACTTCATACATTCAACTATTTTAAATTGTTTTAGATATATTATTTTAAAATTATCTCACATACTATACACTTTAAATTGCTTTGTACCATTATTTACTTTTTAAATTTGTTTTATGTATTATTCATTTTAAATTTTTTATTATTTACTTTTAAATTTTTTATATATAATCAAATTTCAAATTTTTATATGTATTATCCCTTTTTATATACCATTTATTTATTATTATTATTTTAAAATGTTTTGTGTAGTACTTATTTTGAATTTCTTTTTACATAACATTTACTTTAAATTCATTTATATATTATTTATCTTAAATTATTTTACATATCATTTGTTTTAAACTTTCTTTCCTCATATATCATTTATTTCAAACTTTCGCTTATATTGCCTTTTTTTTAAAAAAAACATAATCTATTTTTTAAATTGTTTTATGTATTGTTGATATTAAATTTCTTTTTCACATTATTTTTTTAAATTCATTTATTATCATTTTAATTTTTTTTACATTTTATTTAATTTAAGTGGCTTTATAAATTTTTAAATTGTTATATATATTATTTAATTTATTGGCCTTTATTTATTAATGTTCTTATTTAAATGATAAATGTTGCATGATTGTCGTCTTCGTATATCCTATGATTCATTTACTTGTAATTTCATATTATTGTCATTCATAGCATTTGTATGTTATTACCTCATGTTCTGTATCGTTTTTTTAGTTATTTCATTCAAATCGCATCATGAATTAAGCTACAACGTTTTATCCAATATAGATCATTCTATTTTTTTACTCCAAACAAATAACGCGTATTGTTTAAATATCGTATTTGCTATTATTCAAAACCAAGAATTACAAAATAAGGCAATGTTTTGCATTTTTGAATATCGAGGAATTTTGCCCTAACTTACGGGGTTTTGATTTTCCCATTGATTCTAAATAGCCAAATATCCTTTTGTGTTTTAAAATACACAGAATTCCAATTAAAATTAAAGACAAACTTGTGCTCGGGAGTTCATGGTATTGTGTCCTAACTTACGGGATGTGATACTCTGATATCTCGAGACAAGGAAGTCTTTAACAATCGTTTTGGACCAATTCAAGCGTTTTTAAAATCAACGTTAATAAAAAAGATCGTATCTTAAATCCGTTCCTGATTTTTAACTTTCGACATTAAAACACTAACTAATCAATTCGGTACCAATTTTTGGGCTTGTCGAGGGTGCTAATCCTTCCTCACACGTAACCGACTCCCGAACCTGTTCTCTCGAGTTTCATAGATCAAAAATGCCATTTTAGTAAACCAAAATGTTTTATTAAAGCAAAAGTGATCCGATCACATGTAATAAAGATCGATGGCGACTCCCTTTTTTTTTCGTTTTCATTCTAAAACAAAAGTAGATTCCCACTTCTTCAAACAATGGTTTTGACAGCTTGGCGACTCCACTAGGGAATTTGAGAGTCGAGCCATAAATTGATTAATTTTTGTTTTTTGTCGAAAATTGAAAAACTATTTTAAATCTATGATTACTTCATTGCATGTTATCTGTTACTTTCATGGTTTTCTTCATAATATGCTTGCTTTAGTGGTTTAATTCTTTTGATATATCTTTGCATATTGCATCGCATAAATTGGTCAATTTTACCTTCTTTAGTGGGAGTGAGAAACTATTCCTTCGTGAGGTCTTCACCTCCGTATAGGATAGTGGATCATTTTCGGGATACATCTGTACCTACGTCTTCGTGAGATTTTCATCTCCGTATAGCCGTAGGGAAATGTGTTCCCCTGAACTGAACTCAGTCCATATGAGCCTATAATGGGTGAGGATCGAGGAATCTACTGGTTTAGGTACCCTTACTTTAGAACCGAACCACATGTAATGAGCCCTAAAAGCCTGCCCTAGGTAGAACCATGCCAAACCCTAGTGGTTACCTGAATTAATGCTTGATTATTTCCTGTTACTTTGAGTTCTATTCTTTTTTTTTAATACTGACTTGTTGTGTTCGCTATTATTGCATGGCATCTCATCATAAAATGGTGTTGATTCACGTTCGGTTACTAGATAGAAAAGCTTAGCATGGAAAAAGGGTTTCTTGATAGAGTGGAGGATAATACGGCCGTCTGAGTGTGGTCCGAGAGGATGCAACAAGAGAAAAGAGATAGTTTGACCGAGGGATATGAATCAGAGTTATGGGATTTCACTCACACCAGTGTGACTCAGAATGACTTGCAAGAGCTAAAAGAGATATGGGATAGTTGGAACGACGAGATCAATCAACACTTTTACTATAATTACGGTGGCCTACCCTATCTACTCGATGTAAAGGTGGAAAAATACTTGTTTTGAGCCCTCACGTAGTTTTGGAATCCCGCCTACAGTTGCTTCACCTTCGGAGGAGTCGATTTAGTACCTACCGCGGAGGAATACATGGCTTTACTTAATTGCCCAAAGATTCAAGCCGACAGGGCCTATTCAAGACCTATTAACATCCCACCTTTTTTGAAGAAATTTATGAATATCACAGGGATGAGCGAACAATGGGTTGCAGCCCGTATCAAACAAAAAGAGGATAGTAAGTGTATTCCTTGGAGGAATTTGAGGGACTTGATCCTTGCACTCCCAGATATGAAGAAGAGGGTTGACATTTTCACCTTGAGCCTCTACGGTTTGATCGTCTTTCCTGAGGCATTAGGACATGTAGAGGAAGCTGTCTCAGATTTATTCGATGGACTTGATAAAAGGACCACACCCGTCCTGGCAATCCTTGCAGAAACTTTCAGATCCTTAAACGCACGTCGGAGGATGGGCGAAGAAAGATTCGTAGGATATACGCAGTTATTGGTGGCTTGGTTTCACAGCCACTTTTGGAAAGTAGAAAAGGTCTTCTATCAAATTTTATCCAAGGATTATTCCCCATTAAGAGAATTAATGGCTACACCGAGGCGAGATGACATCTCAAAAGAGAAATGGATAGCTATTCTCCAGAGTTTGCAAGGCGAAGATGTTGAATGGAGGGCTCCATGGTTGATCCCCGACAAGATCTTATATCGGTGTGGTGATCTTGATTGGGTCCCTCTAGCTGGAATATAAGGAGCCGTTGGATACACTCCACTACTTGTGTTAAGGCAGTTTATACCAGCGACACAAGGGCTGGCTCAATGTGAGTTCTCTTATAAAGACAACAATTATAAGAAGAAGGTTCAAGAAATATCAAATGCTTGAAACCAAACCCGAAGAATGAAGTGATTCACCACGGGCCCGATGATGACCCCCGAGTATGAATGGTGGTGGGGAAGAGAGTCAATGACAACATCCCTAGGCTGAATCAAGGGAACACTCGACCGATAGAGGAGCATTAACAAGTCATCCCGTCCGAGTTAGAGATCATCAAGCAAGACTTTGAGAAAAGGAGCTTGGAATTGGAAAAGAAAATAGAGCAGTTAGAAGAATAAAAGATGAAGTTGGGATTAGATGTCAATATCCACAAGCTAGAGGTTGAGAAATTGAGGAAAGGAAAGAACAAGGCTGAGGAAGATTCGGATAGTCTGAAAATTGATTACAAGAAGCTGCGTATGTTGATAAGAACTTCCAGTTTAGGTAAAACGTCGAAAAAGTGGCGTCAAGAAATTAAAGAAGAACAGACTAGAGCCGATCATTGGGAGAAGAAGTTTCACGATGTAACACCCCGTACCCGAGACCGTTTCCGGAGTCGAACACGAGGTGTTAACGGACTTAATTCATTAATTAAACAGCTCATACAATTTATTTTAAAATTTCCAGACAAGCTGGCTAACTGCATCACAGTCGCTTTAAAAATCATATCTCGAGTTACGAAACTCGAAATCCAGACAAGCTGGTCAATATCAACATTGACAAGGACAATTTTGATAGATCCCAATGCTCGGCTTTAACCCCTTTAACAACTCCGATTTTATGTAACATCGGATGCTCTAAACTATCACATTACCTCACTGTCTTGAAACACATCACAATTCATACAACAATACATTACTGAAAGTCAAAAAGTCTTTGCTCAATGTAGACTAGTCTAGTTTAGACGCTTCGGTTACCAATATTCTCATCTATCCGAACTCTGTCAACATGTAATAAACTTTTCAGCTTTCACAAGATGGAAACCTTATCATTCGTAGTGACTTAAACTAATATTCAACTCTTTCTAGTAAATATACACTTCTCGCTCAAACTATTTACTCTTTTATCCGTACAAAATGAAATTCTATTATCGACTTGGGAAAAATAATCCCGACATAATTGTCACATGAAATCTTTCAAATAAATAATTTACCATACCGACTAAAACTCGCGCTTTTATCACCTATGCCTTTTCGATGTCAAATCCTTACACGTAAATTAGAAAAATCCCAATACTAAAATCACCACATTACCAAGATCAAATTAGAAGTATAGTCATATTTGACATGATTATCACGAAATGAAGAACGACTTGAACATGAGTCATAATTGACAAATTATGGAACAAAGATAACAAGAAAACCGAATAAAGAAATCCAATAGAGAAACCCGAATAAAGAAATCCGAATAAAGAGATCCGGGATAAAGAAACCCAAGATACGATACTATGCCGAGAATCGAAAACCAAATTCATAGAGAAAATACAGAATACCACGATAATTCTTCAAAGAAAGAAAGTCCAAAAGAAAACATCATTTAATCCCATGAAATCAAATATAACAAGATCAATATATCTTCCCATACATATATATCGATGAAGCATCAAGTAGAAGAAAGCAGAATCATAATATCATATGAATTCTCTCATCAATTCTTATCGACGAAATGAAATAGAATACCCGATAAAATAGAGCAATATAAATTATAAACCAATCAGACTACCAATGCTTTCATCCAACACCAAATTAGAAGACATTCCCATATAACAAGAATTTCTTGAGAAGATCAATAGCCATAAAAATATTTTCGAGAACGGGTGAACACATAGAACATCTCAAAAGAGATCTAAATCTGTAGGTCATAAGCTGTCACACTCGGATAATTCACATTTGAAATATCATTTCCCCAACTAGTTCTGCCGTCACAAATTTTATATTAAACCATTCACTAAAAAGGCCAATTCGAATAAATTTGATTTACACTTTTCTCGACCTTGCACTTGAGTAATTGATTTACCAAGGAGAATTCCTTTTCTAACTAGGATGATGCATAACTCCAATAATTTTACGTCAATCCGATACTTTCGGCTCGACTTTACTTATCAGCTCATTTTCAATCTCGGATCATACTTATAATTATTCTATCATTGAACTCTTTGGGTTCTCAACCGAAAACTTATTCAATACAAATCTCATGAAATTCCATTATAAGTACCACTTTGGTAAGGGGAGGGTTGTAGGACCTCGACTCGACTTTCTTATACATACACATATGACACAACTTCCATCATCATAGTAACATCATCAAAATCATGTCATTCATTCATGTTGGCTTACACCAATTTTCCTATTGTCCCATTTAGACAATATACTTATGCATACATTCTATGTTTTCTAGACAGCTTTACTTATCCATTCATTTAATTAAATTAATTCATGCTCATGACATTATATAAGGCCAAACAAACATAGATATTTGCATCACAATCACAACTTTCATTTTGTGCATCATCATGTACATATCATTACAATCATACAATTCATCCAAACAATTTAACATAGATAAGTTCATTTCATTATAATCCTTTATCTCATAAAAAATTGTATATCATTAGCATTCATCAACATTCAACGTCCAATCAAGACAAGGACATTTTCATTCAGATTATGATATTATGACCTTTATTCATACCTCTACTACTTTCTATTTATTCCGTTCATCTTATCAAGTAAGCCACATACACTACATCATATGAGCATTAAGCAAATATGAATATTTATCACAACATGAACTTTCATCTCACATATTATCACATATGTATCATAAACCTTTATTCATACTTTTCTGAACCGAGACTTATCATAATCATAATTTTACTCAAATACCTTTACTTAACATTGAACATGGTTGGCGCAGCTCGGTTGGAGAGTACCTGTCTAAATAAGACGGTACTTATATGGCGTCGGAAGACATCACACTATCACAGATCGCTGGCATGTATAGCTAAACTTTTACACATGCTAGGTTAGTCCGAGAACCGACTAAACCTGCTCGATACCACTAAATGTAACACCCGCACCGAGACCGTTTCGAGTCGAACACGAGGTGTTAACGGACTTAATTCATTAATTAAACAGCTCATACAATTTATTTTAAAATTTCCAGACAAGCTGGCTAACTGCATCACATCGCTTTAAAAATCATATCTCGAGTTACTGAAACTCAAATCCAATTCCGTAAATTTTTCCTGAAACTAGACTCATATATATATCTACTAATTGTTTTCTAGAATTTTTGGTTGGGCCAATTAGTACAGTTTATTAGTTAAAGTCTCCCTGTTTCAGGGTTCAACTACTCTGACCTCTGTGTATTACGAATCAGATATCTCCTGTACAGAGCTTCAATGACTATGCCGTTTGTCTCTAATAAAACTAGACTCAATAAGGAATCTGTACATATAAAGCGTGATTTCTAATTATCTTTGTAAAATTTATGGTGAATTTCCAAAGTCAGAACAGGGATCCAGAAATCGCTCTGGCCCTGTTTCACAAAAATTTAAACATCTCATAAAATATAGCTCATATACCTGTTTCGCTTATTCCATATGAAAATAGACTCATCAAGCTTCGATTCCATAACTTATTCATTATTTAATTCCATTTCTACTATTTTTAGTAATTTTTCAAACTCACGTCACTGCTGTTGTCTGAATCTATTTTATGGTAAATTTTACCTATTTCATGGTTTCCATGGATTAGCTAGCAATTTGACATACATAATACCAAATATGATCATGATTAGCCATTCCAATGGCTAATCATTACCAAGCATTTCTATTTCCATACCACTCAATAACCATATCATAAGACCATATATACAAAATGATTATAATGCTATACATGCCATACTCAAAATATACAAGCCATTATGCCAAGATGGTATACGGATAGTGTGGCGTGCCTCCGACCGCTTCCGATTTCCGAGCTGGCTTGTCAACACTACAAGGAATGAAAAGGAGGAGTAAGCATAAATGCTTAGTAAGCTCACATGAAAATAGCAAGTAACATAACCATATAAGCAAACATAAAACATCATTTGCATAATCACCACCAAGACATTCATATCACCTTTTCATTTATCATCTTACCATATTGTTGTTATATCGAGTTTTCAACCCGAGGGTTAAGTACATACCTGTTCAAAGTATCCATTTCACAACACTTACCAATACGTCCCTTTCATCTTAAGTATTCCTCCATTTGAGTAGAACTTTACCCGTTGAACACATCGGAATATAATTCGGATACATGGAAAGTTTGCACATAAGTGCCACATATGTAGCCAAGCTACCATGTAACCCGCCCATAAGTGAACTCGGACTCAACTCAACGAGCTCGGATGCCTAGTTACATCTCTCGAACTCGGACTCAATTCAACGAGTTCGGACATTTGCATCCATAAGTGAACTCGGACTCAACTCAACGAATTCGGATGCCCAAACATCCTAGTGACATGTCACTTGTATCCTAATCTATTCCTAAGGTTCAAACGGGCGTTTTTCTTGATCACACATCTTTGCCATCTTCCACGGAATATCGAAATTGATACTTCGGTGATAGTTCATACTCATCAAGTAATTCACATAATTACATATTATTCAACAATAACCACAAAGCATAATATTTCATGATAATAATCAGCATCATATCATATAAACAACATTAAATTGCTTAAAATGACAATTATGTTACTACATTTACACATGAACTTACCTCGTATGCGAAAATGGCTATTTTACCATTTCGTCCACAACTTGGTATTTTCCCCATTTTAGCCCAATTTCAGTTTTCCTTACTCTATCATTTAAAATATAGTCTAATTAGGACTCACATTATTCAAATTGACCCAAAATCATATTTTGGAAAAATTACAATTTTGCCCTAAACTTTTGCATATTTACACTTTTGCCCCAAAGCTCGTAAATTAAAATTCAGCCTATTTTCTTATGTTTTATGACATGCTGATCATTTTTCCTTCTATGGCAACATCAAATTCTCACTCTAACATGTACTTATGACTATTAGGTATTTTACCGATTAAGCCCTTTGCTCGTTTTCACTTAAAACCGAGTAGCACAAGTTGTCTAACATAATTTAAAACCTCATATTCTATCATAAAACACCAAAATACACAAATTTCACCTATGGGTATTTTTCCAAATATAAACCCTAGGTTAAATTATTGCTAGCATAAGCTAAATCGAGCTATCGGGACTCCAAAACGTAAAAATCATTAAAAACGAGGCTAGAACGGACTTAAAATCGAGCTTGGAAGCTTGAAAACCTAGCCATGGTTTCTCCTTGCTATATTCGCCATGGGGTTGAAGATGAGCAAAATTGGCTTTTAATCTTGTATTTTAATTCATTTTACCCTAAATGACCAAAATGCCCTTACTACTAAACTTTCCAAAATTCCTTCCATGTCCTAATTTTTGTCCATAGACTTAGAAATTGGTAAAATTACTCTTTAAGGACCTCTAATTAATAATCTAATTCAATTTTATGCAAAATACTTCTAGAACACAAGTTTTGCAATTTATTCAATTTAGTCCCAAATTTCAAATTAAGCACTTTATGCATAAAATTTCTTCACGAAATTTTCACACAATCATGCAATCATATCATAGACCTTAAAATAATCATAAAATAATTATTTCTATCTCGTATTTTGTGGTCACGAAGCCACTATTCCGACTAGGCCCAAAATCAAGATATTACACACGATGTCTGAGCGCGGAAGGACGCTCTGAAAAAGAGTTTGTTGGAAAGCCAAAGTGAAAGAGAAAGGTTACGAGCTCGGGTGGTCGAATTAGAAAAATCACTACATCAGCATCGTAGTCGTAACTCTGTAATCAAGTTGAAGGCCAGTCTAAGCAAAATCGAGGAGTTGAAAGAGAAAGTAGAGGAACTTGAGACTGCACTACGAGATAGTAAAATTCGAGTGGAACTTCTTAAGGCAAACAACGACCGTTGTAGGGAACAGCTTCACCGCTCTCAAGATTAGATCAGAGATAGAGATTATGTCATGGGCGAAGCTGTGGCTCAGGTTCAGGAGGTAGCCGATCACTTGCAAACCTTGGTAGTTTAGGCTGATGTATTAAGCTTAAAGTACGAGTCAGAATCAGATCGAGGCCGAAACTTGGCTTGGCTTATCAGAAAAGTTAAAGCTTTGGGCATTAGGGCAAAGTCGTATATGTAATCATCCGCTCTATGTAAAGGAATTTTTATTCTAGTGAAGTTATTCTAATGAAATTGAATCAGAACCAACGCCTCTTTTGCATTTCATTTCATTCATTTTCATTTCATCATATACATTAAGTTTCATAAAAGGACCCTAATTAAACAAAATTATTTCAGTTAATCTGGAAACCAATAAGAATCAACCAACCGAACACAGATACAATACCCGTTGTAAAACCAAAGCAATGGATCAGAGATTAGAAAGGTTAGAACAAATGCAAAGGGATATGCAAGAGCAATTACAAGCGCATATGGAAGAGCAATTACAAGCGCATATGCAAGAGCAACTGGCTAAAATACAACAAGATATGAGGGAAAAAATGGAAGAATCCGAAAATAATATGATAGGCCAGTTGGGGCAGTTGCTGGCTAGAGAACGTGAAAAAGGGAAAAACACTATGGGGAACGATAATGAAGACCCTGTCTATCCTCCGGGCTTTACTCCGATAAACACTCAACCACAACCAAAGGTTCACCCACGAGGGGTACCCATCACTATCAGGCCCCAGCAATACCAGGCCAGTGCCTAGACACTGATGAACTTTCCTATAGGCTCGGGCTCTAATCCCGGGGATAATCCAACTAATCCAATTGTCCCGGACCTTGATGACGTGGCAGAAATGAAGAAAGGAAAAGTAAACCTGGCAAAACAACTCGATGACCAGTGTAAATGGCTTGAAGAGAAATTCAAAGCAATGGAGACTGCTGATTACTGTTGCGGGATCGATGCTAAGGACTTAAGCTTGGTCCCAGATCTGGTGCTTCCACCAAAATTTAAAACCCCGGAGTTTGAAAAGTACAACGGGACTAGCTGCCCTAAAGCTCACATAACAATGTTCTGTCGAAGGATGACAAGATATGTTAACAATGATCAACTGTTAAATCACTGTTTCTAAGATAGTCTGATCGGGTCGCGGCCAAGTGGTATAACCAGCTAAGTCGTGCCCAAATTGGTTCGTGGAAAGACTTGGCTCAAGCTTTCATAAGACAATACGGTCACGTGACAGACATAGCACCCGACAGAATTACATTACAAAACATGGAAAAGAAGCCAAGTGAGAGCTTCAGGCAGTATGCCCAACGATAGAGGGAAATAGCGATGCAAGTCCAACCACCTCTCTTAGAGAAGGAAAAGACCATGCTTTTTATCAATACCCTGAAGGCCCCATTCATTAACCACATGTTGGGAAGTGCTATTAAGAGCTTATCGGACATAGTAATGTTTGGGGAGATGATAGAAAATGCGATAAGATGTGGCAAAATTGAAGCTGGAGAGAGTGCCAAGAGATCAGCTCCGAGAAGGAAAGAAAATAAGGTGAACAATGCGAGCGTATACAATAAGGGTTATTCCAAGCCAGTCACAGTGAGCTAGCCGAGAGCAGTGACTACTAGTCGTCAGGGCTCCGCAAGACAAGATCCCGTTGCTTTCCCTTATAAAGTTAGCAAGAGGGTGCCTTGGAACTATGACTGTAACGTGACAATCCCAGGAGATGAGAACCCAGGTAACACTTCAGAGGAAGGTCAAGATGAAGGTTTCTATAAATGCAATAGAAGGTGTTATACCCCGAACACAAAGGCAGAACTAGTTAAGGGAAAATTCGTGGTTGTTGAACAAAAAGGGAGAAGACAACCAGACCGGAATCACCTGACAATGAGCCTGTGACTGAAAAAGAGGCTAAAGAATTCTTAAAATTCTTGAAGTACAACAAGTACAGCGTTGTGGAGTAATTGCACAAACAGCCAGCTCGCATATCAGTTCTAGCCTTACTCTTGAGCTCAGAGACTCACCACAGTGCATTGATGAAAGTTTTAAATGAAACATATGTTGCAGATGATATCTCTGTCAACAAGCTTGATCGTCTGGTCAATAACATCAGCGCTGATAATTTTATTTTCTTTAATGATGACGAAATACCGCCGGGAGGTATGGGATCTACAAAGGCCCTGCACATCACCACTCACTGCAAGGGATACACATTGCCGGGGGTACTGATTGATAATGGAACAGCGTTGAATGTCTTGCCCTTGTCCATGCTAAATAGATTGCCAGTGGATAGCTCTCACATGAAGACATGTCAAAACATAGTGAGAACATTCGACGGCACTGAAAGAAAAGTGATGGGAAGGATCGAGATACCTCTCTTGATTGGCCCAAACACATATGAGGTGGACTTCTTGGTAATGGACATCAAGCCTTCGTACAACTGCCTATTGGGGAGGCCGTAGATTCACTCAGCGGGAGTAGTACCTTCGTCACTACACCAAAAGTTAAAGTTGGTAACTGAGGGTAGATTGGTAACGATAAACGCGGAGGAATACATTATTGCATCTGTTATCAGTGACACACCGTACATAGGTGCGAACAATTTCCTTTCGATCACTAGAATTTGTCAATGCTACATTTATCGAAGTGAACAAGATCCCAATGCCCAAAATATCCAAAACTACGAGGATGGGCCTGCGATTGACGGTCGAAAAAGGAGCCCTGCCAGGGAGAGGACTTGGAAGACAGCTCCAAGGAAGAATCGAGGTACCGATGCTAAACAAAAAATGAGACCGCTTTAGCTTGGGATTCAAGCTAGATGCAAAGCAAAAGAAGAAAGAGCTAGAGAAAAAACAAGAGAGAAGAAGAGCGCGTTTGCGCGGTGAGGAGGTCAAATGGGAACCAATGACCTTTCCTCATTTATCCAAAACATTCGTGTTAGGAGGGACTATTTACTCTGAAGGAAGATCGACAAGAAAAGAGTCTGTCGAAGAAATGAGCATTAACGCCATATCCGAAGGAAAAACTAAAGAAGGGAATTTATCTGGAATTCACCGTTACATCCCTGGGAGTGTTTTGAACAATAGGACCACAGAGGAGATCCCTGTAACTTTTAGAATTAACTCAGAATAATGTTCAAAACAAGTTTATTGCTCTAAGCCTAGGGGCAATAAGGAATCCTTTTATGAAATAGGCATATGTCCAAATATCGTTATTTCAATAAAAAATTTATTTTTGCATATCATCTTGAGCAAATATTCTTTTATTCTTTCTACTTCATTCATAATCGTACCACACAAATAAAATATTCTTAGATTCTTTTGTTATTTGGATTTCTTTCTTCATCCCTATAACAGGTTTCCAGATATCAATGATATGAGCAACGTTGCTACTGACTCAAAATCTCCTTTTGAGCAAGATTTGTGTATGGAGGATACTCAGGATTTTGAAGATGACCGAAATTGTGACCTATCTCCTGATTTGTTAAGGATGGTAGAATAAGAGGAGAAACAAATCCTACCTCACAAAGAGTCAGTGGAAGTTGTGAGCTTAGGAGAGGGAAAAGAGGTGAAGATTGGAGCTAGTATCACTGTAGAAACAAAGCGAGACCTCATTGAGCTACTATAGGAATTCAAGTATGTCTTCGCATGTTCATATCAAGACATGCCCGGGTTGAGTACTGATATCGTGGTACACCGACTCCCCATAAAGGAGGACTGTAAACCAGTTCAATAGAAACTCCGAAGGATGAGACCTGATGTTTTGTTAAAAATAAGGGAAGAGGTCAAGAAGCAATTCGGCGCCGGTTTCTTACAAGTGGTTAAGTACTTAGAATGGGTAGCCAATATAGTCCTCATTCCCAAGAAGGATGGGAAGGTACGGATGTGTGTGGACTATCAGGATTTGAACAAAGCCAGCCTAAAAGACAACTTTCCGTTGCCTCACATCAATACATTAGTGGATAACACGGCAGGTTACTCACTTTTATCCTTCAAGGATGGCTTCTCGGGATACAACCAGAAAAAGATGCATCCTTAAGACATGGAAAAGACGACATGTAATGCCCCCACGCCTGAAATAGTCGCCGGAGTCGAGCTTGAGGAGTTACCGAACATAATTTATCAAATTAAGAACTTCAAATCTTTTGTTTCTACATTCACAGCTTTCTAGCTACTCGCGTCACAGTTACAAGAAAAAACATATCTCAAGTTACAAAACTCAAAATCAAGATACGTAAATTTTCCCTAAATCTAGACTCATATATCTATTTACTAATTGTTTTCTAGAATTTTTGGTTGGGAAAATTAGTACAGTTTATTAGTTAAAGTCTCCCCTGTTTCAGGGTTTGACTGCTCTGACATCTGTGTATTACGAATCAGATATCTCTCTATAAAGAATTTCAATTACTACGAGGTTTGTTTCTCTTAAAACTAGGCTCAATAGTAAATCTGTTCATATAAAGAATTACTTCTAATTATTTTTCTACAATTTATTATGAATTTTTAAAGTCAGAACAGAGGATCCAGAAATCACTCTTGCCCTGTTTCACAAGGTTTCAAATATCTCATAAAGTATAATTTATATGCCTCTTTTTTTTTATCCATATGAAAATAGACTCATTAAGCTTCAATTTCATAACTTTCTCATCATTTAATTCCATTTATAATACTTTTAGTGATTTTTCAAATTCATGTCATTCTTTGACAATATTCTATTTTAAGGCAAATTTCATCTTTTCATGAGTTATTATGAACTAGATAACCTATTAAACTTCCATGATATCAAACATGATCTAAATTTAACCATCACCATGACTTATCAGTATCAAACATTTTCTCAACCAATCATGGCCATATCATAAAATTATTTACACAAAATAAATATATTGCTATACATGCCATACTTAAGTTTTACAAGCCATTTGCCCAGATGAAAGTCCTTTGGATAGTGTGATCGAACCTTCGACCCGTCCTAATTCCCGAGCTGGCTTGTTCAAAACTACAGTAAATAAAGAGGAGGGAGTAAGCATAAATGCTTGGTAAGTTCATAAGTAAATAACAACATAACAATACAAATATACCAAACAACTTTAGCATGGTATCACCAAAACATATATCATATTTCTAAACATCATTCATCATCTTACTACCTTATCGTTGTTGTATCTATTATCAACCCGAGGGTTAAGAACATACCTGTCCAAAGTGTCCATTTCACAACACTTACCAAAATGTCGCTTGCATCTTAAGTGTTCTTTCATTTCACTAGAAATTTCACCCGTTGAACACATCGGAATACAACTCGGATACACGGATAATTTGCACATAAGTGCCTCATATGTAATCAAGAAATCATGTAACCCGCCCCTAAGTGAACTCGGACTCAACTCAACGAGCTCGGGCGTTCGCATCCATAAGTGAATTCGGATTCAACTCAACGAGTTCGGATGCCTAGTTACATTTCACGAACTCGGACTCAACTCAACGAGTTCGGACATTCGCATCCATAAGTGAACTCGGACTCAACTCAACGAGTTCGGATGCTCAACCATCCTAGTGACATGTCACTTGTATCCAAATCTATTCCTAAGGTTCAAACGGGCTTTTTTCCTCGATCTCACATTGCCGTCTTCCATGGAATATTGGAACCGATACTCGGTAGCAATTCATATTTATCAAGTAGTAAACATAATTTGCATATTACTCAACATTAACCACAAAGCATAATATTTCACGATAAAAAAAATCAGCATATCATATAATTAACATCAATAACTTAAAAATAACATTTATGCTACATTATTTACACATGAACTTACCTCATATGCGAAAATGGCTACTTTTACCATTTCGTCCACAACTTGGTATTTTTCCATTTTAGCCTGAATTTCAGTTTTCCTTGCTCTATCATTTAAAATACAGTCTAATTAGGACTCACATTATTCAAATTGACCCAAAATCATATTTTGACAAAATTACAGTTTTGCCCTTAAACTTTTGCATATTTACACTTTTTCCCCAAAGCTCGTAAATTAAACTTCAGCCTATTTTCTTATGTTTTATGACATGCCGATCATTTTTCCCTTCTATGGAAACATCAAATTCTCAATCTAACATGTACTTATCACTATTAGGTATTTTTACCGATTAAGCCCTTTTGCTAGTTTTCGCTTAAAACCGAGTAGCACAAGTTGTCTAACATAATTTAAAACCTCATATTCTATCATAAAACACCAAAATACACAAATTTCACCTATGGGTATTTTTCCAAATATGAACCCTAGGTTGAATTATTGCTAGCATAAGCTTAATCGAGCTCTAGGGACTCCAAAAACGTAAAAATCATTAAAAGCGAGGCTAGAACGGACTTACAATCGAGCTTGGAAGCTTGAAAACCCTAGCCATGGTTTCTCCTTGCTATATTCGTCCATGGGGTTGAAGATGATCAAAATTGGCTTTTAATTTTGTATTTTAATTCATTTTACCCCTAAATGACCAAAATGCCCTTAGTACTAAACTTTCCAAAAATTCCATCCATGTCCAATTTTTGTCCATAGACTTAGAAATTGGTAAAATTTCTATTTAAGACCTCCTAATTAATATTTCAAAACAATTTCATACTAAAAACTTCTAGAATGCAAGTTTTACAAATTATTCGATTTAGTCCCTAATTTCAATTTAAGCACTTTATGCATAAAATTTCTTCACGAAATTTTCACACAATCATGCAATCATATCATAGACCTCAAAATAATCATAAAATAATTATTTCTATCTCAAATTTTGGGGTCACGAAACCACTATTCCGACTAGGCCTAAAATCAGGATATTACACGACATTCGTAAGTATGTGGGGAACATTTTGTTATAAGGTGATGCCATTCGGACTGAAAAATGCAGGAGCGACATATCAGAGAGCTATGGTAACTTTGTTTCATGATATGATGCACAAGGAGATCAAAGTTTACGTTAACAATATGATTGAAAAATCCATAACAGAGAATGAGCATGTGCAAGTCCTGAGGAAACTATTCTTAAGATTAAATAGGTTCTAACTAAAACTCAATCCCGTAAAGTGTACCTTTGGTAAGTGAAAAGGGGATTGAGATTGACCCGGATAAAGTCAAGGCTATACAAAATTACCCCCACCGCACACTCAAAAAGAAGTTCGAGGTTTCCTAAGAAGACTAAATTACATCGCCCGTTTCATTTCACAACTAATGGAGAAATGTGACCCCATATTCCGTCTCCCTAGGAAGTACAACCCAGGTGTGTGGGATGAGGAGTGCCAGAAAACTTTTGATAAGGTCAAACATTATTTGTCCAATGCCCCAGTATTGATGCCACCTTGCCCAGATAAACTATTGATATTGTACTTGGCAGTGTTCAAAAACTCCATGGGATGCGTACTAGGCCAACATAACGAGTTAGGAAAAAAAGAAAAAGTGATATACTATCTCAGCAAGAAATTCACCGAATGTGAGACAAGATATTCGTCGATCGAGAAGTTGTGTTGTGCTTTGATTCGGACAACCCGAAGACTGAAACAGTACATGTTGTACCACACAACTTGGCTTATATCAAAACTAGACCCTTTGAAGTACATGATGGAGTCAAATGCTTTGAACGGAAGAATGGCTCGTTGGCAAATTTTGCTTTCTGAGTTTGACATCATCTATGTAAACCAAAAGGCTATAAAGGGGAGTGCAATAGCAGATTTTCTAGCCAGTAGAGCTCTAGAAGATTATGATCCATTGAGCTTTGATTTCCCGAATGAGGATCTAATGTATGTTGCAATCATGGAAGAAGACTCTCAAGAAGACCATCCTTGGAAGCTGTATTTTTACGGAGCCTCAAATGCTGTGGGTAATGGAATCGGGGCAGTTTTGGTATCCCCAAACGGATATCATTATCCTTTCACCAGTAAATTGGATTTTAACTGCACAAAAAACATGGCGAAATACAAGGCATGCATCATGGGCATCCGTGCAGCCATAGAACGCAAGATCAAGGTATTAGAGGTATACGAAGATTCTGTATTAGTGATCTATCAGCTTAAAGGTGAATAGGAGACAAGAGACCCCAAATTGATCAATTACCGAAGGCTGGTTCTTAAGTAAATTGAGGAGTTAGATGATATTACTTTTGCTACCTCCCACGAGATGAAAACGAGATGGCTGATGCCTTGGCAACTTTAGCTTCTATGATCAAAGTGAACAAGCAAAAGGATGTGAAGCCTATCCAAATGAGTATTTATAAGGCTCCGGCTCATTGCTACAACATTGATGAAGAAGAAGAAAAAGATGATCACCCTTGGTATCAAGATATATTGTGATATGTAAGGAATCGTGAATACCCAGACCAAGCGACTGAGGATGATAAAAGGACTTTGAGAAGGATGGCTAGTGACTATGTTTTGGATGGAGAGATCCTATATAAAACAAGGAAGGATCAGGTGCTCCTAAGATGCATAGACGCTGTCAAGGCTAAGCAAATCTTAGAAGAGGTCCATGAGGGTGTCTGCGGAATGGATGCTAATGGTTTCACAATAGCCAGACAGATCATGAGATTTGGATATTATTAGTCCACTATGGAAGGGGATTGTATCAACTATTCCAAAAAGTGTCATAAGTGCCAAATTTATGGAGATAAGATTCATGTACCTCCTTCACCTCTTCATGTCATGACTTCTCCATGGCCTTTCTCCATGTGGGGTATAAACGTCATAGGGCCGATTTCGCCGAAGGCATCTAATAGACATTGATTCATCTTTTTGGTCATAGATTACTTCACCAAATGGGTAGAGGCCACCTCTTATGCCAACGTCACAAAGTCAGCAGTCAGCAGGTTCTTAAAGAAAGAAATCGTATGTCGATATGGGATGCCTGATAGGATTATATCAGACAATGCACTGAACTTGAACAACAACACGATAGTGGAGGTTTGTAGTCAATTCAAGATCAAACACCATAACTCGTCACCATATCGCCCAAAGATGAATGGTGCGGTAGAAGCAACCAATAAGAACATCAAGAAGATTGTGGGGAAAATGACTGAGACCTATAAAGATTGGCACGATAAATTATCGTTTACCCTTTATGCTTACCGAAATTCAATCAGAACCTCTACTGGGCCAACACCTTTCTCTTTGGTTTACGGGATGGAGGTAGTTCTGCCTATTGATATTAAGATTCCCTCTTTACGAGTGCTATCAGAACTAAAGTTAGATGAAGCAGAATGGATCTAGTCTCAGTATGATCAGCTGAACTTAATTGAAGAAAAGAGACTAAAAGCTATTTGTCATGGTCAAATGTACCAAAAGAGAATGATGTGGGCTTATAATAAGAAGGTTCGCCCTAGAGAATTCCATGAAGGAGACCTCGTGTTGAAAAAGATCCTCCCCATACAAAAGAACTTTAGAGAAAAATGGATGCCAAACTGGGAGGGACCTTAGGTAGTGAAAAAGGCTTTCTATGAAGGAGCTCTGATTTTGGCCGAGATGGATGGCAAAAGCCTGCCTAATCCCATGAATTCAGATTCGGTCAAGAGGTACTTTACCTAAAAAAAATGGAGAGCCTAAGGCGAAAACCCAGAAAAGGACACTTTGAGACCAAAGGAGTTTTAAGTTGAAAACCCAAGAATGGGCAATTCAAATTTTGATAAGAATAGGGCATTTGGTGGTCTTGTCTTCTCTGAATTAACAAGAATGAGGGATGCTACATTTTGGGGCATTAACAAAATGCTTTTGGTCTTCCAAACACATACCAAGTTCAGAGGGTCTTCAAGAAGTTTTGTGCAAAGAAGCTCATGCTACGATATCTGGGGCACCTATTTTCATCTTATTCATTTTGTATCTTAGCAAAATTTGCTATTTTGATTACTTGATTCATTTTGAGCTTTGCTCTCAATAAAAGTCCATCTTGTTGATAGTGATAATATTTTTCAAGCGTTTTTCATTGAAATAATGATTAATGGACTAATGATATTCAAAAAAGAGTTCTGCATATTACTTGGAGATGCTTTTAAAGGATACAAGGACCTGAAATGGGACTAATTAGTTTGAACTAATTAGTTTGAACTACCCAAATTCAAGGGTTGGAAACATTGGGGAACATAGCCCTAATTATGATTGTTCTTCTGGCTTTCTACCAGAAATACCAGTCGAAGAAAAAGATAGAGCAACACACCGATAATAAAAGCTCGACGAACAATAAGTAATATCAAATTAAGCATTTAAAATTGACATTTTTGCATTCATACAAACATCATTCATATACATCTAGTTAGGAGCATTTGATTTATTCCGATCATGACATCCTAATCATTTGGTATAAGCATAGGCTCAAGAAATCGATTCTACAGGTCACGTCCCTTAGAGGACGGTGTAGCAAGATTAATTGAAGCTACCAATAGCAAATCTTATCTCCCTGAAGTCACAGTGGAGCAAATTAAAGCCACAAACCTCATCCCCCTAAAGATACAGTGAAGCAAGTTAAAGTTCCAAGTTTTATCTCCCTGAAGTTACAGTGGAGCAAATTAAAGCCACAAACCTTATCTCCCTGAAGTTGCAGAGGAGTAGATTGAAGTTACAGATCTTATCTCCCTGAAGTTGTAGTGGAATAGATCAAAGATAGCAAACCTTATCCCCCTGAATTTGCAGTGGGGCAAGTTAAAATACAAGTCTTATCTCCCTGAAGTTACAATGGAGTAGACTGAATATAGCAAATCTTATCTCTCTGAAGTTGCAGTAGAGTAGATTAAAGCTATAAATCCTATACCTCTGAAGTTGCACTAGGTCGAATCAAGTTACCATGGTGAATCTTATCTCCCTGAAGTTGCAATAGAGCAGATTGAAGTCGCAAACCTTATCTCCTTGAAGATGCAGTGGAGTAGGTTGAAATTACCAAGTCTTATCTCTTTGAAGTTCCAGCGGAGTAGATCGAAGCTACAAATCTCTTCTCCCTAAAATTGCATTGGAGCAAATCGTAGCACTAATTCCTATACCCCTGAAGATGCAGTGGGTTGGAACGAGGCTATTAGAAGAAAAAAAAAACACCAAGAAGTTAAGATTCAGCGAGACTAGGCAAAATTGGCCCTTTTAAAGTCTTTGCTCCATTCTCGTTACACGACAATGAGCAAAGAGGGGCAGCTGTAATAGCCAATATTGGCCTAGACTAATAAAACAAATAAATCCCAAATAAACAGTTAAAAAGTCCAGTTTTCTAAGTCCATTTACAACATGTTTGTAGCCCAAAATTTAAAACCCAAAATAAACCCAAATAACCCAATCAGTTAAGACCGAACAAGCCCAAACCAACCCTATCCCCTATCTTAAAATTTTTCAGCAGTAACCCTAGCTACCAAGTTTTCAGCTCCCGCTCCTCACCAGCAAGGCCATCATATCATATAAATAACATTAAATTACTTAAAATGACAATTATGTTACCAACATTTACACATGAACTTATATCTCATTTAATATCAAGGCAATAACATTAAATTACACATTGCATTATTAAAAATCATATGAACTTACCTCGTATGCGAAAATAGCTATTTTTACCATTTTGTCCACAACCTGATACTTTCTGATTTTAGCCTGAATTTTGATTTTTCCTTGATCTATCATTTCAAATATAGCCTAATTAGGACTCATATTATTCAAATTAACCCAAAATCATATTTTAGCAAAATTGCAGTTTTCCCCTAAACTTTGTCAAAATTATATTTTTGCCCCTAGGCTCATAAATTAAACTTCATCCTATTTCCTTATGTTTTATGACATGCTGATCATTTTTCCCTTCTATAGTAACATCAAATTCGCACTCTAACATGTACTTATGAACATTAGGTATTTTTACCGATTAAGTCGTTTTACTCGTTTTCACGTAAAATCGCTTAGTAAAAGTTGTTTAACACAATTTAAAGCTTCATATTCTACCATAAAACATCAAAATAAACACATTTCACCTATGGGTATTTTTCCAAATATAAACCCTAGGTTAAATTATTGCTAGAATAAGCTTAACCAAGTTACCGGGATTTCAAAAATGTAAAGAACTTTAAAAATGGGACAATGGTGCACTTACAATCGAGCTTGAGAGTTTGAACAAAACTTAACCATGGCTGCTACTGGTAGAAATGGTTGAATGAAGAAGATGATAGCTAATTTGGCTTATTTCCCTTTTTAATTCTTTTAATTATTAGTTTACCAAAATACCCCTAACTTAAAAATATTTTATTACACCCATTTCATGTCTATTTTTGTCCAGCAATTAACCAATGGTATAATTACCATTTAAGAACCCTCAATTTAAAATTTCATAACAATTGGACACCTCTAGTATGTAGAACTCAACTTTTGCACTTTTTACGATTTAGTCCTTTTGACTAAATTAAGTGCCCGAACGTCAAAATTTTCAAACGAAATTTTTACAAAATTATTCCGTGAAATCGTAGACCATAAAAATATAATAAAAAATAAATTTTTCATTATTGGATTTGTGGTCCCGAAACCACTGTTCCGACTAGGCCCAAAATCAGGATGTTACATGGATGTTTGATGATGAATTATGAAAACTTAGTGATAGATTATCAAGTTTTGTAAAGTGATTTTGAGTGAAAATGCATATTAGGGATTAAAATGAGAAAAGTGTAAATGGAGGGGTTAAATTGTGAAATAAATGTAAGTTTTGGGCTGTTAAGGACTCAAGCATAAATCGGCTAAGCATGGGTCTTATTGAATTTTGTGAATTTTATGTATTTATGAAATAGGGACTAAATTGAATAAATGTGGAACTTTAGGGGCTAAAGTGCAAAAATGTCTAAATATGTTTTTGTGGATTAAATTTAATAAACATGTGATTGAATAAGTTAATTTTGAATACATCTAGATCAAGGAAGAAGGAATTCGGGTCTAGCTCGGGGGAAAACTAAAGTTATCGACTAAACGATTCAATTCGTCGTTTTAGTATCCGATGTAAGTTCGTACGTGATAAACATTGTTACAATTATGTTTTAATGCTTTAATATTGCATAAATTGTACATATGCGACTACGATTGAGTACGACGACAAATCGACTATGTTTGGCGCTTAGTGTGCATTTTGAGATAGCTTCGACTAGATAATGCACTTAGTGTGCGAATTGGAATAGCTTCGGCTATGTGAGGCACTAAGTGTATGATACCGAGATAGCTTCGGTCTACTGTGATGGCAGTAAGGGTGAGTTTAGATGGGCGGTGAATTTACCTGCGGTTAGTGTAAAAATAGCGGTGGCGGTGAGATTGGATACTGTAGCGATACTGTAGCGTGAGACAAAAAGTAAGTTAAATGCACCGCACGGCACCACCGCCCCAAACCCACCCTAAGTGTTCGATATCATTATGGCTTCGGCTAATTATTATTGCACTAAGTATGCGAGTTCATTGAATATTGAAAGATTGCTGGGTGGTTTAACATATTGAACAAAGAGGTGAGAATGAAATAAATAAATACAGGAAAGTACAGATACGTACGAAACCTATGTGGTAGTTCATACTATGTGTATGAAGTGAGGGATTTGTATTTGCATGATAATAGTCATGGACTAGAATTGAATGATGATATTAGACTTACTAAGTGTTTGTTAATTGATGATTTGTATTTTATGAACTGTTGATTATATTTAGTACGAACTTACTAAACTATGAAGCTTACTGTGTGTTATTAGTATTTGTTTTATAATGAATCGAAGCTAGCACGGACATCAGGGATCATCGGGAACCATTATCACACTATCGACTACTTATTTGTATTTTTGGATGCTTGTAAATATGGTATATGGCATGTACAGGCTAGTGAGTTGATGATATGCTTTGAATTATGATTTAAGCCATAAGATTTGGCTTACTTTTGATTGAAAATGTTAGTATGTATTTGGTCATTTAAGTTGGCTTAAGTGGTGTGTATAATGCCTTATGTATATTGGCTTAATTTGGTATGATGGCCTTAGTGTTGATAAAGTTTAATGATGTGCTTTGTGATGTGAAATAGATGATCATATGATGAATTAATGTATATGAAACTTATGCAAGTTGTGATAATTTTGGCATAATGATTTGGTATGTTTTGAATGTGGAATTGAGTAGTTAAAATGGGATGATAGATGGTATGATATGTGTGTGAATTGATATGTTTTAGGCTGTCTAAAAATGTATGGAAATGGTTCCAAATTGGTTGTTATGTGTTCATGAGTGAAGTGTGGCAAATTGGCTTTGCAAATGGCCTATTTTTGTCCACACGGGCAGAGACACGGGCGTGTGTCTCAGCCACACACGGCTCTGTTACATGGCCGTGTGTCCCCTGAGGTACCCTTTTGAATTAAGGCAATATACCCTATAGTTTTGACACGGCCTAGACACATGAGTGTGTCTATTGGCCGTGTGAGACACACGGGTTGGCACATGGGCGTGTGGCCGGTCGTTTGACCCAAGTCAGTAACCTCCCTAATTTTTCCATGACCATGGCACACAGGCGTGTCTTCGGGCATGTGGTACAAGTCAGTATGTATGTCCTGTTTTCACACGGCATGCGCCACAGGCGTGTCTGGTGGCTGTGTGCGGCACACGACCTATTCACATGGGCTTGTGACCCTTAAATGTTGGAAAATTTTTCTAAGTTTCCCTAAGTTTGCAAATGTTATCGGTTTAGTCCTGAACCACTTTTAAGCATGTTTTAAGGTCTCGTAGAACCTTAGAAGGGACATTGTAGATAGATTTTGATTATGAATGTATAAATGTATGTGGATGAGATGTATTGTTCGGTAATGCCTCGTAACCCTATTCTGGCGTCGGATACGGGTTAGGGGTGTTACATTTGGTATGGTTTAGTGGTTAAGTGTTGTAGGAAGAATATGGGATGTCTTGGGCTTGAGACATTGTGAGTACAAGTGGGTATTATTTTTGTTAATATCATTAATTGTTGCTTGTCAAGAGGAAGTTGGATTAGATTGAAGTTGTTTAAGTAAATCTGTTAGTTGGGGATTAGATTTGAGTGGTTTATTTTGTTTTATTTTATTTTATTTTATTATTTTTCATAATTTTGTTTCTAAAAACAAATTTGTTCCACGTTCTTTTGTTTTTCCCCACTTCCCTTATTTTATTTTCTTTGTTTTGTTTTGGGGTATCTTGCTACCAATCTTTTCCAAACAAAAATTCAAGTATAATCTTGATCCTTTGTTCTTCAACTTGTCCATACTCCTCTGTTCATGACTCTATTGTCATTCAAATCTATTCTTGTTGTTTTGTTTCTGTACGTACTGGTGGTAAGTGAATATTTTGTTTTTGGTTAGTCGAGTAAGTTAAGGATTTCTTTATTCCCTGTGATGAAGGGATTATTGATTGTGGTTTTTCTTTTTAATGCTCGAGTAAGGGATGATCAAGAGGCTCGGGATTGCCTTCTTATGACTTAGTTGCATTAGAAACCGCTAGGGACATTGGGTAAGTTTTCGAATGTTGATGAGTTCAATTTTGGTGTTAGAATCGTGTATTTGTAAGTTGTGATCGAGTAAGTGTTTAGTAAATTTGGGGACATTTGTGACTCATTTTGGGCATTTAATTGTTGATATTTGGTATATACTATCTCGTGGTTGCGTTTGCATCGAAATCGAACCAGGTGTTCACCAAATTAAACAAAAAACAACAATTAGCAAAAGCCAAAAAAGTTTACTGTTCATGCCACACGATCGTCTGCCAAGCCTTGTGCCATGTGTAACACACAGTCGTGTGATAGACCATGTTCTGGACCGTGTGTGACAAACGGTCTGGGCTATTTGGGCCATGTGGACATGTGAGAGGTTGTGTGCACTACACAGGCTTGTGGGCCCAAAGTTTATAATTTTTTCCCTAGGACCGTACACGTCGTTCTGATCGACTGTGGGCGTTCCGTAAGATCAGTGTGTGATTAAATGTATGTTAAAACATGAAATTAGGTCATCTGCTAGTATAAATTCTTCAATCTATAAGTATGTTTGAGATATCATATTATAAGTAAACCCGAAAAATGTTATGTATGTGATTTGTATCTGATATGTCATGCATGTAAAATTGTAGCATGTATGATTTCTATTCTGAATATATTTCTTTCTGGGATAGGATATATTATGTGAAGGAAGTGTTTCTTTGAGGCGTGGTATCTCACCCATTATACTGGCAGCTCAACTACAATTATTTTGTAAGTGTCTTAGTGACACTAAGTGATATGTAGGGTTGGATGAGTGTTTTATACCCCATATGGTGTGTTGGGATGGTCGGAGATGGTGTATAGCGGATGGGGTAGGAAAAACATATCTGTAACACCCCTAACCCGTATCCGTCGCCGGACTAGGGTCATGAGGCATTACCGAATAAGAAGCACAAATCCGAACATTTAATATTCACTCAAGTCAAACTCATTTATAATTAAAAAATATATACATATCCCAATTCAGAACATACATTGATTTATATCTTACATAAACAAGTCACAACCAATTTCAACGTATTACCTACTACATATAATGCATTTATATACACAACATTAACTATTACCAACATAATCAAACATACTTCTAATACCACCATTGTAATTATGTATAGCCACCAAATCACATACACATTTTTATAACTTAATAATCAATAATACATATCTTAAACCACATACATATGCGGCTTAGATCATAATCAATTTGAACTTGCATGCTTTACAGTTTAAATACTAATCAAAATATTCAAATGACATAATAACATGTCTTAATTCATAGATGGACACCAAAATTTCTATCACTCATGTATCTTTCTCTTTACCTATTAATTCAACTACAAGACCAAACATTTATATACAACCTAATCAATATAAATATGTATATATGTATGATATGCTTTTACCCTAAAGCCGAAACCACACTTCACATTTGAGCACCAAAAGTATGTATACCAAACAGACAACCAAAATATTCAAGAAACACACGCATTATTTACCATATAATCATCGAAATTAATCAAATTAAATCATAAACACCTATCACTTAAATTATAATCCAATCCATATTATCTATCATAACTAATTAACACACCAAAAACATATTATAATAATTTACTTTCATAGCCAAATCTTGCTAACTAAAATCATATACATATTCCAAAACTTTCATCATCAAGTACCAATGAACATGTTCATTAAACGTTTTTACTAAGAACTTTCAAGACCAAATTTAAACATAATAAGCATAATGCATTATATCAAATACCGAAAACGGCCGATAGTGTGATAGACTTTGCTGATGATCTCCAAACTTGTAACTTGATTCCAAAATCTATAAAACAAAGACAAATATATACTCAAAATAAGCTAACTTAGCTTAGTAAGCCTTAAGCAAATTAAACAATTAAGGTACACCAATATCTCAAAATTAAATCACATCAATCAAATAATTCAAATTATACATTTGTAATCACATTCAACCTCAAACTTTTAATTCCATTCAGATATAACTTATACTTTCACAGAATATTTTCTCCATGGCTGAATGCTCTTATAATCAAAGCAATTAATACCTTCAAATTCAAGATGTCATTATATAACCAATTGCACATACACTCATATACATAAGCTTAAAAATCGTATTATAACATCACGTACATGAACTATCGTTATGGCTGAATATACATAGTCTTGTATACACATATTCACAAACCAAATTCCATAATATTCATATCATTTGATCATAAAAAAGAATACACATTCCATAATCACATATATACTTCACTTGCACCGCACATGATTTGTAATAAATCATCAAGTTACTTACTTACCTTATATTAAATAGGTAATAAGTTTATCCATACCTGGCCATTTAGCTCGTTTAATGTATTCAAATACCACATCAGCACGAATTCTTTTAAGCATAAGCTTTTACTAATTCACCAGCATAAAGCCTGCTAGGCATAAGCCTGTATCACACACCAGCACAAGGCCTGCTAGACTCAAAGTCTGATTTTATACACCGGCAATAAGCCTGCTAGGCATAAAGCCTGATTTAATTCACCAGCACATTGCTTCCTAGGCTCAAAGCCTGAATATCACTATTATAAAGTCATTTCATAAACAGTTCATATATTGAATCGTCTAGATATTCCATGTAGTTCATACGAATTTTTAGAGGTTTTAACTCAATCGAATAAAACTCAACCACATTCATTCTATGTTTAACCACATTCGGCTACTCTACTATAAATCTATAAAATTTGAATCATCATATTAAACCATTTTACATTCAAAATAGACGATGTTTAATTGCTTAAAGACTTACCTTGGATATCGACGAACGTTGTAAATCGACTATTCGACTATTTTTGCTTTTCCCCGATCCAAGTCCGATTTTCTCTTTTCTTGATCTAAAATGACATAATTTAAACTTACTTAATCAAATTCATTCAAAAACACATTAATGGACAAATTGCATTTTTGCCCTATACATTTTACACTTTTAGCAATTTAATCCAAAATTCACAAAACACAAAACAAGCATAATTTGCCCATGCCATGCTTGAGCCGAATACTCTCCATACACATACAAGTCCTCAGATTTCATTTATTTCATAATTTAGTCCCTTAATTTATTATTTTTGCAATTTAGTCTTAATTACTCAAAATCATCAAAAACTCCAATACAAAACATGTTAATCTAAAACATATCTTCCATATTTCATCATCAGACAACAAAAATCACAAGCTCTCATCAATGGCATAACTCAAAATATTCATCAAAATAAAAAATTCAAGCATGGGTCGGATAGTACTCAAAGCAACGATCTCAAAAACATAAAAATTATCAAAAACCGAAACCAAATTAACCTTGAATCAAGCTTGAGAATAGCCGAACAACTAGCCTTTGTTTTCTTTCTTTTTCTTTAATATTCGACAAAAGCAAAGATTATGAAACCATGTTTTATTTTTTTATGTTTTATTATTACATTATTATTACATAATTTAAATATTTAGCCTTATGATAAAAATATAAAACCATTTTAAATGCATGGTCACAACAGTCCATGATACTTAACTAAGGTCAAATTACATTTTAAATACCTCCACTTACAAAGACACATTCATTTTAGCCCTTTTACAATTAACCATCAAATTTTCATTTTACACGATTAAGCCCTTTTATTTAATCGGACACTCAAACGACAAAATTAAATTAGGAAAATTTCACAGGCATAAATTCACACAAAATAATTTTAAAAAAAATATTTTTCTGACTCGGATTCGTGATCCCGAAACCACCGTTCCGATTAGGGTCTAAATCGGGCTATTACAACATCATTATCTGTATTACTCTATAAAGACTCTATTACTGTCAAATCTGTTTGATATAAATTATTTGTTTGTGCTTCTTGTTACACACTGAGTTTTGAAAACTCACATTCTGTTTGACTGATATTTTCAAGTAACCCTCAAACTTAGGTGGGTCGGTGCGATGAGAGCTCGGTTATATAACTTTTTGTTCAATTTTGCTATTATTTTTATTCTAATTTTTGGGTTAAAGTGTTTTCTAACTTTGGACTCTTTGGGACTATTTTGGTTTTTGAACTTATTTTCGTTTTCCACATGATATTTTTATAAACGTTTTCTTAAAAAAAGTGTTGATTTTTTTGCAAACCAATCGATTTTGAAACAACAAACTAGGTTTTCCAAAAATATAACGACTTAAGAATTTCCGCTGAAAATTAACTAATTTTAGAAAACATGAGTGATTATTGTTTCAACTAAGAAGCTAAATTAAAATTAGTTTCTTTTTAACTGGAGTTTTTAAGTAACAAGTCTTATGCCATTTTTCAAAATTTTTGAAAACTAAATTTTCAACCTTTTTACGTAACAAATCCAAATTTGGCCATAATGTCTAGGTCGGGTTTCAGGTGTTACACGAAGATTCAGAAAACTAATAGTAAGGATGTTGAACATGCATTTGAATTTTAAATAGAAACCAATAAGCATGCGATTTCATGCTTTGCAGAACAGATATATCATATTCCATTAATTATAAATCACATTATTCAAAAAAGCCACAAAGTAACATGCTACGAAAATTGCACAAAACATAACTTAACTAATCAGAAACGTACCAATGATGCTCGCTAGTTTACATATCAAAACTGTATTGTAATAAGCAACATAACTCTATAATTGATGCAATCATATTAGAACTAATAGTTTTCTTTTAACAGAGATCATACATAACACTTATTAAACCTATGAAATCACTGACCTCAAAACGTACTTCAAAACATGGGCCTAACTAAAATATGCAGAAAATACGCCCATACAACCTAATCGGCCTAGCCCGAGTGGCTCACACGGTCATGTGACATCAACAGTGCACTTTTTGGATTCGTGTTGTTCGCTATTTTTGGGTTTTTTGTTACACAACTAGTCAGTTTCTGATACAGATGCCACAGCACACTTTCAAGCACCTAACCGTCATTTAAAAAATGATTAATTAGCATAAATTACCAACCCAAATCACATAAAACCCAATCACAGATTTGGCTACAACTAATCATGATTTTCGTGTGACAGGTTTTAAATATTTATAAAGAATCGTTCTTGAAACTAATTATTATCACGTTGTAGGCAAGTGTACCTATCGAACAGCAATATAGTTTTAGCAAGACCGGATTGTCGAACCCAAAGGAACTAAAAGTACTAGTAATGACTGTCCTTTTTTATTATCTAGCCTAAGAATAAGGGGGTTTTGTTTTAACTAACTAATTATCTAAACTAAAAATTTGCAGAAAGTAGAATTGGGGGATTACTTTTGGAAAATGATTGAATTAAGACAATACCTAAGGAAAAATCCACCTAGACTTTACTTGTTATTCTGGCTCCGAATCGGACAATTTATTCATTTAACTTGTCCCGTAGAGATCCCTAAGTTATGTTATTATCCTTATTCAGGACTAATAACGTCTAATCCTTAGATTGAATAATTGAGACTTTTCTCTAATTAACACCCTAGGGTTGCATTAACTCGATCTATGCATCCCCTTATTAGGTTTCACCCTAATCCGGCAAAATCTTGTCACCCTATGTTTAGGCGCGCAATCAACTCCACTTAATTATGACAAATGTACTCTTAGACAGGGTCTATTCCTCCTCTGAATAAGAGCTTATCTTGAATCAGTATCCTGGGATATCAAAATAAGAATTAAGAACATATAACTAAGAACAAGTTAAATATTTATCATACAATTCAGAAAATAATAACAAGATTAGTCTTAGGTTTCATTACCCTTAGGTATTTAAGGGATTTAGTTCATAACTAAAAAGGAAAACATCTCAGAATAATAATGAATACAAAACATAAAGAAAACCCAAAACTCTTGAAGGGAAATTGAGGGGAGATCTTCAGTCTTGATGGTGACTCCAGCCTCTAAGATGGATCAATCGGCTTCCCTTGAGCAATTCCTTGCCTCTTTCTCTCTGTGTCCCTTTTCCTCTTCCTTTAGGGCGTATTTATAAGCTTTAGAATGCCTAAAAGCCCTCAAAATTAGCCTTTTCCGAATTGGACTTAACTTGGGCTCAACAAGGACACGGCCGTGTGCGAATACTTCAGGCCGTGGTCAAGCCTGTTAAATAGGCACGAGCGTGTGGTCTACCCGTGTGAGTCGTGCTTCGATTCTGCCAAATTGACATGGCCGTGTTGATTTCGTACTTTGGCCCATTTTCTTATTTTTTGGCTTGTTTCTCGTGCCTTTCGCTCTCCTATGCTCACCTAAGTATAAAACATGAAATTAAGGCATTAGGAGCATCGAATTCACCAATTCTAAGGAAAAATCATCCATAAAATGCGTTAAGCATGGGGTAAAAATATGTATAAATTACGGTTTATCAAATACCCCCACACTTAAACATTTTCTTGTCCTCAAACAAAATTCTCAACTCATAATCAAAATAAATTCTTCTCAACCTATAATTTCTATCGATAATATCTCAAAATAATCATAGGTAAGCATACATTGAAAATTCAACTGAATGAACATCAAAGTTTCAAACATTCCAAGTTGAGTATTTAATTATGCAAAACTTTAGGCATCTCCCCTTATCTAAGTGGTTACCTCGATTCGAAATCTCATGGAGTTTAACATCCTCACTAAAGATTCACTCAAATCACTGAAAGTGTTTAAAGACAATGTAAGTAGCACTCATCAGTCAATATGAAAAGTTATTACCATAGGCTTGCATGAAAATCACATCTCCACCACTATAAATTGAGATGATCCATCAATCAAAAGGTCTTTAGAGGGTTGTAATGTGGCTTTGGTTAGGGGGTGTGGTCACAAGCTGAAAGAAATGGTTAGAATCGAGATTGAATTGAAAAATCACTAAACTAGAAAAAGATTTAATCATCACTTGCATATAACAGAGCTTTTCTCAAAATATGGAATTTAACTTCTTTAGCTCAGAGGATTACTACTACTAATATGTACACATGTTTTTTTTTTTTAAGAACAAGTTAAATAACATAGACTAACTATTAAGAACAAGACATAGCTAAGTAACTATTTTAATTCAAATCTCGACAAAAATAGGGATCGAATTTAATTTAGGGGATTTCAATAATAATGGGTTAAGGGTTAATATTACGGGTAATACAAAAAAAATGGGTTGTTAGGCTCAAAGGCGTTCACTAGGGGTTAATTTTGGAGGTAAACTTTTCATGGCATGAGTAGGGTAATCCTAAGTGCCTTAATCATTTTGACATATCAAATCAAATGGTGTGGTCTTGACATGCATAATCAAGCAAGTTCTAGAATAACAGTTCAATACTAATGCACTCAAAGCAATAATAAAAGTGAGCATGAAAGAATTAATAAATGCTCAAAAGGCTCAAAAATCTCACAAAAATTATGGTTTTTTTATGTTTAAAACTTGTGAATTCCAACTCAAAGTAATACCTACACTTTGGGGAAACAACCTAAAATTTTAAATTTTTAAAAATCAACTTATCATGCTTGATTCTCTAATGTCTTAAAGTTTAAAGAATCAATGCATAAATGCCTATGTTTTAATTCAAGGTATATCAATAAAAATCATAAATCAATCAAAATTTATCCTAAATATGATATGAGAGCTTTTCAAGAGAACAAGGCAGTCATTCAGGTATTTTTCTGATAATGAAATGAATACCCCCACACTTAAGATGTACATTGTTCTCAATATACAAAGATAAATATAATAATATAGAAATAAGATAGGGGGAGGAGTGAAACTTCCTGAGTGATGAGTGAATTTCCTTGAACTGGAGTTTTGGAGAATAATCGGCGTGAGGGTGGAGGAGGATACTCTGGCAGTGGTAGAGGTTCATTAGTCCATAAGTCCTGTTCCAAAAGAATATTATATCTGAATTTGGTTATGATCGTGGTCGAGCAGGACATGGCAATCGTGGAGAACCTTTCCTAGTGGAGTTTCGAGTTCCTGAGTAATAGTGAGCTGTGGAGCTCTTTATAACTGTGATAGAATCAGGAACTTTTTTAGGAAATATATAAGGAAGGGTATGTACTCAATAGGAATTAGCCAAAATAAAAAATTTTAAAATAATAATTAGAAGTCCTAATAAAAATAAGATGAAAGAAAAAGAAAAAGTAGTCTTAAAATAAAATAAAAGTAAAAACATAAAATAATAAATAAATGTTTTTAAACATATTCATCGCTAAATGGTTCGCGAGGTGGGGGTGGTGATGAGATGTAGAGGTGCTGACAAATCTGCTGTAGAGTAGCATCAATGTTGTCAAATCGTTGAAAACACTATTGCTCGAATCGAGTGAGGCACCTAGAGATGTCAGCATATGAAGCTGCCGCATGAATTGGACGAGAGGTTGGTGGTGGCTGAGACGGTGGGTCCTCGTGCTGTGGGGGGACATCCTCAGTAATGTCCTCGGGGGCCTCCTCCTCAGTAGATTGGGCGAGACGATATTGAGGAGGGTAGGTTCCTCGGCGCTTTTTGATCATCCTCATGGTAAGCATGCTCAAGATGCCTTGTGGAGACATCTGGCCAATAAGGGTCAAGGATGATTCTTGGGCCGCGGTGCTGAAGAGCCCGAAGTATAGAGCCAATCGCGTCACATAAGGGCCAATGGAGATGACCCCCTTCCTATGTCGCTCCGTCTGGTATTGAATGGCGAGGGCAATTAAATAGGCAAGGTCGATGACGTGCCCATGCGACATACATCATAGAAAGTAGGAGTCGTGAGTATTGATGACGTCAATGCTCTCTCGCCTTCCTATTATCGTGTGAGCCAAAATGGCGTGTAGGTACATCAAAGATGGAGGGAGAGCCGATCCTTGGAGCGGATAAGATTGTAGGTAGCCACGCCTGGTACAAGTGAGTCCCAGCACCGTGAAGGAGAATGATGGATGTGGCGATTGAGAGCATGTAAATCATTCTCCTCCTTGAATTCCTCCATATATAAACCCAGTGCAGCACTAAATTCTGGGAGGCTGAGTTGGCAGACTAATCCGCCTAGGCGAAATTGCACCATGCCAGGATCATCGTAGTTCTTCATCACAGTCTGAAGATAAAATGTGGAGCATAATTCCATCGTAAGCTCGAGATATATCGGCTTGATGATCCCAAAGAAAAGCTCCTAAGGGTCGGTAGTTAGGAGGGCCCGAATTGCATTAGCCAGCTGAACTTGTTCTACTGTAGCCCAGCCGATACAGTGGCCCGCAATTAAAGGTCAGGCCCGGAGTATTTGGAAAAGTTCTTCTTGGGGCCCAATGAGGAACCTCAAGAAAGGGTGACAAACTTCCACGGTAGGACTCGAAGAAGATGACGCTCCCTTCCTTTTCTTTGAAACAGGGACAGCAGCCTTTTTACCACATGAAGATGACATTGTATGCCTGCAATTGGAAACATTAATTCATCTTGATGAGTAGACAGGGGAAAATGTGATTAAATTCGAAGAGGAAAATCCATAAATATGTTCAGCCACAATTACTAAGTTTAGCAAAAACAATAAGTTAAATGACCTACTTTTGTGGCATTAGCATGGTGATATAAGTAAAAGTGGCAAAGAATGGAATGTATCATACTATACAAATGAACATAAATGTCAACACAAGAGGCATGAATATTTCAACTATCCTAACCATGAATATGCACTTCTAACTAATCAAGTGGAGTAGAGAAATCATGTAATGAATAAGAATTTGAACAAGAAAAAGATGATAACTTGTTCTATAAATGACATTTGAGTGATAGAAAGATGAAAATATTATGAAAAATATAGATTACTATGATAAATAACATTATAAAGTAGTTAAATAAAAGAGAAAGGAGTAAACAAACGCTAAAGGAGAGAGGTTGGGTGTCAAAAATGCAATTGGAAGCGGCGCACGGGTGTGGTGGGGAGGGTGTGTGGACTTGTAGCGGCTAGGGTTAGGGTTTTTTCGGGTGAAGAAGACTATGAATAGTGCATCCTGTTTATAGATTTTGGGGCACAAGGCCAGGGAACACGCCCGTGTTCCCCAATTTTTGCCCCTGTGACTCGCGAATTTTAAATTTGAGTGTGTTTGACTTTTAGTCAATGCTCGTGTTCCTTAGGCGTATGGCTGCACACGGTCGTGTCGCACGATCGCGCCTGGCTTTGTTCACTTCTCCCACGCCCGTGTTCGTTTAACAGGTTTGACCACGGGTTCCAGACACGACCGTGTCGTACGCCCGTGTTGTTTTGGCAGGTTCGCCCATGGCCATGTCGCACGGCTGTGGTGATTTATCGTAGCCTATGTTGGGGAAATCTTTCCCCTGTTTTCACACGGCCCTTAGCACTCTCGTGTGTTTGGCCGTGTCTGTGTGGAAAAACTTGTATTCAAGATCTCTGTTAGTAAGTTAGGTGTTAAATACTAAAATTTAAGGAAATTAATATTATTAGTGCTCGGGTTGCCTCTCGAGAAGCGCTCATTTATATTCTAAGCTCGACTTACCTCTCCATTGAATGGTCATGGTCGTTTGAAGAGTTTATACTCCTTATTCCTGCTATCATTATCATCAAAATAAGGTTTTAGATGGGTTTTGTTTACCTTAAAAGCGCCGAACTTGGGATGACTTATCTCGACTGTACCGAATGGGAAAATGCTAAGTACCGTAAGAGAGATTTCTTCGTTCGGTGTGGTAGTGACAATGTGAGGATCTGCGGCATCTAATAAGACTTTATCTCCAACTTTAAGTTGACGTGGGAAAGTGTTGAGCTCGTTCTGGCATAGTTTTGGTTTATCATGTGTTCTCGGTTTATGCATCCACCATTTATCTAGCTCCTCAATTTGTAGCCTTCAATCTTCATGAATAGGTCCTCTGCTACTGCTTGAGAATGACTCATGTGTTTCCTTCAGAGTCATTTCCTGCAAAGTAGGTTGTACCATATTGTAAGTTTTAGTAGAATGGTTTAGACGATCACCTTCAATTTCTGATGTGGCGCCAGAATTGCGAGCTTGAAGGGTGATTGTTTCGTCTCCCACATAGAGTATGAGCTCACCTGTGCCAACATCAGTAATCGTTTTAGCGGTTGCTAAAAAGGGCCGTCCCAAAATCAAAGGAGTGTTGCTATCCTCCTCTATGTCTAGAACAATGAAGTCAACGGGAAATATAAATTTATCGAATTCAACTAGCACATCTTCAATAATACCCCTAGGGAATCTTATAGTTTTATCTGCTAATTGAATGCTCATCCTAGTCTGTTTGGGTTTCCCAAGACCTAATTGTTTGAAGATTTTGTAGGGCATGAAGTTAATACTAGCCCCTAAATCAGCAAATGCATTATTAACATCTAAACTCCCAATTAAGCAAGGAATCATAAAACTCCCTAGATCTTTTAGTTTGTTGGGTAGTTTATTCTGTAGAATAGCTAAGCAAACTGCGTTTAGCTCCGTATTCGATGCCTCGTCCAACTTCCGTTTATTTGCTAAAAGCTCTTTTAAAAATTTCATTGCGTTTGGCATCTGCGATAGAGCTTCAATAAACGGTAAGTTAATATGTAATTTTTTTAAGAGTTTAAGGAATTTACCAAATTGTTCATCTGAGCGGTCTTTCCTTGTCGCATTGGGATATGGCACACGAGGTTTATTTTCGACATTCACTGATTTGTTTTTATTATGACCTACCTCACCTTGACCTCTGCTTACCACAGTTTCTTGCCTCGGTTCTGGCTCAGGCTCAATGAATCCTTCTTTATCTTGAACATTAATCATGTTGAGTTGTTCCTTTGGGTTGGGTTCAGTATTACTTGGCAAGCTACCATGTGGTCGTTCGAAGATTAGTTTGGAAAGCTGGCTGATCTGAGTTTCAAGCCTTTGGATCGACGCTTGTTGATTTTTAAGTGCTGTCTCGGTGTTCTGGAAACGGGTTTTTGACACCGAGATAAATTTAAACAGCATCTCTTCAAGGTTCGGTTTCTTTTCCTGTTGATAGGGTGGTTGTTGAAAACCCAGAGAATGTTGTGGTCTTTGAGTTCCTTGACCGCCCCACGAGAAATTGGGATGGTTCCTCCAACCTACATTATAAGTGTTACTATATGGGTTATTTTAGGATCTAGAGTTATTGTTACCCATATATTGGACTTATTCCTCCTTGATGCTAGGGTTGAAGGGTTGATACTCTGTGCATGCTCCTCCTCCATTCGTCTCGCACCTCATTACTGGATGTACCTGAGTAGAACCAAGTAAACCATCAATCTTTTTATTTAGAAGTTCTACCTGGTTTGATAGCATAGTAACTGAATCGATGTTATAAACGCCTACTGTTTTAGTTGGCTTAGTCCTCATGACTTGGCACTAATAGTTATTCAGTGACATCTCTTCAATAAACTCATAAGCATTTTCAGGTGTTTTATTATTTATGGTTCCACCAGCAGCTGCGCTAATCATTTGTCGAGTCGAAGTATTCAGGCTATTATGGAATGTTTGAACCTGTAGCCAAAGTGGTAACCCATGATGAGGGCTCCTTCTCAATAAGTCATTATATCTCTCCCATGCATCGTAAAGAGTTTCTAAGTCCATCTGCACAAACGAAGAGATATCATTACGTAATTTGGCCATTTTAGCCGGCGGAAAATATTTTAATAGAAATTTTTTTGTTCCCAAGTAGTGATTGACCTTCGTTGTAACGAGTTCAACCACTATTTGGCTTTGTTTCTCAATGAAAAAGGGAATAACCGAAGACGGATGGCATCGTCAGAAACGCCATTAATTTTAAATGTATCGCAGAATTCAAAGAAATTTTCCAAGTGAGTGTTCGGATCCTCATCCTGCAAACCATCAAACTGAACAAATTGCTGTATCATTTGAAGAGTGTTAGGTTTTAGTTCAAAATTATTTGCAGCAATAGCAGGCCTAACTATACTTGACTCAATTCCTGTTAAAGTAGGTTTAGCATAATCATACATAGTACGAGGAGCAGGATTCTGGTTTGCTAGTTCAACGTGTATCGCAGGAGGTAGCTGATTGTCTTGGTTTTCTGCCATCTCTTCCGTTGGGGTTTGAGTATCATCATCTTGCTCATTCTCTGTGTATCTTAAGCTTCGCCTTATTTCTCTTTGGTTTCTGCGAACTGTCCGATCGATTTCTTTGTCAAAAAGTAGTGGTCCTGATGGGTTTCTTCTAGTCATAAACTATAAAAACCTGCCAAGAGAAAGAAAAAGTAAATTAATAAATAATAATAAAATTAAAATTAAAATTAAATTGCAAGAAAAATAATTGGCTAAAGTAATAAAAATTGAGTGTTCCTAATATCTTAGTTCCCCGGTAACGACGCCAAAAACTTGATCGCAATTTTCGTGTGACAGGTTTTAAATATTTATAAAGAAACGTTCTTAAAACTAACTATTATCACAATGTAGGCAAGTGTACCTATCGAACAGTAGTATAGTTTTAGCAAGACCGGATTGTCGAATCCAAAGGAACTAAAAGTACTAGTAATGACTGTCCTTTTTTATTATCTAGCCTAAGAATAAGGGGGTTTTGTTTTAACTAACTAATTATCTAAACTAAGAATTCGCAGAAATTAGAATTGAGGTATTACTTTTGGAAAACGATTGAATTAGGACAATACCTAAGGAAAAATCCACCTAGACTTTACTTGTTATTCTGGCTCCGAATCGGACGATTTATTCATTTAACTTGTCCCATAGAGATCCCTAAGTTATGTTATTATCCCTATTCAGGACTAATAACGTCTAATCCATAGATTGAATAATTGAGACTTTTATCTAATTAACACCCTAGGGTTGCATTAACTCGATTTATGGATCCCCTTATTAGGTTTCACCCTAACCCGGCAAAATCTTGTCACCCTATGTCTAGGCGCGCAATCAACTCCGCTTAGTTATGACAAATGTACTCTTAGACAAGATCTATTCCTCCTCTGAATAAGAGCTTATCTTGAATCAGTATCCTGGAATATCAAAACAAGAATTAAGAACACATAATTAAGAAATAGATATTTATCATACAATTCAGAAAATAATAACAATATTCGTCTTAGGTTTCATTCCCCTTAGGTATTTAGGGGATTTAGTTCATAACTAAAAAGGAAAACATCTCAGAAGAATAATGAATACAAAACATAAAGAAAACCCAAAACTCCTGAAGGGAAATTGAGGGGAGATCTTTAGTCTTGATGGTGACTCCGGCTTCTGAGATAGATCAATCGGCTTCCCTTGAGCAGTTCCCTCCCTCCTATCTGTGTTCCTTTTCCTCTCTCTTTAAGGCGTATTTACAGGCTTTAGAATGCCTAAAAGCCCTCAAAATTAGCCTTTTTCGAATTGGACTCAACTTGGGCTCGGCAGGGACACGCCCGTGTGCGATTACTTCAGGCCGTGGTCAAGCCTATTAAATAGGCACGGGCGTGTGGTCTACCCATGTGAATCGTGCTTTGATTCTGCCAAATTGACACGGCCGTGAGGTCTGCCCGTCTGAGGAAGTCCAGGCTGTGTTGATTACGTACTTTGGCTTTTCTCAGTTTTTGGCTCGTTTCTCGTTCCTTTCACTCTCCTATGCTCACCCAAGTATAAAACATGAAATTAAGGCATTAGGAGCATCAAATTCACCAATTCTAAGGAAAAATCATCCATAAAATGCGTTAAGCATGGGGTAAAAATATGTATAAATTACGGTTTATCAACATCCATTAACTTTTAGGCCTTAACCAAAATGTACTAGCCATCAATCAAAGGTTTTGTGCACTCACCTAACAGAATAACAATTCTAAAGTTATCTAGTACGTCAAAGTATTACGCATCTCCTACTTCACGATCTTTTCCTAAATGGATCAAAAAACAATTAAACCATAAACCCACAATCAACCCACCAGCTATGCTTAATAATAATTATAGAATACAAATAGAGAGTACTTACAAATCAAACACTTAAACCACGTACAACCCTACAAAGGGAAACTGACTAGGTCGACGATAATGAACGACTCAAAATTAAAATAGTCGAAACAAAGATAAGCAAGAAAAAATAAAATTTGAAGTAATTGAATCGAAAGTTTTCAAAAGAACCATAGGGAAATTTCTTTGACAAAAACAAAGGAACTAACATGAAAAGAAAGTGAGAAAAAGGGAAGGTGGGGATAAGTAGACTGTAACAGCCCAATTTTGGGCTTAGTAGGAACAATGGTTTCGAGACCACAAATCCAAATTTAGAGAAATTATTGAATATTATTTTGGTGTTATAGCATGATTATGTCAATGCATGAAAAATTTGGTGAAGTAATTTTAGCGTTTGTGAGCTTAATTGCGAAAAAGGACTAAATCGCATAAAGGGACAAAGTTGTGATTTGCTAGCAAATAGTGTTAAATGGCCATGGATTATAAAGTAGGGGTATTTAAAGTGAAAATAGACCCTAGGATGGTGCTTGGCCGACCATGAGACAAGGAAATTAAAATAGTCAAATGTTAGGTGAAGTTCGGTAACTTACTTGACCAAAAAATAAAATAAAATAAAAT
This sequence comes from Gossypium arboreum, assembly GCF_025698485.1. Lineage (NCBI taxonomy): Eukaryota > Viridiplantae > Streptophyta > Magnoliopsida > Malvales > Malvaceae > Gossypium > Gossypium arboreum. Next base: position 114,047,756 of record NC_069080.1, on the reverse strand, counting down.
AAAAATGATATCATCCCTTTTTCACATTCTTCTCCACCAAAAAAACACCAGAAAAATAGAGGTTTTGAAAGCTTGAAAATTTTAGCAACTTGTAACCCTCACAAATCAACAAATACAAAATTCGAACCTAGACCGGGGGAAGGCCAAGCAAGTAGATTAAATCATCTAGTCACCTACATTTTGTAATCCAAGGTAGGTTGTATGTCAATAATGCAACTATATTGTTATTATGTATGATTGAATTAATATTGCATAAATTGTTATGATTTTGAATATGAGAATACATGTTGAGAAATTAATGTAGTAAAGATTTTTGGTTGAACATTTGGAATAGACTTGGATATTCATACCATGACATTGGGTGGTATGTGAGCTAGTGTAAGACATGTCTAGGACATGCAGTGGCCATATCAGGAGTGCTAGTGTAAGACATGTCTGGAACATACATCGATATTGAGACGAGAGCCAGTGTAAGACATGTCTAGAACATGCATCGGCCTCGGGATATACAAGCTACTGTAAGACATGTCTGGGACATGGAATCAGCTTGTTGTGTGTCAGTGTAAGACCTGCCTAGGACATGGCATCAACACCCATAGATGAGAGCCAGTGTAAAACTTGTCTGGGATGTGGCATCATCCTCGATATATGAAAGTCAGTGTAAAACCTGTTTGGGACACAACATTGACTTTAATGTGCTAGCCAGTTTAAGATCATGTCTGGGACATGGCGTCGGCATCTTATCCCAAGTTCAGGGTTATTGAGTATCCGATAATATTCCAAATGATTCAATGAAAGATTTATGATTTGTATCAAAATGAGAAAAGTTATGACCATGTGGTGAGTGGTACAGGTACCTACTTGAAATGTATAAGATATGGGCTCAATATATATCACATGAATTGTATTGGATTGTGATGAGTAAGTTGTACTTATGTCTATTCATTGTATTCATGGACAAGCTATGAAACGTTTTGAGCATATTGTTGTATGATAAATAGTTGATGTTTATTTTTCATGCAACTTACTAAGCTTTATTGTGACAGCCCAAAATTGACCCTAGTCGGGAAGTGGTTTCGGGACCGCTAAACCGAGTCACCGAAATGTTTGAACGTAATATTTATTGTCTAGAATATGTATTTATGAATGTGTGAAAATTTCAAGCTTCGATTTAGTCGATTGCATGTGAATTCAGTTATTAGGACTTGTGTGACACTTTTGAAATGTGATAGGCTAATCTATAAGGACCTAATAGTGCATGTAATCAAAAGAGAGGACTTGCATGTCAAATTTCCCCCCCTAATAGCTAGTGGCCGGCCATGACAAGGGATTATGGGCAAAACATGTCATGAAACATGTTGTGTAAGTGGTTTATGTTGGAATAAATAAAGAAATGAGTATGGGTAATAAAGAAAGAAAAAAAAAAGGAAAGAAGGTGTGTGATTCCCCCCATTGCCGTGAGTTGAAGAAAAAAAAAAGAAAAATATTTGTTCATCCTTTCATTCTCTCTTGGCCGAAAATTCTAAGGAAGAAGGAGAGAGTTCTTGCTTCATGTTTGGTTTGGAAGGGGATTAGGAAGAGGTTTGGCCATACTTGTATCAAGATTAAGGTATGTTTGATGTTGTGCCATGAGATTCATGCATGTTTTTGGTTGCTAACTTGATGTTCTTATTAGCCCATGGTTCAAATCCTTGCTATGTCATGGGGGTGGTATTCGGCCAAGGTGGATTTTGTGTTAATGCCATTGCATGTTAAATATGAAGCTTGCTAATGATACATGTGATGGTGGATTGATGGCTCTTGGACTTTCTTTTTAGCATTTTGAGTGAGACATTAAGTTCTTTGTTTAACCATGACCAAAATTGAAATGGTATGGTGTTGTGATGTATTTGGCCATGGTACATCCATAAGTATAATTTATGCTTATTGCATGGTAGGTAAGATTTGTGTTTTGGATTTATGTTCATGTTTAGTTATAATCAACTTTGAGATTTGGCTCTAGCATATATATATATATATATATATATATATATATATGTTTGCACATGATGTATTGGTATGACATATATACTATCTCAAGGTATATATTTTCATATGATGATGTTTTGTTATGAAGTAAATGATTGATGCGTATTGAGTTACAATATGGAATCGTTAGTTAGTAAAATGTATGCCGTTTATGTGTGGTATTAAGTGTATAATTGGCCTCAACATGGACATGCATATTCGGCCACATGAGGGGATTGGTGTGCATGCATTCGGTTAGAGGCAAGCATATTGATGCCTATTCTTGGCTTGGAAAATTGGCTAAGGAGAGTACTAACTAATGTGTTGAGTTTGATTCATGATTTCCGTACATATGTGACTTTAATGTCTAATGAAAATATGTGGGCTAAGTACCTTGAATTCCTCTTTCGATGCTCAAATGATTAAATCAATTTATTTGTTAAATTAAGCTCAAGAGAAAAAGGGAGCTAAATCCGATAAAGGGAAGGAAAAAGTGGTCGAATAGCCATCGGAATCATTCGACAACATCCGAGGTAAGTTCTTGAGTAATAGAGCTTAAATTATGATTTGATTAGATCATGTGTTAAGCAAATTGAAATCATGCTCTTTGTGTGTGACATCCCTAATTTGACCCTAGTCGGAAAGTGGTTTCGGGACCACTAAACCGAGTCTTATAAGTAATTAAAAGTTATATTCTATGTTTATGATGTTAGTAAATGCATGTGTGAAAGTTTCATGCATTAATTTGATCATTTCTATGTGAATTTATTAAAATGGACTTGTATGAAACATTGTTGAAAGGTGATAGGCTAATCTTACAATGGTCTAATAGTACATGCATGCAAAAGAGTGGTTTTGCATGTCAATTTGCCCAAAAAAGGGAAGAGTGGCCGCCATGACAAGAATATGGGCAAGGGAACATGTTTCCAACATGTTTAGTTAGTGGATTATGTAGAAAAAATAAAGAAATGAAAAAAATGAGCATGGATGCCCCCTTTTGTTGCCGTGAGTAGAGGAAAAGAAAAAAAATTTGTTCATCCATTCTCAAATCTTGGCTGAAAATACTAAGGGAAAAGGAAGGATTTTTGCTTCATGCTTGGTTTAGAAGAGAACTAGAAGGAGATTTGGTCATACTTGTGTCAAGATTAAGGTATGTTTGAGGTTGTGTCATGAGATTCATGCATGTTTTAGTTGCTAACTTGATGTTCATGTTAGCCCATGGTTCAAATCCTTGTTATGCCATGGAAATGGTATTTGGCCAAGGTTGATATTGTGTTAAAGCCATTGCATGCTAAATGTGAAGCTTGTTGATGATACATGTAATGATGGATTGACTACTCTTGAAATTTCTTTTAGCATTCTTGAGTAAGACATGGAGTTTTCTTTGTTTAACCATGACCAAAAATTGAAAGGGGATGGTGTGGGATGTATTCGCCATGGCATGCTCATAAGTGCGATTTATGCTTGTTGCATGACAGTAAAAATTTGTGTTTTGATATATGTGTATATGTGTTTGTACATGATGTTACAAATGGATGTGAAAATATATGCTAGATTGGGAAAATTTGATTAAATGTTCATGAGATGAAATTAGGTGATTAAAAGATGTTAGTTGACATTGTACATATATATATATATTCGCCATTAAAGTGAGTATGAAGGTAATGTTGAATCAAGTTTTGGTGCATATTCGGTTAGGTGTATAATCGACCAAATGGGCGATTAGTAAGAATGGTTGCCGAATATACAAGCATACATATGCATGTGTAGTTGAATTATGAATGTTTAGCAAGATGGTTAAACTAGTGATTTATTGATTAAGCTCAAGGAGTTAAAGAAGGAGAATCAAGCAAGGGAAAGACGAAGGTCATCGAGTAGCCGACTTGGAACTATTTTACCCAACACGAGGTAAGTCATTAAGCACATATGTTTGATATTGCTTAAATGATTGGAAAATCTATGCAATTGTGTTTAAAGGAATGCTATATATATGTATAAATGAAATTGTATGTGTATGGAATGAGGATAATTGTTGAATGTAAAAGAAATAGTGGAATGTGTAGAAAGTTTGCTTTCGGCACTATGTGTCGGGCAATACGTGTGTATGGTGACGAGATTGGCACTAAGTGTGCGTGCTGGAAATATATGGCACTAAGTGTGCGTGCTGGAAATATATGGCACTAAATGTGCATGCTGGAAAAATACGGCACTGGGTGTGCGAGCTCGAAGGGTATGGCACTATGTGTGCGGGCTTAAATTGCGTGGCACTAAGTGTGCGAAATCGAGTAGTAAGCACTGTGTGTGCGTACGCTATATATATGGAGGGTGTTTCTCCATTGAATTGAGTATGGACAGCGGATCGGATAAGTACCTCGAGCTCATGACGAATAGAGAATACGTTCATGCTTGGGGTTGAATTTGGTAAGCCTTAAATCTATGTGATGATTGAAATTGTATGGTTGTGCTGGAAAATGAGTTAATGTGTAAAAATGCTTCGATTATCTTGTTGTGTAGAATATGAAATGTGGATGTATGAATTGGTACGAGATTGGACCGAAAGGTCCGAGGTATTATGGTATAGATTCGATATGGACGAGTACCTAGCCTCATTTGTTGTACATGTAGTAGTAACTTTATCAGTGGATTGATGAATGCTTATGACTTACTGAGTTGTAAACTCACTCGGTGTTTTCTTGTCACCCATTTTAGGTCTCTTGGACTCGTATTGTTGCGTGCTCGAAACCGTCGTTGAAGTCATCACACCGGCTGAAATCTTGTGGTATTGTTTTTGTTGTTGAAGAACATTTGGCATGTATAGGCTATTATATTTTGTCGAATTGTGGGTTGTAAACTTTAAGCCATGTGAAAATGGCCTATGTGGTCGTCGAGTGGGATGCTAGAACCTATAGCCACGAGTCTTAGAAACTCAAATTTTGATAAGGTGGCCATAATTTGTGTCATGTATGATGGATGATTAAGGCCAAGGAAAAATTCATGAAATTGGCATAGTCTACTGCAGTAACTGTTGCGGACAGCAGCAGTGAGATGAGATTGAAAAATCACTAAAAATAGTAGAAGTAGAATTAAATAGTGATTAAATTATGGAACTGAACCTTGATGAATCTATTTTTATATGGATGAAACAAAACGACCATATGAGCAGTATACTGAGAAATATTAAAGTTCTCGTGAGACAGGGCCAGAACGGTTTCTGGGTCCCCTGTCGCGACTTTGAAAATTTACCATAAATTATCCAGAAATAATTAGGAGTCATGCCTTATATGTACAGATTCCATTTTGAGTCTAGTTTCATTAGAAATAAACGGCACCAGTATTAAAGCCCTGTACAGAGAGATATTCAAGTTGTAACGCGCGAGGGTCAGAGCAGTCAATCCCTGTAACATGGGTGACTTTAACTAATAAACTGTACCAATTGGCCCAACCAAAATTCTAAAAATAAATCCATGGATGGGTATATGAGTCTAAATTCAGGAAAATTTACGAAACCAGTTTCCGAGTTTTGAAACTCGAGATATGATTTTAAGGCGACGGTGACGCAGTTTTCCAGCCTGTCCAGAAATGCCAAATTGGTCGGTACTTTAAGAGGATTTGTCTCGTTAACCCTCGTGTCCGATAACGGCGATGGTCTTGGGTTTGGGGTGTTACAATTTAATTGGTATCAGAGCTATGGTTTAGTCGATTCTAGGACTACCATAGCGTGTGAGTCTAGCTATACATGCCAAATTGTTAGTGCTTAAAATGTGATGACTTCGACGGTTGAAATTTTGTTTTGATTAGTAAATGGAACCCGGGGTAGAGACCCTTGGTGGATGACGTTGAAAGTGTAGCGGCTGCTCCCGCGCAAGGGACACCGCCTGTTGAGCCTCATCATCCGCGAATAATCAAAATGAAGGGCAAAACAAGCCTTCTTCACTATGATGAATGAGTGGGTCGCGAATATGCCCGAACCAACCCGGCTGTCCAACCATTCCGAATTTAAATACTCCACCCCAAAAGCCCGCAATGCCTCCAGTTATTGATCCTGTGAGGCTGAGTAAACCACCTGTGGACTTGATTTGGAAGCGCGGGGCCGAGGAGTTCAAGGCCATAGTTACTGATGATGCCGAAAAGGCCGAGTTCTGGCTCGATAACACCATTAGAGTGTTAGATGAACTGTCATGCACACCCGATGAATGTCTTAAGTGTGCTATATCCTTGTTGCGAGACTCAGCTTACTATTGGTGGAGGACTTTAATTTCCATAGTCCCAAATGAACGAGTTACTTGGGATTTCTTTCAATCCAATTTGAAAGAAATACATTAGTCAACAGTTCATCGATCGAAGCGTAAGGAATTCTTGGAACTCAAGCAAGGCGGATGATCAGATCTGAATACGAACATGAGTTCGTAAGACTTAGTCGGTATGCTCTCGGAGTGTGTGGCTAATGAGGTTGCGATGTGCAAAAGATTTGAAGAAGGATTGAATGAAGAGTTAAAGTTACTAGTGGGAATTTTGGAGATAAAGGAGTTCGTGACACTAGTCGAACGAGCTCGCAAGGCGAAAGAACTTGGGAAGGAGAAGAAGAAGGCTGAATTTGAAGCAAGAGATTACTGTTAAAGATCGACGAGTAAAGCTCCATTCTCGGCTGTAAAGAGGTTCGGGAGGACACCAAGAAGTCGAGGACATCGGGAATTTCCATTAGAGCCCGACCATTGACGGACTCGAGCTACTTCAGTAGCTAGTGTGGGCAATAGTCGCCAAGAGAGACTGAATGCCCCCAATGTGGAAGACGACACCTAGGTGAATGTTGGGGTAAGTCATTAATAGGGCTGTTATGGATGCGGTTCAAGGACCACTTCATTAGAGATTGCACGGAGCTAGATGAGAGGAATAAGACGCAAGGTGCAAGACCTAGTGGAACGACGGTGGAGGTAGGCCCCGAGAATCTCTGGAGGTAGGGGTGGTAATCGAGAGGAGCCTCTAATACGGCCGTCCGATCCGAGACCCGTGCTCTGCTAGAGCATATGCCATCCGCGCACGAGAGGAGGCATCCTCCCGACGTTATCACCGGTACTTTTACTCTCTTTGATACTATTGTGATTGCATTGATTGACCCCGCTCTACTCACTCATATGTATGTGAAACCTTAGCATCCAAAGAAGACTCTCACCGTTGAGTCTATCGAGTTCGTAATTCGAGTGTCAAACCCTTTGGGTCAATACGTGCTTGTTGATAAAGTGTGCAAGAGATGCCCCTAATAATTCGAGAATCGCTTTTCCTACCGATCGATGCTTTTACCATTTCATGAATTCGATGTTATTCTTGGTATGGATTGGTCGACCGTACATGATGCAAAGTGGTGGATCGCAAAGGAAAACCATTGATTTGAGGAGTGCAAATAATGAGGTAGTCCGAGTCGAGTCTCATCGATTTAAAAGGAGCGCCAGCGATAATATCTTCTATGACCGCTCGGAGGTATGTGAAAAGGGTGTGAAACATACCTTGCGTATGTGTTTGGAAGTAAAGAGACGGAAAGGAAACTCGAATCGGTACCGTGGTTTGTGAGTATTCGGATGTTTTTCCGAGGAGTTACCGGATTGCCACGGTTCGAGAAGTGGAATTCGCATCGGTTGTACCGGTACTACGCCGATTTCAATAGCCCCGTATCGTATGGCATTAACGGAATTAAAGGAATTGAAGGTTCAATTGCAAGAATTGACGGATAGAGGTTTCGCTCGACCGAGTTTTTCTCCATGGGGCGACTTTGTATTGTTTTTGAAGAAGAAGGACGGAACCATGAGGTTGTGCATCGACTATCGTCAACTCAATAAAGTGACGATAAAGAATAAATATCCATTGCCACGAATTGACGATTTGTTTGATCAATTAAAGGAGCCTCGGTGTTTTCAAAGATAGATTTGAGGTCGGGTACTATCGGTTGAGGGTCCGAGAATCGGACATACCCAAAACCGCTTTTAGAACGAGGTACGGTCACTACGAATTCTTGGTGATGCCGTTTGGGCTCACTAATGCCCTGCGGTGTTTATGGATTTAATGAATAGAATTTTCAGCCATACTTGGATCGGTTCGTAGTTGTATTTATCGATGACATTTTGGTCTATTCGAGAGATGAAACGAACATCTTGAACACCGAGGCTAGTGTTGCAAATCTTACGAGATAAGCGATTATACGCAAAGTTCAAGAATGTGAATTTTGGTTGAAAGAGGTTAGCTTTTTGGGGCACGTGGTGTCCGTGACGGTGTCGAGGTGGACCGAACAAAATTCGCCATAGTCGATTGGAAACCACCAAGGAATGTTACCGAAGTTAGAGCTTTTGGGGCTTGCCGGTTATTACCGACAACTTGTAAAAGGTTTCTCGACGATAGCCACGCCAATGACGGTTACTCCAAAAGGATGTTAAGTTCGAATGGACGGAGAAATGTCGAAAAGTTTCGATCAATGAAAGCTTATTTGATGAAGCCCCAATTCTAGTGCAACCCGAATCGGGCAAAGAGTTTGTCATTTATAGTGACGCATCCCTACTTGGGTTGGGTTGCGTATTGATGCAAGAAGGGCGAGTTGTGGCCTGTCGTCAAGGCAATTAAAGCCACATGAGAAAAATTATCCGACCCATGATCTCGAATTGGTCGCCATCGTATTCGCTTTAAAGATATGGCGACATTACTTATTTGGTGAGAAGTGCCATGTGTATTCGGATCACAAAAGTCTCAAATATTTGATGACCCAAAGAGACTTAAATCTGCGACAAAGGCGATGGCTCGAGTTGTTAAAAGATTATGAGCTCGTCATTGATTATCACCCGGGAAGGGCTAATGTGGTTGCGGATGCCTTAAGCCGGAAATCACTGTTTGCTTTGAGAGCGATGAATGTACACTTGTCTATCCTACCCGACAATGTGTTAGTAGCTGAATTGAAAGCCAAACCATTATTGATACGTCAAATTCGTGAAGCTCAGAAAGTCGATGATGAGTTGGTTGCAAAACGGGATGAGTGTGTTCCGAACAAGGACTCGGAATTTCAAATTGATGATGACGATTGTTTGAGGTTCAGAAGTCGTTTGTGTGTTCCAAAGAATTCGGAACTTATTCCAATAATTTTGAACGAAGCCCATTGTAGCCGAATGGCAATCCACCCGGGGAGTACGAAGATGTACAACGATTTGAAACGTCGGTTTTGGTGGCATGGTATGAAACGAGACATCTCGATTTTGTTTGAGATGTTTAATATGTCAACAAGTGAAAGCGAAACATCAAGTGCCTTCAGATTACTTCACCGATCACGATACCCGAGTGGAAATGGGATCGAGTCACAATGGACTTTGTATCCGGACTGCCATTGTCAGTGAGTAAGAAGGATGCGATTTGGGTCGTTGTCGATAGACTGACTAAGTCGGCTCACTTTATCCCCGTACGTAAGGATTTTTCAATGGACAAACTAGCCGAATTGTACGTTTTTCAGTTGTGAGATTACACGGGTGCCTATTTCCATCGTGTCGGATAGAGATCCGAGATTTACCTCGCGATTTTGGAAGAAGTTGCAAGAAGCTTTGGGTACCAAGTTGCATTTCAAGACCGCCTTTCACCCCAAACCGATGGTCAATCCGAACGGATAATTCAAATACTCGAGGATATGTTGAGATGTTGTATCCTTGAGTTTAGTGGTTCATGGGAGCAGATATCGCCTTTGATTGAATTCGCACAACAATAGCTTTCAATCAAGTATTAAGATGGCGCCTTACGAGGCTTTATACTGATCGTAAATGTCGTACCCCATTATTCGGGTGAACTTAGTGAAGGTAAATTCTTCGGCTGATTTGGTTAAGGATGCCGAGCAAAGAGTTCGAGTAATTCGTGAAAGTTTGAAAGTCGCCGGATCGCCAAAAGTCGTATGCGGATTTGAAAAGAAAAGATATTGAATATCGGGTTGGAGACAAGGTCTTTCTCAAAGTTTCACCTTGGAAGAAGGTGCTTAGATTTGGCCGTAAGGGAAAATTGAGTCCGAGGTTCATCGGTCCGTATGAAGTATCCGAACGAGTTGGACCAAGAGCGCATCGATTAATTTTACCCCGAGCTTGAAAGGATCCACAACGTTTTCCATGTCTCGATGCTTGACGATATAGGTCTCGATCCATCGACGTAATCGCTCCGTCTCGAGATTGAGATTCACCTAATTTGAGCTATGAAGAGGAACCGGTTCGCATTCGATGCGTGAAGTAAAAGAGTTGCGCAATAAGAAAATCCCATTAGTGAAGGTGTTGTGGCATAAACACGAATTGAAGAAGCCACTTGGGAACTCGAGGACTCTATGAAAGAGCGATACCCAAACCTATTTACTGGTAAGATTTTCGGGACGAAAATTTCGTAAGTGGGGAGAGTTGTGACATCCTAATTTGACCCTAGTCGGAAAGTGGTTTCGGGACCACTAAACCGAGTCTTATAAGTAATTAAAAGTTATATTCTATGTTTATGATGTTAGTAAATGCATGTGTGAAAGTTTCATGCATTAATTTGATCATTTCTATGTGAATTTATTAAAATGGACTTGTATGAAACATTGTTGAAAGGTGATAGGCTAATCTTACAATGGTCTAATAGTACATGCATGCAAAATAGTGGTTTTGCATGTCAATTTGCCCAAAAAAGGGAAGAGTGGCCGCCATGACAAGAATATGGGCAAGGGAACATGTTTCCAACATGTTTAGTTAGTGGATTATGTAGAAAAAATAAAGAAATGAAAAAAATGAGCATGGATGCCCCCTTTTGTTGCCGTGAGTAGAGGAAAAGAAAAAAAAATTATTCATCCATTCTCAAATCTTGGCTGAAAATACTAAGGGAAAAAGGAAGGATTTTGCTTCATGCTTGGTTTAGAAGAGAACTAGAAGGAGATTTGGTCATACTTGTGTCAAGATTAAGGTATGTTTGAGGTTGTGTCATGAGATTCATGCATGTTTTAGTTGCTAACTTGATGTTCATGTTAGCCCATGGTTCAAATCCTTGTTATGCCATGGAAATGGTATTTGGCCAAGGTTGATATTGTGTTAAAGCCATTGCATGCTAAATGTGAAGCTTGTTGATGATACATGTAATGATGGATTGACTACTCTTGAAATTTCTTTTAGCATTCTTGAGTAAGACATGGAGTTTTCTTTGTTTAACCATGACCAAAAATTGAAAGGGGATGGTGTGGGATGTATTCGCCATGGCATGCTCATAAGTGCGATTTATGCTTGTTGCATGATAGGTAAAATTTGTGTTTTGATATATGTGTATATGTGTTTGTACATGATGTTACAAATGGATGTGAAAATATATGCTAGATTGGGAAAATTTGATTAAATGTTCATGAGATGAAATTAGGTGATTAAAAGATGTTAGTTGACATTGTACATATATATATATATTCGCCATTAAAGTGAGTATGAAGGTAATGTTGAATCAAGTTTTGGTGCATATTCGGTTAGGTGTATAATCGACCAAATGGGCGATTAGTAAGAATGGTTGCCGAATATACAAGCATACATATGCATGTGTAGTTGAATTATGAATGTTTAGCAAGATGGTTAAACTAGTGATTTATTGATTAAGCTCAAGGAGTTAAAGAAGGAGAATCAAGCAAGGAAAGACGAAGGTCATCGAGTAGCCGACTTGGAACTATTTTACCCAACACGAGGTAAGTCATTAAGCACATATGTTTGATATTGCTTAAATGATTGGAAAATCTATGCAATTGTGTTTAAAGGAATGCTATATATATGTATAAATGAAATTGTATGTGTATGGAATGAGGATAATTGTTGAATGTAAAAGAAATAGTGGAATGTGTAGAAAGTTTGCTTTCGGCACTATGTGTGCGGGCAATACGTGTGTATGGTGACGAGATTGGCACTAAGTGTGCGTGCTGGAAATATATGGCACTAAGTGTGCGTGCTGGAAATATATGGCACTAAATGTGCATGCTGGAAAAATACGGCACTGGGTGTGCGAGCTCGAAGGGTATGGCACTATGTGTGCGGGCTTAAATTGCGTGGCACTAAGTGTGCGAAATCGAGTAGTAAGCACTGTGTGTGCGTACGCTATATATATGGAGGGTGTGTCTCCATTGAATTGAGTATGGACAGCGGATCGGTAAGTACCTCGAGCTCATGACGAATAGAGAATACGTTCATGCTTGGGGTTGAATTTGGTAAGCCTTAAATCTATGTGATGATTGAAATTGTATGGTTGTGCTGGAAAATGAGTTAATGTGTAAAAATGCTTGATTATCTTGTTGTGTAGAATATGAAATGTGGATGTATGAATTGGTACGAGATTGGACCGAAGGTCCGAGGTATTATGGTATAGATTCGATATGGACGAGTACCTAGCCTCATTTGTTGTACATGTAGTAGTAACTTTATCGTGGATTGATGAATGCTTATGACTTACTGAGTTGTAAACTCACTCGGTGTTTTCTTGTCACCCATTTTAGGTCTCTTGGACTCGTATTGTTGCGTGCTCGAACCGTCGTTGAAGTCATCACACCGGCTGAAATCTTGTGGTATTGTTTTTGTTGTTGAAGAACATTTGGCATGTATAGGCTATTATATTTTGTCGAATTGTGGGTTGTAAACTTTAAGCCATGTGAAAATGGCCTATGTGGTCGTCGAGTGGGATGCTAGAACCTATAGCCACGAGTCTTAGAAACTCAAATTTTGATAAGGTGGCCATAATTTGTGTCATGTATGATGGATGATTAAGGCCAAGGAAAAATTCATGAAATTGGCATAGTCTACTGCAGTAACTGTTGCGGACAGCAGCAGTGAGATGAGATTGAAAAATCACTAAAATAGTAGAAGTAGAATTAAATAGTGATTAAATTATGGAACTGAACCTTGATGAATCTATTTTTATATGGACGAAACGAAACGACCATATGAGCAGTATACTGAGAAATATTAAAGTTCTCGTGAGACAGGGCCAGAACGGTTTCTGGGTCCCCTGTCGCGACTTTGAAAATTTACCATAAATTATCCAGAAATAATTAGGAGTCATTCCTTATATGTACAGATTCCATTTTGAGTCTAGTTTCATTAGAAACAAACGGCACCAGTATTAAAGCCCTGTACAGAGAGATATTCAAGTTGTAACGCGCGAGGGTCAGAGCAGTCGATCCCTGTAACATGGGTGACTTTAACTAATAAACTGTACCAATTGGCCCAACCAAAAATTCTAAAAATAAATCCATGGATGGGTATATGAGTCTAAATTCAGGGAAAATTTACGAAACCAGTTTCTGAGTTTTGAAACTCGAGATATGATTTTTAAGGCGACGGTGACGCAGTTTTCCAGCCTGTCCAGAAATGCCAAATTGGTCGGTACTTTAAGAGGATTTGTCTCGTTAACCCCTCGTGTCCGACACCGGCGATGGTCTCGGGTTTGGGGTGTTACATTGTGTGTGGCTATTGAGCCGAGATTGTAAATATGATAAGTGTCATGTGTTTGAGCTTTGGTAATGAGAATGTGTTATGATTTGTTGATATATGTGCTTCGTTATTGAATGATATCCGGCTAAGTCCCGAAGGCTTTTGTGCTAAGTGACTAAATCCGGTCAATTCTCAAGGCATTTGTGCGAGTTACCAAAACCGGTTAAGTCCCGAAGGCATTTATGCGAGTTACTAAATCCGGGCTAATTTCGAAGGCAATTGTGCGAATCACTATAACCGGCTATGTCCCAAGACAATCGAGCGAGTCGCTATATCCGGTTAAATTTCAAGGTACGTGATTCGGGAATGAGCAATCTTGCTGTAAAATTTCAGTTAATACGCTTGCAAAATTCCAGCAATGAGGTATGTTTCGTATGTGCTTTGAATTAGTTGAGCCCTTACAAATAAGTATTCGCCGGTTGATAAACGAGCTACCGCCTTTGGCTAAGTTGATCTTTTGTGTATGAACATAAGGGTTGGTAATGTGAAGTAAGTAGGATATTGAGAATGTGCATATGAAATTATCCGTTTAGCTATATGAATGCTATGCTTTTGTTGTGCTGAATCCCTTGCTCAAAACTTACTAAGCATAAATTGCTTACTCCGTTTCTTTGCTCTCTGCTTTATAGGTTTTGGCTCGTCACCATCGGACTGGATTTTTGGAAGTCGAAGTCTCCCACACTATCAAAGCCCCTTTTGGTACAAATTTTGGTTGAACTTTGAAATGGCATGTATAGGACTACTCTTTCGTTTGTTGGTCATAAACCCCTTTGATTTTGTATAAATTTGGATAGCCATGCGAAAATGGCTTATATACACTTTGGCACGCTATCATAATCATTTTGTATGTTGTTCATTAAGAGGTATGGAAATGTTTGGAAACGATTAGCCATCGGAATGGTTAATCATGATCATTCTTTGTGCCATGTATGCAAAAAGGGCTAATTGAATCATGGAAATTATGAAATAGGTAAAGTCTACCTCAAAGGCAGATGCTGACAGCAGCAGTGATGTGGATGTGAAAAATCACTAAAAATAGTAGGGATGGAATTAAATAGTGAATAAATTTTTTAAATGAACCTTGATGAATTTACTTTCATATGGAAGAAACGAAACGGTCATATGAGTTATATGTTAAGAGATATTTAGGTTTTCGTGGAACAAGGCCAGAACGGTTTCTGGAATCCCTGTTCCGACTTTGGAAATTCATTGTAAATTAACCAGAGATAATTAGGGGTTATTCCATATATGTATAGATTCCTCTTTAAGTCTAGTTTCTATAGAAACAAACGGCATCAGTATTGAAGCCCTGTACAGGGAGATATCCAAGTCGTAATGCATGAAGGTCAGTGTAGTCGATCCCTGTAACAGGGGAGACTTTAACTAATAAACTGTACTAATTGGCCCAACCAAAAATTCTAGAAAAAAAATATTTAGATGGAAATATGAGTCTAGTTTCAGGGAAAAATTACGAAACTGATTTTCAAGCTTTGAAACTCAAGATATGATTTTTAAGGCAACAGTGACGCAGTAACCAGCTTGTCTGGAAATTTCTAAATGGACTGTGAAAATAATTAAGTTAAGTCTGTGTGCACCTTGTGTTCGATTCCGGTAACGGACTCGGGTACGGGGTGTTACATTTATGCTTACCGTTTTCCTTTCCATTTTCTTATAATGCCGTCAAAGTAGCCCGTGGATTAACGCATATGTCGAAGAAGCTAGTCACACTCTCATCTGAAGCAGTTGGTATAGTTAGTTCTTTTATTTTGATTATGGCATGTATAGGATCTTGACTTTTAAGTTTTGAGTCATTGTTAATTGGCCAAATGTGTTAGCTTAATTTAATACTTGACTCATTTTGTATAAGGCCATGAAAAAAACAGCCGATATTGAAAGTTATTATGTAAATGCAAGAAAACCTTTTGTGAATGTGAAATTGTTGGTGTGGTTGAATAAATGAGATGTATATAGATCTTAGTTATGGTTGCTTGGTTGAGAAATCAAGTTATGTTATATTTTGGTATGAGGAATGGTGTTGATGGTGTTTCAGGGTGGCGAAGGGCTTGGTAGATAGCCTTATATCGTCCACATAGATAAACACACAGGTGTGTATCTAGGCCGCGTGTGACACACGGTCAGCCCCACAGGCATGTTGTTCGGCCGTGTGTCCCCTGCACCTCGAATTTGCAAGTCAGTATGCTTGGTAGTAAACAGAAGGGCAGAGACACGGCTGTGTGTCTTAGCCATGTGTAGGACACGGCCTCTGGCCACGGGCGTCTGCCTAGGCCGTGTGCCCCAAATTTCAGGAACAAAATGTCAAGATTTTTAGACACGGGTTAAGACACGGGCGTTTCATGGCCGTGTGAGGAACACAGGCCATGGACACAGACATGTGTCAGGCCATGTGAAAACCCCTGTAGGTTTATATTTTGAATTTAATTCACACGGGCTCAAGGCACGGGCGTGTCCCCTTGTACTTAGGCTGTATGAACCACACGGGCCTTTAGCATAGCCATGTCATAATAGCCACACGAGCGTGTTGCCCTTCCACATGGGTATGTTGCCCTTCCGCAAGGGCGTGTGCCCTGCTTTATGTGGCAGTTTTCAAAGCTTTCAAAGATGTTGGGATTAATCCCAGGTTATTTCCAAAACTTGATTAGGGCCTCATAGGCCCATATTAAGAACTTTCAGATTAAAAGAGAAAAGTTTTAAGTTTGACTTAGTTTTCATAACTCAAAAATGATTGTATGCAAGCAGTTAAGTCAGGTAATGCCTCATGCCCAGTCTTAGTCTCGGACTAGGGTAAGGGGTGTTACATTTAGTGGTATCAGAGCTACGGTTTAGTTGATTCTAGGACTAATCTAGTGTGAGTACGAGTTTAGCTATACATGCCATAATTGTATATTGATAGTGTGACGACTCCTGATGAGATAAATTGTGTTTTTATATATAGAAAATGGATCCTGACGTGGCTATGGTGGACGACGTAGAGAGTAATGCGCTGGCTCCCGCTAAAGGGACCGCGCCAGTAGATAGTGGGCCCGTGACAATGAGTCAGGACAGACGGGCTAAAGAAGGGTAGAGAGGATCTCCATATGATGGACGCTTGGTACTCAGAGTTTATTCGTGCAAATTCAAATACTCCACCTCCCCCACCTCCCCCAATTCCTCAACCCATTCATATAGCTCCTCAAGAAGTAGAAATGGCTAGAAGAGAGAAACCCCCAAAGGATAGAATTAGAAAGCAAAAGGTTGAGGAATTTCGAGCAAACTTAGATGATTACCCTGAGAGAGTAGATTTTTGGTTGGAGAATACTATTAGGGTCTTTGATGAGCTATCATGCACACCTGAAGAGTGCATGAAGTGTGTAATATCACTCCTACGAGATTCAGCCTACCAATGGTGGAACACTCTCGTGCCAGTCATACCGAGAGAGTGAGTAACTTAGGGATTCTTCTATGAAGAATTTCAAAAGAAGTATATTACTCAGAGGTTTATCTATCAAAAGAGGAAAGAGTTTCTCGAACTAAAACAAGGCTGCATGATAGTGACGGAATATAAGCGCGAGTTTGTGAAGCTCAGCAAATATGCATGGGAGTGCTATCTACAGAAGCCATCATGTGTAAGAGATTTGAAGATGGTCTGAACGAAGACACCCACTTATTAGTTGGCATCTTGGAGCTAAGGGAATTTGTGGTGCTCGTTGAAAGTGCTTGCAAGGCCGAAGAGTTAGCCAAAGAAAAGAGAAGAGCTGACATCGAGTCTCGTGACTCAAGATGGGGAAATCACATCAAACTTCATCCAAGAGATCGAAAGAGTTTCCTACTCAATCAAATGCGTCAGTGGGATTATCAAGCAAGAGCAAGAATAAGTAGTATGCGGTGACAAAAGCCCAAACCACATCTATCGCGAGTGTTGGTAATGCTCGCCCTAATAGACTAGAATGTTCACAATGTGGTAGACGTCATTTCGAAGAGTGCCGAGGTACTGAAAGAGGCTGTTTTAAATATGGGTCGTTGGACTATTTTATTCGTAGCTGTCCCAAATTGGTCGAGAAAGATAAGGATCAAAGCGTGAGATCGGGTAACGCTCCTTCAAAGGGCAGATCACATAAGAACCCGGAAACTGGGGCTAGTAGTAGAGGTGCGCCTAGAGATGCTGCTGTAAGGTCTGAGGGCAGAGCGCCTATAAGAACTTATGTTATACGTGTCCATGAAGAAGCAGGGTCTCTCGATATGATTACGGATACTTTTTCTATCCATGACATATCTATTGTTGCTTTGATTGACCCAGGGTCTACCCATTCCTATATCTGTATGAAATTGATACCCTGCTTGAATATGCTAGTTGAACCCACTGAATTTATGGTGAAAGTGCCCAACCCTTTAGCCAAGCATGTTTTAGCTGACCAAGTATGTAAAAATTGTCCTTTGACGATTAGATGTCATTATTTTCCGGCTAACCTCATATTATTGTCGTTTGATGATTTTGATGTAATCCTTGGAATGATTGGTTGACTTATCATAGTGTTGCAGTGGACTATGGCAGAAAAGTTATTGAGTTGAAGTGTGAAAGCAGGGATATTCTTCAGGTTGAATCGGGTAGAACGAATAACTTGCCTATGGTGATATCGTCCATGTCGGTAGTGAGATATTTGAGAAAAGGGTATGAAACTTACCTCGTTTTTGTATTGAATACTCAAGCATCTGAAATGAAGATTGAGTCAGTAACTGTGGTATGTGAGTTTATAGATGTGTTTTCAAAGGAATTACCAAGATTGCCCACAGTGAGGGAGGTTGAATTTGGGATTGAGTTAGTCCCTGGTATGGCACCCATCTGGTATGGCACCCATCTCAGTTGCTCCATATAGGATGGCTCCAATGGAGTTAAAAGAATTGAAGGTCCACTTACAAAAGTTAATGGATAAAGGTTTTGCGAGACCGAGCTATTCTTCGTGGGGTGCTCCGGTACTCTTTGTGAAAAAGAAAAACGGGTCGATGAAGTTATATATAGACTACAGACGACTCAACAAAGTGACAGTGAAGAACAAGTATCCCTTACCAAGGATCGATGATTTGTTCAACCAATTGAAAGGAGCCACTATGTTTTCCAAGATAGACTTGAGGTTCGGTTACAACTAGCTTAGAGTAAAGGAGTAAGATGTACCGAAAATCACGTTTAGGACGAGGTATGGGCATTACAAATTTCTTGTCATGCCCTTCTGTTTAACTAATGCCCTGTGGTATTTATGGACTTAATGAACTGCATTTTTTAACCATATTTGGATAAGTTCATCGTCGTTTTTATCGATGACATATTGGTTTATTTGCGTGATGACAGTAAGCACGCGAAACATTTGAGAACGATGTTACAAACCTTAAGAAATAAGCAGTTGTATGCCAAGTTTAGTTAAAGTGAATTTTGGCTACGAGAGGTTAAATTCTTGGGACATATTGTGTCGGGTGACGGGATCAAAGTTGGCCCGAGTAAGATCTCGGCTATCATTAAGTGGAAACCGCCTAGGAGTGTGTCAGAGATACAAAGCCTTCTGGGTTTGGCAGGGTAAATGGATTCTCGATGATAGCTACTCCGATGACAAGGTTGTTATAGAAAGATGTCAAGTTTGAATGGACAGAAAAGTGCCAACAGAGTTTTGAAAAGCTAAAGGCTTTGTTAACCGAAGCTCCAATTTTAGTGCAACTGGAATTGGGAAAAGAGTTTATAGTATATAGTGACGCCTCCTTGAATGGATTAAGGTGTGTACTCATGCAAGAAGGTAATGCCATAGCTTACACTTCGAGACAACTGAAGCCACATGAGAAAAACTACCCGACGCACGATTTAGAGTTGGCCGCCATCATGTTTGCATTAAAAATTAGGAGACACCATTTGTATGGCGAGAGATGTCGGGTATTTACTAATCATAAGAGTTTAAAGTATCTGATGACTCAAAAGGAGCTGAATCTACGGCAATGAAGATGGTTGGAGTTGATAAAGGATTACGAGTTGGTGATTGACTACCACCCCGAGAAGGCGAATGTAGTCGCCGATACATTGAGTAGAAAATCATTGTTCACCTTGAGGGCTATGAATAATCAATTAACTGTGACTGATGATGGTTCGATTCTAGCTAAGATGAGAGCTAAACCAATGTTCCTTCAAGAGATTTGTGAAGCTCAGAAAGGTGATAAGGATTTGCAAGCTAAGATGGCTCAGTGTGAAATGGGAAATGAATCAAAATTTCGTGTTGGTATTGGCAGTTGCATGATGTACCAAGATAGAATTTGTGTGTCTAAGGACAATGAGCTTAATCAGAAGATTCTACCAGAAGCACATAGTGGTTGCTTGTCTATCCATCCTAGTAGTGTGAAAATGTATAACGACTTGAAGAAATTGTACTGCTGGTCCGGAATGAAAAGGAACATTTCAGAGTTTGTTTCTAAGTGTCTAGTTTGTCAACAGGTGAAAGTCAAACACCAAGTACCTTCAGGTTTGCTTAATCCTGTAATGGTTCCCGATTGGAAATGGGACCGTGTAACTATGGATTTTGTATCAGAATTGCCATTGACACTAAGGAAAAAAGATTCCTTTTGGGTTGTTGTTGATAGGCTTACCAAGACGGCACATTTTATACCGGTGTGTACCGACACACCCTTGAAAAATTGGCTAATTTGTATGTTTCTGAGATCGTGAGACTTCACGGAGTGCCTTTGTCGATTATCTCAGATAAGAATCCAAGGTTTACCTCGTGATTTTAGAGAAAGTTGCAAGAGGCATTAGGAACAAAACTGAATTTTAGTATAGCATTTCACCCGCAAACCGACGATCAATCGGAGAAAGTAATTCAGGTCATTGAAGACATGTTGCATTGTTGTGCCCTTGAGTTCCAAGGTAATTAGGAAAGATATCTACTGCTAGTCAAATTCGCTTACAACAATAGCTATTAGTCAAGTTTGAAAATGGCACCTTATGAGGCCTTGTATGGGCGTAAGTGTTGAATACCCTTGTATTGGACCGAGTTGAGAGAGAATCAGATTCATAGGATCAATTTGGTTAAAGAGACTGAAGATAAGGTTAAGGTGATTCGTGACTGCTTGAGAGCCACTTCGGATAGACAGAAATCTTACGCAGATTTGAAACGAAAAGAGATCGAGTTTCAAGTCAGTGATAAGGTGTTCTTGAAAGTATCCATGTGGAGAAAGGTCCTCAGATTCGGTAGAAAGGGCAAGCTGAGTCCTCGTTTCATAGGACCTTATGAGATTACCGAGAGATAGAGCTTGTTGCCTACCAATTGGCTTTTCCCTAGGAGTTGGAAAAGATTCATAATGTATTTTATGTGCCCGTGTTAAGTCAATATAGATCAGATCCTTCGCATGTGATCGTGCCAACTGAGGTTGAGATTCAGCCGGATATGACTTATGACGAAAAGCCAGTTAAGATTTTAGCTCGGGAGGTCAAACAATTGAGAAACAAAAGTATAACACTCGTGAAAGTTTTGTTGCATAGACATGAAGTCGAGGAAGCCACGTGGGAACCCGA
Organism: Gossypium arboreum; assembly: GCF_025698485.1. Classification (NCBI taxonomy): domain Eukaryota; kingdom Viridiplantae; phylum Streptophyta; class Magnoliopsida; order Malvales; family Malvaceae; genus Gossypium; species Gossypium arboreum. Next base: position 114,026,726 of record NC_069080.1, on the reverse strand, counting down.
GGAGATCATGAGAGATCAATACCTGAACTTATTCACCGGTAAGATTTTCGGGGACGAAAATCCCTAAGGAGGGAGAATTGTAGCAGCCTGATTTTGGGCTTAGTCAGAACAGTGGTTTCGAGACCACAAATTCGAATTCAAAGAAATTATTGAATTATTTTTCTGATGTTATAGCAAGATTATGTCCCTGTATGAAAATTTTGGTGAAGTAATTTTAGCGTTTGTGAGCTTAATTGCGAAAAAGGACTAAATTGCATAAAGGGAAAAAGTTGTGATTTGCTAGCGGGATGGCGTCAGCTTGTTGTGTGTTAGCGTAAGACCTGTCTACGACATGGCATCGACACCGATAGATGAGAGCTAGTGTAAGACCTGTCTAGGACATGGCATTGGCCTCGATATATGAAAGTCAGTGTAAGAACTGTTTGGGACACGACATCGACTTTAATGTGCTACCCAATGTAAGACCATGTCTGGGACATAGCGGTGGCATCTTATCCCAGGTTCGGGGTTATTGAGTATCCGGTAATATTCCAAATGATTCAATAAAAGATTTATGATTTGTATCGAAATGAGAAAAGTTATGACCATGTGGTGAGTGGTACAGGTACCTACTTGAAATGTATGAGATGTGGGCTCAATATATGCCACATGAATAGTATTGGATGGTGATGAGTAAGTTGCACTTATGTCTATTCATTGTATTCATGGACAAGCTATGAAACGTTATGAGCATATTGTTGTATGATAAATAGTTGATGTTTATTTTCATGCAACTTACTAAGCTTTATACTTATTGTTTTCCTTTCCATTTTCTTATAGTGCCGTCAAAGTAGCCCGTGGGTCATCGCATACGTCAGAGAATCTAGTCACACTATCTTCTAAAGCACTTGGTATAGTTAGTTCTTTTATTTTGATTATGGCATGTATAGGATCTTGACTTTGGAGTTTTGTGTCATTGTTAATTGGCCAAATGTGTTGGCTTAATTTAATACTTGACTTATTTTGTATAAGGCCATGAAAAAAATGGCCGATATTGAAAGTTATTATATGAATACAAGAAAACCTTTCGTGAATGTGAAATTGTTGGTGTGGTTGAATAAATGAGATGTATATAGATCTTAGTTATGGTTGCTTAGTTGAGAAATCATGTTATGTTAGATTTTGGTATGAGGAATGGTGTTAGATAGTGTTTCAGGGTGGAGAAGGGCTTGGTAGATAGCCTTATATCGTCTGCTCCGGTAGACACACGGGCATGTGTCTAGGCCGCGTATGACACACGGTCAACCCCATAGGCGTCCGTGTGTCCCTTGCACCTCGAATTCGCAAGTCAGTATGCTTGGTAGTAAACACACGGGCAGAGACACGGCCTTGTGTCTAAGCCGTGTATAAGACGCGGCCTCTATCCACGGGCGTGTGCCCCAAATTGTTGCTGACGTCAGAAACAGAATGTCAAGGTTTTTAGACACGGGTTAAGACACGGGCGTGTCATGGCCGTGTGAGGAACACAGGCCATGGACACAAGTGTGTGTCATGCCGTGTGAAAACCCCTGTAGGTTCAAATTTAGAATTTAATTCACATGGGCTCGGGGCATGGGCGTGTCCCCTTGTACTTTGGCCGTGTGAACCACACAGGCCTTTAGCACGACCATGTCATAATGGCCACACTGACGTGCTGCCCTTCCACACGGGCATGTTGCCCTTCCACACGAGCGTGTGCCCTGTTTTAAGTGGCATTTTTCAAAGTTTTCAAAGATGTTGGCATTAATCCCGAGTTATTTCCAAAACGTGATTTAGGCCTTATAGGCCCATATTAAAAACTTTTAGATTAAAAGAGAAAAGTTTTAAGTTTGACCTAGTTTTCATAACTCAGAAATTATTGTATGCATGCGGTTAAATCAGGTAATGCCTCATGCCCAGTTTGGTCTTGGATTCAGGTAAGGGGTGTTAGATGGACAATAATTTTAGGGAGAGATTCCTAACTTATTAGATTTATTGTTGACTTATTTGTTGACCAGAATTCGAAACTGACCCAAACACCAACAATATAGGTGGTACACTCAAGAAGAAGCAAAAATTATTTTCGTTTGCAAGCACAATGATTCAAACACAGGACCAAAAGGTAAGCTGAAGACTTACGACTGAACTAGTAAAATCGTTCAATCAACAATTGAGCGAAAATAATATATAACCCTAATAGGATAAAAATAACATAAATTTCAAGGGAAGGGATTTAAACATAGGACCTCTCACACAAAAATACAACACTTAACCACTGAACCAAATCAATTCACTTGACAAAATTTTCACAACTTTAATTCAAAAATAGAACATAACCACTCTTGATTTTACTAACTCAATTTCTACTCACCGATTTTTGGGATGTGACAAATGAATCTATATAATAATAAATAAAAAGTCATATTTTTATATTTAAATTATTATGTTTTCCTTAGCAAAAAAAAGTAAAAAAGATATTTTACTTTTTGTTTGAAATATTAAATTTTAATTATTTATATAATCAATTTTATAAACAATATTTTTTATAATCTAATCTAATATATTTATATTACTTATATATTATCTGCAAAATTATTGCTGTCAATTTATTGCTTGTTAAGAAAAAAAATAAAAAATTTGAATTATGAATAATGTACTTTACAATATATCGTTTTTGTATCTTTTTATAAATGATTTAATAATGATTAGAAAGTTTTTATCAGCATTATATTTGAATTATCAAAATACTTTATATATGTTAATTAGTTATTTTTTTGAATAATATTGCTTTGCATTAATTACATTAACTAAAATTATATTGTATATTGAATATGTTAAAAATAATTTAATTATGATTTTAAATTTTTATTATTATAATTTTAAAATTTTAAAATAAATTAATAAATATTTTAATTATATTCAACAGTTTAAGGAAGGAAAATAATTTTACACTAATTACAATAATTAAAATTTTAAATTTTAAAAATTTAAAACGTAAAATTACATGTAAGGATGTGAGCACTTGTCTATTATTCTAGCATTAAAAAATTCATTTCTCGTGTACCTAATGCTTAATTTGCATTGAAAAAGACAATGTAAAAACATACATATGGTAGTTTGGATGTTTCTTGAGTTAGTCCATTGATATTATGGTTATATATGATTTGTGTTTGGGGCAGTTAGAAAAAGCCCATAACTTGTACAAGAACTCCCCGCAAATTGGCAGTGTTAAAGCCCACAAATGTCCATATCTAACTCAAGAGTTGTTTTATCTTCATACTACCACAAACCTCTTTTCAGCTTTCATTTTCTTACCTTATAATTCATTTACAAACAATATTGAATTAGCTTAGCACACATACATAAATTATTATATACTTCTGTTAAACTTAACCATCCTTTTGTACATCAAAGCTTAGCTCAGATGATTTTATACTTAAATCACACCTACCCATTTTAAATTCATATCTCTATATTGATAAATTTTGTCATATGTATTAAGATCAATTTTTCATTTAAATAGGAGGTTGTTTCTTCCTTTTAAATAAATACACATAAGAAAATTTATCTGTTAACAATGCACAATGAGTTAAATAATAAATAGTTTAATGTATTTTAAGTAAGATCTCTAGTTTGAGTCTTGTGAATAGAGAAAATAATGTTAAGATAGATTTTCTTCCATTTGTAATCTAACTTCGTGATGAATTGTTGAGACCTAATTTAATTATCAAATACAAAAAGAGTGTCGAACCAGGGAAAACTAATCCGCGGGGTTATTGTAACTGAATTTGTTGTACTGAACTCACTGATCATGTACAAATTATATGCACTTCCATGTTCACAGGAATAGGTAATAACTTCCATCTTTGTCAGAGTTGCTTATCGTAAAACAACATGCAATGGGAAACCCTTTCATATTGATAGTTGACTATGCAAATTAACTCATAACAGCTAAATGATTAAAGTCTGTTGGCTAAACTGTTGCTATATGTTAACAGCAAGACAATGACATGCCGCGGCGACTTGGTAATAAAGCTATCTTTTATACTTTTTACATTTCATAATTTCCATTCACTCAAGATTCTTCAACGATCGTGCCTGCTGATGCAACGTTTTATATTGAATAATAATAATAATAATTTATGTTAATTTGCGAGCATTGGTTGTCAGTTTTTAGTTTTGTAGAACAAATAACATTCAAAATGTGGCCATCCGACACTGTGAATTGTAAGGTTTTGGGAACACCATAGATGCTGTCAAAATCTGCTGAGACACCGGACAACTATGGTTTTTAAGTAAACATGTTTAAGTTTTAATTAATTGAGGTTATGTCATCAATGATGCGTTAAATTATGCTTTTAAAAATATCTCAATAATTAAGCTTAATATAAGTGGTTTGCTTAAGACTTTGAGACTCTTGACTGCTACCTCACTGAGAAGCCATACCCCTTAGCTCTGATTTTGTGTCCACTGGGATTAGATTAATCTCCAAAGGTTGCTTCTATAAATATGGTTCTCCTTGTTGCTTTTATATAATTGAATATTCTTCTTTCAATTGGTAACTATACATACATATATATATTGGACCCATCATCTCGTCACCTTAGATCATTATACAAGTAGAGCACTTACCAACACCTAAAAAATAATTATTCGTCAATGTCCCCTTTAGTTAAATGTTGCAACTTCAATCTCCATCCGTCACAAATATTAATTCAATATGGTCCCTTTTAGCGTCATTGTCAATAAAAAATTTTCATTTTTGACTCTTGATAAGCAAAAATTCGTTACACAAGTGCACATGTTGAATCAAATAATAAAATGATAAGAAGATTATCATTCCCACAAGGACCAAATTTTAAGTTGCTAAGTACCAATTATTCAGTTTTTATCTAATTCAAATCAATAATTAAATTGGGTAAACTACACCCATGGTCATTTTGGTTTACCTCAGGTTACATTTTAGTCACTTATGTTTGAAATGTTATGTTTTAGTCACTTACGTTATTGTGTTGTAAAATTTTAGTCACTAAGTCGTTAATTGTCGTTGTTGGTGTAACGGTAAGCTAACCGTAGCATGTTAAATTTTCATTTCAAACAAAATATTTAGGTTAAATTATACAATTGGTCCACATATTTTTTCATTTTGAGCAATTTAATTTTTTTTTCTTTTATGTTTTTTAGACTTTCCTTTTTTTTCTTTATTTTCTATTCTCTTTTGTTTCTCCCTCTATTTTTCTACCTTCTCTATTTCTTTTAACATATCAGGAAGTCAAATTGGCAATGAAGAAAAAAGCAAGAAGTCGAAAGCCATAATTACCTATTAATCTCCATCACTGACCATTAGATAGCTCGATTTTCTAATGTGTGCTCTTCCACCATCGATCATTGTCTAATCTTTAGCTCTTTGTGAATTTTTGGGGCTTATTAATTGTTGTTTACTTGGATTCTTGATTGATTTGAACGTGAGTTTATTTGGTGAGGGAATGATATTGTTGGGTTTATAATGAATGAGGTCATGGTAGTGGTAAAGGTGTTAGTGGATGAAATGAAGATGATGGTGGTGGTGGAGGGTTTTGATAGTTAGTAGATGGTATTAGTTTATGGTTTTTGGTGGCTTTCGACTTCCTACTTCTTTCGTCACTACCAATTCGACTTCTTTATACTTTAAAAGAAATGGAGAAGGTAGGAAAACAGAGTGAGAAGCAGACAAGAATGGAAATAAAGAAAAAAAAAAGGAAAGTTAAAATAACATAAAGAAAATTTTAAATTGCACAAAACGAAAAAATATGGGGACCAATTGTATAATTTAACCTAAAATTTTTGTTTGAAATTATGATTTAACATGTCACGTCAACTTATTGTTACACTGTTAACGACAATTAACGGCTCAATGACTAAAATATTACAAAACAACAACATATGTGACTAAAACATAACACTTCAAACATAAGTGATTAAAATGTAACATGTGGTAAACAAGAGCGACTATGGGTGTAGTTTACCCTAATTAAATCTAAATGCTAAGATTAAACTAAAGAAATTAACTAGATTTAATTAAACTAAAACAGTGAAACTTACTAAGTTTCTCAGTCAACTTTTAAGATCTTGGAACTCTAACTTCACCTGTTCGAGTTAATCAATTATCTCTCGTTCAATTGTTCACCTATGAAATTACTAACCCATGATTCAATGGCATTAACAAGACAATTCCCGTATCTAGCTAAGTTAATCCCCCTTCCCTACTAGCTATATTCCTATGCTAGGCAAGTTAGGTGAAATCATTACAAACAAACTTATTGGGATGATTAGGGCATCAAGTATATTCCAAACCTAGCTGCAAATTAACTCATTTGTTGGTGCTACTAAAGTTAATCCCAATCTATCTGTTTGGATCTAAACCTTAATTTTTTCTTCAAAGACAAATCAAGATTATCAAATTAATACAACTCGGCGGCTAGACAAACATATCAAATAAACACAGGACTAAATAAATAATTAACAAGGATTGAAACAATTGAAGAGAGAATAAATTAATTAACTAAGAATAGGATCCATCATCGTTATAAGGAAATAGAGTTTAGTTCATGTTGATTTATGAAAGCATCACAAGAAGAAATTCAAAACAAACTTGCATTGAGAAAAAGTAAAAAAGAAATAATCTAAAGAGAAAAATAATTATCAATTTAGTGTTGAGTGCTCCGGATCTTTTTTTCTTCTCATCTTTGCAAGCTTGAAGTTCTCCTTGGTGTGTGAGAGTTGTTTTTTAGCCTCCAAGTTGACTTCTCTCCCTTTTTTTCTCTTAAATTATGTCACCCCTTATTTTTAGGGTTTTAATTGTTTCTCTCCACCCAACACATAATTGTAATGGAATGATTGCTTGTCGTTTAAAAATTCTGAATTGAAGATTGTGCTCCACCGCACTGAAATCGGGTGGAGCAAAAGACTTCTCTTCACTATTGTTCACTTTATGCTCCAAACCTTTCCTTCTTCATCCGAGCTAACTCTAGAAATAATAAAAATCAAATAAAATATAATTAAGCTGAAAAAATTATAAAATGTAGTAAAACTAACCTAAATGCTAAGATTATCTATTAAAATACTATAAAAACCTATACTAACTCTAAATATGAGAGTTATCAACTCTTATCAAATACTTAAAATTCAATTTAATGTATTTTAATTCAAAATTTTAGGTTTAGCTTCCATTTGTTTTAAAAATTTTATCTCATCAATCGTCACACAAATTCTTAATTACATTGCACTTGTTTAACATAGCATATTTACATTAACTTTGAACACAATATCTATACTTTTTATTATTCACTCCTGTTTATAAGTTAACTAAATATAAACTCAATTAGAAAAATCTTACAAATCATTCTAAAATAACAAAGATTACTATGAACATGTTTCTATATTTTTATATAAAATTAATTTAAACATAAAATAAATCTAAAAAAAACTTAACTATGGACACCAAAATCCTTAAACTAAAGCTTTAAGTTTGACATTTCAACAAAAACTTCATTAATTTTTCATGTAATTTTTTTATAGATATAATTTTTCGCATATTTTTTATTTAAATCATATATGTCCAATAATATAGTTGATTAATTTACATTTATCAAATTATAAAAACCAAAGTTAAATGTTGATGAGAAATTTAAAAGGAAGAAGAATTGGTTTTCATTGGAATAGTTTTAAGTTTTAACTTGGAGAATAAATTATTTTATAAATTGTTCCTACAAATGCTTGCATACCTCCTAGGTGAAAAATAAATGCATAGGAATAGCATTGAAATTTTTATTTATTGAGATGTACAATAAAGGGTTGCAAATAAACAAATCTAATAAATATATTAGAGAATCTATTATTGATAAGCACTTATTCGTACCATTCATACTTAAATCAGCAGTTAAGAAAAAAATTTATGTAGGTCTAAAAATAGACACGGGATATTCAAATCCAACCAAATTTGCTCTGAATTATAATCTAATAATTAAGTGACAGGGTCTGTTGAAGATTCCTCCAATGGAATCATGTGCCGAAGAGAGACTTGAGGTTCTCTTAATCAAGATTTGAAATCAAACTGGAGATTCTTAATCTGTATGTAAGCTCAATTTGAAATTTAATAAACTATTTCTAAAATAATAATCTAAGAAAACCCACCATGAATATTTGCAATTTTTTAAAAACTCAAATCTCAATTTTGGTTAATAATCAAATCAAAGTGTATTCTAGATTCTACTATTTTAATCCTTAATTTCAACTCATTTAAATAAGCGTGACGACCATGGAATTTTGTAAACCAGTATTGTTGTTTTATTTATGTACTTATATATGAAAGAAAAGTTTAGAACATTTTTTTACAAGTGGCACATTTTTTATATTTTAAATAAATTGAAAAAATTAAGCTTCAATGTCTTTTTTTTAATTAGGCTTTTAGTTCATTTTTTTTAAATTAAGGATATAAGTTGTTTTTAGAAGAGAGAAAGTGAAATGGACATGTTTTCTGCATAAGTAGCAGGAAAGTACAGCCAACTGGACGCACTTTCTCTAAACGATAAAAAAGCAATGTTTTTTTAAACGTTGCCACTCCAGCAATAAAAAAAATTAATGGGGCCAACAGTAACCCCTTTTTACCCTATAAATACCCCTCCAAATGTCATTTTTTTCATTTACATCTTTCTCTCCACTCTCACAAACGTTTTTTTCTAAATCTATTGATATTCTCATTTTTAATTATCTTGTATTTTATTCATTCGAATTAATTTCTCACGAATGGCCACCTCTCTAATTCATTTTGACGACAAGCATATTTTTGCCACCCAAGCAACAATGGAAAGAAGAAATTTTAAATTTCGTTATTTTCAATTATGTTAAATTTAATTATTTATTTTTTTGATAATTTGAAATAATTTTTTTATGTTATTATAGGCAGATAATCATGTTTTGGAAGGGTTCATACATAATATGGGAAAGTCTCTGATCTTTCAAATTTGTGGCTACTTGTACAAAGGCTAGATTCTTGCATACGTCTCACATGCTCGATGGCTACAAACTCAATCCTACACTAATCAATGCATTGGTGGAAAAACAGAGGCCCAAAACACATTTTCCACCTTCCATGTGGCGAGTGTATAATCATACTCAAGGACGTAGCATTACAACTTAGTTTGTTGGTGGATGGGTCAGTCGTCAAGGGATCAACAGTCGTTCCTGGTAAAGTGGACTTCTGTAGAGCAATGTTGGGAAAGGTCCTGAACAGGTTTGATGGTGCTCGAATATGGGTCAACTGGTTGGAGGATAATTTTGAAGAGCTTCCTAAAGACCCAACGGATGAGATCATAGAACAATACGCCCGAGCATTCATCATGAGGTTAATCGAGGGAATTTTAATGCCCGATAAATCTCAAATTTTGGTGCACGTTAAGTGGCTACTATATCTAGTAGTCTTCACCACATGCAGAAAACTAAGTTGAGGTCTATGTCTTGTCTACGTTATACTAGGAGTTGTGTCAAGCCACAGTACTGAACACGATGCCGATCAGTGGTTGCTTGCTCCTATTGCAGTCATGGGCCTGGTGGTGACTATTGTTTCTACGTCCCAGAATGGCCGACCCATGCGTGTTTCCATTGGTGACAAGGTAAAAATTTTAAATTTATTAATAAATATGTAGTTTGTATAGTAAATGTTTCTATTTATTATATTTTTCAACTAAGATATCATCTGTATAAGTGAAACCATGGGCCAAGTTGCGTGGGATTGCTGGAGGAGCTTGAAGATTTTAGACTATTGTTAGATCAACGCACCGAAGCCATGGTGAGTTACTTATTCTTTTTAACCTCTATTAATTATGCAATGATTAGTAAAAAAATTGTACGTAACAGTATTTTCAATTCTGCTTTTCAGTTTAAATGGATGTCGTACGACGCCGCCAATATCATATCTTGCATTCGATCGAAAGTTTTTCTAAATCAGGATATGTAGGACATGAAGGTTTCGTTGATAGTGTACGTGACGATGGAAATGCATGAATCGGACTAGGTGTTGCAATAGTTTGGATAGAGGCAACAGATTCTGCCGCTACCATGAGACATGAAGAACCTGCACAAGCTGGACATGCGGAGGAAAAACGACAAAAATTAAACAGAGAAGCAGACAGAGTACATCCAGGCTTGGGATCGAAGGATAGAATCGTTACCTGTCTGCGAACCATTTTTCTCAGTGGACACTACAATAGATACCGATTACATGACGCAGTTCAGAGCCGTGGAGAAGTCGTATCTGCTTTCATCAAAGGTGAGGAGTAGGCAAATTCAGTCGAATAGACAACGACATCTGCCACAGAAACATCGTAAAAGGGGATGCAGTCGCATGATGGGTTAGACATCAACTTTGGCAAAAGAAGCGTTGCCTATATCTACGCAATATCCGAGTTAGTTCACTTCACTTATTCCTGTTCATTTCACTAACCCCATTTTTTTAGAAGCACTGCACTACGCATCACTACCACATGTAGGTAGTTCTTCTATTCCCGTAGGTACATATTTCGGAGCACCGACGTCCCCTAAATTTTTCACCCCGATGTCGACGTCAATGCCAACCCAAATGTCTGGCCAGATATTGGCACATGCACCGCCAACAATGATGACACTGATACAAATGCCTATACAACAATCGATGCTAGTGTTAATGTTAGGAACAATATCGATGCAGTTAGGATTTTGGTCACCTTTTTCTTACATGCCAATAGTGACACAAACACTGCACGGATCATTATTTTATCGGGGTGGCTCATTGATGTAACCATGGGTCGCGGAGCAAAGGATACACGATGGGAACCTAGGACGACACAACAGTCAACCACAAATAACGATGATGGCATTGGCTTAGCTAGAGACGAGGCCTAAGGGACATTACTATGTGAGGGTAGAGACTGTAATGACCCGAATTTTACCAATACTAGAAAAGTGTAATTTCGGGTCTTCGTTTATGAAAAATGGATTTGTAAATATTTATTAAAAATATTTAGGAAGTTAAGTAAGTGATTAATTAAAGTCTAATAAAGTGAATTTAGCTTAATTAGGAATAATTAAGTAGAAGGATTAAATTGAATAAAGAATAAAAGTTTAATTATAGACTAAAGAAAAGTGAAGGGACTAAATAACCAAATAAGCTAAAGTGAATTCCAAGTGTGTGATAAAATAAAGGACATGTGTAATTAATATAATACATACATTTGTAATACATGTATGTATTTGCTTAATATTTAAGTAAATAATTAATGCATTTATTATTATTAAATTTATATTAGGTGATAAATAAATAAAAGAAAGACAAATGTATGGTAATAAATGGATACACATGTATTAATAAAAATACATACATTTTTTATATATGTATTTAAGTATTACTAGATATTTATCAATTAAATAATTATATTATGAGATAACTATATAAGTAAATAAATTAATTATGACAAATGTAGAGTGATGATTGGTACAAGTGTAATAATGTGTATGTATACAAATGTTTAATAAAGAATTGTTATTTAAAAGATATTTATTAAAGTAATTATTATATTATATAAAGTAAAGGAAATAAAAGAAAAAGAATAGAAAAGGAAGGAAAGGATGAAATGAAACAGAGAAGAAACAGGGGAGAAAGAAAGAAAGAAAAAGAAAAAGAAAAATTTGGGGTCTCAAGGTTCAAAGTCATTTTGGTAAGTCAATTTAATCCCTTTTCTTGTAATTTTTGAGTTCATGGAATCCTAGAGGTAAATACTACTTGATTTAAGCTAATATTTTGAAAGATAGTTGATTTTAGATATAGTCTATGTTAAATAAAATGATGAATTAAAGGCTAAATTAATAGAAATTCAAGTTAGAAATGATATAAGGATTAAATCGTAAAGAGAGAATTAAGTTTTGACATAGTAAGGATTAAATTAAAGGGAATTCAAAATTAAAGTTTTATGTTGAATATGAAAAGCTAGAAATTACTATAAAGTAAGTATAAAGATGAAAACTAGGTTAATTTTGAAGAAAAAGAAAGGTTATGGTGATAGGACTAAAATGGAATTTATGAAAAAGTTACATGGAAAATTAGAGAATATGATATTAATGATTTTAAATGTTGTGTTAATTTTTCCGTAGCTAATATAGCGCTGAAAGTGTCATCGAGTAAAGGGAAAAAGAAAATGGACGAGGATATTGAGTGGACTCAAGAATTACGGTTTGTATTTCTATAAACCGAACTTAATATTTATTTGTTATGATAGTATTTAAATGGTTGAGAAATGAAAAGTTTGAATGTATGATTATTGGAAAAAAATGAATTAATAGGTATATTGTATTGAAATTGAATTACATGTGATTTGATATGGAAAAGTATTGAAATAAAGTAAAATTAAATTAAGAAGGGAAATTGAAAATTGGAAGTTGACTGAAATCCCTATTAACAATGTCGGGCTAGTCGGATATAGTTGGCATGCAATAGGATCAGTGCAGTTAGGGATATTCCGACTCTGTGTCAATGAGACACTTTATGTGTCGCCATACTGTGACTGTTCCGGATTTATTCCGATGAGGTACTTTGTGTCTTTATTCTTTATTCTTTATCTTTATATTATTATCGTTGTAGTGTATTCCGACTTCGGCCGATGAAACACTGTATTATATCCCTGGTGTGTGGGTTGGATTTGGATCCGTGTATCCGTCCAAGTTCGAGTCATGTTAATAGGGGTAACTAAAAGTATTAAAGACTGTTTGCTACGGAATAATTGACTGTTACTGAATAAATGATTGTTATTGTATAACTGACTGTTATAGAGTAACTGAATGCTACTGAAGAAATGATTATAACAGTATAATTAGTTGTTGATGATGACTGAATATTCTGTATGAAAACGATAAATTGGTTGATAAATATTGACTGTTGACTGTTATGTATTAATGGATAACGAATGTAGACCGAATGAAATGGTAAAATTTATAAGTTATGAAGGGAAGTTAATTGATTGAATTATAAAGACTGTGAAGCTAAAAGCTAAAGCTCGAATACATATGTGAATGAAAAATATTATTGTTTTATTGATTTATGAACTTACTGTAAAAGTTGCATGATTTTAAGCAAATGTTATATTTTTTTATATATACTATTAAGTATTTAGTTTATAGAAATACCACTGAGTTTATACTCAGCATACGGTTATTTCCATGAGTAGGTTAAGCTAAAGAAAGATCGTCGAATTCGCATCCTAAGCCGATCCCGAACTCAACAAGGTAAAATATGTTAATTGTTGATAATGGCATGTACCTAGGCTATTAAGTTAATAGAGTAAAAATGTTCAAGAATGGTTTAAAGATGTTAGGTCATAAAATGAAATATGCATGCTTGAAAGTTAATATAAGTAAGTTGTTTAAGATTGTACACAAAAATTTTAAGTAAATCTAGATTGTGGTACCACTGAGAGTACATTGGATGAATGTCTTATTGTCAAGTTGGGTTAGCATTAAATATGTTTAATCGAGTTTTATTCATGTTGAAAGTCGGTAAAAATGTTATCTTAAAGCTTAAGTTTTTACAGGGTTAGTAACTTGCAAAACGAAGCTCATCATAGGTCCACACGGTCAGGTCACATGGGTGTGTTGTTAGGCCGTGTGTCCCATGCACCTAAAATGTTCTCCAGTTAGTATACTGGAAATGCTACACGGGCTAAGCACACGGGCGTGTGCTTTGGCCGTGCGAAATTAATAGATTCTAGAAGAAACAACACTGTGTTCCCACACGGACATGTAAGAAGGGTACACGGGCGTGTCCCCTAGGTCATACGGGCATGTGACACTGTTCACAAAAGGGAATTTTTAAGTTTTCACAAAAATTTTTATAAGCTTCCGATCAAACCCCAGTTTGATTCAAATGTTTATAGTAATTAATATAGGCCCATTTAAGATACAAAATGACATAATTTTAATTTATGTATCATAATTATCCCCGTTTAATGCATAAAAGTATTGTAAAGACTGATAATGCTCTGTAATCTTGTTCCGGTGACGAGACGGGGTTAAGGGGGTGTTACATTTAGTGGTATCAGAGCTAACTGGGTTTAGCCGATTCTAGGATTAAGTCAAGTATAGAAAGGAGTTTAGAGGTAAATGCCATAATTAAGTCGAAATTGAGTTGGGATCGGATGCTGATATAATTGTTTGTTATTGTTTTATAGTTGAAAATGTTAAATGAATATATTAATGGTATTGATTATGAAATGTATACTGGAGACGAATAGTCTCGTGAATTAAACGAAAATTGAATCGGTAATGTTAAGTGTTAACTCAATGAATAATTGATTACTGAATGTTGACTGATGAAAAGATAGAGAAAAGATGATATATAATTATTTAGAATTATGACTGATGTTCTACAGTGAATAGAAGGAACTGTATCTGTTACAATATTTACCCCTCCTGTTTCTCAATCGATTCTCGAAGTGCTTCAAGGAACAGAGTCTGTCTGAATAAGTAAGTTATTTATTGTTAATACCCTGTGAATATAGTATGGAAGAATTAAGAATTTCAGCTAAAAAGGATCTTGAAAAAACTGAAATCTGGTTAGAGAATATTATCAGGATTGTCAATAAATTGTTCTGTTCACTGATTAGATGTTAGAAAGGTATGATATTCCTATTAAAAGATTCAGCTTACCAGTGGTAGAAAATATTGACTTATTTTATGATTAAGAAAGGGTTATTTGGAAAACTTTCTGAAATTAGTTCTGAAAGAAATGTATATACCAGCCAGAGATTTTCTGATCAGAGATGTGAAGAATTCTTGAAGCTTAAACAGAGTTATATGATTGAAACTGTGTATGAAAGGAATTTGTCTGATTGAATAAATATACTAGAGAGTGTATTTCGACATAAACTGTAAGGTATAAATGGTTTGAAGATGGTTTAAATGAAGACATAAAGCTGAAAAATGTAGAATAAAGAGTGGAATATGTACCGGATATAATTCTTTTTATCATTTTTTTAGTGATTTCTCGAAGCAAGTTGAAAAAGATATTATTCAAATTTCAAGACTGAGTAAGACAGCTACCAGAGATAGATCATCCTGTAACCCTAGAAATATGAGTGATAGTCGAAGTGCGACAAAGGACTTCACTGCAAAATCTGAAGAATAAACATCAGCCAGGGCATATGTTAATTGTATATAAGAAGATGTTTCTCTACCGGATGTCATTACAGGTGCTTTCTTCTTTTATCGACACTGATATGATTATTTTAAATTGATATCGGTTTGACTTATTCATATGATTGCATGAATTCATTATCTATTAAAAGTTTGCTTGTTGGGTATGCTGAAATTTTTGGGTTAAAGCATTAAATTTTCTAGATTACTATTTATGGGCTGATAAAATCTGCAGGAACTGTTTGATAATGATACTACTGTTTTCTAATTGATTTGATGTTATTACTGTTTGATGTGATTATGAGAATGGAATGGTTAATTCTGCACAATGCTATGGTAAATTGCAAGTAAAAGTATGTTATATTGCAAAGTTAGGATAATGAAATGAATTGTTTTAAACCAGAGAAGACTGAATGATCTGTTTATTGTAATATTGAACATGCGAATATAGACATATGTCGAAAAGGGGTCATAATACTTACTTCGCTTATGTATTGAATATTAAAGTATTCAAGTTAAAGTTTAAATTAGCGACAACGGTGCGAGAGAATTCTGATGTGTTTCTAGAAAGGTTACCTGAACTACTGTTAATTGAAGAAGTTAAATCAACTATAGACACTGTAACTGAGATGATAGTGAAAAGTATATTTGAAATCAGAAATTTTCTGAAGTTAGTTGGTTATTACCAGAAATGTGAAAAAAGGGACTTCTAGATGATATGATTATTATAGAAAGATAAGGTATTGGAATGATTTGATAAATGTCAGCAAGGTTTTGATTAGTGGAGAGCTCAGCAAATTGAAGCACTAGTTCTGGTCTAGTCTGAAATCCGGTTTAAAAAAAAAAACTTTTGATTTACAGGGATAGTAATGTTTAATATAAGAAGTGAACTAATGGTTTATGTTTTCAGAAAGTTAGAATCATATGGAAAGAATTACCTGATATACGACTTGGAAGAGGTAACTACTGTTAGAAGAACATGATTTGATAATTGATTATCATCTGGGAAAAAGCAAATGAAGTTAGGTATATTCAGAATTAAGAATTTTGTTTTATGTTACAAGATGTGAACATCCGACTGTTATCATCTGAAGATCGATCAATTTTGGTAGAGATAAAAGTTAAACCGACTTCTTTACAGCAGATCTGCGAAGCTCAAAAATGTGGTAATGAGTTATCGGTTAAATGGGTATAGTGTATAAATGATTTCTGATTAAACATTTTTTATTGGATTTGATGATTGTTTGCTATTTGGAAATAGAAGTTGTGATAAAGAATTTAAAATCTTATACAAAATATTTTGCAAGAAATATGTAGAGGTAAGATGTCTATGTATTCTGGAAAAATCAAGTTGTACTGTGATTCGAAGCAGATGTACTAATGACTTAGAATGAAAAGCGATATTTTGAACTTGCATATAAATGTTTATATGTCAGCAAGTTAAACATGAACATTAGACACGGATACCTTCAAAATTATTACAGCTAGTAAAGATATCAGAATGGAAATGGGATAGAATTTCTATGAGTTTCGAATTAAAATTATCAAAAATATGGGTTTCTGAGATCGTCAGATTTATGACATGCTAGTTTCTATTATTCTGATTGAGATACATGGTTTACATTTTTATTCTGAAACAAATATAAGAAGTCTAAGGTATGTAATAATAGTTTACCGCACTGCATGAAGCTCTAAATGATTGAAATGTAAAACTTCACAGTATCTGATTGAATATGGTGAGAAAATAAAAATACAAGGCTGTTTGATTTGTGAAATTGAAGAAAAGTGGAAAAGATTGAAAAAGAGAGGTTGGGTTCTCGTTCTGCTTGGGTACTTGAAATTATAGAAAGAGTTGGTCGGGTAATGAATTGATTGGTTTCACCTTCTAAGCTACAGAAAATTTGTGATGCTCAGAAAATGTAGGTCAAATCTCTTATATGTTAGCTTGACAAGGGATATTGAAATTTAAATTGATTCATTGTATGAAAAAGAAGAACCGATTAAGATACTAGATTGCAATATGAAGTTATAATACTGATGAAGCAATATGGGAACCGAAAGAAACAGTGAGATTATTGAATCCCCACCTCTTTTAGGTAAATTTCGAGGACGAAATTTATTAAAGGGGGGAGAATTGTAATGACTCGAATTTTACCAATACTGGAAATGTGTAATTTTGGGTCTCCGTTTATGAAAAATAGATTCATAAATATTTATTAAAAATATTTAGGAAGTTAAGTAAGTGATTAATTAAAGTCTAATAAAGTGAATTTAGATTAATTAGGAATAATTAAGTAGAAGGATTAAATTGAATAAAGAATAAAAGTTTAATTATAGACTAAGGAAAAGTGAAGGGACTAAATAACCAAATAAGCTAAAGTGAATGCCAATTGTGTGATAAAATAAAGGACATGTGTAATTAATATAATACATACATTTATAATACATGTATGTTTTGCTTAATATTTAAGTAAATAATTAATGCATTTATTATTATTAAATTTATATTAGGTGATAAATAAATAAAAGAAAGACAAATGTATGGTAATAAATGGATACACATGTATTAATAAAATTACATACATTTTTTATATATGTATTTAAGTATTACTAGATATTTATCAATTAAATAATTATATTATGAGATAACTATATAAGTAAATAAATTAATTATGACAAATGTAGAGTGATGATTGGTACAAATGTAATAATGTGTATGTATACAAATGTTTAATAAAGAATTGATATTTAAAAGATATTTATTAAAGTAATTATTATATTATATAAAGTAAAGGAAATAAAAGAAAAAGAATAGAAAAGGAAGGAAAGGATGAAATGAAACAGAGAAGAACAGGGGAGAAAGAAAGAAAGAAAAAGAAAAAGAAAAATTCGGGGACTCAAGGTTCGAAGTCACTTTGGTAAGTCAATTTAATCTATTTTCTTGTAATTTTTGAGTTCATGGAATCCTAGAGGTAAATACTACTTGATTTAAGCTAATATTTTGAAAGATAGTTGATTTTAGATATAGTTTATGTTAAATAAAATGATGAATTAAAGGCTAAATTGATAGAAATTCAAGTTAGAAATGATATAAGAATTAAATCGTAAAGAGAGAATTAAGTTTTGACATAGTAAGGATTAAATTAAAGGGAATTCAAAATTGAAGTTTTATGTTGAATATGAAAAGCTGGAAATTACTTTAAAGTAAGTATAAAGATGAAAACTAGGTTAATTTTGAAGAAAAGAAAGGTTATGGTGATAGGACTAAAATGGAATTTATGAAAAAGTTATATGAAAAATTAGAGAATATGATATTAATGATTTTAAATGTTGTGTTAATTTTTCCGTAGCTAATATAGCGCCGAAAGTGTCATCGAGGAAAGGGAAAAAGAAAATGGACGAGGATATCAAGTGGACTCAAGAATTACGGTTTGTATTTCTATAAACTGAACTTAATATTTATTTGTTATGATAGTATTTAAATTGTTGAGAAATGAAAAGTTTGAATGTATGATTATTGGAAAAAAATGAATTAATAGGTATATTGTATTGAAATTGAGTTACATGTGATTTGATATGGAAAAGTATTGAAATGAAGTAAAATTAAATTAAGAAGGGAAATTGAAAATTAGAAGTTGACTAAAATCCCTATTAACAATGTTGGGTTAGTCGGATATAGTTGGCATGCCATAGGATCAGTGGAGTTAGGGATATTCCGACTCTGTGTCGATGAGACACTTTATGTGTCGCCATACTGTGACTGTTCCGGATTTGTTTCGATGAGGTACTTTGTGTACATTTTATGTGGATTCTTTATTACTATTATTATCATACTGCTTGCGTGTATTCGCTTCGGTGATGAAACACTATATTATATCCCTAGTGTGTGGGTTGGATTTGGATCCGTGTATCCGTCTAGGTTCGAGTCATGTTAATAGGGGTAACTAAAAGTATTAAAGACTGTTTGCTATGGAATAATTGACTGTTACTGAATAAATGACTGTTATTGTATAACTGAATGTTATAGAGTAACTGAATGCTACTGAAGAAATGATTATAACGGTATAATTAATTGTTGATGAATGACTGAATGTTCTGTATGAAACCGATAAATTGGTTGATAAATATTGACTGTTGACTGTTATGTATTAATGGATAACGAATGTAGACCGAATGAAATGGTAAAATTTATAAGTTATGAAGTGAAGTTAAGTGATTGAATTATAAAGACTGTGAAGCTAAAAGCTAAAGCTCGAATACATATATGAATGAAAAATATTATTATTTTATTGATTTATGAAATTACTGTAAAAGTTGCATGATTTTAAGAAAATGTTATATTTTTTTTATATATACTATTAAGTATTTAGTTTATAGAAATACCACTGAGTTTATACTCAGCGTACGGTTGTTTCCGTGCGTAGGTTAAGCTAAAGAAAGATCATCGAATTTCCATCTTAAGCCGATCCCGAACTCAACAAGGTAAAATATGTTAATTGTTGATAATGGCATGTACCTAGGCTATTAAGTTAATAGAGTAAAAATGTTCAAGAATGGTTTAAAGATGTTAGGTCATAAAATGAAATATGCATGCTTGAAAGTTAATATAAGTAAGTTTTTTAAGATTGTACACAAAAATTTTAAGTCAATCTAGATTGTGGTACCACTGAGAGTACATTGGATGAATGTCTTATTGTCAAGTTGGGTTAGCATTAAATATGTTTAATCGAGTTTTAATCATGTTTAAAGTCGGTAAAAATGTTATCTTAAAGCTTAAGTTTTTACAGGGTTAGTAACTTGCAAAATGAAGCTCATCATAG
The DNA here is from genome assembly GCF_025698485.1 of Gossypium arboreum. Taxonomy (NCBI): domain Eukaryota; kingdom Viridiplantae; phylum Streptophyta; class Magnoliopsida; order Malvales; family Malvaceae; genus Gossypium; species Gossypium arboreum. Next base: position 114,006,714 of record NC_069080.1, on the reverse strand, counting down.
GTCCACACGGTCAGGTCACACGAGCGTGTGATCAGATCGTGTGAGACACACGGCTCGCACAAGGGCGTGTAGTTAGGCCGCGTGTCCCATGCACCCAAAATGTTCTCCAGTTAGTATACTGGAAATGCTACACGGGCTAAGCACATGGGCGTGTGCTTTGGCCGTGCGAAATTAATAAATTCTAGAGGAAACAACACAGTGTTCCCACGCGGACGTGTTAAAAGGGTACACGGGCGTGTCCCCTAGGTCACACGGGCATGTGACACTGTTCACAAAAGGGAATTTTTAAGTTTTCACAAAAAATTTTATAAGCTTCCGATCGAACCCCGGTTAGATTCAAATGTTTATAGTAATCAATATAGGCCTATTTAAGATACAAAATGACATAATTTTAATTTATGTATCATAATTATCCCTGTTTAATGCATAAAAGTATTGTAAAGACTGGTAATGCTCTGTAATCCTGTTTCGGCGAAGGGACGGTGTTAAGGGGGTGTTATTGAGACAATGATGGCGTTGAAGAGAAAGTCTATAGGCACGCACCTCCGGAGCCCCGTAGAAATCCTCCACGCAACTGTCATCCACTGCCTTACTACACACATTCTCCCTGATGAGATGATTGATGTATTTTTACGATTAATGTATATATTTTTTTCTAAATAGTGCAATGTATATATATATATTTAGATTAAATAAATAAATTGAGATTTTTCATTTGAACATCACATTTGTCTTCATTATTGTCTAACATGAGTTATATGTAAGTTAACAAGAAATAACAAATTTGCAACACCTGAATAATGGAAACATTGTAATGAATATATTATTTGGAAGAAAATAATGTTATCGACGTTGAGGCCCTAATGTACCCTGTACCGAGAACATGTTGTCTTTGTATGCCTTGGGTTTATATAGTACCCACATAATATCTATATTGTTCCTTATCCGGGTTGAATTCAGGTGACCTTTGGGGATGCGACACAGGTCCTTATTCGACGACAACTCGTACGACGTACTAGACACTAGTGACTACATACTTTCATCTAGGATAGTTAGGAATTTAGGACTCTACACACTATGAATGCATTAAAGTTGGTAGACGTCGTTGATGTAAGGCGTGTACTCAATTCGTATGTTTCCACATGCGGCAATTGCATGTGTGCATGGGAACCAAAGTGCCTAAAATCTCCCACAATCGCATGTCCCTGCTGTTAGGTTCATACAATAGGATGCCCCTGACATGTCATGGTCAGGCCTAGCATGCTTCGTAACTCAAAAATCGAGGTTCCAACGCGAGTGCCATAATACATACATAGTGTTTCTCTCGCTGTATTTTTTCAAATCTCTTTCATGACATCATTGCACCAAATATCATCGTATGCTATCTATCCAGCATACACTGTTGCCCTCTTCGGAAATAAGGTGACCAAGCGAAAGTATGTTTCTTTGACAACCGAGGTTATTAGAAAATAGCGCGTCTCATTCAGTACGAAATTGATAAACTCGACTAAGTTTGACATCATGTGCCTATATTATAGACGCCCGTTATATAATTGTGTTTACCATTTAAACGGTATATTTGCTAGGTACGCCGCATCATAGGCATTGATGGTGCTAGGTTGTTCAACATTTCATAGAATCGATGTTAGAAAAGTTAGTAAACTATCGAGAAATGTCTACTTATTAGTGCAACGAACTAACCCAATATGGTTATTCGATGTACAATGATTAAATAGTTAAGACTACAAACACAGGTCAATGACTAGATCTCATTCAGTTTCTGAATGATATTTTTGGTGGTTGTTGGATCCCACATGTCATAAGTAGTACTGATGATGGATATGACCCCTTAGGCTACAATGACACTCAATCACAAACAATATCCTGGTTCCCCTGTCCGATATGACATATATGTCCAACTACGGGCAAATGCGATGGCACAATTAGCTTAAGAAGAAATTCTAGTCATCTTCCTCACCAGTATGTTCGTAGGCCACATCTTCTTCTTCATCTGCGACTTCATTGTCACCTTCGTGCAGGGGATTGGACGTACCCTCTCTGATCCCCGTCGAAATGAGTAGGTCATCAGTTCTCCTATAACTCATATGCTCACCAAAAAATGTACCAGTTTAATCTTGTGTATGTCGATGACCCCCTCCCTCGTTTAACTGCTTCTGCCCTATGACATTGACCCAGTGCCGAAGTTGAAATCGAACACATTGATTGAATGTCAAGCCTGAGTGTTAAGATTTAGGTAATGCTCAAACCTCGACCAGTACTAAGCACTAAAGTTTAGATACGTACCGAAGACCGATGAGTGACTGCCCATAAATTTTTAAAGAATATCGTAGTAGCCACTTTGTAACAGGCTAGTGAACCCACTGCATAAATGTGTAGTAAGACTTTCTACTTCAACTTTGGTTCCCGTATTTGCTGCAACGGTGGTTGACAATGGGCCAGATCCATCAGCTTCAGTGAACACAACGTATAACTCCATTACAACATTTTTCACTTGAATAGTGCGATGATATGACCGTCTAGAGATAGATCTCACTAGTCACATCAAATAGCTCATACCTATAAGGGTCAACGGAGGCAAGAAATTTGCATTGCAACTTCGAAATTTTTCTTTAGGTCGATCCCCCTACTTTCCTCTTGATTTTGGTCCGTAGCTCATGATTAAATGCCAAATCCACGAACTTTGCTCCTACAAATACCACCCTGAGCCCGATACTACAGATTTGACCGTTGTAGTAAATAACAAAATTCAATCGTTGACTCATTTCAATATCGATCATGAATTGGATTAACAAAAGAAAAAATATAAGTAGAGGAATGTCCAAAGAAGTACACACAACTCTCACAAGAAATCTATTTGATGTTTGATATTTATTTCATGTGTGTCTAAGTTATGAAAAATACGTCTCTTTTATAGGAAGATAATATAGGGAGAAAGGGAATACATGCTTCTAAATTCATTCATAAATGCATGCATTTTTTGAATTTTGTATGATACAAGTGCACCGAAGTATTCAAAACACGTTTAGAAGTCATAGTTTCAGCACACCTCATAACGGGCTCTCCAGGTATTATGCAAAAGTTACTTCAATGTACAATAGTAGAAGAAAAATGTTAGAGAAAGCTACCTCAGCTAAGCGTACCTTCTCTAACATTTTTTTTTTGCCAGACATTAAAGGTGTATAATGCTTCCTATTTTTCAACCATTTTAACCATGATTCGAATATATTTTTTTGACTCTTGTAGTGCGTTTTCAATGAAAGAAAAATTTTACTTTGCAAACCAACCCTTCCTTACGCCTATAAAAGGGGTCTCACATACCAAGCTTCATCGTCTCTTAAACATCTTCTCCTCCCTCTCCATCCCTCCTCCATAAAATATTTTCTTAATGTTTAAGGTATTCTTAAGTTATTGGTGAAGCAATATTGCTTCAAGATACACACATTTCATATGTTCTATCGAGATGAAACCATTACCTTCAAAACATATCCTGAGAAAGTTGGGTCCCGGGGTGATTTTACTTTATGCATGGAGGACTACGTGGAGGTCTTAATCGACGATAGTTATGCGGTAATGGATTGGGGTATAACGGGGGAGCCAGTTGATGGTCATTACGTGGCCATGAGCTCAATCTTTTTGGATATCCGAAAATAATTCCCTATAAATACCATACAGAAGTTTGAGGACATATTCATACGGAAAAACTCTGGGGCTTTTGTTATAATCAGTGTAATTTTTTCTCTATTTCCAGGCAACCGATACTTTAACATTCCTTCTTATTCGAAGGCCGACCCATCATGGACATAATAAAACTCTCAAGCAGAGAGTGACTGTTGCGGTGTAGTAAAGGTGACGCTCCTTTCAGGGCTACGACTATCGTAGTTATTAAACAACCCATTAATAACTATAACCGCTGTCATGCTGACTCGAGTTTGACCTTTACTATGCCAGAACATCCGCTCTCCACCTGAGAGCCCTTTTATGTCCACCTCGGTGTCAGCTTTCAGATAAGAATGAAAGGTCAAAGATATCGACTACTTGGAAATAGAGAAAAAAAATTATGTTAATTATACCAGAAGTCCCTAGAGTTTTTCCGTATGATTATGACCTCAATATTATGTATGGTATATATATAGGGCATTGTTTGTGGGTATCCAAAAAGCTTGAACTCCTGACCGCATAACGGCTATCACCTGGCCCCTTGGTTATACTCGAACCTGTGACCGCATTACGGGTGCCGACTGGGACCTCCACCTAGACTTCGACCCCCGATAGTATCAAGTATTATTACCTCGAAACTAGATTTCCCCATGATGAGTTTCTGAGGTGATGGTCTTATCTTGCCATGACATATGACATATATGTGTTCTGAGGCGTGTTATCACATCCTCAACCTCTCAAATCTACCTATAAACTTCCGTGATTTCAGTTAAAAACCCTAAACCTTTCAAAAAAACCTTAAACCCTAAATCTAAATCCAAAACCCTAACATAAAAAATTATAAACCCTAACCCTAGGAGAGAGAAAAAGAAAGCGCGCCTAGTTGGACGCCCTTTTCCTTTCTCTCTCCTAAAAACGGTCTATTTCCCTAAATAAAAAAAGGGCCTAGAGGCTTAATTTAAAAAAAAAATTGACACTTTTGGTTAACTTAGCCAAATAAGTTAGTTAAATTTTAGTTTTCATGTTTCTAATGCGCTTGAATTTGAAAATTAATCTTTATAGTTTTTTGTGACTAAAATTAATCTTTATATTTTAACTTCTAACATAATTTGGTATTTGTATTTTTATAATGTTATTATTTAGTCTAAATATTAGTATTTGATACATTAATAGTATACTTTTTTATTCTACAAACAGCCTTAAAAATTGCCACATGCCTCTTTTTTAAAATATTTTTTAATATTTTACTATACTACTATAGGACATTTGTCAACTTTCTGGCCCCACTAGTGGGAAAAATATTATGTTATATGGATGATAGCTTGAATTCAATCCCAAATAACCTTGTTCTCCATCTCCAATTTTATATATATATATAAACTCTTTTTTAAACCAATCTACAAAACAGTATAAAAAATTTGAGTCTCTCTTTAACAATATTTAGGTAAATTACACCATTAGTCATCTAATTATCAATGTATTTTTGTTTAGGTCATTTAATTACAAAAATTTTCAGTTTTGTCACTAACGTTTTCGATTGATTCTTTTTTTGTCACTCTCTATTAAATTGTTAACGAAAACGTGACATTTTTAAAATTGGTATCATAACACATTTAGTCCTCAACACTTACATATTCTATCAATTTGGTCCTAATTCCAAATGATTCAACAAATTTAACCCTTCGTATTTACAAATTCTATCAATTTGGTCCTCAAACACGTGTTCGTGATAAATTGGAATAAACACATCACAAAGTTTAATTGGAAAATGTTTCTATCTCAAACTTCAATTGGAATTATAAACATTTTTCAATTAATTTTTTATATGTTTATAATTTTGATTATGATGAAGATGAGTTGGAGGACCAAATTGATAAAATTTGTTAATATGAAGGGTTAAATTGTTAAATTCTTTAGAATTAAGACCAAATTAATAAAATATGTAAGTATTGAAGACTAAATATATTATTATATCAATTAAAAAGATCACACCATCATTTTTATTAACAACATAACAAAAAATGAGCAAAACAAAATTGATCAAAAACATTACCAACAAAATTGAAAGTTTTGAAATTTATTGAACAAAATGGAAATACACTAATAATTGAATGACTGATTGTATAAATTACTTTAATGTTTATGAGTGCCGAAATAAGTGCAATCATCATGCCTAAATAATGGAAATCAAATTCCATAAAAATATATGTTAAATAGAAAAAAAACTTGACACTAGTTAATGTTAAGTTAAAGTTAAAAGTTAAGCCAAAATTCATCTACATTAAAATAATTCTCTTTATAATTTTGGAATTTAGTTTATATATTTTATTTTTATGAATTTAGTTTATTTATTTTTATATTTCAAAAATTTAAGTTTAATTATTAACATTATTTTTTAATTTTTTTAAATTGATTGGTATGGTATTTTGAAATGAAAAAAAAGAATATTCACTTGATAAAAGATTAAGTTCCTATAAATAAATAACGTTGTAATGAATTTAAATTTAGTTAAATAATTTTAATAGTGCTACAATTGAACATAAATTTTAAAATTAAAAATAGAGTAATTAAATTTCTATAAATAAAAATACATATATTAAATTTTAAATTTACTAAAAATATAATAAGACATATTTTAACCAACATTAAATGTTAAAAAAAAAGACATGCACACACATTCAGAGAAGTATTTACAAACATTTAATTAAAATTATCAAACTTAAAATGAATTAATAATAATAATAATAATAATAATAATAATAATAATAATAATAATAAGTTGTAATAGCTGTAGTAGTCGACGTCATGGCTTGAACTGAAAGCATGACCCTGTAGGGGCAAAGCCAGAATAAATATTTAGGGGATCCGTATAAAATTTTAATTTTTTATAGTTTATATTTTTATAATTTGTAAAGGATTAAATCGAATTTTTATAATTTTAAGGGGACCAAAGTGTAATTTTACCTTTACTAATTTAAAATTTTTAAAAAATTTTAAGGGTCAAAAAAGTAAATTTACATTTTAGAGGGGCCGGAGCCTATACAAGCCCCCTAGCTTCGCCCCTGTGACCCTGATGATGAGGTTAAACGACTTTTTGAATGGTTTATAAATGTACGTTAAAAGATTATGTTGAATTAAATTTTATTTTATTTTATTTATAATTAATTTTAATTTTATATAAAATAAATATTTTTTATATTTAAAATAGTAAAATAATTTAAAATTTTATACAATTTTTTTAGAAAAGATGATATAAAATTATTGATTATTTTTATTTACTTGAAAAATTAAAAGTTTATAGAAATATTTATGAGAAATAGTTTGAAACTTTATCAAATACGGGGGTAGTGGCGTGTTAATTGGATAAGGAGATTTTTGTTTCTTTTCCACAGCCTGAGACTGAGACCATATAGAACTGGTTGCTGTACAAATTGCCACCACTCCATTCTCATCTTTATCTCCTTCACACATTCACCTGTTAATTTAGTAAATTCATAATTTTAACATAAATTTTAGTTTTTATCTCATTACCAAAATTTTATCATCGCCTAATGAAACTTAATCTTTTACTTATTTCAACTCTCTCTCTCTCTAAAAAAGTACTAATTAAATAGAATAATTTATTTTCTACACGGATAAAGTTTATATCTCAAAGGAATTTTAGAATATTTTCACGTGTGTCATTATTTTTAGATTTTTTAAATGTGTCAATTTATTCATTAATCTGTTTGAAGATTGAATCATTCACAAATATTTTTCCACCCAATATAAAATTGTTTTTAATTCATTCTTTTTCCACTCCAAAAATGATCAGTTGTTTGATTAAAATAAAATATTGATTGAGATTGGATCTTGGGTTTGATTCTTATACTTTTCTTAGCCCCTCCTTTTATAAAAAAAAAATTCCAAAATGTTTTTTCACTATTAAGTTGTAATATTTGAATCCCTACAATGTGTCAGATATAAGATTAACGTATTACTAGAATTTGCGATACACAGCATATTTTTTTATGTATGCATATATATATATTAAAAAGAGTGGATTATTTATGAGAAATTATATGGAAGTGAATAATTTTAAAAAGTGAATTAATTGTTTAAAAATGATATTATATAAAACTTTAAATTGCAATATTATTATATTTTCACCAATTGAAATATGAATAAATATAAAAATTTTACATAAACTTTGATCCAATATATAATATTATATGTGAACTTTAATTTACTATTATTCTAAATATTTACAATTAACATTATTTTTGTGAAAATTGTTATTTGAAATTTTACTGAAGTAAAAGATGAAGAGCAAAATTTTAATATTTCACATAATTTTAATTATGTTTTTTTCTAAATAATTCAAATTATTTTCATATAAATTTAAATTAATTTTCTGTTGCTATAATAATGAAAACATGTATTCTTTTTATAAATATATGTGAAAGTAGTTTAAATTGATTGATTTCTGTTATAGTTTAATAAAATTTATTTCCAATATTAGTTTAATAATGTCATTGTCTCTTACCGTCCACCATTCCTTTCAAATTGCTCTATATAATCACCCTCTTAGCCATCCTCAGTGTTTCCATCCCCTGTTTCAGCCATGGATTCCCTCACTTGCACGGCCTCTGACCTCGTCCCCCTCCTCTCCTCCTCCGCCAATGCAACCGCCCTCGCCTCCTTCCTTTGCGCCCGTTTCTCCACCATCTCCAGCCAACTCTCTGACGCCACTCACGCCGTTGACAACACTTACCTTCTCTTCTCCGCTTACCTAGTCTTCGCCATGCAACTCGGCTTTGCCATGCTTTGTGCTGGCTCTGTCAGAGCTAAGAACACCATGAACATCATGTTGACTAACGTCCTTGACGCTGCAGCCGGTGCTCTTTCTTATTACCTCTTTGGTTTTGCCTTTGCCTTTGGTGCCCCTTCTAATGGTTTCATTGGACGTCATTTCTTTGGTCTTAAAGCATACCCTTCACCCGATGGTGATTATAGTTTTTTTCTTTATCAATGGGCTTTTGCTATAGCTGCTGCTGGGATCACTAGTGGGTCCATAGCTGAAAGAACCCAATTCGTAGCTTACCTTATTTACTCTTCCTTTTTAACCGGCTTTGTTTACCCTGTTGTTTCACATTGGTTTTGGTCTGGAGATGGGTGGGCCAGCCCGATCCGACCCAATAACCTTTTATTCGATTCGGGTGCGATTGACTTTGCCGGTTCAGGTGTGGTTCACATGGTTGGTGGCATTGCCGGGTTATGGGGTGCATTAATCGAGGGTCCAAGGATTGGCCGATTCGATCGAGCTGGTCGATCTGTGGCGTTACGTGGGCACAGTGCCTCATTAGTAGTGCTCGGGACATTTCTATTGTGGCTCGGGTGGTACGGGTTCAACCCAGGTTCATTCTTGACCATCATGAAAGGGTATGGTGGTGGTGGAGGTTATTATGGACAATGGAGTGCCATAGGGAGGACAGCTGTCACGACGACATTGGCCGGGTGCACAGCTGCTCTTACAACCTTGTTTAGCAAGAGACTATTAGTTGGCCATTGGAATGTAATTGATGTGTGCAATGGTTTATTAGGAGGCTTTGCTGCAATTACCTCAGGGTGTTCAGTAGTGGAACCATGGGCTGCAATCATATGTGGCTTTGTAGCAGCATGGGTTCTAATTGGATTCAACATGCTTGCAGCCGAGTTCAAGTACGATGACCCACTAGAAGCAGCCCAATTACATGGAGGATGCGGCGCGTGGGGTTTACTCTTCACCGGGTTGTTTGCGACAAAGGCCTACGTCAACGAGGTGTATCCGGGGCTGTCAGGGAGGCCATATGGGATGTTCATGGGCGGTGGAGGGAAGCTGTTAGGGGCTCAAATCATTCAGATATTGGTCATAACAGGGTGGGTGACGGCCACAATGGGGCCACTGTTTTATGTGCTAAAAAAGATGAATTTGTTAAGGATTTCAAGAGAGGATGAAACAGCAGGGATGGACTTGACTAGGCATGGGGGATTTGCTTATGTGTACCATGATGAAGAGGATATTTCAATGAGACCAGCTTTCGTGATGACCAAAATTGAACCCAACAATGCAAGTCCTTCAACAGATGGTCAACGATCACCCTCAAATGTATGATCAAAGTTTGCTTTCTCCTTGTAATTCTCAACATCTATATGTGTTTAAAAAGAGATTGTAAAATAATAATTTAACATAGGGAAACTTGGATAGGAAAATGTTTAATTATAGTTGGTATTAGGATTACTTTTTATTTAATTTACATGTCACATTGTAAATATTTACTATTTAGTTCATGAAAGATATTTATCTATAGACACAATTTACTATAACGCCTTCAACCATAAATAAGGATTAAAAGGTTTTTTCAGTAAAAAAAATAAAAGCAATTCTTGAGAGTGAAAGTTGACAAGAAAAATTATGAGCTCAATAAAGAAATAATTCAATAATGAAAATAAGCTCACGTGTAATAATATTAATTAATTACAAATAAAAGTAATATCATCCATACAATAGACAAATGGAGAGTTTTTTTAAACTATAAATTTATTATAGGTTTCGATTATATTTATTGCAAGGCTCAAATTTTGCCCGAGTCCATACGGAAACCAAAATCAAAAATAAAATAAAATAAGAAATCAAATTACGGTCCAATGTCCCCTTTACAAAAATCAAGGCCCAAGTCAAAATTAAAGTCCAAACTAACCCAATTAATTAAAACCAAATTAAACCCAACATCAGACCCAAATAAATAACCCAAATTCATCTAACCCAAACCCAAAATTCCAGCCCAAAACTTAAAAACATTTCAGTTAGACCAGCCGCCAAGTCAGTCATTCAGGCGCCATGACGTCATGCGCCCCTCTGAGTCGTCTTGTTGCTCCACCGCACCACGTCCGCACCATGTCCGCCCCACGCCAGTGTCCATGTCCACCACGCCACCCACAACCTTCAATAGTTGAAAAATAGTTGTAATTTAGGCTATATAAAGCCATTATCAGCAGTGTAAAGGGGGGAGATTTTGGAATACAAGAAAAAAATAGAGATCATTTAATAAAAAAACAAGAGGAATTTGAATTGAATATCGAAGGTTATTTTTTATACTTTTCAAATTTTTTTTCCTTTTTTCTTTCCATTTTTCTATTTTTTCGAAACTATTTCTATACCAATATTTATTGATTTTTTTTCAAAACTATTAAAATATCAAAATATATTAAAAGGGTTTAAAAGAGGAAAGATATATTTTTTTACTTTGCAAGAAAAAGACCGACTTTTGGCCTCCCCGCCGCATTGGACGGTAGTGTCGGCATCGGCAAACGGTGGCTGGCGAGACGGTAACTGACCAAAGCCTCGCCGGACTCAGAGGGATTTCAGAGAAAATGGTGAAAGTGTTTTTGTTTTTTTTCAAAAACTGAGGAGGAAATGATTTTTTTTCCAAAAATTTTGCCTTAAATAGGCCTCCAAAACGACGCCGTTTTGGGCAAGCCTCTCATGCACCAAAATGACGCCATTTTGCCCTTGGCCCGTCTGACCCGACCCGTTCCAACCTAGGATCTGCGTGTTTTTAATCAGAAGGGCTAATTCGCATTTAGCCCTTCCGCTTTTTTATAGCTTTGCGATTAAGTTCTATTTATTTCTAATTTGGCCTTATAATTTTCCTTCTATTTTGATTTGGCCTCGCGCAAGGTGATGCGTTTTAGAGGGAGGGGATATTTACTTTCCTGGTCCCTCCATTTCGTTTGCGTGTTGCAATCCGATCCTTTCCCTTTTATTTATTTTTGATTTCACCCCAAATTTTTGTTTTAAATTCAATTCGATCCTTTTTTTAGTTATTTTGCTACTTTATTATTTAATTGATTAATTGGACTTTTTTATATTTTATTATTGTATTTATTATTATTTTTATTTTTATTATTACTTCTATTAATATCATCATCATCTTGTTAAATTAATTTGATTAATATTAAGTATTTATTAAACTTGATTATTTATTTATCATTTTGTATAGAGATTTATTTTATTTTCATCCCTTTTGCAAATTTGTATTTTACTTACTTATTTCAAAATTTTTTATATAGTATTGATTTCAAGTAATTTTATTTTATTATTTTGATATTACATATTTTAAATAGTTTTATCTTGATTGAGTTTTATATATTGTTACTTTAAATTATCTTATATATTATTCATTTTATATGGTTTTATATAATGTTTTATTTTATATCATTACAAATTAATTCATATATTGTTTATTTTGAGTTTTTATATATTGTTTATTTTGAGTTTTTATATATTATTTTAAATTTTGTGATATATCGTCTATTTTTATTATTTTTGTATTTTGTTGATTTTTAAATTCTTTTATCACATTATATATTATAAATTCATTTATTATCATTTTTAAATTATTTTTACATTCTATTTCAACTTGTTTTGTTTTTAAATTGTTATATATGTCTTTTAATTCATTTGTCTTTGATTGTTGATGTTAGCTTCTTACATAATGTATATGATGTGTTTATTGCTATTTTGTGTTCTATAAGCTATTTATCTATATTTTTATATTGTCGTTTTCCATCAATGTTTTTATGCATCGTTTTAATATTGTATCAATTTTACCCCAAATCCAAAAAAATTTTAAAAAATAATAAGGCAATACTCGATATTTGGAATCTTCGACAAGATTGTGCCCTAACTTACTAGGTTCCAATTTTCCTCGTTGAATCTAAATAATCGAATACCCTTCCCCAATCTAAACGTATAAGCTTCAAATAAAAGCTTATTCTCGGGAATTTGAAGTGTTGTGCCCTAACTCACAGGATATGACGGTTTGTTATCTCGTGATAAGGATTTTTAGAAATAAAGGCAATATTCTACGTTTGGAATTTTGAGCAATTGTACCCTAACTTACTGGGTTCCAATTTTCATTTGACCCAAATAATTGAATTTTTTTTAAAAACTTAAGTGCATGAATTTTAAAAATCAAAAGACAAGCTTAATTTCGAGGATTTGAAACATCGTACCCTAACTCACTGGGTGTGACATTTTATTTCTTCGAGATAAGAGGGTCTTAGCATCCAATTTGATTTATTCAAGTGTTCTTTTAAATAAGAGGATCCTATTTTAAAATCTTTTCAAATTTTCGACACTAGGACATTAATTAATCAATTAGTAACCAATTTTAGGCGTTACGAGGGTGCTAACCCTTCCTCATACGTAACTGGCTCCCGGACCCTTTTTTATTTTTGAAGACCAAATCATTGTTTTAATAAATCAAAAATGTTTTATTAAAATTATCAATCTCAAGGTGATCCGATCACACTTTGAAGAAAGATCAGTGGTGACTCCATTTTTGTTTTTAAGTTGATTCCCTTTTTTTTTTCAAATTAAAAAAAATGGTTTCAACAGTTTGGCGACTTCGCTGGGGAACATTAGAGAGTTAAGCCATAAATTGATTAATTTATGTCCTGCTGTCGAAAATTAAAAGTCAGATTTGAAAGTCTATGATCCTTTTATTACATTTGTTTGTGTCATCTCATATGTTTGTTGTGGTCCAAGTCCTTTAGAGTCCTCTCACATCATATTGCATAACGATTGCCTGGTTTTACCCCTTTTAAGTGGGAATGAGAAGCTACTCCTTCGTGAGGTTTTCACCTCCATGCAAGATTGTGGATTGCTTTCAGGATACATCCGTACCTATGTCTTCATGAGATTTTCATCTCCGTGCAGCCATAGGGAAATGTATTCCCCTTAACTGAACTCGGTCCATATGAGCCTATAATGGGTGAGGATCGAGGAATATGGTGGTTCGGTAACTCTACTTTAGAAGCAAATCGCATGTAGAAAGCCCTAAAAACTTACCCTAGGTAGAACTACGCCAAACCCTAGAAATCACCCAGATAGGTGCTTGATTATTTCTCATTTTATTTTTGGTATATGATACTGACTTGTTGTGTTTTATTTTGGCTATGATTGAATGTCGTTTCATTTTAAGGAGGTGTCGATTCAAGTTCGATTACTAATTTAGGGGGCTTATCATTGAGAACGAATTTCTTGATGAAGTGGAAGATAATGCGGCTGTCCGTAGATGGTCAGAGAAAACGCAACTAGAGAAAGATAACAGTCTAGCCGAGGGGTATACATCAGAATTATGGGATAACACTCACATTAGTGTGACGCAAATAATCTTCAGGAATTAAAAGAGATATGGGACCAATGGGATGAAGAGACTAAACAGTTGTTTTATTGTAATTATGGGGATTTGTCTTACCTACTTGACATCAAGGTAGACAAGCATTTATTCTGGGCCCTCACTCAGTATTGGAATCCTACCTATAGTTGTTTTACCTTTGGAAGAGTAGATTTGGTGCCCACCGTAGAGGAATATATAGATTTACTTCATTGTTCGAAGATCCAAGTTGACAAGGCCAATTCGAGAGCCGCTTATATCCCAACCTTTTGGAAGAAATTGATGAATATTACAGGGATGAGTGAACAGTGGATTGTAGCAAGGGTCAAGCAAAAAGGTGAGTGTAAGTGCATCCCATGGAGAAATTTGAGGGATTTGATTCTAGTGCATCTTGATGCAAAGAAGAGAGTTGATGTTTTTGCTTTGAGTATCTATGGATTAATGATTTTCCCTAGGGCATTAGGGTATATAGATGAGGTGGTCTCAGATCTCTTCGACCGACTTGACAAAGAGGTCACACCTATTCCTACGATCTTAGTCGAGACATTTAGATCTTTGAATGCATGCAGGAGAGCCAGTGAGGGCAGATTTATAGGGTGGGCATAGTTGTTGTTAGCTTGGTTTCACAACCATTTTTGGAAGGTGGATAAAGTTTCTTATTGGGTTTTCTCTGAGAATTACTCACCGTTAAAGGAGATAGTGGCCACGCCTAGGAGAGATGACATATCAAAAAAAAATTGGATCGTGCTTCTTTAAAATCTCCAGGAAGAGAACGTTGAGTGGAGTGCTCATTGGTTGGTTCCTGACAAAATTCTTTACCGATGTGGGAGTTTCGACTGGGTCCCTCTGCTGGGAATTTGAGTAGCCGTTGGGTATGCTCTTTTGCTCGTACTAAGGTAATACAGATCAAGACAGTTCATACCAGCAACGCATGGGTTAGCTTAATGTGAATTTACGTATGGAGGAAATAACTACAAGAAAAGGATTAAGGGGATTTTTTAATGCTTGGAATCAGACTCGTCAGATGAAAAGAGTTGCTGTAGGTTTGATGACGACCCCCGAATATGATGCATGGCGGAGTAGAAGAATCAATGATAATATCCCTGGGCTGAGACAAGAAGGCACTCGACTGATGGAATTATACCTATGAATAGTCCATTCTGAGCTAGAAATCATAAAACTGGACTTCGAAAAGAGAAATTCAGAGTTAGGAAAGAAGATAGAACGATTGGAGAAGGACAAGATGCATTTGAAGTTAGAGGCCGATGTTTAAAAAGTCGAGGCTGAGAAATTAAGAAAAGGAAATAGAAACGCCGAGGAGGATTTGGATAGCTTAAAAACCGATTACAAGAAGCTGCATATGTTGATGAGAACTATTGGATTGGGAAAGATGTCAGAACAGTAGCAACAAGAAATTCAAGAAGAAAAAGCTAGAGCCGATCAGTGGGAGAAGAGGTTTCACAATACTCGAGCACGCGAAAATACTTAAAAAAAGAGCTTGGTTGAGAGCCAAAATGAAAAGGAGATGTTAAGAGCTCGAGTAGCAGAGTTGGAAAAGGCATTTTATCAGCGTCGTGATCGTAACTCCGACATTGAATTAAAGGCTAGCCTGAACAGGATAGAAGATTTTAAAGGAAATGTAGAAGAACTCAAGACTGCACTATAGAACTGTGAACTTCGAATTGAATTCTTTGAGTCGAATAATGAGCAGTGGAAGGAGCAGTTTCGTCGATCACAAGACCAGATCAGGGATAGGGATTACGTTATGGGTGAGGCTGTGGCTCAGATACGAGTGGTGGCCGATCATTTACAGACCTTAGGAGTTCAAGCTGATGTGCTAAGTGTGAAATACGAGTTAGAGTCAGATCGGGGTCAAGAGCTGGCTTGGCTTCTTAAGAGAGTTAAAACTTTAAGCATTAGGGCAAAGCCGTATATATAATTTGTTTTATGTAAAGAATTTTGTTTTCTAATAAAGTTATTCTAAATGGAATTGGATTAGAATCAACACTTTTTTAATTTTGTATTCATCTTATGCATTTGAATTACATCACATCATGTGCATTAAATTTCACAAAAGAACCCTAATTGATTAGAAATCGTATTTTAGTTACCCTAGAACATCACTACTACACACGGAGAAAAACCAAAGCTATAGATCAAAGGTTGGAAAAACTGGAACAAATGCAGAAAGAGATACAGGATCAATTGCAAGTATAGATGCAAGAGCAACTGGCCAAGATTCAGCAGGATATGAAGGATTAGATGTTTGAATCTCAAAAGAACATGATGAACCAATTGACCCAGTTACTGATTGGAGGGCCAAAAAAAGGGAAGAGCCCCATGATCAATACTAGGGACGGTAGTGAGGACCTTGCTTACCTACCAAGTTTCACACCAACGAATACCCAAGCACCACCACAAAAGGTGTCTGTCAATATTAGACCCCAATGTCAAACTGGTACTTCGGCATCAATAAATTTCCCACAGGCTCAAGTTCTAACCCTGAAGACAATAGAGCAAATCTTGTAGTCCCTGACCTCGATGATGTAACGGAAGTGGGGAGGGCAAGAGCGGAACTCCCAAAGCAACTGGAAGATCGATAAAAATGGCTAAAGGAGAAATTCAAGGTGTTGGAAAGCACCGATTATCATTATGGAGTGGATGCTAAAGAGTTAAGTTTGGTCCCAGATCTAGTGCTCCCTCTAAAGTTCAAAATGCCAGAGTTTGAAAAATACAACAGCACCAGCTGCCCTGAGGCTCACATCACGATGTTTTGTTGGATGATGACTGGTCATGTCAATAATGATCAGTTATTGATTCACTGTTTCTAAGACAGCTTGACTGGAGCTGCGACCAAATGGTACAATCAGCTGAATCACACCAAAGTCAAATCGTAGAAGGATTTAGCATAGACCTACATGAAGCAATATGGCCATGTGACAGACATAGCCCCTAATAGGATCATGTTACAGAATATGAAGAAAAAGTCGAGTGAAAGTTTCAGGCAATATGCTCAGAGGTGGAGGGAAGTCGCTACACAAGTTTAACCACCACTGCTGGAAAAAGAAACAACCATACTCTTTATTAATACCTTGAAAGCACCTTTTATTAATCACATGCCAAGAAGCACAACTAAGAGTTTCACGAACATAATGATGTCCGATGAAATGATAGAGAATGCGATAAGGTGTGGAGAGATAAAGGTGGAGAAAGCACCAAGAGGTCGGCCCCGAAGAAAAGAGAAAATGAAGTCAGCAATGTGAGCACGGGTTATGCAAAACCAATCATGGTAAACCAACCAAGAACGGTAGCCATGGGCCAACAAGCCCCACCAAGACAGGAGCCCAATACAAAGTAAAACACGGGGAAGCCCCATTTTACTCCCATTCCAATAACATATCGAAAGCTGTACAAAAGTCTATTTGATGCATACATTGTATCCCCTTTCTACTTAAAACCAATGCAACCCTCATACCCTAAGTGGTGTGATGCAAGTGCTCAATATGAATACCATGCGGGAATTACAGGACACTTGATAGAGAATTGCACCTCTTTCAAAAGGTTAGTCAAAAGGCTCATCAGAATGGGTGTTATGAAATTCAATAATGCACCTGGTGTAGAAAATTCATTACCTAATCATACTGATAATAGGGTAAATGCAATAGTCGAGAATGAGGGGAAAAGAATCAAGCTGAATGTTGCGGAAGTAAAAACCCCGTTGAGAGAGGTGTGGAATAAAATGGTGGAAAGAAGGTTAATCACGTAGGATTTGGGGAGCAAATTCCAATATGCGAGGAACTATTATGAGTTCCAAAATGAAGGAGGTCACGAGATTGGAAGATGCAATGAATTCAAAGCCCTGGTATAAGGTCTAATGGACAACAAAGAGCTAGAGTTCTTTGAATTTACCGAAGGAGAAGATGTATGCACTTTGGAGGGAGACACAATAGAGAAAGTCTCTGAGGTCAATCACCCAGTGATGATCATCTCACGACCAAGAATCAATGAAGCCGGGGCAAAAATGGCACCAAGAGCTATAATTCAAAAACCCGTAGCTTTTCCTTATAAGGATAGCAAAGGGTTGCCCTGGAATTATAGCTGTAATGTGACAGTCCCGGGAGAGGAAAGTCCGAACAACACAAAACCTAAACCTGTAAAAAGGAAATCCTTAATGATCGAACAAGGGGAGAAAGGTCAAAACCACTGGTTAATAAACCGGTAATGGAGAATGAAGCCAAAGAGGTTTTGAAATTCCTTAAACATAACGAGTATAATGTTTTGGAACAATTACACAAGTAGCCGGTAAGCATATCGATGCTGGATTTGCTCTTAAACTCAGAGGTACACCATAACGCACTGATGAAGGTGTTGAATGAAACCTATGTCACTGATGACATCTCAGTAAACAAGCTAGACCACATTGTCAGCAATATAAGTACCGATAACTTTATCTCCTTCAGTGACAATGAGATACTTCCAAGGGGTATGGGATCCACCAGGGCTCTGTACATTACCACCCACTCGCTGCAAAAGGTATACATTACCGGGGGTATTAATTGACAATGGATTGACACTGAATGTTTTGACCCTGTCCACATTGAACAAGTTGCCTATAGATAGCTCTCATATGAAGACATCCCAGAACATATTGAGGGCATTCAACGACATCGAAAGGAAAGTAATGGGAAGGATTGAGGTACTTTTTCTGATTGGACCAAACGTATACGAGGTAGACTTCCTAGTGATGGACATCAGGACTTCTTATAATTGTTTATTGGGAAGGCCTTGGATTCACTCGGCAGGGGCAGTACCATCATCATTGCACCAAACGCTAAAGTTGGTGACAGAGGGCTGGCTGATAACGATAAATGCGGAGGAGGATATTATCGCATCCGTTACTAGTGATGCACCGTATATAGAAAATGATAGTGAGGCAATAGAGTGTTCCTTTCTGTCATTAGAATTCGTAAATGCAACTTTCATCATCAAAGGAGGCATGACCCCAATGCCAAAAGTATCCGAAGCTACGAGGATGAGCTCACAACTAATAGTTGGAAAAAGGGCGTTGCCTGAAAAGAGACTCGAGAAATATCTTCATAGACGGGTCGAAGTGCCAATCTTGGCTGACAAATGGGATCACTTTGTCTTGGGGTATAGGCTAGATGGGAAGCAAAAGAAGAAGGAGTTGAAGAGGGAGCAGGAGAGACGAAGAGCACGATTGAGTGGGGCAGAGGTCAAGTGGAAATCAATGACCTTTCTCCATATATCCAATACATTTATGTCATGAGGAACTATTCATCCTGAATTGAAGATGACAAGAGAAGGAATGGTTGAAGATATGATGGAAAATTTGGGCATCAATGCCATATTTGAAGAGGAGTGATGGAAGAAAACTTATCGGGCATTCGCCCTTATGAACCTGTAAGTGTTCTGAACAACTGGATTGTGCAAGAAATTCCTGTAGTTTTTAGAGCTAATACAGAGTAATGTTCAAAACACACTTGTTGTTTTAAGCTTAGAAACAATAACAATCTTTTGTGAAATAGGCTCATGTTCAAACATATTTATTTTCAATAAAAAATGCGCTTTTGTATCTCATTCTGGGCAAACAATCTTTTATTCTCTCATGTCATTCATAATCATGCCATACAAATAAGCCACTCTAAGATTCATTCTTTGGATATTTCCTTCGTGTCTACAATAGGTCTCCAGATATCAACGACACGAGCAATGCTATTACAGACCTAGAATCTCCCTTTGAACGAGATATGTGTTTAGAGGGATCTCAGGATTTTGAAGATGAAAAAGACTATGGCTAATCTCTAGATTTATTAAGGATGGTAGAACGGGAAGAGAAACAGATTCTACCCTATAAAGAGACAATTGAGAATGTGACCTTGAAAGAGGGGAAAAAGGTAAAAATTGGAACTTACATAACCGAGGAAAAAAGGCAGGACCTCATTAAACTACTGCAATAGTTCAAAGATATCTACGCATGGTCGTATCAAGACATGCCTGAGTTAAGTGCTGATATTACGGTGCATCGTGTCCCCATAAAAGAAGAGTGCAAGCCAGTTCAACAGAAGCTCCGAAGGATGAGACCCGATGTTGCAATAAAAATAAGGGAAGATGTCAAAAAGCAGTTTGATGCTGGATTCTTACAAGTGGTTAATTACTCAGAATGGGTAGCCAACGTTGTCCCTGTCCCTAAGAAATATGGAAAAGTGCAGATGTGTGTAGATTACAGAGACTTAAACAAGGCCAGCCCAAAGGACAACTTCCCACTGCCTCACATCGACACTTTGGCGGATAACACGGCAAGTTACTCACTATTCTCCTTCATCAATGGTTTCTTTGGATACACTCAGATAAAGATGCATCCTGAAGACATGGAAAAGACCGCATTCATAACTCTGTGGGGAACTTTTTGCTATAAGGTGATGCCATTCGGGTTAAAAAATACGGGTGCAACATATCAAAGAGCCATGGTAACCTTGTTTCACGACATGATGCATAAAAAAATTGAGGTTTACGTCGATGATATGATCAAAAAATCCCAAACAGAAAAGGAGCATGTACAGGTTTTAAGGAAATTGTTCTTGAGGTTGAGAAAGTTTCAGCTAAAGCTCAATCCAACCAAATGTACTTTCGAGGCTAGGTTAGGAAAGCTACTCGATTTCGTAGTCAGTGAAAAGGGAATTCAGGTCAACCCCGACAAATTTAAGGCTATACAAAAATTACCTCTGCCGCACACTCAGAAAGAAGTTTAAGGTTTCTTGGGAAGACTAATTTACATCGCCCGGTTCATTTCACAACTAACTGAGAAATGTGACCCCATATTTCGTCTTTTCAAGAAACACAACCCAGGTGTGTGGGATCATGAGTACCAGAAAACCTTTGACAAGGTTAAACAATATTTGTCCAATCCCCTAGTGCTAACACCACCTAGTCTTGATAGGCCACTGATTTTGTATTTGACAGTATTTGACAATTCAATGGGATGTGTGCTAGGTCAACACGATAAGACAGGTAGGAAAGAAAGGGTGATATACTACCTTAGTAAGAAATTCACTAAGTGTGAAATGAGATACTTCCCAATTGAGAAACTCTGTTGCGCTTTGGTTTGGACAACTCGGAGATTGAGGCAGTACATGTTGTACCATACGACTTGGTTCATCTCAAAATTAGACCCTCTTAAGTACCTGATGGAGTCAACCGCTTTGAATGGAAGGATGGCCCAATGAAAAATTCTACTATCCGAATTCGACATAGTTTATGTCAACCAGAAGGCTGTGAAAGGGAGTACAATAGTAAATTTTCTAGCGAGTAGAGCTCTAGAAGATTATGAGCCTTTGAAATTTGATTTCCCTAATGAAGACCTAACGTATATGGCAACTACTGAAGAAGATACTCCAGAAGATCATCCTTGCAAATTGAATTTTGACAGAGCATCAAACGTCGTCGGTAATAGAATTGGGGTAGTCTTGATATCCCCAAATGGAGATCATTATCCATTATGCAAATTAGATTTTGACTGCACAAAAAATATGACAGAATATGAAGCATGTATCATAAGAATCTGTGCAGCCATAGAGCGTAAAATCAAGGTGCTAGAGGTGTAAGGAGATTTCGCGTTGGTGATCTATCAGCTCAAAGGTGAATGGGAAACAAGAGACCCAAAGTTGATCAATTATCGAAAGCTAGTTCTGGAATTAATTGAGGTGTTTGATGATATCACTTTCTGTTACCTCCCGCGAGATGAAAACCAGATGGCTGACGCCTTGGCTACATTAGCTTCTATGATCAGAGTAAATAAACGAGAGGATATGAAGCCGATCCAGATGAGTATTTATGAGGCTCCAACTCATTGCTGCAATATCGATGAAGAAGAGGAGAGAGATGTTTATCCTTGGTATCATGATATTCTACGATATGTGAAGAACAGTGGATACCTCGATCAGATAACTAAAAATGGTAAGAGAATGTTGAGGAGGTTGGCCAGTGACTATGTCTTAAACAAAGAGATCCTGTATAAAAAGAGAAAGGATGAGGTGCTATTAAGATGTGTAGATGTTGTTGAAGCTAAGAAAATCTTGGAAGAAGTTCATGAGGGTGTTTGCGGGACGCATGCCAATGGTTTCATAATGGCCAAGCAAATCATGAGACTTGGGTATTACTGGTCCACGATGGAAGGAGACTGCATCAGTTACGCCAAGAAGTACCATAAGTGCCAAATCTATGGAGACAAAATTCTTGTGCCTCCGTCACCTCTTCATGTTATGACTTCTCCATGGCCTTTCTTTATGTGGGGAATGGATGTCATTGGGCTGATCTCACCAAAATCTTCTAATGGACATCAATTCACTTTTATGGTTATCGATTACTTTACCAAATGGGTAGAGACTGCTACATACGCCAATGTCACAAAGTCGATAGTTAGCAAGTTCTTGAAGAAGGAGATCATATGTCGATATGGCATGCCAGATAGGATCATATCTGACAACACGTTGAATTTGAATAATAGTGTGATAGTGGAGGTCTGCAGCTAGTTTAAAATTAGATACCACAACTCGTCACCATATTGCCCGTAAATGAATGGTGCAGTTGAGGCAGCTAATAAAAATATCAAGAAGATCATGGGGAAAATGACTAAGACCTACAAGGATTGGCAAGAAAAGTTACCATTTTCTCTTTACGCTTATCGAACATCTGTCAGAACTTTTACCAGGGCAACACCTTTCTTATTGGTTTATAGGATGGAGGCAGTTTTGCCTATTGAAGTCGAAATTCCTTCTTTCTAGGTTTTATCAGAGCTGAAGCTGGACGAAGCAGAATGGATCCAATCCTTGTATGATTAGTCAAACTTGATTGATGAGCAGAGGCTAAAGGCTATCCATCATGGCCAAATGTACCAGAAGCGAATGATGCGAGTTTACAACAAAAAAAGTTCACCCTAAAGTATTCCATGAGAGAAACTTGGTATTGAAGAATATCCTTCCTATGCAAAAAGATTTTAGAGGGAAATGGATGCCAAACTGGGAAGGACCTTATGTGGTTAAGAAGACTTTCTCTAGAGGAGCATTAATATTAACTGAGATGCATGGTAGGAGCCTGCCTAACCCAATAAATTCGGATTCAGTTAAAAAGTACTTCACTTAAAAGGAGAGGATAATGTGAAAACTCGAAAAGGGCGCCTAAAAAAAAAAGGGAGAGACCGAGGTGAAAACCCGCAAAGGGCTCCTTAAGACCAAAGGGGTTTTGAATTGAAAACCCAAAAAGAGTGTGACATCCCTAATGTGACCCTAGTCGGAAAGTGGTTTCGGGACCACAAACCCAAGTTATAAAAATAATTAATTGTTATATTTTATGCTTACTATGTGTGTGCATGCATATGTGGAAGTTTCATTCTCTAATTTTACCAATTGTATGAGAAATTATTAAATAGGGATCAAGGTGAAACATGGTGAAAAATGATAGGCTAAATTGTAATGGCTTATTTGTGCATGTTG
The DNA here is from genome assembly GCF_025698485.1 of Gossypium arboreum. Classification (NCBI taxonomy): domain Eukaryota; kingdom Viridiplantae; phylum Streptophyta; class Magnoliopsida; order Malvales; family Malvaceae; genus Gossypium; species Gossypium arboreum. Next base: position 113,983,325 of record NC_069080.1, on the reverse strand, counting down.
ACACAAAGGTGGACTTGCATGTCAAAATTACCCAAATTATTCTATAGTGGCGGCCAAGATGGATGTGATGGGCAAAGAAAACATGTTTCCAACATGTTGGGTTAGTGAGGCATGTTGGGAGCAATTAAATAATGTGTTAGCAATAAATAAAATGTTGACAAAAAAAAGAAAAAAAGTGGATGGATGCCCCTTGTTGCCGTGAGTAGAGGAAAAGAAAGGAGAAAAATTTGTTCATCTATTCTCAATTCTTTGGCGAAAATACCAAGGAAAAAGGAAGGATTTTTGCTTCATGCTTGGTTTAGAAGGAACTAGAAGGAGAATTGGTCATACTTGTGTCAAGATTAAGGTATGTTTGATGATATTCCATGAGATGCATGCATGTTTTAGTTGTTAGTTTAAGTTCTACCTAGCCCATGGTTTGAATTTTTACTATTGATGGAGAGTTAGAATTGGCTAAGGAGCCTAACAAAAACATTTTTGGTTGATACCTTGATGCTATTATCATGCTAATTATATGGATGGGTTAAGTTGCTTGAGATGTAGAACTTAAGAAAGGTAGTTATATGTGATTTTACATGATGATACAATGGATGTGAAAATATATGCTAGATTAGGAAAAAAATTGATTAAGTGTTCATGAGGTGAAATTAGGTGTTTAAAAGATGTTATAGTTGACATTGTATATATATATATATATATACATACATTCGGCCATATGGGGTATAAATGGGCATAGGTGTTAAATACCTTGTATTGGAAATTTTGATAAATAAGTAGCAATAAATTAAGATGAGATTGAGTAAATTTTCAGCTTAGTTGTGTTAAGTATTCGGCAATAATCATAATAATGTATGTGAATGCCGTATGTTTGTGTTTGATGGAGAGGTAAATTGTTTGATTTAGCTCAAGAGCAAAGGGGAACTAAATCGGACAAAGGAAAGGAGAAAACAAAAAGTAGCGAATTGGAACCGTTCTACCCAAAACAAAGTAAGTCATTAAGCACATATGTTTGATATTGCTTAAATGATTGTAAAATCTATGCAATTGTGTTTAATGGGATGATATATATATATAAATGAAAATGTATGTGTATGGAGTGATGACATTTGTTGAATGTAAAAGAAATAGTGAAATGTGTAGAAAGTTTGCTTTCGGCACTAAGTGTCTTGGCAATACGTGTGTACGGTGTGAGATTGGCACTAAGTGTGCATGCTGGAAATATATGGCACTAAGTGTGCATGCTGGAAATATATGGCACTAAGTGTGCATGCTGGAAATATCTGACCTTTGGGTGTGCGAGCTCGAAGGGTATGGCACTATATATGCGGGCTTAAATCGCATGGCACTAAGTGTGCGAAATCGAGTATTAAGCACTTGTGTGTGCGTACTATATATATATATATATATATATATATATCTCCGATCGAACAATTATATGGAGGTGTGTCTCCATCGAGTTGAGTATGGACATGGATCGGGTAAGTACCTTGAGCTCATGACGAATAGGAAATCGTTCATGCTCGGGGTTGAGCTTGGTAAGCTTTAGATCTATGTGATGATTGCAATTGTATGATTGTGGTGTGAATGAGTTGGTCTGTAAAGTGCCTCAAATATCTTATTGTATAGAATATGAAATGTGGATGTATGACTGGGTATGAGATTGAACCGAAAGGTCCGAGGAATTATGGTATAGTTTCGATATGGATGAGTACCTAGCCTCGTTTATTGTTTCATGTTATGATAACTTTATCAATGGATGGTTGTTGAATGCTTATGACTTACTGAGTTATAAACTCACTCGGTGTTTTCTTGTCACCCATTTTAGGTCTCTTGGACTCGTATTGTTGCGTGCTCAGAACCGTCGTTGAAGTCATCACACTGGCTGGAATCTTTTGGTATTGTCTTCGTAGTTGAGCTAGGAGAACATTTGGCATGTATAGGCTATTTTGTTTTGTTGAATTGTGGGTTGTAAACTTTAAGCCATGCGAAAATGGCCTATGTGGTCGGTTGAGTGTGATTCTAAAACCTATAGTTCTGAGCCTTAGAAACCTAAATTTTGATAAGGTGGCCATAGTTTGTATTATGTATGATGTAATAGTTGGCCATAGAAGATTTATGAAATAGTCATTGTTTGCTTTGGTAACAGATGCTGCCAGCAGCAGTGAGGTGAGATGGAAAATCACTAAAAATAGTAGAAGTAGAATTAAATAGTGAATAAATTATGAAATTGAACCTTGATGAATCTATTTTCATATGGACAAAACGAAATGACCATATGAGCAGTATACTGAGAGATATTAAAGTTCTCGTGAGACAGGGCCAGAACGGTTTCTGTATCCCCTGTCTCAACTTTGAAAATTTACCATAAATTATCCAGAAGGAATTAGAAGTCGTTCCTTATATTTTCAGATTCTATTTTGAGTCTAGTTTCATTAGAAACAAACGCCATGAGCATTGAAGCTCTGTACGAGAAGATATCCAGGTCGTAATGCGCAAAGGTCAGTGTAGTTGATCCCTGTAGCATGGGTGACTTTAACTAATAAACTGTACTAATTGGGTTGACCAAAAATTATATAAAAAAATGTGTAGATGGTATTATAAGTCTAGTTTTAGGGAAAATTTACGGAACTGATTTTCGAATTCTGTAACTCGAGATATGATTTTTAAGGTGACAGTGACGCAGTTAGCTAGCCTGCCTGGAACAGAAATCAAATATTTCAAAGAGAGAAATAAGGGAAGTAAGCCCGGTAACACCACGTGTTCAAATCCGGTAACGGTCACGGGTTTGGGGTGTTACAAAGGGCAATTCAAATTTCGATCAAAGATGAGGCATGTGGTAGTCTTGCTCTACTTGAATTAACGAAGAGAAAGTATGCTACGTCTTGGGGCATCGACAAAGTACTTTAGATCTCCTAGGCACATGATAAGTTCAAAATGGTCCTCGAGGAGTTCGTACGGAGAAGTTCAGGCTGCGATATATAGGGAACTTATTTGTTTTCTTTACCTATTTTTGTATTCCGGCAATGTTTGCTTTCTTTGATTAATCCATTCTTTACAGATTTTGTTCCTAATAAATTTTATTTTTTTTTCCATTTTTATAGTCTTTTTAAAGCGTTTTGTATTGAAATAATGATTAATCACTTCCACAAAAGGAATTTTGCATATTACTCTAGTAGTTTCTAAGCAGTGTAAGAACCTAAAATAGGGCTATTGTTTAGAACCTACCAAGCTTAAGGGTTGGAAACATTTGATTCCAAATTGAGATTGCCTCTTCAGGATTTTCAGTCAAAGATTTTGGTTGAACAAGAAAACAAGATATCGCGTCAATAAAGAAAACAAGCGATGTGATCCCAAGCATAAAAAGGGGATCATTTTTAAGAAAAGAAAAATGATATTCCTCATTCATGCAAATATTAGGTGTACACATTTGGTCATGATGGTGTAATAGACCAAATTGATGGAAAGATTCCTATACTCCTGAGTTGCAGAGAAGAGTTTGAAGATAGTACAAACCTTAGATCTCAGGGGTACAGTGAAACAGACCCTGAAGTTATAGTATGGCAAACCAGTTGAGCAAAATGGTTTGTTTCTGCGGGTCTTCTGTTGGGAAATACCAGTCAGCAAAAAGGTAGCATAATATGTCCGTGATAAAACTCTGATGAACAGCGAGCGATGACACCTTAAGCATTTAAAAAGGAATCATTCTCATAACATTTCTGAATTCATATCATTTATAGCACATTTAGTTAGGGGCATCTGGTTCATTCTGATCATAGCATCCTAATCAGCATCTTAATTAGCATACTAATCATTCGGCATAAGCGTAGGCCCATCTTACAGGTCATGTTACCCAGAGAATGGTGTAACAGATCCATGAAATTATAGATCATATACCTCTGAGATGCAGGGGAATGGATTGAAGGAAATACAGATCCTATACCCCTGAGACGCAGTTGGAGTAGTGGAGCAGATCGAAGATGGTGAATCTTATCTCCATGTAACGACAATGGAGTAGATTTAGGCCATTGGCCTTATTTCCCTGAGTAGCAGTGGAGCAGGCTGAAGATTGTGGATCTTATCTCCTTAAGCAGTAGTGGAGCAGATCGAAAACGGTGAATCTTATCTTCTCGAGGTAGTAGGGAAGCAGATTTAAGCCACTAGCTTTATCTCTCTGAAGTAGCAGTGGAGCAGATTGAGATAGCAAGTCTTATCTCCCTGAAGTGGCAGTGGAGCAGACTGAAAATAGCAAATCTTATATCCCTGAAGATGCAATGGAACAGATTGAAGCTATAAATAAACTGATCTTATCTCTCTGAAGTTGCAGTTCAGCAGATCATAGCCAACATTATCTCTCTAAAGTTGCAGTGGAGCAGGTTGAAATTTCCAATTCTATTCTCCTTGAAGTTCCAGCAGAGTAAATCGAAGCTACAAATCTCCTTTCCCTAAAATTACAACGAAGCAGATCAAAGTACCAATTCCTACACCCCTGAAGATGCAGTGGATTAGGAACGAGGTTACCTAAAGAAGGTGAACACCAAAAAGTTAAGAAGACCGAGCAAAATTGGCCCTTTTAAAGTCTTTGCTTTATTCTCGTTACACGACAATAAGCAAAGAGGGGCAGCTATAAGGCCCAAATTTTGCTCGGGCCCATACGGAAACCAAAATCAAGAATAAAATAAAATAAAATAAGAAATCAAATTAAGGTCCAATGTCTTTTTTACAAACATCAAGGCCCAAGCCAAAGTTAAAGCCCAAACTAACCCAATTGATTAAAACCAAATTAAACCCAACATCAGACTTAAACAAATAACCCAAATTCATCTAACCCTAACCCAAAATTTCAGCCCAAAACTTAAAAACATTTCAGGGGTTTTTTACTAAAATAGGACAAAAAAAATAAAAAAAATACCAAAATAATACAAAGTAAAAACTATGTACCAAAATGGTACATTTGGGGTGGTGCCGCCTATGGCAGAGGCATGACCACCCCATGTCAAATCAGAAATTACTGTAGCTGCCGGTCAAATTGCGATGTAGGACTAAAATGTAATAATATAAAGTATTTAGGGACATGTTATGCAATTGTTCCATTTAGAATGGCTGCTGAAAGAAAAGAGAAAGGGTGCTGCCTGACAGTGTGGCGGCACCAAACTTTAAACAGGGCTAATTTCCTTGTAAGCCCTTCTTATTTATTATTTTCTTTTTATTCCCCCTTCAACTTACTATATTATTTTTAAACAAGCCCTTAACCTATTTTTTAGTTAAATAAGCCCTTGACTTATAGTTTTTACTCATAAAAGCCCTTTTATTTTAATATTAAAGTAAATATATTTTGAATTTCAAGCTTTTATCTTAAATTTTTGTTGATGCAATAAAATTATATACACTTTAACATTAACATAAAATCTAAAAAAGTAAACAAAATTTTTGAATGAGTAATTAAGAATATCATGTATATAAGCACTCTCAAGAAATTTTAAAATTTTATTTTTATTTAATAAACTATTCACATCAACCTAAAATGTGAATTAGTTTATATTTTTAAATAGCTTTACTTTGGGTCAAAAAACTTTATTTTAATATTAAAAGTGAAGGGCTTTTATGAGTAAAACCATAAGTTAAGGGCTTATTTAACTACAAAAATAGGTTAAGGGCTTGTTTAAAAACAATATAGTAATTTGAAGGGGAATAAAAAAAAAATAATAAATAAGGAGGGCTTACAAGAAAATTAGCCCTATTTAAAGTTTGGTGCCGCCACATTGTCAGGCGGCACCCTTCCCCCTTTTTTTCAGCAGCCATTCTAAATGGAACAATTGTATAAAAGGTCCTTAAATACTTTATATTATTACATTTTAGTCATGCTTGCAATTTGACCTAAGCAAGCCATAATTTCGATTTGACATGGGGTGGTCATGCCTCTGCCATAGGCGGCACCACCCCAAATGTACCATTTTGGTACATAATTTTTACTTTGTATTATTTTGGTATTTTTTTATTTTTTTGTCCTATTTTAATAAAAAACCCACATTTCAGCTAGACCAGCGTCGCAAGTCAGCCCCCAGGAGCCACATGTCGTGCTTCTTTCTGCGTCGTGCACTGCTCCACCGCGCCACGTCTGCACCACGTCAGTGCCCACGTCCACCACACTACCCAAAACCTGCAATAGTTGAAAAACAGTTGTAATTTAGGCTATATAAAGCCATTCTCAACAGTGTAAATGGGGAGGGGGGGATTTTGGAATACAAGAAAAAAAACAGAGATCATTCAATAAAAAAAAAGAGGAATTTGACTTGAATATCGAAGGTTATTTTTGATACTTTTCAATTGTTTTTCCTTTTTTCTTTCCATTTTTCTATTTTTTCGAAACTGTTTCTATACCAATATTTCTTGATTTTTTTTTCAAAACTATTAAAATATCAAAATATATTAAAAGGGGTTTAGAAAGAGGAAAGTCACCTTTTTTTTTTACTTCACCGAAAAAAGACCCACTTTTGGCCTACCCGCCGCAGTGGACATCGATGTCGGCGCCGACGAACGATGGCTAGAGCGACGACAAGTGACCAGAGCCTCGCCGGACTCGGAGGGATTTCAGAGAAAAGGGTGAAAGTGTTTTTGTTTTTTTTCAAAAACTGAGGAGGAAATTATTTTTTTTCCAAAAATTTTGCCTTAAATAGGCCCCCAAAATGACGTCGTTTTGGGCAAGACTCTCATGCACCAAAACGACGTCGTTTTGCCCTTGACCTGTCTGACCCGACTTGTTCCAACTTAGTATTTGCGTGTTTTTAATCGGAAGGGCTAATTGCGCATTTAGCTCTTCCGTTTTTTATAGCTTTGCGATTAAGTTCTATTTATTTCTAATTTGACCTATAATTTTCCTTCTGTTTTAATTTGGCCCCGCGCAAGGTGATGCGTTTTGGAGGGAAGGGATATTTACTTTATCGGTCCCTCCATTTCGTTTGCGTGTTGCAATCTGATCCATTCCCTTTTATTTATTTCTAATTTCGCCTCAAACTTTCGTTTTAAATTCAATTCGGTCCTTTTTTTAGTTATTTTGCTACTTTATTATTTAATTGATTAATTAGACATTTTTTATATTATTATTATTGTATTTATTATTATTATTATTTATTTTTTATTATTACTTCTATTATTATTATCATCATACTATTAAATTAATTTGATTAATATTTAGTATTTATTCGCTTAATTATTTATTTATCATTCGTATAGAGATTTATTTTATTTTCATCCCTTTTGCAAATTTGTATTTTACTTATTTCAAATTTTTTATGTAGTATTAATTTCAAGTAATTTTATTTTATTATTTTGATATTACATATTCTAAATAGTTTTATCTTGATTGAGTTTTATATATTGTTACTTTAAATTATCTTATATATTATTCATTTTATATGGTTTTATATAATGTTTTATTTTATATCATTACAAATTATTTCATATATTGTTTATTTTGAGTTTTTATATATTTTTATTTTAAACTTATATATATTATTTTATATTTTGTGATATATAGTCTATTTTTATTCATTTTGTATTTTGTTGATTTTAAATTCTTTTCTCACATTATATATATAAATTCATTTATTATCATTTTTAAATTATTTTTACATTCTATTTCGACTTGCTTTGTTTTTTAAATTGTTATATATGTCTTTTAATTCATTTGTCTTTGATTGTTGATGTTAGCTTCTTACATAATGTATATGATGTGTTTATTGCTATTTTGTGTTCTATAAGCTATTTATCTATATTTTTATATTGTCGTTTTCCATCAATGCTTTTATGCATCATTTTAATATTGTATCAATTTTACCCCAAATCCAAAAAAAAATTTAAAAATAATAAGGCAATACTCGATATTTGAAATCTTCAAGAAGATTGTGCCCTAACTTACTGAGTTCCAATTTTCCTCGATGAATCTAAATAACCGAATACCCTTTCCCAATCCAAACGTATAAGCTTCAAATAAAAGCTTATTCTTGGGAATTTGAAGTGTTGTGTCCTAACTCACTGGATATGACGGTTCGTTATCTCGAGATAAGGATTTTTAGAAATAAAAGCAATATTCTACGTTTGGAATTTTGAGCAATTGTACCCTAACTTACTAGGTTCCGATTTTTCATTTGACCCAAATAATTGAATATTTTTTTAAAACTTAGTTGCATGAGTTTTAAAAATCAAAAGACAAACTTAATTTCGAGGATTTGAAACGTCGTATCCTAACTCACTGAGTGTGACATTTTATTTCTTCGAGATAAGAGGGTCTTAGCATCCAATTTGATTTATTCAAGTGTTCTTTTAAATAAGAGGATCGTATTTTAAAATCTTTTCAAATTTTCGACGTTAGGACATTAATTAATCAATTAGGTACCAATTTTGGGCGTTACGAGGATGCTAACCCTTTCTCATATGTAATCGGCTCCCGAACCCGTTTTTTAGTTTTGAAGACCAAATCATTGTTTTAATAAATAAAAAATGTTTTATTAAAATAATTAATCTCAAGGTGATCCGATCACACTTCGAAAAAAGATCGGTGACGACTCTATTTTTAATTTTTAAGTTGATTCCCGTTTTTTTTAAATTAAAAAAATAGTTTCGACATTTATTATCTTTTATATAATATCTAAAATTGCTCGTAACTTATTTCCAACCAATAAATATAAAAATAGTATACTTTAACGATTCGAATTAAAAACTTTTAATCTCAAATTATCAAATGCGATAAAATTACCTAACAAGCCCATATTAGGGTTATTACTGAATCCTATTACTGATTCAAAGGTAAATACAACTTTTTGTCTTACAATTTGACCAAAGAAGAAAAAAAAGTGACTTTTTAATTCGCAAATCATAAATCAATTTACCTATTAAGGTAATTTTATTTCATGCTATGTGAAGGTAATTCATAAGCTGAAATTAATGGTCAGAGAATTTCGATCCATAGGTTGAAATCAAAAGGCATGTTTAAACTCGAATATAACTCTGGAGAAGAGACTGATTCATGCTCTCTTTTCAGTTTTGTGTCAGAAAAATATCTGGTTACAGCAACCTTGGACAACAAAAGGAAGAAAAATTACCGCACAAAACAAAAGCAAAACATAATCACAAGACAGCCCAAGTGAAACGGTTACAAAAATAATATAAAAATTTAATTACGAAAATAGCTCAAAAAAATATTTATTAAAAGGAATTGTTTTGAACAGTTTTTGTCAGTGTCGACTGATATATTAATAGTATCACCTTACTATTTTTCCTAATCATCAGGAAATCGTGACTTTTCTAATAGGTGACGCTTAACAGCCTAGCGACACCATTTTAATTGTTTTTTAAAATTATGTCTTAGGTTGTGTACTTTTAATGCTTTTTTTTTCAACTTTACATGTTAAAATCCAGTTTATTTAAAATTTGACTGAAAGTTTTAATAGGATTAAAATTGTGGCCCCATAACTTTCCTTTCCTTTTTTTTTTCTGTTTCTTTCTTTTTTTCTCTTTTCACATCGAATGCTTCTATTTTTTTTTTATTTCTATTTCCCCTTCTTCTTCTCAACTGAAAACTATAGTCATTGTACTCAATAGCCATTAATGCTGCCGTTAATTGTTGCCTTTCATGTTGATTTCGACACTAAAAAAGATATTTCTTCCTTCACCTTGATTTCCTACTATTTAGATCTCCCAGTTGTTTGTTCCAAATCTTCTAAAACAACAACCAAAGATTCAAACTACTCTTTTTTCAATCTCTTTTTCGCATCGTCGGATCGTCACCAGTTGGAGATATGTTGTTCCTCACTGTTAAACATGCCACCCCACCATTCGGATCATTGAACGAAGTCACGAGCTTCCACCCCTAATTTTTTCGATTTTCTTTTTCTTTTCATTTCAAGCCAGTTTTTTTTTTTAAATATCGCAATGCCATCTGATAGACCAACGACACCCATTTAAAATATATATATTACTTTGACCAGTGCCGTCTGACACATCAACAGCACCATTAAAAAATAAATTTTCTTTTTTTTGTTCCTCGGTATACTTGTATTTTCTCAGGTATTTTTTAAAAAATACATATTGGTGCCGCCTAACACAGTGACAACACTAAATTTTTTAATAAAAAATCATATTGCTTGATAATTGGAGGGAAAAGTGGGGTGGTGCGTCCGAGGACTATTGGAAACAAACCATTTTTGTAATTAATTTTTTCCTTGACCCATTTTCATAATTAATTATTTTTATAATATTTTTGTAAAAAAGTTGAAATGTTAAACGGTAAAACCTAAATTTCATGTAGAGGTTTGAATTATTATTTGTATTATTTATTCCAAAATTAATACTCACTGGTTAGAAGAAAGAATAAATTGGTCATCCTATAAAAAATTTCATTCATGTCTATAGTTAAGTACTGACGTAGTTGATAGAGAAACCACGTTCAGTATTAGGTACATGTGTTACACCATATATTGTTGTTTGGTTGCTTTTTGATTTATTTCCTCGTCAACGATATCATCACTTAATAATAAAATAGATAAAATTTTTAATAGAAAGATCAATTTATTTTTTTATTTAACATATAAAGAATAATTTGTCAATTTTTAAGGAGACAAAATGCAATCTGATTCTTAGTATAAAGACCTCCATGGTATTTTTACCCAACTTAATTCATTTTTTTAAGGAGACAAAATGCAATCTGATTCTTAGTATAAAGACCTCTATGGTATTTTTACCCAACTTAATTCATTCAATTAATATAATTATTATTTTTTATAATTGAGGATAATGGAATCACTAAGGATTAAACTCAAACTCTCTTACCACAATACAAATATTTTTTTTTTGGTGAAGAATAAACAAAATAACCAAATTACAAACTCCTAAGAGCTCCTAAAAGCTTGGTCTTGCTCAATGGTCAAAACCACCAAATTAGGTAGAACTTCAAAAAGCTAAAGAAGTGACTTTAAAAAAATATTGATCTTTGCCAAATGGTCAGCGATTAGATTACATTCCCTAGTAACAAATATTTTTAAAATATAATTTCTAATAATTTTAAAATTTACAATTTACAATATTTCTTTTAATATTCCTTTTAATTTTTGAAGACGGAATTAATTCCATTTACATATATCCATAGACAACATGGAGAATCAATGCCAAAAATATAAAGTTCTGAATAGCCAAGACCAAGTTTGCGGAATGGCATATGCATATTTACGTTTAAGTTTTGTTCATAAATTAGGGTATTAATTTTGTTTTTGGAATAAATTAAGCCAAAAGAAAGTGTAAATAACTGCTAGCTTGTTCCTTTCTTTTTTGTCTTCAATTCCTTAAAAACTTTTGGAGAAGGGAATAAATGTCTTTGAACTATGTATATATATTAATAATTAAAATTATGGTTATAATGAACTCAATTCCAAATCTTTTTGCCACTTTCCTCTGCTCCAACATATAGTTGATTTAGTGTCTTTATTCTCTCATCTCAATCACTACCTTTCTCCATCCATCCACGGTCCACGTTTCCATGCAGATTAGAAACATTTATATTCATCAATGTGGCGTTACATTGTTCCATACTGCTCCACCTTTTTTTTCTTAAAAAAATATTTAAATTATTTAATTATATACTTATTCATCTATACTATATTTAAAAATTTGTTGGAGTTGATTTTACTTATAAATCAAGTCTCAACTTAGATATAAAGTTATCAAAAATCTCAAATACTATAATGTAGGTCAGTCTAAAATAGTGTCATTTCTATTTTGATCACTTTAATTTTTTTTGTCAATTTAGTCATTCTAATTAAGATAATTGCTCAAATCGAACACTGTCGTTAAAAATTCTGTTAATCCACTAATGGATTGTTGATCTGACATTTTTTGACTTTTGAATAAGCTCGAGAGTTCTTTATAATTAGTCCAAAACAATTTTTTTTGTTTATTTGCAACATAAGAACCCCCAATCATTGTCACAACTAAACACCCACATTAAGAACCTCTAATCCTCATCACCGCCCCCTCTCTTTAGGTCCTCACTCCGCTGCCCTTGAACCATAAGATTCTTGCAGCAAAGTATTTCACAACACCTGAATAGAAACTGAAATACTTTCTCTTACTTAGTAACAAATTTTTCCATTTTTAAAGGGAGTTCAGTTTTTATACCTAGAATATAAATTGGATATGGTATTTTTTTTGTTAAATTTCATTTCATTTCATTCTTGATAGTATAATGGCTTAATATTATAAGATTCAATCAAACTCGAAACTTAAAAAATGAAATTATGCTTTCGATTAGTTTTGAAAATTTGATGATTAGTTTCTAATTTTATAAGCAAATTTTAGAAATTATAAGCAGAAATATAAAACACAACTCTGAAACAAAAGGTGCATTGGCATTGATTCAAATAAATTCTCTAAATTATTGCTCAAATTTGAAATTAGTCCCTGAAATTTAAAACATTCTAATTAAGTACTTTGCTACGAGGATCTTATGGTGCAGGGGTAGTAGGGTGAGGAGTAATAAAGATGGGGGCGGTGGTAGGTATTGGGCGGTGGTGAGGATTGATGTTTCTTATGGTGGATGTTTGGTAATGATGAGGATTGGGAGTTTTTATGTTGCAAATAGACAAAAAAAAAAAATGTTTTGGACTAAATGAAAGAGATCCTTAGCTTTAGTCAAAAGTACAAGAAAAAAAGGATCATGTCAGCAATCTGTTAGTGAGTTAACAAAAAATTTAATGGATGTGATCAGTTTAGGCAATTATCTTAATTAAAGTAACTAAATTGACCAAGAAAATACAGTAACCAGAATATGAATGATTCTATTTTAGAGTGATCTGCATTGTAGTTTAATCCTTTATTTTTTTTATTTCAACTTTACCATTTAAACTAAAGCCACATTTAATTATTATGTTATTTTTTATAAATTTGTTACATAATTTATTACCCACATTGTGTGCCATAATCTAATGAACATAATTTAATTATAAAATTATTTAGTATAAAATATTTACAATATATACTAAAAGTATATATAAAAAAGTTAATAGGTCCTATTTGGTAATTGATGATAGTGATTGCGTTGATTAGCTTGACCAACTGATTCTATTAATTGATTTGACTAATTAATTCTATTAACAGTTTATTTGAAAGTATTTGGTAAAACTTAGCTGATAGTTGAAAGCTAATATGTGTAAAATGACAAATAAGAGCATGACACATTTTATTGTTAAGTATTTATTTATTTATAATACTTTAATCTTTATTAGGTGAAATTATAGAAATAAATCACTATTATCAAGGAATTGAAACATCCATTATGAAAATTAATTAGTAAATATTTTTGAAAATTTAAATAAACAAATTTCTTAAGTTCCTTATTTGCAAATATTAACTTTGTGGAAATTGATAAATATTAATAGTGTATCAATATAATTGTAAACTATATTCTTAGTGATAATGATGTCATGTTCTTATTATGTAAATTAGTGATAATTATGTCACTCTTTGAATAAATTTGTCAAGTAGCATACTTCAATTAATATAATGTTGCATAAGAATCATTTTACACAAGTAAATTGAAAATAAATTAAGAGTACATAAATATTCAAGAAATAGATGCATGTGGTAAAGAGAGTAATTTTTGAGTAAGAATAGTCAGATATGTCATTCCACATATGTCATTCCCAATCAATTGTGAAAAAAGTTGCACATCCCAACGTTTTCTTGTTTTGTTTTGGAGGTTTTAACTCAATAAGTTTTTGTAAATCTCCATTCACCAAACAGCATAATTAGACGTTTGACTATTCAATCCTCCATTTGTACCTAAATCAATTAAAAGAAAATTCAAAACTCTATTTACCAAACACCCCATATAAAATATTATGTGTAAAATTAATGGTAGATTTGATCATGGGTTGGTTCACTCGATCTGACTTTAAGGCTCGTCTGAAAAGTAAGAGTGTTTGGATAAAAATTTAGATTCGAAAAATGGGTTTGAACAAAAAACAAGATCCATTTTCGAAATGGGCTAAGCCTCCGGTATAATTTTTTTATTCGAGCCCGGCCCGGCCCAATCTGAATTTGTAATACTGATTTTTAATATTATTTTTAATTTTATACTAATTTACTAATACTAATTTTTTAATGTGTTGATTGGTTGATATATAAATATTTTGGTTGGTTGATTAAATTTTGCATGTTGTTGGTGCTGTTTTTAGTGCTGTTTTATTATTATTTCGCAACTATTTATTATGTTATTTGGTTGCCCTTTTAAATATTATTTGAATATTGTTGAACTTTTGTTTTATTATTAATTTTGTTACTATTTTAGTTGTAATTATCTTAATATAAATTTTTTATTGTATTTTCAATTTGTTTGTTGTTTTAATATTTATTTTAATATTTTTTAGTTTATTTGATATATTATATTTTAAAATTATCTATATAATAAAATAATCTAAAAAATTAATATGAACCAGTCGAGTCGGGCTTAACTATTATAATTTAGGCCGAGCTTGGGCAAATTTTCATGTCCATTTTTTGGATCAGTCCGAACCCAAAAAATGAACTTGAAATTTTATTAAGGCCCAACTCGAATTCGACTGAACCCGACCCATGAACACCTAATGCTGTATAAAATTTAAAAGAATATTTTAAAAGATAATGCTAGTGCCTCCATTTAAAGTTAGCCCTATATCCATGCCGCCACCCATATCTATTTTGATTCCCCTACAAGATTAGTATTACTTAACAAAGAATTTATTCCTAACCCAATAAAATTGACGGTGCCCAATTTTGCTTCATATTTTCCTCTCTTCTTTGGAACATCTAATGGTAGTGGCTGGAAATTTGGAAATAATGCGAGCACTTCAATTCTTAATCTAAACTTGACAAAAGAAAATCATCACTTGAAGCTAATATACAAAATAAGATTATTAACACTTTTTATGTAAATGGTGAATCAAATTATAAATTGTGTGTAAAAAAAATTTCGATTTCAAGTTTGATATAAATATCAAATCATTCAAACTTCGAACCCTATTGAAAAAGTCACGAAATTATGGACCACAAAAAGGCCTCTAGTTTGTCACTATTAGCTACACCACGACTTTCAATCATCAACGTGATAGAATTTGTAAGGTTGTAAATAGTTTCACTATCAATATGTTTCTATTTGAGTTTTTCCCCTCCACTAGGAAAAAAAAATTCCATTGATTGAAGCCTAGGAGATCCCTATGTTACTATAATCTATTACCGGTATTTGTACTTAACATTCATATGTTATGCATATTTGAACATAGATACAAGGATATGATTCATTTAGTAGCTTTCAAAATTTATGAAAATTTTGATAAAAATTGAATATATATTTATTAAACATATATTTATATCTTACACTCACATATTATTTGTGATTGTGTATTTATTGCTTTTTCTTTTGTTAACTGAGGTGTGGCTCAAATTGCTGCAATGCAATTTGCAACCGAACTTTCTTTTTCATTGTTCTATCTTTTAGTGTGATTATTAAGCTCATCTCTATCACCATAAAAGAAATTGATGATTACTTGACTTTATTCAGAACTGTAAACAAGAAAATAAAAATAATAAAGGAAAGGAGTGATCGAAAATTGCTTTAAATTTTATGAACTAGTAATTATTTTGTCAGGTTTAGCTTTTTTCAATTCAATTGTTTTTTTCCCTTTTATGGTTGAAAATTTTCATATTTTTGTGGATTGTCAGCTTGGCCAAGTGTGTATGATGAAAGATGGTGTCTCAGCATCCGAGTGAAATATCTAATTTGCTGTTATCTGGGATTTCAAGTTTAACATATCGAAAACGTGAATGAATGTCCAATGATTGGGATTTCAAGTTTAATATATCAATTTCTGTATATAACTTTTCTCCAACAATTATATTCATTGTTCGTAATTTCCTGCGGAACCCTTGTCTCAATTTTAGAATGTGTAATGATTGATTATATTGAAATTATTGTAAATTTTTGGGTATTGCCACATAGCAATGCTAATCATCAAATGCTATTTTGAAACAAGAAACTGCATTTTCAGTCAGATCTAATAACCAAAATAGAATTACAGCCAAGTCTTGTTTCCAGCAACACTTCTCTTTCATTCTTCAAGACCCCACCATCCCCTGCTAGTTCCACCATTTAAAAAAATTCACATCAGCACATGATTCAGCCCCTTGCCTGCAGTGCACTTACAACATGGGCACCTCCCTTGGTCTACCAATATGCCAAAATCCACCTCCGATATATCTTTCTGCAAACCTTCCCATTCTTAACACATGGAGCTCAGCATTCGCAATCACCACTCCACTTTTTCCTGCCATTGACACCGTTTTGTTCAAAACCAGTTCTCTTCAAATTAGAAAATTCCTTTTGATTCTCACCTCAATAAGATAAAGTGCGGTCTTCATCATTCCATCCGATTTCCCCAGCCTCCTGTTTGAAAATTTTCAATGCCGTAACCTTAATGTTCCCACAATCCAGATTAATGGTTTCATTCATCACCATTATTTCTTTCCTTATGATCAATGTTTTTCCGTTGCTAAAGTCTTCCTTGGACAAGGTGAATGGGTCCAGAAAAAAAGTTGTTGGGGCTTCAATTGCCTTTGGTTTATTTGTTACCAAATATGTTCTAACATCACTTAGGACAGCAAGTTGGAACAATTAAAATACAGTGAATTTTGTTGGCATGTATAATTTGCTTAATCTTGGTTTGTTTCCTATAAGCAAATTATTTTCACATGGGAGGAGGAGTGGTTGATTTGCAGCAAACTTCATCCTTATATTAAAGTCTTTAACTTAGTCTTACTTGGTACTAAAGTTTATTTAAAATTTGTCTAAGGCTAACATCCGAATTCCAAAGTGTGAGAGCTTGTTTCATAAATTTCCAAGCCTACTTGCTATGTATGGTGGCACTCGTGTATTCATGCATTCTTTGGAGAGTAAACATTATTTGTAAGTGAGGTGTTTAGGGTTAGTGATTGTTATAATTGGAGTTCTTTGTGCTGCAATTATCCCTAGTTGTAAGGGTGGATTAGGTTGTAGCAAACAAGGTTTTGGATCAATTATTAAATAAAATCATTCCTAGCAAGGCTTTCCAAAGTAGGATTGTTATTCAAACAATATTAACAAATCCGTGTGCTATTTTTATTTCTTTACCTCGCTTTCTTATAATTTATTTGTTAACTTGCTTAGTTTCAATATGTGTTGGAACACCAATTGGGATAAACAATTGGAACATTTAGCAAATCGAGAGTATTTTCAATTGGTATCAGGGTCAACTTCATACATACATGAAGGAGATCTTATGTTCAGTTTGCAACCATGAAGTCTATAAAAGAAGGTAATTTCATTTCTCAAGCATTGTTACTTGTTGGCTCCTCAATTTATGCATATTGAAAAGCCCGTATGAATACTTTTATTATGCCTATTGATAAAGTTGTAGGAGATGTTATTTGGGTATAATATAAGGAATTCTACTAAACTTTTATTTTGTTAAACCCAAAAAGGTGATGTGAATCCTAAGACTCTAGAGGTTGAGGGTAGGAATGTAACAGCTCGCCTGGCAGAGTCTCCATATTCGGTTACTGTTTGGTAAATAGATGGTAAATGAAGGATGGATTTGAGTAAGTAAATTATTTTCCCTAGCTAATTAGAGTATTCTGAGTGATTTGCCATTTGGCAAACTCTTAATTTTGACAAGCTCTAGGGTTTGGTGGGCTCTTTTGTTAAGTATCCGCCCACCAAAGATGCTTTGGGCAAACTCGTTAAGTTCGTAGTTGTTTATATTTGTTGGTTATGTTAGTGCATGATGATTTGGTGAGTAATCTTCCTCAATAATGTATGAATGGTGTATGTGTGGGTAATGGTTGTCCAATGTAATCAGTCTGAGTTTAGTCTGTCTGTGTTATGAAGTAAACACCATCCTTCTTGCCAAACTAGTACCATCTATTTTTGATATGTGAGATATGATCTATGGTGATGGAGAAGGGGAAATATGTTTGTGAAGCCTTCAGTAAGATAGCTATATTGCAAACCAGACTGGCAGATCATGATAAAACATGCTTTTCTGAATGAAAGTGATATGAGGAGTTAAGGGGGATTATGTATATGAATGAGACTGTATGATGTGCTCCTGGATCTGAATTCTGGATATGTGGTTGGCATAAGGATGGGTTGTCTAAGTTGTGTTAAGTTGGCATACAATATCCGCCAATGTGTTATGTAAGTTGGCGTATTAAGTCTGTTTGTGTTCTGTGAACGCTAGTGGGAGTATTATGATTATCCTGTGTAAACCTATATGAAAGATTTGGTATTATCCCAAGTAATGATGTGTATGTTTTGGAACTCACTAATCTCAACTTTTCTTTCTCAGGCTTGCTGACTGAAGGAAAGCTTTTTGTTGAAGGGATTACACCAAAGAACTGTTGCTATTGTGAGTTGTTTGTTTTGTCCCGTATCATGCATGCCTTCTTGAGGTGGTGTGTAAATGTAGTTTTAAAAATGATTTGTATAACGAACTAGTATTTTGATGAAACATTGTTTTTATGAGAACCTTATCAAATTTCAATACTTGGACTTGAACTAGTATATCCTATTCAATGAAGTTTATTTATTCGAATTTATTCACCAAATGGTTTGAACATTATTTTGAACTGCCAATGATGTACATTTAAAATTTTGCAAAATAATAGCTATCATACGTTTTGTACTTACAACTTTGTAAAAATTTTATGAAGTTTCCATTGTATGATTTGCTTATAAATTGTCTGATTTAGGTTGTGACACATCATACTTGGATCAAATTATTGGTCGGGTTTGGCGTGTTACAAGGAAACAGAAAGATGTAAAAGGAAACCCAAATTTGGTGTAAGATTATGTGACTCTAACATTCTAATAATTTAATTGTTATTAGTGTTTTGTGTTTTGATGATCAAAATAGAATGGGGGAAGAAAGAGCTACAATGTTACAGTTCAAGTTTTTGCTTGTTAGAGATGGACCTAGTGAGAATAGTTCAAGTGTCACCACCACACTTGTCCTTAGCACCTTTTTGGCAACTCACATTTCCTTTAGTTTTAGATGTATTGTAAGTCGATTGCCCACTCTCATTTTAATATGTCAAACCATGCCTTATTTTTATTCTATTTAGTTGACTATCTATTATTCTACATCTAATTTCAGTTGCTGTATTTCCTAATTTTGTGCTTTTTTTTTATTTTTTTGAGGGGGTTGAAGTTTGATTGTTTGCTAGTACTATAGAGGTGGAACTTACTGGTTGAGGATTTTATTCCTTTTTCATTTTCATGGCTTTTTTTTTTCAAAGATGGGATATTCATCACCCACTCAATCTGTAATCATAGAGGAACTAGGTCTTTCTCTTGCAGAGTTAACACACAATGCTAAGTAAACTAGTCTTGGATGTACGATTCTCTTACTTATGTTGGTATAATGAGAAGCTAATTTGAGATTTCAAACAACTCTCTATTCTAGTGAAATATTTTTGGTTCATTGTTAAATCTTGGATAAATTCTAAGGGCATTAGTCAATTGGAGGACTATAGATATCTTCGGTTGTAAAGGCGTAAGCTTTTATATGACTACTGAATGAACCAAACTATTTTCACTTACACAAAATTTTTATACAACCATGAATCATCACTTATCTAAACCATATCAACCACCTCTTCCTTGGAGCTAACTCTTACAATTTTAGACTTACAGCTAGTCCTACTTCTTTGGTTTGGTATAAAGATGGTGACGATTTTCCCAAATCTTCCAAAATTAAATAACAACTCAATTTTCTTATCATCTGAGATGGGAGGTTATTGATGAAGATTTTGATTACATTCTATGACACCATATATCTTGATCTCATTATATAAATTTGCTCATTTCCTTCTATTGAGATCTATCTTGACATGCTCATAAATGGATGAATCATACTAGTATCATCATTTGATGATAATTATGTACAATTCTACATCATTTTGATCCATATTATTTAAATAAGTTGTTTAGAATATAAGGGTAGGTTTGTTATCTTTATGTGTAAGTCACCCTATCTTATATGCATATATAAAGATAATCTATGTTTTTTTATACGAAGAATAAATAATAAGGTTTATGCTTGACCATTTTATGAGAGCAAATATAATAAAGTAAAAAAAATATATGAAAGTGTTTTACTCTTATGCTAGAACCTACCCCCAACCTACAAGAATAAAGCTCATGTCATTACAAATGCTTAACAAGAAACGCCATAACACCATTATTGTGATTCTAACAAGGATAAGCATCACATCAAGTCCCATCTCATTTAATGATCTCAGCTTTCCAGACCCATTAACCTCATTTTAGTCACATCTGACCGACTTTACAACCTTAGTTCCATTAATAATAGTGTTATGCCGTAATCATAATGCTTTGGTTAAACCTTGTTGTGGAAGGAAAAATTCTTATGCGACAACAGGGAGAGCGTTTGTACTCAAAAGTGGGAAATACAAAGATTCTAAAAGGAAGATATAACAAAAAATTTAATTATGAAGGAAGAAGTGATGTAAAAGTTACCTGGACAAGTGGCAGAAGTTAAAGGTCCTAAAGTGGGGGTAATGAGGACCTACAAGTGGCTTGTGGACTCCTTAAAGTCCCCTTAACATTCGCGGGATGAAATTTTGAAGTTAACTAGAGGAATAATCATGAAGGCCTTCAAGAGTCTACGCATTAACACAAAGGTGGAAAAAAGAGGACCCTGAGGAGGCTTGCGGTAACACCCCTCACCTGATGTCACACCCGATTTTCACTTATGCCCCAAAACTAAAGGAAATAAGGGTTATTTGAGTAAATTAATAAAATGGCCGGCTCTGCTGGGAAATTCGTAAATCTTAGTTGTTGAATTATGAATAGTTGGATTTCAATTCCAAATTAGTTAGATTGGAATAGGTTGGCTTCTTAGTGAGAGACAAAATAATTAGCAATGGATGGCTACAAAGGATTAAGGAAATCACACATGTAACAACCTGTTTTCAGCGGTGTCGGAAACAGTGATTTTGGGACCATGATTTTGATGAGTTAGTATTTAATTAATTATTTAATATTTATGAGTATTTGTTAGAGTCGTTTTAAAATTTGGTTAAGGAATTGTAATGTTTAATTGGTTAATTAAATAAAAGGGCTAAATGACAAAAGATGCAAAAGTTAGTCTCTATTATAAAAACGTGAATTAGTTAGAGCATGTAAATTAATGGACTTAATAGGTAAATAACCCATATCTTTAGTAAGTGGACAATTATGAACATGTTTTGTTAATTGCTAAGTTATAATAATAAGGGGGAATTAGTAAATTGAAAATTAACTGATGAAATTAAACAAAATAAGTGAGGAAACCCACTATCATATTCTTCTTTTCTTTTGGTTCAAACCAAAACTCCATAGCTAAATTTGGGGAAGCTTTCGACAAGTTGTTGTTGTGCATGATATGCATTTTTATCCATTCTTTAGTAATTTTTATGTTTTTGGTATTGTTGAAGTTTAATCTAGTGAATTTAGGGGCTAAATTGTGAAGTCATCAAATATTTAGAAATTTACCATGGTTGAAAATTGGATGTTTTTGGTGTTAAGTGGTTTGGTTTAAGCTTGTGGTGAGTTTGAATAATTAATTTTATATGTGTTTTTGTTAGATCATAGCAAAGAGGATTAAATTGATAAAAAAAAGCTTTGATTGATAAAAAAAAACTTTGGCATGAGATTTCATGAAAAATTTCAAGGTTAGAGACTGTAAATATACCCTAGCATATTCAGATGGAAAGAAAATTGGTTAATTTTGTTTAATCTTGGAAGTTATGGTTTTAAAGATTAAATTGTATAGTAGGTAAAAGTTTTTGGATAAATGTGTAAAATAGTAATAAGGAGTTAAATGCATGGTTTAAAGTATTTTAGGTTGTATATGAGTCATAATTGAATTAAATTGTTATATTTAGATCGAGAAATAAGTCCATCGATCGTTAAACGGGGAAAAGAGAAGGTTTTCAAGTATGCGTTGTCGTATATCGGTGGATGTAGGATCTTGGTAAGTTCATAATTCCTTAACTTGAACTATTTAAATTTCTACGTGTGAACTTTGATAATTTTATATATACATATGACAATGGTATATATTTAGTTGTTCCTTGGAGATATGATGAAATGTATATTAAATCTAATGAATGGTTGTTAAATTGGATAAATGAAGAAAAAAATAGTCTTAAGTTAATTGTATGGAACTGTTATATATGGAATTGTATTGTTGAATTGATTAGATTGAAGTTGGATAATATGGATTAAAGTAAAGAGTAAACTATGAGTTGATAGAAGTAGGATTATATGAATAAGCATCTTGTGTTATAGGACATGTAAAATATTTATAGGTTTCACCGACCAGTGCTGGGCACACATGTATAATATTTGTCAATTTCACCAATCAGTGCTGAGCAAACATATATAATATTTGTCAGTTTCACTAAACAGTTGATAACTCTTGAAAAGAGTTATATTTCGAACCTCTAAGCTTGATTAAATGCATGTACTTAAGTAGAAATATTTGCATTTTTAGGTTATTTTTAGAACATTGCATAATAACCTTGGATTGTGCCTTAAAGGTCATTTCATGTTGCTTTGGAAGAAGGGAATTGGGTTTTATATGCAACAGGTACAGGAAGGATGAAGAAAAGGAAAAAAAAAAGGAAGAAGAGAATGAATAAAGTGAAATATTTCCATGGCAAAAGGTTGGATGGATTGCCAACACAAATGCCACAGAAATTCCAGAAAAATGTTGACACAACACTTAGTCCTCATCACTCTTAGCCAACTGGACGTGTATAAGATAAAGCCACCTGATAAAGAGGGAGAAAAATGTATGCTAAGAGAGGGGGACCAACCTTATAAAAGAGAAGATTTTGGAGCACAAGGAGGACATGAGGATTTTGGAGGGGATTTAGAGAGAAATTTTCTCTCCAGAAAAGTTTGTGAAAAATTCCAGAGAAAAAGAAGAGGGTAGTAGCTGAAGAGAAGAGCAGAGACGAGAGGAAAGGGATGGGCAACAAGCCTTAGGTTTTGCATGATTCAGTAGCGTCCAATTGAAAGCTAGAGTGGCGAAAGCTTCCTACAGTTCTACCTTCATTCTGTTAATTAATTTCTGTGGTTTCTAAATTGTTAATGATGATGTTGAATGTTATTCTAATTTTGAATTTTAAATCCCAACCTATGAGCTAATTTCATTTGGGTTGGAATTACTGGATCTATCTTGATACATTTAATGATCATGGTGATATTTTGAGTAGATCTACTATTTTATTCGGTTTGGATTATTTTAAATATATGCATGCAAGCTCTAGACATAAATAAATGCATGGTATATCCTTAGACTTGATTTAATTTTGAAAAGGTTAAATAAGTTGGATCGTGATCGAATGATATGAGCGAGTACTCAAATGAGTACTTATAGCACTTTAGACATAGAGTTGTGATTTGTACAGAGGAAGGAAGAATATTATTAGGTATTGTTCTTGAGACTTGTAGACGTACAAAGACTTAGAATGATAGCTTTAATTTTAGCTCTTGAAAGAAGCAGAATGCAATAGTTATACTTTGAATAGTAATTTTGTCAAGATTTTGCCATGATATTATTATATTATTAAGATATAATCCAAGTAATTCCTACCTTCCCATTCAACAACATCAATCATCTCAACTTTGTTTCGTAGAATTGCCACAACATTTTATTCATTATTTGATTTTTATATTTCATATATTAGTACTTCACTTCAAATCATTATTCTATTTATTTTTCCAGAAGCCTAATTAGTATAGTTTATAGTAATAACTCAACCATATTTTTACCTATTCCGATCCCTGTGGAGATGATCTCACTTATCATTTTATTATTTGATTCGATGTGTATACTTGTACATTCACATTTTATATTCACACGTGACACTAGTGTTGGGCACATATATATAATAATTGTCAGTTTTATCGACCAATATTGGACACACACATATATAATATTTGTCAATTTTAATGACCAACGCATGGCACAAAACTTTATTACAGAATTATCTGTCAAGTACTAGGTGCCAATAACGGGTTATTCAAATGGGAGTAGTGTACCAATCTATTTGAGATGCTTGGTATTTAAATGATAAAACATTGCAACTAGGGAAATTGTTGATTAGCCTATAATTTTATGGAGCTTTACATTGTGTATAAATGTCCAATTTATAGAAGTATAAATTGAATTTACTCAACATACAGTTTATTTGTTTGTTTGTAGGTTACGTAATTATCATATGACTGTCGACTACGCAGCTAATGGAAATATCGATCTCAAACATTGGTGAAGTAATTTTTTTGTGTCTTGGTAGGTGATAAATCTTAAAAAGAGTTATATTTCATGTCTTTAGATCTAGCTAATTTCCTGTACTTAGGTACATTTAGTTGTATTTGAGGACATTCCATTAGTATTTTTCTTGTTTTAGCATTACATTAGGAGCTTGGATTGTACTTAAATATTAGTTTTTTTTAATTGCTTGTGGAAGAGTTGTGTGTGGTGGTGGATTGGCAGGTGCAGGATGAGGAATAAGAAGTAAAGGAATAAAGGTTCGCCAGGGAAAAGAGTTGGACAATTTGTCAACCCAAATACCGTGGCAACACCGAGAAGATGTCTAGTTAGCACTTAAAGCGTACTGGTCTTAGGCCAAGTTGAACTTGTACCAGATATATCTACATGAAAAAGAGGGAAGCAACTCATAGGTCGTTGCATTTACCCTAGGGAAAACCATTATAAAAGCCAATGAACCCTAAAGGCAGCGAGGAAAACATAGAAAGTAGCAGCTGAATAGAGACAAGAAGAGAAAGACGAAGGCAGTCCCTTTTAGCCACCACAGGACATTGCATTATTGGAGTGTGGGCTGGATAAGTGGAAGCTATCTTCCCAAAGTTCTTCTGTTCTTTCTTGATTATTCTTTGTGAATTGATTTGATGAAAATGATGTTGAATATTATTTTGGATTTTAATTTTAATTGCCACCCCATGAGCTAAATCTCATAGGGTTGAGATTACTCGATAAAACTCTTATTTTCTTCAATAAATGACGTGTAGATCTGCATTAATAGACTATTTCATTCAATTTTTCTTATTAAATTGCATGTTTGCAACCTATAGATGGATGTACATCATGTTCATTAAATTAATCTAATTCTGACAAGGTTAGGTTAATAAGATTGAAATTGAATGATATGAGCAAGTGTTTGACTGAATACTTGTAGCAGCTTCTAGACATAGAGCATCGTTCATACGAAAAGAAAAAAAACAGTGCAGGGTACCATGCTAAAAGCCTATAGACATATATCGCTTAAGGCAAGGTAACTTGAGATTTTGTTCTTAGAAGAAGCGAACCATTTTAAAACTCTTCTGAGTAGTAGATTGAGTATGGTTTTGTCGAGGCATTACTTGATGTAAGGGCAGATTCTTAGTAATCCCGACCTTCCAAATCAACAGTGTAGACTCTCTATCCTTTGCCATAGTATTTTCGTCATAGCTTTTTTAGTGGTTCACTTGTTCGTTTGCATATTAGTCACGTAATTATTCTTAAAATTGCCATTGCATTCTTACTCTTGGCTTGTCATAGCATTTCCATTATTACACACATCATTATTCCTTCAAATTGCCACTGTATTCTTATCATTATTTTTTCCATAACATTAATCATACTCGTTATAATAGCTTCACCATTTTATACCTAATCGATCCCTGTGGAGACAATCTTACTTATCACTTTATTACTTGGTTCGACGTGTATACTTGCACAATTCACATATCTTTCACATTGATAACTCTTGAAAAGAAATTATATTGTGGGCCCTTAAACTTGATTAATTTTCTGTACTTAAGTGGATATATCTTTATTTTTTTTTGATATTTTTATAACATTGCATCATGAAGCTTAGACTATGCTTTCAATGTTACTATATGTAACTTTTGTTAGTGGAAGGAAAGGAATTGTTTGTGTTTGTAACATGTGTAGGAAGGAGATAGAGAAATGAATGAGTGAAGTATTGTCATGGAAAAAGGTTGGGTAGATTGTCAGCATAAATGCCATGGCAATTCTAGGAAGATGTTAACGTAATACTTAGTCTTAGTCACTCTCAGCTAGTTGGGTGTGTACCAGATAAATCCACCTAAAAACGAGGGAGAAAAATGTGTGTTAGAGAGAGGACCTCCCTATAAAATAGGAAAGAGAGAATACACTAGAATTGAGGAGCGATTCTTCTTCTCCAAAAAATTGGTGTGAAAAATTAGAGAAAAGAAGAGAGGGTAACAGCTAAAGCAGAGAAAGTAGAGACGCAAGGAGGGGGACGAAGTATTCAATGCTAGGACTTGCACAGTATTGCAACACTAGATCTAGGAGCTAATTTGGCTAAAGCTTTCTAAAGTTCTTCTTTCATTATCTTAATTAATTTATGTGTATTTTTAACTGTTAAATGAGGTTGTTGAATGATACCTTTATTTTGGATGTTAATGTCCAACCCATGAGCTAATCTCATCGGGTTGGAATTACCTAATGAATCTTTATTTCCATTAATGATTATGCAGTACCGTGACTAGATCTACTGTTTCATTCCATTTATGTTATTTTGAATGCATACATGCAATCTCTAGACTAGATAGGTGTATGGTTTGTTGTAACGCCGGTACCCCCATGGCACAGCGGAAAAAAAATATATTCTGACGATCCAAACCATGGATCCATGTACAAGGAATGAATCGAGGTGAAAAAGGTTTTGAAACTACCGAAACTTCAATCTGAGTAGACAGTGAAGCCTCGGCAATGAGAATATTGTTTTGCTTTCGAATCCAAGCTGCAATCTTTATGATCCCGACCTCTACGTAATCCACCTAGTTGACAATGAACGGAAGAAATCTCCAAAACTATTTTCAGAGATATTTTACTTGACGGTTGCTAGACCTAGTAGCAAAGCTTCGGGTTTGTATCTATATTCACTTTTTAGGGTTTTTCTCCCTTTCTATATATAACTCCCCTTATAATTGGTATGTATATAACGAATTCTTAATTTATTAAATTTTAATTCGAACATAATAATCATAATTAAAATAAATAAATATAGTAATGCTTTAACCGAAAATTATAATTACATTAATTATAATAAAGATTTCGATAAACTATATTTATTTAGATTTATATACTGAACCAAATTCATATATTAATAGAATTATGTTCTCCTTATGTGTACAACATCCTTGTACATATAATATGTTCGATATTTGATTGGCCAATTAAATTAATTCTATAATTAATTTAATTCATGTGACAACCAAACACAATACCAACTATGTTTTATTCTGTTCATTTCAACCATAGGGTGTGACCCTGTAGGTTCTTGTAACGTTAGCAGTAATACTAGAACGATTCTAATGTTACAAACAATGAGTGGCATGTAACAATGCATCATTGCTACCCAAGTTACAAGAAGTCATGATTCAACATAACCTTTTGTGATTAACCTTTCATGCATTAATCCTTAAGTCCTTTATCTCTAGACTGGAAATGAGTCATGGAATAGTCACACTTGCATAGTCCATCCCATGTTTCTTGATACCTTGAGTAGACTATGATACACAAATAAGTATGACATCTCATATCAACTTATTTGAGCATGGCCATGCATTTTTATTCTCACTCAATCAAGTAGCCTAAGATATTACTCCCATTTTGTAGGAGGGACTTATCCTATATTGATCAACCATATCCTTCTACATAGATTGTGGTATATCCAACATCAGCCTTTATAAAACAACCAGTCACGGTGTACGTTTGACTGTATCAAAATATACAGCTCACGATGTTGGGATAATGATGATCTAAAGTCTGAGGAGCATATACATATTAATAACTATGAGTAATGTTGTGACAATTACATAATAATCCAAGAAACGTACTCATAGCAAGTCAATCCAATATGTTGTTCTCTAACACACATATTCATGCATTGATTCTGATACTCCATATCAATGACAACTCTTTATCATCAATCAACTACATGTTAGTCTTAATGCATTATTGTTGTCCTAGTCAACAATAATACTTGACTAAGGACCTTTTAAGAATAATCATATTATTCTCAGGACATTATTATAAAACAGTTTATTTATACACACAGAAAATAAACTGAAATAATAATGGCAACGCCTTAATTAATAAACATGGTAAATCAAGTATGTTATTACAACCATCTAATGATTGATCCTTGGGCATACTTTTACATGGTATGTTCACAAACTTGATTTACTAGTTGGATTGTGATTGAATGATACAAGCGAGTACTTGAAAGAATATTTGTATCACTCTAGTCATAAAGTTGCGCTCTATACAGAGTAAGGAAAAAAACATTGGGTACCTTCTTTGAAGCTTGTAGACATACAAAGCCTTAGGAGCAGTGGCTTGAAATTTGACTCTCGAAAGAAGTAGACTACTATAGCTAGAATCTGAACAGTAGACTAGTTATAACTTTTCCATGGTATTATTGTGTTTTAAGGATGTAATCTGAGTAATTCCAATCTTTCCATTCAACAGTGTTTTTCCTCTCAAATTTGTTCTCATTACATTGCCATAACATTTTAAGCAAGTTATTTGTTTTTAATATTGCATACGTGATTATCCTTTACAAATTTGTTATTCTATTTTTCTTGCCATAACCTGATTCATATTGTGACAGCCCTAAATTGACCCTAGTCGAAAAGTGGTTTCGGGACCACGAAACCGAGTCTTATAAATAATTAAAGGTTATATTCTGTGTTTATGATGTGCGTAAATGCTTGTGTGATAGTTCCATACTTTAATTTGGTCAGTGTATGTGAAATTTATTAGTAGGGACTTATGTGAAACAATTTAGAAATATGCTAGGCAAGTGTTCAAGTGGCCTATTAATATATGTGGGAAAGTGCTTGTCCTTGCATGTCAAATTAGCCAAATTAAAGCATAGTGGCGGCCATGCTATGGTGGAAACATGTCACAAACATGTTATGTTAGTGATATATGTTAGGAAAAATAAAGCATGGTAATTAAATAATGAAAGGAGAAGTGATGAAAAAATGGTCTCATCCATGCCCCCCTTTGCCGTGAATGAATGGAAGAAAAAAAAAGAAAAAAAGGC
This sequence comes from Gossypium arboreum, assembly GCF_025698485.1. NCBI lineage: Eukaryota > Viridiplantae > Streptophyta > Magnoliopsida > Malvales > Malvaceae > Gossypium > Gossypium arboreum. The sequence goes on along the minus strand of NC_069080.1, from coordinate 113,954,090 downwards.
TTCATTCTTTGGTTGTTCTTGGCCGAATAGAAGAAAGAGAAGAAGGGGGAAGAGCTTGAGAAAATCGGCTATGGTGGTTTGCTAGACTAAGGTATGTTTGATGTTGTCCATGAGATTCATGCATGTTTTTAGTTGTTAGTTTGAGTTCTAACTAGCCCATGGTTCAAATCTTTACTATGTCATGGAGATGATATTCGGCTAAGGTGGGTTTGTGTTGATGTCATTTGCATGCTAAAAGTGAAGCTTTGTAATGATGCATGTGATGGTGGATTGATGACTCTTGAATCTTCTTTTCAGCATTTTTGAGTGAGACATTAAGTTCTTTGTTTAACCATGACCAAAATTGAAATGGTATGGTGTTGTGATGCATTCGGCCTTGGTAGGAAGTAGAAGGGAAATATGGTTGTTGTTAGATGAAGTAGAGTCTAACAAATGAGCACATATGTGCATTAGTTGCTAGATGGAGAAGAATCGGCTAGCAAGTTGAGTGCCAAGGCCGAATATAATTTTGTATATTAATGAGTAATGCATGTGTTGAATTGATGGAGAGGATGCTTTAATAGTGTATATATGTGTATTAGCCAAGTTTTGAACTTGAAACAAAATGGTGTTTAGTCAATACAAGTGACCATACTTGTAGAATGTATTAAGTGTTGCAATCGGCCTTAGCATAGATGTGTATGTTCGGCCACATGAATGAGTACATAAGTTGATGTGTATGTTCGGCCATAGGTAAGCATATTGATGGCTTTATCTTGACTTAGAAAATTCGGCTAAGGGGAATATTAGCTAATATGTTGAATTCGATTCGTGATTTCGTACATATGGGACTTTAATGTCTAATGTATATATGGGCTAAGTACCTTGAGCTTCTCTTTGATGTTCGAATGAATTGTATTAAATTGCTTAAGGTGATTAAAATGCGTATGACCATTGTGTATTTGAGCTAGAAGGTGGCTATATGACCTATTAAATTTCTTGTCATATTCGACCATAAGCTAGCATAATGAGACTTTAATAAGTTAAACTTGTGTGAACTAGCTCAAGAGCCTAGAGGAACAAAGTTGGATAAAGGGAAGGAAAAGTGATTGAATAGCCGTTGAGCTGCTCGAAAACATCCGAGGTAAGTTTTCGAGTAATGGAACTTAGATTATGATTTGATTAGATCATGTTTTAAGCAAATCAAGATCATGCTCCTTGTATGTGGCTATTGAGCCGAAATTGCAAGTGTGATAAGTGTCTTGTGTTTGAGCTTTGGTAATGAAAATGAAATACGGATGTGTCATGATTTATTGATAAATGTGCATGGTTATTCGAATGATGTCCGGGCTAAGTCCCGAAGGCTTTGTGCTAAGTGACTATATCCGGACTAAGATCCGAAGGCATTTGTGCGAGTTACTAATTCCGGGCTAAGCCCGAAGGCATTGGTGCGAGTTATTAAATCCGGGTTAAGTCCCGAAGGCATTTGTGCGAGTTACTATAACCAGGCTATGTCCCGAAGGCATTTGAACGAGTAGCTATATTCGGTTAAATTCCGAAGGTACGTGATTCGGGAATGAGCGATCTTGCTGTAAAAATTTCAGTTAATACGCTTGTGAAATCCCAACAATGAGGTATGTTTCGTATGTGCATTGGAATAGTTGATTCCCTTCGAATAATATTCGCTCAGTCGAGTAATGAGCTTCCGGTATTTGGCTAAGATGATCCCTTATGTATGAATATAGGGGTTGGAATGTGAAGTAGGAATGATTTGAGAATATGTATATATGGAATTATCCGTTTAGTTATATGAATGCTATACTTCAGATGTGCTTAAATTCTTTGCTCAAAACTTACTAAGCATTTAATGCTTACTCCGTTTATTTAATTCTCTGTTTTATAGATTTTGGTTCTTCAGCTATCGGATTTGGAAATTTTGAAGTCGAAGTCGCCCACACTATCAAAGCCCCTTTTGGTATACTTTTGGTTGAACTTTGAAATGGCATGTATAGGACTACCCTTTTGCTGTTGGTCATGTACCCTTTGGTTTTGTGTAAATTTGGATAGCCATGCGAAAATGGCTTAAATATACTTTGATCATAGCATTATAATCGTTTTGTATATTGTCCGTCGAGAGGTATGGAAATGTTGGTAACGGTTAGCCATGGGAAGGGTTATTCATGATCACTTTTGGTATATGTATGACAAACTCTAGTTGATCCATGGAGGATCATGAAATAGGTAAAGTTTACCTTAAAAATAGATGCTGGCAGCAGCAGTGATGTGGATGTGAAAAATCACTAAAAATAGAAGGAATGGAATTAAATAGTGAATAAATTATGTAATCGAACCTTGATGAATCTATTTTCATAAGAAAGTAACGAAATGTTCATATGAACAGTATATTGTGAGATGTTAAAGTTTTCGTGAGACAGGGCCAGAACGGTTTCTGGATCCCATGATCTGACTTTGGAAATTCTCTATAAATTAACCAGAGATAATTAGAAGTCATACCATATATGTATAGATTCCTTTTTTAGTCTAGTTTCACTAGAAACAAACGGCATAAGTATTGAAGCCCTGTAAAAGGAGTTATCGAAGTCGCATTGCAGGAAGGTCAGAGTAGTCAAACCCTGTAACAGGGGAGACTTTAACTAATAAACTGTACTAATTGGCTTGACCAAAAATTCTAGTAAAAAATTTTTGGATCGATATATGAGTCTAGTTTCAGGGAAAAATTACGAAACTGATTTTTGAGTTGTGGAACTCAAGTTATGATTTTTAAGGTGACAATGACGCAGTTAGCCAGTTGTCTGGAAAATTTTCAAATGGACTGTAAAATAGTGGATTAAGCCCGTTAACCCCTCGTGTCCGACTCCGGCAACGGTCTCGGGTACGGGGTGTTACACATATAGTTCATAGTGGTAACTCAATCAAATTAATCCTAACTTATCCTTGTGGAGATGATTTTTGTTCTACTTTATTACTTGATTCGATGTGTGCACTTGCACATTCGCATAACATTTCACACACGACATCATGTACCTAGGATGTTAATATTTCTAGAAATGGTCATTTTGTGAATATTATGTATATAGGATGCTTATTATGTGAAATTTTTGTTATGTTTTGTATTAGTTTGCAATACTGTGTATATGTTGTTGATATATGTTTTATGAGTTTGGTTCTTTTGGGAAGTGTATGTTATAAGTCATGTTGATTGGGTTGATATATCATATGATGTGGTAGATAATGTTGATGGTCTTGATGTTTGAATGAATGAAATGTATGGTTTGGTTAAGGTTGAATGCAAATTTAATGATGATTTAATTGTGGTGTTAATGAGAGGACATTGGTTAGGCACACAGGTTGTATGTATTTGACATGTTTTGACTTGTTTGAAGGTTTTTTCCGTGGTATTTAAAGGTTGGCTTTAGGCTTCACTTTGTACCGAAGATAGGGGTGAAATTTTCCTTGTTTTAGAAGTAAATTTTGGTGCATATAGCCTTTCACACGATCGTGTGTCACACACGGCCTATCCACATGATTGTGTGTCTTGTTGTTTCTAGGTGTAGGTTTCACACGGTCTGGCACATGGCTATGTGTTCTAAAACAGTTTGCCACATGGCCTACGACACAGCTGTGTGTGAATATTTCAAAAGTTACACGATCTATCACACGGTTAACCACATGGCCATGTCCCCGTGACACACGGCCTGGGTTATGTTACATGGCCATGTGACCCCTATCTTCAAAAGTTTTCATTTTTCCAAAATTTTCTGTTTTGTTTCAAAATGATCCCGGAATGTTCCCTAACTACTTTTAAGATGAGATGGTCACAATAGCCGCAAGAGGTTGAGACTCGAAAGGGGGTCCTCTAGTGCTGGGGAGAGCAGTGGCAATAGGTTGTCCCACCATAGACCTGGCAAGCAACCTATCTTTCCAGAGGGTGAATGACGTACCGTTAAATATAGTAGTTATTTCAGTCTATTTCCGTATTTAAGGAGCTTGTTTTCTAGGAAATTTAACATTTAATCTTATGTGTTTGATATTAGTAGTTAAGATTAAAATTGAATAAAAATAAGTGTTTTTAACACATTTTTTAGAGTTGATGACCTATTAGGCCAACACGAACCTTAGACAGGACTAATTTGTGTATTTAGGTGTGCATGAGGCTTAATTGTAGGCCTAATTGATGTAGGAACTTGGGACGAGTGATGCAAAAGCTTCTCGAGTAGTCCAAGCAAGACAAAAGCATCTTAAGCCATAAAAACAAAATTATGGCACGACATAGGAAGTCTATGGCATGACACGTACCCTATGTTGAGCCATAGCCTAAACGTTGGTCACAAGGAAGGCTGATGCCAGCAACCGTATTTTGGCATATTCTCGTAGATTTTATTTCTTACTTTCACCCAATGTATTAGGGGCATATTGGCCATAAAGTGCACATCTTTTAGCCTATAAATACAAGGCTTCTGTACGCAAATTAGGGCATCAGTCAATTCATCAAACACAATTTTTAGCTTTCTTTTCTCTTATGTCTGCTTAGTTGAAACTTTTCTAGTCCGATGTTAAGACAATTACAAGCTAAGATTGCTCTGGATCCATGTTTCGATATAATATCAATGAGCATTCTCTCCACTCTTCTATTTTATTCTTTTATTTATATTTCGTTAGCCTGATCAACTAATGTTTGTATGAAAAATAGAATAAATCTTGTGATATATTTATATATTGCATGTTCCAATTATTGAACTGATTAATTAATAAAAGAATAAGGGTTCATAATAGGATTAGTTGGTATAGATTGCGCCTTCCTAAACCTTAGGCTTGACAACCCTAGGAATTACTCATAGGTTAAATGAGATTAGGAGATATGTTTGACTGAGTAAATCGTAGTTTATCCTGGTAGAGAAAGTGAGGTTGGGAGATAAGAGAGTATCCGCCAACTAATTAATTAGTAGAAGCCAGTAGGTAATACTAGTTGATTAATAACTAATTCATATTAAAACCTAAATTCTGGAATTAGTTAATCTTCTGCTTATTAATTAGGGATTTAATCGATCATAGGCTAGAGTCTCGCATTGTTGACACTAGGAATAGGAAATTCTGTTAGATTAGTTTAGGTTTAATAATTTAATTAGTTTAAAAAATCTATAATTTGGACTAACACTACTAATTCGTGACTCGATTAGATTAGTAATTATTTTTTCTATACTTAATTTAATAATAGTTTCTCCAATATGCAATCCCTTGGGTACGATCCTTGGAATACTTACCAATGTTTCATTGTAAACTTCGTTATATTACAATTTGACCAGTACAGTTGTAGACACAGCTGATTTAATTTAATATATTTTTGGTGTGATATTTTAACTATAAATGATAACACGTTTATAGGAAGTTAGTGAATCCCCTACTCCTCTAGAGCCCATGACAACATTCCCAACATCTAACTCTAGAATACGCCATCTGTTCCTTTCTCTAGTCTTTATCGAACCTCCTGTTAAGCCCGTTAATGTTATGGACCTTTCCGCTACCACTTTAGCCCCACTTCCTGTGGATTTCGGCACTCACTGCCAAGTTCCCCATACTTGCCTCATAGGCACCCTCTATCATACTCCCCCTTCAGGTGGAGCCCAAATCTTCATCTCCTGGTAGAAGCATATTGGCACGAGCCAATATCCCTTCTATCCTTTTGTTGTCCAACAAAGACAGCATAGAGAACTTTCCCAAGAATTGAAGGAGTTTGTTTATCCTTCCTCCATTCTTTTGACATTCATAAGCCCACTCTCATCAAGATTTCAGGGTTTTTCTCCATGCTGTCAACGGAGTGTGGCCTCGCGAGATTGGCCCTCAAAAGGGCTTGTGCTAAAACTGATGCTAGGTACGCAGAGTCAAAAGGGCCCTTTTCTTTGATTAATGATCACCTCCGGATTTACTAACGTCCAAAGTTTGAATACTACAATAGAGAGTTATGAGGCGGTATTCGCAAGAATATGGGCCAAGTTGTAAATATATTTTACAACGAAGTAGGTGAGTACTCTGATGATCATACCCAAGGGAGGCGAGTATTAAATCAATCTTAACCTAAACAATTAAAATCTAATCAATACTTTAGGTCAGTTATAGTACGAGGTTAAAATAAGAAATATGTTTACGGTCTATAAAATAATAAATTAAAATTACATAAAAATAAATTAAAATTGCAAAAGATAAATATAAATAGACTGAATGAAATTTGAGAATGGGTGATCAGCTCGCTTCAGCAATCCCAATTAACTATCGTCTCAGGTTCTCATCAACCAACTAGTCGCTACCCTAGCAGGATCTTCCAATCTACCACCAACATAATGAGTCAGCAAGAACTACTTATCTTCCAACCTCACAGTCCAAAGTGGCTTAGGGTAAAGGTGCTCACAAATAGGCAATACCAATTTTGGGTTAATTCCCACCTTAATGACTTCTTAGGGTTGTCAAGCCAAGCCTAGGGTTTGTTTCACGTTCTTCCTTTTTCCAAATAATTGATCCGTTGAGTAACCCTACAAAAAAAATTAAGAGATCATGCCTCTACTCGCTAATCCCCCATAGAAGGATTAGTTCCTCATGGCTTTAATAAACAACATGGAAGGAATGGAAGAATTGATCATGGGGAATAAAACGAAATAGAAAGTTTAAGAAAGCCAGATTGATAATGAATAATGCAAATCCATAGAAGTTGATTTTGTTTTACAATCAGATCTCTTGAAAAAAAAATAAACTAAACTATCAGATCTTTTGAAGAAACAAATAAACTAAATTATGAAAACCTAAGAGAAATAAGAAAACATATTAAAAAACCTAATAAAAGAATTAGGGCTAATGGAATGGTGTCCATAATGTGTGTTAACCAAGCCTCTTTATAGCCTTTAGGTAACCGTTGTCCTTAACCCTAGTTTAGCTGACGTTTCCCAACTTTAAGTTTGATTGTGTAGATCAAAACACCCCTACTTTGTGTTTTATTCTCGTCACAGAGTCGATGTCACGACACTTTCTCACTTTCTCTATTCTGGTCTTTATTTTGTGACATTGGATCTCCCATGTCGAGACATAGCATCCAATATTGGCCTAAAATTCCTTCTAATAGTCTCCTACACACTCATGACTAAACTAAAGCTTTGATACCATTAAAATCTGGGTACTGAATTGTTACAACCACTCGATTATCTCTACAAATTCCTAAACTATGTTCATAACATAATAAGAAAATATATTATTCAAAATTTTAACTTCTACTAATGACATTCATACGAAATTTATATTGAATTAATTATGTCAGATATTTATAAATTATTAAAGAAGAATTAGTACAGGGATATCTAGCTTGATCCCCAAGATGTTGCCTCTAAGGGTGCCTCTTTATATGCATGTTACAACTTCTACAACTTTCGCACAATGTTGGCGATGTCTAGCTTGGTTCCTTCCTCTACAACTTCATTAATCTTGATCCTACATACAACCGCAAGTTTAGATAAAATTAGTTAGATTTTGTACAACCAATAACATAAGTATTACATGTCTAAGAATGAAATGTATATAATCATAAAATTTATAACTCCCCGTGCATCTTTAAGAATTTACGTCGGCTTGTTGGCGTATCCCAAGCCATGAAATCACTAAGTCATTTGTTGGGAAAACTTAGTTCGTGGTCTAGAATTGGATGTGCTCTTCCAATTACAACTTCTTTTAAGATTTCATCTTGTACAATTTCCTCACAGATTTTCATATCCCTCTTCATGGATTGTCTCTTTAAAGATAGTCACATACTCTATTTATTCAAATTGTTGACTTCTACCAGTGGACTTGCGATTGTCACCACCTCAATGGTGGGTCTTTGCCCTAATTCATTTTTCCTACACTAATCTTGACATACCCCAATAATTCTCTTCTTCAGACTTATCCCTCGCATATACACTTCCTTAAGGAAGACCCAATTCTAACATCTTCAATTGAAACGCCATATATGCCATTTGGCTAAACATTCACTTTTTGTATGATCTTGCTCTCCATAGGTTTTCCCACAGGATCTTTCCCTTTCGGTACATTTGCTATAACACTCCAATGGCAGGCATCTGCCTGAGGATTTCTCTATGTCAAATTAGGTTCAATAAAGATCCACAACTTTAGTAAAATCTCGACAAACTCCTTACCAATGATAGCCTTTGGCGGAACTCACCCAATTGTTACTACCCCTTAGTCACTAACCCTTTGGATTTGTACCCATTTATTCATCTTATGGTCCTACCTAATACTGGTTTATTCGTCAACCTCTGGTGGGCTCACCCCATTGGATACTTAAGTACCTCTAATACAATAAATCCTACATTGCATTTGATGTGTTAAAACAACTTATACCAATTTCTCAGAATGTTCTAGTTTGGTGAAATTCCTTATTAACCTATCCTCCTTTACAGACTTTCCTACCTATTTCCTTATCTATGTAAATTAGCAAATTCTCTTACTTTCCCATTTATCCATGTTCTCAAATGCATTCTGTCCACCCTGTAATGCTACCCATCATGCGATTTATCCAATGATGTCCCCTTTTGTACCCTGTCAGCTTTCTAGTTCATCGTCTTGTTGGACTTGATAGCCTATAAACAAGTTATTGTTTACAGTAAAATATAACACTAAAAATATATTAAAATTTAGAACAGAAGTGTCCACAAGGGCATGAGTCAAATTGTAATATAGTTAGTATAATGAAACACTTGGAAGTATTTCAAGGATCGTACCCAAGGGAGGATGGAATAAATCTATGAAAACCTTTTTATAATAATAAGTCTAAATAGTATTAATTAAATCTTATATTATAATAAATGATAAAATAGATTACGGAGAGAAATTAAATAACTAAAATAAATAAACAACAAAAAATAAATGATTTAAATCAATAAACCAATCAGGAAGATTAACTTATTTCCAAGTTTGTAGTTAACTTCAAATTAAGGTTTTAGGGTGGATTGGCTATCGATTAACCAATTATTACCTTTCGGCCTATAGCTAATTAATTAATTGGTTGATACTTGCTTATCTCCTGACCTCACTTTCTCAACCAAGAAAAATTACGATTACTTAGTTCAACTTATGTCCCGACCTCATATGTTACCATAGCCAAGCTACAATCTTTCACATTATGAACCCATGTTTAATGTCTTAGGGGACTCCATATGTTGCCATAGTTGAGATACAATCTTACGCATTATGAACACATGTTTCATGTCCTGGTGGACTCCAAATTCTGAGGAATTGTTTAACCTCTTCTAGATGCCTCCTTGTACGATCTAATAATCGTCGTCATTGTGTCGCTCCAAAAATTTGATAGACCATCATCACAGTGTCACTCTAATAAGCCACTCAATAATTGTCGTCGCGGTGTTGCTCCAAAAAGTCGATAGAGCGTCTTCAAGGTATCACTCTAGCAAGCCAGTCGATGTCATTTCTATGGTGCCACCCAAACTCCCTTGTGTACCCATTACAGTTTGCTCAATCCTCCATTTCACCTATTATTCCTAGCTCCATCTACCCTATCATGGTATATCCCTCTCTACCCCGCATATAATATATACATGCTTTACACTTAAAGCAAAGTACTTATCACAAAACACATAGTAATGATTTTCATTTGACATTCAACATTATACTTGTACAAGGGTATGTATCCACAACATACTCATTTACCATAATCACTCATTACAGTAGAGTCAGACAACTCAGAACATTCACATTATAATTTTTATCAATCACCCAAAGGTAGAGAACAAAAAATCACTTAAATCATTCTTCCTTGTCAGCTTAGTTTGGCTTTGGCCCAACGCCAGAGCCTCCTCCTTCCTGGCATCTAAACATGTCAACCATTTATCTCGATTAATTCAAAGACATTTAAACCTTTAAACCCAGAACCCAATTTATAGAAACCTATTAAAAGTCTTTTCCCTTCTTCTTTCCCTAATTCTCGAGCACAAAAGGTTAAAAAGCTTACTAGTTTTTCAATTTCTCTACTTCTAAACTTCAGCTCAATGTAGGGCTCCCCTAAGTTCTCCTCTTCTTCAGAACAACTGAAGAAGACAGTGTTAGGAAGAAGAAGGTTATAAACTGATTGAGGAGAATTTATTTCTCCCTCACACACTTATATATATATATATTAATCTTGCACTGTAACCTAACCCGTCTCCGTAGCCGATTAAGGTTACAAAGTATTACAGTACAATTAGAAACATTTAACATTAAACAGGAACAATTATTCCAATATAATTACAATGATCAAAAACGCATTTTATTTATAAGAAAAATACACTTACGGGCCCTAAACTGAGTCTATGGGGCCTTAAAAGTAGTTAAGGAATGTTGGGGATCATTTTGAAAAATAATTTAAAAAAATTAAAAAAATTTGAAAACAGGGGTCACACGACCATGTAACATAGCTCAGGTTTATTTCTCAATATCTAGTGAGCTCACCCAGTTGGATATTTAAATACCTCTAATACAATATATCTTACATTACGTCTAATGTGTTAAAACAACTTATACCAATTTCTCACAATGTTGTAGTTTGGAGGATTCCTTTATTAGCATGCCCGCCTTTATAGATGTTCCTACCTATTTCCTTATCTCTGTAAATTAGAAAATTCTCTTACTAGCCCATTTATACACGTCCTCAAACCCATCCTATCTATCCTATTATGCTACCCATTGCACGAGCTATCAAGCGATGTCCCCTTTTGTGCCCTGCCAGCTTACTAATTCACCATCTTGGTGGACTTGACTGCCTATAAACGAGTTATCATTTTATAGTAAAATCTGACACTAAAAATATATAAGAATTTAGAATAGCTGTGTCCGCAAGGGCACAAGTCAAATTGTAATATAGTTAGTATAAAGAAACACTAGGAAATATTTCGAGGATCGTACTCAAGGGAGGATGGAATAAATCTGCAAAAACCTTTTTACAATAATAAGTCTAAACAGTATTAATTAAATCGTATATTATGATAAACCATAAAATAGATTACAAAGAGAATTTAAATAACTAAAATAAATAAAAAACAAAAAATAAACAAACAACTTAAATCAATAAACCAATTAGGAAGATTAACTTGTTTCAGGGTTTGTAATTAACTTCAAATTAGGGTTTAAGGGTGGATTAGCTACCGATTAACCAATTATTACCTCCCAGCCTCTAACTAATTAATTGATTGGTTGATACTCGCTTATCTCCTAACCTAACTTTCTCAACCAAGATATATTACGATTTACTTGGTTCAACTTATCTCCCGACCTCATATGTTGCTGTAGCCAAGCTACGATCTTTCACATTATGAACCCATGTTTAATGTCCTGGCGAACTCCATATGTTTCCATAGCCGATATATTATCTTACGCATTATGAACCCATGTTTCATGTCCGGCTGGACTTCCAATTTCGAGGAATTATTCAACCTCTTCCAAAATTGCGACTCGTAGGACCTAATAATCATCACTGCGGCGTCGCTCCAAATATTTGATAGACCGTCATCACAGTGTCACTCTAACGAGCCAATCAATAACCATCATCGCGATGTTGCTCCATAATGTCAATAGACCATTGCCAAAGTGTTGCTTTAGCAAGCCAGTCGATATCACTTTTGTGGTGCCACACAAACTCCCTTGTATACCCATTGCAATCCGCCTAATCATCCATTTCGCCTATTATTCCTAGCTCCATCTACCCCGTCATGGTATATCCCTCCATACCCCGCATATAATATATGCATGCATTACACACAAAGCAAAGTTCTTATCATAAAACACACAGTATGCCATATGATTTTCATTTGACATTCAACAATTATACTTGTACAAGGGTATGCATCTACAACATTCTCATTTACCATGATCACTTATCACAACACAGTCAGACAACTCAAAACATTTACAACACATTTTTTATCAATCATTCAAAGGTAGAGAACAGAAACTCACCTTAAATAATTATTCCTTATTAGCTTAGTTTGGCTTTGGCCCAATGCCAGAGCCTCTTTTGTCCTGCCATCTAAATATGTCAACCGTTTATCTCGATTAATTTGAAGACATTTAAACCTTAAAACTTAGAACCCAATTTACAGAAACCTATTAAGAGTCATTGCCCTCCTTTTTTCCCTAATTGTTGACCACAAAAAATTATGAAGCTTACCAACTTCTTAATTTCTCTACTTCTAGACTTTAGCTCCATGCAGGGCTTCCCTAAGTTCTCTTCTTTTTTGAAACAACTAAAGAAGATAGTGCAAGAAAGAAGAAGGTTATAAACCGATTGAAGAGAATTCACTTCTCCCCCACACACTTATACATACATACATCCTAATCTTGCATTGTAACACCCCTAACCCGTCTCTGTCGTCAGATTAAGGTTATAAAGTATTATAGTACAATTAGAAACATTTAACATTAAATAGGAACAATTATTCAAATATAATTACAATGATAAAAAATGCAATTTATTTATAATAAAAATGCACTTACGGGCCTTAAATCCACCGAATCCAAGGTTTGTTGTGCACTATCAAATAAAGCCTCTACATCCATGACACCGGGCTGGGATAGGGGTAATGGGGGCAAGAAATGAGTAGGACTTACATTATGACCAACGAGGTTAGCAACGTTTTCAACTAAGTCTCTATTCGATGACTCACCCATGAATCCTGAAGTTGAGGAAAGCCAATGGCGATGAGGAATATTACAAATGTTGCAGAAGAAATTAGTGGGCTCCCTCCATTTCCCAATGAAAGCCTAGGTTAACTCGTTATCAGCCCCAAACAACCATGCCACTTTAGCAGATTGAACCATCTTGAGGCTCACACCTAAATAAAGGTTTGATGTCTACCAACCATTTGAGCTCGTCCCTTCAAATCAAAAGTGAAAGATATTTCTAAAGTGGGGAGCCTTTTTAACTTTGAAGATATTTCTCAGTGTCCTAGGGCTAGGATTGGCAATAAGTAGAGCGTATTGGAATGGACTACTTCGTGGGAATATCAAAGCCGTTGGTGAGTTTGCTTTTAACCAGAATAAATTTATTTTGATCCAAACAAATATTTGGAGTCCAATCTTTGAGTATGGGATCGCAATCTTCATGAACGTTGACATAGACCATCCCAGCTGTAGGCCCTTGAGTTAGAACCTTCAATCGATAGAAGCACTAAAAGATGCCAAGCATGGGTGTCTCATTTTGGCTACTGCTATGTAGGAAGTACGCCATCAGGGTCTACCGGGATAGGTCAGTCAGTTGCCCTGGCACAATCCCATATTCTTCAAGAACAATACAAAAGAAAGGATGTAATGGACAATAGAAGCTAGCTAACAGCCTATAAATGAGTTATAGTTTATGGTGAAACAGAACACCAAAAATATATAAGAATTTAGACTAGCGACGTTCACAAGTGTACCAATCAAATTGAAATATAATTAATACAATGAAACACTTGGAAGTATTCTAAGGATCATACCCAAGGGAGGATAGAATAAATTTATGCAAACCTTTTTATCATAATAAGTCTTAATAATACTAATTAATTAATATATTACAATAAAGTACAAAATATATTAATGAGATAAAAATAAATAATGAAAATAAATAAGAAAAATAAAGAAATGACTTAAATCAATAAACCAATCATGAAGATTAACTTGCTTCAGGGTTTGTAATTAACTTCGAATTAGGGTTTTAAGGTGGATTAGCTATCGATTAACCAATTATTACATCTCAGCCTCTAATTAACTAATCAATTGGTTGATACTCACTTATCTTTCGACTTCACTTTCTCAACTAGGATATATTATGATTTACTCAGTTTGACTTATCTCCCGACCTCATCTAGCCTATGATAACTTTCTAGGGTTATTAATCCTGGTGGTTTAAGAACACATAATCTACACTAAGTGACCTTATCGGGAAAACATTAAATCCTCTGTTAATCACATCCAGATCCATTCGTTAATCTCCCCTAAGGGATTTAGCCACTCATGTTATTCATAATTTCAATTCCAATTAAAGAAATCATATGAAGAACACAATTGAATCGGAAGAGAAACGATATTTGAATAATTGTGAATTGGTATCGAATGGAGAATGGAGTAGAAAATTGATTGATTGGAATAATGAAATAGATCGAAGGCAAAGAAAAGATAAACTAAAATACTGCAATAAAATAAATAAACTCTTGTATCGAAACTGATTCCTAGAGGAAAAAAAATAGCTATGAAAAGCCGAAAGAAAATTAATATAATCCTACTCATAAACTAATAAGGTTTTTGAGTGTGTCTAGGATGACTTCATTACGTAAAACCCCTAATGTCTTATTTATAAAAGTGTTAGAAGACCAAATTAGGTCTTCGACATGTCCTAAGTCTTCGTATAAAGTTGGTCGTGTGGACCAAAATAACTTCAACATACTTGGGCAGGAAGTCGAATTGTGTCGCATCATACAAGGGTTATCGCGCGTCACGACATGTGATTTCTACCTTGTGACATTCATTTCATGATTTGAAATATCAAGAAGCTTGTGCATGAGTCATCCTTTGCTTCCACATCAATTGGGCTTATGATCCTTCATCCTATACACTCAATTGAACATATTATAACTACCTAAGGCCCGTGTCGGCCTAAATGGTCGAAACACTTATAAAATGTGTTAAAAAAACACTTATTTTAACAATATTTAAACCTAAGTGCTAAATATAGAAAATATAATATTAAATACTAATTTGCATAGAAAACAAGCTCCTTAAGTGCGAAAATAATCTGAATTGACTACTACATTTGATGACAGGTCACTAGCTCTAACAAGTACTGTAACACCCCTCGCCTATATCTGACGTCGGGACATGGTTCGAGGTGTTACCTAACTTAACTCAATCAATTATAAAAAATCGAGCTGTAAAATTTTGATGATTTGGTTAAAACTTTTACTTTCATAAGCAATTCGTTCCTTAAATGGGCTTACGAGGCCCAAAACGTACATTCGAGACGATTTAGACTTAACTAAGAATTTAAGAAAAACTTGGTGAAATTCAAGCTTTAGGGTTCCACACACCCGTGTCACTTGGGACACACCCATGTCCTTAGCCCATGTGTGACACTGACTTTAGGGCACGACCATGACACAAGCCCATGTGGCGTACCCATGAGCAATACTGACTTATAGACACGGTTATGGCACACACCTGTGTGGCCTAACCGTGGACAATACTGATTTAAAAATTTAAGTGCAAGGGGACACACGGCCATTGCACACACCCATGGGGGTGAGCCGTGTGTCACACACGGTCTAAACACATGCCCGTGTGGACAAACTAGGCTATCTTCCAAGCCATTTTGTTACCCAATTTGCACAACCTACACAAGATCATTTCAATATGCTAATTCCATCGCAGAAGACATCAATTCATCGACAGACGGAACATCATATACATTTTCCAAAATGAATAATAGCCATTATCTAGGCTCAATACAAAATGAAGGGCTTTTATCTTAAGCCAATATACATAAACAATTCTCAACAATACAACTCCCTAGTCTAACCCTATACATGCCATAATAAAAAATATAAATCCAACTATATCGAGTATTACGGTTGATAGTGTGATCGATATCTCTGAATTCAAGGGATCCTCGAGCAAATGGTAGTACTGAAAGAAAAGGGAAAGGAAAGAGAGTAGGCATAAAGCTTAGTAAGTTGCATATAAATATATATACAACAACAACTTCACCATTTATCAATTATGCTCATAGCTCAATGGTAAGTATAAACTGGACTTACTCATTACCATCAACTCAAATCATATTTTCTAATCGAGCTCATTACTCATGCATACCAAATAGGTACCTGTAACACTTACCACATGATGACATGTCTTACACTGGCACTCACCTCTACGCCGATGCCATGTCCCAGACGTGGTCTTACACGGGCTATATGATGTGGCTGATGCATGTCCCAGACATGTCTTACACTAGCCCTTGTCTCAATCCTGATGCCATGTCCCAGACATGGTCTTATACTGGCTCACACATAACCCAATGTCATGGCATGAATATCTGGTTTGTTTCTTGGGGTTCTTACTAGATCTTTCGACTTTCTCAATCATAAATACATATACTTAGTTCCAATTCTAGAAATTTATGCTCTATCAAATCAATAACAATCGAATACATGTACTAATAATATAGTTGTATTATTTACATACAACTTACCTCGGTTTACAAAAAGTAGTTGACTAGTCGGCTTAATCGGATTGCTTGGCTTTACCCTGATCTAGGTTTGAACTTGGTAAATCTTGATATATAATAGCAATATACACCCATTTAGTCACTAATTACAACTAGGTAATCATACATTTACATCTTTGGTAAAATGACCATTTTGCCCCTAGACTTTGACAAAATGACCATTTTACTCCTATGCTCGAAAGTCAATTTTTATCGAATTTCTTTGTATATTGGGCCTAACCAAACTATTTTTACTCTTATAGAAACTTCAAATTCTCACTATTTCACATATTTATCAACCAATTTACAACTTATGCAACATAGTCTCTTTTAGGTGTTTTCCATGAAAACTCCTTCACCAAAGTTGTTCATGACACAACTAGGACTCATTTTCTTCCATAAAAACTCAGCAAATGTCACAAATCCTTTCATGGAAACACCATAACCTCTCAATCATTTTGCAAAATGGACCCCTCATTTGAAAGCCCATGAAACAAGCATACTAAAAATGTAAAAATCACCAAGAAAATCATCAAGATCACTTACATTATGAGAGGAATAAGTTGCTGCAAATTTTTAGCTTACAAAAATCCATTTTTGCTGATAATTTCGGTGAAGAAAGAAGATGTAGAAGAAGGAAATGATAGCTAGGCTTTTAGGCATTATTTATCACCAAATTATGACATTATCTACCTAATACTTTGACTATTTGTTCAAAATCCATCACATGGCCGGCCAACACTATTAAAAAGGGTGTAATTTCCCTTTAAAAGCCCTCAATTTTGATTTTCTAGCTATTTAACACATTTGGGTACTAAAATGTAACTTTTGCCCTTTTTGTGATTTAGTCCTTTTTTGTAATCGGGCTTGAAAATATTAAAATTAACTCACCAAATTTTTCATGCACTAATATAATCATACTATAACCTCATAAAAATAATAAAAATAATTTTTCTATGTTCAAATTTGTGGTCCCGAGACCACTATTCTGAATAGGCCCTAAATCGGGCTATTACAAGTACAGCGGAAGAATGAGGCCCTCGCTAGAATCACTTAGAAGCCTCTCTCCAAGGATGATTTCAAAGTGGAATTTGAAGTTTGGAAACAAGATACCATTAGTTGCCTAATGACTTACCATTTTTTCTTGAGTGGTTAACCATCTAAACAATGAGATTCCCTCTAAAGTACTAGTTCCTAAGGATTGGGAATCACTATCATCTTCAATTGTAGAGCTTCTTCAATTACCCCTCTGACTCCAAGCATCAAAACCTCTGGCCCTTCCTCTTGACGCTGGTGTGACCCTAGACATAATGGTATAGTGTAAGAATAAAGAAAAGAAAAGTGAAGGATTACCCAAAAACTAGGAGGTGCTTACAGATAATGAGTAACTCCAGTGAAGGAAACAAAAAAAGAAGAAAGGAGTTGAAGGAAGAAGATTTAACGTTCAAAAAGGAACTCAATCGACAAAGAATTGGGGGGAATTAATTTCAGATGAAATGTAACAGCCCGTTTTAGGGTCAAATCGAACAGTGGTTTCAGGACCACAAATCAAAAGTAGAAATATTTATTTTATTATTTCTTTAAGGTCTACAGTATGATTGAATGATTGTGTGAAAATTTCGTTAAGAAATTTTATTGATTGAGTGTCTAATTTGACTAATAGAACTAAATTGCAATAGGTGCAAAATATCTATTCTAGAAGCTAAATGTGCCTAATTGTAATGAAATTTTAAAGTGGAGGTCCTTACACGGTAATTAGACCATTATACTTTAAGTTGGACAAAAATGGACATGGTTAGATAAAATTTCAAAGTTTTAAGTGAAGGGCATTTTGGTTATTTGGTAAATAAAGACAAAAATAACTAATAAAAGATGTTCATCTTCATCAAATTAGTCCCTTAAAAGGGTCTCCATAGCTAGGGTTTTGCCAAGCATTCAAGCTCGATTGTAAGTCTGTTCTTGCCCCGTTTTTAATGATTTTTATGTTTTTGAAGTTGTCTCAATGTAATTTAGCTCTTTCAAGGGCTAATTTGAAAGAAAATCAAAGTCTAAAACTTTACCCATTTTGAATATTTGTGTATTTTGATGTCTAATGGTAGAAAATGTATGTTTGATATTAGGTAAACAACATTTACCATGTGATTTTTGATGAAAATGTCTAATAAAGACCTATTTGTAAAAGTTGTAAAATGTGTGTAAAAATGTGAATAAATGAAAAATGTGGACTGTTATGAGGAAGGAATAGGTTCAGCTAGGCTTGGGTGTGATAAAACTGAGTGAAAATCATTTTACGAGCCTAGGGCCTAAAATTTAAAAAGTTAAAGAGTTAGGGGCAAAAATGTAATTTTTTCCATAAGGTGTTTTTTGGATTAAATTCAATAATGTAATGATTCAATGAGTTGAATGTGGTATTATAGATCAAGAAAGATGAGGTTTTGACCTAGATTGGGGAAAGAACAAAGTTAGGGACTAAATCAAACTATTAGCCATTTTGTACCGAGGTAAGTTCGTATGTTAAAATTAAGTTTTAGAATAATTGTATTTAAATGCTTTAATATTGCATGAATTGTATATTAGATTTTTTGAATGAGTATAACTCTACAAATGAGTTCGATAACGAATCGACAAGCAAGAAATCCCGTTTGAACCTTAGGAATAGGGTAGGATACAAGTGACATGTCACTAGGGTCATTATGTGTTATGTGTGATCCCATGTAAGACCACGTCTTGGACATGGCATTGGCATCAATATGTGATCCCATGTAAGACCATATCTGGGATATGACATTGGCATCGATATATGATTTTGTGAAGACCATGTCTGGGACATGACATCGATATGAGACATCGTGTAAGACCATATCTGGGATATGGCATTGGCATCTTATCATGTCAAAAGGGTACAGATATGTACACAAAGCTATAAATATTGAGATTATGAGACGATGAGACTTCGATAA
Source organism: Gossypium arboreum (assembly GCF_025698485.1). Lineage (NCBI taxonomy): Eukaryota > Viridiplantae > Streptophyta > Magnoliopsida > Malvales > Malvaceae > Gossypium > Gossypium arboreum. Next base: position 113,934,869 of record NC_069080.1, on the reverse strand, counting down.
GAAGTGAATGAATGAATTATGATCATGAGTTTTATTGCACAATATGTAAATGACATGACTTAAAATATACCTATGATACTTGATGACATTGTGATAAATATTATTGTATTATGTGTATAATGATGCATGGCTAATGTTGTTAATTATTTACATGCAAACTTACTAAGCTTTATGCTTACTCCCCTCTCTTTTCCATTTCTTTATAGTATTGTCAAGCTAGCTCGGGGATCGAAGGACATCGAAGCTCGATTCTCACTATCAAACTAATCTTTTGGGTATAGTGAATTCAAGTATTTTGAGTATGGCATGTATTGTAACAGTCCGGTTTTAACTAAATCAGAACAGTGGTTTAGAACCACAAATCTGAGGTTGTAAAATTATTTTTATATTATTTTTAGTGATTACAGCATGTGAATATGTATGTGTGAAAGTTTCATGGAATAATTTTATCGTTTGGATGTTTAATTTGAGAAAAGGACTTAATCACGTAAAATGCAAAAGCAACATGCTATAGTTAAAAATGCTTATTTGCTATGAATTATTAAATGAAAGGTCCTTATAATGTAATTAGATCATTGATAATGGAATTTGACATAAATGGTCATCCATTATAAGTTTGATTAATGTTTTAATTAAGGGCATTTTAGTAATTGTGTAAATAAAGGTTAATTAAATAAAACTAAAGCCAAATTTAGTCCATATTTGTCTTTTTTAATCAAATAGAAAGAAAGAAAAGAGAGTTTGGAAGCATTTTAGAGTTCGGCAATTTGGTAGCTTGATTAAGGTATGTTCTATGCTCGGTTTTTTATGATTTTTAATGATCGCTACTTTGAGTACTAGCTAGCCCATGTCTCAATTTTTGAAAGTGTTGCTAATTTTGAAATTTTCCATTGATGAATACATGTGTTCTTGAATGTTTGATGATGGAAAATGAGTATTTGTTGATAGATTATGATTTTTAGTGAAATTGCATAAAAGGGACTAATTTTTCACAAGTGTAAAATCTGTGGTTAAATGTGTGAAATATTGATAAATATGGGCTGTTATAGAGTCTATAGATATTCGGCTAACTTGGGTTTAGTTGAAATTGTTGTAAATTGTGTTTTTATGAAATAGAGACTAAATTGGGAAAATGTGAAATTATAGAGGTTAATGTGTAAAATGGCCAAATATGTGTTTGTGGACTAAATTGAATGTGTTGATGTATAAAAGAGTTAATGTTGAATGTATATAGATTAAGAACAAAAGAAATCGGATTTAGATTAGGGGAAATCTAAAGTTATCGAATAGTCGATCCAGTCCCTCTATTCCGACAATGAGGTAAGTTCATATACAAATTGTAACACCCCTAACCCGTATCTGACACCAGAATAGGGTTACGAGGTACTACTCGATTATACACCTTATTCACATACATTTATACAATCATAATCAAAATCCGTTCAAATCAAACACATTGTCCCTTGTAAGGTCCTAAGAGACCTGAAAACATGCTTAGAAGTGGTTCGGGACTAAACCGATAACATTTGCAAACCTTGGGAGACTTAGAAAAATTTAAAACATTTAAGGGTCACATGCCGTGTGAACAGCCCGTATGCCTCACGCAGCCACCAGACATGCCCGTGTCATAAGCTGTGTGAAAACAGGGCATACATATTGACTTGTACCACACGGTCGACGACACGCCTGTGTGCCATGGCCATGGGAAAACTGGGGAGGTTATTGACTTGGGTCACACGACCGACCACACGCCCATGTGCCAGCCCGTGTGGCACACATAGCTAGTAGACAGGCCCGTGTGTCTAGGCAGTGCCTAAACTATAGGGTATACTGACTTTAATTCGAAGGGTACCCCAGGGACACACGGCCGTACAGCATGACCGTGTGTCGCACATGGCTAAGACACGCCCGTGTGGACAAAAATAGGCCATTTGCAAAGCCAATTTGCCACGCTTTTCTCTTGCTCACCTAGCCATCAAAATGGTATCATTTTAACACATAAATAGGCAACCAAAAACATGCTAATTCATGCATATATCATGCCATCTATTCACAACCATTTCAACCACTCAATTCCACATTTAAAAACATACCAAATCCATGTTCCAATATCATCAATCTCACATGACTACTAAATGCATTTACTCATCAAATTATTATCTATTTCATGACACAAATTGCACCATATTTTCATTTCAAAATCAAACCATAATATGCCAATCTTCCAAACATTAATACATTATCTACTAATTAACCAAATAAAAACTATTTAGCAATACCCACAACTAAGGCAAACATACCAAAATAAGCCAATATATAAGGCATTATATAGATCACATACATATCACTTGTCAACATATAAATCAATCCAACTCAAATGGCCATACACATCACCATTGACAAGCCAACTCTCATGGCTAATATGATGACCCAAAACATACCAAAATGACACTAGCCTATACATGCCATATACCATATGTACAAAGCTCCAAAAGTACCAACAAGTAGTCGATAGTGTGATGATGGTTCCCGGTGATCCCCGATGTCTGAGCTAGCCTCAATAATCTATAAAACATGGGAAGAACACACAAAGTAAGTTGTAAAAGCTTAGTAAGCCATATACAAATAAAGTCATCACATGAATATTTGCATATCAATTCAATATGCTAAACATAGTTAATCACATTCAAATTTACAAACCTTTCTCATTGAATATAAATTCAATGTCTTAATAAAGTTCATCAAATACATTTCCTTTTCAATACTCGTATGAATTTCGTATGTACTTGAGTCGCTTAGCTCATTCACATATTCTTTCTCGACTTGACTTTGCCAGTTGAACCATTCGGAATCGTTAATGATACTCGAAAATCACATAAGCTCATACAATTCCATATCCCAGATATGGTCTTACATGTTATTACATATCGATGCCACTGTCCCTGACAGGGTCTTACACAAAATCGATTAACGATGCCAATGTCCCAGACATGGTCTTACACGTAATCTCAATACAATGCCGATGTCCCAGACATGGTCTTACATGTAATCATATCTAGATAACTTAATGTCATGACATTCGTATCCTATACTATTCCTAGGTTTTTACGAGACTTTTGGATATTGAAACTTCATTGTCTATTGCTCACATTTGCTCGTTCCACATTCAATTTAAAGACATACAATTCAATGTCAAGTAAATACATACAATTCAATTTAAAGACATTTATTTGCATATGAACTTACCTCGTAGTCGGAATAGAGGGATTGGATTGTCTATTCGACAACTTTCGATTTCCCTCGATCTAAATCTGATTTCTTTCATTCTTGATCTATATACATTCAAAATTAACTCTTTTATTCTTCAACACATTCAATTTAGTCCACAAACACATATTTGGGCATTTTTACACTTTGTGTAACAACCCTATTTAGGCCCTATTCGGAATGGTGGTTTATTGGACGACGGATCTGAGTTAGAAAAATATTTTAATATTATTTTCTGTGTTTATTATGTGTGAATTTACATCTGTGAAATTTTTGTGTTTTAATTTTGCTGTTTGAGTGTTGATTTAATTAAAAGGACTTAATAAAAATGGCTAGCTAATTGTATAAGTGCCGAATTGTTATTGTCTTATTCATGTGGAGTCTTTAAAAGGAAATTAAACCATTAAAAAGTAGCATGGATGGTAGTGACCTTATGTTATAATGGTTTTATATTTTATTATAAAGGTTATTAATGTAAAATGGTAAATAACATATGATATAATAAAACTTAAAAATTAAAAGCCATGATAATATGTTCATAATTTTGACTGAAATAACAAAAGAAAGAAAGGAAAGAAAGCTTAGGGTATTCGGCATTATTGAAGCTTGATTAAGGTATGTAACTAGCTCAGTTTTTGATAATTTTTATATTTTTGAGATCGTTGCAGTGTAATGTACAAAGCCCATGCTTGAATTTCTGATTTTGATGAATATTTTGAGTTATTCCATTGATGAATAATTGAGTTATGTGATGTTAGTTGATGAAATATGAAAGATATGTTTTGGATTAACATGTTTTGTATTGGAATTTTTGATGATTTTGAGTAGTTAGGACTAAATTGAAAAAATAATAAATTGACGGGCTAAAATGTGAAATAAATGAAATGTATGAACTTGAATGAATACAAGGAACGTTCGGCTTAAGCATGGTGTGTGCAAATTTTGCATGTTTTGTGTTTTGTGCAATTTGGATTAAATTGTAAAATGTGTGAAATGTCAGGGGAAAATGGTAATTTTCCCATTTGTGTTTTTGGACTAAAATGAGTGAAAATATGTTTGAATGAGTTTAATTTGAATATGTTTAGATCAAGAACCAAAGAAATCAGATTTGGATCGAGGGAAAACAAAAGTTGTCAATTAGCCGTCTCGTTCTGATTCTTGTTGTCCGAGGTAAGTTTATAAGCAAATAAATGCTGTAAATTTTGAATATATGTGAATGTAAAATGCTGATTTAAATTTTATGAGCTTGTATATATGATAGCCGAATGTGTATATACTTGGGAACTATGTTTATGAGTTTGATTTGACTAAGTTACGACGTCTGAAAGCCCCCTACGAACCTTAGGAATAGCTAGGATACATATGTCATGACACAAGATTTCCGATATGTGTTCTCATGTAAGACCACGTCTGGGATGTTGACACCGATATATGTGGTTACGTGTAAGACCATGTCAGGGACATCGCATCGTATTTGATTCGTGTAAGACCTTGTCTGGGATAGTGGCATCGGTATGTGATTACATGTAAGACCACGTCTGGGACGTTGGCATTGTACAATATGTGTAATTATCCAAGTATCCTATTCAATTTCGAATGGTTCAACGGGCAATTATCAATTGTGATCGAATATAGAAAAGAAGCTAAAATGATCAGGTATGAGTTAGTTGATTACCTATTTGAAAATAAGGTAAGTTGCCTATTTGATATGTGATGCAAATTATACAAGTTACTAATGTAAACAAATGTGCATTTGTGTAGTATATTCGGCCATATGCTATGAATATGTATGTGATGTTATATTTTGATTCATGAGTATATGTATATGAGTGTAAATGTACTCGGTTATATAATGATATTTTGGCTTTAAAATTGAATGATACTTTGTTAATATATATATGTACATTCGGCCATGAATGTGTATGTGAAAGTGTATGTTATACATGAAATTGTAAGCTTGAGATTAAATGTGATTATGATAGTATAATTTGGTTTGGTTTAAATGAGTTAATTATGTCATTGAGTTGTTTATTTGCTTATGATTTACTAAGCTATGATAACTTACTGTGTGTGTTTATGTTTTCCTCTATTTTATAGATTTTGGAGATTAGTTACGAGCTCAGGGATAGTCAGCAAAATCTATCACACTATCGACTGTTTTGGTACTTTTATAAGTTAAACTCGAACTTATGGCATATATAGGCTAGCCTTTATGTTAGTTTATTTTGAATGTGTATATAATTAGCCATGCGAAAATGGCTTGATTATATTGCTAATGGTTGTGTAAATTTGGTCATGGTTTAAGCTTATATGGAAAGTAATCTCATGATACATATATGTTGTGGTGCTTGATCACGTGTACTTGGTTATGTGAATACTATTTAAGTATGATATTTAGCATACGAATGGGGTGTAATATGGTTTGTATATTATGGTCATTTAATGGTTCATAATGATGTGTTAAAATGCACATTATATATATGTTGCATTTAAGTTATGTTCGGCTATATGGTATTAATATTAAGGTAGCATATCTGTTTGGACAATAATTAGTGTAATAGTTTGTTTGATTTTTGACTTGCGCACATGCAGAGTTAAGGAAGTGATATGTTTGATATCTGTTAAGTTAAATAGATATATATTGGCATGTATTTGAAATATTTTTGAATCTCTTAATGTTTGTACACGAAATTTGTCCTGTAATAATCTATGTTAGAATTCAATTATTTGAATGCTATAAAGGAAATGTACATATGATACGTATAATTGAGTTTGTATTACCTTAAACATGAATAGTAACATTTGACTCTCTTAAGCTATACATGGTTCGGTAATGCCCCTAATTTGGCGACAGATACGGGTTAGGGGTGTTACACTTTGGCCCTTAAAGTTACACATTTATTCAATTTAGTCCCTATTTCATAAATACACAAAATTCACAAAATTCAATATGACCCATGCTTAGTCGAATTCTCTATAGGTCCCTAGCAGCCCATATTTTTCATTTATTTCATAATTTAACTCCTCAATTTACACTTTTCTCAATTTAATCCCTAATTGACATTTTTGTCAAAAATCACTTTACAAAACATGTATATCAAACCCCAAGCTTGCATAATTCATCATCAAACATCATAAAACTCATGGATTCATCAATGACATTTTTTAAAATCATTAACAAACTCAAAAATTAAGGTACGGGCTAGCTAGTACTCAAAGCAACAATAAAAAAAGTAGAAATCATCAAAAACCGAGTAAAAATAGACTTACAATTGAGCAATGAAGTAGCCGAAATTTAAAAACCTAGAAATGTCTTGTTCTTTTCATAATCGGCCAAGAAGATGATAAATAAACTTTAAATTAATTTTGTGTTAATTAATACATAATAGTTATACAACTACTACTATAACCTGAATTAAAACATTAACAAAACATTTAATGGTTGGCCATTTATGAAAAAATCCACTAATAATGGTCTAATTACATCATAAGGATCTCACATTTAATAAACCATAGCAATTGATCACTTTTAACATATAGAATGCCACTTTTGCAGTGGACGCATTTTTCTCAAATTGAGCTATTAAACAATAAAATTAGCTCACGAAATTTTCACACATTTATATTTACAAGCTGTAAACACCAAAAATAATATTAAAATAATTTTACGACCTCAGGTTTGTGGTTCTGAAACCACTATTTTGATTTAGCTAAAACCGGACTGTTACAACTCTCCCCCCATTAGGATTTTTGTCCCTGAAAATCTTACTAGCGAATATGTTTGGATATTTCTTTCTCATAGCATCATTGAGTTCTCACGTAGCTTCTTGAACCCCGTGTTGATGCCATAATACTTTCACTAAAGTTATTCTTTTATTTCTTAGCTCTTTGATCTCACGAGCTAGAATTAGGATTGGTTCTTCACTATACGATAAATCTGACTGAATCTCAACTTTTTTCGAGGAAATAACATGTGAAGGATCAGATCTGTATCGTCGAAGCATTGATACGTGAAACACATTATGAAACTTTTCTAACTCAGATGGTAATGCTAGCCGATAAGCCACTGGTCCAACTCACTCGATAATCTCATACGGCCCGATGAATCTCAGACTTAATTTGCCTTTACGACCAAATCAAAGTATTTTCTTCCATGGAGATACTTTCAAAAACACTCTATCGGAATCTCCGATCTGAAACTTAATATCTTTTTGTTTCAAGTTTGCATATGATTTCTGATGATCCGAAGCTGCTTTCAAACTATCACGAATTACTTTCACTTTTTCTTCTGTTTCTCTGATCAGATCAACCCCGTGAATCTTATTCTCACTAAGCTTTGTCAAATACAAAGGTGTTCAGCATTTGCGGCCATACAAAGCTTCGTGTGGTGCCATTTTTATACTCGATTGAAAGCTATTATTATACGCAAATTCAATCAATGGCAAGTATCGTTCCCATGGACCTTCAAACTCAAGATTGTAACATCTCAACATATTCTAGAGTATTTGAATAATCCGCTTGGATTGGCCATCTACTTGCGGAAGAAAAGTAGCACTAAAGTGTAGCTTCGTACCCAGTGCATCTTGCAGTTTCTTTCAAAACCTCGATGTAAACCTCAGATCTCTATCCGAAACAATAGAAATAGATACTCTGTGTAATCTAAAACCTCAAAGATATATAACTCAGCTAAATTTTCAAGCAAATAGTCTGTTCTTACTAGAATGAAATAAGCCGATTTAGTTAATCTATCAACTATAACCCAGATTACTTTTTTCTTGCTTGGGGATAAAGGTAAAATGAAAACAAAATCCATAGTTACTCTATCCCATTTCCACTCGGGGATCATAATAGGTTGCAATAAACCAGACGTCACTTGATGTTTAGCTTTGACTTGCTGACAAATCAAACATTTAGAAACAAACTCTGAAATGTCCCATTTCATGCCATGCCACCAGTAAAGCTGTTTCAAATCGTTATACATTTTAGTACTTCCTGGATGAATAGATAAATCACTACTATATACTTCATTCAAAATTATCTGAATCAACTCTGAATTTCTTGGAACACATATTCGGCCTTTAAATCTCAAACAATCATTAGCCTCAACTTGAAATTCTGAATCAGGGTTTGAATCACATTGAGCTCATTTTGCTAACATTTCATTATCGAATTTTTGAGCTTCAAAAATTTGTTGTAAAAATAACGGTCTCACTTTTAATTCAGCTACAACTGAGCCATCATCAGATAGAGCCAATTGAGTATTCATTGTACATAGAGTAAACAAAGATTTTTAGCTTAATGCATCAACAACAACATTTGCTTTTCCCGAATGGTAGTCAATTACTAGCTCGTAATCTTTTAGCAATTCTAACCATCTTCGCTGTCTCAAATTCAAATCTTTCTAAGTCATCAGATATTTTTAACTCTTGTGATCTGAATAAACATGGCATTTCTCACCGAAAAAATAATGGCGCCAAATCTTTAATGCAAACACAATGGATGCTAACTCTAAATTGTACATCAGGTAATTCTTTTTATGTGGCTTCAACTCTCTCAAGGCATAAGCTATGAATTTGTCTTCCTGCATCAAAACGCAGCCCAAACCATTCAACTGTGCATCACTATAGATTACAAATTCTTTACCCGATTCTGGCTGTACTAACACTGGAGCTTCAGTTAAAAGAGTTTTGAGCTGATCAAAACATTTTTGACATTTCTCAGACCATTCAAACTTTACATCTTTCTTAAGAAATCTTGTCAATGGAGTCGTAATCATTGAAAATCCTTTCACAAATCGTCTATAATATTCAGCTAATCCTAGAAAACTGTAGACCTCAGAAACATTTCTTGAAGGCTTCTAATCCATAATCGCAGAAATCTTGCTCGGATTGACTCGAATACCTGATGCTGACACAATATGCCCTAGAAAACCAACCTCACACAACCAGAATTCACATCTACTAAACTTTGCATATAACTGTTTATCATGCAAGGCCTGCAATACAATTCTTAAATGCTCAGCATGCTCAGTTTCATCTTTTGAATGAATCAAAATATCATCTATGAACACAACAACAAATCGATCTAGTACGGCCTGAAAATACAGTTCATTAAATCCATAAAGATAGTAGGTGCATTCGTTAGTCCAAAAGGAATAACTAGAAATTTGTAATGCCCGTACCTTGTTATAAAAGCAGCCTTTGGCACATCTTGGTCTTTTACTCGCAACTGGTAATAACCCGATCTCAAATCTATCGTTGAAAACACTGTAGCCCCTTTCAATTGGTCAAACATGTGACAGCCCTAAATTGACCCTAGTTGGAAAGTGGTCTCGGGACCACATTACCGAGTCAAAATTTTTTTTTTTTGTGTTTTAATTACATAAATTTATGTGTGATAGTGAATATATGAAAAATTAAATGCTTAATATTAGCTTTAGGAATGTGAATTAATTTGAAAGGACCTAGTTGATGAAGTTAGAAAAGATGATAGATGAATTATAAGGAGTAAATAATAATAGAGAGAGGAAGCATGGGTTTGCATGTCAAAATGCCCATTTTTGACTTAATGGCCGGCCAAGTAGTGATGCATTCCACTAATTTAAATTAGATTAGTATAATTAATTGGTAAGAAAATAAAATATTCATAACATAAAGATTAATAAAAATATTAAAATGAACAAGAGAAAAAAAAAAGAAAGGGGTGTTCATCTTTGCTATCCTTTAGCCGAAAAACCAAGTAAAAGAAAGAAAGAAAGGTTTGAAGAAGTTCGGCCATGCTTGTAACTAGGTTGAGGTATGTTTAATGTTATTCCTTGAAATTCATGCATATTTTTAGTTGTTAGTTTGAATTCTACCTAGCCCATGGTTTAAATTTTTGCTATTTGATGGAGATGATATTCGGCCATGGATGTTGTCTTTCTTGGTTGGTGTTTTGATGTTGTTGTGATAAGGCATGAATATGATTGAGTTTGAGTGTTTAAGAAAAAGGATTGGATGTGAGTGTGTGTGAGAATTAGAAAATGATGGGTCTTAGCAACTTCATGAAGTGTTCGGCCATGGTGCTAAAATGTTGTACTTGTGTTTAAACTTAGAATTATTTAGTTATATGGTTAGTATAGGTATGGATGACCGAATATGAGAGCATGAATAGATGAAGAGTTTTGTAATTATAAAAAAAAATGGTTAATTGATATGTGGTAAATGTTAAGTGTTAAATGAAATGGAAATGATATTATATTGGAATATGTATATTCGACCACATGAATGAATACATAGATTGATGTTGCATATATTCGGCCTTTAATTAAGTATATAGGTGATAGTGATAGATTGATGTTGCACATTCAGCTATAGTTAAGCATATTGATGATTTTATCTTGACTTAGATAATCGGCTAAAGGAGAATATTGGCTAATATGTTGAATTTGATTCATGATTTCATATATATGATTTGGATGTAAATATATTGAGAAGATGATATGATGGGAAGTGATGTTGCATTCAGCATTGGAAAAATTGAAATATTAATTAGACTATTGATAGTAAGGTGATATTAATTGGCTATAAGCCGAATAGCTTAAGAGCATAAGGTAGAAAGATAAAAATTTTACCATGTTGTTCCGTATGTTATAAAATCATTAAAATGTGGATAAAAATATATGTAGCAAAACGGTTAAATGAGTTAATTTATTTGTTTAAGCTCAAGATCCTAAAGGAGAGGAGTCCAACAAGGGAAAATCGAAGGTCATCGAGTAGCCGACTTGGAACTATTTTACCCAACACAAGGTAAGTTCATAAGCAATCATAGGGTTAATTTAAATTATACATAAATGACTTTAACATGTCATGAAAGAATCTCTTTATTAAGTATTTCCTTGGAGAAATTATATATGTTTATTGTTGTGGATGTATATGCCAAATGAATTAATTAAATTGTTTTATCATAGAAAGTGTACATTGGCACTATGTGTGCGGTGTAGTATGGCACTATGTGTGCGGAGTTGAATAGCACTATGTGTGCTGATTTGAATGTCAACATATGAGATAAACTTTCAAGGCACTATGTGTGCGGGATAGTATGGCACTAAGTGTGCAAATTTGTTTAGCACTAAGTGTGCAAAAGCGGTTGATGATACGAAGAGCATAAGTAAAGAATTAAAGTGCTAAAATGATTAACTGAAAAGTATGTGTGTATATACATCTAGTTCATAATTATCTCTTACCTTGAGAATAGTTTTAAAACGGTTGGTTGTTTAATAATTGATTCGATATCGAAAACTTAGGTTCGAGGTTGGATAAATAAACTAGGTAGTTGTAGCCTAGTTTGGTGTGATTGAATTAGCTGAACTTGCAAGGCTTTGATTTCAATTTCTTATAAATAACCTGTATTATTTTGCTTATGGAATACTGAGTTGAATACTCATTTGGTGTGTTTGTTTGTTTCTTATTTAGATATCTCTGACCATTTTGTGTACTTGGGACCATCGTCGAAGTCATCACACCGGCTTGCAACTTTTTGGTACCCTCTTCTTAGTTGGCCTAAGAGAACATTTGGGCATGTATAGGCTATTATGTTTTGTTTGAACCCCAATATGTAAACTTTTAGCCATGCGAATATGGCTTAAATGCTAAGTTTGAATTTAGCCATACGGGTGCTTAGTTATAAGGTTCAGTAGATTTGGGTGTGTTTGTTTGTTTCTTATTTAGATATCTCTGACCATTTTGCGTACTTGGGACCATCGTCGAAGTCATCACACTGGCTTGCAACTTTTTGGTACCCTCTTCTTAGTTGGCCTAAGAGAACATTTGGGCATGTATAGGCTATTATGTTTTGTTTGAACCCCAATATGTAAACTTTTAGCCATGCGAATATGGCTTAAATGCTAAGTTTGAATTTAGCCTTACGGGTGCTTAGTTATAAGGTTCAGTAGATTTGGCCTTGATAATTCAGTTTTGATGGAGTAGTAGTCTAAGTCTATTTGATTATTATGCCGTATGCCATGGCTGATCATATTTGGTGTTATGTATGTCAAATTACTAGCTAATCCATGGAAACCATAAAATAGATTTAGACAAGCAGAGTGGTGTGAATTTGAAAAATCACTAAAATAATAGAAATGGAATTAAATAATGAATAAATTATGGAATCGAATCTTGATGAGTCTAATTTCATATGGAAGAAGTAAAACAGATATATGAGCTATATTGTATGAGATATTTAAAATTTTGTGAAACAGGGCCAGAACGATTTCTGGATCCCCTGTTCTGACTTTGGAAATTCACCATAAATTTTACAAAGATAATTAGAAGTCATGATTTATATGTACAGATTCCTTATTGAGTCTAGTTTTATTAGAGACAAACGGCATAGTCATTGAATCTCTGTACAGGGAGATATCTGATTCGTAATACACAGAGGTCAGAGTAGTCGAACCCTGAAACAGGGGAGACTTTAACTAATAAACTGTAACTAATAAACTTTTAGTAGATAGATATATGAGTCTAGTCTCAGGAAAAATTTATGGAATTGGATTTCGAGTTGCAGAACTCGAGATATGATTTTTAAAGAAACTTTGATGCAGTTAGCCAGCTTGTCTAGAAAATTTTAAAATGAATTGCATGAGCTGTTTAAGTAATAAATTAAACCCGTTTACACCTTGTGTTCGACTCCGGCAACGGTCTCGGGTCTGAGGTGTTACAAAACAAATCATCAATTCGTGGTAGTGGATTTTGTTAAGCTATCGGTAGTCTATACACATTCTCATCGTGCCATCTTCTTTTTTTCACAAACAACACAGGAACACCCCAAGGCGAGAAACTCAGTCTTGCAAAACCTCTATCCGTCAGTTCTTGCAATTGAGATTTCAATTCTTTTAACTCTGCCGGAGCCATTCTGTATGGAGCTATTGATATTGGCGTTGTACCCAACATTAACTTAATTCCAAATTCAACCTCTCGGATTGGTGGTAAACCCGGTAACTCTTCAGGAAACACATCTGGATACTTACACACAACTGGCACTGATTCAATCTTCTTTTTAGTCAAATTTGTATCAAGTATATAAGCCAAGTAGGCTTCACAACCCTTTCTCACATATTTCTAAGCCAACATCGATAAAATTACTGCTGGTTAGCCATTCAGATCATTTGATTCAATCCTGATAATCTCATTATTCTGACATCTCAAAACAATCATCTTTCTTTTGCAATTCACAAAAGCATCATGCAATGATAAACAATCCATACCCAGAATTATATCAAATTCATCAAATGGTAACAACATCAAATCAGCTGGAAAGCAATTATCCCGAATCATTAATGGACAATTTTTGCACACTTTATCAACAAATATACACTTGCCTAAGGGGTTCGATACTCTAATTACCAATTCAGTAGACTCTACGGCAAAGTCTTATTGGATACTAAATTCACACATATATATGAATGAGTTGATCTTGGATCTAGGATCTATCAATGCAATAACTTTAGTATCATAGAGAGTAAAAGTACCTGTAATAACATCTGGAGATGACGCTTCTTTGCGAGCGTGAATAGCGTAGGCTTGTGCAGGTGCTCTAGCATCAGATCTACATTTAAAACAAGCCTTACCATTCAATCTACAATCACTGGGATGCCGTTAACCACAATGTTTACATTCAGGTCGGTTAGGTCTCGCACTCCCAACACTAGCTATCGAAGTAGCTGGAGCTTTAAAACTCAACTGTTGTCTCACTCGATCTCTATTTGAATGTCCTACAAATGCATTGGAACGATTAAATGAGTCTCAAAATTTCTTCTATGCAGACTGGTAAGATTTACTAGTTGATCTCTTTCTCGAATCTCTTGTTTCAAAAATAGCTTTTCTCTTTTCTTTACTGCGATCCTCGACTTTACAAGCCCTTTCAACTAAAGCAACAAATTCTTTTATTTCTAGAATCCCGACTAACAGTTTTATATCTTCATTCAACCTATCAAAAAATTGTTTACACATGTTCTCCTCAGTAGAAACATATTCCCGGACATACTTACTTAAACATACAAATTTTCTTTCATATTTTGTCACCGTCATTCTGCCTTATTTCAACTCTAGAAACTCTTTATGTTTTTGATCGAGAAATATCTGACTTATGTATTTCTTTCTGAATTTGGATTGAAAGAACTTCTAGGTGACATTTATCACAAGAAGTAACATACTTGTTGACATCTTTGAATAGAGTGGGCTAATAAAAACCTGATTTGAGGACTTTATGTGTGGTCTTATTTCCACCATAATGTCCTTTAATCAGTCCTGAGTGGCAATGTTCCAAGATTTTCAATGCTTCCATGAAACGCATCTCCTAATAATTTGATCTGCACATTTACAAAAAAGAAAAGGGTTTTCCCAGAAGTAGTTTTTCACATCAGTGAAAAATCGCTTCTTTTGTTGACGTGTCAACCTTTTTGGGATAATGTTAGCAGCTAAAAAATTTGCAATATCTGCAAACCAAGGTACCTCAGAATCAGATATAGCAAAAAATTGTTCTTCAGGGAATGAATCATTTATTTCAATGTCATCTAGCTCTTTGGTACTTGAGTTTTCAAGCCTGGAGAGATGGTCAACCGCGAGATTTTTAGTGCCTTTCTTATCCTTAATCTCCCAGTCAAATTCCTGTAATATTAAGATCCATCGAATGAGTCGAGGTTTTGTATCAGTTTTAGTCAAAAGGTGGCGGAGAGCGGAATGGCCAATATAAACGACAACTTTAGACAATATTAAATATGGCCTAAATTTATTGAATGCAAAAACCACAGCTAGCAGCTCCTTCTCCATGGTGGTGTAGTTTTCTTGTGCGGCTGTCAAAGTTCTGCTAGCATAATAGATAGGTTGAAAATGTTTATCTCTTCGCTGTCCTAAAATTGCACTTACTGCAAAATCACTCGCATTGCACATTAGTTCAAAAGGTGAATTCCAATCAGTTGCAATTGTAATTGGAGCTTTAGTCAGTTTATCCTTTAAAGTATTAAATGCTTCTAAACACTCCTGATCAAAATTAAAAGGCATATCTTTTTCTAGTAGTTTAGTCAAAGGCTTAGCTATTTTAGAAAAGTCTTTAATAAATCTTCTATAAAACCTAGCATGTCCTAAAAAGCTTCTAATAGCCTTAACCGAATTAGGGGGAGGTAGTTTTTCAATGGTTTCAGTTTTAGATTTATCAACCTCAATCCCTCTACTAGAAATTTTATGTCCTAACACAATACCTTCGAACCATGAAGTGACATTTTTCCCAGTTAAGCACAAGGTTTGTTTCCTCACATCTTATTAACATTCGTTTTAAATTTTTAAGGCAAAGATGGAAAGAGTTATCGAAAACTAAAAAATCATCCATAAATACCTCCATGACGTCTTCTACGAGTTCATCAAAAATGGCCATCATACAGTGCTGAAAAGTAGCAGGAGCATTACATAATCCAAAAGTGTAACACCCCGAACCCGAGACCATTGCCGGTGTCGGACACGAGGGGTTAACAAGCCAAGTTCACATGGTTTGCCCACCAATTTGACATTTCCAGTCAGGCTGGAAGACTGCATCACCGTCGCCTTAAAAATCATATCTCGAGTTTCAAAACTCGGAAACTGGTTTCGTAAATTTTCCTGAATTTAGACTCATATATCCATCCATGGATTTTTTCTAGGATTTTGGTCGGGCCAATTGGTACAGTTTATTAGTTAAAGTTACCCTGTTACAGGGATCGACTACTCTGACCTTCGCGCGGTATAACTTGAATATCTCTCTGTACAGGGCTTTAATTCTGGTGTCGTTTGTTTCTAATGAAACTAGACTCAAAATTGAATCTGTACATATAAGGTATGTCTCCTAATTCTTTTGGATAATTTATAGTGAATTTTAAAGTTGCGACAGGGAACCCAGAAACCATTCTGGCCCTGTCTCACAATAGCTTTAATATCTCTTAACCTGTAACTCCTATGACCATTTCGTTTCTTCCATATGAAAATAGACTCATCAAGGTTCATTTACATAGCTTATTCACTATTTAATTCCATTCCTATGAATTTTGGTGATTTTTCACATTCACGCCACTGCAGCTGGCAGCATCTGTTTTTAAGGTAGGACTTACCTATTTGGTAGTCTCCATGATTCAACTAGTCTTGCCATACATAGGTTCATATATGATCATTTTAACCATGCCAATGGCTGATCATATGACCAACATTCCCATTTCCAAGCCATAGCCACATCATGACACCATATATATATACAAACCGCAAATAGTTTAAGTTCATACTTCCCTTTTTGAGCCATTTTCGCACGGCCGTACATACTTACATTACAACATATTTAACAAACAAGGGGTAGTCCTATACATGCCATCTCAAGTTCAACCCAAAATTTATACCAAAATGGAGGCTTGATAGTGTGGATGACTTCGACTTCAACGATCCCAAATCCGATTGCCTCGAGCGAAATCTAGAAAACTAAGAGCCAAAGCAACGGGGTAAGCATTTTTATGCTTAGTAAGTCTCAAGGAAAATAATGAACTATAATTTACAGCAATACATTCACATAGCCAAATGCATCATTTTATTAATACACATTCTTACATCATACTTCATCATTATATAAGTTCGCAAAGCATCAATCAATTCAATAACTGAAATTCAATAGTCGATTGAGCGAATGTTGCTCACACACGTCGACTTTCCAATGCACATATAACGTACCTTATCCTTTGGGCTTTCCGAGTGTACTAATTAAATTCATTTCAGCAACCAACACTCACCTCCAGCCCAAGATTCTTCGAATATAACCGGATTTAATCACGCACAAATGCCTTGGTCTTAGCCCGGATAGATTAACTTGCACGAATGCCTTCGCCTTAGCCCGGATATAGCCACTAGCACAATTGCCTTCGGTCTTAACCCGGATATAAATTTCAGCATAATTGTCTTCGGGCTTAGCCCGGATATCATTCAATTTCTCATGCACACATACATCAATAATCATTGACGTACATATTTCATTTTACATTAAGGCTCAAACACAATTATAATCATTAGCATATTCGCCTTGGGACTTAGCCCGGTGGAATTCAAATACTCATACACACATGATCAATAATCATACACATCCATGTTTCATCTTACATAATTCAAGTAAGATCACTTCTTGAGGACTTACCTCGGATGTTGTCGAACGGCTTTTTCGGCTATTCGATCACCTTTTCCTTCCCTTGTCCAATTGTGGCCCTCTTAGCTCTTGAGCTAATTCAAACAAATTCAATTTATTAAAACCTCATTGTGCTTGCTTATGGCGAATATGACAAGGATTTTAAATGGTCATATGGCCACTCTTTAGCTTGAATACACAATGGTCATGCACATTTTATACTACATCAAGCAATTCAATACAATTTATTTGAGCATCAAGGAAATGCTAAGGCCTTCAATAGGCTACCCAAGGCCGAATATTCATGTACATGTTGAGGCCAATTATGCACTTAATACCTCACAAAACAGCATGCATTTTACTAGTTAATGCTTTGCATATTGTGGCTCAAAACTTATAATATAGCATCAAGCACTTATATGTGTGCTAGGTCAATTGTGCTTGAAATTTCACAATTATTCTTCAACATCTTCTTCTTTAAACAAACTTATTCATCACTTCCTTCATAACCAAAACATCATGTGCAAACATATATATACATATATGAGCATGGTCAATTTCAAGGTGTCCATAGCCATCCAAAACACAAATTTTAACTAACATGCAAGAAGCATGAACCATGCTCATGAATGCATCATGGCGAATATGGCAATCATGCTCCTTTTCAACTTCAATCATGATAAAACAACAAGAAGACTCAAAATCTTACTCAAGAGTAGGCAATCCATCATTGCATGCATCATCATCAAGCTTCACACTTAGCATGCAATGGCTTTATCACCATAACAACTTTGGCCAAACACCATTTCCATGGCATAACAAAGATTTGAGCCATGGCTAACATGCACATCAAGTTAGCAACCAAAACATGCATGAAACTCCCAACACAACCTCATACATACCTTAATCTTGATGCAAATTTAGCCAAATCTCCTTCTTGTTCTCTTCCAAACCAAGCATGAAGCAAAACTCCTATCTCCTCCCTTAGTATTTTCGGCCAAAAGGAAAGAACAAGGATGAACAATTTTTTTCTTGTTTTTCTTTCACTTGCACGGCAATGGGGGGGGAGGATGAGCTATTTTCTTGATTTTTTTGTTTCTCCTCCAACATCATTAATTATTTTATCATTTAATTCATCATGCATTAACAAAACATGTTTCAACATGTTTTCTTTGCCCATAAACCATGTCATGGCCGGCCACTAGCTTCTTTTGGGGAAATTTGACATGCAAATCCTTTATTTTTGCATGCATGAGCAACTAGTCATCACACATTTCCCCATCATACTTTCAAAGTTCACTACTAGGTCCTTTCTAGTGAAATTCACCTTTATAACACTAAATCAATCATCAAAAAATGTCATACATGGATACACACATATTATAGGCATCGAAATAAATTTTAAATTATTTTTATGCCTCGGTTTTGTGGTCCCGAGACCACCTTCCGACTAGGGTCAATTTTGGGCTGTCACAACTCTCCCCCACTTAAGAAATTTTCGTCCCCGAAAATCTTACCGGTAAATAGGTTTGGATATCGCTCTTTCATAGAGTTCTCGGTCTCCCAAGTAGCTTCTTCTATCCCGTGCTTGAGCCATAACACTTTTACTAGCGGAACCCGCTTGTTTCGCAACTCTTTCACTTCTCGTGATAGGATACGAATCGGTTCTTCCTCATAACTCATATTAGCTTGAATTTCAATTTCTGATGGACTAATCACGTGCGATGGATCGGATCTATAGCGTCGAAGCATCGAAACGCGAAAGACATCGTGAACCTTTTCGAGTTCAGGGGGCAAAATCAAACGATATGCCATCGGACCGACTCGCTTCGGATATCTCGTATGGCCCAATGAACCTCGGCTCAACTTGCCCTTACGGCTGAATCTGAGTATCTTTTTCCAAGGCGATACTTTGAGAAACACTTTATCACCCACCTGATACTCGATATGCTTACGCTTCGGGCGCACGACTCGACGACGATCGGAGGCTATCTTCGACTTTCACGGATTACTTTCACTTTTCATTCAGATCTCTAATCAAATCCACCGAAAATCTTGCTTTCACCAAGCTCGGTCTAAAACAATGGTGTACGGCATTTACGACCGTACAAGGCCTCGTAGGGTGCCATCTTAATACTTGATTGAAAGCTGTTGTTGTAAGCGAATTCAATCAACGGCAAATACCGTTCCCATGAACCACTAAACTCGAGGACGCAACATCTTAACATATCCTCAAGTATCCGAATTATCCGCTTCGGATTGACCATCATTTGGGGTGAAAGGCGGTCTTGAAATGCAACTTGGTGCCCAAAGCCTCTTGCAATTTCTTCCAAAATCGCGATGTAATCTTGGGTCTCTATCAAACACGATAGAAATAGGCACCCCATGCAATCGAATAATTTGGGAGACGATAATTACGCCAATTTATCGAGCGAAAAATCCGTGCGGACAGGGATAAAATGAGCAGACTTGGTCAGTCTATCAACAATGACCCAAATCGCATCTTTCTTACTTACCGACACTGGTAATCCAGATATAAAATCCATTGTCACTCGATCCCATTTCTATTCAGGTATCATGATTGGCTGAAGTAATCCCGATGGCACTTGATGTTCCGCTTTCACTTGTTGACATATCAGACACCTTGAAACAAATTCAGAAATGTCTCATTTCATACCGGGCCACCAAAATTGGCGTTTCAGGTCATTGTACATTTTAGTACTACCCGGGTGGATTGACATTCGACTCATCGTGAGCCTTGCTCAAAATCATCGAAACAAGTTCCGAATTCCTTGGAATACATAATCGACCCTTGAACGTCAAGCAGTCATTGTCGTCAATCTGAAATTCCGATTCTTCATCCGAAACACATTCGGCTCGCTTAGCGACCAATTCAGCGTCGACCTTCTGAGATTCAAGTATTTGATGAATCAATAACGGTTTGGCCTCTAATTTGACTACTAGCACCTCCTCGGGTGAAACGGATAAATGAGCATCCATCGCTCTCAAAGCAGACAGTGCCTTGCGACTTAAAGCATCGGCCACCATGTTGGCCTTTCCCGGGTGATAATCAATGATGAGTTCATAGTCTTTCAACAACTCAAGCCAACGTCTTTGTCGCAGGTTTAAATCTTTCTGAGTCATCAAATATTTTAGACTCTTGTGGTCCGGATAAATATGACACCTTTCTTCAAACAAGTAATGCCGCCATATCTTCAAGGCGAACACTATGGTCTGCTAGTTCAAGGTCATGGGTTGGATAGTTTCTCTCATGCGGCTTTAGTTGTCTCGACGCGTAAGCCACAACTCGACCTTCTTGCATCAACACACAACCTAACCCAAGCAAGGATGCGTCATTGTATATGACAAACTCTTTACCGGACTCATCTACTGTACTAGCACTGGGGCCTCGGTTAAACAAGTTTTAGTCGATCAAAACTTTCTTGACAGCGTTCACCACTCGAACTCAACATCCTTTTTTTTTTTTTTTTTTTTTTTTTTTTTTTTTGGAGTAGTTTCAGTCATCGGCGCAGCTATCATCGAAAAACCTTTCACAAATCGTCGATAGTATCCGCAAGCCCCAAAAAACTAACCTCTTTCACCAAAATTCACATTTACCGAACTTTATGTATAATCGCTTATCTCGTAAGATTTGCAACACTAGCCTCGGTGTTCAAGATGTTCGGTTTCATCTCTCGAATTGACCTAAATGTCATCGATAAATACAACTACGAACCGATCCAAGTATGGCCTGAAAATTCTATTCATTAAATCCATAAACACCGCAGGGGCATTAGTGAGCCCAATCGGCATCACCAAGAATTCGTAGTGACCGTACCTCGTTCTAAAAGCGGTTTTGGGTATGTCCGATTCTCGGACCCTCAACTGATAGTACCCCAACCTTTAATCTATCTTTGAAAACACCGAGGCTCCCTTTAATTGATCAAACAAATCGTCAATTCGTGGCAACAGATATTTATTCTTTATCGTCACTTTATTGAGTTGACGATAGTCGATGCAAAACCTCATGCTTCCGTCCTTCTTTTTCACAAACAATACTGGCGCACCCTAAGGCGAAAAACTCGGGCGAGCAAAACCTCTATCCACCAATTCTTGCAACTGAGCTTCCAACTCCTTTAATTCCGTTGGTGCCATACGATACGGAGCTATCGAAATTGGAGTGGTACCAGGTACCAATTCGATGCCAAATTCTATTTCCGAGCAGTGGTAAACCGGCAATTCTTGAGGAAAACATCCGGTATTCACAAACCACGCACAGATTCGGGTTTCTTTTCGATTCCTTGTCATCGAGCACGACGCTGTGCACGCCGACTCTTTTCTTACATATTTTCGGGCCAACATTGCGATATTACGGTTGGCAACCCCTTTAAGTCCGTAGACTTAACCCGAATTATCTCGTTATTCGCGCACCTCAAATCGATAGTCTTGCTTTTGCAATTTACGACCGCATCGTGCATGGTCACCCATCCAAACCAAGAATAACGTCAATTCATCGAACGGCAAAAGCATCAAGTCCGCCGGAAACAAGAACCTCGGAACACTAGGAGACTTTTCTTGCACACTTTGTTGACAAGCACGTAATGACCCAAGGGTTTGACACCGAATTACAAACTCAAGAGACTCAATAGGCAAAGTCTTCTTGGATGCTAAGGTTTCACATATATAAGATTGAGTAGAACCGTGGTCAATCAACGCAATCACTTTAGTATTGAAAAGGGTGAAAGCACCAAGATGACATCCGGAGAGGCAAGATCCTCGGCGCTGCGATGGCATAAGTCCTCGCAGGAGCACGAGCCTCGGATCGATGGTAGCATCTCTAGATCCTCTCGACCGCCACCGACATTGCCCATATTTCTAGGTGGCCTACCTCGGCAATGGTAGCACCCGAGTTTCCACTCGACTCACATTCTGCTCAAGCATCCTCGGGCAATCCTTCCTAAAGTGGTCGGCCGATCCACACTTATAGCAGGAGTGATCACGAAACCAACAGCTCCCGAATGCCATTTGCCACAATGTTGACACTCCGCCTCTCTCGGCGATCATTTCCACCATGGCGATCAAGTGACTCGTGTGGTCACAGGGGTCGATCGCGTCCTCGTCTAAAAAGCCCAAAGCGCCTCTAGACCGGTTCACATCATCTCGAAATCTCTTGATTGCTGTTGAAGAGACTTTCCGAGGACCTCTTCGAATTCTCCGGTTCCCACATCACTTTTTGTTTCTCCTTTCTAAGCTCTTCGACTTTACAAGCTTGCTCAACAAGTACTACGATCTCGTATTTCGAGAATGCCAACGAACATCCTTATATCATCATTCAGCCCATCCTCGAAGCATTTACACATAATAGCTTCGGACGAAATGCATTCTCGCGTGTATCGCCTAAGCCTCACAAATTTTCGTTCATAGTCGGAACCGACATAGAACCTTGCTTAAGATCAAGAAATTCCCAAGTCACTTGCTCTCTAGGTACCACGAAGTCGAGTACTCCACCAATAGTAGGTGGAATCACGTAGTAAGGAGATGGTACACTTTAAGCATTCATCGGTGTACAAGATAGCTCATCGTGCACCGGATAGTGTTGTCCAACCGAAATTCAGCTCGTTCGCATCATCATCATCCGTAGCTTTAAATTCAGTGGCCCCATGTTTTGAATCCTATCGATCGGGGCTTACTTGACCTTATTTGGTCGATTCACGGAGGTATTGTAGGTGCGGGGTTGCATTTGTCGGGAATGGAGGTCGTGGGACAGCCGTGTTAGTTCGAATGTATTGATTAAACCATTCGCTCATCACACTATAAAAGGCTTGCCTAGCCTCATCATTCGGATTGCTGGCCATAGGTTGAGAGTCCCGGCGCTGTCCCTTACGCGGAGCAGCGCCACACTCTCCACACCATCAGCTATCACTCGGTTGGGATCGGGATCCATTGCTAATAACAAACACAAAGTCAAATTGTCGAAATCACCACACTATCGATTCATCATTTAATGGCATGTATAGCTAGACCCCAAACACATCACGGTAGTCCTAGAATCGACTAAACCGTGGCTCGATACCAATAAAATTGTAACACCCGAACCCGAGACCATTGCTGTTGTCGGACACGAGGGGTTAACAAGCCAAGTTCACATGGTTTGCCCACCAATTTGACATTTCCAGTCAGGCTGGAAGACTGCATCACCGTCGCCTTAAAATCATATCTCGAGTTTCAAAACTCGGAAACTGGTTTCGTAAATTTTCCTGAATTTAGACTCATATATCCATCCATGGATTTTTTCTAGGATTTTGGTCGGGCCAATTGGTACAGTTTATTAGTTAAAGTTACCCCTGTTACAGGGATCGACTACTCTGACCTTCGCGCGATATAACTTGAATATCTCTCTGTACAGGGCTTTAATTCTGGTGTCGTTTGTTTCTAATGAAACTAGACTCAAAATTGAATCTGTACATATAAGGTATGTCTCCTAATTCTTTTTGGATAATTTATAGTGAATTTTTAAAGTTGCGACAGGGAACCCAGAAACCATTCTGGCCCTGTCTCACAATAGCTTTAATATCTCTTAACCTGTAACTCCTATGACCATTTCGTTTCTTCCATATGAAAATAGACTCATCAAGGTTCATTTACATAGCTTATTCACTATTTAATTCCATTCCTATGAATTTTGGTGATTTTTCACATTCACGCCACTGCAGCTGGCAGCATCTGTTTTTAAGGTAGGACTTACCTATTTGGTAGTCTCCATGATTCAACTAGTCTTGCCATACATAGGTTCATATATGATCATTTTAACCATGCCAATGGCTGATCATATGACCAACATTCCCATTTCCAAGCCATAGCCACATCATGACACCATATATATATACAAACCGCAAATAGTTTAAGTTCATACTTCCTTTTTGAGCCATTTTCGCATGCGGCCGTACATACTTACATTACAACATATTTAACAAACAAGGGTAGTCCTATACATGCCATCTCAAGTTCAACCCAAAATTTATACCAAAATGGAGGCTTGATAGTGTGGATGACTTGACTTCAACGATCCCAAATCCGATTGCCTCGGCGAAATCTAGAAAACTAAGAGCCAAAGCAACGGGTAAGCATTTTTATGCTTAGTAAGTCTCAAGGAAAATAATGAACTATAATTTACAGCAATACATTCACATAGCCAAATGCATCATTTCATTAATACACATTCTTACATCATACTTCATCATTATATAAGTTCGCAAAGCATCAATCAATTCAATAACTGAAATTCAATAGTCGATTGAGCGAATGTTGCTCACACACGTCGACTTTCCAATGCACATATAACGTACCTTATCCTTTGGGCTTTCCGAGTGTACTAATTAAATTCATTTCAGCAACCAACACTCACCTCCAGCCCAAGATTCTTCGGAATATAACCGGATTTAATCACGTGCACAAATGCCTTCGGGTCTTAGCCCGGATAGATTAACTTGCACGAATGCCTTCGGGCCTTAGCCCGGATATAGCCACTAGCACAATTGCCTTCGGGTCTTAACCCGGATATAAATTTCAGCATAATTGTCTTCGGGGCTTAGCCCGGATATCATTCAATTTCTCATGCACACATACATCAATAATCATTGGACGTACATATTTCATTTTCGTTACTAAGGCTCAAACACAATTATAATCATTAGCATATTCGCCTTCGGGACTTAGCCCGGGTGGAATTCAAATACTCATACACACATGATCAATAATCATACACATCCATGTTTCATCTTACATAATTCAAGTAAGATCACTTCTTGAGGACTTACCTCGGATGTTGTCGAACGGCTTTTTCGCTATTCGATCACCTTTTCCTTCCCTTGTCCAATTGTGGCCCTCTTAGCTCTTGAGCTAATTCAAACAAATTCAATTTATTAAAACCTCATTGTGCTTGCTTATGGCGAATATGACAAGGATTTTAAATGGTCATATGGCCACTCTTTAGCTTGAATACACAATGGTCATGCACATTTTATACTACATCAAGCAATTCAATACAATTTATTTGAGCATCAAGGAAATGCTAAGGCCTTCAATAGGCTACCCAAGGCCGAATATTCATGTACATGTTGAGGCCAATTATGCACTTAATACCTCACAAAAACAGCATGCATTTTACTAGTTAATGCTTTGCATATTGTGGCTCAAAACTTATAATATAGCATCAAGCACTTATATGTGTGCTAGGTCAATTGTGCTTGAAATTTCACAATTATTCTTCAACATCTTCTTCTTTAAACAAACTTATTCATCACTTCCTTCATAACCAAAACATCATGTGCAAACATATATATACATATATGAGCATGGCCGAATTTCAAGGTGTCCATAGCCATCCAAAACACAAATTTTAACTAACATGCAAGAAGCATGAACCATGCTCATGAATGCATCATGGCCGAATATGGCAATCATGCTCCTTTTCAACTTCAATCATGATAAAACAACAAGAAGACTCAAAATCTTACTCAAGAGTAGGCAATCCATCATTGCATGCATCATCATCAAGCTTCACACTTAGCATGCAATGGCTTTATCACCATAACAACTTTGGCCAAACACCATTTCCATGGCATAACAAAGATTTGAGCCATGGCTAACATGCACATCAAGTTAGCAACCAAAACATGCATGAAACTCCCAACACAACCTCATACATACCTTAATCTTGATGCAAATTTAGCCAAATCTCCTTCTTGTTCTCTTCCAAACCAAGCATGAAGCAAAACTCCTATCTCCTCCCTTAGTATTTTCGGCCAAAAGGAAAGAACAAGGATGAACAATTTTTTTCTTGTTTTTCTTTCACTTGCACGGCAATGGGGGGGGAGGATGAGCTATTTTCTTGATTTTTTTGTTTCTCCTCCAACATCATTAATTATTTTATCATTTAATTCATCATGCATTAACAAAACATGTTTCAACATGTTTTCTTTGCCCATAAACCATGTCATGGCCGGCCACTAGCTTCTTTTGGGGAAATTTGACATGCAAATCCTTTATTTTTGCATGCATGAGCAACTAGTCATCACACATTTCCCCATCATACTTTCAAAGTTCACTACTAGGTCCTTTCTAGTGAAATTCACCTTTATAACACTAAATCAATCATCAAAAAAAATGTCATACATGGATACACACATATTATAGGCATCGAAATAAATTTTAAATTATTTTTATGCCTCGGTTTTGTGGTCCCGAGACCACCTTCCGACTAGGGTCAATTTTGGGCTGTCACAAAAAGGCATTCTACAATAAGCAAATGTAGCGTATGGACATGTAAATGTCGTCTTTTCTTGATCTTCAAGAGCTATTGGAATTTGGAAATAGCCAGAGAGTCTGTCTAAAAAGCAGTAGTACATGTGCCCTGACAATCTTTCCAACATTTGGTCAATGAATGGAAGGGGGAAGTGATGTTTTCTCGTGGCATCATTTAGCTTCCTATAATCAATGCACACTCTCCAACCTGTGGCTATCCTTGTTGGGATTAATTCATTCTTTTCATTAGCTACAACAGTCATGCCTCCTTTCTTAGGAACAACTTGTGCTGGACTCACCCAAGAACTGTCAGAAATAGGATAAATAATTCCAGCATCTAGGAGTTTAATTACCTCAGCTTTAACAACTTCCTTCATGTTGGGGTTCAGTCATCTTTGGGCTTGCACGCATGTTTATATTCATCTTCCATTAAAATTTTGTGGGTGCAAAAAGAAGGGTTGATCCCTTTAATGTCAGAAATTTTCCAAGCTATGACCCTTTTATACTCTCTTAATACTTTGAGTAATTCCTCTTTCTCCTTGGGTTGCAAGTTGAATGCAATAATTACCGGTAATGTAGAATTATTTCTAGGGAATGCGTATTCCAAGTGATTCGACAATTGTTTAAGTTCTAGTTTGGGAGGTTCTTCAATAGAGGGTTTTTGCTTAAGTTCATCTTTTACCTTAATTCCCTCATATTCTGCTAGTTTTGGGGAGGTTTCATTGGAGTTTAGTTCGGCTCTTATCTCAGAATCATCAACCACCCCCTCTCCTTGGGTGAGACACTGTTCCATCGTGTCCTTGTGTATGATTTCTCAAAAAGAATCTTGAGTAGCATGATCAATAGAGTCGATAAAAGAACATGAGTTATCCTGTTCCCTAGAAAATCTCATGGCATCAAAAATTTTAAAAATAATCTCATTGTCACCTACTCTAAGCACCAATTTACCATCACCCACATCAATTACAGCCCTAGCAGTGGCTAAAAATGGCTGACCTAAGATTAAAGGCACCTCAACATCTTCATCCATGTCAAGCATAACAAAATCAACAAGAATATAAATTTATCTACTTTTACAAGTACATCTTCTATAATTCCCCTAGGATATTTAACAGATCTATCAGCTAATTGAATACTCATCTTAGTGGGTTTAGGTTCCCTAAGACCAAGTTGTTTAAACATTTTATATGGCATCAAATTAATGTTGGCGCCTAAATCAGCTAGTGCTTTATCAACATTCGAACTACCAATTAAGCAGGGAATAGTAAAACTTCCTAGATCTTTCAGTTTGGTTGGCAATTTATTTTGGAGTATTGCTGAGCACTCCTGATTAAGTTCCACTGTAGATAAGTCTTCAAACTTCCTTTTGTTTGTTATAAGCTCCTTCAAAAATTTTGCATATGTAGGCATCTGTGATATAGCTTCAACAAAAGGTAAGTTAATATGTAGTTGTTTAAAAAGTTCAAGAAATTTACCAAATTGTACATCCATGCAGTCTTTCTTCCACTTTTCTGGGTATGGGATTGGTGGTTTATATTCTTTTGGCATTAGATTGTTATTTTTTTCGGGTTCGATCTCCTTTCTGTCAGCTTCTTATGGTGGCTTCTTTTTCAGATTCAGCTAACACTTTCCCACTCCTTAGTGTAAGTGCTTTCACGTGCTCTTTTGGGTTGGGTTAAGTGTTACTAGGTAGACTTCCTGGTGGTCTTTCAGAAATTAGTTTAGTGAGTTGACCTATCTGAGTTTCGGGCCCTTGATCGGTGCTTGTTGATTCTTAAGTTCTGTCTCGGTATTCTAAAAATGAGTTTCTGACACCGAGATGAATTTTGTTAGCATCTGCTCAAGGTTCAGCTTGTTCTCTTGTTGGTAGGGTGTTGTTGTAAGCCTGGAGGTGGTGGTCTTTGATTCCCTTCGCCTCCCCATGAGAAATTTGGGTGGTTCCTCCAACCTGCATTGTAAGTATTACTGTAAGGATTATTTTGAGATCGAGAATTATTACCCATGTAATTTAACTGCTCGTTCTCCTTTTTGTGGCCATATGGTTGGTATTCAAAATTGCTTGATCCACCTCCACTTGCTTCACACTGCATTACTGGGTGAACCTGTGAAGAACCAAGAAAACCATCAATTTTTCTATTCAAAAGTTCTACTTGATTAGAGAGCATGGTGACCGAATCGACGTTAAAAATGCCGGTTGTTTTCATTATTTTTGTTCTCATAACTTGCCACTGATAATTATTCAGTGACATCTCTTCTATAAATTCATAAGCATCCTCAGGTGTCTTATTATTGATAGTTCCGCCAGCGGCTGTGTCAATCATCTGTCAAGTAGAAGGATTTAGGCCATTATGAAATGTTTGAACCTATAGCCAGAGTGGTAACCCATGGTGAGGGCACCTTCTCAACAGATCGTTGTATATCTCCCATGCATCGTAGAGTGTTTCCAAATCCATCTGCACAAAAGAGGAGATATAATTACGTAATTTGGCTATTTTAGCCAGCGAACAATATTTTAATAAAAAATTTTCGGTCATTTGTTCCCAAGTAGTGATTGAACCTCGTGGTAACGAGTTCAACCATTGTTTAGCCTTATTCCTCAACGAAAAGGGAAACAACCGAAAGTGAATGGGATCATCAGAAATGCCATTGATTTTAAAAGTGTTGCAAAGCTCTAAGAAATTTGCCAAGTGAGCATTGGGATCCTCATCCTGCAAGCCATCAAATTGAACAAACTTTTGGATCATTTGAATGGTGTTAGGTTTCAGTTCAAAATTCTTTGCAGCAACAACAGGCCTAACTATGCTCGATTCAGTTCCTATTAAAGAAGGTTTAGCATAATCATACACAGTACATGGAGCAGGATTCTAATTAGCAGCAATTGCAGGAGGTAGCAGATTTTCTTAGTTTTAAGCCATCTCCTCGGTTGTGGTTGAAGTATCGTCCTTTTGCTTTTCATCTGTGTATCGTAAGCTTCGCCTTATTTCACTTCAGTTTTGCAAACTGTGCAACCGATCTCACTATCAAACAGTAATGGTCCCGACGAGTTTCTTCTAGTCATATACTATAAAAACATGCCAAGAACGAATAAAAGATAAATTAGAAAAGAAAATAAAAATTTAAATTGCAAATAAAGTAAAATAGCTAAAGTAATAAAAATCGAGTGTTCCTAATATCCTAGTTTCCCTAGCAACAGCGCCAAAAACTTGATACGTGATATTCGTGATAGGTTTTAAAAATTTATAATTAATCCTTCTTGAAACTAACTATTATCACGATGAAGGCAAGTGTACCTATCGAACAGTAGTATAGCTCTAGCAAGACCGGATTGTCGAACCCAAAGGAACCAAGAGTACTAGTAATTGCTTTCTTTTTATTATCTAGCCTAAAAATTAAGGGATTTGTTTATCTAAACTAATTAACTAAACTAAGAGTGCACAGGGAGAAATTGGGGAAAAGCTTCTGGGAAAATTCGATTGATTAAGACAATACCTAAGGAAAAATCCACCTAGACTTCACTTGTTATTTGACTCTGAATCAGACGATTTGTTCATTTGACTTGATCTGTAAAAATCCTTAAGTTATATTATTATCTCTCTCAAGACTAATAATGTCTAACCCTAGGTTGATTAATTGAAATCTCTTCCTAATTAATGCCCTATTGTTGTATTAACTTGATTTATGGATCCCATTATTAGGTTTCACCCTAATCCAGCAAAATCTTATCTCCCTATCTCTAGGCGTGCAATTGACTCTGCTGAATTATGATAGATTTACTCTTAGACAGAGTCTTTTCCTCCTATGAATAAGAGCATTAACTTGAATCAATATCCTGGAATATGAAAACAAGAATTAAGAACACATAGTTAAGAACAAGTCAAATATTTATCATACAATTCAGATAATAATAACAAGATCTGTCTTAGGTTTCATTCCCCTTAGGTATTTAGGGGGTTTAGTTCATAATTATAAAAGAAAACATCTCAGAAGAATAATAAATACAAAACATAAAGAAAACCCAAAACCCTTGAATGGAAATTGAAAGGAGATATTCAGTCTTGACAATGAATCTGACTTCTGAGATGGACCAATCGGCTTCTCTTGAGTAATTCCTTGCTTCCTACTCTGCGCGTCTGTTCTAAGCGCCTTCTCCGGTGTTTAAATAGGCTTTAGAATGCCTAAGAGCCCTCAAAATTGGTCTTTTCCGAATAGAGCTATACTTGGGCTCAGCAGGGACACGCCCGAATGCAATTACTCCAGCCCGTGGTCAAGGCTATTGAATAGGCATGGGAATGTAGTCTTCTTGTGTAAGTCGTGCTTCAATCCTGCCAAATGACATGGCCGTGTGACACGCCCGTGTGAGGAAGTCCAGGCCATGTTGATTTCCCACATTGATCCATTTTCTCCGTTTTCAGCCCATTTCTCGCTCTTTTTACTTTCCTATGCTCCCCTAAGTATAAAACATAAAATTAAAGGATTAGGATCATCGAATTCACCAAATCTAAGGAGAAACCATCCATAAATGTGCTAAGAATCGGATAAAAATATGTATAAATTACGGTTTATCATCGAGGATCTCAGTAAAGAAAAGAGAAATGCTGATTTTGAAGTAAGAGATTCGAGAAAGAGATCAACTAGTAAATCTTATCAGTCTGCATCGAAGAAATTTCTAGACTCATTTAATCGTTCCAATGTATCTGTGGGAAATTCAAACAGAGATTGTGAAAAGCAACCTGTGAGTTCTAAAGCTCAAGCTACCTCTATTGCTAGTATTGGCAGTGTAAGACAAAACCGAACCGAATGTAGACAGTGTGGAAAATGACATTTCGGTGATTGTAGATTGAATGATCGAGCTTATTTTTAATGTGGATCGTTAGATCATTTTATAAGTGATTTCCCAGAATTAGCTGAAAAATATAATGCTCAGAGTACGAGGCCAGGTAACACTGCAGTTAGAGGGAGACCATCCTGTAATGTTGTAAATATGAGTGGCAATAGAGGTGTGACAGGAGACACTGCTGCAAGATCTGATGCTAGAGCACCTGTATGAGCCTACGCTATTCGCACTCGCGAAGAAGCGTCAACTCTAGATGTCATTACCGGTACTTTTACTCTTTATGATACTAAAGTTATTGCATTGATAGATCCAGGATCAACTCATTCATACATATGTGTGAATATAGTATCCAATAAGACTTTTCTTGTAGAGTCTATTGAATTTGTATTTAGAGTATTGAACCCCTTAGGCAAGTGTGTGTTGGTTGATAAAATGCGTAAGAACTGTCCGTTGATGATTCAGGATAATTACTTTTTGACCGATTTGATGTTGTTTCCATTTGAAAAATTTGATATAATTATGGGTACGGATTGGCTAACATTGCATGATGCAGTTGTGAATTGCAAAAGAAAGATTATTGATTTGAGAGGTCAAAAAAATGAAATTATCCGGATTGAATCAGATGATCTGAATGGCTTGCCAGTAGTGATTTCATCGATGTTAGCTCAGAAATATGTGAGAAAGGGTTGTGAAGCTTACTTGGCTTATGTGCTTGATACGAAAATGACTAAAAAGAAGATTGAATCAGTGCCAGTTGTGTGTGAGTATACAGATGTGTTTCCTGAAGAGTTACCGAGTTTACCACCAATATGAAAGGTTGAGTTTGGTATTGAGTTAATGTTGGGTACAACGCCTATATCGATAGCTCCGTAAAGAATTGCTCCGACAGTGTAACATCCTAAAATAGGGCCTAAAAGGAAAAGTGGTTACGAAACCATGAATCTGAGATATAAAAGTTTATTCCGATTAATTTTTATAATTTACCGAGTGATTAGATGCATGTGTTAGAGTATCGATAGAAAATTTTATAGATAGCATGCTTAATTTGCTTACTAGGGCTTAATTGCAAAAGCTGATAAATATGAGTTTTAGATGCTAAAGGATTAAATTGAAGAGTATAATTGAAGTAGAGGTCCTTAAATGGTAATTAGACCATTAGCTTTTCATAGACAAAAATGGACATACATAGACAAAAATAACTAAAGTTTTAATGAAGGGTATTTTAGTCATTTGGTAATTAAAAGATTAAAAAATGGAAAAAGATGGAAAAATGTTCCCATCTTCTTCATTAGGCTGAAATTTCAAGGATTCTTCATATCTAGGGTTTTTTCAAGCTTCCAAGCTTCATAGTAATTGATTCCAAGCCCCGTTTCTAATGTTCTTTACGTTTTTGAAGTCCCGGTAACTTGATTTAGTTATTCTAGCAATAATTTAACCTAGGGTTCAAATTTGGAAAAATACCCATAGGTGAAATGTGTTTATTTTGATGTTTTATGGTAGAATATGAAGCTTGAAATTAAGTTAAATGACTTGAGCTAAGCGATTTTAAGCGAAAACGAGTAAAATGACATAATCAGTAAAAATACCTAATGGTCATAAGTACATGTTAGAGTGGGAATTTGATGTTGTCATAGGTAAATAAATGATCATCATGTCATAAAACATAAGAATTAGGGATAAAGTTTCATTTTCGAGCCTTGGGGAAAAAGTGTAAATATGTAAAAGTTTAGGGACAAAATTATAATTTTTCCAAAGTTAGAGTTAAGGACTATTTTGATAAATTTGAATATTAAATAAGTTAAATTTTCTATTATAGATCAAGAAGAATGACATTCGGGGTTAGACCGAGGAAAGAAAAAGGTTGAGGACTAAATCAAAATATTTGATCGTATTTTGTATCGAGGTAAGTTTGCGGTAAATAAATGTAATGTTTTATTATTTATAATTAATGATGTTATTTTTCAGAATCTATATATTTATTTTGTAAATTTATTCCTTGATGATTCAAGTAAGAATTGACGGAGAAATGATACTTAAAAGTCTTGGTTGAGCCTTAGGTATGTGTAGGATACAAATGTCATGACATTAGGGTTTAAGGATACCAAGTAAGACCATGCCAAGGCATGGCATTGGTAGGTTTTACAAGGCAAGGAAATCATGATAGACCATGTCAAGACATGGCATTGATAAACTACTATAAGGCAAAGATCCCCTGTAAGACCATGCCAAGGCATGGAAATGGTGAGTTCATAAGGCAAGGATACCACGTAAGACCATGTCAAGACATGGCAATGGTAAGTTTAAAAAAGAAAGGCACCCATGTATCTTTAGTATTCCAAATGATTCAACGGAAAATTCAAAGAGTGTACCAAAGGAAATGTAAGATAAGTCCATGTTCGAAAGGTTCAGGTTATCTCGATAATTCATTTAGAATGTTGTTATTTATTTACATGCAAACTTTCTAAGCTTTATGCTTACTCCATTTATTTTCTCTCCTTTTTATAGTATCGCAAAGCTAGCTTAGAAAATCACAAGGACGTCGGAGATCACCTCACACCATCAACGAGTCATCTCGGTATTTTGTGACTAGAAATACTTTAAGTTATGGCATGTATAGGGACTTGGCTATTTTGTGTGTATGTCCTTATGATATGATTAAAGAATGAAATGTGAATACTTGGTAATGATTAGCTTATGATATAGCTAAAAAAGAACATGTTTTGGTATTATGTATGCCTCAATGAGGTTTGATGCAAAGAAACTATGAAAGAGTAAGAGTTGGCCATGGAATAATTAGGAAAAAACAGCAGTGACGTGGTTTTGAAAAATCACTTAAAATTGTAAAAATGGAATTAAATGGTGAATAATACATATAATTAAATCTTATTGAGTCTATTTTCATAGAAAAGAATTAGAGCAAGCAAAGGAATTCTATATTCCAAGATATTTAAATTTCTGTAAGACTGGTTCAGAGTGATTTCATGATCCCCTGTTCCAAATTTGGAAAGTCACTAGAAATTGTATAAAAAGAATTATAAGTCAAAGTTTATATGTCTAGATTCCTTAGTGAGTATATTTTCATTATAAACAAATGGAAACATTATCCAATTTCTATATAATGTGATAATTTATTTTTAGTGAAGAGAGGTCAGGTCTGCTGAACTGCAAAATAGTGGAACCTTTAATGAATAAAATGTAGAAATTGGCCAAACAAAAAATTCTGGAAAAATCATGGTAAGAATATATATGAGTCTAGTTTCAGATAAAATTTACAGATTTAAATTTTAAGTTTTTTAACTCGAGTTATAATTAATTTAGTGACAGTTACGCAGATGGACAGTTTTACTGTAGATAGTGAAATAAATTGTTTTGATTTGTGTAAGTAATCGGAAAATTTTTAATTTTCCCGAGTTGGTCCCGAACCATTCCAATTGCACGTTTTAGGGCCTTGAGGGTCATTTTTAGGGATTTATTGGATGAATGTGAGCGAATTAATATTTTTTTAAAAGTAAATTTTTTTATGTCCCGAACAGGTAAGATAAGTCTAGTAACGCCTCTTGCTCGACTCCGGAGACGGTCTCGGGGAAGGGGTGTTGCATTTATTGGTATTAGAGCAAGATTTAGTCGGTTCTCAGAATATTCAATATGAGTAAGTGTCTTGCTATACATGCCATACTTATATTTTTATAGTGTGAAGACTCCTAATGATTTTAAAATGTTTTTCTTTTATAGTTATGGATCCCGAACGAGTTGGTGCAGATGATGTAGAAAGTAACACGCCCACTCCCACAGAAGGAACGGTGCAACCAGATAGTAGTGAAAGGCCTGATACAGTTAGTTAAGGAGGAGGGGCTCGAGAAGCCTTCTTCCAAGCTATGAATGAATGGTTTGCTGAGTTTGTTCGTACGAATCCGACCATTAGACCTCCACCCCTTCATGATCCTCAGACTACCCATGTAGCTTCCCTAGTCATAGATACAGTCAAAAGAGAGAAGCCACCAGTGTGCCTACTG
Organism: Gossypium arboreum; assembly: GCF_025698485.1. NCBI lineage: Eukaryota > Viridiplantae > Streptophyta > Magnoliopsida > Malvales > Malvaceae > Gossypium > Gossypium arboreum. Next base: position 113,899,286 of record NC_069080.1, on the reverse strand, counting down.
AAGCTATTATGTGCAAAAGATTTGAAGATGGGCTCAATGATGATATTTGACTGTCAGTCGATGTTTTAGAAATAAAAGAGTTTGTCATTTTAGTTGAAAGAGCTTTTCAGGCAGAGGAGTTGCTGAAAGGAAAGGGTAAAGCTAAAATTTAGATGCAAGACACGAAGAAAAGACAGATGAGCAAGTCGTTTCAGTCTACAACCAACAGGCCAAGAGAGTTCTCTACGAGATCCAATTTTTCAGCAGGGTATTCTAGTTGAAACAGAGGTAGAAGATTTATGGGTCAGAAAGCTCAGACCACTTCAATTACGAGTTTGGAAGTATTCAGCCTGATAGACCCGAGTGTCCTCAATGTAGTCGACGCCATCCAGGTCAATGTTGAGTAACTGAGACTGGTTGTTTCCGATGTGGTGCATCGGATCATTTCATTCGGGAGTGTTCTGGGATGGTTAAAAGAAAAGTAATACCGAGTGTAAGATTAGGCAATGCCCCTGTTAGAGGCAGACCTCATAGAAGTTCAGGAATAGGGGCAGGTAGAGGTGTATCTAAAGATTCGGTAGTGAGACCAGATGTGAGAGCACCTGCAAGGACCTATGCTATCCGTGCTCGTGAAGAGCCATCCTCCCCCGATGTAATTACGAGTACATTTTCTCTTCCTGATGTTAATGTTATTGCTTTGATTGATCTAGGTTCGACCCATTCCTATGTTTACATGAAATTGATGCCCAGTATAAACATGTCCATAGAGTCTACGGGATTTGTGATTAAAGTATCGAATCCATTGGGTCAGTATGTATTAGTAGACAAAGTATGTAAAAATTGCCTTTTGATGATTAGAGGTTATTGTTTTTCGCCAGATCTCATTCTATTGTCATTTGATGAGTTTGATGTGATTATTGGTATGGATTGGTTGACTGCGCATGATGATCATGTTATTTTGTGTGATAAGTTTTTTAAAATTATAATTAATCATTCTTGAAACTAACTATTATCACGATGTAGGCAAGTGTACCTATCAAACAGTAGTATAGTTTTAGCAAGACCGGATTGTCGAACCCCAAGGAACTAAAAGAGCTTGTAATGACTGTCTTTTTATTATCTAGCCTAAGAATAATGGGGTTTGTTTTAATTAACTAATTAACTAAACTAAGAAATCACAGAAAATAGAATTGGGGATTTACTTTTGGAAAAACGATTGAATTAAGTCAATACCTAAAGAAAAATCCACCTAGACATCACTTGTTATTTGACTCTGAATCAGACGATTTGTTCATTTGACTTGAACCGTAAAAATCCCCAAGTTATATTATTATCTCTCTCAAGACTAATAACGTCTAACCCTAAGTTGATTAATTGAAATCTCTTCATAATTAAGGCCCTATTGCTGCATTAACTTAATCTATGGATCCTATTATTAGGTTTCACCCTAATCTGGTAAAATCTTATCACCCTATCTCTAGGCGTGCAATTGACTTCACTTAATTACGACAGATTTAATCTTAGATAGGGTCGTTTCCTCCTATGAATAAGAGCATTAACTTGAATCAATATCCTGGAATATGAAAACAAGAATTAAGAACACATAATTAAGATCAAGTCAAATATTTATTATACAATTCAAATATCTCATTATCGGAAATTCTTTTGCTTATACAGTTTCTTTTATAAGAAACTAGACTGATTAAGCTTCCATTACATAATTTATTCAGCCTCTAACTCAACGCCCACTATTTATGGTGATTTTCCAAAAATCATGTTATTGCTACTATCCCAAGCAGATTTATTACAATCTACTCTTTCACACATTCTTTGCCTTCATATTACTTTAACATGTATATCATGTCATTCAAGATTGAACTTATATAACACAAGCATTTAAAATGCTTTACTATCAACTTTAATTCAATCAAAATGAACAAAATACAATATCATATCCACATTTAATTTTCCATGATCATAATCAAATATAACAATCATATACTTCCACATAACTTCACAGATTTACCGAATGTATCACGATCACATTTATAGTTGTAACACTTATTCACATATGCATCACTTTATACACTTATAATTTAATCCAAATCAAAATCGCATACGAGTACATAATACGTACCTGGCCCTCATAATGTAACATACATAATCAGCAGTAGTTTACCTCGAACATTCAAATTCGTAATCTTATTCGAATCATCGGAGTTAAGCCTGCTAGGTTTAAACCCCGAATTCAATCACCAAAACAAAGCCTATGGGACTTTAAGCCCGGATATAGTACCAGTACGAAGGCTACAGACCTTAAGTCTCGATATAGTACCAGCATGAAGCCTGCGGATCTTAAGTCCGGATACAATTCCAGAACAAAGCCTGCGGGTCTTTAAGCCCGGATACAATTCCAGCACAAAGCCTACGGACCTTAAGTCCGGATACAATTCCAGCACGAAGCCTGCGGGTCTTTAAGCCCAGATATAATTGCAGCACAAAGCCTGTGGGTCTTTAAGCACGGATACAATTCCAGTATATAGCCTGCGGGTCTTTAAGCCCGGATACACATCAAATATCATGGATATTTAATCATATATTAACACATCTCATTCAACATACCACATTAGTAGTCATTTGCTACATTCGGATATAAGCTCCATATGAACACCATCATTTACATTTCGGTTCAAAAGTCATACATAAATATCACATATCTATTTCACCATTCAAGCTTAACCCATAGTGACCATTCAACTATAAGTCATATACATAAATCATTTACCACACAACTTAATTCAAGTAGAACCAAAAGGTCACAATTCATCTAATATACACATATCAAGGCATCATCAATTATATACTAAAGGTGACTACTCAAAACTTACCTCGGATATATTTGAACAGTTCTTGGAAAGGCTACTCTATTACTTTCTCTTTTCCTTATCCGATTTTGATCCTCTTTGCTCTTGAGCTTAATTAAAACAAATAGATTTGTTTAATTACTTACTCAACTTTATTTCTTAATAGTCACATTTGACAATCATATATAACTTCAATATGTATTATATTTTATAAAATATGCCATGACTCGATTTCATGCTTATTTAATCTATAACTAATTTGCATACACAAGCAAAGATTCACATAACTTATCATGCTTCCTTATGAATGAATTTAACCATATTCCTGAATGTCTCTATAAGCACAAGGTACATACATAAGGCATATATATATATATACCTATATATGACTATGACAATTTAATCATTTACTGATATTTATGCACAATCGCGTATACACATGCATCTATATAATGCATGCTTCTTTAATATCATATACTTTTATTTATTTTTCAAATTACACTATAGCTCCAAGACATATAGCTAACTCTGAATGTTAACTTATTAAACATTTACCACATTACCAATTGCCATATATAATCAATGCCGCATACACAAATACATACATACTCATATGCACAAAATCCATTTATGTTTAATCTATAACCCATTCGGCCTTAACTACTCAAACTTAGCCTTCATATTTAATTCCATTTTATGACCGAATGTAACAAATTCATATAGGTTTCACCTATGCCAAACAATGACCGAACCATTTAATCATGCTTATGGTCGATTATCATATTAACACGAGACACAGAAACATCAATATCCAAGTATGCTAATATATCACACCATCAACTAAATAATACATATAGATACATAAAATTCCTTTGACCTATTATACTTTCATGTGCACATTTTTAACCATATAGCCAACACCTTAATAAACAATTTAAATATATATCACTTACCAATTCACATCTCTAAAATCCCCGATACAATCATTTTTTATCATAGCCGGATGCCACAAAACAAGGCATCCAAAATCTCAAATCACTTTATATAATCCATTCGGCCATTTCAAATTAGATACACAAAATTTTATTTTTATTTTTCAAAAACTATCAAACCCGAATCAATATAACATTAAACTCCATATTAATCCACCCTTAGTACATTCGGCCATAACATAGGCACATATACATTTAACTTGATTTCTTCATGAAAAATAAAGGCTATAACCGAATAGTCTTTAACCATTTAAAATTACAAAGCACAAATTATAACTTCAATTTACAAGCTTATATCATAAGAATTTCTCCATTATAATTTTCAAAGTATATTCGGCTATAACACAAGCACACTTAATTTTTACATTTACAAATTCAAACTTTTTTAAACTTAACATACTTTTATAATTTCAACCGAATGGAGTACGTTTATTAATTCAAAACAAAACATCAAAGTATCATTTCTAAATGAAAAATCCTCTCATGACCGATTGCTCCCATAGCTACCAAAATGAAAATTTGCACATGGGTTATGGAGGAACTAAGAAACTATCCTAAAATACAAAAGTAATTTCTTTCAAAACACTTCAAACATACTTCAATCTAGTTACAAGCATGGCCGACTTCTTAGAAACTTTCCCTTTTCTCTTTTACTTGTTTTTTTTTTCGGCTAAGGAAGAACAAAGATGAACAAACTTTGTTCTTTTCACCCCTTTTTTGTTTTATTACTTCTTATTTCATATTATAAAACATTTAATAATTATATTTCTTCTTTCTTTCTCAAACATTTGGCAAGAACAAGGCAAGGATGTATGGCTTTCTTTTTTTTTTTTAATTTAAACCATTAACTATAATAATATATTATATAATGCATATATGGCTATTCAACCATTATCATGGCCGGCCACTTACTTAAAAATGGGAAATTTGACATGCAAATCCCCATATTTTAAGCCATGCAATATTTGACCACTACACTTCAACCTATCACAATTTCAATATTTTTCACATAAGTCCTTTTTAATTAATTTCACATTTAAATGACAAAAATCAGAGCATAAAATTTTCACACATACACTTTCACTTATAATAGGCATAGAATATAACATTTAATTATTTTTGTGACTTGATTTTGTGGTCCCGAAGCTATTTCCCGACTAGGGTCAAATTAGGGTTGTCACAACTCTCCCCCTTAGGAATTTTCGTCCCCGAAAATCTTACTAGAGAATAAATTAGGGTATCATTCTTTCATTAGAACACAATTCAAACTATTCATTAACATATGGTTGAAGATCATAAACTCATTATTCAACTCAAGTTGAACCAGAACTGACATTTCGGTTGATAATATCTTCGTGCAAAAAAAAAGCTTCAACAATGGAACTAACTTTAAGTTTTCTCATAGAATTGCTTCGATAGATATAATTTTTGTACCAAATCTTCATAAATTCAGATTCTTCTTCTAGACTATCCCTCAAATCACATCTTTCTTCTTATTAGAAAGTTAACCTCCGAAATATTACTATACGGATTTAATCTTGATTTTCTATCATTTTCACTTTTAATGATGTCGAACCTTTCACAATAACTAGGAAAAAAGTTTATAATAAAATTGTTTCATATAATAACCATCGAAACTCTGAATTATACTGAAGTCACCTTAACCAGATAGACACCTTTGGGCCTTAATAGAAAAAAAAATGTTTCAACCCTATAATAAATATTATCCCGATTGTTAATGAAACATTTGAACACAGAAGAGAATCAAATATGGTTTAAACAACAACCAATGCAGAATCACAACTTCTATAACTATGATGACGGTACCACAATACTCTCACATTTCAAGCTAGAAATTATAATCATAAAAAACATAATCAACTCTGTCAAATAAACATTTCTTACAGATAATCACATGAAGTCATAAGAAACCGATATAGTAAAATTTCAATGTCTGAAGTTACACAGAATATCAGTAAATTACCAGCCATATAGAATGATATCAATTCCGATGATATTCCAGAAAATGTCCAGAAAGAACAATGTCGCTCATAATTACTGAAATCCATAGTAACAGAGGCAATATACTCTTCACGAATATTCAACCGAACAATAATCAGTAGAAGCAGAGTATTAGCATCATACAGATTTTTCTGTTGATTTTCATATTCACATATGGGAATAAATACCAAAGAAAGACATAACAATGTCGAACATAACCCAAACATACCAACGATGCTTTCTTTTATTAGTATGCTGAACTAATGTTCTCATATGTCAAAAATTTCTTCTGAAATTATACCGTCACATATATTTCTGAAGATAGTGTACACATAGAATGCCCCAAAGAAGTCATGGTAACTGCCCGACGATAACTACTGCACTCAATCATCAATATAATTCAATCATGACTCATCCGTCTAATTCTGTTTTCGCTAATCCCATACTATTACACTATTGTACTCTTTAATTTCACTTTTACAAACTCATGCAATGTATCCCTAGAGAATCTCACTGTATAACTCTATTATGGTAAAGGGCAAAAATTGTAAAGCCTTTAAGCTTTTGACTCTCAAGCAAGTGCACATTCAACAACAACATAGCATTACGCACATTGATTCAAACATTTCAATTTCCAACTTATTACGAACATGTTTTCATACATCTCAGTAATACATGCAACTTTATTTCCTGTGAATATCATCAAAACATAAGTGAATTTATCACAATTCAAACTTTCATTTCTTTTACCCAAATTACTAAAAATTTCTTATCAAGTTTCCATGCCTAATCTTGATCACTTGTCACTATTTATCAAATTGGAGAACGCCTTATGGTTTTGAGTACATCGCCTACTTGAAGCTATAGTCTAACTATGGTCTTATATTAGCTCTGCTATTTTCGTGCCGATGCCTATCCCAAATAGGTCTTACGCTTAGCACAAGTTGAGCCGATGCCACGTCCCAGACGGGTCTTACACTAGCTCCTCTGTGTCAGTGATAATGCCTGTGTAACACCCCAAACCAGGCCTAGACGATATGACCGGATCTGATGCGCCACATCGAAGCGTTCAAAACATTCTGTATTACTTAGTTTGGAAAAAAAAACTTAGTTGGTGTTGTAAAAGGTACTTTTAAAAGTAGGTTAAAGTGAAGCGGAAGTCATGCACGGTAGGAAACCAGAAGAAGAGGAGGTGAGTCCGTCGGATTTGCTTAAGTACCAAGCTCCCTTCGGATCCAATCCTAGACATGCACACCGCCATTGCCACACTCTAACATCTCGTATAATTTTTGCGAAAAAAACCGTTTGGTTATGTCTCATTTTAAGAAACTGATTAAGGTTGTAAAACGTTTGCTGAAAATATTTATTCTCTTAGAAAACATTTACTTTGCAGAAACTTTGTGCGTCATCGTGATCTTTTAAAAACAAGTAGTTTTTATAAAACGAACCCTAGTGCTAACCAGTTTAATAATCCCCCAAAATAAAATTAATAAAAAGAGCGGCCTTATTACAACTTCAAGCACAATAAAAATAATCCAAATTAAATGCTAAACTTATTTAAAATCAGCAATCAAGCTTCACTACCACTGAATCCTTGACTCCAAGTCTACCAACTAGCGCCACCGCAAGGATGGAAGAGGAAGGGTGAGTTTGGGAAAACTCAGTGTATCAGAGAACCCATCCAAAGCCCAAATCAGCTCGAGCCCATTGGGCCTAAGCCCTATACAGATAACGAGACACAGAGAACAAAGCCCTTTTAGAATACAAGAGCAAGGCCTTAGCCCTTTTAACATAACAAGATGGCCCATAGGCCCGCTTCAAGAACATATGTAATAATATCAAGAATGAATGCAAGCCCAACTGGGAGACTACTCAACCCACCAACCGCTACACCGCTTTGCATCAAACCCTACACTCCATGTGGGAATATCTCAACCCACCCAAATTTTACACTCCATAGTTGCAAAGAACGGCGCTCAATTATCGATCGATTGAGGCAAAGCCTCCAGTACGTGGATGAACCACATTCAGTACTTCCTCCATCAATACCCCAATCCCATGCAACAGATATTAATAGAGCATCTCATGTAAAATACAGTATTAATCAATCATGCAGTTTAACCAATTTAAACCCTAGGGGTATTTCGGTAATTATGCTCTTTAGGGGTAATTTCGACTTACGCAACTACACACGTTATTCCAGTAATTCTTAACAATCATATGCAATTTGATTCTCCCATCTAACCGACAAGCTACTTTGCCCACCTCTTGCCCATATTGGTAGTAAGCCCATTCGGCCCAGCTTTTGGCCCATCGAGGCCCTATTTCAAGCACGTTGAAACGTCACACAAACTTACTTACCACTTTGCGGTGCTAGATCTAACAATTACTCTATGTCTTGAGAGCATTCAGATACTCACAAGCCTATGAAATGCCGAATTTGGCATTTCGCTTTTTTAATTGAACTAAGAAAAGGTGTTCGGTACACACCGATTCATGACGATCGCTCATTGAGATCTCTTTCGATATCCTACAATTGATTAGCACAAGTGCTTATTTACAAACTATAATCACTAAATTCCAAAACTTACTCACCCATGATCGAACCATGTCCCTAAAAGCCTTTGAAACCTTACCTTTTTATCAAAATCGATATCTAGCTCCGAATCCGATTGCTCCAATGATTCACGCTTTCAATCCAACACTTAAGAAGACTCTAATCACCGAGAGAAAACATTAGTCACAAACCCTTAAAGCCTTATGCTCAAATCGACAGCCTCCCTAATTTTTAGGGATTTCGGCTTTTCCTAACATCGCAAAATAAGAACAGATCTGAGATGATAAGTACTTACCCCTTACTCTTACTTGATTTCCACGCAATCTAGTGCAGATTTATCCTTAGAACAATGGTAAAACCCGAATCCAGGAGTTTGAAGAAATTTCGGCTATAAGCCCCTAAACCAGTGGTACTTTCGGCTTTTGGGTGGTGAAGAAGATGATAATGTGGAACTATAACCTTGAAGTAGAATTGCTGTCAGGTATCTTGGATTAAGAAAAGATAATCGTAGATTAATAAAAACAAAGAACATAGAAGGACCTGGCTTTGAAGAAATCGGCACAAGCAGTGATCACAGGATTTCGGCTTTTATAGATTCGGCAAAAGTATTGATGAATAGCAGGTATGATGAATAGTTTTAAAGTAGAAAAATAGAAGAAGAAGAATAGGGGAGGTGGTAGTTTTGGCTAGAGAGGAAAAAGAGAGGAAAAACAACCCTAAGGTGTTAAAGCAGAAGAAAAACGGCACCACTCAATACCCTAAGCGACCAAATACCAACCTAATACCCCCGCCGATTTTCCCTCTTCAATTCTCATAATTACCAACTCCTAGCCTCATCCAAATCCTTAAATCTCTCCCTTATCCCTCCTTAATCCAAGCATTTAAACCGATCCAACTCTCTTCTAGCGTAATCCACCGAACTCCAACACTTACCCTCCCCGCACTTAAAAATAAATGTATCTATTTGTCAACACAGGAATCGATCCCATGCCTTCCCCTTTGCTCCACACGCCACTTTTCTAGGAGCCTAGTGGCGTCACCCTTGCCACTTTACCAAGGCTCTTTTGTGATGCAATTTACCCACAACTCTACTTAAGGGCCACTTAGCGTAACCCCTAACTCCTAAGTCTAAAATTCCAAAAATTCAACTGGTTTTGGCCAACTCATGGGCCTTCCATAAGCCCATTTACTTACTCAAAATATTAATTTCACATCCAAATACAATAATTTAAAGTCTTTATAAAATATAGAAAACCACGAATAAATCCAAAAATCGGATGTTACAACTCTACCCTCCTTAAAGAAATTTTGACCTCGAAATTTTACCTTATCGTAACAGCTTGAGGGTACTGTTGACGATAGCCTCCTCGCCTCCCAAGTAGCTTCTTCTTTGCCATGCTTTCTCCAAAGTACTTTCACTAGTGGAACTGATTTCCTTCTCAACATCTTGACGTCACGCTCAAGTATTTGCACAGTTCCTCTTGAAAGTTAAATCGACTGTACCTCGATTTACAGAATCGGTATGATATGAGTTGGGTCGATCGATACCGCCTCAAAGATGGATACATGAAAATGTCGTGGATACGATGCGCTCGTGGTAACTCTAGCTGATAAGCCACTTGTCCAACCCGCTTAACAATTCGGTAAGGCCCAATAAACCGTGGGCTCAACTTACCCTTCTTACCAAATCTCAAAATTTTCTTCCAAGGGGAAACCTTCAAGAAAACCATGTCCCCAACAATGAACTCAATCTCTTTGCGCTTCAGATCCACATACGACTTCGCTCTATCCGATGCGCCTTTAACCGCTCCCTAATCAGCCTAACCTTGCTTTCGTTCCGCCACCAATTCGGTCCAAGCACTCGTCGTTCACCCAACTCGTCCAACACGTCGCGCATCGACATCTTCGCCCATAAAGCGCTTCATATGGTGCCATCGAATACTTGCTTGATAGTGTTATTGTACATAAACTCCACCAATGGTAAGTAGTCCTCCCAACTTCCACGAAAATCAATGATACAACCCTCAACATATCCTCCGAACACGAATAACCCTTTCGATTGTCCATCATGCGTGGGTGAAAAGCGGTGCTAAAATCCAATCGTGTACCCAACGCTTCTCGCAACTTCCGCCAAAACCGAGACGTAAACCTAGGGTCTCGATCGATATTGTCGACACGGCACCCCATGCAATCGACTACCTCCGCCACATATAACTCGCCAACTTTTGTAGTGAGTAGTCGATGCGAACAGTATGAAATGAGCAGATTTTGTTAACCTATCCACAACTACCCACACCGAATCTTTCTTGGTGGGTGTCAAAGGTAACCCACTCACAAAGTCCATTGTTACTCTCTCCCACTTCCATAGTGGAATTTTCACAGGTTGCAGTAATCCCGACGGCAATTGGTGCCCGACCTTAACTCACTTGGCACGCCAAACATTTCCCAACAAATTCGGTCACCTCTCGTTTTAATCCGCCACCAAGTACACCTCTCGCAAGTCTCGGTATAACTTATTCCCTCCAGATGCATGGCACAGAGTCCACCATGAGCCTCTTTTAGAATTAACTGCCTCAATTCAGGTTCTTTGGAATACAAACCCTTTCCACGAAAGCACAAAACTCTTCCAGTGTTCAACCCAAAATCCTCGTTCTCACCACTCTTAACTTGTCGGAACCAAGAGCTAATGAATCGTCCTTCAACTGTTTTTCCTTGATCTTCTCAGTCCAAGTAGGCCTTACTTGCAATTCTGCCAACAAGCTTCCATCGTCGTATAGACTTAATCGTGAGAACAAGGCTCTCAAATCATTAACAACCCTTCGACTCAACGCATCCGCCACCACATTAGCCTTTCTGGGTGGTACTCTATCGAACAAATCGTAGTCTTTAAGCAACTCCACCCATCTTCGTTGCCTAAGATTCAACTCCTTCGAGTCAACAAATACTTTAAGCTCTTATGATCGTGTATATGATGCACTTTTCCCCATATAAGTAGTGTCTCCAAATTTTAACATAAAAATCACCGCCGCTAGCTCCAAATCATGCGTAGGGTAATTCACCTCATGAGCCTTAAGCTGTCGCGATGCATAAGCGACCACCTTGCCCTCTTGCATTAGTACGCCACCTAACCCCACATGCGACGCATCACTGTATACAGTAAAGTCCTTCCCAGACACCGGTTGAATCAACACTTGGGTTTCGGTCAATACCTTTTTCAACCGATCAAAAGCTTTTTGCTGTTTCTCGGTCCAAACAAATGGTACTCCTTTCCTTATGAGTTTTGTCAAGGGTGCCGCCATCACCGACAAACCTTCAACAAACCTTCTGTAGTAACATGCCAACCCTAGGAAACTCTGAATTTCCGATACTGACCTAGGTGGCTTCCATTCCAGAATCGCTTCAATTTTACGAGGATCCACCTTAATCCCCTCAGGAGAGACCACATGCCCTAGGAAGGTTACCTCCTTCAACCAGAATTCGTACTTGCTGAATTTCGCATAGAGCTTCTTTTCCCTTAACACTTGTAGCATAATACGGAGATGCTCATCATGCTTCGCCTCCGTTTCAGAGTATACCAGGATATCGTCGATAAAGACGACTACGAACCGATCTAAGTAAGGTTGGAATATTCGATTCATCAGCTCCATAAAAGCTGCAGGTGCGTTCGTTAGCCCAAACGGCATGACCACAAACTCATAATGTCCATATCGAGTTCGAAATGCTGTTTTATGAATATCCCCTTCTTTTACCCTTAGCTGATGGTATCCAGAATGAAGATCGATTTTGGAGAATACCGAAGCTCCCCTCTGTTGATCGAACAGATCATCAATCCTTGGTAGTGGATACTTATTCTTAATCGCCGGTTTGTTCAATGGCGATAATCGATGCACACGCGCATCGTTCCGCCCTTTTCTTCACAAACAGACCGGTGCTTTCCAAGGAGACACACTAGGCCTAATGAAGCCTCTATCTAACAACTCTTGAATTTGAGCCTTCACTCCACTAACTCCTTGGTGCCATCCTATAGGGTGCAATAGATACCGAGCTGTTCCGTGCAACAAATCGATTCCAAACTCAACTTCCCGATTCGGAGGTAATCCAGAAGCTCCTCCTAAAAACATCCCGAATTCCCTAACATTCGATGGTCTCCACAATGATCCTTAGTTTCACTTGGCTTACCAAAGCCGATATGCCTCGCACCCTTGCGCATCGGCTTTCCAAACCCTCAACGCCGATACTACATTGGCTAAGTAATCCTCCGTTCTCCAATAATCATTACCTCTTCATCATTGATGATCCTTAACACCATCCTCTTAGTCGCACAATCCAAAGTTGCCTTATGCTTGGTCAACCAATCCATCCCTAGTATCAAATCGAATTCTTCAAGCAAGAACTCCATCAAATCCCCACGTAAAACCCCGCTTTGAATCTCCAGAGGCACCTCCTTGAAGAGTTTCTCTACCTTAACCGAATGACCTAAAGGACTTATCACAGACACCCCACACAGTCTCCTAGAAGTGCACACCCAAAGTGCCCGTAAATGTTATATGCCACATATGAATGGGTTGATCCCACATCAATCAGAGCAGTATAAGGTACACCATAGATAAAAAACATACCAATTATGACATCAAGTGCGTCACCCTCCTCGCGGCGACGAGCAGCATACACCAAAGCTGGCTGACGAGCATCCGCGTTACAAATACCCCTGTCGGGTGCCCCACGTCTAAGGCCATTACCACCGCGACCTTGTCCACGACCTCTTGGCAGCGGCGGTCCATCCCTCACCGGTTGAGCCGGTCGCACATCCCCTTGTTCGGCCACCTGAGCCTGAGTGGCCCTCCTAGGACAATCCTTAATCCTATGCTCCTTAGACCCACAATGAAGACAAGCCCGTAACGCTTCAAAGACTCTCCTTGATGCGTTTTGCATAATCCCCACAAACTTGCGGTCTACAGTGTTTACTGGAATCTTTCGAACCGGTTCCTCCATCCTAGCTCTCTTAACATTTCGATTTGCAAAGACCACGTGGTCCAAAGATCCCTCCCGAACCGATTTCGATCCCTATCACGATTCTTCCGTTCGGTTTGTTTCACCTCCTCGGCTATCTTAGCCTTCTACCACAGTCAGTAAATCTCGCTCCCTCTCATGGAGCTATGAGCACCCTTAACTCATCTCTCGAGACCATCCTCAAAATGAACGCTGCGCTTCAGATTCGATGGAAACGATGCCATTAGCATACCGACTCAATCGTAGAAACTCCGCCTCATATTCAAGAATGGTCTTATTTCCTTGAGTCGATTCAAGAACTCCTTTCTGCGTGCATCCACATAGCTAGCTCCAACAAATTTTGCCTTAAAGGTCTATTTGAACAGCTCCCATGTTACCCTCTCGGTGGGGTACCTCTCTCACAAGAATCCACCACCGACACGCTTCATCCCGCAGAACGACACCGCCCTTTCAACTTCATTCTCATCGAGTCCAGTCATCCATGATCCGCCTGTGGCTTCCAACCAAGATTACCACATTTGGGGCCACCCAGACACGCCCTAAAATCTCACTCCGTTGGTTCAAGTCGTTCGAAATGGACCCCTATTCATGGGCCCGACGTTAGCTCCGCCACCCTTTCCAAAACCCTCAACATGGCTCGAGACAAAGCGTCATCCCTCGTGGCACGATCATACACCCCATTTTCATTAACGGTGGTGGACGTACCTCGCCGGTGGCATGTGTTCAGATGACGCAGATCCAGACTTGAGTGCTACCTCGGCCTCGACCACGGGCTCTTCCTCGAGTAGCCCTTGTACTCATAACGATTTATCGACACGAATTTTGTGACATTAGTTTCTTGGTTTCGCTCTTTATTACGTAATGTCTTATGAGCAGATAGAGTTTCAGAGTTATTTTCGCGCAATCACAATTTAGCTATGGTCTCAGTTTTGTAGCCCTAATACTACCTTATCAATAGCACTATCTCTAAGGCTCAGTACTATCTATAGTATTATTTCCAGTCCAGTTCTATATAAGTACTTAAAGCAGAAAAAGAACACTTACAGACTTGGTGCCGGGGATTCAGTGTGCCACTTCCTTATCAGTCCAAAAAAAAAAACCCATGTTTTGTTTACCGAAAATAAAAGATTTCATTTGAAAACACTATCATTTTAAAACTATTGATTTAACCTCGTTCAATAGAAAAATTTTGAACATCTTTGAAAAACTTAAATTTTTTTTTTAAAAGATTTTTGGACCCGATCCACAGCCGAGTTGTTGCAACCAGGCTCTGATACCACTAAATGTAACACCCCAAACCCGGCCTAGACGATATGACCGAATCTGATGCGCCACATCGAAGCGTTCAAAACATTCCGTATTACTTAGTTTGGAAAAAAAAAACTTAGTTGGTGTTGTAAAGGTACTTTTAAAAGTAGGTTAAAGTGAACTAAGTGTGCACCGGTAGGAAACCAGAAGAAGAGGAGGTGAGTCCGTTGATCGCTTAAGTACCAAGCTCCTTTGGATCCAATCCTAGACATGCACACCGCCATTGCCACACTCTAACATCTCGTATAATTTTTTGAAAAAACCATTTGGTTATGTCTCATTTTAAGAAACCGATTAAGGTTGTAAAACGCTTCTTTGAAAATATTTATTCTCTTGGAAAACATTTACTTATGGAAACTTTGTGCGTCATCGTGATCTTTTAAAAATAAGTAGTTTTTATAAAACGAACCCTAGTGCTAACCAGTTTAATAATCCCCAAAATAAAATTAATAAAAAGAGCGGCCTTATTACAACTTCAAGCACAATAAAATAATCCAAATTAAATGCTAAACTTATTTAAAATCGACAATCAAGCTTCATGGCCACTCAATCCCCTTGACTCCAAGTCCACCAACTAGGGCTCACGCAAGGATGGAAGAGGAAGGGTGAGTTTGGGAAAACTCGGTGTATACAGAGAACCCATCCAAAGCCCAAATTAGCTCGAGCCCATTGGGCCTAAGCCCTATCTGAGATAACGAAGCACACAAGAGAACAAAGCCCTTTTCAGAATACAGTAGCAAGGCCTTAGCCCTTTTTAACATAACAGTATGGCCCATAGGCCCAGTTTAGTAACATATGTAACAATATCAGAAATGAATGCAAGCCCAACAGGGGAGACTACTCAACCCACCAACCGCTACACTGCCCCGTACCAGCCCTACACTCCATGTGGGGAATATCTCAACCCACCTAGCCCTACACTCCATAGTTGCAGCAACGCTGCTCAACTATCAGTCAGTTGAGGCAAAGCCTCCAGTACGTGGATGAACCACATTCAGTACTTCCTCCATCAATACCCCAATCCCATGCAATAGATATTAATAGAGCATATCATGTAAAATACAGTATTAATCAATCATGCAGTTTAACCAATTTAAACCCTAGGGGTATTTGGTAATTATGCTCTTTAGGGTAATTTCGCATTTACGCAACTACACACGTTATTCCAAAGAATTCTTAACAATCATATGCAATTTGATTCTCCCATCTAACCGACAAGCTACTTTGCCCACCTCTTGCCCATATTGGTAGTAAGCCCATTGGGCCCAATTTTGGCCCATCGAGGCCCTATTTTCGAAGTACGTTGAAACGTCACACAAACTTACTTACCACTTTGCGGTGCTAGATCTAACAATTACTCTATGTCTTGAGAGCATTCGCATACTCACAAGCCTATGAAATGCCGAATTTCGGATTTTGACTTTTTGCTTAATTGAACTAAGAAAAGGTGTTTAAGACACACCGATTCATGACGATCGCCATCGAGATCTCTTCGATATCCTACAATTGATTAGCACAGTTCTTATTTACAAACTATAATCACTAAATTCCAAAACTTACTCACCCATGATCGAACCATGTCCCTAAAAGCCTTTGAAACCTTACCTTTTGTCAAAATCGATAGCTAGCTCGAATCCGATTGCTCCAATGATTCACGCTTTCAATCCAACACTTAAGAAGACTCTAATCACCGAGAGAAAACATTAGTCACAAACCCTTAAAGCCTTATGCTCAAATCGATGACCTCCCTAATTTTTGGGATTTCGACTTTTCCTAACATCGCAAAATAAGAACAGATATGAGATGATAAGTACTTACCCTTACTCTTACTTGATTTCCACGCAATCTAGTGCGATTTATCCTTAGAACAATGGTAAAACCCGAATCCAGGAGTTTGAAGAAGTTTCACTATAAGCCCTAAACCAAGGGTACTTTCGCTTTTGGGTGGTGAAGAAGATGATAATGTGGAACTATAACCTTGAAGTAGAATTGCTCCGTATCTTGGATTAAAAAGATAATCGAGATTAATAAAAACAAAGAACATAGAAGGACGGCTTTGAAGAAATCGGCACAAGCAAAGGATCACAGATTTCGGCTTTTATAGATTTGGCAAAAGTATTGATGAATAGCAGGTATGATGAATAGTTTTGAAGTAGAGAAATAGAAGAAGAAGAATAGGGGAGGTGGTAGTTTCAGCTAGAGAGGAAAAAGAGAGGAAAACAACCCCGAGGTGTTAAAAGGAAGAAAAACGGCACCACTCAATACCCTAAGTGCCAAATACCAATCTAATACCCCCGCCGATTTTCCTCTTCAATTCCCATAATTACGCCAACTCCTAGCCTCATCCAAATCTCTTAAATCTCTCCCTTATCCCTCCTTAATCCAAGCATTTAAACTGATCCAACTCTCTTCTAGCGTAATCCACCGAACTCCAACACTTACCCCTCCCGCACTTAAAAATAAATGCATCTATTTGTCAACACAGGAATCGATCCCATGCCTTCCCCACGCTCCACACGCCACTTTTCTAGGAGCCTAGTGGCGTCACCCTTGCCACTTTACCAAGGCTCTTTTTGTGATGCAATTTACCCACAACTCTACTTAAGGGCCACTTAGCCAGAACCCCTAACTCCTAAGTCTAAAATTCCAAAAATTCAACTGGGTTTTGGCCAACTCATGGGCCTTCCATAAGCCCATTTACTTACTCAAAATATTAATTTCACATCCAAATACAATAATTTAAAGTCTTTATAAAATATAGAAAACCACGAATAAATCTGAAAAATCAGGATGTTACAGCCTGTCCCAGACAGGTTTTACACTTGCACCTACGAGGCCGATGTATGTCCCGGACCTGTCTTACACTGGCTTTCACATTTCATGTATTGCCATGGTCCAACCATGGTCTTTTCCATCAATCTATTAGAAAACGATCGTACTCATTCCCTGCGTTCCACCCAATTTGATCTTTCATTTCAATTTTCAAGCTATTGTGACATTTATGAATCTGCAACTGAGATTGTAAAGCATAACATTACGACATCTTGACTTCATTAGTCTAGACATAAATGTTAATCTCATGCTTATACTAATTACTAACCAGGCAATAAAAGCATTTATTCATACATTCTGTCATTTCAAACAAATCTTCTCCTCATAATTACTAAGCCAAATGAGTTAGGTACGTATCATCATATAAATACTGACATGTACGAAAGAGCATATCACAACTTAACTTTCATTTCATTCCACGTTTCCCTATTCTTTAGCTCATTAGTATCACAAAATGAGTACTAGTTCATGTAAAAAGAATCATAAATTTCTTTTCATACCTTTCCCATTTTCAGCATATTACAAGCATGGTTCATTATTCTCGATTTTACTCTTATCTCAATCAAGATTTGCTCGGTTAGAACTCATTCCATTATTAACCAATAATTTTGTTAGGGCCAGGAGATATCACACTATCACGAGTAATACTATGGCATGTATAGCTGGACTCTCTTAAGCTCGGTTAGTCCAAGAATCAACTAAACCATGCTCTGATACCACTAAATGTAACACCCTTCGCCCGTATCCCTTGCCGGAATAGGGTTCGAGGTGCTACCAGATTTAATCTCAACCCTTTATATAAAACCAGGTTGCAAAAAAAAATTTGATGAATTTTAAACTTTTCATACACGCGTATTTTATCCATTAATCGGTCTTACAAGGCCCCAAAAAATTCATGAGGCATTATTAAATAATTACCAATATCTTAGTCTTGTGTCATTTACTTACTCAACAATGAATCCCAATTCAAATTCTAAATATACATGCTATAAATCACATCACAGGAGATAATAACATACAAGCATATGAATAGTCAAACTACCTTAGTAACAAGCCAAAGTCTTTGGCTTAATCATAATTTACATATTCAATTTTACAACCCTATACATGCCATAGACTCGAAACACTAAGATTTACTTACGCCGATAGCGTAAACTCGAAAATGTGGTAATATCTCTGGCAGCCTCCAACCCGAGCTAACCTGGAAACCCTAATGAATATGGGAAAGAAGAGGGGAGTAAGCTTTAAGCTTATTAAGTTCATAAGAAATTAATGAACAACTCATTAACAAGTTTTATCAATGTTTACAACATAATCACAAATTCACTACAAGTTGTCTTCCTGTGCAATAGTCACTAAATTATTTATAACTGGAGCTACAAAATTTCAAATCATATTCCGTTAATTTTCCCTGAAAATAGACTCATATATATTCTATACGCAAAATTTTAAGAATTTTTGGTTTGGTCAATCAATACCATATTTTTCTTAAAATTTCTCCTATTTCACTATTTTACTATTCTGACCATTCTTCACTTTGAATCAGATTTCTCATTGTACAGAACTCAAAACGTGTTCTCATTTATTTCATTTGAAACTAGACTCATTAAAGAGTCTAAGAATATAAATTTTATTTTATAACCATCATTGTACAATTTACAATGATTTTCTAAAAACAGAATAGGGGACCTCGAAGTCATTTTAACTCTATCCCACGCCACTTCAAATATCTCATTATTGGAAATTCTTTTGCTTACACAGTTTCTTTTATAAGAAACTAGACTCATTAATCTTTCATTACATAATTTATTCAGCCTCTAACTCAACTCCCACTATTTATGGTGATTTTCCAAAAATCATGTTACTGCTGCCGTCCCAAGCAGATTTATTACAATCTACTCTTTCACACATTCTTTGCTTTCATATTATTTAAACATGTATATCATGTCATTCACGATTGAACTTATATAACATAAGCATTTAAAATGCTTCACTATCAACTTTAATTCAATCAAAATGAACAAAATACAAAATCATATCCACAATTAATTTTTCATGATCATAATCACATATAACAATCATATACTTCCACATAACTTCACAGATTTACCGAATGTATCACGATCACATTTATAGTTGTTGTAACACCCCAAACCCGGCCCAGACGTTATGGTCGAATCTGACGTGCCACATTGGAGTTGAAAACCCACGTTCAATTTTAGTGTTTTAAAACCATATATTTTGTTGAGTTAACAAAGTGTATAGAAGCTGGGCACTAGGTAGGTATCCGAGACAGAGGAGGTGAGCCATAATGCTGCTTAAGTACCAAGCTCTTTGATTGGATCCAATCCTAGGCATGCCCACAACCATAGCCACACTTTGTTATATCGAGTTTAAATTTGTTTAAGTGGACGTCTTTGGAAAAAATCGATTAATCGTGGTGTTGAGATATTTTGAAAACAAGTATCGCTGTGAAAACACGTCCTAAGTCTAGCCCATTTGAACAATTATCAACCAGTTTTGAAGTTATTAAAATAAAATAATCCCGAGAAGAAATAAAAGAAAAGTTAAAATGGCCTTATTACAACCCAAAATAAATAATAATTAAAGAGAATTAAATGAAAGCCAATGCTTATTTAAAGGTCCAAAAGTGATCACTGTGGCCACTCAATCCCTCCCGCCCAAGTCCCCACATCAAGGCTCACTGCAAGGTTAAGGAAAGGGGTGAGTTTGGAAACTCAGTGTGCAACAAGCCCTTTCGAGCCCAAAACAATAGCGACTGTTGGGTCTAAGCCCAAACCCAATCTCAAAGTATGTCTTGGGTCAGTAGCCCTTTTCATATTTCATATTTCATAACACTGGGCCGAAGCCTTTTCAAGTTTCATATTATGGGCAAGCCTTTATCAGAAATGGTATGGCCCAAAGGCCCATTTTTATAACACATGTAATGTCAAATGAAAGAATGCAACCCATTTGGGGAGACTACTCAACCCACCATCCGCTACTCTCCACCCGTACCAACCAACACACCATGTGGGGATTAACTCGACCCACCCCGCCAAACTCTCCAATCGGCAAAGATAGTGCTTTATCATATAACTGGAGGCCTAGCCTCTTTTAATAACTAGGGCAAAAGCCCTTTTGATAACTGGGGCATAAGCCCTTTTGATAACTGGGGCATAAGCCCTTTTGATAACTGGGGCATAAGCCCTTTTTCACTTCCTCCATCCATATAAAAACCCAACCCAATGCATTTATGATTACCTCATGTGCATATCATATATATCATGTGCATATCATACATTTCATGTGCATATCATACATACCATATTTATCAAAATCCCATGTATTAAAATCATACATAAACCCTAGGGGTATAATGGTCATTTTTACCTAGGGGCAAAACGGTCATTTTCATATTATAAGGGTAATCTCGTAATTTTACCAAAAATTAGGGTTTCCATGTTCATTAACGATTACTAACAATCCATGGGTGCAAACAGTGATTCTGGCCCATTTTTAGCGAAATCGAGTTATTGGGCCTAAAACCCCCAATGGGCCCTACTTAGCCAATTTCGTCATCTAGGCCCATTTAGCCTATATTACATAACGGTTTTAACAGTTTTATCATGCCATATAACAGATTTCCATTTTCTACCAATTTTTACCCAAATGGGCCCGAAAGCCTATTGGGCCCTAATTCAGCCCCTCGAGGCCCAACTTACCGTGATCGCCAAAATCACGTCCTTACCGTTTCCATTGTTCCCAATCATCATCTCATCGATTCTAACTAACTAGTGAGCGTTCGCTTGCTCACACGTCCTCGAAATGCTAGAATTTCGGCATTTCGGCTTTTCGGCATTTT
The DNA here is from genome assembly GCF_025698485.1 of Gossypium arboreum. Classification (NCBI taxonomy): domain Eukaryota; kingdom Viridiplantae; phylum Streptophyta; class Magnoliopsida; order Malvales; family Malvaceae; genus Gossypium; species Gossypium arboreum. The sequence continues at coordinate 113,877,878 of NC_069080.1, read as the reverse complement.
ATCGCTTTAAGCTATGAAAAAGGGTTCGTTACACACCTGATTTGTGATATTCCTTGACGAGATCTCCTATGCGATTTGTCCTATAATCAACCACTTATAGATTAGACCATGTTATTATTAAACCAAATCGAAAACTACCTATTATCATCACTTACACATTCGGCCACCATCCACAATGGCCCTTGGGTTCATACCTTTGTCGAAGTTGATGACTAGATTTAGTCACTCCGATGATCCAAGCTTTTCACACACTCCTCGATCGGTAGCCTTTAATCCTTACTAGCACCAACAAACCAAATAACACCAAAACCCTTTTAGCCTTAGTCGACGAGAGGGTTTTCACTTTTCTTAAACCACAAGATACAAATGGAAAGAAGGTTCAATACTTACCAAGAGATCTACTCATTGAAGAACGTTCCAAATACCTTCCTACCCCATATCCGCTAGAATCCAACTTAAACGTGCGAGAAAATAGATCTAAATATTAATTCCCGAATCACTAAAATATGAAGCTTTCGACTTTTCGTAAAATATTAATCTAAGCTATTTAGAGGTTAGTACACACTGTTATGGGTTGAAGTTGAAACATTTCCAAAATCAATCGCCTACGATAACCACCACCATCACTCAAACTTAACTAATCCAATATCAATATATGTAAATCCTAAGCACATCACCATACGGAACATAAGGGCATATTCGTCATTTTACCATACAGGGGTATTTTGGTAGTTTTACAAATTAAGGGTATTGCGGTAATTTCACAAACCAAGGGTATTTTAGTAATTTTGTAAATCGAGGGTAAAATAGTAATTCTGTAAATCAGGGGTAAAACAGTAATTCTATAAATCGAGGGTAAAATGGTAATTCTGTAAATCGAGGGTAAAACGGTAATTCTGTAAATCGAGGGTAAAATGATAATTATGTAAATCGGGGGTAAAACAGTAATTATGTAAATTAGGGATAAAACGGTAATTGTAACACCCCGAACCCGAGACCATCGCCGGTGTCGGACACGAGGGGTTAACAAACCAAGTTCACTTGTTTTGCCCACCAATTTGACATTTCCAGTCAGGCTGGAAAACTGCATCACCGTCGCCTTAAAAATCATATCTCGAGTTTCAAAACTTGGAAACTGGTTTCATAAATTTTTCCTGAATTTAGACTCATGTATCCATCCATGGATTTATTTCTAGAATTTTTGGTCGGGCCAATTGGTACAGTTTATTAGTTAAATTCACCCATGTTACAGGGATCGACTGCTCTGACCTTCGCGCATTACAACTTGAATATCTCACTGTACAGAACTTTAATACTGGTGCCGTTTGTTTCTAATGAAACTAGACTCAAAATGGAATCTGTAAATATAAGGCATGACTCCTAATTCTTTCTGGATAATTTATAGCAAATTTTTAAAGTTGCGACAGGGGACCCAGAAACCGTTCTGGCCCTGTCTCACAATAGCTTTAATATCTCTTAACATGTAACTCCTATGACCATTTCGTTTCTTCCATATGAAAATAGACTCATCAAGGTTCATTTACATAGCTTATTCACTATTTAATACCATTCCTAAAAATTTTGGTGATTTTTCACATTCACGTCACTGCAGCTGGCAGCATCTGTTTTAAGGTAGGTCTTACCTATTTGGTAGTCTCCATGAACCAACTAGTCTTGCCATACATAGGTTCATATATGATCATTTTAACCATGCCAATGGCTGATCATGTGACCAACATTCCCATTTCCAATCCATGGTCACATCATGACACCAAATATATACATATACAAACCGCAAATAGTCTAAGTCGATACTTCACTTTTACGAGCCATTTTCGCATGGCCGTACACAAATACATCACAACATATTTAACCAACAAGGGGTAGTCCTATACATGCCATTTCAAAGTTCAACCAAAATTTATACCAAAATAGAGACGTTGATTGTGTGGATGACTTGACTTTATTGATCCCGAATCCGATTGCTATCGAGCGAAATCTATAAACAGAGAGCCAAAGTAACGGGTAAGCATTTTTATGCTTAGTAAGTCTCAAGGAATATAATCAACTCTAATTACAGCAATACATTCACATAGCCAAATGTGTCATTTCATTAATACACATTCTTACTTCACACTTCATCATTATATACTTTCACAAAGTATCAATCAATTCAATAACTGAAATTCATTAGTCGATTGAGCGAATGTTGCTCAAACATGTCGACTTTCCAATGCACATATAAACGCACCTTATTCTTTGGGCTTCTCGAGTGTACTAATTGAATTTATTACAGCAACCAACACTCACCTCCAGCCCAAGATTCTTCGAATATAACCGGATATAAGCATGTGCACAAATGCCTTGGTCTTAGCCCGGATAGAATGACTCATACGAATGCCTTGGTCTTAGCCCGGATATAGCCGCTAGCACAATTGCCTTGGTCTTAACCCGGATATAATTTCCAGCATAATTGTCTTCTGGCTTAGCCGGATATCATTCAATTTCTCATGCACACATACATCAATAATCATTGGACATACATATTTCATTTTCGTTACTAAGGCTCAAACACAATTATAATCATTAGCATAATCGCCTTGGGACTTAGCGGGGTAGAATTCAATACTCATACACACATAAATCAATAATCAATACATCCATATTTCATTCCACATAATTCAATTAAGGTCACTTCTTGAGGACTTACCTCGGATGTTGTCGAACGGCTTTTACGGCTATTCGATCACTTTTTCCTTCCCCTTGTCCAATTGTGGCCCTCTTAGCTCTTGAGCTAATTCAAACAAATTCAATCTATTAAAACCTCATTGTGCTAGCTTATGGCCGAATATGACAAGGAGTTTAAATGGTCATATGGCCACTCTTTAGCTTGAATACACAATGGTCATGCACATTTTATACTACATCAAGCAATTCAATACAATTTATTCGAGCATCAAGGAAAAGCTAAGGCCTTCAATAGGCTACCCAAGGCCGAATATTCATGTACATGTTGAGGCCAATTATGCACTTAATACCTCACAAAAACAGCATGCATTTTACTAGTTAATGCTTTGCATATTGTTGCTCAAAACTTATAATATAGCATCGAGCACTCATATGTGTGCTATGCCGAATGTGCTTGCAATTTCACATTCATTCTTCAACATCTTCTTCTTTAAACAAACATATTCATCACTTAGTTCATAACCAAACATCATGTGCAAACATATATATACATATATGAGCATGGCCGAATTTCAAGGTGTCCATAGCCATCCAAAACACAAATTTTAACTAACATGCAAGAAGCATGAACCATGCTTATGAATGCATCATGGCCGAATATGACAATCATGCTCCTTTTCAACTTCAATCATGATTAAACAAAAAGAAAACTCAAAATCTTACTCAAGAGTAGACAATCCATCATTGCATGCATCATCATCAAGCTTTACACTTAGCATGCAATGGCTTTATCACCATAACAACTTTGGCCAAATACCATTTCCATGGCATAACAAGGATTTGAGCCATGGCTAACATGCACATCAAGTTAGCAACCAAAACATGCATGAAACTCCTAACACAACCTCATACATACCTTAATCTTGATGCAAACTTAGCCAAATCTCCTTCTAGATCTCTTCCAACCCAAGCATGAAGCAAAAGTCCTCCCCCTTTTTCCTTAGTATTTTCGGCCAAGAAGTGAAAATGGATGAACACAACAAAAATTTTTTCTTCCTTCTTTCTCAACTCACGGCAAGGGGGCATCCAAGCTCATCTTTCTCTTTTTTTTTTCATTTTTTTATGCTTATTTTTATTATAATACTTCCTACATGACTCACTAGCCAAACATGTTGGAAACATGTTTTCCCTTGCCCATCATGCCCACCTTGGCCGGCCATTATAGTCAAATTTGGGGAATTTGACATGCAAGGACAACATTTTCCTAGTGTGCATCAATAGGCCTCTTCAACATTTGCCTATCTCATTTCTAAGTTTTCTCACACAAGTCCTTTCTAGTGAAATTCACCTTTATAACACTAAATCAATCATCATAAAATGTCATACATGAGCACGCACATATTATAGGTATCAAAATAAATTTTTAATTATTTTTATGCTTTGGTTTTGTGGTCCCGAAACCACATTCCGACTAGGGTCAATTTTGGGCTGTCACACATACACACATAAATCAATAATCAATACATCCATATTTCATTCCACATAATTCAATTAAGGTCACTTCTTGAGGACTTACCTCGGATGTTGTCGAACGGCTTTTACGGCTATTCGATCACTTTTTCCTTCCCCTTGTCCAATTGTGGCCCTCTTAGCTCTTGAGCTAATTCAAACAAATTCAATCTATTAAAACCTCATTGTGCTAGCTTATGGCCGAATATGACAAGGAGTTTAAATGGTCATATGGCCACTCTTTAGCTTGAATACACAACGGTCATGCACATTTTATACTACATCAAGCAATTCAATACAATTTATTCGAGCATCAAGGAAAAGCTAAGGCCTTCAATAGGCTACCCAAGGCCGAATATTCATGTACATGTTGAGGCCAATTATGCACTTAATACCTCACAAAAACAGCATGCATTTTACTAGTTAATGCTTTGCATATTGTTGCTCAAAACTTATAATATAGCATCGAGCACTCATATGTGTGCTAGGCGAATGTGCTTGCAATTTCACATTCATTCTTCAACATCTTCTTCTTTAAACAAACATATTCATCACTTAGTTCATAACCAAACATCATGTGCAAACATATATATACACATATGAGCATGGCGAATTTCAAGGTGTCCATAGCCATCCAAAACACAAATTTTAACTAACATGCAAGAAGCATGAACCATGCTTATGAATGCATCATGGCGAATATGACAATCATACTCCTTTTCAACTTCAATCATGATTAAACAAAAGAAAACTCAAAATCTTACTCAAGAGTAGACAATCCATCATTGCATGCATCATCATCAAGCTTTACACTTAGCATGCAATGGCTTTATCACCATAACAACTTTGGCCAAATACCATTTCCATGGCATAACAAGGATTTGAGCCATGGCTAACATGCACATCAAGTTAGCAACCAAAACATGCATGAAACTCCTAACACAACCTTATACATACCTTAATCTTGATGCAAACTTAGCCAAATCTCCTTCTAGATCTCTTCCAACCCAAGCATGAAGCAAAAGTCCTCCCCTTTTCCTTAGTATTTTCGCCAAGAAGTGAAAATGGATGAACACAACAAAAATTTTTTCTTCCTTCTTTCTCAACTCACAAGCAAGGGGCATCCAAGCTCATCTTTCTTTTTTTTTTTCATTTTTTATGCTTATTTTTATTATAATACTTCCTACATGACTCACTAGCCAAACATGTTGGAAACATGTTTTCCCTTGCCCATCATGCCCACCTTGGCCGGCCATTATAGTCAAATTTGGGGAATTTGACATGCAAGGACAACATTTTCCTAGTGTGCATCAATAGGCCACTTCAACATTTGCCTATCTCATTTCTAAGTTTTCTCACACAAGTCCTTTCTAGTGAAATTCACCTTTATAACACTAAATCAATCATCATAAAATGTCATACATGAGCACACACATATTATAGGTATCAAAATAAATTTTTAATTATTTTTATGCTTGGTTTTGTGGTCCCAAACCACATTCCGACTAGGGTCAATTTTGGGCTGTCACAACTCTCCCCACTTAAGAAATTTTCGTCCCGAAAATCTTACCGTAAATAGGTTTGGATATCGCTCTTTCATAGAGTTCTCGGTCTCCCAAGTAGCTTCTTCTATCCCGTGCTTGAGCCATAACACTTTCACTAGCGGAACCCGCTTGTTTATAACTCTTTCACTTCTCGTGATAGGATACGAATCGGTTCTTCCTCATAACTCATATTAGCTTGAATTTCAATTTCGATGGACTAATCACGTGCGATGGATCGGATCTATAGCGTCAAGCATCGAAACATGAAAGACATCGTGAACCTTTTTGAGTTCGGGGGCAAAATCAAACGATATGCCATGGACCGACTCGCTTCGGATATCTCATATGGCCCAATGAACCTCGGGCTCGGCTTGCCCTTACTACCGAATCGAGTATCTTTTTCCAAGGCGATACCTTGAGAAACACTTTATCACCCACGATACTCGATATCCTTACGCTTCAGATCCGCGTGCACGACTTCGACGATCGGAGGCTATCTTCGACTTTCACGGATTACTTCCACTTTTCGCTCAAAGATCCCTAATCAAATCCACCCGAAAATCTTACTTTCACCAAGCTCGGTCAAAACAATGGTGTACGGCATTTACGACCGTACAAAGCCTCGTAGGGTGCCATCTTAATACTTGATTGAAAGCGGTTGTTGTAAGTGAATTCAATCAACGGCAAATATCGTTCCCATGAACCACTAAACTCGAGGACGCAACATCTTAACATATCCTCAAGTATCCGAATTATCCGCTCGGATTGACCATCGGTTTGGGGTGAAAGGCGGTTTGAAATGCAACTTGGTACCCAAAGCTTCTTGCAACTTTTTCCAAAATCGCGAGGTAAATCTCGAATCTCTATCCGACACGATGGAAATAGGTACCCGTGTAATTTCTGTCGAGAAACGTACAATTCGGCTAATTTGTCCATTGGAAAATCCGACGTCACGGGACAAGGTGGGCCGACTTAGTCAATCGATCTACCACGACCCAAACCGCATCCTTCTTACTTGTCGACAATGGCGGTCCGGATACAAAGTCCATTGTGACTCGATCCCATTTCCACTCGGGTATCGTGATTGGTCAAGTAACTCAAGGCACCGATGTTCCGCTTTCACTTGTTGACATATTAAACATCTCAAACAAAGTCGGAGATGTCTCGCTTCATACCATGCCACCAAAACCGACGTTTCAAATCATTGTACATCTTCGTACTCCCGGGTGGATTGCCATTCGCTACAATGGGCTTCATTCAGAATTATCGAAATGAGTTCAATTCTTTGGAACACATGACGACTTTTGAACCTCAAACAATCGTCATCATCGATTTGAAATTTCGAGTCCTTGTTCGGCATTTCTCGGCCGCTTTTGCGCCAACTCGTCGTCGACTTTACGAGCTTCTCGAATTTGATGTATCAACAAAGGGTTTGGCTTTCAATTCAGCTACTAACACACTATCGGATCGAATGCATAAGTGCACGCTCATCGCTTCGAAGTTTAATAATGATTTACAACTCAAGGCATCCGCAACCACATTCGCCTTTCCCGGTGATAGTCAATGATCACTCATAATCCTTTAATGTACTCGAGCCAACGTCTTTGTCGCAGATTTAAGTCTCTTTGGGTCATCAAATATTTGAGACTTTTGTGATCCGAGTACACATGGCACCTTTCACCAAATAAGTAATGTTGCCATATCTTTAAGGCGAACACAATGGCGCCAATTCGAGATCATGGGTCGGATAATTTTTCTCGTGTGGCTTTAATTGCCTCGACGATAGGCCACAACTCGACCTTCTTGCATCAATACGCAACCTAACCCAAGGAGGAGGCGCCACTATAGATGACAAACTCTTTGCCGATTCGGGTTGCACTAAAATTGGGACTTCACCAAATAAGTTTTCGATTGATCGAAACTCTTTTGGCCTTTCTCCGTCCATTCGAACTTAACATCCTTTTGGAGTAAGCCTTCATCGGCGTGGCTATCGTTGAGAAGCCTTTACAAATCGTTCGGTAATAACCTAAGAAGCCCCAAAAGCTCGAACCTCAATAATATTTCTGAGGTTTCCAATTAAGTATGGCTGAAATTTTATTGAATTCACTCAATACCCGATGCGATACCACATGACCCAAGAAGCTAACCTCTCTTAACCGTAACTCACACTTGTTGAACTTAGCATATAATTGCTTATCCCGCAAGATTTGCAAAGACTAACCGCAGGTGCTCAAAGATGTTCGGTCTCATTTCTTGAATAGACCAAGATGTCATCAATGAACACGACTACTTAATCGATCCAAATATGGTCTCAAGATCCGATTCATTAAATCCATAAATACCGCAGGGCATTAGTGAGCCCAAACGGCATCACTAGGAACTCATAGTGACCATATCTCATTCTCAAGGCGGTCTTGGGTACGTCCGAATCTCGGATTCGCAATTGATAATAGCCCGATCTCAAATCTATTTTCGAGAACACCGAGGCTCCTTCATTGATCGAACAAGTCATCAATACGCGGCAACGGATATTTGTTCTTTATCGTCGCTTTATTAAGTCGACGATAGTCGATGCACGTACCGCATGGTTCCATCCTTCTTCTTTACGAACAACACCGGCGCACCCTAAGGCGAAAAACTCAGGCGAGCAAAACCTCTATCCACCAATTCTTGCAATCGAGCTTTCAACTCCTTTAATTCGTTGGTGCCATACGACACGGAGCTATCGAAATTGAGTGGTACCAGTACCAATTCGATGCCAAATTCTATTTCCGAACAGTGGTAAACCCGGCAATTCTTCGGGAAAACATCCGGTATTCACAAACCACGCATGATTCGGTTTCTTTTCCGATTCCTTGTCATCGAAAGCACGTACTCAAGGTACGCCGCACCTTTTCTTACATATTTCGGGCCACCATCGCCGATATTACACCGGCAACCCCTTTAAGTCCAGTAGACTTAACCCGAATTATTTCATTATTCGCAAGACCTCAAATCGATAGTCTTGCTCTTGCAATTTACAATCGCATCGCATGGTCAACCAATCCAAACCAAGAATAACGTCGAACTCATCGAACGGCAAAAGCATCAAGTCCGCCGGAAAATAAGAACCTCGGAACACTAGGGGACTTTTCTTGCACACTTTGTTGACAAGCACGTAATGACCCAAGGGTTTGACACCGATTATAAACTCAAGAGACTCAATAGGCGTAGTCTTATCGATGCTAAGGTTTCACATATATATGAATGAGTAGAACCAGTGGTCAATCAAAGCAATCACATTTGTATTGAAAAGAGTGAAAGTACCGTAATGACATCCGAGAGGCAAGATCCTCACGCATGCAGATGGCATAAGTCCTGCAGGAGCACGAGCCTCGAGATCGATGGTAGCATCTCTAGATCCTCTCGACCGCCACCGACATTGCCCATATTTCTAGGTGGCCTACCTCGAGCAATGGTAGCACCCGGTTTCCACTCGACTTACATTCTGCTCATGCATCCTGCAATCCTTCATAAAGTGGTCGGCCGACCCACACTTATAGCAGGAGCGATCACGAAACCAACAGCTCCCCGAATGCCATTTGCCACAATGTGGACACTCGCCTCTCTCGCGATCATTTCCACCATGGCGATCGAAGTGACTCGTGTGGTCACAGGGGTCGATCGCGTCCTCGTCTAGAAAAGCCCAAACGCTCTAGACCGGCTCGCATCATCTCGAAATCTCTTTGATGCTTGTTGAAGAGACTTTCCGAGGACCTCTTTCGAATTCTCCGGTTCCCACATCAGCTTTTTGTTTCTCCTTTCTAAGCTCTTCGCTTTACAAGCTCGCTCAACAAGTACTACGAACTCTCGATCTCGAGAATGCCAACGAACATCCTTATATCATCATTCAGCCCATCCTCGAGCGTTTACATAATGGCTTTGACGAAATGCATTCTCGCTGCATCGGCTAAGCCTCACAAATTTTCGTTCAGTAGTCGAGAATCGACATAGAACCTTGCTTAAGGTCAAGGAATTCCCTTCGCTTTTGGTCGATCAATCTCGATCGATATACTTTTTTCTGAACTCGGTTTGAAAGAATTCCCAAGTCACTTGCTCTCTAGGTACCACAGAAGTCAGAGTACTCCACCAATAGTAGGCGGACTCACGTAGCAAGGAGATGGTACACTTTAAGCACTCATCGGGTGTACAGGATAGCTCATCGAGCACCCAGATAGTGTTATCCAACCAAAATTCAGCTCGCTCGGCATCATCATCATCCGTAGCCTTAAATTTAGTGGCCCCATGTTTTCGAATCCTGTCGATTGGGGCTTACTTGACCTTATTTGGTCACCACCGGAGGTATTGTAGGTGCGGGGTTGCATTTGTCCGGAATGGAGGTTGTGGAACAGTAGTGTTAGTTCGAATGTATTGATTAAACCATTCGCTCATCACACTATAAAAGGCTTGCCTAGCCTCATCATTCGGATTGCTGGCCATAGGTTGAGAGTCCGCGGCGCTGTCCCTTGCGCGGAGCAGCGCCACACTCTCCACATCATCAGCTATCGCTTCGGTTGGGATCGGATCCATTGCTATAAACAAACACAAAGTCAAATTGTCGTAAATCACCACACTATCGATTCATCATTTAATGGCATGTATAGCTAGACCCCAAACACATCACGGTAGTCCTAGAATCGACTAAACCGTGGCTCGATACCAATAAAATTGTAACACCCGAACCCGAGACCATCGCCGTGTCGGACACGAGGGGTTAACAAACCAAGTTCACTTGTTTTGCCCACCAATTTGACATTTCCAGTCAGGCTGGAAAACTGCGTCACCGTCGCCTTAAAAATCATATCTCGAGTTTCAAAACTCGGAAACTGGTTTCGTAAATTTTCCCTGAATTTAGACTCATGTATACATCCATGGATTTATTTCTAGAATTTTTGGTCAGGCCAATTGGTACATTTTATTAGTTAAAGTCACCCATGTTACAGGGATCGACTGCTCTGACCTTCGCGTGTTACAACTTGAATATCTCACTGTACAGAACTTTAATACTGGTTCCGTTTGTTTCTAATGAAACTAGACTCAAAATGGAATCTGTAAATATAAGGCATGACTCCTAATTCTTTCTGGATAATTTATAGCATATTTTTAAAGTTGCGACAGGGGACCCAGAAACCGTTCTGGCCCTGTCTCACAATAGCTTTAATATCTCTTAACATGTAACTCCTATGACCATTTCGTTTCTTCCATATGAAAATAGACTCATCAAGGTTCATTTACATAGCTTATTCACTATTTAATACCATTCCTACAAATTTTGGTGATTTTTCACATTCACGTCACTGCAGCTGGCAGCATCTGTTTTTAAGGTAGGTCTTACCTATTTGGTAGTCTCCATGAACCAACTAGTCTTGCCATACATAGGTTCATATATGATCATTTTAACCATGCCAATGGCTGATCATGTGACCAACATTCCCATTTCCAATCCATGGTCACATCATGACACCAAATATATACATATACAAACCGCAAATAGTCTAAGTCGATACTTCACTTTTACGAGCCATTTTCGCATGGCCGCATACAAATACATCACAACATATTTAACCAACAAGGGTAGTCCTATACATGCCATTTCAAAGTTCAACCAAAATTTATACCAAAATAGAGACGTTGATAGTGTGGATGACTTCGACTTTATTGATCCCGAATCCGATTGCTATGGAGCGAAATCTATAAAACAGAGAGCCAAAGTAACGGGTAAGCATTTTATGCTTAGTAAGTCTCAAGGAATATAATCAACTCTAATTACAGCAATACATTCACATAGCCAAATGCGTCATTTCATTAATACACATTCTTACTTCACACTTCATCATTATATACTTTCACAAAGTATCAATCAATTCAATAACTGAAATTCATTAGTCGATTGAGCGAATGTTGCTCAAGCATGTCGACTTTCCAATGCACATATAAACATACCTTATTCTTTGGGCTTCTCGAGTGTACTAATTGAATTTATTACAGCAACCAACACTCACCTCCAGCCCAAGATTCTTCGGAATATAACCGGATATAAGCATGTGCACAAATGCCTTCGGGTCTTAGCCCGGATAGAATGACTCGCACGAATGCCTTCGGGTCTTAGCCCGGATATAGCCGCTAGCACAATTGCCTTCGGGTCTTAACCCGGATATAATTTCCAGCATAATTGTCTTCGGGGCTTAGCCCGGATATCATTCAATTTCTCATGCACACATACATCAATAATCATTGGACATACATATTTCATTTTCGTTACTAAGGCTCAAACACAATTATAATCATTAGCATAATCGCCTTTGGGACTTAGCCCGGGTAGAATTCGAATACTCATACACACATAAATCAATAATCAATACATCCATATTTCATTCCACATAATTCAATTAAGGTCACTTCTTGAGGACTTACCTCGGATGTTGTCGAACGGCTTTTACGGCTATTCGATCACTTTTTCCTTCCCCTTGTCCAATTGTGGCCCTCTTAGCTCTTGAGCTAATTCAAACAAATTCAATCTATTAAAACCTCATTGTGCTAGCTTATGGCCGAATATGACAAGGAGTTTAAATGGTCATATGGCCACTCTTTAGCTTGAATACACAATGGTCATGCACATTTTATACTACATCAAGCAATTCAATACAATTTATTCGAGCATCAAGGAAAAGCTAAGGCCTTCAATAGGCTACCCAAGGCCGAATATTCATGTACATGTTGAGGCCAATTAGGCACTTAATACCTCACAAAACAGCATGCATTTTACTAGTTAATGCTTTGCATATTGTTGCTCAAAACTTATAATATAGCATCGAGCACTCATATGTGTGCTAGGCCGAATGTGCTTGCAATTTCACATTCATTCTTCAACATCTTCTTCTTTAAACAAACATATTCATCACTTAGTTCATAACCAAACATCATGTGCAAACATATATATACATATATGAGCATGGCCGAATTTCAAGGTGTCCATAGCCATCCAAAACACAAATTTTAACTAACATGCAAGAAGCATGAACCATGCTTATGAATGCATCATGGCCGAATATGACAATCATGCTCCTTTTCAACTTCAATCATGATTAAACAAAAGAAAACTCAAAATCTTACTCAAGAGTAGACAATCCATCATTGCATGCATCATCATCAAGCTTTACACTTAGCATGCAATGGCTTTATCACCATAACAACTTTGGCCAAATACCATTTCCATGGCATAACAAGGATTTGAGCCATGGCTAACATGCACATCAAGTTAGCAACCAAAACATGCATGAAACTCCTAACACAACCTCATACATACCTTAATCTTGATGCAAACTTAGCCAAATCTCCTTCTAGATCTCTTCCAACCCAAGCATGAAGCAAAAGTCCTCCCCTTTTCCTTAGTATTTTCGCCAAGAAGTGAAAATGGATGAACACAACAAAAATTTTTTCTTCCTTCTTTCTCAACTCACGGCAAGGGGCATCCAAGCTCATCTTTCTTTTTTTTTCATTTTTTATGCTTATTTTTATTATAATACTTCCTACATGACTCACTAGCCAAACATGTTGGAAACATGTTTTCCCTTGCCCATCATGCCCACCTTGGCCGGCCATTATAGTCAAATTTGGGGAATTTGACATGCAAGGACAACATTTTCCTAGTGTGCATCAATAGGCCACTTCAACATTTGCCTATCTCATTGTGACAGCCCTAAATTGACCCTAGTCGGAAAGTGGTTTCGGGACCACTAAACCGAGTCATAAAAATAATTAATTGTTATATTCTATGCTTACTATGTGTGTGCATGCATATGTGGAAGTTTCATTCTCTAATTTTACCAATTTTGTGAGAAATTATTAAATAGGGATCAATGTGAAACATGGTGAAATATGATAGGCTAATTTTAAATGGCTTATTAGTGCATGTTAACACAAAGGTGGAGTTGCATGTCAAATAACCCATTTCTTAAGGTTAGTGGCCGGCCATGACATGATGATGGGCAAAGAAAACATGTCCTAGACATGTTGGCCTAGTGCATTATGGAAGGGAAATAAAGAAATGAAAAAAAAAAGAAGGGAAAATGATGAAGAAAAATGTGTGTGTGGATACTCTTGTGTCGTGACAAAACAAAGAAAAAAAAAGGGGAAGAAAATTGGTTGTTCATCCTTCCTCATTTTTGTTACAATTGCCATGACTTGAAAAGATGAAGGAATAGGGAAATCTCCTAAAGCAAATCGGCATTCTTCTTTAGCTAGCAAGAGGGTGATGAAAACAAAGCTTGGAACTTAAGCTCTTCTTGGCCGAATGTAAAGAGGAAGAGGGAGAAAGACTTTCGGTCATGGAAGGAGAAGAAAGGTTAGTAAAAAGTGTTAGATTTGTTTTGAAATTCAAGCTTGTTTTAGGTTAATCATCTTGCTTCTTACTTAACCCATGCCAAAAGAATCTTGAAATCTTGATGGAGGTATGGTACATTCGTTTATGGTTAATGGGAGAATAATTTGATTTTAGCCTTTAAACCTTGAGGAAGAAATTGTTGTTGCAAGAAGTTGAGCTTATTGATAGTATAAATTTCTAATGCACCTAAGGTAATAGCCGAACATGTGAACAAGTGTCGTTTAGATGTTCTAAGATTGTCTAAATTAGATGTTTAATCATCTAAGGGTTCGGCATGGTGCATTCTTGAGAAGAGTTTGATTTGAAATCATGAGATCTTGTTGACTTGTGTTTGTTGTAATCGGCCATGGGCTATGGGTGTTTGCTAATCCGGTTTTGTTGCATAGGTGTTAAATACCTGTATTGGGAATTTGATGAATAAGTAGCAATAAATTAAGATGAGATTGAGTAAATTTTTAGCTTAGTTGTGTTAAGTATTCGGCAATAATCATAATAATGTATATGAATGCCGTATGTTTGTGTTTGATGGAGAGGTGAATTGTTTGATTTAGCTCCAGAGCAAAGGGGGACTAAATCGGACAAAGGAAAGGAGAAAGCAAACGAGTAGCCGAATTGGAACCGTTCTACCCTACATAATGTAAGTCATTAAGCATATATTTGGTGTTGATGTAAATGACCATAATATATACGCAATTGTGTTTAAATGAGTTGATGTGTAAATGAAAATGTATGTGTATGGAATGATGCCATTGTTGAATGTATAAAGGCAGCAAAATGCATAAGGTATTGGTCTCGGCACTAAGTGTGCGGGTATAAATGGACACGGTGACAAGATTGGCACTAAGTGTGGTGTTTAAATTGTACAAGACTAAGTGTGCGAGTTTGATTATATAGCACTAAGTGTGCGAGCTGAAAATTATATAGCACTAAGTGTGCGAGCTGAAAATATATAGCACTAAGTGTGCGGATTCACTATATGCTCTTGCATTACAATTGGCACCGAGTGTGCGACATTATCGAGTTAATCCCGGACAGCGGATCGGTAATTACCTTGAGCTCATGACGAATAGGCAATACGCTCATGCTCGGGGTTGAGCTTGGTAAGCTTTAAATCTATGTGATGATTGCAATTGTATGATTGTGGTGTGAATGAGTTGGTGTGTAAAATGCCTCAAATATCTTATTGTATAGAATATGAAATGTGGATGTATGACTTGGTATGAGATTGAACCGAAAGGCCCGAGGAATTATGGTATAGTTTCGATATGGATGAAGTACCTAGCCTCGTTTATTGTTTGATGTTGTGAAAATTTTATTAATGGATGGTTGATGAATGCTTATGACTTATCGAGTTATAAAGTCACTCGGTGTTTTCTTGTCACCCATTTTAGGTCTCTTGGACTCGTATTGTTTGCGTGCTCGAACCGTCGTTGAAGTCATCACACCGGCTGGAAATCTTTTGGTATTGTCTTCGTAGTTGAACTAGGAGAACATTTGGCATGTATAGGCTATTATGTTTTGTTGAATTGTGGGTTGTAAACTTTAAGCCATGTGAAAATGGCCTATGTGGTCGTTGAGTGGGATGCTAGAACCTATAGCCACGAGTCTTAGAAACTTTAATTTTGATAAGGTGGCCATAATTTGTGTCATGTATGATGGATGATTAGTAAGGCCAAGGAAAGATTCATGAAATTGGCATAGTCTACTGCAGTAACTGTTGCGGACAGCAGTAGTGATATGAGATTGAAAAATCACTAAAAATAGTAGAAGTAGAATTAAATAGTGAATAAATTATGAAATTGAACCTTGATGAATCTATTTTCATATGGATGAAACGAAATGACCATATGAGCAGTATACTGAGAGATATTAAAGTTCTCGTGAAATAGGGCCAGAACAGTTTCTGGATCCCCTGTCTCGACTTTGAAAATTTGCCATAAATTATCCAGAAGGAATTAGAAGTCTTTCCTTATATTTGTAGATTCCCCTTTGAGTCTAGTTTCATTAGAAACAAACTACATGAGCATTGAAGCCCTGTACGAGAAGATATCCAGGTCGTAATGTGCGAAGGCAGTGTAGTCGACCCCTGTAACATGGGCGACTTTAACTAATAAACTGTACCAATTGGCCTGACCAAAAATTCTAGAAATAAATCCAGGGATGGATATATGAGTTTAGTTTCAGGAAAAATTTACGGAACTGATTTTCGAGTTCTGGAACTCGAGATATGATTTCTAAGGTGACAGTGACGCAGTTAGCTAGCCCGCTCGAATGTAAATCAATTATTTCAAAGAGAGAAATAATGGAAGTAAGCCCGATAACACCACGTGGTCAAATCCGTGACGGTCACGGGTTTGGGGTGTTACATTTTATTGGTATCGAGCTATGGTTTAGTCGGTTCTAGGACTACCATAGCGTGTGAGTCTAGCTATACATGCCCAAAATGTTAGTGCTTAGAAATGTGATGACTTCGACGGTTGAAGTTTTGTTTTGATTTGCAAATGGAACCCGGGTAGAGAGACCCTTGGCGGATGACGTTGAAAGTGTAGCGGCTGTTCTGCGCAAGGGACACCGCTGTTGAGCCTCACCATCCGCGAATAATCAAGTCAAGGGCGAAACAAGCCTTCTTCACCATGATGAATGAGTGGGTCGCGCAATATGCCCGAACCAATCCTACCGTCCAACCATTCTCGAATTTAAATACTCCACCCAAGAGCCCGTAATGCCTCCATTCATCGATCCCGTGAGGCTGAGTAAACCGCCTGTGGACTTGATTAGGAAGCGTAATGAGGAGTTCAAGGCCATAGTTCTCGATGATGCCGAAAAGGCCGAAGTTTTGGCTCGATAACACCATTAGAGTGTTAGATGAACTGTCATGCACACCGATGAATGTCTTAAGTGTGCTATATCCTTGTTAAGTAGACTCACTTACTATTGGTGGAGGACTTTAATATCCATAGTCCCAAATGAACGAAGTTACTTGGGATTTCTTTCAATCAATTTCGAAAGAAATACATTAGTCAACTGTTCATCGATCGAAGCGTAAGGAATTCTTGAACTTAAGCAAGGCCGGATGATCAGATCTAAATACGAACATGAGTTCGTAAGACTTAGTCGGTATGCTCTGGAGTGTGTGGTGATGAGGTTGCTATGTGCAAGAGATTAGAAGAAGGCTGAATTTGAAGCTAGAGATTTTCGTAAAAGATCGATGGGTAAAGCTCCATTCTCTACAGTAAAGAGGTTCGTGGAGGACACTAATAAGTCGAGGGCGATCATGGAATTTCTATCGAGTCTGACCATTGACGGACTCCCGAGGTACTTGGTAGCTAGTGTGGGCAATAATCGTCAAGAGAAACTGAATGCCCCCAATGTCGAAGACGACACCTAGGTGAATGTTGGGGTAAGTCCATTAATAGGGCTGTTATGGATGCGGTTCAAGGACCACTTCATTAGAGATTGCACGAGCTAGATGAGAAGAATAAGATGCAAGGTGCAAGACCTAGTGAAACGACGGCCAGAGGTAGGCCCCAGAATTTCGGAGGTAGGGGTGGTAATCGAGAGGAGCCTCGACACTACTGTTCGATCCGAGACCGTGCTCTGCTAGAGCATATGCCATCCGCAGACGAGAGGTGGCATCCTCCCCGACGTTATCACCGGTACTTTTACTCTCTTTGATACTAGTGTGATTGCATTGATTGACCCCCGCCTACTCATTCATATGTATGTAAAACCTTAGCATCCAAGAAGACTCACTGTTGAGTCATCGAGTTCGTAATCGGTGTCAAACCCTTTGGGTCAATACGCATTCGTTGATAAAGTGTGCAAGAGATGCCCCTAATAATTCGAGAATCTCTTTTCCTACCGATCCGATGCTTCTACCATTTGATGAATTCGATGTTATTCTTGGTATGAATTGCTCGATCAGTACATGATGCGGTGGTGGACCGCAAAAGGAAAACCATTGATTGGAGGAGTACAAATAATGAGGTAGTCCGAGTCGAGTCTCATCGATTTAAAAGGAGTGCCACGATAATATCTTCTATGACCGCCGGAGATATGTGAAAAAGGTGTGAAACATACCTTGCGTATGTGTTTGAAAGTAAAGAGACGGAAAGGAAACTCGAATCGGTACAAAGTGGTTTGTGAGTATTCGGATGTTTTCCCGAGGAGTTACCGGATTGCCACCGGTTCAAGAAGTGGATTTCGCATCGGTTGTACCGGTACTACGCCGGTCTCAATAGCCCCGTATCGTATGGCATTAATGGAATTAAAGGAATTGAAAGTTCAATTGCAAGAATTGACGGTAGAGGTTTCGCTCGATCGAAGTTTTTCTCCATGGGCGCTTTGTATTGTTTGTGAAAAGAAGGACGGAACCATGAGGTTGTGCATCGACTATCGCCAACTCAATAAAGTGACGATAAAGAATAAATATCCATTGCCACGAATTGACGATTTGTTTGATCAATTAAAGGAGCCTCGGTGTTTTCAAAGATAGATTTGGGGTCGGGTACTATCATTGAGGGTCCGAGAATCGGACATACCCAAAACCGCTTTTAGAACGAGGTACGGTCACTACGAATTCTTGGTGATGCCGTTTGGGCTTACTAATGCCCTGCGGTATTTATGGATTTAATGAATAGAATTTTCAGCCATACTTGGATCGGTTCGTAGTTGTATTTATCGATGACATTTTGGTCTATTCGAGAGATGAAACCGAACATGCCGAGCACCGAGGCTAGTGTTGCAAATTTTACGAGATAAGCGATATACGCAAAGTTCAAGAATGTGAATTTTGGTTGAAAAAGGTTAGCTTTTGGGGCACGTGGTGTCCGTGACGGTATCGTGGTGGACCCGAACAAAATTTCGCCATAGTCGATTGGAAACCTTTAACCGAATGTTACCGGGTTAGGAGCTTTTGGGGCTTGCCGATTATTACCGATGATTTGTAAAGGTTTTTCGATGATAGCCGCACCGATGACTAAACTACTCCAAAAGATGTTAAGTTCGAATGGACGGAGAAATGTCGAAAAGTTTCAATCAACTAAAAACTTATTTGATCAAGCCCCAATTCTAGTGCAACCCGAATTGGGCAAAGAGTTTGTCATTTATAGTGACGCATCCCTACTTGGGTTGGGTCGCGATTGATGCAAGAAGGGCGAAGTTGTGGCCTATGCGTCGAGACAATTAAAGCCACATGAGAAAAATTATCCGACCCATGATTTGAATTGGTCGCCATCGCATCTACTTTAAAGATACTGGCGACATTACTTATTTGGTGAGAAGTGCCATATGTATTCGGATCACAAAAGTCTAAAATATTTGATGACCCAAAGAGACTTAAATCATGACAAAAACGTTGGCTCGAGTTGTTAAAGGATTATGAGCTGGTCATTGACTATCACCGAAAGGCTAATGTGGTTGCGGACGCCTTAAGTCATAAATCACTATTTGCTTTATGAAGCGATGAATGTACACTTGTCCGTTTCTACCCGACAATGTGTTAGTAGCGAATTGAAAGCCAAACCATTATTGATACGTCAAATTCGTGAAGCTCGTAAAATCGACGATGAGTTGGTTGCAAAACGGGCTGAGTGTGTTCCAACAAGGACTCGAATTTCAAATCGATGATGACGATTGTTTGAAGTTCGAAGTCGTCGTGTGTTCCAAAGAATTTGAACTTATTTCGATAATTCAACAAAGCCCATTGTAGCCAAATGGCAATCCACCCGGGAGTACGAAGATGTACAATGATTTGAAACGCCGGTTTTGGTGGCATGGTATGAAACGAGACATCTCGACTTTGTTTGAGATGTTTAATATGTCAACAAGTGAAAGCGAGCATCAAGTGCCTTCAGATTACTTCACCGATCACGATACCCAAAGGGAAATGAGATCGAGTAACAATGGACTTTGTGTCGGGTTACCATTGACTCGTAATAAGAAAGACTCGATGCGGGTCATTGTTGATAGATTGACCAAGTCTCGCTCATTTTATTCCCGTCCGCACGGATTTTTCGCTGATAAATTGGCGTAATTATACGCCTCCCAAATTGTTCGATTGCATGGGGTACCTATTTCTATCGTGTCGGATAGAGACCCAAGATTTACATCGCGATTTTGGAAGAAATAGCAAGAGGCTTTGGGTACCAAGTCGCATTTTAGCACCGCCACCCCCAAACCGATGGTCAATCCGAACGGGTAATTCAAATACTCGAGGATATGTTGAGATGTTGCATCCTTGAGTTTAGTGGTTCATGGGAACAGTATTTACCTTTGGTTGAATTCGCTACAACAATAGCTTTCAATCAAGTATTAAGATGGCGCCTTACGAGGCTTTATACGATCGTAAATGTTGTATCCCATTATTCGGAATGAACTTAGTGAAGGAAAAATCTTCGGGTTGATTTGTTTAAGGATGCCGAGCAAAAGTTCGAGTAATTCGTGAAAGTTTGAAAGTCGCCGGATCGCCAAAAGTCGATGCGGATTTGAAAAGAAAAGACATTGAATATCGTGTTGGAGACAAGGTATTTTCAAAGTCTCACCCGGAAGAAGGTGCTTAGATTTGGCCGTAAGGGCAAATTGAGTCCGAGGTTTATCGGTCCGTATGAAATATCTCGAACGAAGTTGGGCCAAGAGCGCATCGATTAATTTTACCCCCGAGCTCGAAAGGATCCATAACGTTTTCCATGTCTCAATGCTTCGACGATATAGGTCTGACCCGACACACGTAATTACTCCATCCGAGGTCGAGGTTCACCTAATTTGAGTTATGAAGAAGAGCCGGTTCGCATTTTGATGTGCGAAGTAAAAGAGTTACGCAATAAGAAAATCCCATTAGTGAAGGTGTTGTGGCATAAACACGGAATTGGAAGAGCCACTTGGGAACTTGAGGACTCTAAGAAAGAGCGATACCCGAGCCTATTTACGGTAAGATTTTTGGACGAAAATTTCTTAAGTGGGGAGAGTTGTGTGACCCTAAATTGACCCTAGTCGGAAAGTGGTTTCGGACCACTAAACCGAATCATAAAAATAATTAATTGTTATATTCTATGCTTACTATGTGTGTGCATGCATATGTGGAAGTTTCATTCTCTAATTTTACCAATTTTGTGAGAAATTATTAAATAGGGATCAATGTGAAACATGGTGAAATATGATAGACTAATTTTAAATGGCTTATTAGTGCATGTTAACACAAAGGTGGAGTTGCATGTCAAATAACCCATTTCTTAAGGTTAGTGGCCTACCATGACATGATGATGGCAAAGAAAACATGTCCTAGACATGTTGGCCTAGTGCATTATGGAAGGAAATAAAGAAATGAAAAAAAAAAAAGAAGGAAAATGATGAAGAAAAATGTGTGTATGGATACTCTTGTGCCGTGACAAAACAAAGAAAAAAAAGGGAAGAAAATTGGTTGTTCATCCTTCCTCATTTTTGTTACAATTGCCATGACTTGAAAAGATGAAGGAATAGGGAAATCTCCTAAAGCAAATCGGCATTCTTCTTTAGCTAGCAAGAGGGTGATGAAAACAAAGCTTGGAACTTAAGCTCTTCTTGGCCGAATGTAAAGAGGAAGAGGGAGAAAGACTTTCGGTCATGGAAGGAGAAGAAAGGTTAGTAAAAGTGTTAGATTTGTTTTGAAATTCAAGCTTGTTTTAGGTTAATCATCTTGCTTCTTACTTAACCCAAGCCAAAAGAATCTTGAAATCTTGATGGAGGTATGGTACATTCGCTTATGGTTAATGGGAGAATAATTTGATTTTAGCCTTTAAACCTTGAGGAAGAAATTGTTGTTGCAAGAAGTTGAGCTTATTGATAGTATAAATTTCTAATGCACCTAAGGTAATAGCCGAATATGTAGTGGTTTAATGCCTTGAACAAGTGTCGTTTAGATGTTCTAAGATTGTCTAAATTAGATGTTTAATCATCTAAGGGTTCGCATGGTGCATTCTTGAGAAGAGTTTGATTTGAAATCATGAGATCTTGTTGACTTGTGTTTAAGTTGTAATCGGCCATGGGCTATGGGTGTTTGCTAATCCGGTTTTGTTGCATAGGTGTTAAATACCTGTATTGGGAATTTGATGAATAAGTAGCAATAAATTAAGATGAGATTGAGTAAATTTTAGCTTAGTTGTGTTAAGTATTCGCAATAATCATAATAATGTATATGAATGCCGTATGTTTGTGTTTGATGGAGAGGTGAATTGTTTGATTTAGCTCCGAGCAAAGGGGACTAAATCGGACAAAGGAAAGGAGAAAGCAAAAGAGTAGCCGAATTGGAACCGTTCTACCCTACATAATGTAAGTCATTAACATATATTTGGTGTTGATGTAAATGACCATAATATATACGCAATTGTGTTTAAATGAGTTGATGTGTAAATGAAAATGTATGTGTATGGAATGATGCCATTGTTGAATGTATAAAGGCAGCAAAATGCATAAGGTATTGGTCTCGGCACTAAGTGTGCAGGTATAAATGGACACGGTGACAAGATTGGCACTAAGTGTGCGAGTTTAAAATTGTACAAAGACTAAGTGTGCGAGTTTGATTATATAGCACTAAGTGTGCGAGCTGAAAATTATATAGCACTAAGTGTGAAAATATATAGCACTAAGTGTGCGGATTCACTATATGCTCTTGCATTACAATTGGCATCGAGTGTGCGACATTATCGAGTTAATCCCGGACAGCGGATCGGGTAAGTACCTTGAGCTCATGACGAATAGGCAATACGTTCATGCTCGGGGTTGAGCTTGGTAAGCTTTAAATCTATGTGATGATTGCAATTGTATGATTGTGGTGTGAATGAGTTGGTGTGTAAAATGCCTCAAATATCTTATTGTATAGAATATGAAATGTGGATGTATGACTTGGTATGAGATTGAACCGAAAGGCCCGAGGAATTATGGTATAGTTTCGATATGGATGAAGTACCTAGCCTCGCTTATTGTTTGATGTTGTGAAAATTTTATTAATGGATGGTTGATGAATGCTTATGACTTACTGAGTTATAAACTCACTCGGTGTTTTCTTGTCACCCATTTTAGGTCTCTTGGACTCGTATTGTTGCGTGCTCGAAACCGTCGTTGAAGTCATCACACCGGCTGGAAATCTTTTGGTATTGTCTTCGTAGTTGAACTAGGAGAACATTTGGCTGTATAGGCTATTATGTTTTGTTGAATTGTGGGTTGTAAACTTTAAGCCATGTGAAAATGGCCTATGTGGTCGATTGAGTGGGATGCTAGAACCTATAGCCACGAGTCTTAGAAACTTTAATTTTGATAAGGTGGCCATAATTTGTGTCATGTATGATGGATGATTAGTAAGGCCAAGGAAAGATTCATGAAATTGGCATAGTCTCTGCAGTAACTGTTGCGGACAGCAGCAGTGATATGAGAT
Organism: Gossypium arboreum; assembly: GCF_025698485.1. Classification (NCBI taxonomy): domain Eukaryota; kingdom Viridiplantae; phylum Streptophyta; class Magnoliopsida; order Malvales; family Malvaceae; genus Gossypium; species Gossypium arboreum. Next base: position 113,854,309 of record NC_069080.1, on the reverse strand, counting down.
TGAAAAATCACTAAAAATAGTATAAGTAGAATTAAATAGTGAATAAATTATTAAATTGAACCTTGATGAATCTATTTTCATATGGACGAAACGAAACGACCATATGAGCAGTATACTGAGAGATATTAAAGTTCTCGTGAAATAGGGCCAGAACAGTTTCTGGATCCCCTGTCTCGACTTTGAAAATTTACCATAAATTATCCAGAAGGAATTAGAAGTCGTGCCTTATATGTGAAGATTCCCCTTTGAGTCTAGTTTCATTAGAAAGAAACTACATGAGCATTGAAGCCCTGTACGAGAAGATATCCAGGTTGTAATGCACGATGGTCAGTGTAGTCGACCCCTGTAACATGGGCGACTTTAACTAATAAAATTTACCAATTGGCCTGACCAAAAATTCTAGAAATAAATCCAGGGATGGATATATGAGTCTATTTTCAGGGAAAATTTACAGAACTGATTTTCGAGTTCTGGAACTCGAGATATGATTTCTAAGGTAACAGTGACGCAGTTAGCTAGCCCGCTCGAATGTAAATCAATTATTTCAAAGAGAGAAATAAGGGAAGTAAGCCCGGTAACACGACGTGGTCAAATCCGGTGACGGTCACGGGTTTGGGGTGTTACACTCATTTCTAAGTTTTCTCACACAAGTCCTTTCTAGTGAAATTCACCTTTATAACACTAAATCAATCATCATAAAATGTCATACATGAGCACACACATATTATAGGTATCAAAATAAATTTTTAATTATTTTTATGCTTCGGTTTTGTGGTCCCGAAACCACATTCCGACTAGGGTCAATTTTGGGCTGTCACAGTAATTCTGTAAATCGAGGGTAAAATAGTAATTCTGTAAACTGAGGGTAAAACGGTAATTCTGTAAATCGAGGGTAAAACGGTAATTTTACAAATCGAGGGTAAAACGATAATTCTATAAATCAAGGGTAAAACAGTAATTCTGTAAATCAAGGGTAAAACAATAATTCTGTAAACTGAGGGTAAAACGGTAATTCTGTAAATCGAGAGTACTTTGGTAATTTTACAAGTCGAGGGCATTTCAGTAATTGGTAAACTAAAGTATTCTAAATAGGGATAACAATACGAATGGGCCTAAAGCCTATTCCGGCCCAAATGGGCCCACACGCTCGTGTGGCCCTTTTAGCCCAAACCTAGCCACAGATATGCGATTCACCTAGCCTAGTCCAATAATTACTACACAATCAAACAACTTATCCAACAACAAGAGTAGTGATAAATACACACCTGATAGGAGACTGGAGTTAATCCACGCTCCGAGCACTCTTAGCCGACGCCCAACCCAAACGAGCACGCCATACAGCGAAAGGGATCAGGCAAGAAAGGTACATTTACTCTCCTCATGGTTCCCTCTATTTAAAGCCAGCTTTGTATCCACTCTTATATTAGCTTCCTGATGTGGGATCCCTCCAACATTAGAGTTTAAATTCAACACCAATTCTTGCCACCGTTAGCAAAATAAATGCTCTTTGCTTGCCATGGGATTCAACCTATGCCTCCCTTAAATGCTCCACACGCTACTTGCCACTAAGCCACAAGGCTTTTTGTGTCATTTATTTAACACAATAATTTAAAACCCTCATCCAAGCATCCGTGTTTTTTTTTTCACTTAATACCAAAATTTTTGCTAAAGCCCAAGTTTGAACCTAAGATTTCTCCAACACTTCCCAAAGCCATTAACCACTAGCAAACATTTAATTGTTTCATTTCATTGCACAATTAAATACCTATATACAACCTCCTTACGGACCCCACTCAAGGCCCAATACTTAGGCCCAAATTGGGTGTTACAATTCTACTCCTTAAAAAATTTCGCCCTCGAAATTTCCAACTATCAACTAACCAGACATCAAGTCAAACCTCTATGCTTCCGCCACGCACTCTAATTAAAAATAATTCTTAGTACGACCCGAACATCTAATTACCAAAGTAAAGAAACATTTATCAAGCACGCATACAATTCATAACACATATTTCAATAAAATAAACTTGGCGATCCCGAGCTCGATGCTCCTTGGACCCACATCTAAGACATGCTCCTGCCTTCCTATGGCATTCACCCGATGACGCCCATTGCGATCTTTGCAGATTGGAGAGTTTGTTCGTGCCTTAACATGTTTCACAGAACAAGGCTTGGTTTTCTAAGAACTAGAATCCTTCCTTTTCTTACACTCCAAGCACCCTACTTGAAGCGTTTCCTTGATTTCCTTAATTTTGGTATCCAATACTTCCTCTACCACTTTCCTTACTAACTCGGCCAAGGCCTCAAAGACCAAGCTCCGAAGTTACCGCAACCAAGTTGGTAGACTTTGCTTACCCTCAGAATCCATATCAATACTCTACATTACCAGTACACATATCAAATAACTACAAAGATCTCAAAAAAATATACTATTTATTCATATGTCTTATGCAGAGATAGTATTTTAAAGTTTCTATTTTCACAGAATCATAGCCTAGCTACAGTCTCGGTATTCTAGAGTTTTTAGGGTTGCCCTAATTATAATGTCATGATATGGTCTCAGTTCTATCTACAGTAATATCTTAATACAGTCTAATATGAGGAACAGAAATACTTACAGACTTGGTACCGGGGATTCAGTGTGCCACTTCTTTCTAAATCCATTTAAAACTCGAAAACCATATTTTTGATCACCGAAAATAGAAATTTAAAAACTTTGATTTCAAAACACCCTTTATTTTGAAACTCTTGATTTAAAACAGAAAAACTTGGACCATTTTAACATATATACTCCGCAAAACATCTTTAAAATGAACTTTTCAAAAACCATTTCCAAAAATACCCTTCTTAGGCCCAAGTTTTTGAAAAGATTTTCGGACCCGATCCACAGCCGAGTTGTTGCAACCAGGCTCTGATACCACTAAATGTAACACCCCAAACCCGCCCAGACGTTATGGCCGAATCGACGTGCCACATTGGAGTTGAAAACCCACGCCCGCTTTTAGTGTTTTAAAACCATATATTTTGTTGAGTTAACAAAGTGTATAGAAGCTGGGCACCAGGTAGGTATCTGAGACAGAGGAGGTGAGCCATAAAGCTGCTTAAGTACCAAGCTCTTTGATCGGATCCAATCCTAGGCATGCCCACAACCATAGCCACACTTTGTTATATCGAGTTTAAATTTGTTTAAGTGGACGTCTTTGGAAAAAATCGATTAATCGTGGTGTTGAGATATTTTGAAAACAAGTATCGCTTTGAAAACACGTCCTAAGTCTAGCCCATTTGAACAATTATCAACCAGTTTTAAAGTTATTAAAAATAAAATAATCCCGAGAAGAAATAAAAGAAAAGTTAAAAATGGCCTTATTACAACCCAAAAATAAATAATAATTAAAGAGAATTAAATGAAAACCAACGCTTATTTAAAGGTCCAAAAGCGATCACCGTGGCCACTCTGAATCCCCTCCGGCCCAAGTCCCCACATCAAGGCTCACCTGCAAGGTTAAGAAAAGGGGGTGAGTTTGGAAACTCAGTGTGCAACAAGCCCCTTTCAGAGCCCAAAACAATAGCAGCCTGTTGGGTCTAAGCCCAAACCCAATCTCAAAGTATGTAATGGGCCGTAGCCCTTTTTATATTTCATATTTCATAACACTGGGCCGAAGCCTTTTCAAGTTTCATATTATCGGGTCAAGCCTTTATCAGAAACAGTATGGCCCATAGGCCCATTTTATAACACATGTAATGTCAAATGAAAGAATGCAACCCATTTGGGAGACTACTCAACCCACCATCCGCTACTCTCCACCCGTACCAACCAACACACCATGTGGGGATTAACTCGACCCACCCCGCCAAACTCTCCACCGGCAAAGATAGTGCTTTATCATATAACTGGAGGCCTAGCCTCTTTTAATAACTGGGGCAAAAGCCCTTTTGATAACTGGGGCATAAGCCCTTTTGATAACAGGGCATAAGCCCTTTTCACTTCCTCCATCCATATAAAACCCAACCCAATGCATTTATGATTACCTCATGTGCATATCATACATATCATGTGCATATCATACATTTCATGTGCATATCATACATACCATATTTATCAAAATCCCATGTATTAAAATCATACATAAACCCTAGGGGTATAATGGTCATTTTTACCTAGGGGCAAAACGGTCATTTTCATATTATAAGGGTAATCTCGTAATTTTACCAAAATTAGGGTTTCCATGTTCATTAACGATTACTAACAATCCATGGGTGCAAACAAGTGATTCGGCCCATTTTAGCGAAATCGAGTTATTGGGCCTAAAACCCTAATGGGCCCTACTTAGCCAATTTCGTCATCTAGGCCCATTTAGCCTATATTCCATAACGGTTTTAACAGTCTTATCATGCCATATAACAGATTTCCGTTTTCTACCAATTTTTACCCAAATGGGCCCGAAAGCCTATTGGGCCCTAATTTAGCCCCTCGAGGCCCAACTTACCGTGAACGCCAAAATCACGTCCTTACCGTTTCCATTGTTCCCAATCATCATCTCATCGATTCTAACTAACTAGTGAGCGTTCTCTTGCTCACACGTCCTCGAAATGCTAGAATTTCGGCATTTCGGCTTTTCGGCATTTTATCGCTTTAAGCTATGAAAAAGGGTTCGTTACACACCTGATTTGTGATATTCCTTGACGAGATCTCCTATGCGATTTGTCCTATAATCAACCACTTATAGATTAGACCATGTTATTATTAAACCAAATCGAAAACTACCTATTATCATCACTTACACATTCGGCCACCATCCACAATGGCCCTTGGGTTCATACCTTTGCCAAGTTGATGACTAGATTTAGTCACTCCGATGATCCAAGCTTTTCACACTCCTCGATCGGTAGCCTTTAATCCTCACTAGCACCAACAAACCAAATAACACCAAAAACCCTTTTAGCCTTAGTCGACAGAGGGTTTTCACTTTTCTTAAACCACAAGATACAAATGGAAAGAAGGTTCAATACTTACCAAGAGATCTACTCATTGAAGAACGCTCCAAATACCTTCCTACCCCATATCCATTGTGAATCCAACTTAAACGTGCGAGAAAATAGATCTAAATATTAATTCCTAATCACTAAAATATGAAGCTTTGACTTTCGTAAAATATTAATCTAAGCTATTTAGAGGTTAGTACACACTGTTATGGGTTGAAGTTGAAACATTTCCAAAATCAATCGCCACGATAACCACCACCTGCCACTCAAACTTAACTAATCCAATATCAATATATGTAAATCCTAAGCACATCACCATACTGAACATAAGGGCATATTCGTCATTTTACCATATGGGGTATTTTGGTAGTTTTACAAATTGAGGGTATTACGGTAATTTCACAAACCAAGGGTATTTTAGTAATTTTGTAAATCAAGGGTAAAATAGTAATTTCGTAAATCGGGTAAAACAAGAATTTATAAATCGAGGGTAAAATGGTAATTTTGTAAATCGAGGGTAAAACAGTAATTTCAGAATCGAGGTAAAATGATAATTATGTAAATCGGGGTAAAACGGTAATTATGTAAATTAGGGTAAAACGGTAATTCAGTAAATCGAGGGTAAAATAGTAATTCGTAAACCGAGGGTAAAACGGTAATTTCAGAATCGAGGTAAAACGGTAATTTTACAAATCGAGGGTAAAACGGTAATTCTATAAATCAAGGGTAAAACAAGAATTACAGTAAATCAAGGGTAAAACAATAATTCAGAACCGAGGGTAAAACGGTAATTTCAGAATCGAGAGTACTTTGGTAATTTTACAAGTCGAGGGCATTTCAAGAATTGGTAAACTAAAGTATTCTAAACAGGATAACAATACGAATGGGCCTAAAGCCTATTCTCGCCCAAATGGGCCCACACGCTCGTGTGGCCCTTTTAGCCCAAACCTAGCCACAGATATGCGATTCACCTAGCCTAGTCCAATAATTACTACACAATCAAACAACTTATCCAACAACAAGAGTAGTGATAAATACACACCGATAGAGATCTGAGTTAATCCACGCTCCGAGCACTCTTAGCCGACGCCCAACCCAAACGAGCACGCCATACAGCGAAAGGGATCAGCCAAGAAAGGTACATTTACTCTCCTCATGGTTCCCTCTATTTAAAGCCAGCTTTGTATCCACTCTTATATTAGCTTCCTGATGTGGTATCCCTCCAACATTAGAGTTTAAATTCAACACCAATTCTTGCCGCCTCGTTAGCAAAATAAATGCTCTTTGCTTGCCATGGGATTCAACCTATGCCTCCCTTAAATGCTCCACACGCTACTTGCCACTAAGCCACAAGGCTTTTTGTGTCATTTATTTAACACAATAATTTAAAAACCCTCATCCAAGCATCCAGGTTTTTTTTTCACTTAATACCAAAATTTTTGCTAAAGCCCAAGTTTGAACCTAAGATTTCTCCAACACTTCCCAAAGCCATTAACCACTAAAAGCAAACATTTAATTGTTTCATTTCATTGCACAATTAAATACCTATATACAACCTCCTTACGGACCCCCACTCAAGGCCCAATACTTCTAGGCCCAAATTCGGGGTGTTACAGTTGTAACACTTGTTCACATATGCATCACTTTATACACTTATAATTCAATCCAAATCAAAATCGCACACGAGTACATAATACGTACCTGGCCCTCATAATGTAACATACATAATCAGCAGTAGTTTACCTCGAACATTCAAATTCATAATCTTATTCGAATCATCGGCGTTAAGCCTGCTAGGTTTAAACCCCGAATTCAATCACCAACACAAAGCCTATGGGACTTTAAGCCCGGATATAGTACTAGTACGAAGCCTGCGGACGTTAAGACCAGATATAGTACCAGCACGAAGCCTGCGGGTCTTTAAGCCCGGATACAATTCCAGCACGAAGCCTGCGGACCTTAAGTCCGGATACAATTCCAGCACGAAGCCTGCGAGTCTTTAAGCCCGGATATAATTCCAGCACAAAGCCTGTGGGTCTTTAAGCCCGGATACAATTCCAGCATATAGCCTGCGGGTCTTTAAGCCCGGATACACATCAAATATCATGCATATTTAATCATATATTAACACATCTCGTTCAACATATCACATTAGTAGTCATTTGCTACATTCGGATATAAGCTCCATATGAACACCATCATTTACATTTCGGTTCAAAAGTCATACATAAATATCACATATCTATTTCACCATTCAAGCTTAACCCATAGTGACCATTTGACTATAAGTCATATACATAAATTATTTACCACACAACTTAATTCAAGTAGAACCAAAAGGTCACAATTCATCTAATATACACATATCAAGGCATCATCAATTATATACTAAAGGTGACTACTCAAAACTTACCTCGGATATATTTGAACGGTTCCGGAAAGGCTACTCTATTACTTTCTCTTTTCCCTTATCTGATTTTGATCCTCTTTGCTCTTGAGCTTAATTAAAACAAATAGATTTGTTTAATTACTTACTCAACTTTATTTCTTAATAGTCACATTTGACAATCATATATAACTTCAATATGTATTATATTTTATAAAATATGCCATGACTCGATTTCATGCTTATTTAATCTATAACTAATTCGCATACACAAGCAAAGGTTCACATAACTTATCATGCTTCCTTATGAATGAATTTAACCATATTCCTAATGTCTCTATAAGCACAAGGTACATACATAAGGCATATATATATATATATACCTATATATGACTATGACAATTTAATCATTTACTCATATTTATGCACAATCGCGTATACACATGCATCTATATAATGCATGCTTCTTTAATATCATATACTTTTATTTATTTTTCAAATTACACTATAGCTCCAAGACATATAGCTAACTCCGAATGTTAACTTATTAAACATTTACCACATTACCAATTGCCATATATAATCAATGCCGCACACACGAATACATACATACTCATATGCACAAAATACGTTTATGTTTAATCTATAACCCATTCGGCCTTAACTACTCAAACTTAGCCTTCATATTTAATTCCATTTTATGACCGAATGTAACAAAGTCATATAGGTTTCACCTATGCCAAACAATGACCGAACCATTTAATCATGCTTATGGTCGATTATCATATTAACACGAGACACAGAAACATCAATATCCAAGTATGCTAATATATCACACCATCAACTAAATAATACATATAGATACATAAAATTCATTTGACCTACTATACTTTCATGTGCACATTTTTAACCATATAGCCAACTCCTTAATAAACAATTTAAATATATATCACTTACCAATTCACATCTCTAAAATCCCCGATACAATCATTTTTTTATCATAGCCGAATGCCACAAAACAAGGCATCCAAAATCTCAAATCACTTTATATAATCCATTCGGCCATTTCAAATTAGATACACAAAATTTTATTTTTATTTTTCAAAAACTATCAAACCCGAATCAATATAACATTAAACTCCATATTAATCCACCCTTAGTACATTCGGCCATAACATAGGCACATATACATTTAACTTGATTTCTTCATGAAAAATAAAGGCTATAACCGAATAGTCTTTAACCATTTAAAATTACAAAGCACAAATTATAACTTCAATTTACAAGCTTATATCATAATAATTTCTCCATTATAATTTTCAAAGTATATTCGGCTATAACACAAGCACACTTAATTTTTTACATTTACAAATTCAAACTTTTTTAAACTTAACAAACTTTTATAATTTCAACCGAATGGAGTACTTTTATTAATTCAAAACAAAACATCAAAGTATCATTTCTAAATGAAAAATCCTCTCATGACCGATTGCTCCCATAGCTACCAAAATGACAATTTGCACATGGGTTATGGAGGAACTAAGAAACTATCCTAAAATACAAAAGTAATTTCTTTCAAAACACTTCAAACATACCTCAATCTAGTTACAAGCATGGCCGACTTCTTAGAAACTTTCCCTTTTCTCTTTTACTTGTTTTTTTTTTCGGCTAAGGAAGAGCAAAGATGAACAAACTTTGTTCTTTTCACCCCTTTTTTGTTTTATTACTTCTTATTTCATATTATAAAACATTTAATAATTATATTTCTTTTTTCTTTCTCAAACATTTGGCAAGAACAAGGCAAGGATGTATGGCTTTTTTTTTTTTAATTTAAACCATTAACTATTATAATATATTATATAATGCATATATGGCTATTCAACCATTATCGTGGCCAGCCACTTACTTAAAAATGGGGAATTTGACATGCAAATCAAAGCATAAAATTTTCACACATACACTTTCACTTATAATAGGCATAGAATATAACATTTAATTATTTTTGTGACTTGATTTTGTGGTCCCGAAGCTATTTCCCGACTAGGGTCAAATTAGGGTTGTCACAACTCTCCCCCTTAGGAATTTTCGTCCCCGAAAATCTTACTAGAGAATAAATTAGGGTATCGTTCTTTCATTAGAACACAATTCAAACTATTCATTAACATATGGTTGAAGATCATAAACTCATTATTCAACTCAAGCTGAACCAGAACTGACATTTCGGTTGATAATATCTTCGTGCAAAAAAAAAGCTTCAACAATGGAACTAACTTTAAGTTTTCTCATAGAATTGCTTTGATAGATATAATTTTTGTACCAAATCTTCATAAATTCAGATTCTTCTTCTAGACTATCCCTCAAATCACATCTTTCTTCTTATTAGAAAGTTAACCTCAAAAATATTACTATACGGATTTAATCTTGATTTTCTATCATTTTCACTTTTAATGATGTTGAACCTTTCACAATAACTAGGAAAAAAGTTTATAATAAAATTGTTTCATATAATAATCATCGAAACTCTAAATTATATTGAAGCCAATTTAACCAGATAGACATCTTTGGGCCTTAATTGAAAAAAAATGTCTCCACCCTATAATAAATATTATCCCGATTGTTAATGAAACATTTGAACACAGAAGAGAATCAAATATGGTTTAAACAGCAACCAATGCAGAATAACAACTTCTATAACTACGATGACGGTACCACTATACTCTCACATTTCAAGCCAGAAATTATAATCATAAAAAACATAATCAACTCTGTCAAATAAACATTTCTTATAGATAATCACATGAAGTCATAAGAAACCGATATAGTAAAATTTCAATGTCTGAAGTTACACAAAATATCAGTAAATTACCAGCCATATAGAATGATATCAATTTCGATGATATCCCAGAAAATGTCCAGAAAGAACAATGTCACTCATAATTACTGAAATCCATAGTAACAGAGGCAATATACTCTTCACGAATATTCAACCGAACAATAATCAGTAGAAGCAGAGTATTAGCATCATACAGATTTTTCTGTTGATTTTCATATTCACATATGGGAATAAATACCAAAGAAACCCAAACAAACCAACGGTGCTTTCTTCTATTAGTATGCTGAACTAATGTTCTCATATGTCAAAAATTTCTTCTGAAATTATACCGTCACATATATTTCTGAAGATAATGTACACATAGAATGCCCCAAAGAAGTCATGGTAACTGCCCGACGATAACTACTGCACTCAATCATCAATATAATTCAATCATGACTCATCCGTCTAATTCTATTTTCGCTAATCCCATACTATTACACTATTGTACTCTTTAATTTCACTTTTACAAACTCATGCAATGTATCCCTAGAGAATCTCACTGTATAACTCTATTATGGTAAAGGGCAAAATTGTAAAGCCTTTAAGCTTTTGACTCTCAAGCAAGTGCACATTCAACAACAACATAGCATTACGAACATTGATTCAAACATTTCAATTTCCAACTTATTACGAACACGTTTTCATACATCTCAGTAATACATGCAAATTTATTTCCTGTGAATATCAGTAAAACATAAGTGAATTTATCACAATTCAAACTTTCATTTCTTTTACCCAAATTACGAAAAATTTCTTATCAAGTTTCCATGCCTAATCTTGATCACTTGTCACTATTTATAAAATTGAAGAACGCCTTATGGTTTTGAGTACATCACCTACTTGAAGCTGTAGTCTAACTATGGTCTTATATTAGCTCTGCTATTTTCGTGCCGATGCCTATCCCAGATAGGTCTTACGCTTAGCACAAGTTGAGCCGATGCCACGTCCCAGACGGGTCTTACACTAGCTCCTCTGTCTCGGTGATGATGCCTGTCCCAGACAGGTTTTACACTTGCACCTACGAGGCCGATGTATGTCCCGGACATGTCTTACACTGGCTTTCATATTTCATGTATTGCCATGGTCCAACCATGGTCTTTTCCATCAATCTATTAGAAAATGATCGTACTCATTCCCTGCGTTCCACCCAATTTGATCTTTCATTACAATTTTCAAGCTATTGTGACATTTATGAATCTGCAACTGAGATTGTAAAGCATAACATTACGACATCTTGACTTCATTAGTCTAGACATAAATGTTAATCTCATGCTTATACTAATTACTAACCAGGCAATAAAAGCATTTATTCATACATTCTGTCATTTCAAACAAATCTTCCCTCATAATTACTAAGCCAAATGAGTTAGGTACGTATCATCATATGAATACTGACATGTACGAAAGAGCATATCACAACTTAACTTTCATTTCATTCCACGTTTCCCTATTCTTTAGCTCATTAGTATCACAAAATGAGCACTAGTTCATGTAAAAAGAATCATAAATTTCTTTTCATACCTTTCCCATTTTCAGCATATTACAAGAATGGTTCATTAATCTTGATTTTACTCTTATCTCAATCAAGATTTGCTCGGTTGGAACTCATTCCATTCTTAACCAATAATTTTGTTAGGGCCACGAGATATCACACTATCACGAGTAATACTATGGCATGTATAGCTGGACTCTCTTAAGCTCGGTTAGTCCGAGAATCGACTAAACCTTGCTCTGATACCACTAAATGTAACACCTTCGCCCGTATCCCTTGCCGGAACAGGGTTCGAGGTGCTACCAGATTTAATCTCAACCCTTCATATAAAACCAGGTTGCAAAAAATTTTTTGATGAATTTTAAACTTTTCATACACGCGTATTTTATCCATTAATCGGTCTTACAAGGCCCCAAAAAATTCATGAGGCATTATTAAATAATTACCAATATCTTAGTCTTGTGTCATTTACTTACTCAACAATGAATCCCAATTCAAATTCTAAATATACATGCTATAAATCACATCACAGAGATAATAACATACAAGCATATGAATAGTCAAACTACCTTAGTAACAAGCCAAAGTCTTTGGCTTAATCATAATATTACATATTCAATTTTACAACCCTATACATGCCATAGACTCGAAACACTAAGATTTACTTACGCCGATAGCGTAAACTCGAAAATGTGGTAATATCTCTGGCAGCCTCCAACCCGAGCTAACCTGGAAACCCTAATGAATATGGTAAAGAAGAGGGTAGTAAGCTTTAAGCTTAGTAAGTTCATAAGATATTAATGAACAACTCATTAACAAGTTTTATCAATGTTTACAACATAATCACAAATTCACTAGAAGTTGTCTTCCTGTGCAATAGTCACTAAATTATTTATAACTGGAGCTACAAAACTCCAAACCATATTCCGTTAATTTTCCCTGAAAATAGACTCATATATATTCTATACATAAAATTTTCAGAATTTTTGGTTTGGTCAATCAATACCATATTTTTCTTAAAATTTCTCCTATTTCACTATTTTACTATTCTGACCATTCTTCACTTTGAATCAGATTTCTCATTGTACAGAACTCAAAACATGTTCTCATTTATTTCATTTGAAACTAGACTCATTAAGGAGTCTAAGCATATAAATTTTATTTTATAACCTTCATTGTACAATTTAAAATTATTTTCTAAATACAGAACAGGGGACCTCGAAGTCATTTTGACTCTATCCCACGCCACTTCAAATATCTCATTACCGGAAATTCTTTTGCTTACACAGTTTCTTTTATAAGAAACTATACTCATTAATCTTTCATTACATAATTTATTCAGCCTCTAACTCAACTCACACTATTTATGGTGATTTTCCAAAATCATGTTACTGCTGCCATCCCAAGCAGATTTATTACAATCTACTCTTTCACACATTCTTTGCTTTCATATTATTTAATCATGTATATCATGTCATTCAAAATTGAACTTATATAACATAAGCATTTAAAATGCTTCACTATCAACTTTAATTCAATCAAAACGAACAAAATACAAAATCATATCCACATTTAATTTTTCATGATCATAATCACATATAACAATCATATACTTCCACATAACTTCACAGATTTACCGAATGTATCACGATCACATTTATAGTTGTAACACTTATTCACATATGCATCACTTTATACACTTATAATTAAATCCAAATCAAAATCGCATACGAGTACATAATACGTACCTGGCCCTCATAATGTAACATACATAATCAGCAGTAGTTTACCTCGAACATTCAAATTCATAATCTTATTCGAATCATCGGCGTTAAGCCTGCTAGGTTTAAACCCCGAATTCAATCACCAACACAAAGCCTATGGGACTTTAAGCCCGGATATAGTACTAGTACGAAGCCTGCGGACCTTAAGTCTAGATATAGTACCAGCACGAAGCCTGTGGATCTTAAGTCCGGATACAATTCCAGCACGAAGCCTGCGGGTCTTTAAGCCCGGATACAATTCCAGCACGAAGCCTGTGGACCTTAAGTCCGGATACAATTCCAGCACGAAGCCTACAATTCTTTAAGCCCGGATATAATTCCAGCACAAAGCCTGTGGGTCTTTAAGCCCGGATACAATTCCAGCATATAGCCTGCGGGTCTTTAAGCCCGGATACACATCAAATATCATGCATATTTAATCATATATTAACACATCTCATTCAACATATCACATTAGTAGTCATTTGCTACATTCGAATATAAGCTCCATATGAACACCATCATTTACATTTCGGTTCAAAAGTCATACATAAATATCACATATCTATTTCACCATTCAAGCTTAACCCATAGTGACCATTCGACTATAAGTCATATACATAAATTATTTACCACACAACTTAATTCAAGTAGAACCAAAAGGTCACAATTCATCTAATATACACATATCAAGGCATCATCAATTATGTACTAAACGTGACTACTCAAAACTTACCTCGGATATATTTGAACGGTTGCGGAAAGGCTACTCTATTACTTTCTCTTTTCCCTTATCTGATTTTGATCCTCTTTGCTCTTGAGCTTAATTAAAACAAATAGATTTGTTTAATTACTTACTCAACTTTATTTCTTAATAGTCACATTTGACAATCATATATAACTTCATTATGTATTATATTTTATAAAATATGCCATGACTAGATTTCATGCTTATTTAATCTATGACTAATTTGCATACACAAGCAAAGATTCACATAACTTATCATGCTTCCTTATGAATGAATTTAACCATATTCCCGAATGTCTCTATAAGCACAAGGTACATACATAAGGCATATATATATATATACCTATATATGACTATGACAATTTAATCATTTACTGATATTTATGCACAATCACGTATACACATGCATCTATATAATGCATGCTTCTTTAATATCATATACTTTTATTTATTTTTCAAATTACACTATAGCTCCAAGACATATAGCTAACTTCGAATGTTAACTTATTAAACATTTACCACATTACCAATTGCCATATATAATCATTGCCGCATACACAAATACATACATACTCATATGCACAAAATCCATTTATGTTTAATCTATAACCCATTCGGCCTTAACTACTCAAACTTAGCCTTCATATTTAATTCCATTTTATGACCGAATGTAACAAATTCATATAGGTTTCACCTATGCCAAACAATGACCGAACCATTTAATCATGCTTATGGTCGATTATCATATTAACACGAGACACAGAAACATCAATATCCAAGTATGCTAATATATCACATCATCAACTAAATAATACATATAGATACATAAAATTCATTTGACCTATTATACTTTCATGTGCACATTTTTAACCATATAGCCAACACCTTAATAAACAATTTAAATATATATCACCTACCAATTCACATCTCTAAAATCCCCGATACAATCATTTTTTTATCATAGCCGAATGCCACAAAACAAGGCATCCAAAATCTCAAATCACTTTATATAATCCATTCGGCCATTTCAAATTAGATACACAAAATTTTATTTTTATTTTTCAAAACTATCAAACCCGAATCAATATAACATTAAACTCCATATTAATCCACCCTTAGTACATTCGGCCATAACATAGGCACATATACATTTAACTTGATTTCTTCATGAAAAATAAAGGCTATAACCGAATAGTCTTTAACCATTTAAAATTACAAAGCACAAATTATAACTTCAATTTACAAGCTTATATCATAAGAATTTCTCCATTATAATTTTCAAAGTATATTCGGCTATAACACAAGCACACTTAATTTTTACATTTACAAATTCAAACTTTTTTAAACTTAACATACTTTTATAATTTCAACCGAATGGAGTACTTTTATTAATTCAAAACAAAACATCAAAGTATCATTTCTAAATGAAAAATCCTCTCATGACCGATTGCTCCCATAGCTACCAAAATGAAAATTTGCACATGGGTTATGGAGGAACTAAGAAACTATCCTAAAATACAAAATTAATTTCTTTCAAAACACTTGAAACATACCTCAATCTAGTTACAAGCATGGCCGACTTCTCGGAAACTTTCCCTTTTCTCTTTTACTTGTTTTTTTTTCGCTAAGGAAGAACAAAGATGAACAAACTTTGTTCTTTTCACCCCTTTTTTGTTTTATTACTTCTTATTTCATATTATAAAATATTTAATATTTTATTACTTCTTTCTTTCTCAAACATTTGGCAAGAACAAGGCAAGGATGTATGGCTTTCTTTATTTTTTATTTAAACCATTAACTAATATAATATATTATATAATGCATATATGGCTATTCAACCATTATCATGGCCGGCTACTTACATAAAAATGGGGAATTTGACATGCAAATCCCCATATTTTAAGCCATGTAATATTTGACCACTACACTTCAACCTATCACAATTTCAATATTTTTCACATAAGTCCTTTTTAATTAATTTCACATTTAAATGACAGAAATCAAAGCATAAAATTTTCACACATACACTTTCACTTATAATAGGCATAGAATATAACATTTAATTATTTTTGTGACTTGATTTTGTGGTCCCGAAGCTATTTCCCGACTAGGGTCAAATTAGGGTTGTCACAACTCTCCCCCTTAGGAATTTTCGTCCCCGAAAATCTTACTAGAGAATAAATTAGGGTATCGTTCTTTCATTAGAACACAATTCAAACTATTCATTAACATATGGTTGAAGATCATAAACTTATTATTCAACTCAAGCTGAACCAGAACTGACATTTCGGTTGATAATATCTTCGTGAAAAAAAAAAAGCTTCAACAATGGAACTAACTTTAAGTTTTCTCATAGAATTACTTCGATAGATATAATTTTTGTACCAAATCTTCATAAATTCAGATTATTCTTCTAGACTATCCCTCAAATCAAATCTTTCTTCTTATTAGAAAGTTAACCTCCGAAATATTACTATACGGATTTAATCTTGATTTTCTATCATTTTCACTTTTAATGATGTCGAACCTTTCACAATAACTAGGAAAAAAGTTTATAATAAAATTGTTTCATATAATAATCATCGAAACTCTGAATTATACTGAAGTCACCTTAACCAGATAGACACCTTTGGGCCTTAATAGAAAAAAAAATGTTTCAACCCTATAATAAATATTATCCCGATTGTTAATGAAACATTTGAACACAGAAGAGAATCAAATATGGTTTAAACAGCAACCAATGCAGAATCACAACTTCTATAACTCTGATGACGGTACCACTATACTCTCACATTTCAAGCCAGAAATTATAATCATAAAAAACATAATCAACTCTATCAAATAAATATTTCTTACAGATAATCACATGAAGTCATAAGAAACCGATATAGTAAAATTTCAATGTCTGAAGTTACACAGAATATAAGTAAATTACCAGCCATATAGAATGATATCAATTCCGATGATATCCTAGAAAATGTCTAGAAAGAACAATGTCACTCATAATTACTGAAATCCATAGTAACAGAGGCAATATACTCTTCACGAATATTCAACCGAACAATAATCAGTAGAAGCAGAGTATTAGCATCATACAGATTTTTCTGTTGATTTTCATATTCACATATGGGAATAAATACCAAAGAAAGACAAAACAATGTCGAACATAACCCAAACAAACATACGATGCTTTCTTTTATTAGTATACTGAACTAATGTTCTCATATGACAAAAATTTCTTCTGAAATTATACCGTCACATATATTTCTGAAGATAATGTACACATAGAATACCCCGAAGAAGTCATGGTAACTGCCCGACTATAACTACTGCAGTCAATCATCAATATAATTCAATCATGACTCAATCGTCTAATTCTGTTTTCGCTAATCCCATACTATTACACTATTGTACTATTTAATTTCACTTTTGCAAACTCATGCAATGTATCTCTAGAGAATCTCACTGTATAACTCTATTATGGTAAAGGGAAAAAATTGTAAAGCCGTTAAGCTTTTGACTCTCAAGCAAGTGCACATTCAACAACAACATAGCATTACGCACATTGATTCAAACATTTCAATTTCCAATTTGTTACGAACACGTTTTCAAACATCTCAGTAATACATGCAACTTTATTTCCTGTGAATATTAGCAAAACATAAGTGAATTTATCACAATTCAAACTTTCATTTCTTTTACCCAAATTACTAAAAATTTCTTATCAAGTTTCCATGCCTAATCTTGGTCACTTGTCACTATTTATCAAATTGGAGAACGCCTTATGGTTTTGAGTACATCGCCTACTTGAAGCTATAGTCTAACTATGGTCTTATGTTAGCTCTGCTATTTTCGTGCCGATGCCTATCCCAGATAGGTCTTACGCTTAGCACAAGTTGAGCCGATGCCACGTCCTAGACGGGTCTTACACTAGCTCCTCTGTCTCGGTGATGATGCCTGTCCCAGACAGGTTTTACACTTGCACCTACGAGGCCGATGTATGTCCCGGACATGTCTTACACTGGCTTTCATATTTCATGTATTGCCATGGTCCAACCATGGTCTTTTCTATCAATCTATTAGAAAACGATCGTACTCATTCCCTGCGTTCCACCCAATTTGATCTTTCATTTCAATTTTCAAGCTATTGTGACATTTATGAATCTGCAACTGAGATTGTAAAGCATAACATTACGACATCTTGACTTCATTAGTCTAGACATAAATGTTAATCTCATGCTTATACTGATTACTAACCAGGCAATAAAAGCATTTATTCATACATTCTGTCATTTCAAACAAATCTTCTCCTCATAATTACTAAGCCAAATGAGTTAGGTACGTATCATCATATGAATACTGACATGTACGAAAGAGCATATCGCAACTTAACTTTCATTTCATTCCACGCTTCCCTATTCTTTAGCTCATTAGTATCACAAAATGAGTACTAGTTCATGTAAAAAGAATCATAAATTTCTTTTCATACCTTTCCCATTTTTAGCATATTACAAGCATGGTTCATTATTCTCGATTTTACTCTTATCTCAATCAAGATTTGCTCGGTTGGAACTCATTCCATTCTTAACCAATAATTTTGTTAGGGCCAGGACATATCACACTATCACGAGTAATACTATGGCATGTATAGCTGGACTCTCTTAAGCTCGGTTAGTCCAAGAATTGACTAAACCATGCTCTGATACCACTAAATGTAACACCCTTCGCCCGTATCCCTTGCCGGAACAAGGTTCGAGGTGCTACCAGATTTAATCTCAACCCTTTATATAAAACCAGGTTGCAAAAAAAATTTTGATCAATTTTAAACTTTTCATACACGCGTATTTTATCCATTAATCGGTCTTACAAGGCCCCAAAAAATTCATGAGGCATTATTAAATAATTACCAATATCTTAGTCTTGTGTCATTTACTTACTCAACAATGAATCTCAATTCAAATTCTAAATATACATGCTATAAATCACATCACAAGAGATAATAACATACAAGCATATGAATAGTCAAACTACCTTAGTAATAAGCCAAAGTCTTTGGCTTAATCATAATATTACATATTCAATTTTACAACCCTATACATGCCATAGACTCGAAACACTAAGATTTACTTACGCCGATAGCGTAAACTCGAAAATGTGGTAATATCTCTGGCAGCCTCCAACCCGAGCTAACCTGGAAACCCTAATGAATATGGGAAAGAAGAGGGGAGTAAGCTTTAAGCTTATTAAGTTCATAAGAAATTACTGAACAACTCATTAACAAGTTTTATCAATGTTTACAACATAATCACAAATTCACTACAAGTTATCTTCTTGTGCAATAGTCACTAAATTATTTATAACTGGAGCTACAAAATTTCAAATCATATTCCGTTAATTTTCCCTGAAAATAGACTCATATATATTCTATACACAAAATTTTAAGAATTTTTGGTTTGGTCAATCAATACCATATTTTTCTTAAAATTTCTCCTATTTCACTATTTTACTATTCTGACCATTCTTCACTTTCAATCAGATTTCTCATTGTACAGATCTCAAAACGTGTTCTCATTTATTTCATTTGAAACTAGACTCATTAAGGAGTCTAAGCATATAAATTTTATTTTATAACCATCATTGTAGAATTTACAATGAACAGGGGACCTCGAAGTCATTTTAACTCTATCCCACGCCACTTCAAATATCTCATTATTGGAAATTCTTTTGCCCACACAGTTTCTTTTATAAGAAACTAGACTCATTAATCTTTCATTACATAATTTATTCAGCCTCTAACTCAACTCACACTATTTATGGTGATTTTCCAAAAATCATGTTATCTTCTTTGTCCCAAGCAGATTTATTACAATCTACTCTTTCACACATTCTTTGCTTTCATATTATTTAAACATGTATATCATGTCATTCAAGATTGAACTTATATAACATAAGCATTTAAAATGCTTCACTATCAACTTTAATTCAATCAAAACGAACAAAATACAAAATCATATCCACATTTAATTTCTCATGATCATAATCACATATAACAATCATATACTTCCACATAACTTCACAGATTTACCGAATGTATCACGATCACATTTATAGTTGTAACACTTATTCACATATGCATCACTTTATACACTTATAATTCAATCCAAATCAAAATCGCACACGAGTACATAATCGTGCACTGCCCTCATAATGTAACATACATAATCAGCAGAGTTTACCTCGAACATTCAAATTCATAATCTTATTCGAATCATCGGCGTTAAGCCTGCTAGGTTTAAACCCCGAATTCAATCACCAACACAAAGCCTATGGGACTTTAAGCCCGGATATAGTACTAGTACGAAGCCTGCGGACCTTAAGTCCAGATATAGTACCAAAGACGAAGCTTGTGGATCTTAAGTCCGAATACAATTCCAAAGACGAAGCTGCGGGTCTTTAAGCCGGATACAATTCCAAAGACGAAGCCCATGGACCTTAAGTCCGGATACAATTCCAAAGACGAAGCTCTGTGAGTCTTTAAGCCGGATATAATTCAAAGACAAAGCTTGTGGGTCTTTAAGCCGGATACAATTCCAAGATATAGCTCGGGTCTTTAAGCCCGGATACACATCAAATATCATGCATATTTAATCATATATTAACACATCTCATTCAACATATCACATTAGTAGTCATTTGCTACATTCGGATATAAGCTCCATATGAACACCATCATTTACATTTCGGTTCAAAAGTCATACATAAATATCACATATCTATTTCACCATTCAAGCTTAACCCATAGTGACCATTCGACTATAAGTCATATACATAAATTATTTACCACACAACTTAATTCAAGTAGAACCAAAAGGTCACAATTCATCTAATATACACATATCAAGGCATCATCAATTATGTACTAAAGGTGACTACTCAAAACTTACCTCGGATATATTTGAACGGTTGCGGAAAGGCTACTCTATTACTTTCTCTTTTCCCTTATCTGATTTTGATCCTCTTTGCTCTTGAGCTTAATTAAAACAAATAGATTTGTTTAATTACTTACTCAACTTTATTTCTTAATAGTCACATTTGACAATCATATATAACTTCAATATGTATTATATTTTATAAAATATGCCATGACTCAATTTCATGCTTATTTAATCTAAAACTAATTTGCATACACAAGCAAAGATTCACATAACTTATCATGCTTCCTTATGAATGAATTTAACCATATTCCCGAATGTCTCTATAAGCACAAGGTACATACATAAGGCATATATATATATACCTATATATGACTATGACAATTTAATCATTTACTGATATTTATGCACAATCGCGTATACACATGCATCTATATAATGCATGCTTCTTTAATATCATATACTTTTATTTATTTTTCAAATTACACTATAGCTCCAAGACATATAGCTAACTTCGAATGTTAACTTATTAAACATTTACCACATTACCAATTGCCATATATAATCAATGCCGCATACACAAATACATACATACTCATATGCACAAAATCCATTTATGTTTAATCTATAACCCATTCGGCCTTAACTACTCAAACTTAGCCTTCATATTTAATTCCATTTTATGACCGAATGTAACAAATTCATATAGGTTTCACCTATGCCAAACAATGACCGAACCATTTAATCATGCTTATGGTCGATTATCATATTAACACGAGACACAGAAACATCAATATCCAAGTATGCTAATATATCACACCATCAACTAAATAATACATATAGATACATAAAATTCATTTGACCTATTATACTTTCATGTGCACATTTTTAACCATATAACCAACTCCTTAATAAACAATTTAAATATATATCACCTACCAATTCACATCTCTAAAATCCCCGATACAATCATTTTTTTATCATAGCCGAATGCCACAAAACAAGGCATCCAAAATCTCAAATCACTTTATATAATCCATTCGGCCATTTCAAATTAGATACACAAAATTTTATTTTTATTTTTCAAAAACTATCAAACCCGAATCAATATAACATTAAACTCCATATTAATCCACCCTTAGTACATTCGGCCATAACATAGGCACATATACATTTAACTTGATTTCTTCATGAAAAATAAAGGCTATAACCGAATAGTCTTTAACCATTTAAAATTACAAAGCACAAATTATAACTTCAATTTACAAGCTTATGTCATAAGAATTTCTCCATTATAATTTTCAAAGTATATTCGGCTATAACACAAGCACACTTAAGTTTTTACATTTACAAATTCAAACTTTTTTAAACTTAACAAACTTTTATAATTTCAACCGAATGGAGTACTTTTATTAATTCAAAACAAAACATCAAAGTATCATTTCTAAATGAAAAATCCTCTCATGACCGATTGCTCCCATAGCTACCAAAATGAAAATTTGCACATGGGTTATGGAGGAACTAAGAAACTATCCTAAAATACAAAAGTAATTTCTTTCAAAACACTTCAAACATACCTCAATCTAGTTACAAGCATGGCCGACTTCTTAGAAACTTTCCCTTTTCTCTTTTACTTATTTTTTTTTCGGCTAAGGAAGAGCAAAGATGAACAAACTTTGTTCTTTTCACCCCTTTTTTGTTTTATTACTTCTTATTTCATATTATAAAACATTTAATAATTATATTTCTTTTTCTTTCTCAAACATTTGGCAAGAACAAGGCAAGGATGTATGGCTTTTTTTTTTAATTTAAACCATTAACTATTATAATATATTATATAATGCAAATATGGCTATTCAACCATTATCATGGTTGCCACTTACTTAAAAATGGGGAATTTGACATGCAAATCCCCATATTTTAAGCCATGCAATATTTGACCACTACACAATAAAGCATACAATAAACATAAAATACAAATTATTAATTCATTCAATTCATAATTACATCTATAACTTATATATTTCTAAACTAAACCATAATTTACTAACTCCAATTACATTCACATTAACACTAAATACCATATCAAAACATAAACATTAATATTCATTAATACAACAAACCAAATCTCATTATCAAAAAATACTTGATTTAAATTATAACAAATTTCAATTATTCAACTAATTAACCTCATTATTAATTTCCAAATTTTATCACCATTTTTAAGTTAACAATTCATATTATTATTAAAACTTATATTCTATTCATTTATAATAAAAACTTAAAATGATCATTTAATAAAATCATATGCACAAATTCACTAATTTAAATAATTAATATTAATATATTTTCAAGTTATTTAAACAATCAACTTCAATTCATTCAAAATCTTTTACTTGTTTTTTTTTCGCTAAGAAAGAACAAAGATGAACAACCTTTGTTATTTTCTCTTATTTCATATTATAAAAATTTAATAATTTTATTTCTTCTTTCTTTCTCAAACATTTAGCAACAAGGCAAGGATGTATGGTTTTGCTTTTTTTTTATTTAAACCATTAACTATTATAATATAATATATAATGCATATATGGCTATTCAACCATTATCATGGCCGGCTACTTACATAAAAATGGGGAATTTGACATGCAAATCCCCATATTTTAAGCCCTGCAATATTTGACCACTACACTTCAACCTATCACAATTTCAATATTTTTCACATAAGTCCTTTTAAATTAATTTCACATTTAAATGACAAAAATCAAAGCATAAAATTTTCACACATACACTTTCACTTATAATAGGCATAGAATATAACATTTAATTATTTTTGTGACTCGATTTTGTGGTCCCGAAACTATTTCACATTTCACATATCACATACATTACAACTAATACAGAAATAATGTGTAACTACATTCAATCAACCATTGTAACCATAATATATTCAATATAACTACGATAAAAGCTTACAGAATTACTAAGCTTATCAATACAAATTATCAATGTAATACATAAATCTAGTGCACGTAATCCAATCTAACTAGCAAAACCTAAATCCCACTAGGGTCAAATTAGGTTGTCGCAACTCTCCCTTTAGGAATTCAAAATATTTCATTAAAATAATTCAATTTATTCATTAATCTTCACAAAATAATCATTCAATCTAATAGTCTAATTATTTATTGCTAACTACAAAATTTCTAGAATATAATATACATTACTAATTTAAATTTAATCCAGTACCGATTGTCTATACCAAACGTCAATCATTGGAAATTGTCAATTCCATTACTTAAATCTATAATTCACTTCAATACTAATTTCCAGCTTAACAATTTGATAGTATTATTTCAATCAAACTTTTATCATATCTCGATTCAACTAGAATTCCAGCTAGCATATAAATATTATTATATTATTGGAATTAATAACTAAATGCATTTCACTATCAATTTCATGCACATCACACAAGATATCTCAAATTATATCATACATTATAAACAATATTATTTAACTTATCATTATCATCATATATTTAAATTTACAATACTACTATTATGCATATTCCAATAGTTATGTCCCAAAGCAATATACATTATTTTCACATTCAAACTTCATAATATTAGAATATAGCTTAAATTAATTATACTTCACTAGATTTAAGATAATTTACTATAACTAACAAGTCTAGAAGTACAAATACCATTCACTGATTTTCAGTATCATCCATAATCGGATATTCAACATAGTTCAATTTTAAGACTCTATTCTTTCAGTAAAATTATCAGCCTTACAATAACATATTAATTCAAAAGTTAGTCTACCGATACATCATTGATGCTCTTTTCACATCAGCACTTATACATATTTAATCTTATATTCACATCTGCAAATGACCATTATTTAACATTTCAATACCTCATTACATTTTAATGTCATATAAAATCGATTATCAATAGCCATGTAATTATTAGATCTACTACCATCAACTATTCACAATCATTCTTACACAATCTGATACAAACTATTCATAATCGTTGATCATTAACCTACATTTTTACACTAATTAATATATTATCAATCGTTATGTAATCCAAATATTACATGCTTACCCTAACAATTAAATTTTAATTCATTATTAACAATCTATACACATTAACATTAATTCATAATCTACATATCAAACCATCTAACCATAATTATAAATCAACATGAACTATATTCAATATACATCACCATATACATGACATATTAATCATAACACAATTATAAACATTTATTATAACCAACTATCAATTCATCATATACCATATAAAGACACTACAATTAATTAATGATACTAAAATTCGATATACGTGTTCATTTTCAATACTTACCCCATATACTATGTCATTTAACCTGATTACTCAATTACAATAAATTTAATTAAATTCATCCTTACTATACATCAATTCAATCTTATAACTTAATGTACTATAACAGTATATTATCATTGTATACTAATAATCTAAGTCAATACCAAATCATACATTCTACATAACCAGTAACATCTCCAGTATAATTATACATCAATTACTACAGATATAAATCAATCCAACCATTATATAATACCAAAGCATATAAATTTAATGAATGTATTTCAATTCTATACATTAATCTTTATGCATGCTCAATGTCTTACTAAGATCCTCAAATCTATAGCAATTTATATAATAATTCCAATTCTTACTAATTAGTTATACATTTTAATCAATAACCATATTCAATATTCAATTCAAGCTAACACATTAATACTATATACAAACCAGTACATGATTAACATAACTATAATTACTTGTTCAATTAACTAACTAACCATAAGTACATTAATTAATGACAATATATCAATTCATATAGATATACATAAATTATACTTATCAACTTACGATACATATTAACTAAAATGCTACTATATAACTTCTATTATAACATCAATCTGATCACTTAATTAAAACATAATATGTCTTTTAAAATAGCCACCAACTTTAAACATTAAACATTCTAAAATATCTATAACAATATTATTATCTTAACAATGACATAAATCAATACTAATTCAATCCATTTGACTTCTATTACATTCATAAATTTTATTCTACATAAAACTATCATGCCATATTATTTAACATTTCTAATTAATCATACTATATATAAATATATATATTACTAAATTGCATATACAATATTATGCATTTTTATATTAGCCTAACACATACTAATACATTATATATAATGCACAATTCTATTAATCAATATCATTTTCATTCAATAACAGAATGCAAACAAACAATTATCACCAATTTAAACTTAAGTACTTTTATTAATTCAACATACAATTCATATATTAAATCAATAATCCTCTAGATAATTCTAACATTAAAATCTATAACATTTTCCATACCTCAACCAATTATGAATTTAATTCACATTTTTGACTTAATTAAATCAATTTTCACTATCCAAATTAATGCCACTTTAACATTTTCTTTATGTTTAACTAATAAAACTAAATTAAGTATTTTATTATTAACCAATAATATTTATTAATACAAAATATAATATATATATTTTCTAATACCAACATTTAACCAAGCAAATAATTACAACAATACTCTTAACGTTACTATAAATATCATTACAATAAATCTCAATTAATTATCAATTATTTTAAATTAATCTAAATTTTTATTTTTCAAAAAATACCAAATACATACTATCTCATTTTTAATTTTACTTTATATTCACATTTAACATACATATAAAATTATATTATACATTCACATAACACAGAATTATCATTTAATTATTACAATTAATTGTATACAATTTCAACTATTAATATGCACACTTCATAAATTATTTAAATACGCAACAAATATAGCTTTAATTACACAATTAAACTTATAATATACATCATATTTATTCAATCAAGCCAAATTAATTTATTAATATTCTAACAATAAATTTCAAAATCAATTCATAAAAACCTATAGATATTCAATTGTAATATGTAAAATGAACATTGATGGTATATAGTTCTAAACCCTAAATCTAAATATTACTAATTAAACAATCTTAAGAATACATTCAATATTCAACACATAGCTTCAAGACATTTCCTATACTGATTTATCGTAAGAACAATAATTCGATTATAATATACTAAAAAACTTGTCTATAAAAATTAATACTAATTTTCATTTTCTCAAAATTTGAAGCTAAGATGACAAATTTTAATAAATCATACCAATATTCAATAATTTACAAATTCAAATTAATCTAACATTATACCATTTTAAATTTCAATCATATATTCACATTACCACTAGGGTCAAATTAGGGTTGTCGCAACTCTCCCTTTAGGAATATTCGTCTCGAAAATCTTACTAGAGAATAAATTAGGTATCGTTCTTTCATTAGAACACAATTCAAACTATTCATTAACATATGGTTGAAGATCATAAACTTATTATTCAACTCAAGCTGAACCAGAACCGACATTTCGGTTGATAATATCTTCGTGGATTTCTATTCAATAATCTCACATGATCTAACTCATTAATTATATCATGAATTCAATACATCTAAAATCATAAACATACATACTTATTCATTGCAAGACATAACATCAATATGCATTTCATAATATAACCACATAAACATTTGCTATCATTCAATTTCAATTTCCAATTACTAACCAATATTGTATACTAGTTTCATTAATACTAGAACACTTCAATATTTCAACATTAACCCATATAATATCATGGTACTTTCGATTATAATTCATAATACTTTAACTTCTTCTATTTTCATTTACACATATCAATTACGTTACTTCCAATTCAAATTGTAATCGACTCAATCTTAACTCATATTAATGCTTAAATCCATTATAAGAATTTGCAAACATACTAATTCTCTATTTATCATTGCTATCATGCTACCATTTAATCACTTTATTACAATCAAAACTTCATCATTCTTAAATTTAACCTTATCATTAACTTTTAAAAATTTGACAAAAAAAAAAGCTTCAACAATCGAACTAACTTTAAGTTTTCTCATAGAGTTACTTCGATAGATATAATTTTTGTACCAAATCTTCATAAATTCAGATTCTTCTTCTAGACTATCCCTCAAATCACATCTTTCTTCTTATTAGAAAGTTAACCTCCGAAATATTACTATACGGATTTAATCTTGATTTTCTATCATTTTCACTTTTAATGATGTCGAACCTTTCACAATAACTAGGAAAAAAGTTTATAATAAAATTGTTTCATATAATAATCATCGAAACTCTGAATTATACTGAAGTCACCTTAACCAGATAGACACCTTTGGGTCTTAATAGAAAAAAAATGTCTCAACCCTATAATAAATATTATCCCGATTGTTAATGAAACATTTGAACACAAAAGAGAATCAAATATGGTTTAAACAGCCACCAATGCAGAATCACAACTTCTATAACTCTGATGACGGTACCACTATACTCTCACATTTCAAGCCAGAAATTATAATCATAAAAAACATAATCAACTCTGTCAAATAAATATTTCTTACAGATAATCCCATGAAGTCATAAGAAACTGATATCGTAAAATTGCAATGTCTGAATTTACACAGAATATCAGTAAATTACTAGCCATATAGAATGATATCAATTCTGATGATATCCCAGAAAATGTCCAGAAAGAACAATGTCACTCATAATTACTGAAATCCATAGTAACATAGGTAATATACTCTTCACGAATATTCAACCGAACAATAATCAGTAGAAACAGAGTATTAGCATCATACAGATTTTTCTGTTGATTTTCATATCCACATATGGGAATAAATACCAAAGAAAGACAAAACAATGTCGAACATAACCCAAACAAACATACGATGCTTTCTTTTATTAGTATGCTAAACTAATTTTCTCATATGACAAAAATTTCTTCTGAAATTATACCGTCACATATATTTCTGAAGATAATGTACATATAGAATACCCCGAAGAAGTCATGGTAACTGCCCGACTATAACTACTGCACTCAATCATCAATATAATTCAATCATGACTCAACCGTCTAATTCTGTTTTCGCAAATCCCATACTATTACACTATTGTACTCTTTAATTTCACTTTTGCAAACTCATGCAATGTATCTCTAGAGAATCT
The DNA here is from genome assembly GCF_025698485.1 of Gossypium arboreum. Classification (NCBI taxonomy): domain Eukaryota; kingdom Viridiplantae; phylum Streptophyta; class Magnoliopsida; order Malvales; family Malvaceae; genus Gossypium; species Gossypium arboreum. The sequence continues at coordinate 113,824,912 of NC_069080.1, read as the reverse complement.
CACTGTATAACTCTATTATGGTAAAGGGCAAAAATTGTAAAGCCTTTAAGCTTTTGACTCTCAAGCAAGTGCACATTCAACAACAACATAGCATTACGCACATTGATTCAAACATTTCAATTTCCAACTTATTACGAACGCATTTTCATACATCTCAATAATACATGCAACTTTATTTCCTGTGAATATCAGCATAACATAAGTGAATTTATCACAATTCAAACTTTCATTCCTTTTACCCAAATTACTAAAAAATTCTTATCAAGTTTCCATGCCTAATCTTGATCACTTGTCACTATTTATCAAATTGGAGAACGCCTTATGGTTTTGAGTACATCACCTACTTGATGCTATAGTCTAACTATGGTCTTATATAAGCTCTGCTATTTTCGTGCCGATACCTACCCAGATAGGTCTTACGCTTAGCACAAGTTAAGCCGATGCCACGTCCCAGATGGGTCTTACACTAGCTCTTCTATCTCAGTGATGATGCCTGTCCCAAACAGGTTTTACACTTGCACCTACGAGGCCGATGTATGTCCCGGACATGTCTTACACTGGCTTCCATATTTCATGTATTGCCATGGTCCAACCATGGTCCTTTCCGTCAATCTATTAGAAAACGATCGTACTCATTCCCTACGTCCCACCCAATTTGATCTTCCATTACAATTTTCATGCTATTGTTACATTTACGAATCTATAACTGAGATTGTAAAGCATAACATTACGACATCTTGACTTTATTAGTCTAGATATAAATGTCAATCTCATGCTTATACTGATTACTAACCAGGCAATAAAGGCATTTATTCATACATTCTGTCATTTCAAACAAATCTTCTCCTCATAATTACTAAGCCAAATGAGTTAGGTACGTATCCTCATGTGAATACTGACATGTACGACAGAGCATATCATAACTTAACTTTCATTTCATTCCACGTTTCCCTATTCTTTAACTCATTAGTATCACAAAAAGGGTATTAGTTAATGTAAAAAGAATCATAAATTTCTTTTCATACCTTTCCCATTTTCAGCATATTACAACCATGGTTCATTATTCTCGATTTTACTCTTATCTCAATCAAGATTTGCTCGGTTGGAACTCATTCCAGTCTTAACCAATAATTTTGTTAGGGCCAGGAGATATCACACTATCACGAGTAATACTATGGCATGTATAGCTAGACTCTCTTAAGCTAGGTTAGTCCGAGAATCAACTAAACCATGTTCTGATACCACTAAATTAACACCCTTCGCCCGTATCCCTTGCTGGAACAGGGTTCGAGGTGCTACCAGATTTAATCTCAACCCTTTATATAAAACCAGGCTGCAAAAATTTTTTTGATCAATTTTAAACTTTTCATACACGCGTATTTTATCCATTAATCGGTCTTACAAGGCCCCAAAACATTCATAAGGCATTATTAAATAATTACCAATATATTAGTCTTGTATCATTTACTTACTCAACAATGAATCCCAATTCAAATTCTAAATATACATGCTATAAATCACATCACAGGAGATAATAACATACAAGCATATGAATAGTCAAACTACTTTAGTAACAAACCAAAGTCTTTGGCTTAATCATAATATTACATATTCAATTTTACAACCCTATACATGCCATAGACTCGAAACACTAAGATTTACTTACGCCGATAGCATAAACTCGAAAATGTGATAATATCTCTGGCAGCCTCCAACCCGAGCTAACCTGGAAACCCTAAGGAATATGGAAAAGAAGAGGGGAGTAAGCTTTACGCTTAGTAAGTTCATAAGAAATCAATGAACAACTCATTAACAAGTTTTATCAATGTTTACAACATAATCACAAATTCACTACAAGTTGTCTTCCTGTGCAACAGTCACTAAATTATTTATAACTGGAGCTACGAAATTCCAAATCAATTTCCGTTAATTTTCCCTGAAAATAGACTCATATATATTCAATACCAGATGTTTCTTAAAATTTCTCCTGTTTCACTGTTTTACTATTCTAACCATTCTTCACTTTGAATCAGATTTCTAATTGTACAGAACTCAAAACATGTTCTCATTTATTTCATTTGAAATTAGACTCATTAAGGAGTCTAAGAATATAAATTTTATTTTATAACCATCATTGTACAATTTACAATGATTTTCTAAAAATAGAACAGGGGACCTCAAAGTCATTTTGACTCTGTTCCTCGCCACTTCAAATATCTCATTATCGGAAATTCTTTTGCTTACACAGTTTCTTTTATAAGAAACTAGACTCATTAAGATTTCATTATATAATTTATTCAGCCTCTAAGTCAACTCCCACTATTTATGGTGATTTTCCAAAAATCACGTTACTGCTGCTGTCCGAAGCAGATTTATTACAATCTACTCTTTCACACATTCTTTGCTTTCATATTATTTAAACATGTATATCATGTCATTCAAGATTGAACTTATATAACATAGGCATTTAAAATGCTTCACTATCAACTTTAATTCAATCAAAACAAACAAAATACAATATCATATCCACATTTAATTTTCCATGATCATAATCACATATAACAATCATATACTTCCACATAACTTCACAGATTCTTGAATGTATCACGATCACATTTATAGTTGTAACACTTATTCACATATGCATCACTTTATACACTTATAATTCAATCCAAATCAAAATCGCATACGAGTACATAATACGTACACAGCCCTCATAATGTAACATACATAATCAGCAGAGTTTACCTCGAACATTCAAATTCATAATCTTATTCAATCATCGACCTCAAGCACGCTAGGTTTAAACCCGAATTCAATCACCAACACAAATCCTCTGAGGACTTTAAGCTGGATATAGTACCGATCTGAAGCTTGTGGACCTTATGTCCGGATATAGTACCAGCACGAAGCCTGCGGATCTTAAGTCCGGATACAATTCCAGCACGAAGCCTGTGGGTTTTTAAGCCCGGATACAATTCCAACACGAAGCCTGCAGACCTTAAGTCCGGATACAATTCCAGCACGAAGCCTGCGGGTCTTTAAGCCCGGATATAATTCTAGCACAAAGCCTGTGGGTCTTTAAGCCCGGATACAATTCCAGCATATAGCCTGCGGGTCTTTAAGCCCTGATACACATCAAATATCATGCATATTTAATCATATATTAACACATCTCATTCAACATATCACATTAGTAGTCATTTGATACATTCGGATATAAGCTCCATATGAACACCATCATTTACATTTCGGTTCAAAAGTCACACATAAATATCACATATCCATTTCACCATTCAAGCTTAACCCATAGTGACCATTCGACTATAAGTCATATACATAAATTATTTACCACACAACTTAATTCAAGTAGAACCAAAAGGTCACAATTCATCTAATATACACATATCAAGGCATCATCAATTATATACTAAAGGTGACTACTCAAAACTTACCTCGGATATATTTGAGCAGTTTGCGGAAAGGCTACTCTATTACTTTCTCTTTTCCTTGTCGATTTTGATCCTCTTTGCTCTTGAGCTTAATTAAAACAAATAGATTTGTTTAATTACTTACTCAACTTTATTTCTTAATAGTCACATTTGACAATCATATATAACTTCAATATGTATTATATTTTATAAAATATGCCATGACTCAATTTCATGCTTATTTAATCTATAACTAATTAGCATACACAAGCAAAGATTCACATAACTTATCATGCTTCCTTATAAATGAATTTAACCATATTCCCGAATGTCTCTATAAGCACAAGGTACATACATAAGGCATATATATATATACCTATATATGACTATGACAATTTAATCATTTACTCATATTTATGCACAACCGCGTATACACATGCATATATATAATGCATGCTTCTTTAATATCATATACTTTTATAAATTTTCAAATTACACTATAGCTCCAAGACATATAGCTAACTCCGAATGTCAACTTATTAAACATTTACCACATTACCAATTGCCATATATCATCAATGCCGCACACACAAATACATACATACTCATATGCACAAAATCTGTTTATGTTTAATCTATAACCCATTCGGCCTTAACTACTCAAACTTAGCCTTCATATTTAATTCCATTTTATGACCGAATGTAACAAATTCATATAGGTTTCACCTATGCCAAACAATGATTGAACCATTTAATCATGCTTATGGTCGATTATCATATTAACACGAGACACACAAACATCAATATCCAAGTATGCTAATATATCACACCATCAACTAAATAATACATATAGATACATAAAATTCATTTGACCTATTATACTTTCATGTGCACATTTTTAACCATATAGCCAACACCTTAATAAACAATTTAAATATATATCACCTACCAATTCACATCTCTAAAATCCCTGATACAATTATTTTTTTATCATAGCCGAAATGCCACAAAACAAGGCATCAAAAATCTCAAATCACTTTATATAATCCATTCGGCCATTTCAAATTAGATACACAAAATTTTATTTTTATGTTTCAAAAACTATCAAACCCGAATCAATATAACATTAAACTCCATATTAATCCACCCTTAGTACATTCGGCCATAACATAGGCACATATACATTTAACTTGATTTCTTCATGAAAAATAAAGGCTATAACCGAATAGTCTTTAACCATTTAAAATTACAAAGCACAAATTATAACTTCAATTTACAAGCTTATATCATAAGAATTTCTACATTATAATTTTCAAAGTATATTAAATTTGTAACACAAGCACACTTAATTTTACATTTACAAATTCAAACTTTTTAACTTAACATACTTTTATAATTTCAACCGAATGGAGTACTTTTATTAATTCAAAACAAAACATCAAAGTATCATTTCTAAATGAAAAATCCTCTCATGACCGATTGCTCCCATAGCTACCAAAATGAAAATTTGTACATGGGTTATGGAGGAACTAAGAAACTATCCTAAAATACAAAAGTAATTTCTTTCAAAACACTTCAAACATACCTCAATCTAGTTACAAGCATGGCCGACTTCTTAGAAACTTTCCCTTTTCTCTTTTACTTGTTTTTTTTTTCGGCTAAGGAAGAACAAAGATGAACAAACTTTGTTCTTTTCACCCCTTTTTTTGTTTTATTACTTCTTATTTAATATTATAAAACATTTAATAATTATATTTCTTTTTTCTTTCTCAAACATTTGGCAAGAACAAGGCAAGGATATATGGCTTTTTTTTTTTTTAATTTAAACTATTAACTATTTTAATATATTATATAATGCATATATGGCTATTCAACCATTATCATGGCCGGCCACTTCTTAGAAATAGGGAATTTGACATGCCAATCCCCATATTTTAAGCCATGCAATATTTGACCACTACACTTCAACCTATCACAATTTCAATGTTTTTCACATAAGTCCTTTTTAATTAATTTCACATTTAAATGACATAAATCAAAGCATAAAATTTTCACACATACACTTTCACTTATAATAGGCGTAGAATATAACATTTAATTATTTTTGTGACTCAATTTTATGGTCTCGAAACTACTTCCCGACTAGGGTCAAATTAGGGTTGTCACACAAAGTGTTTAAGGACAATAAAAGTAGCACTCATCAGTCAATATAAAAAGTTATTACCATAGGCTTGCATGAAAATCAAATCTCCACCACTATAAATTGAGATGATACATCAATCAAAAGGTCTTTAGAGGGTTGTAATATGGCTTTGGTTAGCAGGTGTGGTCACAAGCTGAAAGAAAGGGTTAGAATCGAGATTGAATTGAAAAATTGCCTAACTAGAAAAATGACTAGTTAACAACTGCGTACAACAGAGCTTTTTTCTCAGAATGTGGAATTTAGCTTCTTTAGCTCAAAAGATCACTACTACTAATATGTATACATTCTTTTTTTTTAAGAACAAGTCAAATTACATAAACTAACTATTAAGAACAAGACATAGCTGAGCAACTATTTCAATTCAAATCACGACAAAAATAGGGATCAAATTAATTTAGGGGATTTCAACAATAATGGGTTAAGGGTTAATATTAAGGGTGATACAAGAAATGGCTTGTTAGCTCAACAGGATTTACTAAGGGTTAATCGTGGAGGTAGGCTTTTCATGACATGAGTGGGTTAATCCTAAGTGCCTTTCTCATTTTGACATATCAAATCAAATAGTGTGGTCTTGACATGCATAATCAAGCAAGTTCTAGAATAACAATTCAATACTGATGCACTCATAATGAAAGTGAACATGAAAGAATTAATAAATGCTCTTGAAGGCTCAAGAACTCACAAAAATTATGGCTTTTTGATGTTTAAACTTGTGAATTTCAATTCACGATAATACCTAAACTTGGGGAAACAACCTAACATTTTGAATTCTTAAAAATAAACTTATCATGCTTGATTTTCTAGTGTCTCTAAAGTTTAAATAATCAATGCATGAATGTCTATGTTTTAATTTAAGATATATCAATAAAAATCATAAATCAATCAAAATTTATCCTAAACATGATATGAGAGCTTTTTAAGAGAACAAGGCAATCATTCAGGGATTTTTGTGATAGTAAAATGAATACGCCCCTACACTTAAGATGTACATTGCCCTCAATATACAAAGATAGATATATAGAAAAGAATGTAAAAATAAGATAGGGAGAGAAGTGAAACTTCCTGAGTGATGAATGAATTTCCTTGAACTGGAGTTTCGGAGAATAATCAGCGTAAGGGTGGAGGAGGATACTCCAGCGGTGGTAGCGGTTCATTAGTCAATAAGTCCTGCGCCAAAAGAATATTATATCTAAAGTTGGTTATGGTCATGGTCGAGCAGGACATGGCAGTCGTAGAGAACCTTTCCCAGTGGAGTTTTGAGTCCCTGAGTAATAGTGAGCTTTGAAGCTCTTTATAACCGAGATAGAATCAAGAACTCTTTTAAGAAATATATAAAGAAGGGTAAGTACTCAATATGAATTAGCCAAATTAAAAATTGTAAAATAATTATGATAAGTCATAATAAAAACAAGGTGAAAGAAAAATAAAAAGTAGTTTTAAAACAAAATAAAAATAAAAACATAAAATAATAAATAAAAGTTTTTAAACATCTTCATCGCTAAATGATTCGCGAGGTGGGGGTGACGATGAGATGTGGAAGTGCTGACAAATCTTCTGTAGAGTAGCATTAATGTCATCAAATCATTGAAAACACTGCTGCTCGAATAGAGATTACCCCCTTCTTATGTCGCTCCGTCTGGTGTTGAACGGTGAGGGCAACAAAATAAGCAAGGTCGATGACGTGTCCATGTGACATACAACATAGAAAGTAGGCGTCGTGAGTGTTGATGACGCCAGTGCTTTCTCCCCTCCCCGTTAATGTGTGAACGAAAATGGCGTGTAGGTACTTCAGGGACGGAGGTAGAACCGATGCCTTAGAGCGGTTAGGATTGTAGGAGGCAGCGCTAGGGGCCAGGGCATCCCAACACTTCAAGGGAGAATGATGGATGTGGCGGTTGAGAGCATTTAAGTCATTCTCCTCCTTGAACTCCTTCATAAATAAGCCTAGTGCAGTACTGAATTCTAGGACGCTTAGCTAGCAGATTAATCCACCTTAGCAAAATTGGACCGTGCCGGGATCATCTTAGTTTGTCATTACGGTCTAAAGATGAAACGTTGAGCATAGTTCCATCGTAAGCTCGAGATATGTTGGCTCGATGATCCCAAAGAAAAGCTCCCAAGGGTCAGTGGTTAGGAGGGCCCGAATCGCATTAGCCAACTGAACTTGTTCTACTGCAGCCCAATTGATGTAGCGGCCCGTAATTAAAGGAGGGGCCCGGAGTATTTGGAAAAGTTCTTCTTGGGACCCGATGGGGAATTGCAGGAAAGGGTGGCGAATTTTCGTGGTAGGACCCGAGAAATATGACGCTCCCTTCCGTTTCTTTAAAGCAGGGACGACTGCCTTTTTACCACGTAAAGACGACATTATATACCTGCAATATATAATAAAAAAATAATAGTAGGTAAACGAATTTGAAAAGGAAAAAAATCATGAATTTGAACTAATAATTTCAGCCAAAAACTACTAATACTAACCAAACTCAGCCAAAATAATCAATTTCATAGCATAAATTCATGACATTAGCATGGTAATAGCATCAGAATGAGCAGAGTAATGGCATGGGTATGATAATAGAATGAGGCTTTCCTAACAACTCGGTTCAACATGAAATGTTAAGATAAATAAACTAAGAATGCAAATGAAATAATAGAATAATGAACAAAATGAAAATATTATGAGAAGAATGGATAATAAGCATTAGAAATAAGTAAAATAGAAGTGATAAGAGTAATCAAACGCTAAGAAAGAGAGATTGGGCGTAAAAAATAGAGAGGGGAGCGGCGCACGGGCGTGGCAGGGAGGCCGTGTGGACTTGCTGCGGTTAGGGTTATGGTTTTTTAGGTGAAGAAGACAATGAATAGTGCAACCTATTTATAGATTGTAACACCCCAAACCTGGCCCAGACGTTATGGCCAAATTTGACGTGCCACATTGGAGTTAAAAATCCGTGTTTCATTTTAGTGTTTTAAAAGCCATATATTTTGCTGAGTTAACAAAGTGTATGGAAGCTAGGCACTAGGTAGGTATCCGAGGCAGAGGAGGTGAGCCATGAAGGCTGCTTAAGTACCAAGCTCTTTGATTGGATCCAATCCTAGACATGCCCACAACTATAGCCACACTTTGTTATACTGAGTTTAAATTTGTTTAAGTGGCGTTGAGATATTTTAAAAACAATTATCGTTTTGAAAACACGTCCTAAGTCTAGCCCATTTGAATAATTATCAACCAATTTTAAAGTTATTAAAATTAAAATAATCCCGAAAAGAAATAAAAGGAAAGTTAGAATGGCCTTATTACAACCAAAAAATAAATAATTTTTAAAGGAAATTAAAAGAAACCAACACTTATTTAAAAGTCCAAAGACAATCACCGTGGCCACTCTGAATCCCCTCCGGCCCAAGTCCCCACATCAAGGCTCACCTGCAAGGTTAAGGAAAGGGGGTGAGTTTGGAAACTCAGTGTGCAACAAGCCCTTTCAGAGCCCAAAACAATAATGACTGTTGGGTCTAAGCCCAAAACCAATCTCAAACATGTCTTGGGCCATAGCCCTTTTCATATTTCATAATTCATAACATTGGTGAAGCCTTTTCATATTTCATATTATTGGGTCAAGCCTTTTATCAGAAACGTGACGCCCAAAGGCCCATTTTATGTCACATGTAATGTCAATGAAAGAATGCAACCCATTTGGGGAGGCTACTCAACCCACCATCCGCTACTCTCCACCCGTACCAACCAACACACCATGTGGGGATTAACTCGACCCACCCCGCCATAACTCTCCACTGGCAGCATAGCTGTTTTATCATATAACTGGAGGCCTAGCCTCTTTTAATAACTGGGGCAAAGCCCTTTTTTAATAACTAGGGCATAAGCCCTTTAATAACTGGGGCATAAGCCCTTTTGCACTTCCTCCATCCATATAAAAACCCAACCCAATGCATTTATGAACATCTTGTGTGCATATCATACATATCATGTGCATGTCATACATGTCATGTGCATATCATACATATCATATTTATCAAAATCCCATGCATTAAGTTTATATATAAACCCTAGGGGTATAATGGTCATTTTTACCTAGGGGCAAAACTGTCATTTTCATATTATAAGGGTAATCTTGTAATTTTACCAAAAATTAGGGTTTCCATGTTCATTAACGGTTATAAACAAATCATGGGTGGAAACAGTGATCCTGGCCCATTTTTAACGAAATCGAGTTATTGGGCCTACAACCACATAAGGCCTACACCCACATTCGGCCACCTCCCTAAACTAAAGGGGTTTCGGCTTTTGGCCATAGTTACACTAGGAATTGTTTAGAGTTTGAACACTTACCACAGTCTTCCTCCTCTTGAATCCGAATGCCTAAAAGGTAAAGGAATTGGATGCCAACAATTAAAAAGAAAAGAAAAGGTTGCTGGTCACAAAGAATCGGCACCCCCTATCTTCACTGATTTCGGCCTTTTTTCGGTATTTTGGCAGAAGTAGAGATTAAAGAAAGAAATAATAAATGAGTAGAGGAAAGTAATAGGCTGGTTTTTGAATAAGAAAAGGGAGAAAAGATGAGAGGAAAGATGGTAGATTCGGCCAGGGAAGAAGAAAGAAGAGAAAAACTAAAACAAAGGAGAAAACGGCACAGCTAAGACCCTAATGCCGAAATTACTAACCTAATACCCTTCTGCTGAATTCCCCTCTCTAACCCCTTCCAAATGGCTAAGCTCTATCCTTCTCTTAAATCTCTAAAATCTCTCCCCTTATCCCTCCTTAATCCATGCGTTTGACTTGATCCAACTCTCCTCTTACAGAATCCACTTAGGTTCCAACACTTACCCTTCCTGCACATAAAAATAAATAATCTTATTTGCCACCACAGGGAATCGATCCCAGGTCTTCCCTTATGCTCCACACGCCACCTTTTTAGGAGCTTAGTGGCGTCACCCTTGCCACTCTACCAAAGATCTTTTTGTGATACACTTTACACACAACTTAATATAAGGGCACCTAGCCAGAACCCCTAACTCCTAAGTCCAAAATTTAAAAATTCAACCGGGTTTTGGCTAACTCATAAGCCTTCTATAAGCCCATTTACACACCCAAATTATGAATTCCATAATCACATACCAAATTTTAGAAAATTACTTAAAATATCAGGAATCGCGAAAAACCCGAAAATCAGGATGTTACAACTCTACCCTCCTTAAAGAAATTTCGGCCTCGAAATTTACCTAATCCAAACAGTTGAGGGTACTGCTGACACATTGCCTCTTCGGTCTCCCAAGTAGCTTCTTCCTTGCCATGGTTCCTCCAAAGTACCTTCACCAACGGGACTGACCTCCTTCTCAACACCTTGACATCACGATCAAGTATTTGCACAGGTTCCTCTTCAAAGGTCAAATCCGACCGTACCTCAACTTCTGCAACTGGCACGATATGAGTTGGGTCAGAACGATATCGCCTTAGCATGGACACATGGAAGACATCGTGAATGCGATCTAGTTCTGAAGGTAACTCTAGCTGATAAGCCACCAGCCCTATCCGTTTAGTGATTCGATAAGGCCCAATAAACCGTGGGCTCAACTTACCCTTCTTACCAAATCTTAAAATCTTCTTCCAAGGCGAAACCTTCAAAAAGACCATGTCTCCTACCGCATATTCAATATCCTTACGCTTCAGATCGGCATAAGACTTTTGTCGATCCGCCGCCTCTTTAACCTCTTCCGATCACCTTAATCTTGTCTTGATTCGCTACCAACTCGGTCCAAGTATTTTCCTTTCCCCAATTACGCCCAACAAGTAGGCGAACGACACCTTCGCCCATATAGTGCCTCATATGGAGCCATCTGAATACTTGCTTGGTAACTGTTGTTATACGCGAACTCCGCCAATGGCAAATGGTCCTCCCAGCTGCCTCTAAACTCAATAGCACAACCCCTCAACATATTCTCTAAAATCTGAATAACCCTCTCTGACTGCCCATCTGACTGAGGGTGAAAAGCCGTACTGAAATCCAATAGCGTTCCCAATGCCTCATGCAACTTCTGCCAAAACCGAGATGTAAACCTTGGGTCTCGGTCTGAAATTATCGATACTGGCACACCATGCAACCGTACTATTTCCGCCACATACAATTTGGCCAACTTCTGAAGTGAGTAATCGGTTCGGACAGGTATGAAATGAGCAGATTTCGTGAGCCTATCCACAATCACCCAAACCGAATCCTTCTTAGAAGGTGTCAACGGCAACCCACTCACAAAGTCCATAGTTACCCTTTCCCACTTCCAAAGTGGTATCTTTACCGGCTGTAACAATCCCGAAGGTAGTTGATGCTCGGCCTTCACTTGTTGACATGTCAAACATCTCCCTACAAATTCGGTCACTTCTCGCTTAAGCCCAGGCCACCAATATTGCTCTCGCAAGTCTCGATACAACTTACTCCCTTCTGAATGCATAGCACAAGGTCCATTATGTGCCTCTTTCAAAATCATCAATCTCAAGTCGGAGTCTTTCGGCATACAAATTCTTCCTCAAAAACAAAGAACTCCCTCACTATTTAACCCAAAGTCAGGATTCTCCCCCTTCCCAACTTGCTGAAATCGAGAAACCAATGACTCGTCCTCTAACTGCTGTTTAACTGTTTCTACCCAAGTCGGTCTTACTTGCAACTCCGCCAATAAACTTCCATCGTCATACAAACTTAGACGAGCAAACATCGCCTTTAATTCCGCCACAGCCCTTCGACTTAGCGCATCAGCCACGACATTCACCTTACCTAGAAGATACTCGATCGAACAGTCATAGTCCTTTAACAACTCTATCCACCTTTGCTGCCTAAGATTCAGCTCCTTTTGAGTCAGCAAGTACTTAAGACTCTTGTGATCCGTATAGATGATGCATTTCTCTCTATACAGGTAATGCCTCCATATCTTGAGTGCAAAGATTACCGCTGCCAATTCCAAGTCATGCGTAGGGTAGTTCACCTCGTGCGGCTTAAGCTGTCGTGAAGCATAAGCGACCACTTTATCCTCTTGCATTAACACGTAGCCCAAACCTACATGTGACGCATCGTTGTACACAGTGAAATCCTTACCAGACTCTGGCTGAATCAAAACTGGCACTTCCGTCAAAACCTTCTTCAACTTCTCAAAGGCCTCTTGCTGCTTATTTGTCCAAACAAAAGGTGCTCCCTTCCTTATAAGTTTAGATTAATCGGTCTTGCCAACACGTAAAATCCTTCCACGAATCTCCGATAATAACTTTGTCAACCCCGAAAACTTGAATCTCTCATATCGACTTGGTGGCTTCCATTCCAAAATTTCTTCAATCTTCCGAGGGTCCACCTTGATCCCTCGGCAGACACAACATGCCCCAAGAAGGTAACTTCCTTCACCAAAACTCGACTTACTAAACTTTGCATAAAGTTGCTTCTCCCTTAACACTTGCAAAGACTACACGAAGATGCTCATCATGCTTCTCTTCCGTTTCGAATACACCAAGATATCGTCAATAAAACAACTACGAACCGATCCAAGTATGGTTGGAACACCGATTCATCAAATCCATGAATCTTTGCCGGTGCATTAGTCAACCCAAATGGCATTACCAAAACTCGTAATGACCGTGACGAGTCCCGAACGCCGCCTTATAAATATCCCCTCTTTAACTCTTAATTGATGATATCCACCGAAGGTCGATCTTAGAAAACACCGAGGCTCCTTTTAATTGGTCGAACGGATCATCGATTCTTGGTAATGGATACTTGTTCTTGATAGTCAGCTTATTCAACTGCCGATAGTCAATAACATTCGCATAGTCCCATCTTTCTTCTTTACGAATAGTACCGGTGCACCCCACGGAGAAACACTTGGTCTTATAAACCCTCTATCCAACAGCTCTTGAATCTGAGCTTTCAATTCTACTAACTCCTTTGGTGCCATCCGATAAGGCGCAATGGACACAGGAGCTGTTCCAGGTAGTAAGTCGATTCCAAACTCGACTTCTCTGTTCGGGGGTAATCTAGGAAGTTCATCTTGGAATACATCCTGAAATTCTTTAATAGTCCTAACCGACTCCACCGTTATCTCCTCAAGTCCCGTTTGACTTACAAGGGCCAAGTACGCCTCACAACCTTTTCGAATCAACTTCTCGGCTCTTAACGCCGAAACAACATTGGATAAATAATCCCTTCGTTCCCCTATGACCATTATCTCCTCATCTTCGGTAGTTCTTAGTACCATCCTCTTTGCAGCACAATCCAACGTCGCCTTGTGCTTAGTTAACCAGTCCATTCCCAAGATAAGATCAAAATCCCCAAATGGCAGCTCCATCAAATCTCCTTCAAAGATTTTATCTTGTGTCACTAACTGTGATCGCCCTAAAAATTTTATCTACCTTAATCGAATGTCCCAATGGGCTTATCACCAATACCCCACTCACGGTCTCCTCGTAACCCACATCCAAAGCCCGGATACACCACAAGAAACATACGAGTGAGTGGAACCCACATCAATCAAAGCGATGTAAGGCATGCTATGAATGAAGAACGTACCGTTATAACATCGGGCGTCTCCTCCTCACGACGTCGCAAAGCATAAACCAACGCCAGTTGTCGAGCTTCAGCATGTCCAGCACCTCTGCCAGGTGCCCCACGTCCTCGTCCATTACCATTGCCACCTCTACCTTGCCCACGACCCTTCTATGGTGGTGGTCCTCCTCGCCGTGGTTGGACATCCCTTTGCTCTGCCGCTAGCTCCTGAGCTGTCCTCTGAGGACACTCTCTGAACTTATGCTCCTTAGACCCACATCGAAAACATGCTCCAGTTCGTTTCTAGCACTCCCCCATATGCACCTTACCACAATCCCTACAAGCCTGCGGTTTATAAGTATTTACCGGAATTGCTCGAACCGGTTCCTCCATCCTTGCTCTTCTAACATTTCGATTCGTGGCACTTGAGGGTCTAAAATCCCTCTTGAATCTGGGTCGATCCTTCTCACGATTCTGTCACTCACTCAGCTTCACCTCCTCGGCTATCTTAGCCTTTTCTACCAATGCAGCAAAACCACGCTCTCTCTGTGGAGCTATCACTATCCTAAGCTCATCTCGGAGAGCATCCTCGAAGCGGACACTGCGCTCATATTGATTGCCACTATGCCACTAGCATATCGACTCGACCTCAAAAATTCGCCTCATACTGCTACATGTCTTATCACCCCGAGTCAAATTCAAGAATTCCTTCCGACGAGCATCCACATAGCTTGCTCCAACATACCTCCCTTTAAAAGCGGTTTGAACAATTCCCTGTGTTACTTGGTCAATTGGGGTACTCTCCTTACGGTGATCCACCAACGGTATGCCTCGCCTCTCGTAGCGGTGACACGCCTCCTTTCACTTTTGCTCCACTAAGCGCCTAGATCGTCCATGATCCGTTCTGTTGCCTCTAGCCAATATTTCGCCACATTTGGGGCTACTCGAGATACACCCCTAAATACTTACGCTCCGTTCTTGAGTCGCTCGATATAGACCCCTATTCACCGTCCCAAGACTAGCTCCAGCCACTCTTTCTAAAACCCTTAACATGGCTTGGGATAAAGCGTCATCCCCATGACCCGATCATAAGACCAGTCTACATTGCTTGTGGCACGATGGCTCCTCGGTAGCCTATGCCCCGAGGATGAAGATTCAGCTTGCACCCTTCGCGACCACGTCCGCGGCCTCGTCCACGAGCTCCTCTTGTACTCATATCGAATTTTCTGTTTGGCGATTTTTATGAAATTAGTATAACGTTCCACTGTTTATTAAGAAAATGTCTTATGGGGATATAGTAGTTCAAGGATTGTTTTCGTATCATCGTAGCCTAGCTACAGTTTCATTCCTACCGTTTACAGCTCTACCCTAGCTAAAGTATCATAGTAGGGTCTCAATACTATTCATAATATCATATATCATAAAGAAAATATACTTACAGACTTGGTGCCGGGGATTCAGTGCGCCACTTCTTTCTTCAATCCAGAACTTGAAAAACCATGTTTTTAATCACCAAAAATAGAAATTTAAAAACTTTGGTTTGAAAACTCCCTTTATTTTGAACTCTTGATTTAAAACAGAAAACTTGTACCTTTTTAACATATATTCCCCGCAAAACATCTCAAAAAAAAAACCATTTTCAAAAATACCCTTTTTAGGCCTAAGTTTTCGAAAACATTTTTAGACCCGATCCACAACCGAGTTGTTGCAACCTAGGCTCTGATACCACTAAATGTAACACCCCAAACCCGGCCCAGATGTTATGGCCAAATCTGACTGCCACATTGGAGTTAAAAATCCGTGTTTCGTTTTAGTGTTTTAAAAGCCATATATTTTGCTGAGTTAACAAAGTGTATGGAAGCTAGGCACCGTGTAGGTATCCGAGGCAGAGGAGGTGAGCCATGAAGGTCGCTAAGTACCAAGCTCTTTGATTGGATCCAATCCTGAGACATGTCCACAACCATAGCCACACTTTGTTATCTTGAGTTTAAATTTGTTTAAGTGGACGTCTTTGATAAATCAATTAATCGTGGCGTTGAGATATTTTAAAAACAATTATCGTTTTGAAAACACGTCCTAAGTCTAGCCCATTTGAATAATTATCAACCAATTTTAAAGTTATTAAAATTAAAATAATCCCGAAAAGAAATAAAAAGAAAGTTAGAATGGCCTTATTACAACCCAAAAATAAATAATTTTTAAAAGAAATTTAAAAGAAAGCAACACTTATTTAAAAGTCCAAAGACAATCACCGTGGCCACTCTGAATCCCCTCTGGCCCAAGTCCCCACATCAAGGCTCACTGCAAGGTTAAGGAAAGGGGTGAGTTTGGAAACTCGGTGTGCAACAAGCCCTTTCAGAGCCCAAAACAATAATGGCCTATTGGGTCTAAGCCCAAAACCAATCTCAAACATGTACTGGGCCATAGCCCTTTTCATATTTCATAATTCATAACACCGGGTCAAGCCTTTTCATATTTCATATTCTTGGGCGAAGCCTTTCTTTATCATGTGATGACGCCCAAAGGCCCATTTTATGTCACATGTAATGTCAATGAAAGAATGCAACCCATTTGGGGAGGCTACTCAACCCACCATCCACTATTCTCCACCGTACCAACCAACACACCATGTGGGATTAACTCGACCCACCCCGCCATAACTCTCCTTTGGCAAAGATAGTGCTTTATCATATCTTGGAGGCCTAGCCTCTTTTAATAACTGGGCAAAGCCCTTTTTAATAATCGGGGCATAAGCCCTTTAATAAGCGGGCATAAGCCCTTTGCACTTCCTCCATCCATATAAAACCCAACCCAATGCATTTATGAACATCTCGTGTGCATATCATACATATCATGTGCATGTCATACATGTCATGTGCATATCATACATATCATCTTTATCAAAATCCCATGCATTAAGTTCATATATAAACCCTAGGGGTATAATGGTCATTTTTACCTAGGGGCAAAATGGTCATTTTCTTATTATAAGGGTAATCTTGTAATTTTACGAAAAATTAGGGTTTCCATGTTCATTAACGGTTACAAACAATTCATGGGTGCAAACAGTGATCCTGGCCCATTTTTAACGAAATCGAGTTATTGGGCCTACAACCCCTAATGGGCCCTACTTAGCCGATTCTTTCATCTAGGCCCATTTAGCCTATATTCCATAACGGTTTTAACAGTCTTATCATGCAATTTAACAGATTTCCCATTTTCTACCAAATTTACCCAAATGGGCCCGAAAGCCTATTGGGCCCTAATTCAGCCCCTCGAGGCCCAACCTACCTGTGAACGCCAAAATCACGTCCTTACCGTTTCCATTGTTCCCAATCATCATCTCATCGATTCTAACTAACTAGTGAGCGTTCTCTTGCTCACAAGTCCTCGAAATGCCAGAATTTTGGCATTTCGGCTTTTCGACATTTTATCGCTTTAAGCTATGAAAAAGGGTTCGTTACACACCTGTTTGGCGATATTCCTCGACGAGATCTCCTACACGATTTCTCCTATAATCCATCGTTAATAATCAGCTTCCCATAATTGAATCAAACCAAAAATCATCTAATACTAATACTTACATATTCGGCCACCATCCATAATAGCCTTAGGAATCTTACCTTTGTCGCGATTGATGACTAGGTCTAGCCACTCCGGTGATCCAAGCTACTCCAAGTCGACACTACACCTTGCTGCTCCTTCAATAAATAAACCAAAAAGATTAAAAGAAGACCCCATAAGGCCTACACCCACATTCGGCCACCTCCCTAAACTAAAGGGGTTTCGGCTTTTGGCCATAGTTACACTAGGAATTGTTTAGAGTTTGAACACTTACCATAGTCTTTCTCCTCTTGAATCCGGATGCCTAAAAGGTAAAGGAATTAGACACCAACAATTAAAAAGAAAAGAAAAGGTTGCTGGTCACAAAGAATCGGCACCCCCTATCTTCACTAATTTCGGCTTTTTTTCGGTATTTCGGCAGAAGTAGAGATTAAAGAAAGAAATAATAAATGAGTAGAGGAAAGTAATAGGCTGGTTTTTGAATAAGAAAAGGGAGAAAAGATGAGAGGAAAGATGGTAGATTCGGCCAGGGAAGAAGAAAGAAGAGAAAAACTAAAACAAAGGAGAAAACGACACAGCTAAGACCCTAATGCCAAAATTACTAACCTAATACCCTTTTGCCGGATTCCCCTTTCTAACCCCTTCCAAACGGCTAAGCTCTATCCTTCTCTCAAATCTCTAAAATCTCTCCCCTTATCCCTCCTTAATCCATGCATTTGACTTGATCCAACTCTCCTCTTACAGAATCCACTTAGGTTCCAACACTTACCCTTCCTGCACATAAAAATAAATAATCTTATTTGCCACCACAGGGAATCGATCCCAGGTCTTCCCTTATGCTCCACACGCCACCTTTTTAGGAGCTTAGTGGCGTCACCCTTTCCACTCTACCAAAGCTCTTTTTGTGATACACTTTACACACAACTTAATATAAGGGCACCTAGCCAGAACCCCTAACTCCTAAGTCCAAAATTTAAAAATTCAACCGGGTTTTGGCTAACTCATAAGCCTTCCATAAGCCCATTTACACACCCAAATTATGAATTCCATAATCACATACCAAATTTTAGAAAATTACTTAAAATATCAGGAATCGTGAAAAACCCGAAGATCAGGATGTTACATAGATTTTGGGGCACACGGCCAGGGAACACGCCCGTGGTCCCCAATTTTTTCCTGTGAGATTCGTAAATTTTAAATTTGAGCGCGTCTGACAATTTGCCCACACCCGTGTTCATTGGGCGTGTGGGTGTAAACGGCCATGTCGCACGGCCATGTCTATCTTCGTTCGCTTCTCCCACGCCCGTGTATGTAGTCCCATGCCCGTGTTAATCTAACAGGTTCGACAACAGTTGCTTGGCATAGGCGTGTTGTACGCCCGTGTTAATTTGACAAGTTTGGCCACAATTTCAAGCCACGGGCATGTCGCACGCCCGTGTTGTTTTGGTAGCTTCGCCCACAGCCATTTCTCACGGCTGTGGCAATTTATTGTAGCCCGTGTTGGGGAAATCTTTGCCCTGTTTTCACATGGCCTAAGGCACGCCCGTGTACTAGGCCGTGTCTATGTGGGAAACCTGTATTCAAAAGCTCCGTTAGTAAGTTAGGTGTTAAACACTAAAATTTAAAGAATTTAATACAATTAGTGCTCGGGTTGCCTCCTGAGACGTGCTTATTTATAGTCTAAGCTCGATTAACCTCTCCATTGAATGGTCATGGTGGCTCGAGGAGTCTATACTCCTCATTCTTGCTGTGGATCTCATCAAAATAAGGTTTTAAGCGGGTATTGTTTACCTTAAAAGTGCTGAACTTGGGACTCTACTGTACCAAGTGGGAAAATGCTAAGTACTGTAAGAGGAATTTCTTCATTTGGTTTGGTAGTGGCAATGTGAGGATCTGCAGCATCTAATAAAACTTTATCTCCAACCTTAAGTTGATTTGGAAAGGTATTGAGCTTATCCCAGCTTATTTTTGGTTTATCATGTGTTCTCGATTTATGTGTCCACCATTCATCTAGCTCCTCAATTTGTAGCCTTCGTTCTTCATGAATAGGTCCTCTACTATTTCTTGAAAATGGCTCATGTACTTCCTTCAAACTTATTTCCAGCAAAGTAGGTTGCACTATATTGTTAGTTTTAGTAGAGTGGTTTAGACAATCAACTTCAATTTTCGATGTGTTGCCAGAATTAGGAACTTGAAGGGTGATTGTTTCGTCTCCCACACGAAGTGTGAGCTCACCTGTGCCAACATCAATAATCGTTTTAGCAGTTGCTAAAAAGGGCCTTCCTAAAATCAAAGGAGTGTTGCTATCCTTCTTTATGTCTAAAACAGCGAAGTCAATGGGAAATATAAATTTATTGATTTTAACTAGCACATCTTCAATAATACCCCTAGGAAATCTTATAGTTTTATCTGCTAATTGAATGATCATCCTAGTCTGTTTGGGTTTCCCAAGACCTAGCTGTTTAAACATTTTGTTAGGCATGACGTTAATAGTAGCCCCTAAATTAGCTAATGCATTATTAACATCTAAACTACCAATTAAGCAAGGAATTGTAAAATTCCCTGGATCTTTTAGTTTGTTGGGTAGTTTATTCTGTAGAATAGCTGAGCAAACTGCGTTTAGCTCCACATGCGATGCCTCGTTCAACTTTTGCTTATTTGCTAAAAAATCATTTAAAACTTTCATTGCATTTGGCATCTGCGATAGAGCTTCAATAAATGGTAAGTTAATATGTAATTTTTTTAAGAGTTTAAGGAATTTACCAAATTTTTATCTGAGCGGTCTTTCCTTGTCGCATTAGGGTATGGCACATGAGGTTTGTATTTTATACTTACCGATTTCTGCTTATTGTGGTCTACCTCACATTTGCCTTTGTTTATCTCAGTTTCTTGCCTTGGTTCTGGTTCAGGTGTGACTAACCCTTCCTCATCTTGACTAGTAATCATGTTTAGTTGCTCCATTGGGTTAGATTCTATGTTGCTTGGCAAGCTATCCAATCTGAGTTTCGAGCCCTTGGATCGGCGTTTGTTGATTTTTAAGTGCTGTTTCGGTGTTCTGGAAATGAGTTTCTGACACCGAGATAAATTTAGATAGAATCTCTTCGAGGTTCGGTCTCTTTTCCAGTTGATAGGGTGGTTGTTGAAAATCCAGAGGATTCTGTGGCCTTTGATTCCCTTGACCACCCCAGGAGAAATTTGGGTGGTTCCTCTAACCTGCATTATAAGTATTGCTAGAAGGATTATTTTGAGATCGAGAATTATTGCCCATGTAATTTAATTGTTCTTTCTCCATACTGTGGCCATAGGATTGATATTCTGAATTACTTGATCCACCTCCACTGACTTCATAGTGCATTATTGGATGAACCTACGAAGAACCAAGTAAACCATAAATCTTTTTATTTAGAAGTTTTTCTTGGTTTGACAGCATAGTAATCGAATCGACATTATAGACGCTTGCTGTTTTAGTTGGCTTAGTCCTCATGACTGGCCACTGATAGTTATTCAGGGATATCTCTTCCATAAATTCATAAGCCTCTTCAGGTGTTCTGTTATTGATGATTCCCCCGGCTGCTGCATCAATCATCTGTCTTGTCGAGGGGTTTACACCACTGTAGAACATTTGAACTTGCAACCAGAGAGGTAATCCATGGTGAGGAGACCTTCGCAGTAGGTCCTTGTATCTCTCCCATGCATCGTAAAGAGTTTCTAAGTCCATCTGCACAAATGAAGAGATATCATTACGTAATTTGGCTGTTTTAGCAGGCGAAAAATATTATAATAAAAAATTTTCGGTCATTTGTTCCCAAGTAGTAATTGACCCTCATGGTAACGAGTTCAACCATAGTTTAGCTTTGTTCCTCAATGAAAAAGGGAATAACCGAAGACAAATGGCATCGTCAGAAATGTCATTAATTTTAAATGTATCGCAGAATTTCAAGAAATTTGCCAAGTGAGTGTTTGGATCCTCATCCTGCAAACCATCAAATCGAACAAATTGCTGTATCATTTTAATAGTGTTAGGTTTTATTTCAAAATTATTCGCAGCAATAGCAGGCCTAACTATACTTGACTCAGTTCCTGTTAAAGTAGGTTTAGCATAATCATACATAGTATGAGGAGCAGGATTCTGATTTGCTAGTTTAGCGGGTATCGCAGGAGGTAGCTGATTGTCTTGGTTTTCATCCATCTCCTCAGTTGGGGTTTGAATATCCTCCTCTTGCTCATTTTCTGTGTATTAAGCTTCGCCTTAATTCTCTTTGGTGTCTACGAACTGTGCGATCGATTTTTTCATCAAAAAGTACTGGTCCTGACGGGTTTCTTCTAGTCATAAACTACAAAAATCTGCCAAGAGAAAGAAAAAGTAAATTAATAAATAATAATAAAAATAAAATAGAATTAACTTGCAAGAAAAATAAATGGCTAAAGTAATAAAAATTGAGTGTTTCCTAATATCTTAGTTCCCCGAAAATGGCGCAAAAAACTTGATCGTGTTATTTTGTGTGATAAGTTTTATAAATTTATAATTAACCGTTCTTGAAACTAACTATTATCACGATGTAGGCAAGTGTACCTATCAAAAAGTAGTATAGTTTTAGCAAGACCGGATTGTGAACCCAAAGAAACTAAAAGTACTAGTAATGACTGTCTTTTTATTATCTAGCCTAAGTATAATGGGGTTTGTTTTAATTAACTAATTAAATAAACTAAGAAATCACAGAAAATAGAATTGGGGATTTACTTTTGGAAAAATGATTGAATTAAGGCAATACCTAAAGAAAAATCCACCTAGACTTCACTTGTTATTTGACTCTGAATCGGACGATTTATTCATTTGACTTGATCCGTAGAAATTCCTAAGTTATATTATTATCCCTCTCGAGACTAACAACATCTAACCCTAGGTTGAATAATTGAAATCTCTTTCTAATTAACTCCCTAGGGTTGCATTAACTCGATCTATGGATCCCTTTATTAGGTTTCACCCTAATCCGGCAAAATCTTGTCACCTTATCTCTAGGCGCATAACCAACTCCGCTTAATAATGACAAATGTACTCTTACAGGGTCTATTCCTCCTTTGATTAAGAGCTTAACTTGAATCAATATCCTGGAATATCAAGATAAGAATTAAGAACACATAATTAAGAACAAGTCAAATAGTTATCATACAGTTTAGAAAATAATAACAAGATTCGTCTTAGGTTTCATTCCCCTTAAGTATTTAGGGGATTTAGTTCATAACTAAAAAGGAAAACATCTCAGAAGAATAATGAATACAAAACATAAAGAAAAACCCAAAACTCCTGAAGGGAAATTGAGGGGAGATCTTTACTCTTGATGATGAATCCAGCTTCTAAGATAGATCAATTGGCTTCCTTGAGCAGTTCCCTGCTTCCCTCTCTGTATGCCCTTTTTCTTCCTCCTCTAGGGTGTATTTATAGGCTTTGGAATGCCTAAGAACCCTCAAAATTGGCCTTTCCCAAATTGGACTGAACTTGGGCTCGCCAGAGACATGCCCATGTGCGATTACTTCAGGCCGTGCTCGAGCTTGTTAGAATGGCACGAGCGTGTGTTATACCCGTGTGAGTCGTGCTTCGATTCTGCCAAATAGACACGGCCGTGTGGTCTTCTCGTGTGAGGAGGTATAGCTATATTGATTTCGTACGTTGGCTTATTTTCTCCGTTTTTGGCCCGTTTCTCATTCCTTTCGCTCTTCTATGCTCGCCTAAGTATAAAACATGAAATTAAGGCATTAGGAGCATCGACTTCACCAATTCTAAGGAAAAATCATCCATAAAATGTGTTAAGCATGGGGTAAAAATATGTATAAATTATTATTTATCACATGGCGTGATAGTGAATTGTGGAAAGAAATCTATTGAGTTGAAATGCAAAAATGGTGAAATTCTTCGGGTTAATTCAGATGAGTCAGATAGTTCAATTTCCATGTTTTCTGTTATGTCTACTTAGAAATGCTTGAGAAAAGGATATGAAGCTTATCCCACTTTTGTGTTGAATACTAAAGATCCAGAGTTGAAAATTGAATTAGTGCCTGTGGTATGTGAGTTTCCTGATGTGTTTGTAGAAGAACTACCAGGTTTGCCTCCTATCAGAGAAGTTGAGTTTGGTATTGAATTGGTTTCAGGTACAACACCCATTTCTATTGCTCCTTATAGAATGGCTCCAATGGAATTGAGAGTATCGAAAGTTCAGTTGTAGGAACTAACAGAGAAAGGCTTTGCAAGACCTAGTTGTTCACCATAGGGTGCACCAGTACTCTTTGTGAAAAAGAAAGATCGTTCGATGAGATTGTGCATAGATTATTGGCAGCTAAAGAAGGTGACTATTAAGAACAAGTATCCACTGCATAGAATTAACGATTTGTTTGATCAATTGAAGGGAGCTACTGTGTTCTCCAAAATAGATTTGAGATCTGGATATTATCAGTTGCGAGTTAAAGAGTCAGATGTTCTGAAGACTGCTTTTCGGACTAGGTATGGCCATTATGAGTTCCTTGTGATTCCATTTGGCTTGACTAATGCTCCTTCCATTTTCATGGACTTATTGAATAAAAATTTCAGAACTTACTCAGATAAATTTGTAGTTGTGTTCATTGATGATATCTTGATTTATTCTCATGATAAGACTGAGCATTCAGAGCATTTGGGAATAGTTTTACAGGATTTGGAAGATAATCAGCTTTATGCTAAGTTTAGCAAAAGTGAGTTCTGGTTACGGGAAGTTGGTTTTCCTGGACATATAGTCTCAGGTGAAGGTATTAGAGTTGATCCGAGCAAGATTTCAGCCATTGTTGATTGGAAGCCTCCTAGGAATATATCAGAGGTCAGAAGTTTTATTAGTTTCGCCAGTTATTATAGACGATTTGTAAAGGGATTTTCCATGATAGCTAATCCATTGACAAGATTGCTATAGAAAGATGTCAAGTTTGAATGGACTGAAAAGTGTAAGTAGAGTTTTGACAAGTTAAAGGCATTGTTGACTGAAGCTCCTGTCTTAGTACAACTAGAACCGGGTAAAAAGTTTGTGATTTACAGTGATGCTTCCTTGAATGGACTAGGCTATGTACTTATGCAGAAAGGAAAGGTAATTGCTTATGCCTCTAGACAGCTAAAACCACATGAGTAAAATTATCAGATACATGATTTAGAACTAGCTGCCATTGTATTTATGTTGAAAATCTGGAGACATCACTTGTATGGTGAGAAGTGCCGAATATTTACTGATCATAAAAGTTTGAAATACCTGATGACTCAGAAAGATTTGCACTTAAGGCAAAGAAGATGGCTAGAGTTGATTAAGGATTATAAACTAGTGATCGATTATCACCCGGGTAAGGCAAACGTAGTTGCTAATGCTTTGAATAGAAAATCTTTATTTGCATTAAGAGCTTTGAACACTAGTTTAACCTTATCAGATTATGGTTCAATTTTAGCCAACTTAAGAGCTAAGCCAATGTTTCATGAAGAAATTTATGAAGTTTAGAAAGATGACAGTGAGTTGCAAGCCAAAAGAGCTCAGTGTGAGTCAGATATAGAGTCAGATTTTCAGATCAGTTTTGACGGTTGTTTAATGTTCAGAAATCGAATATGTGTACCAAAGAGTGATGAGCTTATTCAAAAGATTTTAGAGGAAGCACATAGCAGTTCTTTGTCTACTCATCTAGGTAGTACAAAGATGTATAATGATTTGAAGAAAATGTATTAGTGGGTAGGAATGAAGAGAGATATCTTAGAGTTTGTTTCTAGATGCTTGATCTGCCTGCAGGTAAAACCCGAACATCAAGTACCTTCAGGTTTATTGTAGCCTATGTTAGTTCCTGAGTGGAAATGGGACCGTGTTGCCATGGATTTTGTGGAGGGATTGCCGTTGACACTGAGAAAGAAAGATGCAGTATGGGTTGTGATTGATAAGCTAACGAAGTTGACTCATTTTATTCCAGTTCGTATGGATTATTCACTTGACAAGTTGGCGGAGTTATATATTTCAGAGATAGTCAGACTACATGGAGTACCACTATTGATTATTTTAGATAGAGACCCGAGATTCACTTTGCGGCTTTGGAAGAAGTTACAGAAAGCTTTGGGCACAAATTTGAGTTTTAGTACAGCTTTCCATCCTCAGACTGATGGTCAGTCAGAGAGAGTTATCCAGATACTTGAGAATATGCTCAGATGTTGTGTATTAGAATTTCAAGGTAGTTGGGAGAAATATTTGCCATTGGTAGAGTTTGCTTATAATAATAGTTACCAGTCGAGTTTGAAAATGGAACCTTATGAAGCTTTGTATAGACGTAAATGTTGCACACCTTTGTATTGGATAAAGCTTAAAGAAAATCAGATTTACGGGGTTGATTTAGTTAAAAAAACTAAAGAGAAAGTGAAAGTTATTAGAGATTGCTTGAAAGCAGCTTCAAATAGACAGAAGTCTTATGCAGAATTGAAAAGAAAAGAGATTGAGTATCAAGTTGGTGACAAAGTGTTCTTGAAAGTATCCCCGTGGAAGAAAGTCTTTAGATTTGGCAAGAAAGGCAAACTAAGTCCACGTTTTATTGGGCCATTTGAGGTGACTGAAAGAGTTGGACCATTAGCGTATCGGTTAGCTTTGCCGCCAAAGTTAGAGAAGATTCATGACGTGTTCCATGTGTCCATGTTACGTCATTACCGTTCTGATCCTTCACATGTGATTTAACAGATAGAGGTTGAGATTCAGCAAGATATGACTTATGGTGAAGAACCGGTAAAGATTTTAGGTCGAGAGGTCAAGCAACTAAGGAACAAAAGTATTGCTTTTGTGAAAGTATTATGGAATAGGCATGGGGTAGACGAGGCTACATGGGAGCCTGAAGAGGTTATGTGAAAATAGTATTCAAATCTTTTCATAGGTAAGATTTTCGAGAACGAAAATCCCTAAAGGGGGAGAAATGTAACATCCCAAAATAGGGCCTAAATGGAACAGTAGTTACGAAACTGCGAATCCGAGATAGAAAAGTTTATTCCGATTAATTTTTATAATTTATAGAGTGATTAGATGCATGTGCTAGAGTATCGAAGGAAAATTTTATAGATAGCATGCTTAATTTGCCTACTAGGGCTTAAGTGCAAAAGTTGATAAATATGAGTTTTAGATGCTAAAGAATTAAATTGAAGAGTATAATTGAAGTAGAGGTCCTTAAATGATAATTAGACCATTAGGTTTTCATGGACAAAAATGGACATACATAGATAAAAATAACTAAAGTTTTAATGAAGGGTATTTTAGTCATTTGGTAATTAAAAGATTAAAAATGGGTAAAAGATGGAAAAATGTGCCCATCTTCTTCATTTGGCCTAAATTTCGAGGGTTCTTCATAGCTAGGGTTTTTTCAAGCTTGTATGTAACACCCCGAACCCGAGACCGTCACCGGAGTCGAACACGAGGTGTTAACAGACTTCAACCCACTTATTGAGAGTTTCCAGACAAGCTGCCAATCTGTGTACTAGTCGCTCCAAAATTCATAACTTGAGTTTTACAACTCGAAAATCAGTTTCAAATTTTTCCCTGAAACTAGACTCATATTTCCATCTACATATTTTTCCAGAATTTTGGTCGAGCCAATTAGTACAGTTTATTAGTTAAAGTCTCCCCCATTGCGGGGATCGACTATACTGACCTTTGTGCATTACGAATTGGATATCTCCTGTACAGGGATTCAATACTGATTCCGTTTGTTTCTATAGAAACTAGACTCAGAGAGGAATCTACATATATGGCATGACTCCTAATTATCTCTGGTTAATTTACAATGATTTTCCAAAGTCGGGACAGGGGATCCAGAAACCGTTCTGGCCCTGTTTCACAAGAACTTTAATATGTGTTAACTTATAACTCATATGACCATTTCGTTTCTTCTATATAAAAGTAGATTCATGAAGGTACATTTACATAATTTATTTACTATTTAATACCATTCCTACTATTTTAGTGATTTTTCAATCTCACGTTATCTGCTGCCAAAGACTGTCACTAAAGCAACTATGCCTATTTCATGATTTCCTTTGATCTAACTAGTGATTCATCATACATGTCACAAATCATGATCATGACTAGCCATACCAGAGGCTAATCATTATCCAACATCTCCCTACTACACTATTGCCATAACATGCATTTTAACACCAAAATAATCAACCATGGCATAAGGCATGGAAATCAATTACCAAGACTTGTGACTTAACATTTGAGAACTAAATCCAACCGAGCATTTATGCCATTTTCGCATGGCTAAAAGTTTACATACCAAAGTTCAACAAAGCATATTAGCCTATACATGCCAAAATGTTCTCCTAAACCGACTACACAAAAAAAATACCAAAAGTTGCTAGCCGGTGTGATGACTCCAATGACGATCACGAGCACGCAAAAAGGACGAGTCCGAGAAACCTAAAATGGCGACAAGCAAACACCGGGTGAGTATATAACTCAGTAAGCCATAAGCACTATATTGCCGTTCAGTAATAATATACCATAAAAGAAAATAATTAATGCGGGATTAAAATCCTCCATCCGCACCCTAAACGGTACTATAATTCTTTAGGCATTTCGGTATGGTCACATACCAAGCCCTACTTGATATTTCATACATTACGCCATATGACATTGCATGCATTTACTTTCGAGCATAATCACCACATAGATCAAGACTTACCAAACCAAAATTCCAAATATAAATAAAATGTCCATTCCTCATGAGCTCAAAGTGTTTACTCGTACCGCTGTCCATGATTGACTCGGTAAGGCCGCGAACATAGAACATGTACGTTTATTAGAGGATGTGCAATAAGCCCGCACACTTAGTGCTTAATAGTCGAACTCGCACACTTAGTGCTATATAATCAAACTTGCACACTTAGTGCTGTATAATATGAACCCGCACACTTAGTGCCAATTTGTGATTATAAATGTTTACACCCGCACACTTAGTGCCGAAACCGATCATTCAATACATCTCACCTCCTTTCTTTCAATTCAATATTTTTATCACCACATACATACATGTTTATATATATATTCTACCATTCCATTCAGCATCATTACTTGGACATTACGACCCTTTAAATTAGTACAAAATAAGTGCTTAATGACTTACCTTATATCGGATGAAATGATTCCCAATCTACTACTCGATTATCTTTGCTTTGCCTTTGCTTGGTTCTCCTCTTTGATGTCTTGATCTAAAATGAATACATTTAGTAGTTTAATCTTCTTGCTGGATTTTTATGTGTATAACTTAATGGTTTTCACCCCATTTCACAACTATCTTTGTTCAAAATATCAAAATCTCAACCAACATTTGTTTAATGCTTCAAGACCGAATGCATGGTCACCATTAAGCTAATCTAGTCTCAAGTATTTTAATCCTAACATACAACATCATGAATCAACTCAACCATATAAGCCAATATTACTCCTACAACCGATTGTAAGGAGTTAACAAAGAAAATATATTTTTTACAAACATATACACCCATATGGCCGATTTTACCAAATCAAATTTAACCTTACTTATCTCAAATTTTCATTTCATACTATCATCCCCATGACATAGCAAGGTTTTGAATCATGGACTAATTAGAACTAAAACTAGCAACTAAGAACATGCATGAATCTCATGGCACCATATTAAACATACCTTAATCTAGCTACAAGGATGGCCAACCTATTCCAAACCAACCATGAGCAAGGACCCTTTCTTCTCCCTTGAGATTTTCATTAAAAGGATGAAAAAAAAGATGAACAAAGCTTTTTTTTTTGTTTTTCTTTCTCACTTGCGACAATGGGGAGGGGAAGGGAAAGCCTTCACACACACACTTTTTTTTTATTACTCATGCACCTTATTTTATTTATTTCAACATAAAACACTCACCCAACATGTTTCATGACATGTCTTGCCCATGCTTCCTTGTCATGGCCGGCCACTAGCACTTGGGGGATTTTGACATGCAAGTCCTCCCTTTTGACTACATGTACTATTAGGTCCTTATAGATTAGCCTATCATTTTTCAAAAGTGACATACAAGTCCTACTAACTGAATTCACATGCAATCGACTAAACCGAAGCTTGAAATTTTCACACATTCGTAAATACATATTCTAGACAATAAATATTACGTTCAAACATTTCGGTGACTCGGTTTAGTGGTCCCGAAACCACTTCCCGACTAGGGTCAATTTTGGCTGTCACAACTCTCCCCACTTAAGGAATTTTGTCCCGAAAATCTTACCGTAAAGCAGTTTGGGTAACGCTCTTTCATAGAATTCTCGGGTTCCCAAGTAGCTTCTTCCATCCCGTGTTTGAGCCATAACACTTTTACTAACGGAACCCTTTTGTTTCGCAACTCCTTCACTTCACGAGCTAGGATACGAATCGGTTCTTCTTCATAACTCATATCGGCTTGAATTTCAATCTCGGAGGGGTTTATTACATGCGAAGGATCGGATCGGTAACGTCAAGCATCGAAACATGGAAAACGTTGTGGATCCTTTCGAGTTCGGGGTAAAAGCAACCTATACGCCATCGGGTGACTCGTTCGGAGATCTCATATGGCCCAATGAATCTCGGACTCAATTTGCCCTTACGGCCAAATCGAGTATCTTTTTCGGTGATACCTTAAGAAACACTTTGTCTCCCACGATACTCAATATCTCTTCGTTTTAAATCCGCGCACGACTTCGACGATTCAAGCGACCTTCAAACTTTCACGAATTACTCGAACTTTTGCTCAAGCATCTCTAATCAAATCCACCCGAAAATTTTGCTTTCACCGAGCTCGGTCCAAAACAATGGTGTACGGCATTTACGACCATACAAAGCCTCGTAAGGCGCCATCTTAATGCTTGATTGAAAACTATTATTGTGGCGAATTCAATCAAGGGTAAATACCGTTCCCATGAACCATTAAACTAGAGGATGCAACATCTCAACATATCCTCAAGTATCTCGAATTATCCGCTCGGATTGACCATCGGTTTGGGGATGAAAAGCGGTGCTAAAATGCGCTTGGTACCCAAAGCTTCTTGCAATTTCTTCCAAAATCGTGAGGTGAATCTCGGATCTCCGTCCGATACAATAGAAATCGGTACCCGTGTAATCTCACAATCTGAGAAACATACAATTCAGCTAGCTTATCCAATGAAAAATCCGACGTCACGGGAATAAAGTGAGCCGACTTAGTCAATCTATCAACGACGACCCAAATTGCATCTTTCTTGCTTGCGACATCGGCAAGCCGGATACAAAATCCATCGTGACTCGTTCCCATTTCCATTCGGTATCATGATTGGTGAAGCAAACCCGTGGGCACTTGATGTTCCGCCTTTACTTGCGACATACTAAGCACTTGAAACAAAGTTGGAAATGTCTCGTTTCATACCATGCCACCAAAGCGGTGTCTCGTGTCGTTGTACATTTTCGTACTCCCGGGTGGATTGACATTCGACTCACTGTGAGCCTCGTTCAAAATCATCGAAACAAGTTCAATTCCTTGGAATACATAATCGACCCTTGAACGTCAAGCAATCATGGTCGTCAATCTGAAATTCGATTCCTTGTTCGAACACACTCATCCCGCTTTGCAACCAACTCATCGTCGACTTTTCGAGCTTCACGAATTTGACGTATCAATAATGGTTTGGCTTTCAATTCAGCTACTAACACATTGTCGGGTAGAATGCACAAGTGTACATTCATCGCTTCATAACGTAAATAGTGATTTACGATTTAAGGCATCCGCAACCACATTAGCCTTTCCCGGTGATAGTCAATGACCAACTCATAATCCTTTAACAGCTCGAGCCAACGTCTTTGTCGCAGATTTAAGTCTCTTTGAGTCATCAAATATTTGAGACTTTTGTGATCCGAATACACATGGCACTTCTCACCAAATAAGTAATGTCGCCATATCTTTAAGGCGAATATGATGGCAGCCAATTCGAGATCATGGGTTGGATAATTTTTCTCATGTGGCTTTAATTGTCTCGACGCATAGGCCACAACTCGCCCTTCTTGCATCAATACGCAACCCAACCCAAGTAGGGACGCGTCACTATAAATGACAAACTCTTTGCCCGATTCGGGTTGCACTAGAATTGGGGCTTCAGTCAAATAAGCTTTCGGTTGATCGAAACTTTTTCGACATTTCTCCGTCCATTCGAACTTAAATCCTTTTGAGAGTAGCCGTCATTGGCGTGGCTATCGTCGAGAAACCTTTACAAATCGTCGGTAATAACCGCAAGCCCCAAAAAGCTCCTAACCGGTAACATTCCTTGGTGGTTTCCAATCGACTATGGTCGAAATTTTGTTTGGGTCCACCCGACACCGATCGCGGACACCACGTGCCCCAAAAACTAACCTCTTTCAACCAAAATTCACATTTCTTGAACTTTGCATATAATCGCTTATCTCGTAAGATTTGCAACACTAGCCTCGGTGTTCAAAGATGTTCGTTTCATCTCTCGAATAGACCAAAATGTCATCGATAAATACAACTACGAACCGATCCAAGTATGGCCTGAAAATTCTATTCATTAAATCCATAAACACCGCGTAGGGCATTAGTGAGCCCAAACGGCATCACCAAGAATTCAGTAGTGACCGTACCTCGTTCTAAAAACGATTTTGGGTATGTCCGATTCTCGGACCCTCAACCGATAGTACCCGACCTCAAATCTATCTTTGAAAACACGAAGCTCCCTTTAATTGATCAAACAAATCGTCAATTCGTGGCAACGGATATTTATTCTTTATCGTCACTTTATTGAGTTGACGATAGTCGATGCACAACCTCATGCTTCCGTCCTTCTTTTCACAAACAATCTTGGTGCGCCCATGGAGAAAAACTCGGTCAAGCGAAACCTCTATCCGTCAATTCTTGCAATTGGACCTTCAATTCCTTTAACTCCGTTAATGCCATACGACACGGAGCTATTGAGATCGGCGTAGTACCGGTACAACCGATGCGAATTCCACTTCTCGAACCGGTGGCAATCCCAGAACTCCTCCGAAAAACATCTCGAATACTCACAAACCACTGGTACCGATTCGAGTTTCTTTTCCGTCTCTTTACTTTCAAACACATACGCAAGGTATGTTTCACACCCCTTTTCACATATCTCCGGCGGTCATAGAAGATATTATCGCGGCACTCCTTTTAAATCGAGAGACTCGACTCGGACTACCTCATTATTTGCACTCCTCAAATCAATGGTTTTCCTTTTGCATCCACCTTCGCATCATGTACTGGTCACCAATCCATACCAAGAATAACATCGAATTCACCAAATGGTAGAAGCATCGGATCGGCCGAAAACAGATTCTCAAATTATTAGGGGCATCTCTTGCACACTTTATCAACGAAAGTACGTATTGACCCAAAGGGTTTGACACTGAATTACGAACTCAGAGACTCAACGGTAGAGTCTTCTTGGATGCTAAAGTTTCACATACATATGAATGAGTAGAGTCGGGTCAATCAATGCAATCACACTAGTATCGAAGAGAGTAAAAGTACCAGTGATAACGTCGGGGAGGATGCCTCCTCTCATGCGCGGATGGCATATGCTCTAGCAGAGCACGGGTCTCGAATCGAACAGTACCAGATCGGTGGCTCCTCTCGATTACCACCCTACCTCCCGAAATCCTCGGGGTCTACCTCTAGTCGTCGCCCCACTCGATCTTGCACCTTGCATCTTATTCTTCTCATCTAGCTCCGTGCAATCTCTAATGAAGTGGTCCTTGAACCACATCCGTAATAAGAGCCGGTTAACAGACTTACCCCAACATTCACCTAGGTGTCGTCTTCCACATTGGGGGCATTCGGGTCTCTCTTGACGATTATTGCCCACACTAGCCATCAAGTAGCTCGGAGTCCGTCGATGGTCGTGCTCTAATGGAAATTCCTTGATCGTCCTCGCTTTATTAGTGTCCTCCCGAACTTCTTTACAATGAGAACGGAGCTTTACCCATCGATCTCTTACGATAGTCTTTAGCTTCAAATTCAGCCTTCTTCTTCTCCTTTCCAAGTTCTTCCGCCTTGCAGGCTCGTTCGACCAGCGTCACGAACTCCTTTATCTCCAAAATACCCACTAGTAGTTTTAAATCTTCATTCAATCCTTCTTCAAATCTTTTGCACATAGCAACCTCATCGGCCACACACTCCCGAGCATACCGACTAAGTCTTACGAACTCATGCTCGTATTTAGGTACTGTCATACGGCCTTGCTTGAGTTCCAAGAATTCCTTACGCTTTTGATCGATGAACCGTTGACTAATATACTTCTTTCGAAATTCTGTTTGAAAGAAATCCCAAGTAACTCGCTTCGTTTGGGACTATGGAGATCAAAGTCCTCCACCAATAGTAAGTGAGTCTCTTAACAAGGATATAGCACACTTTAGACATTCATCGGTGTGCATGATTCATCAAACACCGAATGGTGTTATCAAGCCGTAACTTCGGCTCTTTCGGCATCATCTGTAACCATGGCCTTAAACTCCTTAGCCCCGCTTTCTAATCAAGTCTGGTGGCTTACTCGGCCTCATAGGATCAAGAATCGATGGCATTACCGCCCTTGGGGTGGATTATTTAAATTCAGGAATTGTTGGACAGCCGGATTGGTTCGGGCGTATTATGCTACCCACTCATTCATCATGGTAAAGAAGGCTTGTTTTGCCTCCTCACCTTGATTATTCGCAGATGACTGAGGTTCAACAGGCGGCGTCCCTTGTGCAGGAGCAGCCGCTACACTTTCAACGTCATCCGCCAAGGTTCTCTCTACACCGGGATCCATTTACTAATCAAAACAAAAATTTTAACCGTCAGAAGTCATCACACATTTAAACATTAACATTAAGGCATGTATAGCTAGACTCATACGCGCTATGGTAGTCCTAGAACCGACTAAACCATAGCTCTGATACCAATAAAATGTAACACCCGAACCCGAGACCGTCACGAGTCGAACACGAGGTGTTAACAGACTTCAACCCGCTTATTGAGAGTTTCCAGACAAGCTGCCAATCTGTGTACTAGTCGCTCCAAAATTCATAACTTGAGTTTTACAACTCGAAAATCAGTTTCGCAATTTTTCCCTGAAACTAGACTCATATTTCCATCTACATATTTTTTTCTAGAATTTTTGGTTGAGCCAATTAGTACAGTTTATTAGTTAAAGTCTCCCTGTTGCAGGGATCGACTACACTGACCTTTGTGCATTACGAATTGGATATCTCCTGTACAGGGCTTCAATACTGATGCCGTTTGTTTCTATAGAAACTAGACTCAGAGAGGAATCTACACATATATGTCATGACTCCTAATTATCTCTGGTTAATTTACAATGATTTTCCAAAGTCGGGACAGGGATCCAGAAACCGTTCTGGCCCTGTTTCACAAGAACTTTAATATCTGTTAACTTATAACTCATATGACCATTTCGTTTCTTCTATATAAAAGTAGATTCATCAAGGTACATTTACATAATTTATTTACTATTTAATACCATTCCTACTATTTTTAGTGATTTTTCAATCTCACTTTACTGCTGCTGCCAGCACCTGTCACTAAAGCAACTATGCCTATTTCATGATTTCCCTTTGATCTAACTAGTGATTCATCATACATGTCACAAATCATGATCATGACTAGCCATACCAGAGGCTAATCATTATCCAACATCTCCCTACTACACTATTGCCATAACATGCATTTTAACACCAAAATAATCAACCATGGCATAAGGCATGGAAATCGAATTACCAAGACTTGTGACTTAACATTTGAGAACTAAATCCAACCGAGCATTTATGCCATTTTCGCATGGCTAAAAGTTTACATACCAAAGTTCAACAAAGCATATTAGCCTATACATGCCAAAATGTTCTCCTAAATCGACTACACAAAAAAAAATACCAAAAGTTGCTAGCCGGTGTGATGACTCCAATGACGATCACGAGCACGCAAAAAGGACGAGTCCGAGAAACCTAAAATGGCGACAAGCAAACACCGGGTGAGTATATAACTCAGTAAGCCATAAGCACTATATTGCCGTTCAGTAATAATATACCATAAAAGAAAATAATTAATGCGGGATTAAAATCCTCCATCCGCACCCCAAACGGTACTATAATTCTTTAGGCATTTCGGTTTGGTCACATACCAAGCCCTACTTGATATTTCATACATTACGCCATATGACATTGCATGCATTTACTTTCGAGCATAATCACCACATAGATCAAGACTTACCAAACCAAAATTCCAAATATAAATAAAATGTCCATTCCTCATGAGCTCAAGGTGTTTACTCGTACCGCTGTCCATGATTGACTCGGTAAGGCCGCGCACATAGAACATGTACGTTTATTAGAGGATGTGCAATAAGCCCGCACACTTAGTGCTTAATAGTCGAACTCGCACACTTAGTGCTATATAATCAAACTTGCACACTTAGTGCTGTATAATTTGAACCCGCACACTTAGTGCCAATTTCGATTATAAATGTTTACACCCGCACACTTAGTCTTGAAATCGATCATTCAATACATCTCACCTCCTTTCTTTCAATTCAATATTTTATCACCACATACATACATGTTTATATATATATTCTACCATTCCATTCAGCATCATTACTTGGACATTACGACCCTTTAAATTAGTACAAAATAAGTGCTTAATGACTTACCTTATATCGGATGAAATGATTCCCAATCTACTACTCGATTATCTTTGCTTTGCCTTTGCTTGGTTCTCCTCTTTGATGTCTTAATCTAAAATGAATACATTTAGTAGTTTAATCTTCTTGCTGGATTTTTATGTGTATAACTTAATGGTTTTCACCCCATTTCACAACTATCTTTGTTCAAAATATCAAAATCTCAACCAACATTTGTTTAATGCTTCAAGACCGAATGCATGGTCACCATTAAGCTAATCTAGTCTCAAGTATTTTAATCCTAACATACAACATCATGAATCAACTCAACCTTATAAGCCAATATTACTCCTACAACCGATTGTAAGGAGTTAACAAAGAAAATATATTTTTACAAACATATACACCCATATGGCCGATTTTACCAAATCAAATTTAACCTTACTTATCTCAAATTTTCATTTCATACTATCATCCCCATGACATAGCAAGGTTTTGAATCATGGACTAATTAGAACTAAAACTAGCAACTAAGAACATGCATGAATCTCATGGCACCATATTAAACATACCTTAATCTAGCTACAAGGATGGCCAACCTATTCCAAACCAACCATGAGCAAGGACCCTTTCTTCTCCCTTGAGATTTTTATTAAAAGGATGAAAAAAAAGATGAACAAAGCTTTTTTTTGTTTTTCTTCTCACTTGCACGGCAATGGGGAGGGAGGGAAAGCCTTCACACACACACTTTTTTTTATTACTCATGCACCTTATTTTATTTATTTCAACATAAAACACTCACCCAACATGTTTCATGACATGTCTTGCCCATGCTTCCTTGTCATGGCCGGCCACTAGCACTTGGGGGATTTTGACATGCAAGTTCTCCTTTTGACTACATGTACTATTAGGTCCTTATAGATTAGCCTATCATTTTTCAAAAGTGACATACAAGTCCTACTAACTGAATTCACATGCAATCGACTAAACCGAAGCTTGAAATTTTCACACATTCGTAAATACATATTCTAGACAATAAATATTACGTTCAAACATTTCGGTGACTCGGTTTAGTGGTCCCGAAACCACTTCCCGACTAGGGTCAATTTTGGGCTGTCACATTGTAAGCTTCATATTAAGTGATTCCAAGCCCCGTTTTTAATGTTCTTTACGTTTTTGAAGTCCCGGTAACTTGATTTAGCTTATTTTAGCAGTAAATTAACCTAAGGTTCATATTTGGAAAAACATCGATAGGTGAAACATATTTATTTTGATGTTTTATGGTAGAATATGAAGCTTGAAATCATGTTAAACGACTTGAGCTAAGCGATTTTAAGCGAAAACGAGTAAAACGACATAATCGATAAAAATACCTAATGGTCATAAGTACATGTTAGAGTGGGAATTTGATGTTGCCGTAGGTAAATGAATGTTCAACATGTCATAAAACATAAGAATTAGGGCTAAAGTTTCATTTTCGAGCCTTGGGGAAAAAGTGTAAATATGCAAAAGTTTAGGGGCAAAATCATAATTTTTTCAAAGTTAGAGTTAAGGAATATTTTGATAAATGTGAATATTAAATAAGTTAAATTTTCTATTATAGATCAAGAAGAACGACATTTGGGGTTAGACTGAGGAAAGAAAAAGGTTGAGACTAAATCAAAATATTTGATCGTATTTTGTATCGAGGTAAGTTTGCAGTAAATAAATGCAATGTTTTATTATTTATAATTAATGATGTTATTTTTCAGCATCTATATATTTATTTTGTAAATTTATTCCTTAATGATTCAAGTAAGAATTGACGGAGAAATGATACTTAAAAGACCCAGTTGAGCCTTAGGAATGTGTAGGATACAAATGTCTTGACATTAGGGTTTAAGGATACCAAGTAAGACCATGCCAAGGCATGGCATTGGTAAGTTTTACAAGGCGAGGAAATAATGTAAGACCATGTCAAGATATGGCATTGATAAACTACTATAAGGCAAAGATCCCTTGTAAGACCATGCCAAGGCATGGCAATGGTGAGTTTATAAGGCAAGGATACCATGTAAGACCATGTCAAGACATGACAATGGGAAGTTTAAAAAGGAAAGGTACCCGTGTATCCTTAGTATTCCAAATGGTTCAACAGAAAATTTAAAGAGTGTACCAAAGGAAAGGTAAGATAAGTCAATGTTCGAAAGGTTTAGGTTATCTTGATAATTCATTTAGAATGTTGTTATTTATTTACATGAAAACTTACTAAGCTTTATGCTTACTCCCTTTCTTTTCTCTCCTTTTTATAGTATCGCAAAGCCAACTCGAAAAATCATAAGGACGTCGGAGATTGCCTCACACTATCAACATGCTATCTCGGTATTTTGTGACTAGAAATACTTTAAGTTATAGCATGTATAGGGACTTGGCTATTTTGTGTGTATGTCCTTATGATATGATTAAAGAATTACATGTGAATACTTGGTAATGATTAGCTTATGATATAGCTAAATAAGAACATGTTTTGGTATTATGTATAGCTAAATTAGGTTTGATGCAAAGAAACTATGAAAGAGTAAGAGTTGGCCATGGAACAATTAGGAAATAGCAGCAGTGACGTGGTTTTGAAAAATAACTAAAA
This sequence comes from Gossypium arboreum, assembly GCF_025698485.1. NCBI lineage: Eukaryota > Viridiplantae > Streptophyta > Magnoliopsida > Malvales > Malvaceae > Gossypium > Gossypium arboreum. The sequence continues at coordinate 113,785,853 of NC_069080.1, read as the reverse complement.
ATTGTAGAAATGAAATTAAATGGTGAATGAGATGTAGAATTAAAGCTTATTGAGTCTATTTTCATAGGATTGAAACAGAGCAAGCAAAGGAAGTCTATATTCTGAGATATTTAAATTTCTGTAAGACTGGTTTAGAGTGACTTTGTGATCCCCTGTTCCAACTTTGGAAAGTCACTAGAAATTGTACAAAAAGAATTATAAGTCAAAGTTTATATGTCTAGATTCCTTAGTGAGTGTATTTTCATTAGAAACAAATAGAAAAATTATCCTATTTCTGTATAATGAGATAATCAATTTTTAGTAAAGAGAGGTTAGGTCCACTAAACTGCCAAATAAGGGAACATTTAATGAATAAATTGTACAAATTGGCCAAACCAAAAATTTTGGAAAAATTATGGTAAGAAGATATATGAGCCTAGGTTCAAGGAAAATTTACGGATTTAAATATTGAGTTTCATAACTTGAGTTATAATTAATTTAGTGACTATTATGCAGACAAATAGTTTTATTAAGAATAGTGAAATAAATTGTTTTGATTTGTGTAAGTAATCAGAAAATTTTTAATGTTCCTGGGTTGGTCCTGAACCTTTCCAATTGCATGTTTTAAGGCCTTGAGGGTCCCTTTTAGGGATTTATTGGATGAATGGGAACGAATTAATATTTTTTTTAAAAGTAATTTTTAATGCCCCGAACAGGTAAGATAAGCCTAGTAACGCTCCATGTTTGACTTCGGCGACGATCTCGGGTAAGGGGTGTTACAGGCAAAATTAAAAGAATTGAAAGCTCAGTTGCAAGAACTGACGGATAGAGGTTTTGCAAGACCAAGTTTCTCGCCTTGGGGTGCTCTTGTGTTGTTTGTGAAAAAGAAAGATGGCATGATGAAAATGTGTATAGACTATTGACAACTTAACAAAGTGATGATTAAGAACAAATATCCTATACCATGAATTTATGATTTGTTTGACCAATTGAAAGGGCTTACAATGTTTTCAAAGATAAATTTGAGATCGAGTTATTATCAATTGCGAGTTAGAGACTCTGATGTGCCAAAGACTGCTTTTAGAACGAGGTACAAACATTACGAATTTTTAGTTATGCCTTTTGGACTAACTAATGCACCTGCTATCTTTATGGACTTAATGAACCAGATTTTTAGACTGTACCTAGATCGATTTTTTGTTGTGTTCATAGATGATATTCTGATATATTCGAGAGATGAAATTGAGCATACCAAGTATTTGAAAATTGTATTGCAGACCCTGCGTGATAGGCAGTTATATGCAAAGTTCAGTAAATGTGAATTCTGGTTGAGTGAGGTTGGTTTTTTGGGGCACACTGTGTCAGCAATGGGTACACGAGTCGATCCAAGCAAGATTTCTGCAACAATGGATTGGAAACCTTTGAGAAATGTATCTAAAGTCTCCATTTTCTTCAACTAGTTGGCTATTACTGACGGTTTGTAAAAGGGTTTTCGATGATTGTGACTCCGTTGATGAGATTACTTTTGACTGAAGCTCCAGTGTAAGTACAACCAGAATCGGGTAAAGAATTTGTGATTTATAGTGATGTATCTTTGAATGGTCTAGGCTACGTTTTGATGTAGGAAGGCAAAGTAATAGCTTATGCCTCAAGACAGCTGAAACTGCATGAAAAGAATTACCTAAGGCACGATTTAGAGTTAGCAGCCATTGTATTTGTGTTAAAGATTTGGCGCCATTATTTTTTTGGTGAGAAATGCCATGTTTATTCAGATCATAAGAGTTTGAAATATTTGATGACTTAGAAAGATTTGAATTTGAGATAGCAGAGATGGTTAGAATTGCTAAAAGATTACGAGCTAGTAATTGATTACCATCCGAGAAAAGCAAATGCTGTTGCAGATGCATTAAGCCGAAAATCTTTGTTTGCTCTATGTGCAATGAATATTCAGTTGGTTCTATCTGACGATGGCACGATTGTAGCTAAGTTTAAAGCGAGATCATTGTTTTTATAGCAGATTTGTGAAGCTCAAAAAGTTGATAATGAAATGTTAGCAAAATAAGCTCAATGTGATTTGAACCCTTATTCAGAGTTTCAAGTTGATTCCAATAAATGTTTAAGATTCAGAGGCCAAATTTGTGTTCTGAGAAATTCAGAATTGATTTAGATGATTTTGAACGAAGCACATAGTAGTCGTTTATCTGTTCATTTGGGAAGCACGAAAATGTATAATGATTTGAAACAGCTCTATTGGTGGAAGGGTATGAAATGTGACATTTTAGAATTTGTTTCTAGATGTTTGATTTGTTAGCAAGTTAAAGCTGAGCATCAGGTACCATCTGGTTTATTACAACCGATTATGATTCCTGAGTGGAAATGGGATACAGTGACTATGGATTTTGTGTCGGGATTACCTTTATCTCTAAGTAAGAAAGATGAGATCTGGGTTATAGTTGTCAGATTGAAAAAATTGGCTCATTTCATTCCGGTACGAATAGATTATTCACTTGAAAAGTTAGCTGAATTGCATATCTCCGAGGTTGTAAGATTACATGGAGTACCTGTTTCTATTGTTTCGGATAGAGATCCGAGATTCACATTGAGGTTTTGGAAGAAATTGCAAGATGCACTGGGTACAAAATTATATTTTAGTACCGCATTTCACCCGCAAATGAATGGTCAATCCGAGCGAGTTATTCAAATACTCGAGGATATGTTGAGATGTTGCATTCTTGAGTTCGAAGGTTTGTGGGAAAAGTATTTGTCGTTGATTGAATTTGTGTATAACAATAGCTTTCAATCGAGTATAAAGATGACACCATACGAAGCTTTATACGGTCATAAATGTAGAACATCATTGTATTGGACTGAGCTTAGCGAGAAAAAGATCCACGGGGTTGATCTGATTAGAGAGACTGAAGAAAAAGTGAAAGTAATTCAAGATAGTCTAAAAGTAGCATCAGATCGTTAGAAATCATATACAGACTTGAAACAGAAAGATATTTAGTTTCAGATCGGGGATAGAGTGTTTTTGAAAGTATCTTTGTGAAATAGAAAGATATTGGTCGTAAAGGCAAATTGAGTTTACTATTCATCGGACCATATGAGATTACTGAGCGAGTTGGACCAGTTGCTTATAGGCTAGAATTATCGTCTGAGCTATAAAAGATTCATAATGTATTTCATGTATCAATGCTTCGACGATACCGATTTGATCTATTGTACAGTGAAAACCTGATCTGAATTCTAGCTCGTGAGATCAAAAAGTTGAGAAATAAAAGAATAGCATTAGTGAAAGTAATATGGCATCAAAACGGGGTTGAAGAAGCTACGTGGGTGTAGCAGCTCGATTTAGATCCTATTCAGAATGATGGTTTTGAGACCACGAATCTGAGTTAAAAAATATTTTAATATTATTTTCCATGTTTATAATATGTGAATTGATATCTGTGAAAATTTTGAATGAAAATTTTATCGTTTGTGTGCCAATTTATTAAAAAGGACTTAATCGCGAAAAGCGTAAAAGTTGCATTCTATTTGATAGAAGTAGTTATTAGCTATGGCTTTTAAAGTGGGAGTCCTCAAATGGTAATTAAATCATTTGAAATGCTAGTGGACATTTATGACCTTGGTTTATATGTTTTAAAGATTATTTTAGTAAGGTTATAATAGTAAAATAATTATTAAAGGTTAATAAATAAAACCAAAATGAATTTAGTCCATCTTTTATCATCTTTAGCCGAATGTAATGAAGAAGAAAGCCATTTATAGAGTTTTAAGGTTCGGCCATGGTTGTTCTTTGATTAAGGTATGAGTTTTGTTTCTTTTTTTATAGTTTCTACGTTTTTGTGATCGTTGCTTAGTGTTTTATCAAGCCCATGTCTCAATTTCTAATTTAGTTGATGATTTTGACATATGCCATTGATGAAATTGTGAGCTTTGTGATGTTAGTTGTTGGAAAGTAAAAGATATGTATTGGGTTGATATATTTTGTCTTTGAATTTTTGATGAATTTGTGTAATTTGGGCTAAATTGTAAAAATGAGATTTTGATGGACTAAAATGAGAAATAAATAAAATATGTGGGATTTTTTGAACACCATAAATTTTAGGCTAAGCATAGGTGTATAGAAATTTTGTGTATTTTGTGTTTTGTGAAATAGGGACTAAATTAGGAAAAAAATGAAATGTTAGGGGTAAAAGTGTAATTAGCCCATTTATGTGTTTTTGGATAAATTTGGTTGAATATATTATTAAATAAGTTCAATTTGTATTGAATTAGATCAATAAATGTGGAAATCAGATTTGGATCGGGGAAAGTCAAAATTTGTCGAATAGTCGTTTCTGTCCTTTCGTGTTAGAACGAGGTAAGTTTATAAGCAAATAAATGCTGTAAATTTTGAATATATGTGAATGTAAAATGCTGATTTAAATTTTATGAGCTTGTATATATGTTAGCCGAATGTGAGTATACTTGGGAACTATGTTTACGAGTTTGATTCAACTGAGTTACGACGTCTGAAAGCCCCGTACGAACCTTAGGAATAACTAGGATACATATGTCATGACGTAGGATTTCGACATGTGATGTGCGAGTAAGACCATGGCATCGATATATGTGTTTACAAGTAAAACCTTGTTTAGGACAGAGGCATCGATATGTGATTACATGTAAGACCACGTTTGGGACGCTAGCATTGTACGATATGTGTGATTATCCGAGTATCCTATTCAATTCCGAATGGTTCAAGGGGAAATAATAAGTTAAGGCGAATAAAAAATTGAGTTAAAAGGCTCAAGTATGTATTCATATTAAGTTATGAAATTTTGGTAAGTTGAATGTTTGAATTGATGATATAAATGTTACATGTTGATGTGAATTATATATATATGCATATGTAAAAGTATACATTCGGTCTATTTATGGATTCATGACATAAATGAGAGTAAATATGTATATGAAAATCTATAATCGGCCAAATGTTAAGTATATGTGATTTTGTAAATGAAATGTATGTGTTTTCATATTTAGGCAATTGTGAAGTATATTCACCATATATTATGCATAGACATGTGATATTAAAGTTTGATTTATAAAGATATGCATATAAGAGTTTAAATATTGGTTATATATATGTTGACTATATGGCTTTGAAAGTGTATGTTATTTTGATAATAGATACATGTATATTTGGCCAAGGAAAAATTTGTACATAGAAGTATATGATATATATGAAATTATGAGCTTGAAAATAATTGTGATTATGATAGTATAAATTAGTTTGATTAAATTAAGTTAACATTAATATTGAGTTATTTATTTGCTTATAGCTTACTAAGCTCTCAAAGCTTATTCTGTGTGTTTTTCCTATGCTTATAGATTTTCGGAGATCTGGTTGAGTTAGAAGTCGATGGAGATGTTATCATACTATCCGGTTATCTTTTCGGTAAATATTGTTTTGAGATTTGGTTATGTGGCTTGTATAGGCTAATTTTGATATATTTGGTTTTGAACGTGTATGTAAATAAAGCCATGCGAAAATGGCTAAGTATAATGTTTAAGTTTAAGCAAATCTCGGTATTGGTATGTACATATGTGTGAGGTGTTTGATATGTTTGCTACTGGTTGTGTAATTATGGTTAATGTTTAAGTCTATTTTGAAAGCATCATGCATGCAATATGTATATGGTATGTTTGACATACTGTTGATGATATAGTCATGTGAGTTGATATGATTAAATAGGTGAAAAGTTTATGCTATATGTGTGTGATATGATTTAATATGATTGTTCAAATATGACTCAATTTGATATGACTATATGTGCATAGATTTATAATGAGTAAAAATGAATATTTGATCTTAATAAATTGCTTGTTATGTAAAATAAATATAAATGTATGATTATCATGCTGCGTGGATGTTATAATATAGGTTAATATATATATATATATATTGGCTAAATAGAAGATGTAATGGATGGTAATGTAGGTGTATGTTTTAGGATTAATTGGTTGTCTAATATATGATGTGAATATACGAAATTTAGTTAAATTTATATATATTAATGCACTGAAAAATGATTGGTAATTTTGGATATGAGTTTCATTGATTCGATTATGGTTCGTACATAGATAAAAATATTTGAGAACTTGATTGTTGTGCTTTGTTAAGGTATCACAAATAGCCTATGTTTAGCTCACTTCTGGTAAGTTGGATGTATGGTATGTTTTGTCTTTGTAAATGGTTTATTAATTTGGCCTAGTAATGGAGTAAAATGTTAATGATATATTTATATATATATTTGAATGTGTATTAGTCATTTTGATTCGATTTGTAATGGGAATGTATGTGCATATATTATGCTTGAATAATTAGTTAATTAAGTACGGTTGATGAAAACAAATAATGTGTATGTTATATGATTGTTTTGGTTAATATGTTTTGTATGAGATTCGGTAATAAAAGATCAAAATGTTAGGTTATGTATTGAGTTGAAAATGTGTCATAATTGTGGTTAAATAATTTGGTATATAATTGATAGGTACATTGGTATAATTTGATTTGGTACTAGTGTTTAAAATTGATTATAATCATAATTGTATGTGGTTAAATGAATATGCTTGTTTATGTGTATTATATACACATGCCTTATATGCCGTGAAAATTTTAAAATCAAACCACATGCATAATATATGAATTGGTATGGTCATGACTTAAATAATGTAATAGGTTAAAATGCATATATATTATAGTAACATCAAAGGTAGGTAAGGTCATATAGTAATTTTGCTTAATGTCATATATTTATGATTGGAAATTAAGTTGCATATATATATATGTTTAATTAGTTTCAATGGTTGCATTTGTAAGAGTATTAAAATGAAATTTCTATTATGAAATGGGAAAATGTTTGATTTATTTTATTTAGGTAATCGAATATATTATTGTGATGAATATATAGGTTGAGTTATTTATTTATAAAATGTATACTATAGATATTGAGATATGTTTATTGACTTGAGAACATGATGTATGTTCATATGAATAATTTATGTAGTATGATTTATGTTTATTATCAAATTAGTAATATGTTATATATATAAATATGATCTATCTTTTGCATGATCATTAAATGTGCTATTATGTTTGGTAATGCTTCTTAACCCTAGTTCGGCGATGGATACAGGTTAGGGGTGTTACAGTGGGAATCCGAGGATGCTATGAGAAAGCAATACCCGAACCTATTCACTGGTAAGATTTTCAAGGACGAAAATACCTAAGGGGAGAGAGTTGTAACAACCTGGTTTTAACTAAATTGAAAAAGTGGTTTCAAAACCACAAATTCGAGGTCATAAAATTATTTTTATATTATTTTTAGTGTTTACAACATTTGAATATGTATGTGTGGAAGTTTCGTGCAATAATTTTATCGTTTGGATGCTTAATTTGAGAAAAGGACTTAATCGCGTAAAATGCAAAAGTACCATGCTATAGTTAAAAGTCCTTATTTGCTATGGCTTATTAAATGAAAGGTCCTTATAATGTAATTAGACCATTGATAATGGAATTTGACATAAATGGTCATCCATTATAAGTTTGATTAATGTTTTAATTAGGGGCATTTTTGTAATGTGTAAATAAAGGTTAATTAAATAAAACTAAAGCCAAATTTAGTCCATCTTTGTCTTCCTTAACCGAATAGAAAGAAAGAAAAGAGAGTTTAGAAGCATTTTAGGGTTCGACAACTTGGTAGCTTGATAAAGGTATGTTCTTTGCTCCGTTTTTGATGATTTTTACGTTTTTGTGATTGTTGCTTTGAGTACTAGCTAGCCCATGTCTCAAGTTTTGAAAGTGTTGATGATTTTGAAAGTTTCCATTGATGAATTCATGTGTTCTTGAATGTTTGATGATGGAAAATGTGTATTTGTTTATAGATTATCATGTTTTGTAAAGTGATTTTTAGTGAAATTGCATAAAAGGGACTAATTTGTGACAAGTGTAAAAGGTGTGGTTAAATGTGTGAAATATTGATAAATATGGGCTGTTTTGGAGCCTATAAATATTCGGCTAACTTGGGTTTAGTTGAAATTGTTGTAAATTGTGTTTTTATGAAATAGGGACTAAATTGAGAAAATATGAAATTGTAGGGGTTAATGTGTAAAATGCCCAAATATGTGTTTGTGGACTAAATTGAATGTCTTGATGAATAAAAGAGTTAATTTTGAATGTATATAGATCAAGAATGAAAGAAATCAGATTTAGATTGGGGGAAATCTAAAGTTATTTAATAGTCGATCCAGTCCCTCTATTCCAACTACGAGGTAAGTTCATATACAAATAAATATTTTAAAATTGAATTATACATGTTTAATTATCATTGAATTGCTCTGAATGTTGAATGAGCAAATAGGAGTAAGAATCGACAGAGTTATGACATTCGCAAGTCCCGTACGAACCTTAGGCATAGTATAGCATATGAATGTCATGACATTAGGTTATTGAGAAGTGGTTACATGTAAAACCATGTCTGGGACATTGGCATTGTATTGAGATTATATGTAAGACCTTGTCTGGGATATTGGCATCTTTAATCGATTTCATGTAAGACCTTGTGCAACGCCTCGAATTTTGGGGCTAGATGAATTGGGCTTTGGGCTTTGGGTTTCATAAAATTTTTAAGTGACCAAGAAAATGACAAAAGACATGTTGGCTTTAAGGGTTTAATGTATTTCAAGTGTTTAGGTTTGTTGGAGAAGTTCTGGGTTCGATTTTTGTGGTGGAGGAATTTTAATTTAATTATTAAAAGAATCAAGGTTGGGAGTAGTTGGGCTTTTAAATAAAGATAGGGGAAAATGGCATCGAATAGGCCTTGTGAAGGAGTGGCTAAGTGACGCCACATAGGGTGTTGGGAGGTGGCATTAGTGGCTAGCAAGGAGATTCGAGGTTCGAATCCTAGCTTAGTAATTTTTTTTAGGAGTTTAATTTTGGCCTTCTAGAAGGTTGGAAGTAGCGTGAAGATGGACTCTAAGGGGAGTTATCAGGGAGAAAAACGAGGAGATGAGAAGGCGGAAGTGATAGAGCCGAATGGGGAACCGAGGGTCAGGCAATTTGGCTAGAGGCTATAAATATGTGCTGAGTTTAGGGGTCCTAAGCTAATGCCAAATTCTTCATTTTTTAAAAGTGTTGATTGGCTTTTCCATCTTTGCTAGCTGACTTTTTTGCCATTCTTTCTCTCCTCAGATCTCTTTTGATTTACCCTTTGGGTTAGCTGATTCCTTCTTCTACCCTTCTTCTTTAATTTGTGCCAAATAAACCTTATTCGCCATATTAGTTTGAAAGCCGAAAAACCAAAACTCCCTTAGGCCGATTACACTTTTGTTGTAAGTACCGTATCTCTTTTTCGGCTAGTATTGTTAATACCGTTTACTCCCCTCCCTCACTCTTTTTAATCAACTTTGGTAGGGAATTAGTATCGGATCTCGGATTTTAGCTCTCTGCCGAATTGCTCCTTAGGAGTTTTGTAGTTTTGGTAAGTATTCCTCTATTATTGGCTAAGGTTCGCCAAATGGTCTTAAGTGAGATAAGGGGGTGAAATATGTTGGATTCTAGTCCCCTAGTATTTGGTTTTAATGAGTAAGATTAATGTAGATCTGGGGAGTACGTAATCAAGGAAAAGTTATGAGGGATTGGTGTTCAAGGTAAGGTTAAGGTGAGGTTTTCGTTTTTGGGTAAAATATGTATTAAGCATACGATTAATTGAAGGGTGATATTGTTTGTAGGTTGGTGACTAAGGGAATCGCAGCATGCTTGCTTACCAGGTGTGTACATACACTGCACACACAAGTAGATCGAGAAATCTCGAAAAGTCGAAATGCCAAAAAGTGAAAAGTTTGGCTACGGTAGTCTTGCGAGTGCGCGAACACTCGTAAGGGGGAAACCGATAGGTTGCCTGAGGCCCATGGGCGATTCCATGGACTTGGGCTGTGAATTGGCCAACCAGGCCAGAATAGGCTTAATGGGCCCGATGGGCTGTTGGGCCCATAATAGTCCAAAAATTTATCATTGATACTATGTGATAGAAATTCATATGTGAGCTAGAATATAATGTGATTTGGGCCTAATGGGCTACATAAATGTGATTTTGGCCTAATGGGCCATGTGAATATAATTGGGTCTAGTGGGCCATATACAAGAATGTGAAGTTTTCTAGGCTTTGTAAGGGGTTTTGGGTCTAATATATGATGACTACATAAAACTTAATTAATTTAATGCGAACGTAGACAAGTCATAGGGTTAAGGTGTGGTAACGGGTATATGCATGTCTAGGATTGGATATAGAGAGAGCTTGGTACTTAAGTGGTCTTAATGATCCACCTCCTCTTCTCTGGAATCCTACCTGGTGCATAGTATTCGTTCATCTTAGCTCACGGGATTTGTTAACGGGCCAAGGTAAGTGAAAGCCACAATAATAGGAAAATTACGGAAATGCCCCTAAGGGCGAAGATGACCAAAATACTCCTATGTGTTGAATGTAAGTTTAATGGATATGACATGCATATCTGTTGTATACATATGATATTCTGTTTAGGTTCCATATGGGATGAGAAATATGGAACGGAGAAAGTATATGAGGATCGCATGGCTGCTTCACAATCGTGAATCCACCGACTGCTTTTAAGCCCAATGTATAAATGAAGGCGGTACCACAACTGGGCCACCATGGATATGTATCGGTTGGATGGGTCGATATTTATATCCCCACATGATGTGTATCGGGGGACGGAGCTGGTGTGTAGCAGATGGATTATTGGGATGGGATTGCACTGCATTGCATTGCATGTTTGATGTGTGGTGAATATTGAATGATTCTTGCTCGTCGAGGGTTGTACACACAGAGTTTGCGAAAGCTCACCCCCTCTTTTATTTTATTTTCAGGCAATGCTCAGTAGAAGGTTCGATGTTTGGAGGGACTCTGGGTGGCCAGCTAGCAAGACAACTTGGACTTGTTTCTCTTTTAAAAGCATATAAGTTCTTTATTTTATTAAGTACTTTTCGGACCAGAATGTAATAAGGCATCCTTTTTGTTATTATTTGGATTATTATTTTATGGTTGTAATTACGAGAAGTTTAACATGGAATTTCTAAACCTTAGTTTTTTTTTTATATACTACGCTTCCGCAACTAAATTTCAAAATGATAGGTTTCCATAGGTTTTCATAAAATCATATGTTATAAACAGGTTTTTGTGATTGAAAAGAGAATTTAATAAGTTTATTAAGGTTTCATATTTTTTTTAAGAAAGGGTTTTCAATGAAAACAAGGTTTTCGCTAAAACACTTCAATGTGACACGCCAGATTCGGCCATAACGTCTGGGCCGAGTTTGGGGTGTTACAAATCAATTACATTCAATATCTCTTATTATCATTTAACCGAATATACTTGTCAACCAAATGAGGTTATTGCACAACTGAAGCATTTTAACCAAGAGTAATATAACAAATATAATTCATACTTACCAGTATATCATGGTCAAATCTTTCAAACCACATCCAGCTCAATAATCAACTTCAATGCACAAAAACACATATCACAAATATCATTCAACCATAGCACCTAATATTATAACCAAAATGAACACAAGCCATAATTAAACATAATCGACTTCAAACAAGGTAGTTAGCCATTTTTGCATGGCTTTAATACATATCCATTTAAAATAATTAACTTTAAGACTAGCCTATAAAAGGCACATAACCGAGTCTCAAAATATTATTTACTGAAATGATAATCGGATAGTGTGATGTCGTCTCTATCGACTTCCAACCTGAGCAGATCTCTGAAAATCTATAAATAGGAAAAACACATAGAATAAGCTTTGAGAGCATAGTAAGCTATAAGCAAATAAATAATTCAATGTCAATATCAATCTAATTACCAAGCCAATTATACTATCATAATCACATTTAACTTTAAACTTATAATTTCATATAATACATTTACTTTCACTTTTGCCAAATATCCATACAACTAATATTAATATATCATTCAAATTTCAAGCCACAATAATTAACGAATATACATAAACTCATATACATATATTCATGAATCACTTTATAATTATCCTTTCTTTATATCATTTAGGCTGTACATAATCCTTTATATAAGTTTGCACATAGACCATAATATGATATCACTATACATAACATTTTGACGAATGTACTATATCTATTATCAAGGTAACATTCATTTTCAAAACCATAGTACCATTATATAATCGAATATACACACCCAAAAACATTTATTCTTGAATCAAACTGTAATATCTCATACTTATACTTATCGTGTAGCCGAGTATACATGTGTCTATACCAAAGTGTCATACACTATGAAAATCATATTATCAATGCATAAAGTCGAATCTTTAAACACTTGTTTTCATATACTCATATATCAAACCTTAATACCACATAATTATTCTTAACTTTGGCCGAATATACTACACAATTACTCACAAATTTAGACTAACATCATACATATGTTTGTATCACATATCAAATAATCAGCTTACCTTATTTTCAAATAGGTAATCAACTATCATATACCTGGTCACTTAGCCTGATTTATACCTTCGTACCTAACTTATCTTTGCCCGTTGAACCATTCAAAATTGGATAGGACACTTGGATATTCACACATATAGTACAATGCCAATGTCCCAGACGTGACCTTACATGTAATCACATATCGATGCCACTATCCCAGACAGGGTCTTACTTGGACACATATACCAGAATTGCATATCGATGCCAACATATAAAACGTGGTCTTACTCGCACACATATATCGATGCCATGGTCTTACTCGCACATCACATATCAGAATCCTATGTCATGCATGTATCCTAGCTATTCCTAAGGTTCATACGGGGCTTTCGGACATCGTAACTTAGTCGAAACAAACTTGTAAACATAGTTCCTAAATATAGATATACACATTCGGCTATTTATATATAAACTCATAAATTTGAATCAACCTTTCACATTCACATATATTCAAAATTTACAGCATTTATTTGCTTATAAACTTACCTCAGACAACGGTAATCGGGACGAGACAACAAGTCGACAACTTTGATTTTTCCCCGGTCCAAATCTGATTTCTACATTTCTTGATCTAATTCAATACAAATTAAACTCATTTAAACATATTTTCATTCAATTTAGTCCAAAAACACATAAATGGGAAAATTACCATTTTACCCCTAGCATTTTACAGTTGTTACAATTTAGTCCCTGTTGCACAAAACACAAAATATGCAGAATTTCCACACACTTATGTTAGGCCAAATCTTACCCATATTCAAACAAGTTCATATATTTTGTTTATTTCACATTTTAGTCCCTCAAATTATTATTTTTGCAATTTAGTCTTAATTACTCAAAATCATCAAAAATTCCAATACAAAACATGTTAACCCAAAACATATCTTTCATATGTCATCATCAAAAAAAAAAATCACAAGCTTTCAAAAATGACATAACTCAAAATATTCACCAAAATAAAAAAATTCAAGCATGGATTTACTAGTACTCGAAGCGACGATCTCAAAAACATAAAAATTATCAAAAATCGAGTAAAAACGAACCTTGAATCAAGCTTGGAAGGTGGCAAAACCTTTGAAACCAGATTCCTTTCTTTCTTATTTAGCTATTCGGTCATGGAAGAAAAAATATAAACTATGGCTTGTTAATTTATGTTTTATTATATACATATTATTATATATTTTACCATTATAACCTTAATTAATTTAATTAGAAAACATATATAACATGCCCATTACTGTCTACCTATAAAACCAATGGTATATTTGCATTATAAATACCCCACATTAAAAGAACAAAGCAGTTAGGCACTGCAACAATTAGCATACAAATTTTGCATTTTACGCGATTAAGTCCTTTTATTAAATTGGGCACTCAAACGATAAAATTAAATCACGAAAATTTCACACATGCTAATTCACACATAATAAACATTGAAAATAATTTTTTAATATTTTTATGACTTGGATTCGTGTTCTCAAAACCACTGCTCCGACTAGAGTCTAAATCGGGCTGTTACAAGTATTGAAAAGGAAAGCATTTGATAAATTCAATTATGACATTGAAAATATGTTCAATGAGAAAGGTTTGTGAATTTGAATGTGATTAGTAATGTTTAGCATATTTGAATTGATATGAAAATATTTATGTGTTGACTTTATTTGTATATGGCTTACTAGGCTTTTGAAGCATATTTTGTGTATTCTTTCCCTATTTTATAGATTATCGCTAGCTCAGACTAGGGGATCGTCGAGAAGCGTCATCACACTATCAATCATTTGTTGGTACTTTTGAAGCTTTGTATATATGGTTTATGGCATGTATAGGCTTGTGTCATTTCGGTATGTTTTGAGTCATGATATTAGCCATGAAATTGGCTTGTAAATGTTGGTGTATACAACCATTTAAGTTGGCTTGAATTATATGTTTGATGAATGTTATATGTGATGTATATGATGTCCTAAGTGTTGCTTGCTTGAAATGGTTGTATGGATGCTCTTTTGGTTAGTTATTGGTTGATGTATTAATGCTTGAGGAATGGTAAATTTTGGTATGATTTGTGGATGATGAAGTGGTATGTTTGAGAAGTATAATTTGGTTGATAGAAAGGTGAGAAAATGCATTTAGAAGTTATGTAAGTTGTGATGAATTGGTATGTTTTTGAATATGGAATTGTGTAGTTGAATTATATGTTTGAGAAAATGTTTTGAGTCATGATATTAGCCATGAACTTGGCTTGTAAATGTTGGTGTATATGGCCGTTTAAGTTGGCTTGGATTATATGTTTGATGAATGTTATATGTGATGTATATGATGTCCTAAGTGTTGGCTTGCTTGAAATGGTTGTATGGGTGCTATTTTGGTTAGTTATTGGTTGATGTATTAATGCTTGAGGAATGGTAAATTTTGGTATGATTTGAGGATGATGAAGTGGTCTGTTTAAGAAGTATAATTTGGTTGATAGAAAGGTGAGAAAATACATTTAGAAGTTATGTAAGTTGTGATGATTTGGTATGTTTTTGAATATGGCATGATATGTGTATAAATTGGCATGTTTTGATTACTAAAATATGTGTTGAAATGGTACAAATTTAGTTGCTTGTGTGTATGAATGAAGGGTGGCAAATTGGTTTTGCAAATGGCCTATATTTGTCTACATGGGCAAAGACACGGGTGTGTGTCTCAGCCCTGTGTGACACACGGCGATGTTACACGGTCGTGTGTCCCTTGGGGTACCCTTCGAATAAAAGTCAGTATACCCTACAGGTTTGGCACGGCATAGACACACAGGCGTGTCTACTGGCCGTGTGTGGCACACGGGCTAGCACTTGCGCATGTGGTCGGTCGTGTGACCCAAGTCAGTAACCTCCCCAATTTTTCCACGACCATGGTACACGGGTGTGTCCTCAACCGTATGGAACAAGTCAGTATGTATGCCATGTTTTCACACGGCATGTGACACGGACTTGTCTGGTAACGTGTGAGGTACACGGCCTGTTCACATGGGCGTGTGACCTTTAAAAGTTTAAAAATTTTATAAGTTTTTCAAAGTTTGTGAATGTTATCAGTTTAGTCCCGAACCACTTCTAAGCATGTTTTAAGGTCTCGTAGGACCTTATAAGGGACAAAGTGATTGAGATGAATGGGTTTTGAATGATGGTTGCACAAATGTATAATTTATGTTGTGGTTGATTAGTAATGCCTCGTAACCCTATTCCGGAAATAGATATGGGTTAGGGGTGTTACATGTATAGGGGAATTGGTCTTTTTGTTTATGTGTCATATTAATTTGGCCAAGTGTGTTGGCTTATAATGATTTGATGAATCATTTTGTATATGGCCATAAGATATGGTTCATATTGATTATTGGGTTGTAAACCTAATTATTTATGCATGCATATGTCAAAGTCTTGACGATGATGGATGGTGTTATATGGCATACAAGTATGATAAATGAATGATGACAAATTGGTATGGCTATTGTAACAGCCCAATTTAGACCCTAATCGGAACGGTGGTTTTGGGATCACAAATTCGAGTTAAAAAAATATTTAAAAATTATTTTCTGTGTTTATTTTGTGTGAATTTATATCTGTGAAATTTTTGTGATTTAATTTTGCAATTTAGGTGTCCGATTAAATAAAAGGACTTAATCGCGTAAATTCAAAATTTGATGCTTTTAAGTATAAAGGTCAAATTGATGTTGGCTTATTGAATGGGAGACTTTAAGTTGTAAATAGGCCATTAGTAAAATGGGTGAACGGTAATGGACAATTATAAGTGAAATAAATAATGTTTTACACTAAGGTTTAAAAAAATAATAAAATAATGTTAAGTTATTATATACTATATAACATAAAATGTTCATATATTATCATCCACCGAAACCATAAATAAGAAAGAAAAAGAACTAGGGTTCGGCCATCTTGCAAGCTAAAGTCAAGGTTCGTTCTTTGTCAGTTTTTGATAATTTCTATGTTTTTGAGATCGTTGCTTCGAGTACTACAAAACCCATGCTTGATTTTTTGATTTTGATGAATATTTTGAGTTGTGCCATTGTTGATAGCTTGTGATTTTTGTTGTTTGATGATAAAAAATGAAAGATATGTTTTAGATTAACACATTTTGTATTGGAGTTTTTGATGATTTTGAGTAATTGGAACATAATTGCAAAAATAATAATTTGGGGGACTAAAATGTGAAATTGATAAAATATGTTGACTTGTATGAGCATGGGTACTAATCGACCTAACTTGGGTGTTGTGAAATTTTGTGTATTTTGTGTTTTGTGCAATAGGGACTAAATTGTAAAAATTGTAAATGTTAGGGGTAAAATGGAAATTTGCTTATTTATGTGTTTTTAGACTAAATTGAATGAAAATATATTTGAATGAGATTAATTTGAATATGTTTAGATCAAGAACTAAAGAAATCAAATTTGGATCGGGGAAAGACGAAAGTTGTCGATTAGTTGCCAGATTCTGTTTTACGACGTCTGAGGTAAGTTTATAAACAAATAAACAAGTTTAATTATAGTTAAATGCTAGAGATACTTGCTGTTGTGAAATGTATGAATTTAAAATTACTAAAGCTGAATGTGAAAAGGATGGATTACTACATTTCCGAATTTGTCTAGACCGAGTTATGATGTCAGAAAGGCCCGTATGAACCCTAGGAATAGTTAGGATACATATATCATGACATAGGATTCCAACATCTGTGTTCGAGTAAGACCATGGCATCGATATGTGATTTTGATATGTGTTTACGAGTAAGAACCTGTCTGGGACAGTGGCATCGATATGTGGTTACATGTAAGGCCATGTCTCGGACGTTGGCATTGTACGATATATGTGTGATAATCCGAGTGTCCTACCCAATTCCGAATGGTTCATTGGGCAAGAATAAGTTGTGAATAAATATGAAATGTAAGGTTAACGGTCAGGTATGTAATAATATATTATTTATGGAAACAAGATTTTGAAGCCAAGCTACAAGCTCGGGGATTGTTAGCCAAGTTCATCACACTATCTACTGTTTTGGTATCTTATTAGCTAAACTTAAATTATGGCATTTATAGGCTGGATTACATTTTGAAAAAAAATGATGAAGGTTGGTTATGTATAATGCCATGCGAAAATGCCTAAGTTATTATATAAGTATCCGATTATGTTAAGTAAGGTTTTAATTAATCTTGACCATTAAATTGCTTGCTTTGAATGCAAAGTATGTTAGGTGAGCGTCATATGCTTTGAAAGTAGCTTGTGTGTTATGTTAGGCTTGGTCTTATAAATCTTTAGTCAAATGTTTAATGAACTCGTTGATTAGTAATTGAAGTTGGATTTTTGGTTTTGCATGTGATTCTTAAACAACAGGTTTCGGCCAAGAAAGAGTAAAGGTATAATGAATGTTTAGTGTGTTTATTATTATATGATAGTAAACATTATATGCGGCAGTGTTTCAATAATGTATATGGTTCATGGATAATCTAGTTAGCTAATTGATATGTATTTAGAATTTTAATGATAAGTTTAGCTTTGGATTTTGGTTAAATACGCAGGTTGAAAGCATTCATAATGAGGAAATTATAAGTAGAAATGTCTAGTTTTATATTAAGTCTATGTCAACTGCGCAAACATAATATACATTTGATCTGTTTGATGATATGTATATTCGGTCCTATAGTTTATTATAGAATCATTGTATTCTTAAAAATCATAAAAAAAATTTTGAGTAAAAGAGAAAGTAATGTGCTTGATACAAATTCTGAAATTCATTTATGTATTAAGCTATGATATGCATGTATAACACTTAGACTTGCCATATTATTTAAGATTTTGCATGCTTGGTATGTGTAAAGTGATTATGGTTACAAGTGTTTATTATTTATATACATATGATGGTTAAAAGATTTTATTAATTAAATGTAGGTAGTGAATGGATATAATGCAATATATAGATTATAATTATTATTATTGTTTCATGTGGATAATAAGAGTATTTACATGTACATGAAGTGGAATGTTCTAATTTAAAGAATATATTAATTTATGAAGTTAATTTTAATTAATCTTTGAAACTTACGTCTGTGAATAATTATATATATATATATTTGTGTTCGTTAGAGATCGTGTTTAATTCGGTAATGCCTTACGACCCTATTCTGGTGACAGGTACGGGTTAGGGGTGTTACAACTATGATCATGGTTTAAATATGTGAACTGAGAGTAGATCAGTAATGTTGATTGGATATGAAATTGGTGTTGAATACCTTAAGTAAGCTTGTTAATTTGAGTATGTGAAATTGTGACATTACATGCATATGAATCAGTCTTGATTAGGAATGATTGATGTCAAAATGTGACATGTTGTGTGCCATGAAATATGTAAGTGTCTAAGGGTGGCAAAGGGCTTGGAAAATAACCTTATAGTTGTCCACATGAGTAGACACATGGGCATGTGGCTAGGCCGTGTGTGACACACGGTCTGCCCCGTGGGCATGTGATCCGACCGTGTGTCCCCTGCACCCTAATTAGGTAAAACATAATGCACAATAGTAAACACATGGGCAGAGACATGGCCGTGTGAAGGACACAGCCTCAGGACATGGGCGTGTGCCCTGGCTGTGTGAAGTCTGCACCGAATTTTTGGAATTTAATTCACTACACAGCCTAAGCACACGGGCATGTGACTTGGCCTGTGACCCTATTTAGTTGATGATGTCATAAATAGAGAGTTACACGGGCTGAGGACATGGGAGTGTCCCAAGCCACACGGGCGTGTGACCCTCCAAAACAAGAAATTTTTCTAAGTATTGCAAAAGTCCTGAAAGTTCTCGGTTTAATCCCGAACCAAAGCCAATTTTTCGGCCTTGTGGGTCCGTATAAGGGGCAATATGCTTGTGTATGAATGGTTTTAAATTGGGAGAAATTTTATGGCCCGGTTTTGTATGAATGTTTATGTTTGAGTCCGGTAACGCCTCGGACCCTGTCCTGGTGACGGATACGGTCAAGGGGTGTTACATTACATATAACCCAAAATCACTATCAACCATTAATCAAAATGACTCAAAATACCTATACATGCCATATACTTTAAATGCCATGGTTTAAAGGTACCAAGTGATAGGTAGATAGTGTGAAGCGATCTCCGACGATCACTGAATCCGAGCTAGCTTTGAGAACACTATAAAACATAGGAAAATAAACATAGTAAGCTATAAAGCTTAGTAAACTCGTGTGAGATCAATTTAATTAAATCACATAAACATAAATCAATAATTTGAATATATCAATATGTAACTTTCCTTAACTACCAAACCTTTCAAATGATCATTCACAAAATTATATACTTCCATTCATTTCTTCGATTCAATATTAAAATAGTTTATATACATACCTGTACCATCTCGTACTAACACTATATACATTCTCGTCTTTCATTTACCCGTTAAACCATTTGGAATAGAAGTCGGATACTCAAGGGTATCAGACGATAAGTACCTATACCGTGGCCCAAAGCCAAATCAAGGTAACTTATCTGAAACATTGATATCATGGCTTGAAGGCAAATTGGTTTATCTCACACCCGAAGTGCTATATCATGACCCGAAGCCAACTCAGTGTATCCCTAATGACATGTCACTAGCATCCTAAACTATTCTTAAGTTTCAACCAGGATTCCAACTATTGAATCAACGTTGAATCATTCCCAAACTTGTCTGAAGTTTCATAATCACAATTTATGCTATATCAAAGCATATAGAATACATTTGAAATGCAATTATAACATGCAAACTTACCTCAAATGTGTAAACAACGAAATAAGTCGTTTAGTCGATAACTTTCATTTTTCCCCAATCCCGATCCCGATCCTGATCCTGATCCGAATTCTATTTTCCTTGATCTAAATATATTAAAAATTAACTCATTTAATCAACTATTTATTCAATTGAATCCAAAATATACATTAGGGCTATTTTACACATTTGCCCCTAAACTTCCACATTTTTCACAATTTAGTCTTTATTTCATAAGATCACAAATTAATGAAATTCCAAATATACCCATGCTATAAAAATTACCATAATGTCCCTACCAGCCCATAATTTTCATTTATTTCACATTTTAACCACTAACTTTACACATTTCTCAATTTAATCCCAATTTTGCATTTTCAGTAAAAATCATTTAACAAAACCTGTATATCTATCAACAAACATTCATAATCTATCAATAAACTTCAAAATACACATGTATTCATCAATGGCATCATTCAAATCTTTAATAGTTTTGCAAAATAGTCTCTAGGCTAGCTAGGACTAGATGCAACGATCACAAAAACATAGAAATTAGTAAAAACCGAACAGAAATGAACTTACAATTAATCTCCAAAGTGAACGAATGCTTCAAACCCTTAAGAATGTGTTTTTTTTTCATGTATTTTTGGCAATGGCAGAAAGATGAAGCAAATTTTGGCTTTGTTTTATTTTATTAACCATTGTTTATTAATTACTTGTTTAACCTTTATCATATAACATTAAAATCATTTAATACTTGTCCATATTTGTCCACTTAAATGAATAATGGTGTAATTATAACATAAGGACCTTAACTTTAAGGTTCTATATCTATTAGACACCTTTAGCTATTAGAACTCAGGTTTTACGCTTTTTGCGATTTAGTCATTTTCTCAAATTGACCAATTAAACAATAATATTTCTTAATGAAATTTTCATATTTTCATTCAATCATGCTATAAACATTAAAGTAATAAATAAATAAATATTTTGACCTCAGATTTGTGGCTTCAAAACCACTATTTTGATTTGACCAAAAATAGGCTATTAAAGTATTCCCTACAAGTTTGGCATAGCATAGTATACAGTCTGGCACACGAGTGTGTATGGCCATTTTTAGGGCACACAGATGTGTGTGTTGGCCGTGTGAGCAAATTTAGAAAGTTAAAGCGGTCGGACACAGGCTGGGACACGGCCATGTGCTCTCATTTTTGAATGTCCACACGGCTTGCAACACTGGCGCGTCTTTGGCTGTGTGAGAGACACAGCTGGGCCACATGGGTGCGTGTCCCTATTTTAACAAAAATTTTCGAAGTTTTATAAGAGTTTTCAAAGTCATTGGTTTAGTCCCGAACCACTCCCAATGCATTTTAGGGCCTCGTAGGCTTGTATTAGGGACAATATGATTGATTATGATTGAATTATATTTGAATTGATTAAATTGTATGTGAAATGTATGTTTAAATGTGTGATAAGTTTGGTAATGCTCCGTAACCTAATTTTGGTGTGGAATATGGGTGAGGGGTGTTACATTTATTGGTATCAAAGCTACGGTTTAGTCGATCCTTAGACTAACGTAGCGTGTGTGAGAGTCTAGCTATACATGCCATATATAACCTGTCATATTATGATGACTCATGACAAATTAAAATCTTTTTTTGTATAGTAAATGGATCCCGATCGAGCTGCAGCTGATGATGTTGAGAGTAATACACCAGCTCTCGCTCAAGGGACAACACCATTTGAATCTAGAAATGTATCAAGTAGTAATAGAGGAGAGGCTAAAGAAGGCTTTTTCCAAATGATGAATGAATGGCTCATGCAATTTTTCTGGACAAATTCGGCTTTACAACAACCTCCATGCCCACCTAATCCGTAACCGGCTCACATAGCTCCTCAAGTTGTGGAACTTCAACGGCTAAATAAGCCACCAAGAGATAAAACCTGAAAGTACGGGGATTAAGAATTCAGAGCTATCGTTGATGATGATCACAAAAAAGTTGAATTTTGGCTTGAAAATACTATTCAGGTATTTGATAAACTTTCGTGCATGCCAGCTGAGTGTTTAAAGTGTGTTATTTCATTATTGAGAGATACAGCATATCAGTAGTGGAATACTTTGGTGTCTGTAGTACTGAGAGAAAGAGAGTTAATTGGGAATTCTTTAAGATTGAGTTCTGGAAGAAATATATAAGTTAGGGATTCCTTGATCAAAAGTACAAAAAATTTTTAGAACTAAAATAGAGCTGTATGACTGTGACTGAGTATGAAAGAGAATACGTAAGATTGAGTAAGTATGCTCGAGAGTATGTTTCTAGTGAAGAAATCATGTGCAAATGGTTCGTTGATGGGTTGAACGAGGATATTAAACTTCTAGTTAGAATTCTAGAATTGAAAGTTTTTGTTGTCCTGGTTGAAAGAGCTTGCAAAACTGAGGAGCTTAGCAAACAAAAGAGAAAAGCAGATATAGAGGCTAGAGATTCAAGAAAATGATTGATGAATAAGCCATATCAATCTTTGTCGAAGAAATCCAGAGACTTGTACACACATCCAAATGCTTTAATCGAGTATTCAAATAGAGATCGTGGAAAACAATACTCAAGTCCTAAAACTCAAGCTACATCGGTATCGAGTGTTGGCAATGTCAGAAATTATAGACCTAAATGTTAGTAATATGGAAGACGTCATTCTGGTGAATGCAAAATGTAACATCCTGATTTTTCGGATTTATTCGCGATTTTCAATATTTTGTAAAGATTTTAAAATTTTGTATTTGGATGTGGAATTAATATTTTGAGTAAGTAAGTGGGCTTATGGAAGGCCCATGAGTTGGCCAAGACCCAGTTGAATTTTTGGAAATTTAGACTTAGGAGTTAGGGGTTCTGGCTAAGTGGCCCTTAAGTAGAGTTGTGGGTAAATTGCATCACAAAAAGAGCCTTGGTAAAGTGGAAAGGGTGACGCCACTAGGCTCCTAGAAAAGTGGCGTGTGGATCAGTGGGGAAGGCATGGGATCGATTCCTTGTGTTGGCAAATAGATGCATTTATTTTTAAGTGCAGGAGGGGTAAGTGTTGGAGTCCAAGTGGATTCTGCTAAAGGAGAGTTTGGATCAGTCCAAACGCTTGGATTAAGGAGGGATAAGGGGAGAGATTTAAGGGATTAGGAGAGAGGCTAAGAGTTGGCCGAATTTTGGGAATTGAAGAGGGAAAAATTGGTAGAGGGTTTTGAGGTTAGTATTTCAGCACTTAGGGTGTTAAGTGGTGCCGTTTTCTTTTGCTGAAACACCTTAGGGCTTTTCTTTTCTCTCTTCTTCCTCTCTAGCCGAAACTACCACCTCCCCTATTCTTATTTTTCTATTTTTCTTCTTCAAAACCATTCATCATACCTGCTATTCATCAATACTTTTGCCGAATCCATAAAAGCCGAAATCCTGTGATCACTGCTTGTGCCGATTTCTTCAAAGCCAGGTTCTTCTATGTTCTTTGTTTTTATTAAATCTACGATTATCTTATCTTAATCCTAGATACCTGACGGCAATTCTTCTTCAAGGTCATAGCCTCATATCTCTATCTCCTTCACCACCCAAAAGTCGAAGTACCACTAGTTTAGGGGCTTATAGCCGAAATTTCATCAACCCTTGGATTCGGGTTTTACCATTGTTCTAAGGTTAAATTTGCACCGGATTGCGAGGAAATCAAGTAGGAGTAAGGGGTAAGTACTTATCATCTCAGATCTGTTCTTATTTTGCAAAGTTAAGAAAAGCCGAAGTCCCTAAAATTAGGGAGGCTGTCGATTTGGGCATGTGGCTCTAAGGGTTTTTAACTGATGTTTTCTGTCAATGATTAGTGCCTTCTTAAGTGTTGGATTGAAAGCGTGAATCATTGGAACAATCGGATTCGGAGCTAGCGATCGATTTTGGCAAAAAGGTAAGGGTTCAAAAGCTTTTTAGGGATATAGTTCGATCATAGATAAGTAAGTTTTGGGGGTTTAGTGATTATGGTTTGTAATTAAGAACTGTGCTAACCAATTGTAGGACATCGAAAGTGATCTCAGTAGCAGTCGTCGCGAATCAGGTGTGTACCGAACACCCTTCCTTAGTTCAATTCGGCAAAAGCCGAAATGCCGAAATTCTGGCATTTCATAGGCTTGTGAGTATGCGAATGCTCTCAAGACATAGAATAATTGTTAGATCTAGCACCGTAAAGTGGTAAGTAAGTTTGTGTGACGTTTCAACGTACTTCAGAAATAGGGCCTCGATGGGCCAAAACTGGGCCCAATGGGCTTACGACCCAATATGGGCAAGAGGTGGGCAAAGCAGCCTGTCAGTTAGATGGGAGAATCAAATTGCATATGATTGTTAAGAATTACTAGAATAACGTGTGTAGTTGCGTAAGTACGAAATTACCCTTAAAGAGCAAAATTACCGAAATACCCCTAGGGTTTAAATTGGTTAAACTGCATGATTGATTAATACTGTATTTTACATGATATGCATTTATTAATATCTATTGCATGGGATTGGGGTATTGATGGAGGAAGTCTTGAATGTGGTTCATCCACGTCTTGGAGGCTTTGCCTCAATCGATCGATAATTGAGTGCGTTCTTTTAACTGTGGAGTGTAGGTAGGGTGGGTTGAGATATTCCCACATGGAGTGTAGGGTGGATGCAGGCGGTGTAGCGGTTGGTGGGTTGAGTAGTCTCCCAGTTGGGCTTGCATTCATTCTGATATTGTTACATATGTTATTGAAGCGGGCCTATGGGCCATCTTGTTATGTTAAAAAGGGCTAAGGCCTTGCTACTGTATTCTGAAAAGGGCTTTGTTCCACTGTGTACTGTTATCTGAATAGGGCTTAGGCCCAATGGGCTCGAGCTGATTTGGGCTTTGGATAGGTTTTCTGTATACACTGAGTTTTTCCCAAACTCACCCCTTCCTCTTCCATCCTTGCAGGTGAGCCCTAGTTGGTGGACTTGGAGCTGGGCGGGATTCAGAGTGGCCATGAAGATTGATTTCCGATTTTAAATAAGTTTAGCATTTAATTTGGATTATTTTTATTATGCTCAAAGTTGTAATAAGGCCGCTCTTTTTAATTAATTTTATTTTGGGGATTATTAAACTGGTTAGCACTAGGGTTCGTTTTATAAAAACTACTTGTTTTAAAAGATCACAATGACGCATAAAGTAAATGTTTTTTCAAGAAAATAAATATTTTCAAGAAACGTTTTCAACCTTAATCAGTTTCTTAAAATGAGACATAACCAAATGGTTTTTCCAAAACATACGAGATGTTAGAGTGTGGCAATGGTGGTGTGCATGTCTAGGATTGGATCCGAAGGAGCTTGGTACTTAAGCGGTCAAGACGGACTCACCTCCTCTCCTTCTGGTTTCCTACCGGTGCATGACTTCCATTCACTTTAACCTACTTTTAAAAGTGTCTTTACAACACCAACTAAGTTTTCCAACTAAGTAATACGGAATGTTTTGAACGCTTCGATGTGGCGCATCAGATCCGGTCATAACGTCTAGGCCGGGTTTGGGGTGTTACACAAAATGAATAACCGGGCTTATTTTAAATGTGGCTCACAAGATCATTTCATACGGGATTGCCCTGAATTAGTAGAGAAAGATAAATTTTAGAATGCAAGACTAAGTAACAAAGCTACTAGAGGGAGGCCACCAAGAAATACGGGAAATGTGACCAGTAGCAAAAGGCAAGACAAAAGATTTAGCTATGAAATCTGAAGCGAGAGCACTTGCTAAAGCTTCCGCTATATGCGCTCTCGTTGAGGTGTCATCACCTAATGTTATCACTGGTACACTTTCTCTTTATGACACTAATGTTATTGCATTTATTGATCCTGGATCAACTCATTTGTATGTTTTTCAAAATTTAGTGTTTAGTAAGAATTTGCCTATTGAGTCTACTGAGTTTGTGACTAAAGTATGGAACCCCTTAGGCAAGTATGCCCTGATAAAGTTTACAAGAACTGTCCTTTAATGACTCGAGATTACTATTTTTCTGCTGATTTGATGCTACTACCTTTTGATGAATTCGATGTAATTATGGTTATGGATTGGTTAATGCTACATGATGCTATTGTGAATTGTAGACAAAAGATACTTGAATTGAAATGTTTGAATAGTGAAATCATTCGAATTGAATCAGATGAATCGAGTGAATTGCCTGTTGTGATTTCATCTATGTCAACTAAGAAATGTGTGAGAAAAGGTTGTGAAGCTTACCTTGCGTATGTGCTAGATAAAAAAATGTTTGAATCGAACATTGAATCAATACTGATAGTCTGTGAGTTTCTAGATGTGTTTCCAGAGGAGTTGCCTGGGTTACCACCGATCAGAGAGGTTGAATTTGCTATTGAGTTAGTACCAGGAACTTCATCGATATCTATAGCTCTGAACAGAATGGTTCCAACAAAATTGAAAGAGTTGAAATCTTAGTTGCAAGAGTTAAAAGTTAGAGGTTTTGTATGACCTAGTTTTTTGCCCTTGGGTGCGCCGGTATTGTTTGTAAAGAAGAAAGACGGGTCAATGAGAATGTATATTGACTATCAATAGCTCAATAAGGTTACAATAAAGAATAAGTATCTGTTACAGAGAATAGATGATTTGTTTGATCAATTGAAAGGGGCAACAATGTTTTCAAATGCTGATATACGGTCTATCTACAATCAGTTGCGAGTGAAAGATTCGGATGTATCGAAAACTACATTCAGAATGAGGTACAGACATTATGAATTTCTTGCTATGCCTTTCGGATTGACTAATGCTCCTGCGGTTTTTATGGATTTGATGAATTGGATTTTTAGACCCTATTTAGACAGATTCATTGTTGTATTCATTGACGACATTCTGATCTATTCACGAGATGAGTCTGAGCATGTCGAGCATTTCAGAATTTTGCTACAAACTTTGAGAGATAAGCAACTGTTCACTAAACTCAGCAAGTGTGAATTCTGGCTTCGAGAAGTCAAATTTTTGGGACATATTGTTTCAGCTGAAGACATACAAGTTGACCTGAGCAAGATTTCTGCGGTTGTTGACTAGAAACCACCAAGAAATGCATCTAAAGTCAGAAGCTTTCTGGGGTTAGCTAGTTCATATCGATGATTTGTCAAAGGATTCTCGATGATTTCAACACCGATGACTAGATTGCTATAGAAAATGTGAAATTTGAATGGTCTAAGAAATGTCAACATAGTTTTGATCAATTGAAACATTGTTAACTGAAGCACCAGTGTTGGTTCAACCTGAGTCGGGTAAAGAATTCATGATTTATAGTGACGCTTCATTGAATGGTTTGGATTGCATTTTGATGCAAGAAGGAAAAGTTATAGCTTATGCCTCTAGACAGTTGAAACCACATGAAAAGAATTATCTGATGCATGATTTACAATTAGTCGCAATTGTAACACCCTTAACCCATAACCGTCGCCAGAATAGGTTAAGAGGCATTCCAGACTTGAAACTCAAATTAGAACAATTATTTATCCATAAACATCATAATACAGTCAATATCATTCAATCATATCCATTATGTACTTAAAACAAACATATCAAGCTTTAATCATATATTTGGGACTAAATTGTAACATATAAAAATTTCATAAACTTATAAAATTTTCAACATTTCAAATATCACATGCCCGTGTGAATAGGCCGTGTGCCTCACACAGCTAATAGACACGCCCATGTCTTAGATTGTGTGGAAACAGGGCATACATATTGATTTTTGTCACACAGCTAGAGACGTGCCCGTGTGCCATGAACATGGTCGAAACTGACTTGGGTCACATAACCAACCACACACCCGTGTGCTAGGCCGTGTGTCATTTAGGGGGTTACTGACTTATGTCACATGGTCAATCACACGCCTGTGTCTAAGCCATGTCAAACTTGTAGGGTATACTGAATTTATTTGTAGGGTACCCAATGGGACGCATGGCCGTGTAACTTAACTGTGTGTCACACACGTCTGAGACACATGCCCGTGTCTCTACTCGTGTGGACAAAAATAGGCCATTTGCAAAGTCATTTTGCCACCCTAAAGCACAAGCATTTACAATCATTGTAGACCACATTTATGAAACCTAAATGACAATCAAAATAACTACATTACACAATATTTACCATATAAAAACATAACAAATTCATACTCAAATACCTATCCATCTTCATATATAATGCATTCATCTATCAAAATTCATATCAATACCTTACTTGCATATTTTCATTCAATCATTACCATATCATCCTTCGGCACATATATGTAATCAAAACATGATACCAAAATAAGCCAGATCACATGGCTTAACTTATATAGAAAATCATTCTCAAATCATGATACCAAAACGTAACTACTTCTACTAAACTAGCCTACACATACCATATTTACATAAATTCACAAGTTTAAAAATACCAAACGAAAATTGGATAGTGTGACGTGCAACTCTGACTTGTCTGAAACAAGTGAGTTAACGAACCTCTATAAAACATATAAAAAGAAACAGAGTAAGCTTATAGCTTAGTAAGCCCGTATAATTCAGAATTAAACTTACCAATTCAATTAACCAACACCTAATCACAAGTATTTATCAAATTTTAGTCATTGTAAACATACATGAAATCATCCATTAATACAATATTATTTTCACATTATTTCGTGAGCTAATTTTATCATTTAATAGCTCAATTTGAGAAAAATGACATAATTGCATAAAATGAAAAAATAACATGCTATAAGTTAAAAGTGTCGATTTGCTATGAAGCATTAAATGAGAGGTTCTTATGTTGATATTAGATCATTGATTGTGATAATGGACATTTATGGAAATGCATTATAATTTATTAATGTTTATTCATTAAGGTTAAAATGGTAATTAGTATATTAGGTTATTATTAATAAGACAAAGTTAAAATATCATCATCTTTCATCCTTGTTAACCGAATTTGAAAAGGAAAAGAAGCCATTTTATGGCTTTGATATTCGGCTAGCATAATCTTTAAGTAAGGTATGTTCTTAGCTCAATTTTTAACGTTTTCTACGTTTTTGTGATCGTTGCTCCGTGTACTAGCTAGTCTGTACCTGAATTTCTAAAATTGTTGATGAATTTGTGAGTTTCCATTGATGAATGCTTGAGCTTTTGAATGATTGTTGATGAATTATGAAAGCTTGGTGTTTGATATTCATGTTCTGTAAAGTGATTTTGAGTAAAAATGTCAATTAGAGATTAAATTGAGAAAAGTGTAAATTAAAGGGTTAAATATGTGAAATATTGATAAATATGGGCTGATATATACACTAGGAGAATTTGGCTAGCATGTGTTTAAATGGAATTGTGTAATTTTGTGTATTTGTGAAATAAGGACTAAATTGCAAGAAATGTGAAAGTTTAGGGCTAAAGTGTAAAAATGCCTAAATATGTGTTTGGATGAAATTGAATGAATAGGTGATTAAATAAATTAATTTTAAATGTATATAGATCAAGAATGAAAGAAATCAAATTTAGATTGGGGAAAATAAAAAATTATCAAATAGTCGATTCCATTCGTTTATTCTAACTACGAGATAAGTTCATATGCAAATAAATATCTTTGAATTAAATTATATATGTTTTATTATCATTTAATTGCTATGAATATCGAACGAGCAAGTACGAGCATGAGTCGATGAAGTTACAATATTTGAAAGTCTCGTACGAACCCTAGGAATAGTATAGGATATGAATGCAATGACATTAGGTTATTGAGATGTGATTACATTTAAGACCATGTCTGGGACATTGACATTGTATCGAGATTACGTGTAAGACTATATCTGGGACATTGGCATTGTTAATTGATTTCGTGTAAGACCTTGCCTGGGGCAATGGCATCGATATGTGATAACATGCAGGACCATATCTGAGATATGGCATTGTACGAGCTTATGTGATTTTCGAGTATCTGTATTGATTTCGAACGGTTCAATGAGAAAATTCAAGTTGAGAAAGATTATGTGAAAGAGTTAAGTGACTTAGGTAAGTATGAGATTCATACGAGTATTGTAAAGAGAAGTAATTGATGAACTTACATGTGAATATGGATAAGTATTCATTGAGAAAGGCTTGTGAACTTGGATGTGGTTATTTATGTTATGCATATTTGAATTGATATGTAAATGTTCATGTGATGACTTTAGTTTTATATGGCTTACTAAGCTTTTAAAGCTTACATGTGTGTTCTTTCCATGTTTTACAGATTTTCAAAGCTAGCTCAGACTCGGGAGTCGTCGAGAATACATCATCGCACTATCGATTGTCTTGTTGGTACTTTTGAAGCTTTGTAAATATGGTATATGGCATGTATAAGCTAGTGTTATTTTGGTATGTGTTAAGTTAGAATATTAGCCATGAGATTTGGCTTGTAAATGATGATATGTTTGGCCATTTGAGTTAACTTGATTTATATTTTGTCAAGTGAGATATGTGATGTTTACAAGTTACTATGTGTTTTGGCATGTTTGTCATGGTTATTAGTTTTGCTAAGTGAATTCTTATTTGGTTGATTAGTTGATGATGTATTAATGCTTGGAAGATTTGTATATTGTGGTTTGATTTTGAGATGGAAATATGGTGTAATTTGTGCCATTAAATAGTTGATAATTTGATGAGTAAATGTATTTAGTAGTTATGTAAGATTGATGATTTTATCATATTGATTTAGTATGTTTTGAATAAGCATTTAAGTAGTAAAATGGTTGATTATGAAATGGCATGAAATGTTTGTGAATCGGCATGTTTTGGCTGCCCATATTTGTGATGAACTGATACTATTTTTATGGCTAGGTGAGCATGAGAAAAGGGTGGCAAATTGGCCTTGCAAATGACTTATTTTTGTCCATACGAGCAGAGACACGGGCGTGTGTTTCAGCCGTGTGTGACACTCGGTCATGATACACGGCCGTGTGTCTCCTAGGGTTCCCTTCAAATTAAAGTCAGTCTACCCTACAGATTTGGCACGGCCTAGACACACGGCCATGTCTATTGGCCGTGTGTGGCACAGGGCTGGCCGTGTGACCCAAGTCAGTAACCTCCTTAATTTTCCCACGACCATGGGACACGGGCGTGTCCTCAACTGTGTGGTGCAAGTTAGTATGTTTGCCCTATTTTCACATGACTTATGACATGGGAGTGTTTGGTAGCCGTGTGAGACACACGGCTTGTTCACACAGGCGTGTGACCCTGAATTTAAATAAAATTTTATACGTTTCTCAAAGTTTGTGAATGTTATCGGTTTAGTCCCGAACCACATCTAAGCATGTTTTTAGGTCTCGTAGGACCTTAGAAGGGACAATATGATTGAGATGAATATATTTTGATAGTGAAATGCATAAATATATGATAATGATGTGTGTTTTTCAGTAATACCTCGTAACCCTATTCCTATATCGAATATGGGTTAGGGGTGCTACATTTAATTGATATCAGAGCTACGGTTTAGTTGATTCTAGAGCTAACATTGTGTGTGGGAGTCTAGCTATACATGCCATACATATAAACTGGCTATACATATTATACATATAAACTGTGATAGTGTGATGATTCCTGACTGCTAAAATGTGTTTTTGTATAGCAAATGGATCTCGATCGAGGAAAAGCTGATGATGTGGAAAGTAATGTGCCCGCTCCTGCTCAAAGGGCAGCGCCAGCCCATTCTAGGCTTATTTCTAGTAGCCAAGGGGAGAGGCTACGCAAGACTTCTTCCAAATGATGAGTGAGTGGTTAACGAAGTTCATTCGAACGAATTCGGCTGCTCAACAACCTTCACCCCTGCCTGTTCTTCAACAAGTTCTCATGGTGCCTTAAGTGTTAGATCCGATTCGATTGAGTAAGCCGCCAGTGGATAAGATATGTAAAGATGGGGCCAAAGAGGTTTGGGCTACAATTGATGATGCTAAGAGGGCTGAGTTTGGCTCGAGAATACAATCAGAGTGTTTGATGAATTATCATGTACTCCTGAAGGATGTATCAAGTGTGTGGTATCTCTGTTAAGAGACAACGTGTATCATTGGTGGAAAACGTTGATGTCAGAAGTTCTGAGGGAACGTGTCACCTGGGAATTCTTTCAAACTGAATTCTGAAAGAAATACAGAAGTTAGCGATTCTTTGATCAAAAGCATAAAGAGTTTCTGGAGTTGAAACAGGGTCGAATGACTGTCATAGAATATGAAAGAGAATTTGTGCATTTGAGCAAATGTGCTCAGGAATATCTTTCTACCAAGAAGATCACGTGTAAATGATTCGTTTATGGATTGAATGAAGACATAAAGCTGTTAGTTGGGATTCTGGAAATTAAAGAATTTGTTGTGTTAGTTGAAATGGATTGTAAAGCCATAGATCTTAGCAAAGAAAAGAGAAAAGCTAATTATGAAGCAAGAGATTCAAGAAAGAGATCAACTAGTAAATCTTATCAATCCGATTCGAAGAAATTTTGAGACTCGTTTAATTGTTCCAATGCATCTGTGGAGCATTCAAATAGAGATCGAGTGAAACAACAATCGAGCTAACTGACTTGAATGAAAACATTGTGGTAAAAGGCATCTAGGTAAGTGTAGATTGAATGATCGGGCCTGTTTTAAATGTAGATCTTTGAATCATTTTATCAGTGATTGTCCAGAGTTGGCTAAATAAGATACAGTACAGAATGTGAGACCGAGTAACACTTCAGCTAGAGGTAGACCACCCAGAAACACAGAAAATGTAAGTGGTAGCTAGAAGGCGACTAAAGACTCTACTGTGAGGTCAGAGGTGAGAGCACCTATACGAGCCTACGCTATTGGCGCACGCAAAGAAGTGTCATCTCTAGATGTCATTACTGGTACTTTTACTCTCTATGATACTAAAAGTTATTGTATTGGTAGATCCAGGATCAACTCATTTGTATATATGTGTAAATTTAGTATCCAGTAAGACTTTGCCTGTAGAGTCTACTGAATTTGTAATTAGAGTATCAACCCCTTAGGCAAGTTTTTGTTGGTTGATAAAGTGTGCAAGAACTGTCCGTTGATGATTCGAGATAATTGGTTTTCAGCTAATTTAATGTTGTTGTTGATGCATTAAGCAGAAAATATCTGTTTACTTTACGTGCAATGAATACTCATGATCGCGAGGTTTCGTGATAGGTTTTAAATATTTATAATTACTCGTTCTTGAACTAACTATTATCGCGATGTAGGCAAGTGTACCTATCGAACAGTAGTATAGTTTTAGCAAGACTAGATTGTCGAACCCAAAGGAACTAAAAGTACTAGTAATGACTATCTTTTTATTTTCTAGCCTAAGAATAAAGAGGTTTTTAATTAACTAATTATCTAAACTAAGAACTCGTAGAGAAAAGAATTGGGGAATTGCTTTTCAGAAAATCGATTGACTTGAGACAATACCTAAGGAAAAATCCACCTAGACTTTACTTGTTATTCTGGCTCCAAATCGGACGATTTATTCATTCAACTTGTTCCGTAAAGATCCCTAAGTTATGCTATTATCCCTATTCAAGACTAATAACGTCTAATCCCTAGATTGCATTTCTCTAATTAACACTCTAGGGTTGCATTAACTCGATCTATGGATCCTCGTATTAGGTTTCACCCTAATCTGGCAAAATCTTGTCACCCTATTTCTAGGCGCGCAATCAACTCCACTTAATTATGATAAATGTACTCTTAAGCAGGGTCTATTCCTCCTCTGAATATAGCTTATCTTGAATCAGTATCCTAGGATATCAAAATAAGAATTAAGAACACATAATTAAGAACAAGTTAAATATTTATCATACGATTCAGAAAATAATAACAAGATTCGTCTTAGGTTTCATTTCCCATAGGTATTTAGGGGTTTTAGTACATAACTAAATAAGAAAACATCTTAGAAGAATAAAGAATACAAAACATAAAGAAAACCCAAAAAACCTGAAGGGAAATTGAGGAGAGATCTTCAGTCTTGATGATGAATCCGGCTTCTGAGATAGATCAATCGACTTCATTGGAGTAATTCCTTACCCCTATTCTCCGCCTCTTCTTTCTTTCTCCTCTAGGGTGTATTTATAGGCTTTGGAATGCCTAAAAACCCTCAAAATCAGCCTTTTCCGAATTGGACTCAACTTGGGCTCGACAGGGACATGCTCGTGGCACACGTCCGTGTTCGAGCCTGCCAAATTGACACGGCCATGTGGTTTGCCCATGTGAGGAGGTACAGCCCGTGTTGATTTTGTACTTTGGCCCATTTTCTCTGTTTTTGGCCCGTTTCTCATTTCTTTTGCTCTCCTATGCTCTCCTAAGTATAAAACATGAAATTAAAGCATTAGGAGCATCGAATTCACCAATTCTAGTGGGAAATCATCCATAAAATGCATTAAAAATGGGGTAAAATATGTATAAATTGTAGTTGATCAAATACCCCCACACTTAAGCATTTGCTTGTCCTCAAGCAAAATCCTCAACTCATAATCAAAATAAATTCTTGTCAACTTATAATTTCTATCGATAATATCTCACATTAATCCATAAATAATCATATATTGAGAATTCAACTAAAAGAACATAAAAGTTTCAAACATTTCAAGTTGAGCATTTTATTCCGAAAATATAGGTGTCTCCCCTCATCTAAGTAATTACCTTCGATTCAGAATATCACAGAGTTTCACATCCTCACTAAAGATTCTCTCAAATCACTCGATGTGTTTAAGGACAATAAATGGAGCACTCAATAGTCAATAATGAAAAGTAATTACCATAGGCTTGCATGAAAATCAAATCTCCACCATTGTAATTTAAGATCATACATCAATCAAAAGGTCTTTAGAGGGTTGTAATGAGGCTTGGTTAGAGGGTGTGGTCACAAGCTGAATGAAAGGGTTAGAATCGAGATTGAATTGGAAAATTGCCTAACTAGAAAAAGAGTTAATCTTCACTTGTGTACAACAGAACTTCTTCTCAGAATATGGAATTACTAATAAATATACATAAGTGTTTTTGTAACAGCCCGATTTTGGGCCTAGTCGGAACAGTGATTTCGGGACCACTATTCTGAGGCCGGAGAAAATTATTTTAGTATTATTTTATGTGTTATAATATAATTTTATAAGTGCATATAAATTTTGGTAAGTTAATTTTAGCGATTTCTAGTCCAATTTGGAAAAATGACTAAATCGCGAAAAAGGTAAAAGTTGTGTTTTAATGCCTAAGGTGTTAAATTGCTTTGTGTCTTAAATTTGGGGACTTTAAAGTGAAATTATACCCCTAAATGAAGCATGACCGGTCATGGGGGACAAAAATTGTTGAAAAGTCAAAATTAGGTGAAGTTGGTCATCAATTTTGACTAGTTTTATTATTAACAAATCAAAAAGAAAAAGTTATCATTTTTCTCTTCTCCTGCACCGAAATGTGCAGCAAAGAAAGGATTTCTAAAGCTTTGAAATATCAGCCACTTACATCCCTTGCTAGTAAGCGATTTTTAATGTCTTTCTTGATGATTTTTACATTTTTGGAACCCTTAAAGCATGAGCTTTCATAGTAGGGGTCTAGTTTGCAAAATGATGAAGAGTCTAGGGTTTTGGCATGAGTGTAAATATGTATTTTCTGTGTTTTTATGGAAGATTATGAGTCCTAGTTGTCTAATAAACAACTTTTGTGAAAGAAATTGCATGAAAACACCTTAAAAAGGGCTAGTTTGTCAAGTTGTAAGATAATGTGTTA
The DNA here is from genome assembly GCF_025698485.1 of Gossypium arboreum. NCBI lineage: Eukaryota > Viridiplantae > Streptophyta > Magnoliopsida > Malvales > Malvaceae > Gossypium > Gossypium arboreum. Next base: position 113,749,727 of record NC_069080.1, on the reverse strand, counting down.
TTGTGTGTAATAATGATTTTTTTGAGTTTCCATAGTTATGAAAATGGTTTATCTAGGCTTAAGGAGTAAAGATATTGAATAAAAATCATATTTTGAGCCTAGGGGCAGTTTGGTAATTTTGGCAAAATAGAGGGGCAAAATAGTAAATTTTGCCAAACTGTGTCAATGGACTAATTTGATTAGTACATTGTTTTAATAAGCTAAATGTGATGTTTTAGATGTTGAAAATCGAGATTGGGACTTAGAACGAAAAGAAATCGATTAATGGATGATTACGTCTTTTTCACCTTGTCGTATCGAGGTAAGTTCATATGGCAACAATAATGCAATATCATGCTTGAATTAAAATTCTTTATTGTTATGGCATTAAGTGTATCATCTAAAATATTAGAAGTTTGTATGAAAGTAATGCTCAATTTCATTATGATGTGCTTAATACTTGATATTGCACGAAATGTGGATGTATGCCTCTATTGGAATTGACTTATGAGGATTCAATAAAAAGGTGATGATATGTGTGCTAGTATAAGACCATGTCCGGGACATGGCATCGGCACTAACATAAAACTCTGTATAAGACCATATTTGGGATATGGCAACGATATGTGGATCAATGTAAGACCATGTGAGGGACATGGCCTTGGGCATTCTATTCGGCGCATGATAATTCCGAACATCCTTTAGCGTCCCGAGTGTCCAATGGGTAATGTAATGGATGATGTGATGAAAGCTCTAGGAACAGCATGTTAAAGAAGGTATGATTATATATTTTATCACGAGTTGGTATAGGTATGTACACTAAGCTTATGAGTAATACCTTGATATGTGATAATCTATGATGTTTATAGTATTTGGTGAATACTATTGAAATGGCATGATTTGGAATGAGTATTTGATATTTGATGACAATGAGATTATGGGTCCATGATTATGATGCATAGCTATGTGTTCTTACCATGATAGATGATATGAAATTGTATTAATTTGGTGAACAATAATTGTGAATGAATAAATTAGCCTAGACAGTGTTGGGCTATTGCAGGGGTGTAACTTTGAAAATACACCAAAAATAATAGAAAATGAGTTAGGAGCTGAATAAAATATGAGAATAAATTTTATTGAGTCTAGTTTCTTATAAAAGAAACTTGTAAGCAAAAGAATTTCCTATAATGACATATTTGAAGTTGAATGGGACGGAGACAGAATGACTTCGAGATCCCCTTCTCTGACTTTAGAAAATCATTATAAATTTTAAAAAAATGGGTATGAGTTATTTTTTATATTTCTAGAATCCTTAATGAGTCTAGTTTCAAGAGAAATAGACGAGAACATTATTCGAGTCCTGAGCTATGAGATAATTGAACTTTAATGTAGAAGGGTTTGAACTGTCAAACAGTGAATCGAGTGTACGTTTGAGGAATAAATTGTACTAATTTACTAATCCAAAAATTATGGAAATTTAATGGTAGAAATTTATATGAGTCTAGTTTCAGAGAAAATTAATAGAACTTAATTTTGAGTTTCGTAGCTCCAGTTATATATAATTTAGTGACTGTTACTCAGGAAGATAGCTTGTTGTGAACTTGAGAATATGTTGTAAACATTGATAAAACATGTTAATGAGTTATTTATTGTTTTCATATGAACTTACTAAGCTTAAAGCTTACCCCCCCTTTCTTTCCCATGTTCCCTAGGGTTTCCAGGTTAGCTCGGGTTGGAGGCCGTCAGAGATATTATCACACTATCGAGTTAATGCTATTGACGTAAGTAAATCCTAGTGTTTCGAGTCTATGGCATGTATAGGGTTTTAATGTTGAGTATGTGATATTATGATTTAGCCAAAGGTGTTGGCTTATAATGATAAAGTGTTGTAGCCATGTGAATTGGCCTATGTTGGCTAATGATGTTGTGGGCCTAAATGTTTATACATATATGGGTATGATACTATCTCTTGTGATATGGCTTATAGCATGTATGCCTAGAGATTGAAATGAGATTCATCGACGAGTTAGTAAATGATGCAAGATTGGGTGATTGGTAAATAGTTAATAATGCCTCATGAATGGTTTGTGGAAATGATTATGTATGCTTAGTGATGGACATGTGGTTTGTGATGTAATGATAGTTATGACTAGTATGTGGTAATGATGTGAGAAAATTCTATGATATTTATTGCATAAGAAAATGACTTGAGGATAACATGTTTGTATATGTTTAAGAGCTCATTTATGCCATGTTGTATGTTATTGGATAAGTATGTGTGCACATGTGGTGAGGGTGACAAATGGCTTGGAAAATAGCCTTGTAATTGTCCACATGGGTAGACACACGGGTGTGTGTCTAGACCGTGTGTGACATACGGTCTGTCCCCATAGGCGTGTTGTGTAACCGTGTGTCCCCTGCACCTAAGTTTTTCAAGTCAATATGCATGGTAGTAGCACACGGGCAAGAGACACGGCCATGTGCCTCAGCTATGTGAAGGACATGGTCATAGGACACGGGTGTGTGCCTTGGTCGTGTTGTTTTGGCAGAGTGGACACGGGCGTGTCCCTAGCACATAGGCGTGTGCTCTATACCCACATGGGCGTGTGAAGCCTTGATGCAAGAGATTATCTAAGTTTTTTAGGAGTTCTCGGTTGGGTCTCGAACCACCCTAGATGTATGTTTTGGGCCTTGTATGCCCGTATATGGGACAGATTGCATGTGAAAAGAAAAGTTTTTAAATTGATAAAAAATTTACGGTCCGATTTTTGTGTGATTGGTTGAGTTTAAGTTAGGTAACACCTCGAACCCTGTCTCGGCATTGGATACAGGCGAGGGGTGTTACATTTAGTGGTATCAGAGCATGGTTTAGTCAGTTCTCGGACTAACCTAGCATAAGAGAGTCTAGCTATACATGCCATAGTATTGCTCGTGATAGTGTGATATCTCTCGGCCCTAACAAAGCTGTTGGTTACGACAGGAATGAGTTCCAACAGAGCAAATCTTGATAGAGATAAAAGGAAAGTTGAGATTATTGAATCATGCTTGTGATATGCTAAAAATGGGAAAGGTATGAAAAGAAATTCATGATTTTTACATGAACTAGTATTCACTATGTGATACTCTTGTGTTAAAGAATGTGAAATAGAGGAGTAAAACAAAGTTAAGTTGTGAAAAGCTGTTTTATGCATGTTAGTATTCATACGATGTTAAATGTCCAACTCGATTTAGCCAAGTTTTTATGAAAAGAAAGAAATTTTCTTGAAATGACAGAATATATGTATGAATGCTTTTATTGTATGATTAATAATCAGTATATATATGACGTTGACATTTATGTCTAGATTAATGAAGTCAAGATGCCGTAATGTTATGCTTTATAATCTCAGTTAGAGAATCATAAATGTTAGAACAGCATGAAAGTTGAAATGAAAGATCAAATTGGGAGGAACGCAGGGAATGAGTATGATCAGTCACTAATGAATTGACGAAAAAGACCATGGTTGGACCATGGAAATACATGAGATTTGTGTGCCAGTGTAAGACATGTCTGGGACATGCATCGGCCTCATTATGATAGCCAGTGTAAGACCATGTCTGGGACATAGCATCGGCATTGAGACGAGAGCTAGTGTAAGACATGTATGGGACATGCATCAACCACAGTATGAGAGCCAGTGTAAAACATGTCTGGGACATACATCGACCTCGAGATATTAGCCAGTGTCAGACATGTTTGGAACATGCGTCGGCTACGAGATATGCTAGTGTAAGACATGTCTAGGACATGCATCGGCATGGTTACATGTGTCAGTGTAAGACCTTTCTGGGACACGACATCGACATAGATAGATGAGAGCTAGTACAAGACCATAGTTGAACTATGGCATCAAGTAAGCGATGTACTCAAAACTATAAGACGTTCTCCAATTTGATAAATACTGGCAAGTGATTAAGACTAAATGTGGGAACTTGATAAGATATTATTGGTAATTTGAGTAAAAGAAATGTAAGTTTGAGTTGTGATAAAATGTTTAGCTAATATCCACATGAAAGAAAGTTGCGTGTATTACTAAGATATGTGAAAATGTGTTTATAACTAGTTGGAAATTTGAAACGTTTGAATCAATATGCGTAAAGCTATGTTGTTGTCGAATATGTATTTTCCTGAGAGTCAAAAGTGAAACTAAAGAGTTATACAATGAGATTTTCGAGAGATATGTTGCATAAGCTTGCAAAAGTGAAACTAAAGAGTGAAATAATGGAATAGTATGGGATTAGTGAAGACAGAATTAGTTAGAGGAATAATGTCAGACTTGCATAGTTATTTGAGTATGAGGGATTCAATTAAATAAAAGTTATGGCTATCTTTCTCTTCTGAGTATTTTATGTTTTCCTCAATTCTGGGGAATATGTATGGTTATCCCTTTCGAATGGGAATTCTATTGTACGAGGATGCTGGTGACTATAATATTAGATGAAAAGCTCTATTGGTCCAGTTAGTTATGATCGAGATTTCTCCATCTCTTCAGATTTCTATTCTGATATATTGGAATGAAGTTGATAGTAAAAATCTATGTGAGATTATTCTGATGTTCTATTGATTATGGTTTTTATATATACGGGAATTATATTATCTCTGTTACGAGGAATTCTAGAGCATATAGACAGTAGTTTCCTTTTGGCCTTCTTTGAGGGATTTTCCAGATCATCTTTATTATTTTCTTCTGGATTATATTCTCGAATTCCTGGTATAGTCTTATATCTTGGAATTTCTTATATTGGTTTTTCTCTTGTTCTTGTTTCGAGAATTATTGAGCTTGGCTTATCTTTACGAGTAACCTTTGACTTATGACATTAGAATATGTTATTATTATGCTTCTGGCTCGACTATAGAAGTGCGGGGATTTTAGTGTCGAGATTCTTTAAGATTCTTGGGGTAAAGAATGATTATTCTGCAAAAGTAAATTTGAGTTATGTGCCTTTAAGTTTATTCTCTGGTTCGAGAATACCGTTACATGTTCCTTGGTAAGTAGTCGTATAGTTAGAAATGATGAGGTTTTATTCTTATAAGTATGATACGGAAAACATAATTAGTTGGATTTCTCTCATTCGAGAGATGTTGTATAAGTAAAGTTGTCCTAATTAATAAAGAGATCACATCTATGAAGTTGGAATCATTTGATTCATGTTAGTAGAGTCTCTAAGCAATTGATGATCAGAGTATAGAAATATAGTTATAAGTGGTAAATTAAACAAGTATAGCATGATTCAACTTTTAATTTGATATTGCAAGGAAGATTTGATTTCTGGTTTCTGTTACTATTATTTCAGAGTAAGATTAGAGTACTGAGATACTCCAGGCTGTGCAAAGAATTGTGTACAGAGTTCACAACAGTCTTTTTTCCATTCTTCCAAAGGATGTTAAATTGACTACTGGGTAAAGCTAAATATCAAATGTATTCGAGATTATTACTGTCAGTGATAATAGTGGGAAGAAAATGAGAAAGGACTAGTATGAATTTCGTGCCAGGATGTCTCTCTTCTCCTGGTAAATAAGAGATACCATATTGGATTGTGATAGATTGATGATAGTAGTCTGCATGACTAATTTGATATATATAGAGATATTGTTAGACGGATTTGAACAAGTCATGTTTCTAAGCTTATAGTTCTTAGAATGTCAGTTTTTAGTATTTCGAATTGAGCCGAGACTTTTATGGTAACTATGGAAAGGTTACAGAAATCCTGAGTATATGCTTGAGCTAAGTTGTTTTGTAAATTGTGAGAAAAAGAAATAAATAACTCGTGAAAGTAGATAGCAACTTTTTCTGGTAAGATTTTTTGAGACGAAAATCCCTAAAGGGGGAAGAAATGTAATAGCCCGATTTTGGGCCTAGTCGGAACAGTGATTTTGGGACCACTATTTTGAGGCCGGAAAAAATTATTTTAGTATTATTTTATGCGTTATAATATAATTTTATAAGTGCATGTAAATTTTGGTAAGTTAATTTTAGCGATTTCTAGTCCAATTTCGAAAAAGGACTAAATCGCGAAAAAGGTAAAAGTTGTGTTTTGATGCCTAAGGTGTTAAATTGCTTTGTGTGTTAAATTGGGTGCGTTTAAAGTGAAATTAGAACCCTAAATGAAGCATGACCGGTCATGGGGGACAAAAATTGTTGAAAAGTCAAAATTAGGTGAAGTTGGTCATCAATTTTGATTAGTTTTATTATTAACAAATCAAAAAGAAAAAGTTATCATTTTTCTCTTCTCCTCCCATGAAATGTGCAGCAAAGAAAGGGGTTTTGAAGCTTTGAAATATCAGCGACTTACATCCCTTGCTAGTAAGTGATTTTTAATGTCTTTCTTGATGATTTTTACATTTTTGAAACCCTTAAAGCATGAGCTTTCATATAAGGGGTCTAGTTTGCAAAATGATGAAGAGTCTAGGGTTTTGAAATGAGAGTAAATGTATTGATTGCTGTGTTTTTTTGGAAGATTATGAGTCCTAGTTGTCTAATAAACAACTTTTGTGAAAGAAATTGCATGAAAACACCTTAAAAGGGGCTAGTTTGCCAAGTGTAAGATAAGGTGTTACCGTGTGTAATAATGATTTCTGTGAGTTCCCATAGTTATGAAAATGGTTTATCTAGGCTTACGGAGTAAAGAAATTGAATAAAAATCATTTTTCGAGCCTAGGGGCAATTTGGTAATTTTTGAAGAATAGAGGGACAAAATTATAAATTTTGCCAAACTGTGTTAATGGACTAATTTGATTAGTACATTGTTTTAATAAGCTAAATATGATGTTTTAGATGTTGAAAATCGAGATTGGGACTTAGAACGGAAAGAAATCGATTAAGGGATGATTACGTCCTTTTCACCTTGTCATATTGAGGTAAGTTCGTATGGTAACAATAATGCAATATCATGCTTGAATTAAAATTCTTTATTGTTATGGCATTAAGTGTATCATCTAAAATATTAGAAGTTTGTATGAAAGTAATGCTCAATTTCATTATGATGTGCTTAATACTTGATATTGCACGAAATGTGGATGTATGCCTCTATTGGAATTGACTTATGAGGATTCAATAAAAAGGTGATGATATGTGTGCTAGTATAAGACCATGTCCGGGACATGGCATCGGCACTAACATGAAACCTCGTATAAGACCATATCCAGGGTATGGCAACGATATGTATATCCATTTAAGACCATGTGAGGGACATGGCCTTGGGCATTCTATTCGGCACATGATAATTCCGAATATCCTTTAGCGTCCCGAGTGTCCAACGGGTAATGTAATGGATGATGTGATGAAAGCTCTAAGGAGAGCATGTTAAAGAATGTGACAGCCCTAAATTGACCCTAGTCGGAAAGTGGTTTCGGGACCGCTAAACCGAGTCATAAAAATAATTAACCGTCATAGTTGATGCTCATTATATGTACATATGCATGTGTGAAAATTTCATGTTTGGATTTTGTTAATTGTAAGTGAATTTTATCAAATAGGACTTGTGTGAGAAAATTTAGAAATGTGCTAGGCAAATGTAAAGTGGTCTATTAATGCATGTTGTGAAAATGATGGGTTTGCATGTCAATTTACCCAAAATTTAAGCATGGTGGCCGCCATGCTATGAGTGGAAACATGTTGCAAACATGTTGGGTTAGTGGTTATGTTAGAAAGAATAAAATAACGAAAAAAAGGAATATGATGAAAACAAAGGAAAAAAAGTGTCCATCCTTTCACATTTTTCTTCCTTGGCGAATGTTCTAAGAAGAAGGGGAGAGCTTGAGAAAATCAGCTATGGTAGTTTGCTAGACTAAGGTATGTTTGATGTTGTCCATGAGATTCATACATGTTTTTAGTTGTTAGTTTGAGTTCTACCTAGCCCATGGTTTAAATCTTTGCTATGGGATGGAGATGATATTCGCCATGGGTGTTGTCTTCTTGGTTGATGTTTGATGTTGTGGTGATGAGGCATGAAGATGAGTTAAGTTTGGCTAAGGTGGATTTGTGTTGATGTCATTTGCATGCTAAGTGTGAAGCTTTGTAATGATACATGTGTATGGTGCTTTTGATGTTGTGAATGGAAGTAGTGGAAAAGTAAAAGAAAATTTATGTAGAAATGTGGTATATGTGGATTTGTAGGATGTTATAAATATATGTGAAGCCATGCTAGGTTAGGAAGAATTCGGTCAAGTGTTCATGAGATGAAATTTTGTGTTTAGGTGAATTAAAGATGATAGTATAGTTGATATCATGTATATATGTATGCATATTCGGCCATCAAATTAAGAGCATAAGTGATGTTGAGTCTAAGCTTTGTACATTCGGCCATATATATATAAATGCATGTGTGATTGAATTATTGATAGTAGGGCGATAGCATATGGTTATCAGTCGAATAGCTCAAAAACATATGGTAGGAAGATAAGAATTAGTCATGTGTCTCCTATGATATGAAATCATTAATATTTTGATATAAATATTTAGCAAGACGGTTAAACTAGTTAATTTGTTGATTAAGCTCAAGAAGTTAAAGGAGGAGAATCAAGCAAAGGCAAAGGAAAGGACATCAAGTAGCCGAGTTAGAACCGTTTTACCCAACACAAGGTAAGTTATTAAGCATATATTTTGTATTGATATAAATAATCATAATACCTATGTACTTATGCCGAATGGAATGATATATAAATGCATGAAGTGACAAAATTTATCGAGTGAAAAAAAAAAAAAGAAGTGAGATGAATTGAGTTGCTGATTTTGGCACTAAGTGTGCGGGTATAAACGTTTACTATAATGAGATTGGCACTAAGTGTGCGAGTTTAATTGTATAGCACTAAGTGTGCGAGTTTGAATTGTATAGCACTAAGTGTGCGGGTTTGAATATTAAGCACTAAGTGTGCGGACTTACTGTATATTTTCGAATAATCATTAACGTTAAGTGTGCGACTTTATCGAGTAGATGTTATGTTTATATTTGGAACTGAGCTTGGTAAGTCTTGACCTATGTGGTGATTATATTTGAAGTAGGAACATAATATTATTGTGGAGTAGATGAAATGCTATTATTAGTATAATTTAAATGAAAATAAAATGATGCATCAAATATCATATCGAATATCATACGAGATGTCAATGGAGGCTTGGCTAGTTGAGAGCATGTAATCATAAATGTGCGTGAAATTATGGCATAGTCGGTATGGATGGAGTACCTAATCTTGCGTTATTTGATTTCTTTTATGATATTTTATAGATGGACAGTAGTGTAATGCTTATGACTTACTGAGTTATATACTCATTCGGTGTGTTTATTTGTCACTTGTTTAGGTTCCTTTGATTCATTTTTGTGTGCTCGGGACCATCGTCAAGTCATCACACCGACTTGCAACTTTTTGGTTTCTTCTTCCTAGTTGGTCTAAGAGAACATTTCGGCATGTATAGGCTATTATGTTTTGTTTGAACTTTGGTATGTAAAACTTTGGATAGCCATGCGAAAATGGCTTATATACGTTTTGAGCATAATGTTATAGTCATCTTGAATGTATATGTTCATTAAGAGGCATGGAAACTATGTAATAGGTAAAGTCTACCTTAAAATGGATGCTGATAAAGAAGAAGTGACGTGGATGTGAAAAATCACTAAAAATAGTAGGAATGGAATTAAATAGTGAATAAATTATGTAATCGGACCTTGATGAATCTATTTTCATAGGAAAGTAACGAAATGATCATATGAAAAGTATATTAGGAGATATTTAAGTTTTCGAGAAATAGGGCCAGGACGGTTTCTGAATTCCTTGTTCCGACTTTGGAAATTCATTATAAATTAACCAGAGATAATTAGAAGTTGTTCCATATATGTACAGATTTCTTTTCGAGTCTAGTTTTTATAGAAACAAACGGCATCAGTATTGAAGCCCTGCAGGAGATATCCAAGTTGTAATGCACGAAGGTCGGTGTGGTGAACCACAAGCAGGGGAGACTTTAACTAATTGGCTCAACCAAAAATTCTAGAAAAACATTTTTAGATGGATATATGAGTCTAGTTTCAGGAAAAATTTACGGAACTGGTTTTCGACTTTTGGAACTCGAGATATGATTTTTAAGGTGACAGTGACGCAGTTAGCGAGCTCGTCTGGAAATTTAAAATGGATTTGTGCAATAAGTGATTTAAGTCTGCGAACCCTCGTGTGTCGACTCAAACAGCGGTCTCAGTGCACGGGTGTTACAACTTTATTGGTATCGGGCTATGGTTTAGTCGGTTCTAGGACTACCATAGCACGTATGAGTCTAGCTATACATGCCTTAATGTTAGTGTTTAATAGTGTGATGACTTCGACGGCTAAAATTTTTGTTTTGATTAGTAAATGGATCCGGCTTAGAGAACCTTAGCGGATGACGTTGAAAGCGTGGCGGCTGCTCCTACATAAGGGACACCGCTGTTGAACCTCGGTCATCTGCGAATAATCAAAATGAGGGGCAAAACAAGCCTTCTTTACTATGATGAGCAGTGGGTCGCACAATATGCCCGCACTAATCCATTGCCCAACCATTCCGAATTTAAATAATCCACCCGAGAGCCTATAACGCCATCGACTCTCGATCTGTAAGGCCAAGTAAACCACTTATAGACTTGATTAGGAAGCGCGGGCCGAGGAATTGAGCCGTGAGTTTCCGATGATGCTGAAAGGGCCGAGTTCGCTTGATAACACCATCCGAGTTTTGATGAATTGTCCGCACACGATGAGTGTTTAAAGTGTGCTATATCCTTGTTGCGAGACTCGACCTACTATTGGTGGAGGACCTTGATTTCCATAGTCCGAAGGAACGAGTTACTTGGGATTTCTTTCAAACAGAGTTTCAAAAAATATATTAGCCAGCGGTTCATCGATCAAAAGCGTAAGGAATTCTTGGAACTTAAGCAAGGCCGCATGACAAGATGTCGAATCTGACGTGAGTTCGTAAGACTCAGTCGATATGCTCGGGAGTGTGTAGCCGATGAAATTGCTATGTGCAAAAGATTTGAGGAAGGATTGAATGAAGATTTAAAGCTACTAGTGGGTATTTTAGAAATAAAAGAATTTGTAACACTAGTTGAAACGAGCTTGCAAGGCGGAAGAACTTGGAAAGGAGAAAAAGAAGGCAAAATCTGAAGCTAGAGACTTTCGTAAAAGATCAACGAGTAGAACTCCGCTCTCAGCTATAAAGAAGTTCAGGGAAGACACTCACAAACCGAAGACGACTGCGGGAATTTCTATTAGGATGCAACCATTAACAGACTCACGAGCTACTTCGGTTGCTAGTGTGGGTAACAATCACCAAGAAAAACCTAAATGTCCACAATGTGGAAGACGACACATAAGTGAATGTTGGGGTAAGTCCATTAATAGGGCCTGTTACAGATGCGGTTCGAAGGATCACTTCATAAGAGATTGCACGGAATTCGATGAGAGAAATAAGATGCAAGGTGCAAGACCTAGTGGAACAATGGTTAGGGGTAGACCACCGAGAATTTCAGGAGGCAGGGGTGTTGGTCAGAGAGGGACTTTTGATACGGCTGTTCGATCTGAAACCTGTACTCCTACTAGGGCATATGCCATCCGTGCACGAGAGGAAGCATCCTCCCCTGACGTTATCACTGGTACTTTCACTCTTTTTGACACTAATGTAATTGCATTAATCGAACCTGGATCTACTCATTCTTATGTATGTGAGACTTTAGCATCCAGTAAGACTTTGCCTATTGAGTCTACTGAGTTCGTAATTCGAGTGTCAAATCCCTTGGGTCAATATGCGCTTGTTGACAAAGTGTGTAAGAGATGCCCTTTAATGATCCGAGAATCCTATTTTCCGGCCGATTTGATGCTTTTACCATTTGATGAATTTGATGTTATTCTTGGTATGGACTGGTTGACCGTATATGACGCAGTGGTAAGTTGCAAAAGAAAAACCATTGATTTAAGGTGCGCAAATAACGAGATAATCCGAGTTGAGTCTACGGACTTAAAGGGGTTGCCAGCTGTAATATCATCAATGTTGGCTCAGAAATATGTAAGAAAAGGGTGTGAAGCATACCTTGCGTATGTACTTGATGACAAAGAGTTAGAAAGGAAACCCGAATCTGTGCCGGTGGTTTGTGAATACCCGGACGTTTTTCCCGAAGAATTACCGGGTTTACCACCTGTTCGGGAGGTAGAGTTTGGCATTGAGCTTGTACCTGGGACTACGCTGATTTCGATCGCTCCGTATCGTATGGCACCAACCGAGTTGAAAGAGTTGAAAGCTCAGTTGCAAGAATTGACGGATAGAGGTTTTGCTCGACCAAGTTTCTCACCTTAGGGTGCACCAGTATTGTTTGTGAAAAGAAGGGCGGAACCATGAGGTTGTGCATCGACTATCGTCGGTGAATAAAGTGACAATAAAGAATAAATATCCGTTACAGCGTATTGATGATTTGTTTGATCAACTAAAGGAGCCTCGGTGTTTTCAAAGATAGATTTGAGATCGGGTTATTATCGATTCATGGATTCTAGATTCGGATATACCCAAAAGCGCTTCGAGCGAGATACGGCCACTCTGAGTTCTTAGTGATGCTGTTTGGGCTCACTAATGCCCCTGTGGTATTTATGGATTTGATGAATCGGATCTTCAGACAGTATTTGGACTGGTTCGTAGTTGTGTTTATTGATGACATCTTGGTCTATTCAAGAGATGAGACCGAACACGCCGAGCACACGAGGTTAGTGTTGCAAATTTTACGGGATAAGCAGCTATATGCTAAGTTCAGTAAGTGTGAGTTCTGGTTAAGAGAGGTTAGCTTCTTGGGTCATGTGGTATCCGCATCGGGTATTCGAGTGGACCCGAGCAAAATTTTAGCCATACTTAACTGGAAGCCTCCGAGAAATATTACTGAGGTTCGGAGCTTTTTGGGACTTGCCGGCTACTACCGACGGTTTGTAAAAGGTTTCTCGACGATAGCCACACCAATGACGAAGCTACTTCAAAAAGATGTTAAGTTCGAATGGACGGAAAAATGTCAGAAAAGTTTTGATCAACTGAAAACCTATTTGACTGAAGCTCTAATTCTAGTGCAGCCCGAATCAGGCAAGGAATTTGTCATCTATAGTGATGCCTCCCTGCTTGGGTTGGGTTGCGTATTGATGCAAGAAGGTCGAGTTGTGGCCTATGCGTCGAGACAATTAAAGCCACATGAGAAAAATTATCCGACCCATGATCTCGAATTAGCTGCCATCGTATTCGCTTTGAAAATATGGCGACATTACTTATTTGGTGAGAAGTGCCATGTATTTTCGGATCACAAAAGTCTCAAATATTTGATGACTCAAAAAGACTTAAATCTGCGACAAAGACGTTGGCTCGAGTTGTTAAAAGATTATGAGCTTGTCATTGACTATCACTCGGGAAAGGCTAATGTGGTTGCGGATGCCTTAAGTCGTAAATCCTTTGTTTGCTTCTGACGATGAATGTACACTTATGCATTCTATCCGACAATGCGTTAGTGGCGGAATTAAAGGCCAAACCATTGTTGATTTATCAAATTCATGAAGCTCAAAAAGTCGATGATGAATTGGTTGCAAAAGGGCTGAATGTGTTCGAATATGGAATCGAGTTTCAAATTGATGATGACGATTGTTTGAGGTTCGAAGTCGGTTGTGTGTTCCAAGAAATTGAGAACTCATTTCGATGATTACGAGCGAAGCTCATTGTAGCCGAATGTCAATTCACCCGGGAGTACGAAAATGTACAACGATCGAGGCGTCAATTTTGGTGGCATGGTATGAAGCGAGACATTTCGATTTTGTTTGAAGTGTTTAATATGTCGCAAGTAAAGGCGGAACATCAAGTGCCTACGGGTTTACTTGGTGATCATGATACGAATGGAAATGGGATCGAGTCACGATGGATTTTGTGTGCGGGTTTCCATTGTCGACAAGTAAGAAAGATGCGATTTGGGTTGTTGTTGATGGTGACTAAGTCGGCTCATTTTATCCCGTCACGTAGGGATTTTTCATTGGATAAACTATTTGAATTGTATGTTTCTCAGTTGTGAGATTACACGGGTACCGATTTCTATTGTGCGGATAGAGATCCGAGATTCACCTCACAATTTTGGAAGAAATTTCAAGAAGCCTTGGGTACCAAGTTGCATTTAGCACCGCTTTTCACCCCCAAACCGATGGTCAATCCGGCGGATAATTGAGATACTTGAAGATATGTTGAGATGTTGCATCCTCGAGTTTAGTGGTTCATGGGAACAATATTTACCTTTGATTGAATTAAACACAACAATAGTTTTCGGTCAAGCATTAAGATGGCGCCTTACGAGGCTTTGTGCGGTCGAAAATGTCATACACCATTGTTTTGGACCGAGCTCGGTGAAAGTAAAATTTTGAGTGGATTTGATTAAAGATCTTTGAGCAGAAAGTAAAAATAATTCGTGAAAGTCTGAAGGCAGCCACAGACCGTCAGAAATCGTATGCAAATTTAAAATGAAAGGATATTGAGTATTAGGTGGGAGACAAAGTGTTTCTTAAGGTCTCACCTTGGAAAAAGATACTCAGATTTGGCCGTAAGGGCAAACTAAGTCCGAGGTTCATTGGGCCATACGAAATCTCCGAACGAATTGGTCCAGTTGCGTATAGATTAATCTTGCGCCCTGAACTTGAAAGGATTCATAACGTTTTTCATGTTTCGATGCTTCGACATTACCGATCCGATCCTTCGCATGTAATAAACCCCTCCGAGATTGAAATTCAAGCCGATATGAGTTATGAAGAAGAACCAATCCGTATCCTAGCTCGTGAAGTGAAAGAGTTACGAAACAAAAGGGTTCCGTTAGTGAAAGTGTTATGGCTCAAACACGGAATGGAAGAAGCTACTTGGGAACACGAGAACTCTATGAAAGAACGATACCCAAACCTATTTACGGTAAGATTTTCGGGGACGAAAATTTCTTAAGTGGGGGAGAGTTGTGACAGCCCTAAATTGACCCTAGTCGAAAAGTGGTTTCGGGACCGCTAAACCGAGTCATAAAAATAATTAACCGTCATAGTTGATGCTCATTATATGTACATATGCATGTGTGAAAATTTCATGTTTGGATTTTGTTAATTGTAAGTGAATTTTATCAAATAGGACTTGTGTGAGAAAATTTAGAAATGTGCTAGGCAAATGTAAAGTGGTCTATTAATGCATGTTGTGAAAATGATGGGTTTGCATGTCAATTTACCAAAAATTTAAGCATGGTGGCGGCCATGCTATGAGTGGAAACATGTTGCAAACATGTTGGGTTAGTGGTTATGTTAGAAAGAATAAAATAATGAAAAAAGGAATATGATGAAAACAAAGGAAAAAAAAGTGTCCATCCTTTCACATTTTTCTTCGTTGGTAGAATGTTCTAAGAAGAAGGGGAGAGCTTGAGAAAATCAGCTATGGTAGTTTCCTAGACTAAGGTATGTTTGATGTTGTCCATGAGATTCATGCATGTTTTAGTTGTTAGTTTGAGTTCTACCTAGCCCATGGTTTAAATCTTTGCTATGGGATGGAGATGATATTCGGCCATGGGTGTTGTCTTCTTGGTTGATGTTTGATGTTGTGGTGATGAGGCATGAAGATGAGTTAAGTTTCGGCTAAGGTGGATTTGAGTTGATGTCATTTGCATGCTAAGTGTGAAGCTTTGTAATGATACATGTGTATGGTGCTTTTGATGTTGTGAATGGAAGTAGTGGAAAAGTAAAAGAAAATTTATGTAGAAATGTGGTATATGTGGATTTGTAGGATGTTATAAATATATGTGAAGCCATGCTAGGTTAGGAAGAATTCGGTCAAGTGTTCATGAGATGAAATTTTGTGTTTAGGTGAATTAAAGATGATAGTATAGTTGATATCATGTATATATGTATGCATATTCGGCCATCAAATTAAGAGCATAGGTGATGTTGAGTCCAAGCTTTGTACATTCGGCCATATATATATAAATGCATGTGTGATTGAATTATTGATAGTAGGGCGATAGCATATGGTTATTAGTCGAATAGCTCAAAAACATATGGTAGGAAGATAAGAATTAGTCATGTGTCTCCTATGATATGAAATCATTAATATTTTGATATAAATATTTAGCAAGACGATTAAACTAGTTAATTTGTTGATTAAGCTCAAGAAGTTAAAGGAGGAGAATCAAGCAAAGGCAAAGGAAAGGACATCGAGTAGCCGAGTTAGAACCGTTTTACCCAACACAAGGTAAGTTATTAAGCATATATTTTGTATTGATATAAATAATCATAATACCTATGTACTTATGCCGAATGGAATGATATATAAATGCATGAAGTGCCAAAATTTATCGAGTGAAAAAAAAAAAGAAGTGAGATGAATTGAGTTACTGATTTTGGCACTAAGTGTGCGGGTATAAACGTTTACTATAATGAGATTGGCACTAAGTGTGCGAGTTTAATTGTATAGCACTAAGTGTGCAAGTTTGATTTGTATAGCACTAAGTGTGCGGGTTTGAATATTAAGCACTAAGTGTGCGGACTTACTGTATATTTTCGAATAATCATTAACGTTAAGTGTGCGACTTTATCGAGTAGATGTTATGTTTATATTTGGAACTGAGCTTGGTAAGTCTTGAACCTATGTGGTGATTATATTTGAAGTAGGAACATAATATTATTGTGGAGTAGATGAAATGCTATTATTAGTATAATTTAAATGAAAATAAAATGATGTGTGGAGATGCATCAAATATCATATCGAATATCATACGAGATGTCAATGGAGGCTTGGCTAGTTGAGAGCATGTAATCATAAATGTGCGTGAAATTATGGCATAGTCGGTATGGATGGAGTACCTAATCTTGCGTTATTTGATTTCTTTTATGATATTTTATAGATGGACAGTAGTGTAATGCTTATGACTTCTTGAGTTATATACTCATTCGGTGTGTTTATTTGTCACTTGTTTAGGTTCCTTTGATTCATTTTTGTGTGCTCGGGACCATCGTCAAGTCATCACACCGACTTGCAACTTTTGGTATCTTCTTCCTAGTTGGTCTAAGAGAACATTTCGGCATGTATAGGCTATTATGTTTTTTGAACTTTGGTAAGTAAAACTTTGGATAGCCATGCGAAAATGACTTATATACATTTTGAGCATAATGTTATAGTCATCTTGAATGTATATGTTCATTAAGAGGCATGGAAACTATGTACTAGGTAAAGTCTACCTTAAAATGGATCTTGATAGCAAGATGGCGTGGATGTGAAAAATCACTAAAATAGTCGGAATGGAATTAAATAGTGAATAAATTATGTAATCGAACCTTGATGAATCTATTTTCATAGGAAAGTAACGAAATGATCATATGAAAAGTATATTAGGAGATATTTAAGTTTTTTTAAAAACAGGGCCAGGATGGTTTCGGATTCCTGTTCAATTTGGAAATTCATTATAAATTAACCAGAGATAATTAGAAGTTGTTCCATAGATGTAAAGATTACTTTTCTATAGAAACAAATGAAATCAGTATTGAAGCCCTGTACAAGGAGATATCCAAGTCGAAATGCCTGAAGGTCGGTGTGGTGAACCACAAGCAGGGAGACTTTATCTAATAAACTGTACTAATTGGCTCAACCAAAATTCTAGAAAAACATTTTAGATGGATATATGAGTCTAGTTTCAGGAAAAATTTACGGAACTGGTTTTCGACTTTTGGAACTCGAGATATGATTTTTAAGGTGATAGTGACGCAGTTAGCCAGCTCGTCTGGAAATTTAAAATGGACTGTGAAATAAGTCATTTAAGTCTGCGAACCCCTCGTGTCTGACTCCGGCAACGGTCTCGGGTACGGGGTGTTACAAAGAAGGTATGATTATATATTTTATCACGAGTTGGTATAGGTATGTACACTAAGCTTATGAGTAATACCTTGATATGTGATAATCTATGATGTTTATAGTATTTGGTGAATACTATGGAAATGACATGATTTGGAATAACTCTTTGATATTTGATGACAATGACATTATGGGTCCATACTGATGATGCATAGCTATGTGTTCTTACCATGATAGATGATATGAGGTTGTATTAATTTGGTGAACAATAGTTGTGAATGAATAAATTAGCCTGGACAGTGTTGGGCTATTGCAGTGGTGTAACTTTCAAAATACACTAAAAATAATATAAAATGAGTTAGTAGCAAAATAAAATATGAGAATAAATCTTATTGAGTCTAGTTTCTTATAAAGAAACAATGTAAGCAAAAGAATTTTGTATAGTGAGATATTTGAAGTTGCATGGGACAGAGTCAGAATGACTTCGAGATCCCCTACTTTGATTTTAGAAAATCATTATAAATTTTAAAAAAATTATTATGAGTTATGATTTATATTATTAGAATCCTTAATGAGTCTAGTTTCAAGAGAAATAGACGAGAACATTATTCAAGTCTTGAGCTATGAGATAATTGAACCTGAATGCACAAGGGTCTGAACTATCAGATAGTGAATCAGGTGTAAATTTGAGGAATAAATTGTACAAATTTACTAAGCCAAAAATTATGGAAATTTAATAGTAGAAAGGTATATGAGTCTAGTATCAGGGAAAATTTACATAACTTAATTTTGAGTTTCGTAGCTCTAGTTATAAATAAATTAGTGACTATTACTCAGGAAGACAGCTTGTTGTGAACTTGAGAATATGTTGTAAACATTGATAAAACATGTTAATGAGTTATTTATTGTTTTCTTATGAGCTTACTAAGCATAAATCTGACACCCCATTTCTTTCCCATGTTCCTTAGGGTTTCTAAGTTAGCTCGGGTTGGAGGCCATCAGAGATATTATCACACTGTCGTGTTAACGCTATTGGCGTAAGTAAATCCTAGTGTTTCGAGTCAATGGCATGTATAGGGTTTTAATGTTGAGTATGTGATATTATGATTTAGCCAAAGGTGTTGGCTTGTAACGATAAAGTGTTGTAGCCATGTGAATTGGCCTATGTTGGCTAATGATGTTGTGGGCTTAAATTTTTATACATATATATGCATGATACTATCTCTTGTGATGTGGCTTATAACATGTATGCCTAGAGATTGAAATGAGATTCATTGAAGAGTTAGTAACTGATGCAAGATTTGGTGATTGGTAAATAGTTAATAATGCCTCATGAATGGTTTGTGGAAATGATTATGTACGCTTAGTGAAGGATATGAGGTTTGTGATGTAATGATACTTATAACTAGTCTATGGTAATGATGTGAGCAAATTCTATGATATTCATTGCATAAGAAAATGACTTGAGCATAACATGTTTGTAGATGTTTAAGAGCTCATTTATGCCATGTTGTATGTTATTGGATAAGTATGTGTGCACATGTTGTGAGGGTGACAAATGGCTTGGAAAATAGCCTTGTAATTGTCCACACAGGTAGACACACGGGCGTGTGTCTAGACTGTGTGTGACATACGGTCTGCCCCCATGGGCATGTTGCCCAACCGTGTGTCCCCTGCACCTAAGATTTTCAAGTCAGTATGTATGGTAGTAGTACAAGGGAAAAAGACATGGCCATGTGCCTCAGTCGTGTAAAGGACACGGTCATAGGACACGGGCATGTGCCTTGGTCGTGTAGTTTTGGCAGAATTTCTAGGTTTTTGGACACGAGTTTGGGACACGGGCGTGTCCCTAGCACATGGGCGTGTGCTCTATACCCACATGGGTGTGTGAAGCCTTGATGCAAGAGATTTTCTAAGTTTTTCAGGAGTTCTTGGTTGGGTCCCAAACGACCCCGGATGTATGTTTTGGGCCTTGTAAGCCCGTATATGAGACATATTGCATGTGAAAAGAAAAGTTTTTAAATTGATCAAGATTTTACGGCCCGATTTTTGTGTGATTGATTAAGTTTAAGTCAGGTAACACCTCGAACCCTATCCCAGCGTCGGATACGAGCGTGGGGTGTTACAGTTTTTTTTTAAGAACAAGTTAAACAACATAGAACAAAACATAGCTAAGCAATCCATTCAACTCAAATCTCAACAAAAATAGGGATTAATTTAGGGGATTTCAACAATAATGGGTTAAGGGTTAATATTAAGGGTAATACAATGAATGGTTTATTAGGCTCAAGGGGGTTTACTAAGGGTTAATCATGGAAGTAGGCTTTTCATGGCATGAGTGGGTTAATCCTAAGTGCTTTAATCATTTTGACATATCAAATCAAATGGTGTGGTCTCGACATGCATAATCAAGCAAGTTCTAGAATAACAGTTCAATCCTGACGCATTCAAAGTAATAATAAGAGTGAGCATGAAAGAATGAATGGATGCTCAAAAGGCTCAAAAATCTCACAGAAAATTATGGCCTTTTGATGATAAAAACTTGTGAATTTTGATTCAATGGAATACCTAAAATTTGGGGAAACAACCTAAGATTTTAAATTCTTAAAAATCAACTTATCATGCCTGATTCTCTAATGTCTTAAAGTTTAAACAATCAATGCATAATTGCCTATGTTTTAATTCGAGATATATCAATCAAAATCATAAAACAATTAAAATTTATCCTAAATATGATACAAGAGCTTTTTAAGAGAACAAGGCAATCATTCAGGGATTTTTCTGATAATGAAATAAATATCCCCCACACTTAAGATGTACATTGCCCTCAATGTACAAAGATAGATATTAGAGTATAAAATTAAGATATGGAGAGAAGTGAAACTTCCTGTATGATGAATTCCTCAAACTGGAGTTTTGGAGAGTAATCGGTTCGAGGGTGGAGGAGGATACTTCGGCAGTCGTAGAGGTTCATTACTCCATAAATCCTGCACCACAAGAATATTATATCTAGTGGTAGCTATGGTCGTGGTTGAGCAGGACATGGCAGTCGTGGAGAACCTTTCTCGGTAGAGTTTTAGTTCCTATGTGATGATGAGCTTAGGCGTTCTATATAACCGTGATAGAATAAGGAACTTTTTAGGTGATTTTAGGAAGAATAATTACTCATAAAGAAAAAACTGAAATTAATAATTAGAAATAAAATTCTAAAATCTAACAAAAAATTAAAGATAAAAATAAAATAAAATTAGTTTTAATAAAAATAAAATAAAAAGAAAAAACATAAATAAATGTTTTTAAATATCTTCATTGCTGGATGGTTCGCGAGGTGGGGCTGGCGATGAGATGTGGAGGTGCTGACAAATCTGCTGTAGAGTAGCATCAATGTTGTCAAATCGTTGAAAACACTACTACTCGAATCGAGTGAGGCGCTCAGAGATGTCAGCATATGAAGCCACTGCATGAACTGGACGAGAGGGAGGTGGTGGCTGAGTCAGTGGGTCCTCTTGATGTGGGGGGACATCATCAAGAATGTCCTTGTAGGCCTCCTCCTCTGTAGATTGGGCAAGACGATACTGGCGAGGGTAGGTTCCTCGGCGCCTCTCGATCATCCTCATATTAAGCATGCTCGAGATACCTTGTGGAGACATCTGGCCGATAAGGGTGAGGGATGATTCTTGTGCCACAGTGTTGAGGAGCCTGAAGTGTCGCGCCAGCTGAGTCACGTAGGGGCCGATGGAGATGACCCCCTTCCTATGCCGCTCCGTCTATTACTGAATCGCAGGGCAATGAAATAGGCAAGGTCGATGACGTGCCCGTGCGACATGCACCATAAAAAGTAGGCGTTGTGGGTGCTAACGACTCTAGTGCTCTCATGCCTCCATGTAATCGTATGAGCTAAAATAGCATGTAAGTACCTCAGGGTGGTGGGAGAACTGATGCCTTGGAGTGGCTAGGGTTATAGGAGGCCGCGCCGGGGGCCAAAGTGTGCCAGCACTTTGAGGGGGAGAAGTGTATGTGGCGACTGAGCGTGTCTAAATCATTCTCCTCCTTGAACTCCTCTGTGCATAAACCCAATGCAATACCGAACTCTGGGACGCTTAGCTAGCGGATTAATCCACCTTGGCAAAATTGAACCGTGCCAGGATCATCGTAGTTCGTCATTACGGTCTAGAGATGGAACGTTGAGCATAGTTCTATCGTGAGCTCAAGGTATGTGGGCTCGATGATCCCAAAGAATAGCTCCCAAGGGTCGGTGCTTAGGAGGGCTCGAATCGAATCAATAGCTGGACTTGTTTTACTGACCCGATCGATCAAATTGCTGCAATTAAAGGTCGGACCCGAAGTATTTAGAATAGTTCTTCTTGGGGCCCCCGGGGGAATTGAAGGAGAGGGTGACGAATTTTGGTGGTTGGACCCGCGCAAGATGACGCTCCTTTTCTCTTCTTCGAGGTGGGTACGGCAATTTTCTTTCCTTGTGACGATGACATGGTACCTGCGATTAAAATCATCAAGTCATCTTGATGAGTGGCCAAAGTAAAAGGAATACAATTTTCAACTAAAAAGTAGACTTTCGACCACAACCAAACATAACTAATATAGTAATTTCGTGACCTTATTATTGTATGTAGTAATAGCATGTGTAAGAGAAAAGAATGAAACTTTCCTAACAACATGAAATGTATGATAAATGATTGAAAATTGTAAATTTCAGGGCATTGGCATAGATATATCATGAGAATGAGCGTGGTGAAATCATGGGTATAAAGTTTTCCTAATCACTTGATTTAACATGCCATGTATAATAACTAACTTAAGAATGCAAAATAAACGATAAAATTATGAGAAAAATGAAAAATAATTCAAAAGCAATGAAGATTATGCTAATAATAAGCATTAGTGATAAGTAAAATAGAAGTGAAAGGAGTAAACAAATGCTAAGGGAGAGAGATTGAGGGTCAAAAATGAAGTTGGAGGCGGCGCACGGGCGTGGCGAAAAGCCATGTGGAGTTGTAGTGGCTAGGGTTAGGGTTTTTGAATGAGGAAGAAAGTGAATAGTATAGGGTTTTTATAGATTTTGGGCCACACGGCCAGGGAACACATCCGTGTTCCCCAATGTTTGCCCGTGTGAGTCGCGAATTTTGAATTTGGGCGCGTCTAACAAATTGTACACGCCCGTGTTTCTTGGGCGTGTGGGTGCACACAGCCATGTCGTACGGTCGTGCCTAGCTTTGTTCGCTTCTCCCACGCCCATGTATGAAATCCCCACGCCTGTGTCTATCTAATAGGTTCGACCATGGGTACTTGCCACGAGTGTGTCGCACGTCCGTGCTAGTTTCTCAGTTTCAACCACGGGTCTTCCACACGGACGTGTCGCACGCCCGTGTTGTTTTGGAAGGCTCATCCATGGCCATGTCGCTTGGCCGTGTCATTTTATCGTAGCCCGTGTTGGGGAAATTCTTGCCTTATTTTTACACGGCCATTAGCACGCCCGTGTACTTGGCCGTGTCTTTGTGGAAAAATCGTATAAAAAAGCTCCGTTAGTAAATTAGATATTGAAGACTAAATTTTAAAAGAAGTTAATACAGTTAGTGCTCGGGTTGTGTAACACCCCTTACCAATATCCAAGCCCGGAATAGAGTACGAGGCATTACCAGACTTAACAATACACATAGACGAAAACTGGGACATAAAATTTCATTTAATTCAAAACTTTTCGAACACATGCATAACAAACAAAGCTAACTATATCATCACATCAAAACATAGGACATAGCACGATTAATTAAACTTATCAACCATAATAGATAAGGACTACATCTCATGATCATATACGATAACTCAATGCAGACTGATACTTATGGTCAAAATCATAATGAAAATTACATATCACAAACCAACTTCCTATACATGCCACTCACTTGATGTTTTTAATATTTGAATTAATTCTCCCAAAAATGATAGTTTGATAGTGTGATTTTGCCTCCGACGATCTCCAACCCCGAGCCGACCTGCCAATACTAAAAAAATGGAGAGGATGGGTAAGCTTTACGCTTAGTAAGTTCATATGAAAATAATAAGCAATTACTAAGTTCATATGAAAATAATAAGCAATTACTACCATGCTTTTCAAGATAAAACACTATAATTGTACAATTACATAGGTTCAGGACATGCTATTTTCTGGAGTCCCAGTGTAAAAAAAAAATCATATCTCGAGGTACAAAACTGGAAATCCAATTCTGTAAATTTTTCCTGAAACTAGACTCATATCTCTACTTACTAATTTTTTTTTCTAGAATTTTTGGTCGGGCCATTTAGTACAGTTTATTAGTTAAAGTCTCCCCTATTTTAGGGTATGACTACTCTGACCCCTGTACAATACGAACCCAATTTCTCCCTGTACAGAATTCCAACGACCATGACGTTTGTTTCCCATAACAATAGACTGAATAAGGAATCGATGAATGTAAGGTATGACGCTTAATAATTTTTGTACAATTTATGCGAAATTTCTAAATTCAGAAGAGGGGATCTCGAATTCATTCAGACCCTGTTTTACAAGAATTCAAATATCACACAATATAGAATTCTTTTGCTTCCCCTATTTTTTTTTATGTGAAAATAGACTCATTAGGATTTATTTTCATATATCATTCGCATTTTTATTCAACTTCTACAATTTTTGGTAAATTTTTAAAATCACACAACTGCTGCTGTCCAACATTGTTTTACTACTAAAGTTCACTTTTACACAATTCACTTAATCCATTCCATTTTACCGAGGTCCACTCAAATATCGACCATATTGCTCATAAATCCAAATAAACATATACTTGCACTTTTCATCACATAATCACTTTCACATGTATTTTTATAAAATCGATTTCCCGTTGAACTCATCGGAATAATAACAGATACACAATTGCCTGCACATTTTCCCATTTCCACACTTGTAGCCGAAGCTATCTGGTACGCATTGTAGCCTGCACTTAGTACTACACATTCGACCAATAATCTGGTACACGTAGTAGCCTGCACTTAGTACTACACACGTGATCACAGTTTTGCACGCATAGTAGCTGCGCACTTAGTACTACACATGCGACCAATTATTGGTACACATAGTAGCACGCACTTAGTACTACACACGTGACCTCACCATAGTTCATTTGTATCGTTTCTATTAGAAGGTTCAACCGGGAAATTCCTCACTTTTCAAAATTTTACTAAATTGTCCGTAATCAATTTAAATTCATAACTTACATCAAATAACCATTTGATAGGCAGCCACATTTCATATAATATCAAAATATAATAACATAAAAAGAATCGATAGATTATTTATGTACGAACTTACTCGAAGTGTCGATCTCACTATCCATAGTACCAATTGTCCATTCATAGTATAATAAGACACAACTCAAATATCAAATCAGCTTTTAAGAATTTACATAACATATATCACATATTTCATATATCACTTGTCATGTATCATCATTTTCTTGCATTTCATGTAACATTCTTTCATGTCATATTTCCAAACCATAAACATCATTCCCTCAACTTTTCCAATATATTAAATCATACAATATATGCAATAATAGTAAGAAATATAATTCAAACATAACATTGCATTATTATTATCATACGAACTTACCTCGATCCAGAAACTGCAATTTACCATTTTAGTCCATAACCTTGCATTTTTCCGATTTAAGCCCAAATCTCGATTTCCTTCATCTATAATATCACATTTAGCCTCATAATTAGTCACATTATTTATACGGGTCCAAAAATCATAATTTTATAAATTTTCATTTTGACCCCTAAGCTTTTGCATATTTGCACTTTTACCCCAAGGTTCAGAAATTAAAATTCATCCTATTTTCTTATGTTTTATGACATTCTGATCATTTTTCCCTTCTATGGTAACATCAAATTCTCACTCTAACATGTACTTATGACTATTAGGTATTTTTACCGATTAAGCCCTTTTACTCGTTTTCACTTAAAACCGAGTAGCACAAGTTGTCTAACATAATTTAAAACCTCATATTCTATCATAAAACACCAAAATACACAAATTTCACCTATGGGTATTTTTCCAAATATGAACCCTAGGTTGAATTATTGCTAGCATAAGCTAAATCAAGTTACCGGGACTCCAAAAACGTAAAAATCATTAAAAACAAGGCTAGAACGGACTTACAATCGAGCTTGGAAGCTTGGAAACCCTATCCATGGAGTCTCCCTTGGTATACACGTCCATGGTGAAGAAGCTGATCAAAATTGGCTTTTAATTTTGTATTTTAATTCATTTTATCCCTAAATGACCAAAATGCCCTTTTTACTAAACTTTCCAAAAATTCCATCCATGTCCAATTTTTATCCATAAACTTAGAAATTGGTCATATTTCTATTTAAGACCTAATTAATATTTCAAAGCAATTTCATACTAGAAACTTCTAGAATGCAAGGTTTGCAACTTATTCAATTTAGTCCCTAACTTCAAATTAAGCACTTTATGCATAGAATTTCTTCACGAAATTTTCACACAATCATGAAATCATATCATAGACCTCAAAATAATCATAAAATAATTATTTCTATCTCTAATTTGTGGTCACAAAACCACTATTCCAATTAGGCCCTAATTCGGGATATTACAGGTTGCCTCTCGAGAAGCACTTATTTATAGTCTAAGCTCGACTTACCTCTCCGTTGGATGATCATGGTGGTTCGAGGAGTTTATACTCCACATTTCTGCTATCAATCTTATAAAAATAAGGTTTTAATCGGGTGTTGTTTACCTTAAAACAGCCAAAGTTGGGTGACTCACCTCCACCATACCGAATGGAAAAATACTGACTACAGTACGAGGGATTTCCTCATTCGGCGTGGTAGTGACAATGTGGGGATCTGCGGCAGCTAATAAGACCTTATCACCAACTTTATGTAAATTTAGAGAGGTATTGAACTCATTTTGGCGTAATTTTGGTTTATCGTGTGTTCTCGGTTTATGTTATTGCCATTCGTCTAGTTCCTCTATCCGTAGCCTTCGTTCTTCATGAATGTCTCCTCTATCATTGCTAGAACATGGCTCGTGAACTTCTTTAAAACTCAGTTTCTGCAAAGTAGGTTGTGTTATATTGTCAGTTTTAATATACTGATGTGGACCTTTACCTTAAAT
Organism: Gossypium arboreum; assembly: GCF_025698485.1. Classification (NCBI taxonomy): domain Eukaryota; kingdom Viridiplantae; phylum Streptophyta; class Magnoliopsida; order Malvales; family Malvaceae; genus Gossypium; species Gossypium arboreum. Next base: position 113,722,682 of record NC_069080.1, on the reverse strand, counting down.
GTTCGATGTGATGCTGGAATTACGAGCTTGAAGGGTGATCGTTTCGTCTCCCGCACGAAGTGTAAGCTCACACGTGCCAACATCAATAATTGTTTTAGCAGTTGCTAAAAAGGGCCTCCCTAAAATCATAGGGGTGTTATTATCCTCATCTATGTCTAGAACAACGAAATCAATGGGAAATATAAACTTATCTAATTTCACTAGTACATCTTCAATAATACCCCTAGGAAATCTTATAGTTTTATCTGCCAATTGAATGCTCATCCTAGTTTGTTTAGGTTTCCCAAGCCTTAGTTGCTTAAACATTTTGTAAGGCATGACGTTAATACTAGCCCCTAAGTCAGCTAATGCATGACTTATATCTAAACTACCAATTAAGCAAGGAATTGTAAAACTCCCTGGATCTTTTAATTTGTGGGGTAGCTTATTCTGTAGAATAGCTGAGCACACTACGTTTAGCTCCACATGCGACGCTTCATCCAATTTCTGCTTATTTACTAAAATCACTTTTAAAAATTTCATTGCATTTGCCATCTGCGACAGAGCTTCAATAAACGGTATGTTAATATGTAATTTTTTCAAAAGTTTAAGGAATTTACCGAATTGTTCATCTGAGCGGTCTTTCCTTGTTGCGTTAGGGTATGGCACATTGGTTTTATATTTGACAGTCACTGGTTTGTTTGTATCTTGATTTACCTCACCTTGACCTTTGCTTACCACAGTTTCTTGCCTTGGTTCTGGTTCAAGCTCAACAACTCCTTCATCTTGAATATCAATCGCGTTGAGCGGTTCCCTTGGATTGGGTTCAGTATAACTTGGCAAACTACTTTGTGGTTGTTTAGAGATTAGTTTGGAAAGCTGGCCTATCTGAGTTTTGAGCCCTTGGATCGACGCTTGTTGATTTTTAAGTGCTGTCTCAGTGTTTTGAAATCATGTTTCTGACATCGAAATAAACTTGGAGAGCATCTTCTCAAGGTTCGGTTTCTTCTCTTGTTGATAAGGTGGCTGTTGAAAGCCCTGAGGATTTTGTGGCTTTTGTTTCCCTTGACCACCCTAGGAGAAGTTTGGGTGGTTCCTCCAACCTGCATTATAGGTATTACTGTATGGGTTATTTTGAGCCCTAAAGTTATTCTTACCCATATAGTTGACTTGTTCCTCTTCGGTTGCAGGATTGAAGGATTGATATTCTGTATACACACCTCCTCCACTTGAGTCACACCCCATTACTGGACGTACCTGCGTAGAACCAAGTAAACCATCATCTTTTTATTGAGAAGTTCTACCTAATTCGAGAGCATGGTGACTGAATTGATGTTATAAACGCTGGTGGTTTTCGTTGGCTTTGTCCTCATGACTTGCCACTGATAGTTATTCAGTGACATCTCCTCTATAAACTCATAGACATCTTTCGGTGTTTTATTATTGATAGTTTCGCCAGAAGCTGAGTCAACCATTTGTCGAGTCGAAGGGTTCAGACCATTGTGGAATGTTTCTACTTGGAGCCAAAGCGGTAACTGTAACGCCCCCACGCCCAAAACTGTCATCGGAGTCGAGCTTGAGGGGTTACCGAACATAATTTATCAAATTAAGAACTTCAAATCATTTTTTTCTACATTCACAGCTTTCTAGCTACCCGCGTCACAGTTACAAGAAAAATCATATATTGAGTTACGAAACTCGTAATCAAGATCCGTAAATTTTCCCTAAATTTAGACTCATATATATATTTATTAATTGTTTTATAGAATTTTTGGTTGCGCCAATTAGTACAATTTATTAGTTAAATTCTCCCCTGTTTCAGGGTTTGACTGCTCTGACCTCTGTGTATTACGAATCAGATATCTCTCTATACACAACTTTAATGACTACAAGGTTTGTTTCTCTTAAAACTAGACTCAATAAGGAATCTGTAAATATAAATAATGACTTCTAATTAGTTTTGTAAGATTTATTATGGATTTTTAAAGTTAGAACAGAGGATCCAGAAATCACTCTGGCCCTGTTTCACAAGGTTTCAAATATCTCATAAAGTATAATTTATATGCCTGTTTTTTTTTATCCATATGAAAATAGACTCATTAAGCATCAATTTCATAACTTGATAATCATTTAATTCCATTTATACTATTTTTAGTGATTTTTCAAATTCATGTCATTGCTGCAGCAATATTCTATTTTAAGGCAAATTTCATCTTTTCATGAGTTGTTATGAACTAGATAACCTATTAAACTTCCATGATATCAAACATGATCTAAATTTAACCATCACCATGACTTATCAATATCAAACATTTTCTCAACCAATCATGGCCATATCATAAAATTATTTACACAAAATAAGTATATTGCTATACATGCCATACTTAAGTTTTACAAGCCATTTACCCGGATGAAAGTCCTTTGGATAGCGTGATCAAACCTTGACCGTCCGATTCCCGAGCTGGCTTGTTCAAAACTACTGATAAATAAAGAGGAGGAGTAAGCATAAATGCTTAGTAAGTTCATATGTATATAACAAGTAACATAACAATACAAATATACCAAACAACTTTAGCATGGTATCACCAAAACATATATCACATTTCTAAACATCATTCATCATCTTACCACCTTATCGTTGTTGTATCTATTTTCAACCCGAGGGTTAAGAACATACCTGTCGAAAGTGTCCATTTCACAACACTTAACAAAACGTCGCTTGCATCTTAAGTGTTCTTCCATTTCACTAGAAATTTCACCAGTTGAACACATCGGAATACAACTCGGATACACGGATAATTTGCACATAAGTGCCTCATATGTAATCAAGAAATCATGTAACCCGCCCCTAAGTGAACTCGGACTCAACTCAACGAGCTCGGGCGTTCGCATCCATAAGTGAACTCGGACTCAACTCAACGAGTTCGGATGCCTAGTTACATTTCACAAACTCGGACTCAACTCAACGAGTTCGGACATTCACATCCATAAGTGAACTCGGACTCAATTCAATGAGTTCGGATCCTCGAACACATATCCTAATCATCTTCCGTAAAATACCAAAACCAATACTTGGTAGTACTTTATATTTAACAATTAATACACATAATTTGCATTTTATTCGAAAATAACCACAAAGCATATATTTCATAATAAAAAACAGCATATCATATAATTAACATCAATAACTTAAAAATAACAATTATGCTACATTATTTACACATGAACTTACCTTGGTACCAAAATATAAAGATTTTGCAATTTAGTCCACAATCTTTTCTTTTCCTCGATCGCGTCTTGAATCTCGTTTCTCCTGATCTGTAATGCCAAATTAATCTTATTTAATACATACATTCATCAAAACAGCATTTAATACGAACTTTGGAAAAATTATACTTTTGCCCCTAAACTTTTGCATAATTACACTTTTGCCCCTAGGCTCGGGAATTAAACTTTATTCCTTATTCTTATGTTTTATAACATGCTGATCATTTTTCCCTTCTATGGCAACATCAAATTCTTACTCTAACATATACTTGTGACTATTAGGTATTTTTGCCGATTAAGCCCTTTTACTCGTTTTCACCCAAAACCGAGTAGCACAAGTTGTCTAACATAATTTATAACCCCATATTCTATCATAAAACATCAAAATACACAAATTTCACCTATGGGTATTTTTCCAAATATAAACCCTAGGTTGAATTATTGCTAACATAAGCTTAATCGAGCTATCGGGATTCCAAAAACGTAAAGAACATTAAAAATGGGGCTTGGAATCACTTACTATGGAGCTTGGAAGCTTGAAACAAACCCTAACTATGGAGAACCCTTGAAATTTTGGCCTCATGAAGAAGATGGACAAAAATTGGCTTTTAATTTTGTTTTTAATTCATTTTAATAACTAAATGACCAAAATGCCCTTACTACTAAACTTTCCAAAAATTCCATCCATGTCCAATTTTTGTCCATAGACTTAGAAATTGGTCAAATTGCTATTTAAGACCTCCTAATTAATATTTCAATGCAATTTTATACTAAAAACTTCTAGAATGCAAATTTTTGTAACTTAGTCCCTACTTTCAAATTTAAGCACTTTAGGCATAGAATTTCATCACGAAATTTTCACACAATCATGCAATCATATCATATTCATCAAAATAATTATAAAATAATTATTTCTATATCAGATTTGTGGTCACAAAACCACTATTCCGATTAAGCCCTAATTCAGGATATTACAACTCTCCCCCCCTTTTAAGGATTTTCGTCCTCGAAAATCTTACCGGTAAACAGGTGTGGGTATGGGTTTTTCATAGTTCCTTCAGGTTCCCATGTAGTCTCTTCTACCCCATGCTTTTGCCACAACACTTTCACAAGTGCAACACTTTTATTTCTTAGTTGTTTGACTTCTCGAGCTAAAATCTTAATCGGTTCTTCTTAATAAGTCATATCCGGTCGTAGTTCAACTTCTGTCAGTGAACTTATATATGAAGGATCCGAACGATACCGACGTAACATAGATACGTGAAACACATCATGAATCTTCTCTAATTCAGGTGGTAGCGCTAGCCGATATGCTACCGGTCCAACTTTTTCAATTATTTCATACGGTCCAATAAAACGCGGACTTAACTTGCCCTTTCGTCCAAATCTAAGGACTTTCTTCCATGGAGACACTTTCAAAAATACCTTATCACCAACTTGAAACTCCATTTCTTTTTGTTTCAAATCCGCATAAGATTTCTGTCTATCTGAAGCAACTTTCAAACAATCTCGAATCACTTTCACCTTTTCTTTGGTTTCTTTTATTAAATCAACTCCATAAATCTGATTTTCCTTGAGTTCAGTCCAATACAATGGCGTCCGACATTTACGACCATATAATGCTTCATAAGGTGCCATCTTCAAACTCGTCTGATAACTATTATTCTAAGCAAATTCTACCAATGGTAAGTACCTTTCCCAACTATCTTGAAATTCTAATACGCAACATCTGAGCATGTCTTCAAGAATCTGAATTACTCTCTCTGATTGTCCATCAGTTTGTGGATGAAAGGCAGTGCTGAAATTTAACTTTGTACCTAATGCCTCTTGCAACTTTTGCCAAAACCGTGAGGTAAACCTCGGATCTCTATCCGAAATGATTGACAAAGGTATCCCATGAAGTCTAACAATCTTTCGGATATACAATTCAGCCAACTTATTAAGAGAATAATCTATACGTCTTAGGAATAAAATGAGTGATTTAGTCGATCATCAACTATTGCCCAGATGGCATTTTTCTTCCACGAGTTAACGGCAACCACGATATAAAATCCATAGTAATCCGATCCCATTTCCATTCAGAACCATAATAGGTGAAGTAATCCGAAGGTACTTGGTGTTCACTTTCACTTGTTGACAAACTAAGCACTTTGATACAAACTCGAAATATCTCTTTTCATTCCACTCCACCGGTACATTTTCTTTAAGTCATTATACATCTTCGTCTTGCCGGATGAACCGCCAAACAACCATTATGTGCTTCATGCAAAATCTTTTGAATCAACTCATCATTTTTGATACACAAATCCGATTTTAAACATCAAACAACCATCGAATCGATTCGAAATCGATCCCGCATCGACTTCACAATATTTTCTCTTGGCTAGCAAATCTTGATCATTTTTTGAGCTTCAAAATCTATTGTAAAACATCGGTCTTGCTCTTAACTCGGTAGAATCGAACCGTCATCGACATTTTCAACCGAGTGTTCATAACTCTCAAAGCAAACAACAACTTTCTCCTTAAAGCATCGGCAACCACATTCGCTTTTCCCGGATGATAATCAATAACAAGCTCGTAATCTTTCAATAACTCTAACCATCTTCACTGTCTCAAATTCAAGTCTTTTTGTGACATCAAGTATTTAAGACTTTTGTGATCGGTATATACTCGGCACTTTTCACCATACAAATAATGTCGCCAAATCTTCAAAGCAAACACCACTATGACCAATTCCAAATCGTGAGTAGGATAATTCCTCTCATGAGGTTTTAACGCCTCAAGCATAAGCCACCACTTTTCCTTCTTGCATGAGTACACACCCCAAACCATTTAGAGAAGCATCACTATACACCACAAATTCTTTACCTGATTCGGGTTGTATCAACACTGGTGCTTCAGTTAATAACTTTATCAATTCTTCGAAACTCTGTTGACATTCTTCCGTCCATTCAAATTTAACACCCTTTCGGAGTAGTCTAGTCATAGGAGCAGCAATTATAGAAAATCCATTTACAAACCGCCGATAATACCCAGCTAGCCCCAAGAAACTCCTAACTTCAATTACATTTTTCGGTGGTTTCTAATCAACAATGGCTGAAATTTTACTAGGATCAACCCGTATAGCATCACCTGAAATAATATGGCCCAAAAATCCAACTTCTCGGAGCCAAAATTCACTTTTACTAAACTTAGCATACAGCTGCTTATCTCTCAAAGTTTGCAAAACTATCCTCAAATGCTCAGCATGCTCTGCCTCATCTTTTAAATAAATTAAAATATTATCTATAAACACCACAACAAATCTGTCCAGGTATGGCCGAAATATGCGATTCATTAAGTCCATAAACACAGCAGGAGCATTTGTCAACCCGAATGGCATAACTAAAAATTCATAACGACCGTACCTTGTTCTAAAAGCAGTTTTAGGCACATCTGACTCTTTCACTCGCAGCTGATAATACCCAGATCTCAAGTCAATCTTTCAAAACCATGTCGCTCCTTTTAGCTGATCAAACAAATCATCAATTCTCGACAATGGATACTTGTTTTTGATTGTCACCTTGTTTAACTGCCGATAATCAACACATAATCTCATAGAACCGTCCTTCTTTTTCACAAATAACACGGGAGCACCCCAAGGTGAAAAATTGGTCTTACAAACCCTTTATTAGTCAACTCTTGCAACTACGGCTTTAATTCTTTCAACTCTGTTGGTGCCATTCTATATGGAGCAATCGAGATCGGGGCTGTTCTTGGTATCAAATCTATACCAAATTCTACTTCCCTGATTGGAGGCAAACCCGACAATTCTTCTGGAAATACATCCGCAAATTCACACACAACTGGCACTAATTCAACTTTCTTTTCAACTTCTTTTGTATTAATTAAATATACCAAATAAGCTTCATAACCCTTTCTCAAATATCGCTGAGCTGACATCGAAGAAATCATACTAAATATTGCCTCTGATTTGTCTGGTTCAACCCACAAGATTTCACCACTTTTACCTTTTAATTCTATAACCTTTTCTTTGCAATTTACTATAGCATCATGCAATGTCAACCAATCCATACCCAAAATAACATCAAATTCATCAAACGGCAACAACATCAAGTCGGCCAGAAAGTAATGACCCCGAATCATTAAAGGGCATTTCTTGCATACTTTATCAACTATCACACATTTGCCTAGTGGATTCGACAACTCTAATCATAAATTATGTGTTCTCAACAGGTATATTCATACTAGACACCAGTTTCATGCATACATATGAATGAGTAGAACCGGGATCAATCAAAGCAATAACATTAGTATCATAAAGAGAAAATGTACCAGTAATCACATCGGGTGAGGAAGCATCTTCACGTGCTTTAATAGCATAAGTTCTAGCCGGAGCTCTTCCTTCAGATCTAACTGCTGCATCTCTGGCTACATTCTTACTATTTGTTTCACTTCCAGCTTTTCTCGGATACCTTCCCCTCGAGTCTGCACCACTAGCTTTTACATTCTGAAATTTTTCTTTCTCAGCTCTCTCTGGGCAGTCTCTAATAAAATGATCCGGAGAACCACATCGAAAACATTCATTTGCTCTGCACGGACCAAAATGATTTCTACCACATCGCTGGCACTCGGGTTTAACAAATCTCGTATTTCCACACTAGCCATGAAGTAGTCCGAGATTTAGGACCCATATTTCGCTTCTTAAAATTTCCATATGATTGCCCAACTGAAACTTGGGAACGAGGATTCATATTTCTTGACTTTCCAGTTTGCTGTGAGGGTGCATTACTCATTGGTCTTTTCTTCCAATTTCGTGTTTGATTCTACCTTTTCTTTTCCTTCAAGAATTCTTCAGCCTTGCAAGCTCGATCGACAAGTACCACCATTTCTTTTAGTTCAAGGATCCCAACAAATACCTTAATGTCTTTGTTAAGCCCGTCTTCAAATCGTTGGCACATCTTGGCGTCTATAGGAACATATTCCCTGGCATACTTACTCAATCGAACAAACTCTCTTTCATATTCTGAGACTGTAATATTACCTTGCTTCAGCTCAAGAAACTCTTTACATTTCTGATCAATAAATCTTTCACTAATATATTTCTTTTGAAACTCTTCCTGAAAGAATTCCTAGGTCACCCTCTCTTTCGGTACCACCGAAATCAAAGTCTTCCACCAATTATAGGCTGAATCTCTCAACAAAGATGTAGCACATTTCAAACATTCTTCAGGTGTACAAGATAAATCATCAAATACCCAGATAGAATTTTCAAGCCAGAACTCTGCTTTCTTTGCATCATCATCAATATTTACTCTAAATTCTTCAGCCCCTTGTTTACGAATTCTGTCAACGGGGGTTCTGTGCAATTTTATCATATCCACTCTCTGAGGCATCGGAGGCATAGGTTGAGGAATTGGGGGAGGTGGGGGAGGTCGTACATTTGGGTTCGTACGAACGAACTCAGTGTATCATGCACTCATCATTTGGAGAAAGGCTTCCCGATCCCTTTCTCCTCCTCCCTGACCACCAGTAGGGGGTGGGTTTTCAGTCGGCGCTGCCCTTTCAGCCAGAGATGGCACATTACACTCTACTTCATCTGCCACAGCTGGATCGGGATCCATTTACTATATAAAAATCATTTAAAAAGGTCAGAAGTCGTCACACTATCACAATTCATACATATGACATGTATAGCAAAATCCGTACATACAACACATAGTCCGAGAACCGACTAAACCTACTCTGATACCACCAAATGTAACGCCCCCATGCCCGAAACCGTCGTCGGAGTCAAGCTTGAGGGGTTATCAAACATAATTTATCAAATTAAGAACTTCAAATCATTTGTTTCTATATTCACAGCTTTCTAGCTACCTGCATCATAGTTACAAGAAAAATCATATCTCGAGTTACAAAACTCAAAATCAAGATCCGTAAATTTTACCTAAATCTAGACTCATATATATATTTGTTAAATTTTTTCTAGAATTTTTGGTTGGGCCAATTAGTACAGTTTATTAGTTAAAGTCTTCCCTGTTTCAGGGTTCGACTGCTCTGCCCTCTGTGTATTACGAATCAGATATCTATCTATACAGAATTTCAATGAATACAAGGTTTGTTTCTCTTAAACCTAGACTCAATAAGTAATCTGTACATATAAATAATGACTTCTAATTAGTTTTTTAAAATTTATTATGAATTTTTAAAGTCAGAACAGAGGATCCAGAAATCACTCTGGCCCTGTTTCACAAGGTTTCAAATATCTCATAAAGTATAATTTATATGCCTGTTTCTTTTTTATCCATATGAAAATAGACTCATTAAGCTTCAATTTCATAACTTTCTCATCATTTAATTCCATTTATACTATTTTTAGTGATTTTTCAAATTCATGTCATTTCTGCAGCAATATTCTGTTTTAAGGCAAATTTCATCTTTTCATGAGTTGTTATGAACTAGATAACCTATTAAACTTCCATGATATTAAACATGATCTAAATTTAACCATCACCATGACTTATCAATATCAAACATTTTCTCGACCAATCATGGCCATATCATAAAATTATTTACACAAAATAAGTACATTGCTATACATGCCATACTTAAGTTTTACAAGCCATTTACCCAGATGAAAGTCCTTTGGATAGTGTGATCGAACCTTGACCCATCCCGATTCCCGAGCTGGCTTGTTCAAAACTACAGTAAATAAAGAGGAGGAGTAAGCATAAATGCTTAGTAAGTTCATATGTAAATAACAAGTAACATAACAATACAAATATACCAAACAACTTTAGCATGGTATCACCAAAACATATATCACATTTCTAAACATCATTCATCATCTTACCACCTTATCGTTGTTGTATCTATTTTCAACCCGAGGGTTAAAAACATACCTGTCCAAAGTGTCCATTTCACAACACTTACCAAAACGTCGCTTGCATCTTAAGTGTTCTTCCATTTCACTAGAAATTTCACCCGTTGAACACATCGGAATACAACTCGGATACACGGATAATTTGCACATAAGTGCCTCATATGTAATCAAGAAATCATGTAACCCGCCCCTAAGTGAACTCGGACTCAACTCAACGAGGTTGGGCGTTCACATCCATAAGTGAACTCGGACTCAACTCAACGAGTTCGGATGCCTAGGTACATTTCACGAACTCGGACTCAACTCAACGAGTTCGGACATTCGCATCCATAAGTGAACTGGGACTCAATTCAACGAGTTCGGATGCTCAACCATCCTAGTGACATGTCACTTGTATCCTAATCTATTCCTAAGGTTCAAACAGGATTTTCCTTGAACACATATCCTTGCCATCTTCCGTAAAATACCCAAACCAATACTCGGTAGTACTTTATATTTAACAATTAATACACATAATTTGCATTTTATTCGAAAATAACCACAAAGCATATATTTCATAATAAAAAATAGCATATCATATAATTAATATCAATAACTTAAAAATAACAATTATGCTACATTATTTACACATGAAGTGTAACACGCCGTACCCGAATCCGTTACCGGAGTCGAATACAAGGTGCACACAGACTTAACTTAATTGTTTTCACAGTCCATAAAAAAAATTTCCAGACAAGCTGGTTACTACATCACTGTCGCCTTAAAAATCATATCTGGAGTTTCAAAACTCGAAAATCAGTTTCGTAATTTTTTCTGAAACTAGACTCATATATCCATCTACAGATTTTTTTCTAGAATTTTTGGTTGAGCCAATTAGTACAGTTTATTAGTTAAAGTCTCCCATGTTACAGGGGTCGACTACACTGACTTTCGTGTGTTACAACTTGAATATCTCCCTGTGCATGGCTTCAATACTGATGCCGTTTGTTTCTATAGAAACTAGACTCAAAGAGGAATCTATACATATATGGTATGACTCCTAATTATCTCTGGTTAATTTATAATGAATTTCCAAAGTCGGAACAGGGAATCCAGAAACCGTTCTGGCCCTGTTTCACGAATACCTAAATATCTCTTAGGATACAACTCATTTGACCGTTTCGTTTCTTCCATATGAAATTAGATTCATCAAGGCTCATTTACATAATTTATTCACTATTTAATTCCATTCCTGCTATTTTTAGTGATTTTTCACATCCACACCACTGCTGCTGTCAGCATCTGTTACTAAAACAAACTATGCCTATTTCATGACTTTTCCTTGATTTAACTAATAATTCATCATGCATGTCCCAAATTATAACCATGACTTGTGTCCAAACATCACAAAACCAATTCCAACCGAACATTTACGCCATTTTCGCATGGCTAAAGTTTACATACCAATTTCAACAAAGTATAATAGCCTATACATGCCGAAATGTACTCCTAGACCAACTACGAAGAAAATACCAAAAGTTGTTAGCCGGTGTGATGACTTCGATGACGGTCCCGAATACGCAAAAAGTCGAGTCCAAGAAACCTAAAATAGGTGACAAGCAAACACCGAATGAGTATATAACTCAGTAAGTCATAAGCAATGCACTACCAACCATTAATAACATTATCACAAGAGGAAACAAAATGGAACGAGGCTAATTACTCCATTCAAACCGAACTATACCATAGTTCCTTAGACCTTTCGATTCAATCTCATACCAAGTTACACATTCACATTCCATATACTAATCAATAGGATATTTGAGGCATTTTTATACACCATTTTGTTTTCGTTACAATCATACATCTACATGACCTTTCACTTATTCCACGATAATTCTCATGTACGTGACTTCAATTTGAATTGTCACATAGGTTCAAAACTTACCAAGCTCAACTCCAAATATAAACATAGCGCCTATTAGCCATGAACTCAAGGTACTTACCCGATCCGCTGTCCGTGATCAACTCAATAATGTCGCACACTCAGTGTCAATAGTGATTCAAAAGCATATAGTGAGTCCGCACACTTAGTGCCATATAATCAACTCGCACACTTAGTGCTATATGATCAAACTCGCACACTTAGTGCTGTACAAATTTTAACCCCGCACACTTAGTGCCATTCTCATGATCACAAATGTTTATACCCGCACACTTAGTGCCGAAATCAACAACTCGATGTGTAACACCCCAAACCCGAGACCATCGCCGGTGTCGGACCCGAGGGTTAACAAACCAAGTTCACATGTTTTTTTTTTTTTTGCCCACCAATTTGACATTTCCAGTCAGGCTGGAAAACTGCGTCACTGTCGCCTTAAAAATCATATCTCGAGTTTCAAAACTCGGAAACTGGTTTCGTAAATTTTCCCTGAATTTAGACTCATATATCCATCCATGGATTTTTTTCTAGGATTTTTGGTCGGGCCAATTGGTACAGTTTATTAGTTAAAGTTACCCCTGTTACAGGGATCGACTACTCTGACCTTCGCGCGGTATAACTTGAATATTTCTCTGTACAGAGCTTTAATGCTGGTGTCGTTTGTTTCTAATGAAACTAGACTCAAAATGGAATCTGTACATATAAGGTATATCTCCTAATTCTTTTTGGATAATTTATAGTGAATTTTTAAAGTTGCGACAGGGAACCCAGAAACCATTCTGGTCCTGTCTCACAATAGCTTTAATATCTCTTAACCTGTAACTCCTATGACCGTTTCGTTTCTTCCATATGAAAATAGACTCATCAAGGTTCATTTACATAGCTTATTCACTATCTAATTCCATTCCTATGAATTTTGGTGATTTTTCACATTCATGCCACTGCAGCTGGCAGCATCTGTTTTAAGATAGGACTCACCTATTTGGTGGTCTCCATGATTCAACTAGCCTTACCATACATAGGTTCATATATGATCATTTTAACCATGCCAATGGCTGATCATATGATCAACATTCTCATTTCAAGCCATAGCCACATCATGACACAAAATATATACATACAACCCACAATTAGTCTAAGTTCATACTTCCTTTTCGAGCCATTTTCGCACGGCCGTACATACTTACATTACAACATATTTAACAAACAAGGGTAGTCCTATACATGCCATTTCAAGTTCAACCAAGAATTTATACCAAAATGGGGGCTTGATAGTGTGGATGACTTCGACTTCAACGATCCCGAATCCGATTGCTATCGAGCGAAATCTAGAAAAGCGAGAGCCAAAGCGGAGTAAGCATTTTTATGCTTAGTAAGTCTCAAGGAATATAATCAACTCTAATTACAGCAATACATTCACATAGTTAAATGCATCATTTCATTAATGCGCATTCACATAATCATACTTACTTTACCATCCCAACTCTTATGTTCATACACAAATAACGGCTTCATTAAGGCCGATAACTCGCTCCATCATAGGAGCGGATATTCATCGCTCTTACTCCTAGCGCGCAAAGCACACACCGCACTTACCTTATCATTGGGAAATTTCACAAGTGCATTAGCTGAAATTTTCCAGCAAGCTCATAATTTTCAAATCACATACCTTCGGAGTTTATCCGGATGTCGGTACTCGTTCAATCGCCGGGACATAGCCGGTTATGGTAACCCGCACCAAGGCCAACGGGACTTTACCGGATATCACGATTAGCACAAATGCCTTGGTCTTAGCCCGGATTTAACAACTTGCACGAATGCCTTGGTCTTAGCCCGGATTTAACAACTTGCACGAATGCCTTGGTCTTAGCCGGATATAGCTACTAGCACAATTGCCTTGGTCTTAACCCGGATATAAATTTCAGCATAATTGTCTTGGGCTTAGCCCGGATATCATTCAATTTCTCATGCACACATACATCAATAATCATTGGACATACATATTTCATTTTCGTTACTAAGGCTCAAACACAATTATAATCATTAGCATATTCGCCGGGACTTAGCCCGGGTGGAATTCAAATACTCATACACACATGATCAATAATCATACACATCCATGTTTCATCTTACATAATTCAAGTAAGATCACTTCTTGAGGACTTACCTCGGATGTTGTCGAACGGCTTTTTCGGCTATTCGATCACCCTTTCCTTCCCTTGTCCAATTGTGGCCCTCTTAGCTCTTGAGCTAATTCAAACAAATTCAATTTATTAAAACCTCATTGTGCTTGCTTATGGCGAATATGACAAGGATTTTAAATGGTCATATGGCCACTCTTTAGCTTGAATACACAATGGTCATGCACATTTTATACTACATCAAGCAATTCAATACAATTTATTTGAGCATCAAGGAAATGCTAAGGCCTTCAATAGGCTACCCAAGGCCGAATATTCATGTACATGTTGAGGTCAATTTTGCACTTAATACCTCACAAAAACAGCATGCAATCTACTAATTGATGCTTTGCACATTGTGGCCCAAAACTTATAATATAGCATCAAGCACTTATATGTGTGCTAGGCCGAATTGTGCTTGCAATTTCACAAGCATTCTTCCACATTTTCTCCTTTAAATCAATATATTCATCACTTAGTTCATAACCAAACATAATGTGCAATCATATATATGCATATATGAGCATGGCCGAATTTTCAAGGTGTCCATAGCCATCCAAAACACAAACTTTTAACTAACATGCAAGAAGCATGAATCATGCTCAAGAATGCATCATGGCCAAGTATGACAATCATGCTCCTTTTCAACTTTAATCATGATAAAACAAAGAGAAAACTCAAAATCTTACTCATGAGTAGAAAATCCATCATTGCATGCATCATCATCAAGCTTCACACTTAGCATGCAATGGCTTTATCACTATAACAACTTTGGCCAAATACCATTTCCATGGCATACCAAAGATTTGAGCCATGGCTAACATGCACATCAAGTTAGCAACCAAAACATGCATGAAACTCCCAACACAACCTCATACATACCTTAATCTTGATGCAAATTTAGCCAAATCACCTTCTAGATCTCTTCAAAACAAAGGAAATGAAGCAAAAATCCCTTCTTCCTCTTAGTATTTTCGGCCAAAAGGAGAGAGCAAGCATGAACAAATTTTTTGTTTTCTCTTCTTGGTTGCACTGCAATGGGGTATGCCACTCTCTCACACACATTTTTTTTCATTCTTTTCTTACCCATGCTTATTTGTTTACTATTTCTCCCTAATGCCCAACAAAACATGTTTCATGACATGTTTAACCCATATTCTTTGTCATGGCGGCCATTACTTGTAAAAGGGGAATTTGACATGCAAGTCCATTATTTTGCATGCATGCTTTAATTAGTCATCACATATTTCCCTATCGTACTTTCAAAGTTCACTACTAAGTCCTTTCTTATAAATTAGCACCTAATTAATAAAAATCGAGACACGAAATATTTACGCATACCAATTCCACATACAATAAGTACTGAATATAACATTTAATTATTCTTGTGACTCGGTTTCGTGGTCCCGAAACCACTCTCCGACTAGGGTCACATTCGGGTGTCACAACTCTCCCCACTCAAGAGATTTTCGTCCCCAAAAGCTTACTGGTAAATAGGTTCGGATATCGCTCTCTCATAGAGTTCTCGGTCTCCCGGTAGCTTCTTCTATCCGTGCTTGAGCCATAACACTTTCACTAGCGGAACCCGCTTGTTTCATAACTCTTTCACTTCGTGATAGGATACTGAACTGGTTCTTCCTCATAACTCATATTAGCTTGAATTTCAATTTCTGATGGACTAATCACGTGCGATGGATCGGATCTATAACGTCGAAGCATCGAAACGTGGAAGACATCGTGAACCTTTTTGAGTTCGGGGGCAAAATCAAACGATATGCCTTTGGACCGACTCGCTCGATATCTCATATGGCCCAATGAACCTCGGGCTCAACTTGCCCTTACGGCCGAACCTGAGTATCTTTTTCCAAGGCGATACTTTGAGGAACACTTTATCACCCACCTGATACTCGATATCCTTACGCTTCATATCCGCGTACGACTTCTGACGATCGAAGGCTATCTTCAAACTTTCACGGATTACTTTCACTTTCTGTTCAGCATCCCTAATCAAATCCACCCGAAAATCTTGCTTTCACCAAGCTCGGTCCAAAACAATGGTGTACAAGCATTTACGCCCGTACAAAGCCTCGTAAGGTGCCATCTTAATGCTCGATTGAAAGCTGTTGTTGTAAGCGAATTCAATCAACGGCAAATACCGTTCCCATGAACCACTAAACTCGAGGACGCAACATCTTAACATATCCTCAAGTATCTGAATTACCCGCTCGGATTGACCATCGGTTTGGGGTGAAAGGCGGTCTTGAAATGCAACTTGGTACCCAAAGCTTCTTGCAACTTTTTCCAAAACCGCGAGGTAAATCTCGGATCTCTATCCGACACGATAGAAATAGGCACCCGTGTAATTTCACAATCGAGAAACGTACAATTCCGCTAATTTGTCCATTGAAAAATCCGACGACAGGACAAAGTGGGCCGACTTAGTCAATCGATCTACCACGACCCAAACCGCATCCTTCTTACTTGTCGACAATGGCGGTCCGGATACAAAGTCCATTGTGACTCGATCCCATTTCCACTCGGGTATCGTGATTGGTGAAGTAATCACGAAGGTACCGATGTTCCGCTTTCACTTGTTGACATATTAAACATCTTGAAACAAAGTCGGAGATGTCTCGCTTCATACCATGCCACCAAAATCGACGTTTCAAATCATTGTACATCTTCGTACTCCGGGTGGATTGCCATTTGGCTACAATGGGCTTCATTTGAATTATCGAAATGAGTTCAATTCCTTGGGACACACTGACGACTTTTGAACCTCAAACAATCGTCATCGTCGATTTGAAACTCCGAGTCCTTGTTCGAACACACGCAGCCGCTTTTGCAACCAACTCGTTGTCGACTTTCCGAGCTTCTCGAATTTGGTGTGTCAATAGTGGTTTGGCTTTCAATTCAGCCACTAACACACCGTCGGATCGGACGGACAAGTGCACATTCATCGTCGTAAAGTGAATAACGATTTACGACTCAAGGCATCCGCAACCACATTCGCCCTTCCCGGGTGATAGTCAATGATCACTCATAATCCTTTAACACTCGAGCCAACGTCTTTGTCGCAGATTTAAGTCTCTTTGGGTCATCAAATATTTGAGACTTTTGTGATCCGAGTATACATGGCACCTTTCACCAAATAAGTAATGTCGCCAAATCTTTAAGGCGAATACGATGGCGGCCAACTCGAGATCATGAGTCGGATAATTTTTCTCATGTGGCTTTAATTGCCTCGACGCATAGGCCACAACTCGACCTTCTTGCATTAATCGCAACCTAACCCAAGTAGAGAGGCGTCGCTATAGATAACAAACTCCTTGCTTGGGACTCGGGTTGCACTAGAATTGGGGCTTCAGTCAAATAAGTTTTCAGTTGATCGAAGCTTTTTTGGCATTTCTCCGTCCATTCGAACTTAACATCCTTTTGGAGTAGCTTCGTCATCGGCGTGGCTATCGTTGAGAACCCTTTTACAAAACGTCGGTAATAACCGGCAAGCCCCAAAAAGCTTCGAACCTCAGTAATATTTCTCGGAGGCTTCCAATTTAGTATGGCTGAAATTTTATTCGGGTCGACTCGAATACCCGATGCAGATACCACATGACCCAAGAAGCTAACCTCTCTTAACCAGAACTCACACTTGCTGAACTTAGCATATAATTGCTTGTCCCGTAAAATTTGCAAAGCACTAACCGCAGTGTTCAAAGATGTTCGGTCTCATTTCTTGAATAGACCAAGATGTCATCAATGAACACGACTACGAATCGATCCAAATATGGTCTAAAGATTCGATTCATTAAATCCATAAATACCGCAGGGGCATTAGTGAGCCCAAACGGCATCACCAGGAACTCATAGTGACCATATCTCGCTCAAGGCGTCTTGGGCACGTCTCAATCTCGGATTCGCAATTGATAGTAGCCCGATCTCAAATCTATTTTCGAGAACACCGAGGCTCCCTTGATTGATCGAACAAGTCATCAATACGTGGCAACGGATATTTGTTCTTTATTGTCGCTTTGTTAAGTCGACGATAGTCGATGCACAATCGCATGGTTCCATCCTTCTTCTTCACGAACAACACCGCGCACCCTAAGGCGAAAAACTCGGGCGAGCAAAACCTCTATCCACCAATTCTTGCAAGCGAGCTTTCAACTCCTTTAATTCCGTTGGTGCCATACGATACGGAGCTATCGAAATTGAGTGGTACGGGCACCAATTCGATGCCAAATTCTATTTCCGAACAGTGGTAAACCGGCAATTCTTGGGAAAACATCCGGTATTCACAAACCACGGGCACAGATTCGGGTTTCTTCTCGATTCCTTGTCATCGAAGCACGACGCAAGGTACGCTTCGCACCCTTTTCTTACATATTTACGGGCCAACATCGCGATATTACGGTGGCAACCCTTTTAAGTCCGTGGACTCAACCCGAATTATTTCATTATTCGCGCACCTTAAATCGATAGTCTTGCTCTTGCAATTTACAACCGCATCGTGCATGGTCAACCAATCCAAACCAAGAATAACATCGAACTCATCGAACGGCAAAAGCATCAAGTCCGCGGGAAACAAGAACCTCGAACACTAGGAGACTTTTCTTGCACACTTTGTTGACAAGCACGTAATGACCCAAGGGTTTGACACCGAATTACAAACTCGAGAGACTCAATAGGCAAAGTCTTCTTGGATGCTAAGGTTTCACATATATAAGATTGAGTAGAACCAGGGTCAATCAACGCAATCACTTTAGTATTGAAAAGGGTGAAAGCACCGTAATGACATCCGGAGAGCGGCATCCTCGGCGGCGCAGATGGCATAAGTCCTCGCAGAGCACGAGCCTCGGATCCGATGGTAGCATCTCTAAATCCTCTCCGACCGCCACCGACATTGCCCATATTTCTAGGTGGCCTACCTCGGCGATGGTAGCACCCGAGTTTCCACTCGACTCACATTCATTCAAGCTTCCTCGGGCAATCCTTCCTAAAGTGGTCGGCCGATCCACACTTATAGCAGAGTGATCACGAAACCAACACTCCTCGAATGCCATTTGCAACAATGTTGACACTCCGCCTCTCTCGCGATCATTTCCACCATCTGGCGATCGAAGTGACTCGTGTGGTCACAGGGTCGATCGCGTCCTCGTCTAGAAAAGCCCAGCGCCTCTAGACCGGTTCACATCATCTCGAAATCTCTTGATTGCTGTTGAAGAGACTTTCCGAGGACCTCTTCGAATTCTCCGGTTCCCACATCACTTTTTGTTTCTCCTTTCTAAGCTCTTCGACTTTACAAGCTCGCTCAACAAGTACTACGATCTCGTATTTCGAGAATGCCAACGAACATCCTTATATCATCATTCAGCCCATCCTCGAGCGTTTACACATAATAGCTTCGGACGAAATGCATTCTCGCGTGTATCGGCTAAGCCTCACAAATTTTCGTTCATAGTCGGTAACCGACATAGAACCTTGCTTAAGATCAAGAAATTCCCAAGTCACTTGCTCTCTAGGTACCACGAAGTCGAGTACTCCACCAATAGTAGGTGGAATCACGTAGCAAGGAGATGGTACACTTTAAGCATTCATCGGTGTACAAGATAGCTCATCGAGCACCGGATAGTGTTGTCCAACCTAAATTCAGCTCGTTCGGCATCATCATCATCCGTAGCTTTAAATTCAGTGGCCCCATGTTTTCGAATCCTATCGATCGGGGCTTACTTGACCTTATTTGGTCGATTCACGGAGGTATTGTAGGTGCGGGGTTGCATTTGTCGGGAATGGAGGTTGTGGGACAGCCGTGTTAGTTCGAATGTATTGATTAAACCATTCGCTCATCACACTATAAAAGGCTTGCCTAGCCTCATCATTAGGATTGCTGGCCATAGGTTGAGAGTCCACGGCTGTCCCTTGTAAAGGGAGCAGCGCCACACTCTCCACATCATCAGCTATTGCTCGGTTGGGATCGGGACCCATTGCTATAAACAAACTCAAAGTCAAATTGTCGAAATCACCACACTATCGATTCATCATTAAATGGCATGTATAGCTAGACCCCAAACACCTCACGGTAGTCCTAGAATCGACTAAACCGTGGCTCTGATACCAATAAAATTGTAACACCCCAAACCCGAGACCATCGCCGGTGTCGGACCCGAGGGTTAACAAACCAAGTTCACATGTTTTTTTTTTTTTGCCCACCAATTTGACATTTCCAGTCAGGCTGGAAAACTGCGTCACTGTCGCCTTAAAAATCATATCTCGAGTTTCAAAACTCGGAAACTGGTTTCGTAAATTTTCCTGAATTTAGACTCATATATCCATCCATGGATTTTTTCTAGGATTTTGGTCGGGCCAATTGGTACAGTTTATTAGTTAAAGTTACCCTGTTACAGGGATCGACTACTCTGACCTTCGCGCGGTATAACTTGAATATTTCTCTGTACAGAGCTTTAATGCTGGTGTCGTTTGTTTCTAATGAAACTAGACTCAAAATGGAATCTGTACATATAAGGTATATCTCCTAATTCTTTTTGGATAATTTATAGTGAATTTTTAAAGTTGCGACAGGGAACCCAGAAACCATTCTGGTCCTGTCTCACAATAGCTTTAATATCTCTTAACCTGTAACTCCTATGACCGTTTCGTTTCTTCCATATGAAAATAGACTCATCAAGGTTCATTTACATAGCTTATTCACTATCTAATTCCATTCCTATGAATTTTGGTGATTTTTCACATTCATGCCACTGCAGCTGGCAGCATCTGTTTTAAGATAGGACTCACCTATTTGGTGGTCTCCATGATTCAACTAGCCTTACCATACATAGGTTCATATATGATCATTTTAACCATGCCAATGGCTGATCATATGATCAACATTCTCATTTCCAAGCCATAGCCACATCATGACACAAAATATATACATACAACCCACAATTAGTCTAAGTTCATACTTCCCTTTTCGAGCCATTTTCGCACGGCCGTACATACTTACATTACAACATATTTAACAAACAAGGGGTAGTCCTATACATGCCATTTCAAGTTCAACCAAGAATTTATACCAAAATGGGGGCTTGATAGTGTGGATGACTTCGACTTCAACGATCCCGAATCCGATTGCTATCGGCGAAATCTAGAAAAGCGAGAGCCAAAGCAATGAGTAAGCATTTTTATGCTTAGTAAGTCTCAAGGAATATAATCAACTCTAATTACAGCAATACATTCACATAGTTAAATGCATCATTTCATTAATGCGCATTCACATAATCATACTTACTTTACCATCCCAACTCTTATGTTCATACACAAATAACGGCTTCATTAAGGCCGATAACTCGCTCCATCATAGGAGCGGATATTCATACGCTCTTACTCCTAGCGCGCAGCAGCACACACCGCACTTACCTTATCATTGGGAAATTTCACAAGTGCATTAGCTGAAATTTTCCAGCAAGCTCATAATTTTCAAATCACATACCTTCGAGTTTATCCGGATGTCGGTACTCGTTCAATCGCCTTCGGGACATAGCCCGGTTATGGTAACCCGCACCAAGGCCAACGGGACTTTACCCGGATATCACGATTAGCACAAATGCCTTCGGGTCTTAGCCCGGATTTAACAACTTGCACGAATGCCTTCGGGTCTTAGCCCGGATTTAACAACTTGCACGAATGCCTTCGGGTCTTAGCCCGGATATAGCTACTAGCACAATTGCCTTCGGGTCTTAACCCGGATATAAATTTCAGCATAATTGTCTTCGGGGCTTAGCCCGGATATCATTCAATTTCTCATGCACACATACATCAATAATCATTGGACATACATATTTCATTTTCGTTACTAAGGCTCAAACACAATTATAATCATTAGCATATTCGCCTTCGGGACTTAGCCCGGGTGGAATTCAAATACTCATACACACATGATCAATAATCATACACATCCATGTTTCATCTTACATAATTCAAGTAAGATCACTTCTTGAGGACTTACCTCGGATGTTGTCGAACGGCTTTTTCGGCTATTCGATCACCCTTTCCTTCCCCTTGTCCAATTGTGGCCCTCTTAGCTCTTGAGCTAATTCAAACAAATTCAATTTATTAAAACCTCATTGTGCTTGCTTATGGCGAATATGACAAGGATTTTAAATGGTCATATGGCCACTCTTTAGCTTGAATACACAATGGTCATGCACATTTTATACTACATCAAGCAATTCAATACAATTTATTTGAGCATCAAGGAAATGCTAAGGCCTTCAATAGGCTACCCAAGGCCGAATATTCATGTACATGTTGAGGTCAATTTTGCACTTAATACCTCACAAAAACAGCATGCAATCTACTAATTGATGCTTTGCACATTGTGGCCCAAAACTTATAATATAGCATCAAGCACTTATATGTGTGCTAGGCGAATTGTGCTTGCAATTTCACAAGCATTCTTCCACATTTTCTCCTTTAAATCAATATATTCATCACTTAGTTCATAACCAAACATAATGTGCAATCATATATATGCATATATGAGCATGGCGAATTTTCAAGGTGTCCATAGCCATCCAAAACACAAACTTTTAACTAACATGCAAGAAGCATGAATCATGCTCAAGAATGCATCATGGCCAAGTATGACAATCATGCTCCTTTTCAACTTTAATCATGATAAAACAAAAGAAAACTCAAAATCTTACTCATGAGTAGAAAATCCATCATTGCATGCATCATCATCAAGCTTCACACTTAGCATGCAATGGCTTTATCACTATAACAACTTTGGCCAAATACCATTTCCATGGCATACCAAAGATTTGAGCCATGGCTAACATGCACATCAAGTTAGCAACCAAAACATGCATGAAACTCCCAACACAACCTCATACATACCTTAATCTTGATGCAAATTTAGCCAAATCACCTTCTAGATCTCTTCAAAACAAAGGAAATGAAGCAAAATCCCTTCTTCCTCTTAGTATTTTCGGCCAAAAGGGAGAGAGCAAGCATGAACAAATTTTTTGTTTTCTCTTCTTGGTTGCACGGCAATGGGGTATGCCACTCTCTCACACACATTTTTTTTCATTCTTTTCTTACCCATGCTTATTTGTTTACTATTTCTCCCTAATGCCCAACAAAACATGTTTCATGACATGTTTAACCCATATTTCTTTGTCATGGCGGCCATTACTTGTAAAAGGGGAATTTGACATGCAAGTCCATTATTTTGCATGCATGCTTTAATTAGTCATCACATATTTCCCTATCGTACTTTCAAAGTTCACTACTAAGTCCTTTCTTATAAATTAGCACCTAATTAATAAAAATCGAGACACGAAATATTTACGCATACCAATTCCACATACAATAAGTACGGAATATAACATTTAATTATTCTTGTGACTCGGTTTCGTGGTCCCGAAACCACTCTCCGACTAGGGTCACATTCGGGGTGTCACACGATGCATCTCACCTCTTTTCTTTTCATTCAATACTTTCATCACCACATACATACATGTATATAAATTTATCATTCCTTTCGGCATAATTACATGGACATTATGTCTATTTAAATCAATACAAAATATATGCTTAGTGACCTACCTTGTGTGGTGTAAAATAATTCCAAGTCGGCTACTCGATGACCTTCGATTTCCCCTTGTTGGACGCCTCTCCTTTAGGATCTTGAGCTTAAACAAATAAATTAACTCATTCAACCGCTTTGCTACACATATTGATATTCACATTTTAATGATTTTATGACATACGGAACGGCATGGTAAAATTTTTATCTTGCTACCTCATGCTCTTAGCTATTCGGCTCATAACCATATGCTATAGCCCTACTATCAATAATCCAATCACACATGCATATATATATATATATATATATGGCCGAATGTACAAAGCATAGACTCATCATCACCTATGCTCTTAATTTGATGGCCGAATATGCATACATGTATATACACTATTAATCAATCACTAACATTGCACTTCACCTTAATAGCTAGCTTAGCAAACCTCGATTTAACACATAGTTGTTCATAACACAACTTAAGCATACTCTCCATTCCATCAATTCCAAAACTTAATGTCTTACTCAAAAATGCTAAAAAGAAAATCCAAGAGTCATCAATCCACCATCACATGTTGTAACACCCCTAACTCGTGACCAACGCCGGTGTCGGACACGAGGGGTTAACGAGACAAATCCTCTTAAAGTACCGACCAATTTGGCATTTCTGGACAGGCTGGAAAACTGCATCACCGTCGCCTTAAAAATCATATCTCGAGTTTCAAAACTCGGAAACTGGTTTCGTAAATTTTCCCTGAATTTGGACTCATATACCCATCCATGGATTTATTTTTAGAATTTTTGGTTGGGCCAATTGGTACAGTTTATTAGTTAAAGTCACCCATGTTACAGGGATCGACTGCTCTGACCTCTGCGCGTTACAACTTGAATATCTTTCTGTACAGGGCTTTAATACTGGTGCCGTTTGTTTCTAATGAAACTAGACTCAAAATGGAATCTGTACATATAAGGCATGACTCCTAATTCTTTCTGGATAATTTATGGTAAATTTTCAAAGTCGCGACAGGGGACCCAGAAACCGTTCTGGCCCTGTCTCACGAGAACTTTAATATTTCCCAGTATACTGCTCATATGGTCGTTTCGTTTCGTCCATATAAAATAGATTCATCAAGGTTCAGTTCCATAATTTACTCACTATTTAATTCTACTTCTACTATTTTTAGTGATTTTTCAATCTCATCTCACTGCTGCTGTCCGCAACAGTTACTGCAGTAGACTATGCCAATTTCATGAATTTTCCTTGGCCTTAATCATCCATCATACATGACACAAATTATGGCCACCTTAACAAAATTTGAGTTTCTAAGACTCGTGGCTATAGGTTCTAGCATCCCACTCGACGACCACATAGGCCATTTTCACATGGCTTAAAGTTTACAACCCACAATTCGACAAAATATAATAGCCTATACATGCCAAATGTTCTTCAACAACAAAAACAATACCACAAGATTTCAGCCGGTGTGATGACTTCAACGACGGTTCCGAAAGCACGCATAACAATACGAGTCCAAGAGACCTAAAATGGGTGACAAGAAAACACCGAGTGAGTTTACAACTCAGTAAGTCATAAGCATTCGTCAATCCATCGATAAAGTTACTACTACATGTACAACAAATGAGGCTAGGTACTCGTCCATATCGAATCTATACCATAATACCTCGGACCTTCGGTCCAATCTCGCACCAATTCATACATCCACGCTTCATATTCTACTCAACAAGATAATCGAAGCATTTTACACATTAACTCATTTTCCAGCACAACCATACAATTTCAATCATCACATAGATTTAAGGCTTACCAAATTCAACCCCAAGCATGAACGTATTACCTATTCGTCATGAGCTCAAGGTACTTACCCGATCCGCTGTCCATACTCAACTCGATGGAGACACACCCTCCATATAATTGTTCGATCGGAGATATTTATATATATATATAGAGTACGCACACACGTTGCTTAATACTCGATTTCGCACACTTAGTGCCATGCGATTTAAGCCCGCACACATAGTGCCATGCCCTTCGAGCTCGCACACTTAGTGCCATATATTTCCAGCATGCACACTTAGTGCCATATATTTCCAGCACGCACACTTAGTGCCAATCTCATCACCGTACACACGTATTGTTCAAGACACTTAGTGCCGAAAGCAAACTTTCTACACATTTCACTATTTCTTTTACATTCAACAATTGTCATCACTCCATACACATACATTTTCATTTATATATATATATCATCCCATTAAACACAATTGCATAAATTTTACAATCATTTAAGCAATATCAAATACGTGCTTAATGACTTACCTCGTGTTGGGTAAAATAGTTCCAAGTCGGCTACTCGATGACCTTCGTCTTTCCCTTGCTTGATTCTCCTTCTTTAACTCCTTGAGCTTAATCAATAAATCACTAGTTTAACCATCTTGCTAAACATTCATAATTCAACTACACATGCATATGTATGCTTGTATATTCGGCAACCATTCTTACTAATCGCCCATTTGGTCGATTATACACCTAACCGAATATGCACCAAAACTTGATTCAACATTACCTACATACTCACTTTAATGGCGAATATATATATATATGTACAATGTCAACTAACATCTTTTAATCACCTAATTTCATCTCATGATCATTTAATCAAATTTTCCCAATCTAGCATATATTTTCACATCCATTTGTAACATCATGTACAAACACATATACACATATATCAAAACACAAATTTTTACCTATCATGCAACAAGCATAAATCGCACTTATGAGCATGCCATGGCGAATACATCCCACACCATCCCCTTTCAATTTTTGGTCATGGTTAAACAAAGAAAACTCCATGTCTTACTCAAGAATGCTAAAAGAAATTTCAAGAGTAGTCAATCCATCATTACATGTATCATCAACAAGCTTCACATTTAGCATGCAATGGCTTTAACACAATATCAACCTTGGCCAAATACCATTTCCATGGCATAACAAGGATTTGAACCATGGGCTAACATGAACATCAAGTTAGCAACTAAAACATGCATGAATCTCATGACACAACCTCAAACATACCTTAATCTTGACACAAGTATGACCAAATCTCCTTCTAGTTCTCTTCTAAACCAAGCATGAAGCAAAAATCCTTCCTTTTTCCCTTAGTATTTTCAGCCAAGATTTGAGAATGGATGAACAAATTTTTTCCTTTCTTTTCCTCTACTCACGGCAAGCGAAGGGGGCATCCATGCTCATTTTTTTATTTCTTTATTTTTTCTACATAATCCACTAACTAAACATGTTGGAAACATGTTCCTTGCCCATATTCTTGTCATGGCCGGCCACTCACCTTAGGAAGTGGGTTATTTGACATGCAAGGACAACTATTTTCCCACATGTATTAATAGGCCACCTTACAATTGCCTAGCACATTTCTAAATTTTCTCACATAAGTCCTATTTGATAAAAATTCACTTACTATTAACAAAATCCAAACACGAAATTTTCACACATGCATATATACATATAATGAGCATCAATTATGATGGTTAATTATTATTATGACTCGGTTTGGTGGTCCCGAAACCACTTTCCGACTAGGGTCGATTTAGGGATGTCACAACTCTCCCCCACTTAGCAATTTTCGTCCCCGAAAATCTTACCGTAAATAGGCTCGGGTATCGCTCTTTCATAGAGTCCTCAAGTTCCCAAGTGGCTTCTTCCATTCCGTGTTTATGCCACAACACCTTCACTAACGGGATTTTCCTATTCGCAACTCTTTTACTTCACGCCTCATAACGCTAACGGTTCCTCTTCATAGCTCAAATTAGGTGAATCTCAATCTCGATGGAGCAATTACGTGCGATGGATCGACCTATATCGTCAAGCATCGAGACATGAAAACGTTGTGAATCCTTTCGAGCTCGGGGGCAAAATTAATCGATATGCGATCGCCCAACTCGTTCGGATACTTCATATGGCCCGATAAACCTCGGACTCAATTTGCCCTTACGACCAAATCTAAGCACCTTCTTCCAAGGTGAAACTTTGAGAAAGACCTTGTCTCCAACCCGATATTCAATATCTTTTCTTTTCAAATCCGCATACGACTTTTGGCGATCCAAGCGACTTTCAAACTTTCACGAATTACTCGAACTCTTTGCTCGGCATCCTTAACCAAATCAACCTCAAGAATTTACCTTCACTAAGTTCACCGAGAATAATGGGGTACGGCATTTACTTAATAGTATAAAGCCTCGTAAGGCGCCATCTTAATACTTGATTGAAAGCTATTGTTGTAGCGAATTCAATCAAAGGCGATACTGCTCCCATGAACCACTAAACTCAAGGATACAACATCTCAACATATCTTCGAGTATTTGAATTATCCGTTCGGATTGACCATCGGTTTGGGGTGAAAGGCGGTCTTTGAAATGCAACTTGGTACCCAAAGCTTCTTGAAATTTCTTCCAAAATCGCGAGGTAAATCTCGGATCTCTATCCGACACAATAGAAATCGGTACCCGTGTAATCTCACAATCGAGAAACGCATAATTCGGCTAGTTTATCCAATGAAAATCCGTGACGCGGGGATAAAGTGAGCCGACTTAGTCGGTCTATCAACAACAACCCAAATCGCATCCTTCTTACTAGTCGACAATGGCGGCCGGACACAAAGTCCATTGTGACTCGATCCCATTTCCACTCGGGTATCGTGATCGGTGAAGCAATCTCGAAGGCACTTGATGTTCCGCTTTCACTTGTTGACATATTAAACACCTCGAAACAAAGTCGGAGATGTCCCGTTTCATACCATGCCACCAAAACCGACGTTTCAAATCGTTGTACATCTTCGTACTCCCGGTGGATTGCCATTCGCTACAATGGGCTTCGTTCAAAATTATTGGAATAAGTTCAATTCTTTGGGACACAGACGACTTCGAACCTCAAACAATCGTCATCATCGATTTGAAATTCGAGTCCTTGTTCGAACACACTCATCCCGTTTTGCAAGCAACTCATCGTCGACTTTCTCGAGCTTCACGAATTTGACGATCAATAATGGTTTGGCTTTCAATTCAGCTACTAACACATTGTCGGGTAGGATAGACAAGTGTACATTCATCGTCATAAAGCAAAGTGATTTCGCTTAAGGCATCCGCAACCACATTAGCCCTTCCCGGGTGATAATCAATGACGAGCTCATAATCTTTTAACAACTCGAGCCATCGCCTTTGTCGCAGATTTAAGTCTCTTTGGGTCATCAAATATTTGAGACTTTTGTGATCCGAATACACATGGCACTTCTCACCAAATAAGTAATGTCGCCATATCTTTAAGGCGAATACGATGGCGACCAATTCGAGATCATGGGTCGGATAATTTTTCTCATGTGGCTTTAATTGCCTCGACGACAGGCCACAACTCGCCCTTCTTGCATCAATACGCAACCCAATCCAAGTAGGGATGCGTCACTATAAATGACAAACTCTTTGCCCGATTCGGGTTGCACTAGAATTGGGGCTTCAGTCAAATAAGCTTTCAGTTGATCGAAACTTTTTCGACATTTCTCCGTCCATTCGAACTTAACATCCTTTTGGAGTAACCGTCATTGGCGTGGCTATCGTCGAGAAACCTTTTACAAATCGTCGGTAATAACCGCAAGCCCCAAAAGCTCCTAACTCGGTAACATTCCTTGGTGGTTTCCAATCGACTATGGCCAAAATTTTGTTCGGGTCTACCACGACACCGTCACGGACACCACGTGCCCCAAAAGCTAACCTCTTTCAACCAAAATTCACATTTCTTGAACTTTGCGTATAATCGCTTATCTCGTAAGATTTGCAACACTAGCCTCGGTGTTCAAGATGCTCGGTTTCATCTCTCGAATAGACCAAAATGTCATCGATAAATACAACTACGAACCGATCCAAGTATGGCCTGAAAATTCTATTCATTAAATCCATAAACACCGTAGGGCATTAGTGAGCCCAAACGGCATCACCAAGAATTCGTAGTGACCGTACCTCGTTCTAAAAGCGGTTTTGGGTATGTCCGATTCTCGGACCCTCAACCGATAGTACCCGACCTCAAATCTATCTTTGAAAACACCGAGGCTCCCTTTAATTGATCAAACAAATCGTCAATTCGTGGCAATGGATATTTATTCTTTATCGTCACTTTATTGAGTTGACGATAGTCGATGCACAACCTCATGGTTCCGCCCTTCTTCTTCACAAACAATACAAAAGCGCCCATGGAGAAAAACTCGGTCGAGCGAAACCTCTATCCGTCAATTCTTGCAATTGAACCTTCAATTCCTTTAATTCCGTTAATGCCATACGACACGGGCTATTGAAATCGGCGTAGTACGGTACAACTTCAATGCCGAATTCCACTTCTCGAACCGGTGGCAATCCAGTAACTCCTCGTGAAAAACATCGAATACTCACAAACCACGGTACCGATTCGAGTTTCCTTTCCGTCTCTTTACTTCCAAACACATACGCAAGGTATGTTTCACACCCTTTTCACATATCTCCGAGCGGTCATAGAAGATATTATCATTGGCGCTCCTTTTAAATCAAGAGACTCGACTCGGACTACCTTATTATTTGCACTCCTCAAATTAATGGTTTTCCTTTTGCGAGTCCACCTTTCGCATCATGTACTGTCACCAATCCATACCAAGAATAACATCGAATTCATGAAATGGTAGAAGCATCGGATCGGTAGAAAAACAGATTCTCGAATTATTAGGGGCATCTCTTGCACACTTTATCAACAAGCACGTATTGACCCAAAGGGTTTGACACTGAATTACGAACTCAAGAGACTCAACGGTAGAGTCTTATTGGATGCTAAGGTTTCACATACATATGAGTGAGTAGAGCGGGGTCAATCAATGCAATCACAATAGTATCAAAGAGAGTAAAAGTACCGGTGATAACGTCGGGGAGGATGCCTCCTCTCGTGCGCGGATGGCATATGCTCTAGCAGAGCACGGGTCTCGGATCGGACGGCCATATTAGAGGCTCCTCTCGATTACCACCCCTACCTCCAGAGATTCTCGGGGCCTACCTCCACCGTCGTTCCACTAGGTCTTGCACCTTGCGTCTTATTCCTCTCATCTAGCTCGTGCAATCTCTAATGAAGTGGTCCTTCAACCGCATCCATAACAGCCCTATTAACAGACTTACCCCAACATTCACCTAGGTGTCGTCTTCCACATTGGGGGCATTCAGGTCTCTCTTGACGATTATTGCCCACACTAGCTATGAAGTAGCTCGAGTCCGTCAATGGTGGGCTCTAATGGAAATTCCCATGATCGTCCTCGACTTCTTGGTGTCCTCCCCGAACCTCTTTACAGCCGAGAACGGAGCTTTACTCGTCGATCTTTTACGGTAATCTCTTGCTTCAAATTCAGCCTTCTTCTTCTCCTTCCCAAGTTCTTCCGCCTTGCGTGCTCGTTCGACTAGTGTCACGAACTCCTTTATCTCCAAAATTCCCACTAGTAACTTTAACTCTTCATTCAATCCTTCTTCAAATCTTTTGCACATCGCAACCTCATCAGCCACACACTCCCGAGCATACCGACTAAGTCTTACGAACTCATGTTCGATTCGAGATCTGATCATCCGGCCTTGCTTGAGTTCCAAAAATTCCTTACGCTTCGATCGATGAACCGTTGACTAATGTATTTCTTTGAAATTCGGATTGAAAGAAATCCCAAGTAACTCGCTCATTTGGGACTATGGAAATTAAAGTCCTCCACCAATAGTAAGTCGAGTCTCATAACAAGGATATAGCACACTTAAGACATTCATCGGTGTGCATGAGTTCATCTAACACTCTAATGGTGTTATCGAGCGTAACTCGGCCTTTTCGGCATCATCAAGAACTATGGCCTTGAACTCCTCGGCCCCACGCTTCCTAATCAAGTCCACGGTGGTTTACTCAGCCTCACAGGATCAAGAATCGGAGGCATCGCGGGCTCTTGGGGTGGAGTATTTAAATTCGGGAATGGTTGGACAGCCGGGTTGGTTCGGGCATATTATGCGACCCACTCATTCATCATGGTGAAGAAGGCTTGTTTCGCCCCTTCATTTTGATTATTCGCGGATGACCGAGGCTCAACAGGCGGTGTCCCTTGCGCAGAGCAGCCGCTACACTTTCAACGTCATCCGTCAAGGGTCTCTACCCCGGGTTCCATTGCTAATCAAAACAAAAATTCCAACCGTCAGAAGTCATCACATTATTAAGCGCTAACAATTTGGCATGTATAGCTAGACTCACACGCGCTATGGTAGTCCTAGAACCGACTAAACCATAGCTCTGATACCAATAAAATTGTAACACCCTAACTCGTGACCGACGCCGTGTCGGACACGAGGGGTTAACGAGACAAATCCTCTTAAAGTACCGACCAATTTGGCATTTCTGGACAGGCTGGAAAACTGCATCACCGTCGCCTTAAAAATCATATCTCGAGTTTCAAAACTCGGAAACTGGTTTCGTAAATTTTCCCTGAATTTGGACTCATATACCCATCCATGGATTTATTTTTAGAATTTTGGTTGGTCCAATTGGTACAGTTTATTAGTTAAAGTCACCCATGTTACAGGGATCGACTGCTCTGACCTCTGCGCGTTACAACTTGAATATCTTTCTGTACAGGGCTTTAATACTGGTGCCGTTTGTTTCTAATGAAACTAGACTCAAAATGGAATCTGTACATATAAGGCATGACTCCTAATTCTTTCTGGATAATTTATGGTAAATTTTCAAAGTCGCGACAGGGGACCCAGAAACCGTTCTGGCCCTGTCTCACGAGAACTTTAATATTTCCCAGTATACTGCTCATATGGTCGTTTCGTTTCGTCCATATAAAAATAGATTCATCAAGGTTCAGTTCCATAATTTACTCACTATTTAATTCTACTTCTACTATTTTTAGTGATTTTTCAATCTCATCTCACTGCTGCTGTCCGCAACAGTTACTGCAGTAGACTATGCCAATTTCATGAATTTTCCTTGGCCTTAATCATCCATCATACATGACACAAATTATGGCCACCTTAACAAAATTTGAGTTTCTAAGACTCGTGGCTATAGGTTCTAGCATCCCACTCGACGACCACATAGGCCATTTTCACATGGCTTAAAGTTTACAACCCACAATTCGACAAAATATAATAGCCTATACATGCCAAATGTTCTTCAACAACAAAAACAATACCACAAGATTTCAGCCGGTGTGATGACTTCAACGACGGTTCCGAGCACGCAACAATACGAGTCCAAGAGACCTAAAATGGGTGACAAGAAAACACCGAGTGAGTTTACAACTCAGTAAGTCATAAGCATTCGTCAATCCATCGATAAAGTTACTACTACATGTACAACAAATGAGGCTAGGTACTCGTCCATATCGAATCTATACCATAATACCTCGGACCTTTCGGTCCAATCTCGCACCAATTCATACATCCACGTTTCATATTCTACTCAACAAGATAATCAAGCATTTTTACACATTAACTCATTTTCCAGCACAACCATACAATTTCAATCATCACATAGATTTAAGGCTTACCAAATTCAACCCCAAGCATGAACGTATTACCTATTCGTCATGAGCTCAAGGTACTTACCCGATCCGCTGTCCATACTCAACTCGATGGAGACACACCTCCATATAATTGTTCGATCGGAGATATTTATATATATATATATAGAATGCGCACACACGAGTGCTTAATACTCGATTTCGCACACTTAGTGCCATGCGATTTAAGCCCGCACACATAGTGCCATGCCCTTCGAGCTCGCACACTTAGTGCCATATATTTCCAGCATGCACACTTAGTGCCATATATTTCCAGCACGCACACTTAGTGCCAATCTCGTCACCGTACACACGTATTGCCCGACACTTAGTGCCGAAAGCAAACTTTCTACACATTTCACTATTTCTTTTACATTCAACAATTGTCATCACTCCATACACATACATTTTCATTTATATATATATATCATCCCATTAAACACAATTGCATAAATTTTACAATCATTTAAGCAATATCAAATACGTGCTTAATGACTTACCTCGTGTTGGGTAAAATAGTTCCAAGTCGGCTACTCGATGACCTTCGTCTTTCCCTTGCTTGATTCTCCTTCTTTAACTCCTTGAGCTTAATCAATAAATCACTAGTTTAACCATCTTGCTAAACATTCATAATTCAACTACACATGCATATGTATGCTTGTATATTCGGCAACCATTCTTACTAATCGCCCATTTGGTCGATTATACACCTAACCGAATATGCACCAAAACTTGATTCAACATTACCTACATACTCACTTTAATGGCGAATATATATATATATGTACAATGTCAACTAACATCTTTTAATCACCTAATTTCATCTCATGATCATTTAATCAAATTTTCCCAATCTAGCATATATTTTCACATCCATTTGTAACATCATGTACAAACACATATACACATATATCAAAACACAAATTTTTACCTATCATGCAACAAGCATAAATCGCACTTATGAGCATGCCATGGCCGAATACATCCCACACCATCCCCCTTTCAATTTTTGGTCATGGTTAAACAAAGAAAACTCCATGTCTTACTCAAGAATGCTAAAAGAAATTTCAAGAGTAGTCAATCCATCATTACATGTATCATCAACAAGCTTCACATTTAGCATGCAATGGCTTTAACACAATATCAACCTTGGCCAAATACCATTTCCATGGCATAACAAGGATTTGAACCATGGGCTAACATGAACATCAAGTTAGCAACTAAAACATGCATGAATCTCATGACACAACCTCAAACATACCTTAATCTTGACACAAGTATGACCAAATCTCCTTCTAGTTCTCTTCTAAACCAAGCATGAAGCAAAAATCCTTCCTTTTCCCTTAGTATTTTCAGCCAAGATTTGAGAATGGATGAACAAATTTTTTCCTTTCTTTTTCCTCTACTCACAAGAACGAAGGGGGCATCCATGCTCATTTTTTTATTTCTTTATTTTTTCTACATAATCCACTAACTAAACATGTTGGAAACATGTTCCCTTGCCCATATTCTTGTCATGGCGGCCACTCACCTTAGGAAGTGGGTTATTTGACATGCAAGGACAACTATTTTCCCACATGTATTAATAGGCCACCTTACAATTGCCTAGCACATTTCTAAATTTTCTCACATAAGTCCTATTTGATAAAAATTCACTTACTATTAACAAAATCCAAACACGAAATTTTCACACATGCATATATACATATAATGAGCATCAATTATGATGGTTAATTATTATTATGACTCGGTTTGGTGGTCCCGAAACCACTTTCCGACTAGGGTCGATTTAGGGATGTCACACATGTATCCTTAACAAGCTTCATATTTAGCATGCAATGGCATTAACACAAAATCTACCTTGGCCGAATATCGTCCCCATGATATAGCAAAGTTTTGAACCATGGACTAATTAGAACTCAAGCTAGCAACTGAGAACATGCATGAATCTCATGGCACAACCTCAAACATACCTTAATCTACATGCAAGTATGGCCAAATCTCCTCCTAATCCTCTTCCAAACCAAACATGAAGCAAAAACTCCTTCCTCCTTCCTTAGAGAATTTCGGCCAAAAGAGATGAAAAAAGGATGAACATTTTTTTTTCTTTGTTTTCATCATAATCCCTTTTTTTTCATCTTTTTCTTTTTTTTTTCCATTTCATTATTACCCATACTCCTTATTTTATTTTTTTCCTCCCATGATGCACCAACAAAACATGTCTATGACATGTTTTGCCCATATTTCTTTGTCATGGCTGGCCACTAGGCTTGGATTTAGGGAAATTTGACTTGCAAGCCCTCCTTTTTGATTACATGCACTATTAGATCCTTATAGATTAGCCTATCACATTTCAAAAGTGTCACACAAGTCCTATTGACTAAATTCACATGAAATTTACTAAATCGAAACTTAAAACTCACACATTCATAATCACATATTTTAGACAATAAATACTACGTTCAAACATTTCGGTGACTCGGTTTAGCGGTCTCGAAACCACTTCCCGACTAGGGTCAATTTTGGGCTGTCACATGAACTTAACTTGGTACCAAAATATAAAGATTTTGCAATTTAGTCCACAATCTTTTCTTTTCCTCGATCGCGACTTGAATCTCGTTTCTCTTGATCTATAATGCCAAATTAATCTTATTTAATACATACATTCATCAAAACAGCATTTAATACGAACTTTGGAAAAATTATATTTTTGCCCCTAAACTTTTGCATAATTACACTTTTGCCCCTAGGCTCGGGAATTAAACTTTATTCCTTATTCTTATGTTTTATAACATGCTGATCATTTTTCCATTCTATGGCAACATCAAATTCTTACTCTAACATATACTTGTGACTATTAGGTATTTTTGCCGATTAAGCCCTTTTACTCGTTTTCACCCAAAACCGAGTAGCACAAGTTGTCTAACATAATTTATAACCCCATATTCTATCATAAAACATCAAAATACACAAATTTCACCTATGGGTATTTTTCCAAATATAAACCCTAGGTTGAATTATTGCTAACATAAGCTTAATCGAGCTATCGGGATTCCAAAAACATAAAGAACATTAAAAATGGGGCTTGGAATCACTTACTATGGAGCTTGGAAGCTTGAAACAAACCCTAACTATGGATAACCCTTGAAATTTTGGCCTCATGAAGAATATGGACAAAAATTGGCTTTTAATTTTGTTTTTAATTCATTTTAATAACTAAATGACCAAAATGCCCTTACTACTAAACTTTCCAAAAATTCCATCCATGTCCAATTTTTGTCCATAGACTTAGAAATTGGTCAAATTGCTATTTAAGACCTCCTAATTAATATTTCAATGCAATTTTATACTAAAAACTTCTAGAATGCAAATTTTGCAACTTATTCGATTTAGTCCCTACTTTCAATTTAAGCACTTTAGGCATAGAATTTCATCACGACATTTTCACACAATCATGCAATAATATCATATTCATCAAAATAATTATAAAATAATTATTTCTATATCAGATTTGTGGTCACGAAACCACTATTCTGATTAAGCCCTAATTCAGGATATTACAACTCTCCCCTTTTAAGGATTTTCGTCCTCGAAAATCTTACCAGATAACAGTGTGGGTATTGGTTTTCATAGTTTCTTCAGTTCCCATGTAGTCTCTTCTACCCCATGCTTTTTCCACAACACTTTCACAAGTGCAACACTTTTATTTCTTAGTTGTTTGACTTCTCGAGCTAAAATCTTAATCGGTTCTTCTTCATAAGTCATATCCGGTCGTAGTTCAACTTCTGTCAGTGAACTTATATGTGAAGGATCCGAACAATACCGACGTAACATAGATACGTGAAACACGTCATGAATCTTCTCTAATTCAGGTGGTAGCGCTAGCCGATATGCTACCGGTCCAACTTTTTCAATTATTTCATACGGTCCAATAAAACGCGGACTTAACTTGCCCTTTCGTCCAAATCTAAGGACTTTCTTCCATGGAGACACTTTCAAAAATACCTTATCACCAACTTGAAACTCCATTTCTTTTCGTTTCAAATCCGCATAAGATTTCTGTCTATCTGAAACAACTTTCAAACAAACTTGAATCACTTTCACCTTTTCTTTGGTTTCTTTTATTAAATCAACTCCATAAATCTGATTTTCCTTGAGTTTAGTCCAATACAATGGCGTCCGACATTTACGACCATATAATGCTTCATAAGGTGCCATCTTCAAACTCGTCTGATAACTATTATTCTAAGCAAATTCTACCAATGGTAAGTACCTTTCCCAACTATCTTGAAATTCCAATACGCAACATCTGAGCATGTCTTCAAGAATCTGAATTACTCTCTCTGATTATCCATCAGTTTGTGGATGAAAGGCAGTGCTAAAATTTAACTCTGTACCTAATGCCTCTTGCAACTTTTGCCAAAACCGTGAGGTAAACCTCGGATCTCTATCCGAAATGATTGACAAAGGTATCCCATGAAGTCTAACAATCTTTTGGATATACAATTCAGCCAACTTATTAAGAGAATAATCTGTACGTACCGGAATAAAATGAGCTGATTTAGTCAGTCTGTCAACTATTGCCCAGATGGCATTTTTCTTCCCTGGAGTTAACGGCAACCCTGATATAAAATCCATAGTAATCCGATCCCATTTCCATTCAGGAACCATAATAGGTGAAGTAATCCCGAAGGTACTTGGTGTTCAAACTTTCACTTGTTGACAAACTAAGCACTTTGATACAAACTCGAAATATCTCTTTTCATTCCACTCCACCAAGACATTTTCTTTAAGTCATTATACATCTTCGATCTTGCTGGATGAACCGCCAAACAACCATTATGTGCTTCATGCAAAATCTTTTGAATCAACTCATCATTTTTGGTACACAAATCCGATTTTAAACATCAAACAACCATCGAATCGATTCGAAATCGATCCCGCATCAGCTTCACACTGTTTTCTCTTGGCTAGCAAATCTTGATCATTTTTTTGAGCTTCAAAAATCTATTGTAAAAACATCGGTCTTGCTCTTAACTCTGGTAGAATCGAACCGTCATCTGACATTTTCAACTGAGTGTTCATAACTCTCAAAGCAAACAACAACTTTCTGCTTAAAGCATCGGCAACCACATTCGCTTTTCCCGGATGATAATCAATAACAAGCTCGTAATCTTTCAATAACTCTAACCATCTTCACTGTCTCAAATTCAAGTCTTTTTGTGACATCAAGTATTTAAGACTTTTGTGATCGGTATATACTCGGCACTTTTCACCATACAAATAATGTCGCCAAATCTTCAAAGCAAACACCACTGCAGACCAATTCCAAATCGTGAGTAGGATAATTCCTCTCATGAGGTTTTAATCGCCTCAAGCATAAGCCACCACTTTTCCTTCTTGCATGAGTACACACCCCAAACCATTTAGAGAAGCATCACTATACACCACAAATTCTTTACGATTCGGGTTGTATCAACACCGGTGCTTCAGATTAATAACTTTTCAATTCTTCAAACTCTGTTGACATTCTTCCGTCCATTCAAATTTAACATCCTTTCTGAGTAGTCTAGTCATAGGAGCAGCAATTATAGAAAATCCATTTACAAACCGCCGATAATACCCAGCTAGCCCCAAGAAACTCCTAACTTCAATTACATTTTTCGGTGGTTTCCAATCAACAATGGCTGAAATTTTACTAGGATCAACCCGTATACCATCACCTGAAACAATATGACCCAAAAATCCAACTTCCCGGAGCCAAAATTCACTTTTACTAAACTTAGCATACAACTACTTATCTCTCAAAGTTTGCAAAACTATCCTCAAAAGCTCAACATGCTCTGCCTCATCTTTTAAATAAATTAAAATATCATCTATAAACACCACCAGAAATCTGTCCAGGTATGGCCGAAATATGTGATTCATTAAGTCCATAAACACAGCAGGAGCATTTGTCAACCCGAATGGCATAACTAAAAATTCATAATTATCGTACCTTGTTCTAAAAGCAGTTTTAGGCACATCTGACTCTTTCACTGGTAGCTGATAATACCCAGATCTCAAGTCAATCTTTGAAAACCATGTCGCTCCTTTTAGTTGATCAAACAAATTATCAATTCTCGACAATGGATACTTGTTTTTGATTGTCACCTTGTTTAACTGCCGATAATCAACACATAATCTCATAGAACCGTCCTTCTTTTTCACAAATAACACGGGAGCACCCCAAGGTGAAAAATTGGTCTTACAAACCCTTTATTAGTCAACTCTTGCAACTGCGACTTTAATTCTTTCAACTCTGTTGGTGCCATTCTATATGGAGCAATCGAGATCGGGGCTGTTCTTGGTATCAAATCTATACCAAATTCTACTTCCCTGATTGGAGGCAAACCCGACAATTCTTCTGGAAATACATCCGCAAATTCACACACAACTGGCACTAATTCAACTTTCTTTTCAACTTCTTTTGTATTAATTAAATATGCCAAATAAGCTTCATAACCCTTTCTCAAATATCTCTGAGCTGACATCGAAGAAATCATACTAAATATTGCCTCTGATTTGTCTGGTTCAACCCACAAGATTTCACCACTTTTACCTTTTAATTCTATAACCTTTTCTTTGCAATTTACTATAGCATCATGCAATGTCAACCAATCCATACCCAAAATAACATCAAATTCATCAAACGGCAACAACATCAAGTCGGCCGGAAAGTAATGACCCCGAATCATTAAAGGGCATTTCTTGCATACTTTATCAACTATCACACATTTGCCTAGTGGATTCGACAACTCTAATCATAAATTATGTGTTCTCAACAGGTATATTCATACTAGACACCAGTTTCATGCATACATATGAATGAGTAGAACTGGGATCAATCAAAGCAATAACATTAGTATCATAAAGAGAAAATGTACCAGTAATCACATCAGATGAGGAAGCATCTTCACGTGCTTTAATAGCATAAGTTCTAGCCGGAGCTCTTCCTTCAGATCTAACTGCTGCATCTCTGGCTACATTCTTACTATTTGTTTCACTTCCAGCTTTTCTCGGATACCTTCCCCTCGAGTCTCGCACCACTAGCTTTTACATTCGAAATTTTTCTTTCTCACTCTCTCGGCAGTCTCTAATAAAATGATCCGGAGAACCACATCGAAAACATTCATTCGCTCTGCACAGACCAAAATGATTTCTACCACATCGCTGGCACTTGGGTTTAACAAATCTCGTATTTCACACACTAGCCGCAGAAGTAGTCTGAGATTTAGGACCCACATTTCGCTTCTTAAAATTTCCATATGATTGCCCAGCTGAAACTTGGGAACGAGGATTCATATTTCTTGACTTTCTGGTTTGCTGTGAGGGTGCATTACTCATTGGTCTTTTCTTCCAATTTCGTGTTTCAGATTCTACCTTTTTCTTTTCCTTCAGTAATTCTTCAGCCTTGCAAGCTCGATCGACAAGTACCACCATATCTTTTAGTTCAAGGATCCCAACAAATACCTTAATGTCTTTGTTAAGCCCGTCTTCAAATCGTTGGCACATCTTTGAGTCTATAGGAACATATTCCCTAGCATAGTTACTCAATCGAACAAACTCTCTTTCATATTCTGAGACTCTCATATTACCTTGCTTCAGCTCAAGAAACTCTTTACATTTCTGATCAATAAATCTTTCACTAATATATTTCTTCTGAAACTCTTCTTGAAAGAATTCCCAGGTCACCCTCTCTTTCGGTACCACCGAAATCAAAGTCTTCCACCAATTATAGGCTGAATCTCTCAACAAAGATGTAGCACATTTCAAACACTCTTCAAGTGTACAAGATAATTCATCAAATACCCGGATAGAATTTTCAAGCCAGAACTCTGCTTTCTCTGCATCATCATCAATATTTGCTCTAAATTCTTCAGCCCCTTGTTTACGAATTCTATCAACGGGGGTTCTGTGAAATTTTATCATATCCACTCCCTGAGGCATCGGAGGCATAGGTTGAGGAATTGGGGGAGGTGGGGGAGGTCGTACATTTGGGTTCGTACGAACGAACTCCGTGTACCATGCACTCATCATTTGGAGAAAGGCTTCCGATCCTTTTCTCCTCCTCCCCGACCAACAATGAGGGTGGGTTTTCATCGCCACGCCCCTTCAGCCAGTGGCGCATTACTCTCTACTTCATCTGCCACAGCTGGATCGGGATCCATTTACTATATAAAAATCATTTAAAAAGGTCAGAGGTCGTCACACTATCACAATTCATACATATGGCATGTATAGCAAAATCCGTACATACAACACATAGTCCGAGAACCGACTAAACCTACTCTGATACCACCAAATGTAACGCCCCCACACCCGAAACCGTCATTGGAGTCGAGCTTGAGGGGTTATCGAACATAATTTATCAAATTAAGAACTTCAAATCATTTGTTTCTACATTCACAGCTTTCTAGCTACCCGCGTCATAGTTACAAGAAAAATCATATCTCGAGTTACGAAACTCGAAATCAAGATCCGTAAATTTTACCTAAATCTAGACTCATATATATATTTTTTAATTTTTGTCTAGAATTTTTGGTTGGGCCAATTAGTAAAGTTTATTAGTTAAAGTCTCCCCTGTTTCACGGTTCGACTGCTCTGCCCTCTGTGTATTACGAATCAGATATCTATCTATACAGAATTTCAATGACTACAAGGTTTCTTTCTCTTAAACCTAGACTC
The DNA here is from genome assembly GCF_025698485.1 of Gossypium arboreum. Taxonomy (NCBI): domain Eukaryota; kingdom Viridiplantae; phylum Streptophyta; class Magnoliopsida; order Malvales; family Malvaceae; genus Gossypium; species Gossypium arboreum. Next base: position 113,680,516 of record NC_069080.1, on the reverse strand, counting down.
AATAAGTAATCTGTACATATAAATAATGACTTCTAATTAATTTTTTACAATTTATTATGAATTTTTAAAGTCAAAATAGAGGATCCAGAAATCACTCTAGCCCTGTTTCACAAGGTTTCAAATATCTCATAAAGTATAATTTATATGCCTATTTCTTTTTTATCCATATGAAAATAGACTGATTAAGCTTCAATTTCATAACTTGCTCATCATTTAATTCCATTTATACTATTTTTAGTGATTTTTCAAATTCATGTCATTGCTGCATCAATATTCTGTTTTAAGGCAAATTTCATCTTTTCATGAGTTGTTATGAACTAGATAACCTATTAAACTTCCATGATATTAAACATGATCTAAATTTAACCATCACCATGACTTATCAATATCAAACATTTTCTCAACCAATCATGGCCATATCATAAAATTATTTACACAAAATAAGTATATTGCTATACATGCCATACTTAAGTTTTACAAGCCATTTGCCCGGATGAAAGTCCTTTGGATAGTGTGATCGAACCTTCGACCGTCCCGATTCCCAAGTCGGCTTGTTCAAAACTACAGTAAATAAAGAGGAGGAGTAAGCATAAATGCTTAGTAAGTTCATATGTAAATAACAAGTAACATAACAATACAAATATACCAAACAACTTTAGCATGGTATCACCAAAACATATATCACATTTCTAAACATCATTCATCATCTTACCACCTTATCGTTGTTGTATCTATTTTGAACCCGAGGGTTAAAAACATACCTGTCCAAAGTGTCCATTTCACAACACTTACCAAAACGTCGCTTGCATCTTAAGTGTTCTTCCATTTCACTAGAAATTTCACCCGTTGAACACATCGGAATACAACTCGGATACACGGATAATTTGCACATAAGTGCCTCATATGTAATCAAGAAATCATGTAACCCGCCCCTAAGTGAACTCGGACTCAACTCAACGAGCTTGGGCATTCGCATCCATAAGTGAACTAGGACTCAACTCAACGAGTTCGGATGCCTAGTTACATTTCACGAACTCGGACTCAACTCAACGAGTTCGGACATTCGCATCCATAAGTGAACTGGGACTCAATTCAACGAGTTCGGATGCTCAACCATCCTAGTGACATGTCACTTGTATCCTAATCTATTCCTAAGGTTCAAACAGGATTTTCGTCGAACACATATCCTTGCCATCTTCCGTAAAATACCCAAACCAATACTCAGTAGTACTTTATATTTAACAATTAATACACATAATTTGCATTTTATTCGAAAATAACCACAAAGCATATATTTCATAATAAAAAACAACATATCATATAATTAACATCAATAACTTAAAAATAACAATTATGCTACATTATTTACACATGAACTTACCTTGGTACCAAAATATAAAGATTTTGCAATTTAGTCCACAATCTTTTCTTTTCCTCGATCGCGACTTGAATCTCGTTTCTCTTGATCTATAATGCCAAATTAATCTTATTTAATACATACATTCATCAAAACAGCATTTAATACGAACTTTGGAAAAATTACACTTTTGCCCCTAAACTTTTGCATAATTACACTTTTGCCCCTAGGCTCGGGAATTAAACTTTATTCCTTATTCTTATGTTTTATAACATGCTGATCATTTTTCCCTTCTATGGAAACATCAAATTCTTACTCTAACATATACTTGTGACTATTAGGTATTTTTGCCGATTAAGCCCTTTTACTCGTTTTCACCCAAAACCGAGTAGCACAAGTTGTCTAACATAATTTATAACCCCATATTCTATCATAAAACATCAAAATACACAAATTTCACCTATGGGTATTTTTCCAAATATAAACCCTAGGTTGAATTATTGCTAACATAAGCTTAATCGAGCTATCGGGATTCCAAAAACGTAAAGAACATTAAAAACGGGGCTTGGAATCACTTACTATGGAGCTTGGAAGCTTGAAACAAACCCTAACTATGGATAACCCTTGAAATTTTGGCCTAATGAAGAAGATGGAAAAAAATTGGCTTTTAATTTTGTTTTTAATTCATTTTAATAACTAAATGACCAAAATGCCCTTACTACTAAACTTTCCAAAAATTCCTTCCATGTCCAATTTTTGTCCATAGACTTATAAATTGGTCAAATTGCTATTTAAGGCCTCCTAATTAATATTTCAATGCAATTTTATACTAAAAACTTCTAGAATGCAAATTTTGCAACTTATTCGATTTACTCCCTACTTTCAATTTCAGCACTTTAGGCATAGAATTTCATCACAAAATTTCCACACAATCATGCAATCATATCATATTCATCAAAATAATTATAAAATAATTATTTCTATCTCAGATTTGTGGTCACGAAACCACTATTCCGATTAAGCCCTAATTCAGGATATTACAGTAACCCATGGTGAGGGCACCTTCTTAGTAAGTCCTTGTATCTCTCCTATGCATCCTAAAGTATTTCTAAATCCATCTGCACAAAAGAAGAGATATCATTACGTAACTTAGCCGTTTTAGCTGGCGAAAAATATTTTAGTAAAAATTTTTCGGTCCTTTGTTCCCTAGTAGTTATTGACCCTCATGGTAACGAGTTCAACCACTGTTTAGCTTTGTTCCTCAATGAAAAGGGAAACAACCAAGGACGTATGGCATCATAAAAAATGCCATTAATTTTGAAAGTGTCGCAAAACTCCAAAAAATTTGCCAAGTGAGTGTTTGGATCCTCATCCTGCAAACCATCAAACTGAACAAACTGCTATATCATCTGAATTGTGTTAGGTTTCAGTTCAACATTATTCACAGCAATAGCAGGTCTAACTATACTTGTCTCAGTTCCTGTTAAAGAAGGTTTAGCATAGTCATACATAGTATGTGGAGCAGGATTTTGATTAGCCGGAATTGTAGGAGGTAGTTGATTGCCTTGGTTTTCAACCATCTCTTCGATTGGGGGTTGAGTATCGTCTTCTTGCTCGTTCTCCGTGTATCTTAAGCTTTGCCTTATTTCTCTTTGGTTTCTATGAATTGTGCGATCGATTTCTTTGTCAAAAAGTAATGGTCCTGACGGGTTTCTTCTAGTCATAAACTATAAAAACCTACCAAGAGAAAAAAGAAGTAAAATAAAATTAAATTAAATTGCAAGAAAAATAAATGGCTAAAGTAATAAAAATTTAGCATTCCTAATATTTCAGTTCCCTGAAAACGGTGCCAAAAACTTGATCGCGAGGTTTTTTGATAGGTTTTAAATATTTATAATTACTCATTCTTGAACTAACAATTATCGTGATGTAGGCAGGTGTACCTATCGAACAGTAGTATAGTTTTAGCAAGACTGGATTGTCGAACCCAAAGGAACTAAAAGTACTAGTGATAATTATCTTTTTATTATCTAACCTAAGAATAAAGAGGTTTTTAATTAACTAATTATCTAAACTAAGAACATACAGAGAAAAGAATTGGGGAATTGCTTTTGAGAAAATCGATTGACTTGAGACAATACTTAAGGAAAAATCCACCTGGACTTTACTTGATATTCTGGCTCCGAATCGAATGATTTATTCATTCAACTTGTTCCGTAGAGATCCCTAAGTTATGTTATTATCCCTATTCAAGACTAATAGCATCTAATCCCTAGATTGCATAATCAAGACTTTTCTCTAACTAACACTCTAAGGTTGCATTAACTAGATCTATGGATCCCCTTATTAGGTTTCACCCTAATCCGGCAAAATCTTGTCACCCTATTTCTAGGCAAGCAATCAACTCGGCTTAATTATGATAAATGTACTCTTAAGCAGGGTCTATTCCTCCTCTGAATAAGAGCTTATCTTGAATCAGTATCCTGGGATATCAAAACAAGAATTAAGAACACATAATTAAGAACAAGTTAAATATTTATCATACGATTCAGAAAATAATAACAAGATTCATCTTAGGTTTCATTCCCCTTAGGTATTTAGGGGTTTTAGTTCATAACTAAATAATAAAACATCTCAGAAGAATAAAGAATACAAAACATAAAGAAAACCCAAAACTCCTGAAGGAAAATTGAGGAGAGATCTTCAGTCTTGATAATGAATCCGGCTTCTGAGATGGATCAATCAGCTTCCTTGGAGTAATTCCTTACCCCCTATTCTCCGTCTCCTCTTTGTTTCTCCTTTAGGGTGTATTTATAGGCTTTGGAATGCCTAAAAACCCTCAAAATCAGCCTTTTCCAAATTGGACTCAACTTGGGCTCGACAGGGACACGCTCGTGTTCGATTACTTCAGGACGTGTTCGAGCTTGCCAAATTGACACGACCGTGTGCTTTGCCCATGTAAAGAGGTCTAGCCTGTGTTGATTTTTTACTTTGGCCCATTTTCTCAATTTTTGGCCTGTTTCTCGTTCCTTTTGCTCTCCTATGCTCTCCTAAGTATAAAACATGAAATTAAAGCATGAGGAGCATCGAATTCACCAATTTTAGTGGAAAATCATCCATAAAATGTATTAAACATGGGGTAAAAATATGTATAAATTACAGTTTATCAACTCAGTTAGTTCTTTCTGATGACGGATCGATAGTAGCTGAGTTGAAAGCGAACTCATTGTTTCTAAAACAAATTTATGAATCTCAAAAAGTTGATAATGAAATATTAGCAAAAGAGCTCAATATGATTCGAATCCTGATTCAGAGTTTCAAGTTGATTCAGATGACTATTTAAGATTCAAAGGTCGAATATGTGCTCCGAGAAATTCAGAGTTGATTCAAATGATTTTAAACGAAGCACATAATATTCGTTTACCTATTCATCCTGGAAGTACGAATATGTATAACAATTTGAAACAACGTTATTTGTTTCAGAGTTCGTTCTAAATGTTTGATTTGTTAGCAAGTCAAAGCTGAACATCAAGTGCTGTCTGGTTTATTGCAATCGATTATGATTCTCGAATGGAAACGTGATAGAGTGACTATGTTTGTTTCAGGTTTGCCCTTATCTCCGAGTAAGAAAGATATAATTTGGGTTATTGTTGATCAATTGACAATATCAGCTCATTTCATTCTTGTGTGCATAGATTATTCGCTTAACAAGCTTACTGAGTTGTACATCTCCGAGATTGTGAGATTACATGGAGTACCTGTTTTTATTGTTTTAGATAGAAATCTGAGATTCACATTGAGATTTTGGAAGAAATTGCAAGATGCACTGGGTACAAAGTTACATTTTAGTACTGCATTTTGCCAGCAGACAGATGGTCAATCCGAGCGAGTTATTTAGATACTAAAGGATATGTTGAGATGTTGCATTCTTGAGTTCAAAGGTACGTGGGAAAAGAATTTGCCATTGATTGAATTCACGTATAATAATAGTTTTCAATCAAGTATTAAGATGGCACCGTATGAAGCTCTATACGGTCTTAAATGTAGAACACCGTTGTATTGGACTAAACTTAGTGAAAATAAGATTCACGGGGTTGATCTAATTAGAGAAACAGAAGAAAAAGTGAAAGTGATCCGTGATAGTTTGGAAGCAGCATTGGATCGACAGAAATCATATGCGGACTTGAAATGGAAAGATATTGAGTTTCAGATTGGGGATAGCATGTTTTTGAAAGTATCGTCGTGGAAGAAAATACTTCGGTTTGGTCGTAAAGGCAAGTTAGGTCCGAGATTTATTGGGTCGTATGAGATTATAGAGCGTATTGGGCCAGTTGCTCATAGATTGATGTTGCCACCTGAGTTAGAAAAGATTCATAACGTACTTCACATATCGATGCTTCGACAATATCGATCCTATCCCTCACATGTGATTTCCCCATCTGAGATTGAAATTAAGTCTGATATGACATATGAAGAAGAACAGATCAGAATATTAGCTCGCGGGGTTAAAGAATTAAGAAATAGCATTAGTAAACGTGTTATGGTATCGACACAGGGTAGAAGAAGCTACGTGGGAACCCGACGATGTTATGAGAAAGCAATATCCAAACCTATTCGTCAGTAAGATTTTCGGGGACGAAAATCCCTAAGAGGGGAGAGTTCTAATAGCCTAGCTTTAGCTAAACCACAACAGTGGTTTTAGGACCATAAATTCGAGGTCATAAAATTATTTTAATATTATTTTTTGTGTTTAAAGTATGTGAATATGTGTGTAAAAATTTCGTGAGCTAATGTTATCGTTTAATAGCTCAATTTGAAAAAAAGGACTTAATCGCGTAAAATGCAAAAGTAGCATGCTATAAGTTAAAAGTGTCTATTTTTTATGAGGCATTAAATGAGAGGTCCTTATGTTGATATTAGACCATTGATTGTGATATGGACATTTATGGAAATGCATTATAATTTATTAATGTTTATTTATTAAGGTTAAAATGGTAATTAGTATATTAAGTTATTATTAATTAAGAAAAAGTTAAAATATCATCATCTTTCATCCTTGTTAACCGAATTTGAGAACGAAAAGAAGCCATTTTAGGGCTTTGATATTCGGCTAGCATAATCTTTATGTAAGGTATATTATTTGCTCGGTTTTTAATGATTTTTACGTTTTTGTGATCGTTGCTTCGTGTACTAGCTAGCCTGTTCCCAAATTTTTGAAATTTTTGATGAATTTTTTAGTTTCCATTGATGAATGCTTGAGCTTTTGAATGATTGTTGATGAATTATGAAAGCTTGGTGTTTGATATACATGTTTTGTAAAGTGATTTTAAGTAAAAACATCAATTAGGGATTAAATTGATAAAACTGTAAATTGAAGGGTTAAATATGTGAAATATTGATAAATATGGGCTGATATATACACTAGGAGAATTTGGCTAGCATGTGTTTAAATGAAATTGTGTAATTTTGTGTATTTGTGAAATAAGGACTAAATTGCAAGAAATGTGAAAATTTAGGGCTAAAATGCCCAAATATGTGTTTTTGGATGAAATTGAATGAATAGGTGATTAAATAAATTAATTTTGAATGTATATAGATCAAGAATGAAAGAAATCAAATTTAGATTGGGGGAAATCAAAAGTTATCGAATAGTCGATTCCATTCGTTTATTCCGACTACGAGATAAGTTCATATGAAAATAAATAGCTTTGAATTTAATTATATATGTTTTATTATCATTGAGTTGCTACAGATATCGAATTAGCAAGTACGAGCATGAGTCGATGAAGTTACGACATTTGAAAGTCCCGTATAAACCCTAAGAGTAGTATAGGATACGAATGTCATGACATTAGGTTACTGAGATGTGATTACATGTAAGACCATGTCTGGGACATTGGCATCGTTAATAGATTTCGTGTCAAAACCTGTCTGGGATAGTGACACCGATATGTGATGACATGTAAGACCATGTTTGGGATACGACATTCTACGAGCTTATGTGATTTTCGAGTATCCTTATTGATTCCGAACTGTTCAACGGGCAAAGTTAAGTTGAGAAAGATTATTTGAAAGAGTTAAGTGACTTAGGTATGTATGAGATTCATACGAGTATTGTAAAGAGAAGTAATTGATGAACTTACATGTGAATATGGATAACTATTCATTGAGAAAGGTTTGTGAACTTGGATGTGTTATTTATGTTATGCATATTTGAATTGATATGTAAATGTTCATGTGATGACTTTATTTGTATACGACTTACTAAGCTTTTGAAGCTTTCATGTGTGTTCTTTCCATGTTTTATAGATTTTCAAAGCTAGCTCAGACTCGAGAATCGTTGGGAATACGTCATTGCACTATTGATTGTCTCGTTGGTACTTTTGAAGCTTTGTATATATGGTATATGGCATGTATAAGCTAATGTTATTTTGGTATGTTTTGAGTTATAATATTAGCCATGAGATTTGGCTTGTAAATGATGATGTGTTTGGCCATTTGAGTTAGCTTGATTTATATGTTGTCAAGTGATATATGTGATGTTTACAAGCTACTATGTGTTTTGGCATGTTTGTCATGGTTATTAGTTTTGCTACGTGAATTCTTATTTGGTTGATTAGTTGATGATGTATTAATGCTTGGAAGATTTGTATATTGTGGTTTGATTTTGAGATGGAAATATGGTGCAATTTGTGTCATAAAATAGTTGATAATTTGATGAGTAAAACATTTAGTAGTCATGTAAGATTGATGATTTTAGCATATTGATTTAGTATGTTTTGATAAGCATTGAAGTAGTAAAATGGTTGATTATGAAATGGCATGAAATGTTTGTGAATTGGCATGTTTTGCCTGCCCATATTTGTGATGAAATGATACTATTTTGATGGCTAGGTGAGCATGAGAAGAGGGTGGAAAATTGGCCTTGCGAATGGCCTATTTTTGTCCACATGGGCAGGGACACGGGCATGTGTCTCAGCCATGTGCGACACACGGTCATGATACACGACCATGTGTCCATTGGGGTACCCTTTGAATTAAAGTCAGTATACCTTATAGATTTGGCACGTCTTAGACACACAAGCGTGTCTTTTGGCAATGTGTGGCACACAGGTTACCACATGGGCATGTGGTCGGCCGTGTGACCCAAGTCAATAACCTCCCTAATTTTTCATGGCCATGACACATAGATGTGTCCTTGGCTGTGTGGTGCAAGTCAGTATGGATGCCCTGTTTTCACACGGCCTGTGACATGGGCGTGTTTGGTAGCCGTGTGAGGTACATGGCCTGTTCACACAAGTGTGTGACCCTGAAATGAAATAAAATTTTATAAGTTTCTAAAAGTTTGTGAATGTTATCGGTTTAGTCCCGAACCACTTGTAAGCATGTTTTAAGGTTTCGTACGACCTTAGAAGGGACAATATGATTGAGATTAATGTATTTTGATATTGAAAATAAATATATTAGAATGATATGTGTTGTCCAGTAATACCTCGTAACCTTATTCTGGTATCGAATATGGATTAGGGGTATGACAAATCAAGCCAATTCTTTCATCAAATCATGCACTCACTTAAAGACCTTTTGCCCATATAACCAAGGCTTCAAAACATGACCAAAACCTACATGAAATGACCAATTCAATATTTCAAAATGATTCAACCAATATGCTATACAAGGCACCTCAAATGTAACATTCAAGCTTACCTAAATATGTACACTTTATGTCATATTAATCTTACATATATAGTTCAATACCATTTCCAAAACATACCTTAACTTGACCATATTTAGATAAATTCATCACATACCACTTTGGATGTTCAAACATTCATCAACACATTGCCACATTAATACATACTAACCTAGCTCAAATATGAACTAAAGCATGTCACAAGTATCCATTTCAAACCATAATTAACATGCCAAGATATCCATATCAACAATTACTTTAAATTAACCAAGATCACATAATTGCGTAAGGCGTCAAGGTATACCAAGCCAACATATCTTTTCAAAGCTTATAGATACCAAAACGCCATTAACACATGCATCATAATACCATTACATAACACCCTATACATGCCATGGTAAACCATAGTCAAATTACTCAAAATCTACCAAATTGTCTACTAGATAGTGTGATAGATCTCAAACAAACTTCCAGTCGATCGAGCTTTAGATAATCTGTAAAGTAAAAAAAAAAACTACATAAGCAATGAATGCTTAGTAAGCTCATATAAACTATAAACATAATATTTCATTTCAATAATGAACTTTATAGGATAAATATAAACCTATACAAATTCCATAATGTTTATAAAGTTATATATCATCAACTCACAAATGAGTAAGTCCATCAACATCACATATATTTTTCATTCATAACAGAATAAGATTTTATATGACATATGTAACACCCCTAACCCGTATCCCCTGCTAGAATAGGGTTACAATGTATTACTGATCAATACACAACATATAGCTTACATTTATCATTATAAAGCATTCATTCTCATACATCATTCAATACAACCACCTTGTCCCTTATAAGGGCCTACGAGGCCTTAAACATACTTTAGAAGTGGTTCGGGACTATACCGATAACATACAAAAATTTCAGAAAACTTAGAAATTGTAACACCCTGAACTTTGGGCCTAGAAGTATCAGGTCTTAAGTATGGGAATAGTTAGGAAGCTGCTCATAAATATTTAGTTGTTTAAGAAAGTGACACACATGCATGTCTGCTTTAGTAGTTAAGTTTCCTGGGAAGTGTCTGAGAATTCTTGGGTTCAAGCCTTGGCTTCTACAAAAAAATTTTGCTTTTTAAGGATAATACCCCTATCTTTGGTCAGTAGGGTTATAATTTTATTTTGGTAAAAAAACATGACAGAAAGGGCCTGCTGGTCTAGTGGATAATGGTGTGTGGAGTGTGCTAGAGGTTTGAGGTTCGAATTCCTGCTTGTGCAAATGAAGATTATTTTTACTGGTGGCCATAGGAGGAAGTGGTGTTTGAACGAAACACTGAGGAGTTTGAATGAGGTTGTTGTTGACCGAATTTAGGGAGTGCAAAGGGGGATTTTCGGTTGTTGAGGTTTGTGAGTAGGAGGGTTTTTAGGAGGAAATTGGGGAATTCGAATTTGGTGGAAGAGTTGTGCCAAATTGGTACTCTAATCAAGGGTAATTCGGCTTTAGTATGTTAACTACTCAAAATTTTGGCTGAGGGAGGTGATCCCTCTAGTTTTCGGTGCTGTTTCACTTTCGGTTTTTGGCAATTACCTTTCAGGTTTTTCTGCATTTTTATTGTTAGCCGATTTCTGCTAGGGAATTTTTCAAGTACTTTCATTCTGTCTACTTCGATTTTTTTTTCTACCCCTTTTTCCTTTGAAATTGATTCCCTTTGTTACCTTTTGGTTGGTCGGATACCTTCTTTTTTCCTTTAATACATTCAGTTTTCGTGGGCTGATTCTCTTCTTTTTCCACTTCCCCTTTCTTTTCTTTGATCTAGTGCTTCTCTTTCTCTAGTGCTGGCTTTGTCAAATATCACTCTTTTATCTACCCTCTCTGTGCTGAATTCTTCTTCTTTTCTGTCGATCTACGTGGGGTGTGGTTGTGCTAGCCCTTGCCTTTGTCGCATAGGCTGATTGTTATGGAGATGACTGATTGCTTCCCTATGGTATATAAGTGGTTTTAAGTTTCCGGTGATCTCTAAGGGCCTATAGTTAGTTTCTGCAACTATTGAAGAGTGCAGGCCTAAATCGGTGATTAAGGTTTTGGTGTTCGTGGGTTGCGCGTACTTTCGAAAAGAGGTGTATAACCATACTACTATAAACGTAGATCGGCAAAAACCGGAAAAGTATGCCTATTGACGTTACACAATTGTGCGCTCGCTCGTGTGGTAATCTGAATGCATAAAATGTGAGCGTTTGATCGTAAATGCCATCATGAGTGGTTTCATGGGCTTAGGCCATTTTGGGCCACTTTAGGCCGAAATAGGCCGTGTGGGCCCCACAAGCTCGTGAGCCCCACACGGGTAAAATACACGGACGTGTGGAGATTGTTGGGGTAGGTTGTGTAAGTTACACGGTCTAGGCCATTTTTGGGCTTTGTGTGCCACACGGGCGTGTAGGCCCACATAGGCTGCAATATAAGCCTTGGGCCCATTTTCACTATTTGACTGTTAAGAATGCACAGGTCACCCAAGACAACTGTGACCTATTATTGTGTTGGTAAGTATATCTAGACCCCAATTTGATGAAATGACTAGTTTACCCTTATGTGGCAAAATGACTGTTTTGCTCTTATGTGGCAAAATGATTGTTTTGCCCTTATATGGTTAGCTGGTTGTTTTGTCCCTATGTGATGTATGTTTCTATTTTGGCATGCAATTTGTAACTATATTGAGTTCATTTTTAATATTATGATATGACATGATATATGCATGATGCATTGCATGGGGATGGGTTTATATATGGAGGAAGTGTACTGTAATCACTGATGGCTCTAAGCCTATTATCCTGCAGCTCTCCTGCAAATACTGTTTAGTGCTGCAACCGGTGCTATTTCTGTTTAGTGCCGCAACCAGATACATGGATCCAACCAAACACACCAGAATGGCGACCAACGCCTCATCGGATAGTTCGAAGCAAAAAAGTGACGACCAACGTCTCATCAGCTAAGCCGAAGCAAAGTGGCGACCAATGCCTCATCGAATCTATCCGAAGCAATAATGACACACCAAGTGTCTCATCGACTCGAAGTCGAAGTATCCCTAAGCTTTTCCAATCCTATGACATGCCAACTATATCCATTAAGCCTGACTAGTTAATAGGGTATCAGATTACTTCCTCTATTTCAGTCAATTCACATCAATTGCACTTTGACCAGATTTTCTCACATATTTCTCAATTCAAATTCATATGCATACCAACATTACTCAATTCAATCATACAATTCAATTTCACATACATATATTTATTCATCAAATAAATCCAATTCACATTCAACTTAAATATCAATATTTACCTCACATTCAAATTCCATACATATATATTAAAATTAAACATTTATTAAGAAATAACTTGAATTATGATAATACAAACTGATATTTTCTCGATCTATTCCTCGATCACTTTTTCCTTTCCCTTTGTATTCGACGTCTCGGTTTCCTTGTTTGTTACAAAAATTAGCATAAGTACAATTAATTAATAACACTCATATTTTATATAAAATAATAACTTTTCATGCAACTTTTACGTAAATCCCAAATTTTGTCCTAACCATTTTCATCTTCTTCCTTTTTACAATTCACATCATTTTCTTATTCAATTTCCATCAAAACTTCAATATAACCATCAAATTTTCATCATTTTACTATAATTTCAAACTTCTTTCAATTTAGCCCATAAACTTAAAACTTATAGCCTAGTTTACAATTTAGTCCTCTAATCAATTCTAATAAATGATTCTACCAATTTAATCCATAATTTCATCATTTGCTCAACATAAACCCTTTTTAAAAATCTATTAATTTTCAATATTTTCACATAAACTCAAAAGTATTCAACTCTAGGACTTCAAAAACATCAAAAATCACAAGATAAGGGATTAATTAAACTTACCAATTAAAATTTCAAGCATTAAAACCCTAATTCTCTCTTTTTCTTTTCTTTCCTTTCTTTCCTTTCCCCAATTTCGTGACTTCCCTGTATCCTTTTCTATTCTTTTCTTTTATCCTTTATTTTATTACATTATTAACTTAATTAATATTTAATTATAAAATTAATACATGTGTATTTATACACACAAGTACACATGTGTTAATTTATCACAATACAATTGTCACAATTTGTAAATTATAATATGACATAATAATAATAATAATAATAATTATAAGTAATAAGTAAATATCTTTTACTTAATTTAAAAGTAAATATATATATTTATATATATAACATACATTTGTACTAATAATTTAAATACACATGTATTTATTCTCCATCTTACACATGTCACTAATTTGGTTTAATTACTAAGTTAGTCCCTTGTCATTTTCTCTATTTTAAAATTAATATTTTATGCTCTATTCAATTTAGTCCTTTTAACAATTAATTCTAATTAAACTAAATTCACCTAATCAAAATCTAATTCAACCCATAACTAACTTCGGAAATATTTTTAATAAATATTTAGGAACTCGTTTCCCTAAGACGGAGGCCTTAAATTCACTTTTTCGATGTCCGTGAAATATGAGTCATTACATTTCTCCTCCCTTAGTAAATTTTTTCCTCGAAATTTACTTGAGAATAGATGGGGGTACTGAGCTTTCATAGTTTATTCTGGTTCCCAAGTCGCTTCTTCCACCTTATGACTTTTCCATAGCACTTTCACTAGAGAAACCCTTTTATTTCTTAATTGTTTTATCTCTTGTGCTAGAATCTCAACTGGTTCTTCTTCATAAGACAAATCCAGTTGAATCTCAATATCTTCAATAGAAATGACATGCGAAGGTTCTGATCTATATCTGCGTAGCATTGAAACATGGAAAACATCATGTATCTTCTGTAATTCTAGAGGTAAAGCTAATCGATAAGCAACTGGTCCAATTCTTTCTACAATTCCATATGGCCCATTGTAACGAGGGCTCAATTTACCTTTCCGACCAAATCTCAAGATTTTATTCTATGGAGAAACTTTAAGAAATAATTTATCTCCAACTGAATACTCAATGTCCCATCGTTTCAAATCAATGTAGGACTTTTGTCTATCAAATGCAGCTTTTAATCTTTCTTGTATTTTCTTGACTGTTTCTTCTATTTCTTGAATCAATTCCGGTCCAATCACTTTTCTTTCATTCAGTTCGGTCCAACACACAGGTGATCTACATCTTCATCCATACAATATTTCATACAGAGCCATCTGAATACTTGCCTGGAAACTATTATTATACACAAATTCAGCTAAAGGTAAATAACATTCCCAACCTGATTCAAAATCAATGATGCAAGCCCAAAGCGTATCTTCTAATATTTGAATTACCCATTTAGACTGTCCATCAGTCTGTGGATGAAATGCTGTGCTAAATTTAAGCCGTATGCATAATGACTCATGTAACTTTTTCCAAAATCTTGATGTAAATCGAGGATCTCGATCTGAAATTATAAATATTGGAATACCATGCAATCTAACAATTTCTCGAATATACACTTGTAACATCCTGATTTTTGGGTTTTTTGTAATTTCTGAGAATTAGGTAAAGTTTTTAAAATTTGGTATTTGGTATTGAAAATTCATAATTGGAGTATGTAAATGAGCTTATGGAAAGCCCATGTGATGACCAAAACCCGGAAGAATTTTTGAACTTTTAACTTAGGGAGTTAGGTGCTTTGGATAGATGGCTTTATTAAAAGTTGTGGGTAAAATGTATTACAAAAGAGCCCCTGGAAAAGTGGCTAAGTGACGCCACTAAGGAGCTAAAAAGGTGGCGTGTAAGTGGTCGGGGGAAACCTGGGTTCGATTCTCTATGATGGCAAATGTGATGTTATTTTTATGCTTTGTGCATGTAGAAGTTTGAAGTCGAATAGAACTCTGTTGGAGAGAGTTTGAATCAGTTGAATGCTTGAATTAAGGAGTGATAAGGCGAGAGATTTTAGGGATTTGAAAGAGAGATTAGAGTTGGCCAAATAGAGGGGATTAGGGAGGAGAAATCGACTAGGGGGATTTTGAGGGTAGTATATCGGCATTAGGCTATAGTTGTGCCGATTTTCCTCTGTTTGAGCACCATAGAACCATTCTTTTCTTTTTTTATTTTCTTCTCTAACCGAAACTGCCACCCTTCCCATTCATCTTTCTTTCTTTTCTTCTCCAAAACCAGTCTACTATTCCTTTCTTTCCATCTACTACTCCCTTTCTTATCTTCACTTTTACAGAAAAGCCACAAAAGTCGAAACCTGTGAAACTTGGTGGTGCCGATTTCTTGTTGACTAGCAACCTTCTACTTCCTTCACTTTTTGGTGGTCAACTCCTTCATCTGCTAAGCTTTAATTAGTTCAAAAAGGAAGACTGTGGTAAGTATTCATACTCCAATCGATTCAGTAGTATAACTGTTGACAAAAGTCGAAACCCCTATAGTTTAGGGAGGTTGCCGATTTGAGATATAGGCCTTATTGGGCTTTTTCATTTGATTTTTATGGTTTTTATAGTGGGGTAGATACTTTGGAGGAGCAGCAAGGCTTGGGGTATCGATTTGGAAAACTTGGATCGAGCAGCAGACTCGGTGAAGGTAAGTGACTTATGGTTGTTAGGGATTCTTTGGTCGATTTTGGTAAGGTAAGATTTGGGTTTGATTAGCAAGATCTGTAGAATAAGAATGGTGGTAAATAATTGTAGGTTGTCGTGGGAGACTTTATTGGCGAACGTCACAAAACATGTGTGTAACGAACCCTCTTTCGTAGCTTAAATCGATATACACCGAAAAGCTGAAATACCGAAATTCCAGTATTTTGAGGACTTGTGAGCATGCGAAAGCTCATAGGTTAGTTAGATACGCTAAGTTTGAGGATCGGGATCGTTGGAATAGGTAAGGGCACGATTTTCTGTATCACGGTAAGTTAGGCCCCGAGGGGCTAAAATCGGGCCCATTTGGGTAAGTTTTGGTGGAAAATGAAATCTAGATAAATTGCACATTGAGACAGTTAATATCGTTATGGAATATATTCTAAATGACCCTAGATGACTAGGTCAGCTAAGTAGGGCCCATTAGGGATTTTTGGCCCAATAACTCGGTTTTGCTAGGAATGGGCTAGAATCGCTGTTTAAACACTTGAAATTGTTGATAACTGACAATGAGTATAGAAAACCCTAACAATTGATAAAATAATGAAATTACCCTTATAATGTGAAAATGACCATTTTTCCCCTAGGTGAAATGACCATTATACCCCTAGGGATGTGCTATAATTAAGATGCATGTGATACTGATTTGTACATGATATGCCATGATATGCACATGATATGCCATGATATATTCATATATGCATGGGTTGGGTTTTATATGAATGGAGGAAGTGTTAAAAGGGCTTTGCCCCAGTTTACCGAAAAGGGCTTTGCCCTAGTTATTAAAAGAGGCTAGGCCTCCAGTTATATGATAAAGCAGCTATCCTGCCAGTGGAGAGTTTGGTTGGGTGGGTTGAGCTATTCCCCACATGGAGAGCTTGGTTGGTACGGGTGGAGAGTAGCGGATGGTGGGTTGAGTAATCTCCCCAAATGGGCTTGCATATGTTCATTGATATTGCATGTGTTATTGAAAAGGGCCTGTGGGCCGTACCGTTTGTAGTAAAGGTTTCAGCCCAGTGATATGAATTATGAAAAGGCTTCCGCCCAAAGAATCAAGAAACGAAAGGCTTTGACCCAAGATATGTTGAGATCGAATTTGGGCTTAGGCCCAAGATCTTGATATTGGTTTGGGCTCGAAAGGGCTTGTTGCACACTGAGTTTCCAAACTCACCCCCTTTCCTTAACCTTGCAGGTGAGCCTTAATGTGGGGACTTGGAGCCAGAGGGGATTCAGAGTGGCCACGGTAATCGCTTTTGGACTTTAAAATAAGTAACTGGTTTTCTTTAGTTTATCTTAATTACTATTTAATTTTTTTTTGGGTTGTAATAAGGCCATTTTAACTTTATTCTCTTTCTGGGATTATTTTATTTTTAATAACACTAAATATTTCTGATAATACTTCAAATGGGCTAGACTTAGGGTGTGTTTTCAAAATGATACTCGTTTTCAGAATAACGTAACGACACGATTAATAAGTTTATCAAAGATATCTACTCAAATGAATTTCAACTCGGTTATCAAAGTGTAGTAATGGTTGTGGGCATGTCTAGGATTGGATCCAATCGAAGAGCTTGGTACTTAAGCAGCCTGCATGGCTCACCTCCTCTGTTTTTGGATACCTACCTAGTGCACAGCTTCCATTCACTTGGATAAGCTTAAAAAAAGACAATTTATTAAAACACTAAAACGAAGCGTGTTTTTTTTTAAACTTTAATATGGCATGTCGGATTCGGCCATAACGTCTGGGTCGGGTTTGGGGTGTTACAACACTTTTGCAAGCTTTTGCAATGACCAATCTATTCTGACTGCTATAAAGTGAGTTGATTTTGTAAACCGATCAACTATTACCCAAATAGCATTCTTTTTGCTTACCGACAATGTATATCCTATAACAAAATCCATTGTGATACGATCCCATTTCCATTCAGGAATATGTATCGGCTGAAGTAACCCAGTAGGAACTTGATGTTCTGCCTTTACTCGCTGACGTGTAAGACATTTACCAACATATTCAACTATATCTCTTTTCATTCAGGGCCACCAATACAAATCTCGTAGATCATGATACATCTTTATACCTCCCGGGTGTAAAGCAAATGAACCATCGTGTGCCTCTCGGAGTATTAACTCTTTCAATTCAGATTTAGTAGGAACACAAACTCGATCTCGGTACCTTAAGCATCCATGTGCATTAATGCTGAAATTTTCGACCGTACCAGTTTGTATCATCTCTCTTTTCTTCAAAAATTTATCATCTTTCAATTGAGCTGATTTAATCTGGTCGAACATCACTGGTTTAACTTTCAATTCAGCTATCAAACTCTCATCATCACAGATGCTGAGCCATGTAAACATTGCTCTCTAATCAATTACAGCTTTTCTACTCAAAGCGTCAGCCACTACATTAGCTTCTCCTAAATGATAGTCTATAACACAGTCATAATCTTTTAAAAGCTCAATCCACCATCTCTGTCGCAAATTCAATTCTTTTTGGGAGAGGAGATATTTCAAACTTTTATGATCCATATAAATATAGCATTTCTCATCGTATAAGTAGTGTCTCCAAATCTTCAAGGCAAAAATCACTGCTGCTAGCTCCAAATGATGAGTTGGATAGTTATGCTCATGTAGTTTTAACTGACGAGATGCATAAGCTATTACTTTCCCCTCTTGCATCAGTACATAGCCCAAACTACTTAATGAAGCATCACTGTATACAATAAAATCCTTTCCCGATTCTGGTAACGTCAAAATTGGTGTCTCTGTCAACATTTGCTTAAACTTTTCAAAACTTTCTTGACACTGATCATCCCATACAAATGGTACATTCTTTTGTAGCAGTTTGGTCATCGGCAAAGCTATCTTCGAAAATCCATTTACAAATCTTCTATAATACCCAGCTAAACCAAGAAAACTGCGTACCTCTGATACATTTCTTGGTGGTTTCCGCTGTACAATCGCTTCAATATTCTTTGAATCAACTCGGATTCCATCTGCAGATACTACATGACCCAGGAATACAATCCCTGACAACGAAAATTCACATTTGCTGAGCTTTCTATACAATCGTTTTTCCTGTAATATCTGTAGTACAATCCTGAGATGCTGATCATGCTCTGAATCTGACTTCGAATAGACTAGTATATCATCAATAAAAACTACTAAAAACTGGTCTAAATATGGTTGAAAGATATGATTCATGAGATCCATAAAAGCAGCTGGAGCATTTGTCAACCCGAATGGCATTACTAAGAACTCATAATGACCGTACCTTGTACGGAAAGCTATCTTTGGAACGTCACTTCCTTTTACTTTCAACTGGTAGTAGCCTAAACTTAAGTCTATCTTCAAAAATACAGAAGCTCCTCTCAACTAATCAAACAGTTCATCATTGCGAGGAAGTGGATACTTGTTCTTGATTGTCACCTTATTTAACTGTCTATAGTCAATGCAGAGTCGCATCGAGCCATCTTTCTTCTTAACAAATAATACCAGAGCTCTCCATGGTGATATGCTCGATCGAATAAAACCACGGTCTAATAAATCTTGCAACTGTATCTTCAGCTCTTTTAACTCTGCAGGTGACATCTGATACGGAGGTATAGAGATTTGAGCTGTGCCCTGATAAACCTCAATAGCGAACTCGACCTCACTATCTGGCGGTAAGCCCGGTAATTCTTCAGGAAATACATCAGGAAACTCACAAACTGTCTGAATTTTATCGCACTGGCTTTCAGCTAAATCTGAATTAATAACATATGCCAAATATGCTGAACAACCTGCTGAAGTAATTTACTATCCTTTATTGCTGAAACAATTCGTTCTGGCCCACTAGTACGAATACCATTTACTTCAACCTGACCTTCACTCGCTGTCTGAATGCTGAATCTCTTTTTATAACAGTCCAAAATCACTCCATGTTCAGATAACCAGTCCATTCCCAGTATTATATCAAAATTCCCAAATGGCATAATTAACAAGTCAACCGGAAAAGTTTTATTCTGTATAATCAACGAGCATCTTGGATAGACCTTGTTCACTAACACTATTTGCCCCAACGGACTCGACACCTCAATAAACACTCTAGATATTTTAGACTTTAATTTTCCCGATTCAACTAATTTTGAATTAATATAGAAATGTGAAGATCCAAGATCAATTAAAGCATGAACAGGCTCAGAATATAATAGAAATATACCTATTACCACATCATGAGCATCAGCTTCTTCGCGGGTTCTGACCATATATGCTCTAGCAGGCACTCTAGCTTCAGACTGTTGGGTCACTATGTCATTCCCTTTTCTTGTACCTCCTCATCTAGATACTAATCCACCTCTGCCTGATCCTTTGCCTCTAGCAGTAGAGATCGATCTCTGTGATGTCACAGGTGTAGAACTATCATTCTTCGAGCAATCTTTAATATAATGGTCTGTAGATCCACATTTAAAACACCCCCTGGTCAATCTCCAGTATTTACCTCTGTACTTTTTCCCGCAACGTTCACAATCTGGAATATTAACATCTCGGGACGGACCTCTTACACTACCGATGGATACTGTAGTTTGTTTCCGCTGACTCTTTTCTCTTTTATCTGATCTAAAACCGGATCTCCATCCACTTTAGGAATCCTTGGATCTTTTAGGTAAAGGGTTCGAACTTGCAGTTCCCATACATTTCCCAACCAATTTAGAAGTTTCGGACTTTTTGTCAAATCCTAAGACTTGCTCTACCATCTTGGCCTGCTCAATCAAATCAACAAATTCAATGATACGTTGAGATACCAACTGTAATTTGATCTCATCTCGCGGACCCCATAAAAATCATTTACAACTGTCAGCTTCAGTTGGAATAAACTCTAAGGTGTATCTGCTAAGTTTCAATAATTCCCTCTCATAATCTATTACTGACATGTCACCTTGTTGTCAAAAACTCTTGCTTCTTGTCTTCGATCTACATTTCTCCAATATATTTCTTTTGAAACTCTTTTTGAAATAGATCTCAAGTTATCTGATTCTTTGGTAAATGTTGAACCACTAATTCCTACCATACATAAGCCTCCCCTTGTAATAATGATACAACACATAACAGACTTTCCCAAGGGGTGCATTCTAGTTGTTGCAATACTCTCTTGGTTGACTCCATCCAATTTTCAGCTATGGATGGATAACTCTTTTTAGACCCGAGAATTTTGTCGCACCATATTTTCTTAGTTCCTTAATTGGGGCCCGTCTAGGAACAGATACAGTTGTAGTAGCAGGTATAGGCTCCACTGCTCGCTCGAGAGCATCAGTTAATATTTTTACTAATTCAGATTCATTTCTACCTTTTTCATCTCTTTCTACATTAGAGGGTTGGTTTCTAACTAGATTTACACTGGGAGTAGCTGACTCCATTTCATCTAAATCATATGACTCTTCATCCCCAGAGAACATTTCTTTATTTATATCATCAAGGTGTTCATCAAACATCTTTAATCTATAAACAAAAATAATTAGACAGGTTAGCATCCAAAAAT
Source organism: Gossypium arboreum (assembly GCF_025698485.1). Lineage (NCBI taxonomy): Eukaryota > Viridiplantae > Streptophyta > Magnoliopsida > Malvales > Malvaceae > Gossypium > Gossypium arboreum. The sequence goes on along the minus strand of NC_069080.1, from coordinate 113,659,309 downwards.
CCAGACTCCGTTTTGACTTGACTGTGGCACGTACTTCTAGACTCACTTACGAGCTCGATTTAGTCCAAGAATCGGCTAAACCTAATAGCTCTGATATCAATAAAATGTAACACCCCTTAACCCTAACCCGTCGCTAGAATAGAGTTATGAGGCATTACCCGAATTAAAAACTAATAACAAACAACACCGAGTCATAAATCTATATTTCAATTTAAAATTTCTTAAATTCCACCTTTAAGACCCTAATATCGGCCTAAGAGGTCCAAAATATACTTAGAAAGTATTTTACGATTAAACCAGGAACTTTGGAAACTTTTCTTTGAGAATAGGGGCACACGCCTGTGTGGCTTGGGACATGCCCGTGTGGCCTGGCCGTAGGGCTAGCTCGTCGGCAGATCTGACTTACTCACACGATCGTGGGACTAACCTGTGGGCAAGTCTGACTTTGCCACACGGCCTGGGTACACGTCCATGTGACTACGCCGTGTGAAAACCTAATTTTTCACTATTTTTAAGCTATTTTCACATACTAAACACACCCAATTCATGCCCAAAACATTTATTTATAAATCATGATCAAATAACATTCATTAAACCTTTCAAACTTAGAAAATTTTCATTCATTCATTTCATTACCTCTTAAGGATTATGCGCCACATTTACATTCAAAATATAAAACATTTACAAGTGAAAAACACCAAACCTAGTACATGCCACATTTCTAGAAGATAGATGCATCACCAAAATTGAACTAAGGTCGGGATTGACTCGGATGCTTGACTAAACTTCAACTTTATCTAACCTATGCACGGGAAACAACCGTACACTGAGTATTGGAAATACTCAGTGGTACTATCATAGTTCAAATTATAACAACAATAAAATATCATAACATACATAGATAATTAGCAAATCATACATACAAATCATATATATAAATTCATACCAAACTATCATATTTCCATTATATCATCAATGATAGATCCAATAAATCATCAATGAGATTTCAAATAACTCACGAACCTTTGATTCATCTCTCAACCACATATAATTATTCAATTCACATTTCAAATATGAACACTTCATGAACATTTGGTTCATACCTTCAATCTCTTTACAAATTTCATCTCACATTCCATCTTACAATATCACTTTCTCATTTCATTCAATAGCTAAATTAATCAAATTCATGTGATTTTATTATTTCACTTATTTTCCCCTATTAACATGACTCGGACTTTGGCGGATACACGGATCCAACCAAACACACCAGAATGGTGACCAACACCTCATCGGATAGTTCGAAGCAAATAAGTGACGACCAACGTCTCATCAGCTAAGCCGAAGCAAAGTGGCTACCAACGGCTCATCGAATCTATCCGAAGCGATAATGACACACCAAATGTCTCATCGACTTGAAGTGGAAGTATTCTTGAACTTTTCCAATCCTATGGCATGCCAACTATATCCACTAAGCCTGACTAGTTAATAAGGTATCGGATTACTTCCTCTATTTCAGTCAATTCACATCAATTGCACTTTGACCATATTTTCTCACATATTTCTCAATTCAAATTCATATGTATACCAACACTACTCAATTCAATCGTACAATTCAATTTCACATACATATATTTATTCATCAAATAAATCCAATTCACATTCAACTTAAATATCAATATTTACCGCACATTCAAATTCCATACATATATATTAAAATTAAACATTTAATAAGAAATAACTTAAATTATGATAGTACAAACTGATATTTTTCTCGAGCTATTCCTCGATCACTTTTTCCTTTCCTTTCGTATTCGACATCTCGGTTTCCTTGTTTGCTACAAAAATTAGCATAAGTACAATTAATTAATAACACAAATATTTTATATAAAATAATAACTTTTCATGCAACTTTTACCTAAATCCCAAATTTTGTCCTAACCATTTTCATCTTCTTCCTCTTTAGAATTCACATCATTTTCTTATTCAATTTCCATCAAAACTTCAATATAACCATCAAATTTTCATCATTTTACCATAATTTCAAACTTCATTCAATTTATCCCATAAACTGAAAACTAATAGCCTAGTTTACAATTTAGTCCTCTAATCAATTCTAATAAATGATTCTATCAATTTAATCCATAATTTCATCATTTGCGCAACATAAACCCTTTTTAAAAATCTAATAATTTTCAATATTTCCACATAAACTCAAAAGTATTCAACTCTATGACTTCAACAACATCAAAATCTCAAGAAATGGCTTAATTAAACTTACCAATTAAAACTTCAAGCACTAAAACTCTAATTCTCTCTTTTTCTTTTCTTTCATTTCTTTCCTTACCCCAAATTTGTGACTTCCCTGTATCCTTTTCTATTCTTTTTCTTTTATCCTTTATTTTATTACATTATTTACTTAATTAATATTTAATTATAAAATATCTATATAATAACAAATAAAAATAATACATGTGTTTTATACACACATGTACACATGTGTTAATTTATCACCATGCAATTGTCACCATTTGTAAATTATAATATGACATAATAATTATTCTCTAATAATTTAAATACACATGTATTTATTCTCTATCTTACACTTGTCACTAAGTTGGTTTAATTATTAATTTAGTCTCTTGTCATTTTTCTCTATTTTAAAATTAATCTTTTACGCTCTATTCAATTTAGTCATTTTTAATAATTACTTCTAATTAAACTAAATTTACCTAATCAAAATCTAATTCAACCCATAACTAACTTCGTAAATATTTTTAATAAATATTTTCGGATTCTTTTTCCTAAGACGGAAGCCTTAAATTCACTTTTTTGGTGCCCGTGAAATATGGGTCGTTACACACATGATAAGCCATTTCATAAAAAAAAAATACATCTTTTGATTTGTACTGCCTTTTCATGAGCATAAGCATATTTCTATTTGGAAACTTACCATTTCAATCCTTTTCATAAATACATGATATAGTTCATTTGAACACTTACCATTCTTTTCCTTTTTATGCCCATTGAACCACTTAAAATATCATCGGATACTTGGGAAAGCTTACACGAAGTGTGCTTAAACATATAACCGTAACCTTTCATTCACATCATTGCTCAAACGAGCTGTGAAATGGGCCTACTCACACGAGCTATGGGTCGGAATGTAAGCTACATGATGTTGCTCACATGAGTTGTGGAGTATCTGCAACAAATGCAAGACCTTAGCCACCAGTAGGACATTCAAGACTAGGACCCGAAACATGAAATCTCTAATGACATGTCATTTGTATCTTATGAATTCCTAAGGTTCAACCGGGACTTGATATCCATCAATTCATCATAATGTGGATACATTCACATATATATGGTTCATTTACATTAAAAACAACATAGTAAACATTTAATTTAATTAACATTATAATGATTATAGTTTATACGACTTACCTGGGTAAATTGCAGCAATGACTAAATATAGGAGCCATTTGGTAATTTTCTCTTCTCCTTGATTTTCCACTCGTTCTTGATCTAAATTAATAATTCCATTCATTTCATTAATCCAAACATCAAAAAATCAATTCATTTTATGTAATTAGGTCTTTTTTGATATTTTACAAAATTTCCCCTAACATTTTACTTTTATCCAATTTAGTCCCTTAGCCTAAAACATGCAAATTAACCATTTTTGATAAATTTCAAGCTTAGCCGAATTTATTGGAACCTTACTACAACCCATATTTTTTGTTATTTCACATCAAGTCCTTGTACTTTTATTATTTTTACATTTTAGTCCTTAAACATTACAATTACCAAAAACTACATTACAAAATATTTATATTTACCAACCAAGCTTTATAATCTATCATAAAATTTCAAGAATATCACAATTTAATCCATGGAAAAATTCTAAATATTTAACAATTTAACAAATTGATCCCCGGGTTAGCTAAAATAAGCCAATTTGAGTCTAAAAACATAAAAATCATTAAAAATCGGATCAAAAAACTTACTGTGCGCCCCAAAACTATTTGGCCGAATGCTTTTCCTTCACTAACCATAGCCAATTGGTTGAAGAAAATGAAGAATGAAGATGATAATTTTAGGTTAAGTTTATTTTAGTTTATATTAATTAATAACTAATATAACCTTTAAAATTTATAAGATTTACTATGCAACCTGTCCATGAATATCCACTCACATTAAATATGGTATAATTACCAAACATGTCCATGAATTTACCTTTTCATATATATTAAATCCATTTAACTAATAGCATTCAACTTTTGCACCTTTTTCAATTTAGTCCTTTTCACCTAATTAACCTTTTAAACATCAAAATTTCTTAACAAAACTTTAATACAACCTTAATAACACTATGTAAATATTTAATAAAATATTTAAGGCTTAGTTTATAGAAATGAGGTCTCGTTATCTCATTTTCTAAAATCACTTGACTTTAGGGTCTTACCACTTGAACCCAATTGTTTTTCCATTTAACACAAATAATTTATATAAAATTTTATCATTATACTATATATTACTCGTAAATATTAAATAATAATATTTACAGACTCACACCTCATATTTGTGGCCCGAAAACCACTATTCTGACACTTTAGAGAAGTGGGTTGTTACATGACTCGTCTTTCAATCTACATTCACCGAAGTGTTGTCTATCACACTGCTAACATTCAGGCTTGTTATTCCTGACACTGCCCACAGCCGCTACTGATGTCGCCTAAGGTTTTGAACTCGAATGTTGCTTCCATCTATCTCTTCGATAATAATCCACCGAAGATAATAAACGACTATGAAATTCTTTTGACTTCTTCAATGAAGACGAGAATGATTTTCCATAAGTCTTTTTCCCAAATCACGAGCCTCAAAATTGACTTTTCTTTTTACCTTACTAAGTTCCTCAGCCTTTTGTGCTCTATCAACCAAATTTAGGAATTCTTTCTACTCAAGAATCCCAACTAGCAACTTAATATCTTTATTTAGACTATCTTCAAACTGTGTGCACATAACAGCCTCAAATGGTATGCACTCTCGAGCATATTTACTGAGTCATACAAATTCTCTCTTATACGCAGTCACCATCATTCAACCTTATTTCAATTCAAGAAATTCCTTACGTTTCTTATCAAGGAACCTCTAACTTAAGTATTTCTTTCTGAACTATGTTTGGAAGAATTTCCAATTTACATGATCCCTTGATACTACCATTCAATGTGTTCCACCACTGATAAGTTGAGTCTTTCAACAGAGAAACAACACATTTCAAGCATTTAATCGGTGTACAAGACAAATTATCAAAAACCCTAATTGTGTTTTCTATTCATAACTTCACTATTAGTAAACCATCTTCGATTGTACCATGGAACTCTTCAACCCCATATGTAATGCCCCAAAATTTTGGGCTAGAAGTATTGGGCCTTGAGCAAGGCATCAGTTAGGAAACTATGCATCAAATTTTATGTACATAAATAATTGTCTACTCTAATGGTTAAGTGATTTGGGAGTGTCTGGGAGTATTGAAGAAGTCCTAGGTGCAAACCTGGGCTTTAGTAAAAATTTTGATTTTAAGTGAATAAAACCCTAGATGCTTGGAAGTAGGCCTTTTAAATTTTTGTGTTAAAACAATGACACAAGGAAGCATGTAGTCTAGTGGTTGTGGCATCATTAAGGTTGCAAGGGAGCCTGGGTTCAAGTCTTGGCTCTTGCAATTATTTTTCGGTGTTTCTTTTAAAAGAACCTGGACTTTGGCCTATAGACCTTATATTTAATTGAAGATAAAATGTGATACAAAAGAGCCTGTGGCTTAGTGGTAGTGGCGTGTGGAATGGTGTTCAAGGTTTGAGGTTCGAGTGTGGAGCAGTACAATTAGGGTATTTAGTTTGCAGTTGGTTTTAGCCAATGGTTGTGTTACAGTGAAATTCTGATGGGGAAGTTGTGGAGAGTGGTGAAGAGTGATTCAATGAGTAAATCAAGGAGGGATAAGGGGAGAGATTTTAGGAGAGAATCATGAATTTCAAATTAGAGAGAGTTGTAGCTGATTGGGGGGTTGGAGGATGAAAATTCGGCTATGAGATGTTTCTCCTCTCATTTTGGTGATTTTTGGTCATTTTTTGTTTGTAACTCTTAATGCTGAAAGATATCTCTGTTTTCTCTCTGTTTTGTGTTATTGGTGTCATAGAATTGACCATTTGGGAAGCTAATTGGTGTTGTCGAATGCAACCTTTGTTGACAGTTTTCTTCGTTCACTTTTGTTTCTACTTCTCTTTTTCCTAACTGAATATACTATCTTTGTATCCTCTTTGCCCTCGTTTTCTTTTTTCTAATTTCTTGAGTAGTAGTCGAATATATCTTCTCCATCTTCTGTCCCAATCGCTTCCCTTACCATCATCTCTTTCACTATACCGATTTCTTTTCAGTTCTCCCCCAATCAATTGCCTTTTTAATCTCTTCATTGCTTTTCCTTTCAGCATACCCTCTGTATTCGATTCTTGGCTGATTTCTTTTCTCTTCTTCCAAACTAGTAGGTACTCGCGGGTTCTCTCTTTTTTTTTTCTGTTATAGTTATATGTGTTCAAACACGTTCTTCTTTCTTTTCTAAAAATCGATTACCTATTTCTCTTTATGTACTTGGGTTGCCAAAATCATGATCCCTTCCTTTTGGGTTGGTGGTTGTTGGATTCTAGGTTTTTGGTGAAGTTTCTGAAGGTAGTCACCAGAACCGTTTTCTTACAACGCAATTTAAGGTAAGCATTTTGGTCTAGCACTTTGGGGTTGGCCGAATGCCCTATCTTTGGATTTGGGTTTTTTTTAAGTAATAAAATAGATTCAAGTGCTAGATCATGAGTTTTTTTATTAATGGATTCCTTGGTTATTACAGCGTTTTGATAGGAAAGGGTGTAGTCATCTTTCGATTAACATTACAAGCAGACCGAATCACACTTTGGTTAAGGTGAGTGTCAATGCCATTCTTTTGGGATTAAGTGTTAGTAAAAGGTATTGACATTAACTAAAAACATTGATTGATGTAGGGTTGGTACTGGGAGATTTCTACGCTATTCCAAAAAAGGTGTGTAACTATACATCGAAATCTTTTACTTTCAAAGGGCCGAAAATGTGTATATTTTTAACTGTGAATCGACAAAAGCCAAAAAGCTGAAATGCCAGAACCTCGACATTCGGGTGGGGTGAACCGAGCCCCAAATCATGAGTAGCAGACTGCAGAAGCCCCCACGTGAATTTTCGTGGACTGGGGCCGTTATGGGCTTGTGGGCCTACATGGGTAAAATCATTGATAAGTGATCATTGATAGGTTGGTTTTTGAGGCTTGCGATGCCATATGTAAATCTAGACTAAATGGGCCATATGAACGTGTGGGCCCACTTGGGCCCATTAGCAGTTTTTAGGGCCATATGCACTATTCTGGCCATGTACGTTATCTGAGTCACTCGAAGTGACGATAGACCTTCTAGGAGGTCATAATTAGAGGTGTGCATGGGCCGGGCAGGGCCAGGCTTGGGCCAGGCCCAACTAAAAATTTAAGCCTATTTGCTAGGCCCGGCCCCGACCTGGCCTGAAATATGGGCCTAAAATTTTGCCCAAGCCTGGCTCGAATAAAAATTTTAAAACCCGGGTCTGACCCGGCCCGCCCATATTAATGTTTATATTATTTTAAAATATATATAAACCATGAAAAATACAAAAAACAACAAAATAAATATTTTTCAACAAATTGAAAATAAATTTTAAAAAATATGTATACTTAAATAACACTAAAATAGATGCAACTTAACAAGAAAATGTCTCTAAAATAATAACAAAATTAACAAATGTCTTTAAAATAATAAAAAATTAACAATAAAATAAGTTTCATGCAATATCCAAACAATAACAACAAAGTAGTAGCAACATAATAGTAAAACAGTAGCAAAATAGGTAGAAAACAATAAGAAAATAATATTAAAAAATAGATTTGTTTTGTCATTTAGTGAATTCGGGCAGGGCTCGGGTCAAAAATGCCTTACCCGAGGCCCAGCCCGTTTTTTAAACGGGCCTTATTTTTTTGCCCGTGTCCATTTTTTGGGCCTAGATTTTTGCCCAAACCTTTCTACATTTCGGGCGGGCCTTCGGTCAGTTCGAGTGGCCCGGACCATGCACACCTCTAGTCGTAATAATATCGAGACCCCAATATTGGTAAAATAACCAAAATATCCCTAGGGTAAAATTATCATTTTACCCCTAACTGAGGAAATGATGGTTACACCCCTAGTGGTAGGTTGACTGATGTATGTATGAAATTTATATGATTTATACCGAGCATGAAATCCTCCATTCACGTATGTTACTATGATATGTCATCTTGCATGGGGTTGGGTTAATATTGATGGAAGAAGTGTATGGCTTGTAGCCGTTTTGTTCAAGGCTTTCTACCTTTCTGCTTATGGCTTTTAGCCGTTCTGCTAACTGGCAGCGTTGCTGCGATACTTATTGCTTTTATCCATTCTGTCTACGGTGCTGAGCCTTCTTGTTTAGTTAGTGCCGCAATCGGTGCTAAGCTTCGTGTGTTGGCTGGGTAGGTCGGTTTTACCCCCACAAGGTGTGTTGGTTGGTACGGGTGGTGTATTGGTTGGATTGGGCTGGGTTTCTGTCTGCATATCTACATCTGATACTAATTCTGTAATGGGCTTAGGCCCACTTGATTCTGTTAATGGGTTAAATCCAACCTGATACTGTGTCTGTGATAGGCTCAAGCCCAGTCTGTTTCTGCATACCGTATATCTGACTATTTGTATTTTAAAGGACTACACACTGAGTTTTTGTAAACTCACTCTTTCTTTTAACTGTACAGGTAATCCTTAGCCTTAGACGATTTGGAGCTGCGAAGGACTTGGAGGTGGCCACACGATTGCTGATGTTATACTTTCGATTTTATTTATTTAAATTTCATATTGGGTTTTTGGTTATGTAATAAGGCAATTTGTGGTTTTAACTTTTATTTGGGCTTTGATTTCTTACCTTAAACTACTAGACTAGGAAAAAACCAGTTTTCAAACCAATGACTATTTTCAAAAACATATGTTCTAAACTTCTTTAATTTAAATTAACTACCACACTGAAAGAGATTTTTAACGAGATTAAAAATGTTTTTAAAAGCGATTAACTTTTCAATGAACCACGTTTTGAACGAACACAAACTGAGACTTTACACAAGTTTTAAATAGTAAGAAGGATTTTTCAATGAACACACGATTTTGAAAAACACTTCAATGTGACACCGCCAGATTTAGCCATAACGTCTAGGCCGGGTTTGGGGTGTTACACCATACTTTCAAATTTTATCAACTAGAGGTTTACTCACTCACATTGGTTCCAAACCCTGAGGAACTCTTGGTAATTTTTGGGGTATGGGTGCTAGTGGAGGTCATTAAACCATTGGGTTCGCACTCACGAACTCTATAAACCATTCGGATATCATCTAGAAGAAGGCTTCTTTAGCCTCTCCTTCCCAGCCCTCAGATACGGGCTTACTACCACTAGAAACTGCCCCATGAACGGAGGCTTGTGCATTATTTTCTACTTCATCGGAATCAACTCTGTTGGATGACATATTATCTATATGGAAACATAGTTTGATTTAAGTCAAGAGTTATCACTATAACTGTCCGTTTATAGTAAAATCAGAACAATTATTTTGGAACCACAAATCTGACATTAAAATATTTATTTTATTAATATTTTATTGTCTACAACATGAAAGTAGTATCATATAAAATTTTTGTTAAGAAATTTTAGCGTTTACATGCTTAATTTGATAAAAAGGACTAAATTACAATAAGTGCTAAACTTGAGTTCTATAAGTTAAAGGGATCTAATAGTCATTATATTAAATGGTTAGAGGGTTTATGTTATAATTAAACCATTTTATTAGTGGACAAAGATGGACATGAGATTGATGTTTTAATTATTTTAAATTTAAAGTTAATTAAGTACTTTGGTAAATAAATAAAGAAAATCATGTAAAAGGTGTTGTCATCTTCTTGGTTTAGTCTTCACCACCAAAAATTTTAGAAGAAGAAGCCATATTTGAAGCTTGAACATTCGGCTAGATATATTACCTTGCATGTAAGTAATTTTTCATCTTGTTTTTAATAACTTCTATGTTTTTAAGATCGTTATAGCTTAATCTAGCTAGCCCAGGGATTAATTTGTGAAACTGTTAAACTATTAGGGTTTTCCATTAATGAATATGTATGAGTTTTGATGATTTTTGGAATAAAATGATTAGTTTTTGTTAAATAAATAACTTTTGTTAAGTGATTTTTAATGAAATTGACAAATAGAGATTAAATTGAAAAATAGAAAATGTACATGGTAAATTTGTGAAATAAATGAAATATAGGGCTTGATAGAGACCTATATGAAATTCGACTACAGTGGGTTGAGGATGAATTTCCATTTCTTTAAGCCAAGGACCTAATGTTCATAAGTACATGTTAGAGTGAGAATTGGTTGTTGCTGTAGAAGGAAAAAATGATTAGCATATCATAAAACATAAGAAAATAGGATAAAGTTTAATTTACGAGTTTGGGGAAAAAGTGTAAATATGTGAAAGTTTAGGGGCAAAATTGTAATTTTATCAAAATATGATTTTGGGTTGATTTGAATAATATGAGTCCTAATTAGGCTATATTTGAAATGATAGAGCAAGGAAAATCGAAATTCAGGCTAAAATCAACAAAATACCAAGTTGTGGACAAAATGGTAAAAATCACCATTTTCGCATACGAGGTAAGTTCATATGTTAATATTGTAATATAACCGTTATTTTAAATCATTTAATGCTATTTATATGATATTATGATTGTTATCATGCAATTCTATGCTTTGTGGTCATTGTTGGACAACATGCAAAAAGTTTATGAATTATATGAAAAATGTGAAAGACTACCGAATTATCGTGATGGGTATTCCAAGGAGAATGGTAAAGGAGTACGAACGAGGAAAGACCTGTTGAACCTTAGGAATAGATTCGGATATTTGGACATCCGAACTCGTTGAATTGAGTCCGAGTTCACTCATGGATACGAACGTCCAAACTCGTTGAGTTGAGTCCTAGTTCGTGAGATGTAACTAGGCATCCGAGCTCATTGAGTTGAGTCCGAGTTCACTTATGGATGAGAACGCCCGAGCTTGTTGAGTTGAGTTCGAGTACACTTATGGGCAGGTTACATGGTAGCTTGGCTACATATATGGCATTTATGTGCAAACTTTCCATGTATCCAAGTTATATTTCGATGTGTTCAACGGGTAAAATTCTAGTGAAATGGAAGAATACTCAAGATGCAAGTGATGTATTGGTAAGTGTTGTTGAATGAACACTTTGGACAAGTATGTACTTAACCCTCGGGTTGAGACTTGATACGACAACAATAATGTAGTAAGATGATGAATGATGAATAGAAATGTGATATATGTTTTGGTGATATTATGCTAATGTTGGTTGGTATAATTGCTTTGTTAAGTTATTTGTTATTTGCATGTGAACTTACTAAGCATTTATGCTTACTCTTTCCCTTCCATTCCTTGTAGTTTTGACAAGCTGACTTGGAGATCTGGACGGTTGGAGGCACGCTCACACTATCAAAGGACCATCTTGGTATCGTGGCTTGCATATTTTGGGAATATGGCATGTATAGCATTATAATCCTTTTACGTATATAATCTTATGATATAGCTCATGGATGGCATGGAAATGTTTAAGAATGATTAGCTATTGGAGTGGCTAATCGAGATTATATTTGATAACACGTATGCTTTATGTGCTAACTAATCTATGGAAATCCATAAAATGGTGAAATTGGCTATAAAACAGAATCACACAGTAGCAGTGATGTGAGTTTGAAAAATCACTAAAAATAGTAGAGATAGAATTAGATGATTAATAAAACATGGAATTGAATCTTAATGAATCTATTTTCATGTGGAAGAAACAAAATAGGTAAAAGAGTTGTATTTTATGATATTTTTATGTTTTGGTGGAACAGGGTCAGAGTAATTTCTGAATTCCATGTTCTGACTTTATAAATTCACCATAATTTGTGTAAAAATAATTAGGACTCAAAATTTATATGTATGGATTCCTATTTTGAGTATATTTTTAAGTGAAAGAAACAGAATAGTCATTGGATTTCTGTACAGAAAGAAATTTGATTCGTAGTGCACAGGGGTCAAAGTAGCCTAACCCTGAAACAGGGGAGATTTTAACTAATAAACTATACTAATTGGCCCAACCAAAAATTTTATAAAACAATTAGTATATATATATATATGAGTCTAGTTTCAGAAAAAATTTACGGATCTTAATTTCGAGTTTTGAAACTCGAGATATTAATTTTTAAGCGACTGTGATGTAGTTATCCAGCTTGTTTGGAAATTTTAAAAATAAATTGTTTGAGCTGTTTAATTAATGAATTAAGTCCGTTAACACCTCGTGCTCGACTCCGTTGATGGTCTCGGGTATGGGGGCATTACATGTGGTGGTATTAGAGCTATGGTTTAGTCGGTTCTCGGACTAACCTAGCATGTGTAAGAGTCTAGCTATACATGCCACGGATCCGTGATAGTGTAATGCCTCCCGACACCTATGAGCACCGTCTTGTTGAGACAGAGGTACTCTCCAACCGAGTTGCACTGACCATGTTCAATGTGATGTAAAGGTGTTTGAATAAAATTACGATTATGATGAGTCTCGATTCAGAAAAGTATGAATAAAAGTTTATGATATATATATATATATGTGATAACACGTGAGATGAAAGTGCATGTTGTGATAAATATCCATACTTGCTTAATGCGCTATGATGTAGTGCACTTGGCTTACTTGATAAGATGAACGGGATAACGAGAAATTCGTAGAGGTATGAGTAAAGGTTCCTAATATCATGATATGAATGAAAATGTCATTGCCTTAATTGAACGTTGAATGTTGATGAATGTCAATGATATTTTTTATGAGATAAATGATTATAATGAAATGAATTTATCTATGTTAAATTGTTTGGACTGAATTATATGATTGTAATGATATGTATATGATAATGCACGAAATGAAAGTTGTGATTGTGATGCAAATATCTATGTTTGTTTAGCCCTTATATGATGTCATGAGTATGATTTGTTTGAGTAAATGAATGGATAAGTCAAGCTATCCAGAAAACATAGGATGCATGCATAAGTATACTTGTCTAAATGGGATAACTATAAAATTTGTGTAAACCAACATGAATGATGCACTACCTGAATGAATGATATGATTTTGATGATGTTGTTATGATGATGGAAATTGTGTCATATGTATATGTATGAGAAAGTCGAGTCAGAGGCCCTACAACCCCTCCCCCTTACCGAAGTGGAGCTTATAATGGAATTTCATAAGATTTGTACTGAATAAGTTTTCGGTTGAGAAACCAAAGAGGTCAGTGATAGAATAATCATAAACATGATTAGAGACTGAGAATGAGTTGGTAAATAAAGTTAGAGCTAGAAAAGTATTAGGTTGATATAAAGATTATTGGAGCTATGCACTATCCCAGTTAAAGAATGAATTTACTTTGGTAAATTGAATTACTCAGATACAAGGTCGAGAAAAGTGTAAATCAAAATTTATTCAGAACTGGTCTTCTTTAGTGAAAAGCCTAACATGAAATTTGTGATGGCAGAACTAGTTGTGGGAAATGATATTTGAAATGTGTAATATCTGAGTGTGATAGTTAGGGCTGGATAGATTTAACAGTTTCTTCTAAGATGTTCTATGTATTTATCCGTTCTTTAAAAAAAAAATTCTATGGCTATTGATCATTTGAAGAAATTCTTGTTATATGGGAATGTTTTCTAATCTTGGTGCTAGATGGATGCATTGGAAGTCCGACTAGTTTATAACTTGTATTACTGTATTTGCTTGGGCATTTTATTACATTTCGTTTGATAAGAATTGATGAGAGGATATGTATGATATTATGATACTGTTTCTTCTACTTAATGCTCCATTTGATAAATATGTATGGGAAAATACATTGTTCTTGTTATATTTGATTCCAGTGGGATTAAATGATGTTTTCTTTTGGACTTCTTTTCTCTGAGGAATTTTTGAGATCTTCTATATTTTCCTATGAGTTAGGTTTTTGATTTTCCAGCATAGTATCGTATCTTGGATTTCTTTATTCTGGGTTTCTCAATCCTGGATTTCTTTATTCGGTTTTTTTGTTATCTTTATTCCATAATTTGTCAATTAGGACTTATGTTTAAAGTGCGCTCCTCAGCTCGTGATAATCATGACAAGCATGACTTTTGATTTGATTTTGGTAATGTGGTGATTTTAATATTGGAATTTCTCAAATTTCTGTGTAAGGATTTGACAACACTAAAGGCATAAGTGATAAAAGTGCGAGTTTCAATCGGTATGGTGGATTGCTTCTCTCAAGTAAGTCAATTATAATTAATGACTTCAATTGAGATTTTTTGGTTACTTGAGCTAATGCAATTGAGATGGTTTTGATTAGCGTAAGAAATGAATAGTAAGGGGCTGCATGATGAATTGTTTAGTAACTAGAAGAAAGGATTACTTGAAATTTCATTCAACGGTGTTTAGATTGGCTCGGGTGTTTAATCTGTGTGAATTATTTATTTGAAAGATTTCATATAGGATCATTTTTTTTAAGTCTGATAATAGAATTTCATTTCTTTACGAGTAAAAGGCAAATAGTCTGAATGAGAAGTGTATATCTCTTAGAAAATTTTGATATGAGTTGGAGCTACTAAGAGTGATAAAGTTTTCATCTTACAAAAGCTGAAAAGTTTATTACATGTTAGCAAGGTTTGGACAGATGAGAATATTTCTAACCAAAGCGTCTGAACTGGACTAGTCTGCATTGAGTAAAGATTTCCTAATTTTCAGTAATGCACTGTTGTATGAATGGTGATGTGTTTCATGAAAATAAGGTAATGTGATAGTTTGGAGCATTTAATGTCATAGAAAATTTGAGTTGTTGATGGGGTTAAAGCCGAGTATCAGGATCTACTATAATTATCTTTGCCAATATTGATATTAGGATGAGAATGAGAAGGATTATTTTCGAGGCTATATCAGAATTATTTTCGTAGCGGAAAGAGGAAAATGTGATAGTGAGTAGTAAACTAAAAGAGCACTGTAAGGATCAACTTCTGATGTTGAATTTCAGATTGGATCTAATTCATGGTATTATTATTCTGAGGCTTATACAGAAAGAATTGTATGAAGCTTACAGTGAAAGTTTGCCTATTCATTCAGAGAGTAATGACATGTACTGTAATTTGATTCGGATGTTATTGGACTGTGTATCGACGATGAAAATTTGTATGATTATTTTGGAAGAGTGCAGGTCCCTTTGATTATTGGATTTCTTGGAATTCTAGTCTCCATTAACCAAATTGAGATCTGGGTTTTATGTTAAGCTGACAAGGGAAACTAAGAAGGGTTGAAAATTTAAGAACAATTTAGAGATGAGTCCGTAGGCTTTCAGAATATATGAGAAATTAAAGAGATATATTGGAGGCATCGCCTGAGTGAAAGTTCCTCGGCACCGAATATGAAATTGAGGAATCTAAATGAAGACCACTCTTCTGGTAAGATTTTCGGGGACGAAAATCCCTAAAGGGGGGAGAGTTGTAATATCCCGAATTAGGGCCTAATCTAAATAGTGGTTTTGGGACCACAAATACGAGTTAGAAATAATTATTTTATGATTATTTTGAGGTCTATGATATGATTGCATGATTGTGTGAAAATTTCGTGAAGAAATTCTATGCATAAAGTGCTTCATTTGAAGTTAGGGACTAAATTGAATAAGTTACAAAATTTGCATTCTAGAAGTTTCTAGTATGAAATTGCTTTGAAATATTAATTAGGATGTCTAAAATATCAATTTGACCAATTTCTAAGTTTATGGACAAAAATTGGACATGGATGGAATTTTTGAAAGTTTAATAAGGAAGGGCATTTTGGTCATTTTGATATTAAATGAAATAAAATGGGAAAAATAACACAAAAATGATCATCTCCTCCATAAGTTGCTGCCAAATTTTTCTCTCCACCATAGCTAGGGTTTCAACACTTTTAAGCCTTGATTGTAAGTGATTTCAATACCTGTTTCTACCAATATTTTGAGCTAGGGTTTATATTTAAAAATTTACGCATGAATGATATGCATGAATTTTGATGTTTTATGGTAGAATATGAAGCTTGAGATTGTGTTAAACAACTTTTGCTAGGTGATTTTACGTAAAAACGACTAAAATGACATAATCGGTAAAAATACCTAATGTTCATAAGTACATGTTAGAGTGAGAACTGGATGTTGCTGTAGAAGGGAAAAATGATTAGCATATCATAAAACATAAGAAAATAGGATGAAGTTTAATTTACGAGATTTGGGGCAAAAGTGTAAATATGTGAAAGTTTAGGGGCAAAATTGTAATTTTGTCAAAATATGATATTGGGTTGATTTGAATAATATGAGTCCTAATTAGGCTATATTAAAAATGATAGAGCAAGGAAAATTGAAATTCGAGCTAAAATAGACAAAATACCAAGTTGTGAACAAAATGATAAAAATGACCATTTTCGCATACGAGGTAAGTTCATGTGTAAATATTGTAATATAACCGTTGTTTTAAATCATTTAATGCTATTTATATGATATTATGATTGTTATCATGCAATTCTATGCTTTCTGGTCATTGTTGGACAACATGCAAAAATTTTATGAATTATGTGATAAATGTGAAAGACTACCGAAGTATTGTCATGGGTATTCCAAGGAGAATGGTAAAGGAGTACGAACGAGGAAAGTCCCGTTGAACCTTAGGAGTAGATTTTGATATTTGGGCATCCGAACTCGTTGAGTTGAGTCTGAGTTCACTCATGGATGTGAACGTCCGAACTCGTTGAGTTTAGTCCGAGTTCATGAGATGTAACTAGGCATCCGAGCTCGTTGAGTTGAGTACGAGTTCACTTATGGATGCGAACGCCCTAGCTCGTTGAGTTGAGTCCGGGTTTGCTTATGGGCGGGTTACATGGTAGCTTGGCTACATATGTGGCACTTATGTGCAAACTTTCCAAGTATCCGAGTTATATTCCAATGTGTTCAACGGGTAAAATTCTAGTGAAATGGAAGAATACTCAAGATGCAAGTGACGTATTGGTAAGTGTTGTGGAATGGGCACTTTGGACAGGTATGTACTTAACCCTTGGGTTGAGACTTGATACGACAACAATAATGTAGTAAGATGATGAATGATGAATAGAAATGTGATATATGTTTTGGTGATATTATGCTAATGTTGGTTGGTATAATTGCTTTGCTAAGTTATTTGTTATGTAACACCCCTATCCCGTAACCGTCGCCGGAATAGGTAAGGGGCATTACCGGACTTATAACTCATGTCAGAACCGTAAAATTTTGAACTTTTTCTTGAAATAAAGATCATTCATTTAAATAAGTACTAAGCGCAGCCAGGGAAAAAAATTTAAACTTCTCTAAGTAAACATTCAAAAGATGCCATTTTCGCATGGCTTATATACATTAACCAAAATATTCTTCCGCCACTAGTCTATTCTATACATGCCATAAAATAATTCAAAACGTAACAGTAACAAACAGTGGATAGTGATAGTGTGACTAGTTGCTGACGATCCCCGAGCCTGTAGCTTCCAAATGAGATCTATAAAACAGAGGAAACAAGGTAAACGGAGTAAGCATTACAATGCTTAGTAAGTTTTAAGCAGTGTCAACAAATAATAATCAAATCATAACATAGTTGTTCGTATTTTTATTTCACTCTTCCTTCGGGCATACTATCCCTTTACCGAATATGCACATCTCATCATATACAATAGGCAGATAAACTTTCACATAAAAGTGAGCTCATGTGACATAGTTATATTGTATAATTTCACATAACCTCTCACACTGATCCGATGTCACATAATCATAAGAATAGTCTCATAGATTGCTCACGATGCATCACATAACCGCCTTTATGATTTAGTTTAAATCAAGCTCACATATAAACTTGGAGTACATACCTGTTTAACCTTTCGCATTGAATATATTTATAAGCAATTCTTATTACGAAGTCTTATAGCTTTAAACTTTACTCGGAATATCGGCGAGACCTTTAGCTCAGATGAAATCTCCACACGAAGTCAGCGGGTCTTAACCCAGACATAGTCACCACATATGGTCATCCGGTCTTTAATCCCGGGTTTACATCATAGAGTTTCATACATGTTACAACATTCACATCGACTATCATATTTGTAATTCATTTACCTCATCAAATATCTAATAAAACACACCTTCCGCCGTTTGTCATTTGGCCACAATATATATATATATACACATCCACGTTCATCACATTGGCCATCCTGCCTTATCACATGTATGCATGTTCACATTTATCACATTGGCCATTCGGCCTTATCACATATATGCATGTTCACATTCATCACATTGGCCATTCGGCCTTATCACATATATGCAGGTTCATATTCATCACATTGGCCATTCGGCCTTATCACATATATGCATGTTCATATTCATCACATTGGCCATTTGGCCTTATCACATATATGCAGGTTCATATTCATCACATTGGCCATTCAGCCTTATCACACATATGCATGTTCATATTCATCACATTGGCCATTCAGCCTTATCACACATATGCATGTTCATATTCATCACATTGGCCATTCAGCCTTATCACACATATGCATGTTCACATTCATCACATTTCCCATTCGGCCTTAGCACACAAATGCATGTTCACATTCATCACATTTGTCATTCGGCCTTAGCTCATGTATACACATTCACATCCATCACATAAAATCCTAAATCAAAATATAAATTTTCATGTATTCACATCACAATTATCCAAATATACTTCACATACCACATATACTTTCACTTTGTCTTGGCTGAATCTACATCTATCATTTTGCAATGAATAATTCAATTTCAAGCCATACTATCATGTCATATTTGAATACTTATAAACTTACAATTTCACAAATTTTAATATCAAAGATCCATCTAACACTCATATATCATTTTATAATATCACAATTTAGAATTCAAGTATGGGTTTAATCAATAGCTTATGATCAACTAAAACAAGTTTTATCCATGTTTACAACATAACCACAAATTCTCTACAAGCTGTTTTCCTGAGCAACAGTCGTTGAATTATTTGTAACTGGGGTTACGAAATTCCAAATTATATGCCACTAATTTTCCATGAAAATATACTCGTATATCCTCTATCCATAAAATTTTCAGAGTTTTTGGTTTGGCCAATCAATACCAGATTTTTCTCAAAGTTTTCCCCTATTTTACTGCTTGACTACTCTGACTACTCTTCACTAAGAATTTAATTTCTCATTGTACAGAATTCAAAATGTGTTTTCGTTTATTTTGTTTGAAATTAGACTCATTAAGGAGTCTAAGCATAAAATTTTATCTTATAATCATTTTTGTACGATTTATAATGATTTTCCGAATACTGAACAGGGGATTTTGGAGCCATTCTGACTCTGCCTCACACAGCTTTGAAATTCTCATTATCGGCAACCCCTTTACTTACACGATTTCTTGTATACAAAACTAGACGCATCAAGCTTTAATTACATGATTTATTCAGCCTTTATCTCAACTCCCACAATTTATGGTAATTTTTCCAAAACACGCTACTGCTGCTGTCCGTAGCAGATTTATACAATTTGCTCTTAAATTTCCAAGTCCAAACACTTATGAACTTACCATTTGAGTTTAAAACATATCATGGCCACATCATATCTTATTAAATCAACCCATTATGTCCTATTATGATTGAATTTACTCAACGTTTAATCACTTAAAACTTGCCTCGGAAGTGGTCGACGACTAGATATCCACGGCTATTCGTTTACTTTCTCTTTATCCAAAATTGCAATGCTCTTGAGAATTTCATCTTCCAAGTCTATCAAACACTCCTTATTCCAATTCCATCTTCAGCTATCAAAATTGACATTTCCTTAATCTAGATACAAGTATGGCCGAATCTCTTCAACCTTTTCCTCCCCTTGTTCCCTTGATTTTTCGGTCAAGAAGAACAAAATGAGAACCTTTTTTTTTTTTCATCCTACTAACCATTATTATTTTATTGCCCATGCTCCTTATTTTATTTTTCCTAACATAAAACATTAACAAAAAAGGTTTATAATACCTTTTAACCCATAGCATGGCCGGCCACTAGTCAAATTTTGGGTACTTTGACATGCAAACCCACAACTTTAATAGTTTAACATTTTAATCACTTGGACATTTGCCTATCATATTTTTAAAGTTTCTCAAATATGCCCTTTTTAGCTAAATTTCACATCCAAATGACAAAATTAAAGCATGAAATTTTCACACATACTTATTCACAAATAATAAGCATAGAATATAACAATTAATTATTTTTGTAACTCGATTTTGTGGTCCCGAAACTACTTTCCGACTAGGGTCAAATTAGGGGTGTCACAACTCTCCCCCCCTTTAGGGATTTTCGTCCCCGAAAATTTCCACCGATGTAACACCCCTATCCCGTATCCGTCGCCGGAATAGGTAAAGGGGCATTACCGGACTTGAAACTCATATCCAAACAGTAAAAATTTTAAATATTTTTATTTATTTATTTATAAAGAACGTTCGTTTAGGTAAATACTAAAGACAGTCAGGGATACAATTTAACTGCTATAAGTACACATTCAAAAGATGCCATTTTCGCATTGCTTATATACATTAACCAAAATATTCTTCGGCCACTGGTCTATTCTTTACATGCCATAAAATAATTCAAAACATAACAGTAACAAGCAGTGGATAGTGATAGTGTGACTAGTTGCTGACAATCCTCGAGCCTGTAGCTTCCAAATGAGATCTATAAAACAGAGGAAACAAAGTAAACGGAATAAGCATTACAATGCTTAGTAAGTTTTAAGCAGTGTCAACAGCTAACAATCAAATTATAACATAGTTGTTCGTATTTTTATTTCACTCTTCCTTCGGGCATACCATCCCTTTACCGAATATGCCCATCTCATCATATATAATAGACAGATAAATTCTCACTTGATAGTGATCTCTTATAAGCATAGGTACATTACATATTTTCACCTAACTTTCCACATTGACCAAACGCACAATAAGCATAGAACAGCCTTATTGCTTTACTCACATATGCATCACATAACGACCTTGTGATTTAGTCCAAATCAAGCTTAAATATAATCTCAATATACATACCGACCACTTAACGCATTGAGCGATTTATTACCAATTATTACTGTGGAGTCGTATAATCTTATGCTTTACTCGAATCTTCAGCGAAACCTCTAGCTCGAATAGTCCCCACACGTAGTCATCGGGTCTTACCCGGACATAATCTCCACACGTAGTCATCGGGTCTTACCCGGAATATATTTCCAAGTTTCATGTACATTTAATCACATGTTACAACTTTCACATCGACTGTCATATTTGTAATTCATTTGCCTCATCAAATATCTAATAATACACACCTTTCACATTTGGTCATTCGGCCACAATATACACACATCTCCTACATATTTCACACTAGCCATTCGGCTTTACCACATATACATATCTCATACATATTTCACATTAGCCATTCGGCCTTACCACATGTACATATCTCATACATATTTCACATTAGCCATTCGGCTTTACCACATATACATATCTCATACATATTTCACATTAGCCATTCGGCTTTACCACATATACATATCTCATATATATTTCACAGTAGCCATTCGGCTTTACCACATATATACATTTCTCATGCATATTTCACATTGCCATTCGGCTTTACCACATATACATATCTCATATATATTTCACAGTAGCCATTCGGCTTTGCCACATATACATATCTCATATATTTTTCACAGTAGCCATTCGGCTTTACCACATATATACATTTCTCATACATATTTCACATATTCACTACAAGCTGTTTTTCTGAGCAATAGTCACTAAATTATTTATAACTGGAGCTACAAAACTCAAAATCAATTGTCATTAATTTTCCCTGAATATAGACTCATATATCTTCCATCCATAAAATTTTCAGAATTTTAGGCTTGGCCAATCAATACTAGATTTTTCTTAAATTTCCCCTGTTTCACTGTTTGACTAATCTGACCACTCTTCACTACGAATCAAATTTCTCATTGTAAAGAATTCAAAATATGTTCTATTTGATTTCATTTGAAACTAGACTCATTAAGGAGTCTAAGCATATAATTTTTATCTTATCACCATTTTTTTACAAATTATAATGATTTTCTAAAAACAGAACAGGGGATTTCGGAGTCATTCTGACGCTGTCTCACACAACTTTAAATATCTCTTTATAGGAAATTTCTTTGCTTATACGGTCTCTTTTATAAGAAACTAGACTAATTTAGCTTTGATTACATATTTTATTCAGCCTATAATTCCACAGCAACAATTTATAGTGATTTTCTAAAATCACGTTACTGCTGCTATCCTAAGCAAATTATTACAATTTGCTCTTAAATTTCCAAGTCCAAACACTTATGAACTTACCATTTGAGTTTAAGACATATCATGGCCACATCATATCTTATTAAATCAACTCATTATGTCCTATTATGATTGAATTTACTCAACGTTTAGTCACTTAAAATTGACCTCGGGAGTGGTCGACGACTAGATATCCACGGCTATTCGTTTACTTTCTCTTTTCCCTTATCCGACTTTGATCCTCTAGGCTCTTGAGTTAAATCAAACAATTTACTTCCCAATCAAACACAATCACACGGCATCCATATACATTTTAGAACCATTCTTAACATATTTACTACTCATTTACAAACAAAATACTCATATCACATTTATAAAACTACCTTTCATAAACACTATGTATAAATATGCATTTCTTCACTATTTACTAAGTCAAGCCAAACCACATGATTTATTAATCGTTGATATATATATATACAGCATTAACAACTTCACTTAAGCTTAAGTATAAAATTTGGTCTTACCAAATTTTGCACATTTTACCAAAATAATAACTACCAATTTTACACATAAGTGCGAATCAAATCATACCATAGTTACAATATCACTTGACTAATGAAATATCCAAAATATCAATCTATCATTTACCAAATTCATAAACCACATATAAGGCACATTTTAAACTCAAGCATGTAACTTAACAACTTAACCATTAGTTGTCAACCACAAACAAAACATATCATAGGCATGTAAAACATATTTTACCAGTTGATAGCCAAATATAAATATTCAACCCTTTACCATTTCCAAAATACATATGCATGGCCAACCTTTTAACCATATATTCGGTCATAAAATTTATTCTTTAATAATTCAACCAATTTCACAATTTAAATCAAAACTAATTGCATCATTTATAACCGTACCTAAATGAACCTCAAATAGTATACAAAACATATTCATACGTTAATATCTCAAACCTTACCTTAACAACCAATATGCAAGATATCACATATACATAACTTAGCTTATGAAAGCATATGTATTATATCATAAACACATCTTTTACCAATTACCTCACTTAAGCCAAATTTTATAATCAACCACAAAAAAAATATACCACAAATCATACTTCCAAAATGAGCTACTTCCATGGCTGATTATATTTCATCATTAACATATCTCATTTTCGAATCATATAATCAACATCACAAACACATCACCAAAACACAAATCATACCTATCATATAACAAGCATAACAAAATAAACCAACCATGTCAAATATAACCATAATTTGATCAAACCTTGAAACTGAACTTAACAAAATAAACAAGCCATTGAATGATTAGAACTTGAACTAACCACCTTCTTTATACATAATTTTCCAAGAATTTCAAGGTACTTACTTCTTCCAAACCTCCTCCAACCCGAACATGAAGCAAGAGAACTCCTCTCTTCTTCCTTCCTCAAGTCACGGCAAAATGGGGGAGTAAGGATGAAACAACTTTGGTTTCTCCTCCCACTCCCCTCATTTTTTTATTATTATTCCCACAACATATTAACACAAAAGGTTTATAATATGTTTTACCCCATAGCATGGTCGGCCACTAGCTCAAATTTTGGGTAATTTGACATGCAAACCCTTCATTTTTATAACATGCATTAATAGGCCACTTTACATTTGCCTAGCACATTTCTAAACTTTCTCACATAAGTCCTATTTAATAAAGTTCACTTACAATTAACAAAATTCAAATATGAAATTTTCACACATGCATATATACATATAATAAGCATCAAGTATGACGGTTAATTATTTTTATGACTCGGTTTTGTGGTCCCGAAACCACTTCCCGACTAGGGTCACATTAGGGGTGTCACAACCGATGCATAGGTTAGGATAACGTCCTCTTATTGAATTATATCCACAAAGACATTAGCTCATTTATAGCAATTGTAATTCATTATTGATTTCGCATCGATCTATAAAAATCATTTTCTTATCTTAAAACAAATACATAAACAGTTCTACAAGTATGCACATATATCTCATTTCCTTGATTTCATAAGCAATAATCACTTAATTTAATTCACAATTGCATTTCAAGCACATATAAAGCACATATTAACATGTATAATTCATATCATCAACTCACACATTCGTAACCCACATTTTCATTCATGTATAAGTCAGAACTTTGATCGAAAATGCACATATACTCAAACATCCCAATAAATATCCTTTATAACTCCATCGTATCTCAATATTCAACTTAACTTATTTCCGACAGAAAATCAACTTCCACATACCTGAACATTTAATTCATTCAGCATATTCAATCACCGTTAACGCTACCCGCATACAGTGGATTAGGCATAAAGCCTCGTATAGTACACCGGCATGGGATTTATTTTAGCACATAACCTATATATCCAAAATTATCAGCATTCATCAGAAATTCTTACAGACTTCCAAATGTCGAACTTAATCGAAATAATTTCTTGAACATGATTAACAAAAAAAAATAGGGATCATTTAGCAATAGCACATATGACTTCATATACCAAGCATCCCATAGACTAAATTCGTAACACATTTATAACATGAATTCATTTCTAACAACATATCCACCATCTTTTTACGTATTCACTTATTTAGTATACATAATATAATATAATATGAACTCACAAATTTTTACTTTCAATTGATTTTCACATACCTTCCGTACATACCTGTATCACTTATTCTGATCTTACTTTATTTATCATCTTAAATATACCCGTTGAATCATTCAAAATCATTACGGATACTCATTAAGCACATATAGCTCTTACAATGCCATATCCTAGATATGGTCTTACATATTCTCACATATCGAGCCGATGCCATGTCCCAGACATGGTCTTACACACTATCTCAAATCAATGCCTTCGTCCCAGACGAGGTCTTACATGAATTCCATTTCACACACTTAGTGCTCTTATTCATTCGTTATTACACATTGAAATGACTTAATCAAGTCTATGAAACATCTCATATGTACACTTTAAACGTATACTTTCATTTAACTTTGAATTCATATAGTAATGAACACTTAAACTTTGCTCGAATCACCAGCGTTAAGCGTGCTAGGCACAAAGGCTCGAATACACATCACCGGCACGAATGCCCTTCGGGACTTAGCCCGGATATAACATCGGCACGAATACCCTTCGAGATTTAGCCCGGATATAACATCGGCACGAATGCCCTTCGGGATTTTGCCCGGACATAACACCAGCACGAATGCTCTTCGGGACTTAGCCCGGATATAACACCAGCACGAATGCTCTTCGGGACTTAGCCCGGATATAACACCAGCACGAATGCTCTTCGGGACTTAGCCCGGATATAACATCGGCACGAATGCTCTTCGGGACTTAGCCCGGCTATATAAATCTCAATTTTCATGTACATATACATATATAACAATACACATTAGTATATCATTTACATTACTTGAATTCAAACACAATATGCTTATCGACCATTCAACTTTCAGTTCCATAGCCACATACAAAGATCACATTTATAGTCGTAACACTCTTTCAAAATTGCATCACTTATACTCTTATAATTCAATCCAAATCAAAATTCAAATACGAGTACATGATACGTACCTGATCAACTTAATGATTTAAGCATATCCAAGTGAAGTTATATCGCAAATTCTCATAGTCAGAAGCTTGCTACAGCTCGATCGGGATCAAAATTCATTACAATATAACAAACACATTTTAATAGTCAAAAACCATCACACTATCACTTTATCACTTTATGGCATGTATAAATAAACTCACGCGTGCTACGTTAGACCTAGAATCGACTAAATCGTAGCTCTGATACCAATAAAATGTAACACCCCTATCCCGTAACCGGCGCCAGAATAGGTAAGGGGCATTACTGGACTTATAACTCATGTTAGAACCGTAAAATTTTGAACTTTTTCTTGAAATAAAGATCATTCATTTAAATAAGTACTAAGCGCAGCCAGGGAAAAAAAATTTAAACTTCTCTAAGTAAACATTCAAAAGATGCCATTTTCGCATGGCTTATATACATTAACCAAAATATTCTTCCGCCACTAGTCTATTCTATACATGCCATAAAATAATTCAAAACGTAACAGTAACAAGCAGTGGATAGTGATAGTGTGACTAGTTGCTGACGATCCCCGAGCCTGTAGCTTCCAAATGAGATCTATAAAACAGAGGAAACAAGGTAAACGGAGTAAGCATTACAATGCTTAGTAAGTTTTAAGCAGTGTCAACAAATAATAATCAAATCATGACATAGTTGTTCGTATTTTTATTTCACTCTTCCTTCGGGCATACTATCCTTTTACCGAATATGCACATCTCATCATATACAATAGGTAGATAAACTTTCACATAAAAGTGAGCTCATGTGACATAGTTATATTGTATAATTTCACATAACCTCTCACACTGATCCGATGTCACATAATCATAAGAATAGTCTCATAGATTGCTCACGTATGCATCACATAACTGCCTTATGATTTAGTTTAAATCAAGCTCACATATAAACTTGGAGTACATACCTGTTTAACCTTTCGCATTGAATATATTTATAAGCAATTCTTATTGCGAAGTCTTATAGATTTAAACTCTACTCGGAATATCGGCGAGACCTTTAGCTCAGATGAAATCTCCACACGAAGTCAGCGGGTCTTAACCTGCACATAGTCACCACATATGGTCATCCGGTCTTTAATCCCGGATTTACATCATAGAGTTTCATACATGTTACAACATTCACATCGACTATCATATTTGTAATTCATTTACCTCATCAAATATCTAATAAAACACACCTTCCGCCGTTTGTCATTTGGCCACAATATATATATATATATACACATCCACGTTCATCACATTGGCCATTCTGCCTTATCACATGTATGCATGTTCACATTTATCACATTGGCCTTTCGGCCTTATCACATATATGCATGTTCACATTCATCACATTGGCCATTCGGCCTTATCACATATATACATGTTCACATTCATCACATTGGCCATTCGGCCTTATCACATATATGCATGTTCATATTCATCACATTGGCCATTCGGCCTTATCACACATATGCATGTTCATATTCATCACATTGGCCATTCGGCCTTATCACACATATGCATGTTCATATTCATCACATTGGCCATTCGGCCTTATCACATATATGCATGTTCACATTCATCACATTGGCCATTCGGCCTTATCACATATATGCAGGTTCATATTCATCACATTGGCCATTCGGCCTTATCACACATATGCATGTTCATATTCATCACATTGGCCATTCGACCTTATCACACATATGCATGTTCACATTCATCATATTTGCCATTCGGCCTTAGCACACAAATGCATGTTCACATTCATCACATTTGCCATTCGGCCTTAGCTCATGTATACACATTCACATCCATCACATAAAATCCTAAATCAAAATATAAATTTTCATGTATTCACATCACAATTATCCAAATATACGTCACATACCACATATACTTTCGCTTTGTCTTGGCTGAATCTACATCTATCATTTTGCAATGAATAATTCAATTTCAAGCCATACTATCATGTCATATTCGAATACTTATAAACTTACAATTTCACAAATTTTAATATCAAAGATCCATCTAACACTCATATATCATTTTATAATATCACAATTTAGAATTCAAGTATGGGTTTAATCAATAGCTTATGATCAACTAAAACAAGTTTTATCCATGTTTACAACATAACCACAAATTCTCTACAAGCTGTTTTCCTGAGCAACAGTCGTTGAATTATTTGTAACTGGGGTAACGAAATTCCAAATTATGTGCCGCTAATTTTCCATGAAAATAGACTCGTATATCCTCTATCCACAAAATTTTCAGAGTTTTTGGTTTGGCCAATCAATACCAGATTTTTCTCAAAGTTTTTTCCTATTTTACTGCTTGACTACTTTGACTACTCTTCACTAAGAATTTAATTTCTCATTGTACAGAATTCAAAATGTGTTTTCGTTTATTTTGTTTGAAATTAGACTCATTAAGGAGTCTAAGCGTAAAATTTTATCTTATAATCATTTTTGTACGATTTATAATGATTTTCTGAATACTGAATAGGGGATTTTGGAGCCATTCTGACTCTGCCTCACACAACTTTAAAAATCTCATTATCGGTAACCCCTTTACTTACACGATTTCTTGTATACGAAACTAGACGCATCAAGCTTTAATTACATGATTTATTCAGCCTTTATCTCAACTCCCACAATTTATGGTAATTTTTCCAAAACACGCTACTGCTGCTGTCCGTAGCAGATTTATACAATTTGCTCTTAAATTTCCAAGTCCAAACACTTATGAACTTACCATTTGAGTTTAAAACATATCATGGCCACATCATATCTTATTAAATCAACCCATTATGTCCTATTATGATTGAATTTACTCAACGTTTAATCACTTAAAACTTACCTCGGAAGTGGTCGACGACTAGATATCCACGGCTATTCGTTTACTTTCTCTTTATCCAAAATTGCAATGCTCTTGAGAATTTCATCTTCCAAGTCTATCTAACACTCCTTATTCCAATTCCATATTCAGCTATCAAAATTGGCATTTCCTTAATCTAGATACAAGTATGGCCGAATCTCTTCAACCTTTTCCTCCCCACTTTCCCTTGATTTTTCGGTCAAGAAGAACAAAATGAGAACCTTTTTTTTTTTTCATCCTACTAACCATTATTATTTTATTGCCCATGCTCCTTATTTTATTTTTCCTAACATAAAACACTAACATAAAAGGTTTATAATACCTTTTAACCCATAGCATGGCCGGCCACTAGTCAAATTTTGGGTTCTTTGACATGCAAACCCACAACTTTAATAGTTTAACATTTTAATCACTTGGACATTTGCCTATCATATTTTTAAAGTTTCTCAAATATGGCCTTTTTAGCTAAATTTCACATCCAAATGACAAAATTAAAGCATGAAATTTTCACACATACTTATTCACAAATAATAAGCATAGAATATAACAATTAATTATTTTTGTAACATGATTTTGTGGTCCCGAAACCACTTTCCGACTAGGGTCAAATTAGGGGTGTCACATGTTATTTGCATGTGAACTTACTAAGCATTTATGCTTACTCCTTCCCTTCCATTCCTTGTAGTTTTGACAAGCCGGCTTGGAGACCAGGACGGTCGGAGGCACGCTCACACTATCAAAGGACCATCTCGGTATCGTGGCTTGCATATTTTGGGAATATGGCATGTATAGCATTATAATCCTTTTGCGTATATAATCTTATGATATAGCTCATGGATGGCATGGAAATGTTTTAGAATTATTAGCTATTGGAGTGGCTAATTGAGATTATATTTGATAACACGTATGCTTTATGTGCTAACTAATCTATGGAAATCCATAAAATGGTGAAATTGGCTATAAAACCGAATCACACAGCAGCAGTGATGTGAGTTTGAAAAATCACTAAAAATTGTAGAGATGGAATTAGATGATGAATAAAATATATAATTGAATCTTAATGAATCTATTTTCATGTGAAAGAAACAAAATAGGTAAAAGAGTTTTATTTTATGATATATTTACGTTTTGGTGAAATAGGGTTAGAGTAATTTCTGAATTCCCTGTTCTGACTTTAGAAATTCACCATAATTTGTGTAAAAATAATTAGGACTCAAAATTTATATGTGTGGATTCCTTATTGAGTCTATTTTTAGGTGAAAGAAACGTCATAGTCATTGGATTTCTGTACAGAAATAAATTTGATTTGTAGTGCATAGGGGTCAGAGTAGCCGAACCCTGAAACAGGGGAGATTTTAACTAATAACCAGTACTAATTGGCCCGACCCAAAATTCTATAAAACAATTAGTATATATATATATATGAGTCTAGTTTCAGGAAACATTTACAGATCTTAATTTCGAGTTTCAAAACTCGAGATATGAATTTTTAAGCGACTGTGATGCAGTTAGCCAGCTTGTTTGGAAATTTTAAAAATAAATTATTTGAGCTATTTAATTAATGAATTAAGTCTGTTAACACCTCGTGCTCGACTCCGGCGATGGTCTCTGGTACGGGGGTGTTACATTTAGTGGTATCAAATGTGTGGTTTAGTCGATTCTCGGACTAACCTAGCATGTGTAAGAGTCTAGCTATACATGCCACGAATCCGTGATAGTGTGATGCCTCCCGACGCGTATGAGCACCGTCTTGTTTAGACAGAGGTACTCTCCAACCGAGCTGCACTGACCATGTTCAATGTGATGCGAAGGTGTTTGAATAAAATTACGGGTATGATGAGTCTCGATTCAGAAAAGTATGAATAAAAGTTTAAGATATATATATATATATATATATATATATATCTGATAACATGTGAGATGAAAGTTCATGTTGTGATAAATATCCATACTTGCTTAATGCTCATATGATGTAGTGCACTTGGCATACTTGATAAGATGAACGGGATAACGAGAAATTCGTAGAGGTATGAGTAAAGGTTCCTAATATCATGATATGAATGAAAATGTCATTGCCTTGATTGAACGTTGAAT
The DNA here is from genome assembly GCF_025698485.1 of Gossypium arboreum. Taxonomy (NCBI): domain Eukaryota; kingdom Viridiplantae; phylum Streptophyta; class Magnoliopsida; order Malvales; family Malvaceae; genus Gossypium; species Gossypium arboreum. Next base: position 113,628,004 of record NC_069080.1, on the reverse strand, counting down.
GTTAAAGAATGTCAATGATATTTTTTATGAGATAAATGATTATAATGAAATGAATTTATCTATGTTAAATTGTTTGGACTGAATTATATGATTGTAATGATATGCATGAAATGGAAGTTGCGATTGTGATGCTAATATCTATGTTTGTTTAGCCCTTATATGATGTCATGAGTATGATTTGTTTGAGTAAATGAATGGATAAGTCAAGCTATCCAGAAAACATAGGATGCATGCATAAGTATACTTGTCTAAATGGGATAACTAGAAAATTTGTGTAAACCAACATGAATGATGCATTGCCTGAATGAATGATATGATTTTGAGGATGTTGTTATGATGATGGAAATTGTGTCATATGTATATGTATGAAAAAGTCGAGTCAGAGGCCCTACAACCCCTCCCTCTTACCGGAGTGGAGCTTATAATGGAATTTCATGAGATTTGTACTGAATAAGTTTCCGATTGAGAAACCGAAGAGTTCAGTGATAGAATAACCATAAACATGATTAGAGACTGAGAATGAATTGGTAAATATAGTTAAAGTATTAGGTTGATATAAAGATTATTGGAGCTATGCACTATCCCAGTTAAAGAATGAATTTACTTTGGTAAATTGAATTACTCATATACAAGGTCGAGAAAAGTGTAAATCAAAATTTATTTAGAACTGGTCTTCTTTAGTGAAAGGCCTAACATGAAATTTGTGATGGCAGAACTAGTTGTGGGAAATGATATTTGAAATGTGTAAATCTGAGTGTGACAGTTACGGCTGGACAGATCTAACAATTTCTTCTAAGATGTTCTATGTATTTATCTGTTCTCAGAAAAAAAATTCTATGGCTATTGATCTTTTGAAGAAATTCTTGTTATATGGGAATGTTTTCTAATCCTGGTGTTAGATGGATGCATTGGTAGTCCGAATGCTTTATAATTTGTATTACTGTATTTCCTTTGGCATTTTATTACATTTCGTCTGATAAGAATTCATGAGAGGATATGTATGATATTATGATACTGTTTCTTCTACTTAATGTTCCATTTGATATATATGTATGGGAAGATACATTGTTCTTGTTATATTTGATTCTAGTGGGACTAAATGATATTTTCTTCTGGACTTCTTTTCTCTGAGGAGTTTTCGAGATCTTCTATATTTCCCTGTGAGTTAGGTTTTTGATTTTCTAGCATAGTATTGTATCTCGGATTTCTTTATTTGGTTTTCTTGTTATATTTATTCCATAATTTTTCAACTATGACTTATGTTTGAAGTGCGCTCTTCATCTCATGATAATCATGACAAGCATGACTTTTGATTTGATTTTGGTAATGTGGTGATTTTAATATTGGAATTTCTCAAATTTCTGTGTAAGGATTTGACAACAGTAAAGGCATAAGTGATAAAAGTGCGAGTTTCAACCGGTATGGTGGATTACTTCTCTCAAGTAAGTCAATTATAATTAATGACTTCAATTGAGATATTTTGGTTACTTGAGCTAATGCAATTGAGATGGTTTTGATTTGTAACAACCCGTTTTTAGGGTTAATTAGAACAGTGGCTTCAGGGCCACTAAATCTGATGAGTAGGTTTGTAAATATTACATTTAATATTTATGAGTTAATTGTGAGTTTAAAAAAGGTTTTTGATATTGTGATTTTTGTTTTATAAGCGACTTATTAAGCTCAAGTGGTATGACCCTAAGGTCAAGTGGGTTTAGAAAATGAGGTATCGAGACCTCATTTCTATAAACCGAGTCATAAATATTTTTATAAATATTTACGGAGTGGCAATAAGATGATATTAAAGTTTCGTTGAAAAATTTTATTATTTTGATAGTTAATTAAGCAAAAAGGACTAAATCGCGCAAAGCGTAAAAGTTGTGTTCTATAAGTTAAAGATATTAAATAGCTATGGAATTAAATAGTGGGAGTCCTTAAGTGGTAATTATTCCATAATTGTTGATAGTGGAATTCCATGGCTTGGTATAATGGAAATTATTAATGTATATTAAGGTTAAATATGGTATTTGGTAATTATAATAAAATAAAATAAAACAAAAGCTAAATTACATGCTATCATCTTCATCAATAGCGAATGTGAGAAAGAAAATAAGGTTCTCAAAGCTTTGAAGGTTCGCCATGGTTGTTCGTGCATGTAAGTCCATGTCGTCTCGGTTTTAATAATTTTTACGCTTTTGAGATCGTTGCTTCGTAATCTAGCTGGTCTGTACCTCTAATTTTAAAATTGTTAAAGTATTTGGATGATGCCATTATTGAATGTTTGAGTATCTTGTTGTTTGATGATGAGTAATAAATCTTTGATGTTTGATTTTCATGATTGATTAAGTGATTTTGATAAAAAGTGTATTAAGGACTAAATTTAGAAATTAGTAAATTGAGGGTCAAAACATGAAATAAATAAAAGAAATGGGTTGCTAGAGACCTAAGGTAAATTCGCCTAACATGGGTTTGATGAAATTTTGAGTAATTTGTGTTATTTTGAAATAGGGATTAAATTGTAAAATGTGAAAGGTTAGGGATAAAATGCAAAATGCCCAAATTATGTGTCTTTAGATAAAATTTAATGAAATGTTGAATAAGTGAGTTAATTTTAATATTAATTAGATTGGCAAAAGTAGAATTTGGATTTGGATGGGGAAAATCAAAATGGTCGATTAGTCGTCTCGTTAGATTATCGCCTTCCGAGGTAAGTCCTTAAGTAATTATATTTGATTTGCTCTGCGCTTAAGATTATATAATATGATAAGTAATTATTTGACGTTTACAAGTTCGATTTGCAATAAGTATATTGAATTTTGGCTATAAAGCGAATATGAAATGGATGATTTATGTATATAATGTGGTAGAATGACTATTAAGTGATGATGTGAAAGTGTGTAATATGTGTATACAATTTTATTGTACTTGTTTGTATAAAGTCGAAGGTGAATTGAATGGTATATATGTGGTGATAGAATAGCTATTATGAAACAAAGTCAAAGAATGAGATATTTGTATAATAGATGAATTGTGACTATTGTTCCTACTTGATCGAGGTTGTGTGTGAAATAATTTGTGAATATGGCATACAATGAATGGTTATTAAAAGTGAAACCAGGATAATGAAAAGATTATGTGTTCCTTGTGTATGATTATTGAACCGAAAGTTAAAAGGTAGGTGTACATTTTGTGCTTATATTCGAATGAAGCAATTAAATTGTTAATGTGAAATATTATGTGAAATGCGTTAACATGTGAATAAATATGCAAGACATCGAAATGTATCAGGCTAAAGTCCCATGAGCTTCGTCTTTGGAAATGTATCCGGGCTAAAGTCCCGCAGCTTCGTGTTGGAAATATATCCGCCAAAGTCCCGAGCTTCGTCTTTGAAATGTATCCGGCTAAAGTCCCGCAGCTTCGGTTGAAATATATCCGCCAAAGTCCCGCAGCTTCGTCTTTGAAATGTATCCGGGTTAAAGTCCCGAGCTTTGTGCCGATAATATAATTTCGGTTTTATACCTAGTAGGCCAAGTGCCGATGAATTTGATAAAAGTATACAATTACAAGATCCTACACTAAGTTGACAAATTGAAAGTGCATTACATATTAAGTTGGCCAGGTATGTATCATGTACTCGTATGCGATTTTGATTTGAATTAAATTATAAATATATATAAAGTGATGCATCCGTGAATAAGTGTTATGACTATAAATGTGATTGTGATATATTCGGTAAATATGTGAAGTTATGTGAAGTGATTCTATGTTTATATTCAAATATAAACACTTGGTCCTTGTGGAAAGGTTTGTGGAAGTATATGATTTTATTTTTAGGTGATTACGATCTTGGAAAATTAAATGTGAATATGATATTGTATTTCATTCGTTTCAATTGAACTAAAGCTGATAGTGAAGCATTTTAATGCCTATGTTATATGAGTTCGATATTGAATGACATGATATACATGTTTAGATAATTTGAATGCAAGGAATGTGTGAAAGAGCAAATTTGTAATAAATCTGCTTGGGACAGCAACTGTAGCGTGATTTTGGAAAATCCTCATAAATTGTGGAAATTTAATTAGAAGCTAAATAAATTATGAAATTAAATCTTAATGAATCTAGTTTCTTATAAAAGAAACCGTGTAAGAAAAAGAATTTTAGATAATGAGATATTTGAAGTGGAGTGAGACAGAGTCAAAATGACTTTGAAATCCCCTTTTCTGTCTTTAGAAAATCATTGTAAATTGTACAATGATGATTATAAGATAAAATTTATATTCTTAGACTCCTTAATGAGTCTAGTTTCAAATGAAGTAAACGATAACATATTTCGAATTCTGTGTAATGAGAAAATTGATTTGTAGTGAAGAGTGGTCAGAATAGTCAAACAGTGAAACAAGGGAAAATTCAATAAAAATATGGTTATGATTGGTCAAACCAAAAATTATGAAAATTTTATGGATGGAAGATATAGAAGTCTATTTTCAGGAAAAATTAACGGCACTTTATTTGGAGTTTCTTATCTCCATTTATAAATAATTTAGTGACTATTGCTCAGGAAAACAGCTTGTAGTGAATTTGTGATTTTGTTGCAAACATGGTTAAAACTAGTTAATGAGATACTTTTCGAGTTCTTATGATCTTATTTGTGATTTCAATGTTTGGTTTTAATTGAGTTCAGATTCAAGTGAGGTGAATTTGCTAAATATGCATTATATTCATGGATACTTGGCCGAAATGGCAATTACCTAGGAATGATTTCTTGAAAATTTAAAATAATCGATCTATAAGTAAATTAATTGTTTGCATTGCTTAAAACTTACTAAGCATTGAAGCTTACTCCGTGTTCTCTTTTCCATTCCTTATAGGTTTATCCTTTAGTTCGAGTTGGAAGAGCCGGAGATATCATCACACTACCGAGTCATTATATGAGTTGAGAAGATGGTATATCATCATGATTTAAGGCATGTATAGGATAGACTATAGGTAGAATGATATTTTGACTTTGTATACATTATAGCCATGCGAAGATGGCTCGCTTATTTTGTTTAGAGAAGTCTTATAATTGAACTAATGTGTTGAAATGTTTTAGTTATAACTTGATAGTAGTTAATTTGTTATTAGATATTCGGTTATGTTTTGATAGTTAGTCATTTTGGAAATTTATAAGAGCTCTTATGAAAAAATCAATGAGACAAAGTTGCATTGTTGATAATTTATGTCCGGTAAATATCTTTGACCTTATAGAAGTTTTGTTCGGTCAAGTAATACCTCATAACCTTATTAAAACAACGGATACGGGTTAGAGTGTTACATTTAGTGGTATCGAGCTATGGTTTAGTCGATTCTTGGACTAACCTAGCGTATGTGAGTCTAGCTATACATGCCATATTACTACTCGTGATAGTGTGACATCTCCGGCTCTAACGAAATTGTTTTGTAAGACGATATGCTTTCCAACCGAGCTAATTCGATAGTACGTAATGTTATACTCGACGTTTGAGTGAAAATGTGTTGGTGATGAGTTGAAACTCATAAAAGGTATGAATCGTAATGCATGATATTCGCTATTGATAAATGTTATAATTATATGAGTATATGAGTTGTGATGTTGGGTAAATGATGGTTGTGTGAATATTTTGACTTAGAATTTATGATTTAATTTAGCGTATGAGCTATGTGTTAAGTACCAAGTGATCATAAGTAAATGATTGCTAGATGTTTGAGAATGCGGAATTAGTAATGAACTATTCGTTCATAATAGTATGTGTGATGTGCATGCTTACGTAAGTGTTAAAATTGTTGGCTTTACAACCTCACCCCTCATCGGTAAAGCATTGTAATGAGATCCGTACTATATGGATTAAATACGCTACGAGTGTGAAAATTACGAGTTTCGTGGTTGAAAGATTAGTATTGTGATCATATAAGAGAATGAGTCCGCAAGTGAAGACAAGAATGAAAAGATATTGGATCATGTTGAAGACCATTCGTTATATGCCAATTCAACGTTAAAGAAGAAGTTGAATTCGATGAGATGAAAGTATTCGGTATGATGTCTAAAGAACGTATTAATCGGAAGTTTTCTAAATTGATTTACATTAGTAATGGGATATTGTGAAATCGGTGATGATAGAATTAGACAGAGGATAATGTTTGAATTGAAATGATAGTGAGTAAAGTGGTTATAGTCGGGTAGTTACTACGTTTTCTTACGGGCAAATGATTATAGTCTTCAGGGTTCTGAGCGAGAATCTTTATGTGTTTTACGATCGACAATCATGTGATTAATCTTATCAAATGATGAGTAGTTATTGGATGAGCTAGAGACTAAATTGATGTTTAATAAGCAAATTTGTAAGGCTAAGAGGTCTGTCAGTGAATTACAAGTTAAAAAGGGTACAACGTAAATTGATTTCTGATTTAGAATTTCAAATTGGAACCGACAATCATTCGTTGTGTCGAGATAGAGTTTGCGTATTGAGAAATCCGGAGATTTTACAACAATTGTGACATCTATCACAGTGGTGATTATCTTTCCGTACGGGGAGTACTAAAAGAGTACCAGTTTTTATTGTTCAAATGGAGACACGAGGATTATATTGTGTTACTAAAATAAACTCTTGTGAGCTTTGGGTATGGAGTTACTTTGTCACTTGTGTTCTAGAACTTGAAAGCAACCGAGAAAGACATTTATTATTGGTTAAGTTTCCATATAATAATAATGGTTATGAGATGAATGTTAAGATAGCATTGTATGAGAGAGGTATGGTTGCAATTACTGAACTTTGTTGTATTGAATTGAATTTTGATAAAAGGAATTTCGGGGTTGATGTGATTGGAAAGAGTGAGGGGAAATAAAAGTAATTCGTGACCGTCTAAAAGCAGTTTCAGATTGGCAGAAAATATATGTGGGCTTGATGTGCAAAAGCATTGAATTTTCGATTAGAAAATTGAGTATTTGTGAAAGTATTATACTAGGAGTAGAATTTTTCAACTTAGCTATAAAGAGAAGTTGAGTTTGCAATTCATCGGATTGAATGAGATTATTAGTAGAACTTGGGAAGACCCTTAATGTGTTTCTTATATATATGATGTGATGATACAAATAAGATCCTTTATCTATAATATCTCTTACAGAAGTAGAAACTCAGCTTGTTATTGTAACACCCCAAACCCGGCCTAGACGTTATGACCGAATCTGATGCGCCACATCGGAGTATTCAAAAACATTCCGTATTACTTAGTTTGGAAAAAACTTAGTTGGTGTTGTAAAGACACTTTTAAAAGTAGGTTAAAGTGAGCGAAGTCGTGCACCGTAGGAAACCGGGAAGGAGAGAAGGTGAGTCCGTCTTGATTTGCTTAAGTACCAAGCTCCTTCGGATCCAATCCTAGACATGTACACCGCCATTGCCACACTCTAACATCTCGTACGATTTGGAGAAAACCGTTTGGTTATGTCTCATTTTAAGAAAATGATTAAGGTTGAAAAACGTTTGCTGGAAATATTTATTTTCTTAAAAAACACATTTACTTTGCGGAAACTTTGCGCGTCATCGTAATCTTTTAAAACAAGTAGTTTTTATAAAACGAACCCTAGTGCTAACCAGTTTAATAATACCCAAAATAAAATTAATTAAAAAGAGCGGCCTTATTACAACTTTGAGCATAATAAAAATAATCCAAATTAAATGCTAAACTTATTTAAAATCGGCAATCAATCTTCATGGCCACTCTGAATCCCGCCCAGCTCCAAGTCCACTCTCTAGGGCTCACCTGCAAGGATGGAAGAGGAAGGGGTGAGTTTGGAAAAACTCAATGTATACAGAAAACCCATCCAAAGCCCAAATCAGCTCGAGCCCATTGGGCCTAAGCCCTATTCAGATAACAGTACATAGTGGACCAAGCCCTTTTCGAATCACAAGAGCAAGGCCTTAGCCCTTTTAACATAACAAGATGGCCCATAGGCCCGATTCAAGAACATAGGTAACAATAGTAATAATGCATGTAAGTCCAACTGGGAGACTACTCAACCCACCAACCGCTACAGGTCCCGTGCATCAACCCCTACACTCCATGTGGGAATATCTCAACCCACCCAAATTTCTACACTCCACAAAGCGAAGAAGAACGCTCAAATATCAGAAAGTTGAGGCAAAGCCTCCAGTACGTGGATGAACCACATTCAGTACTTCCTCCATCAATACCCCAATCCCATGCAACAGATATTATTAAAAGCATAATATGCAAAATACAGTATCAATTATTCATGCATTTCAGTCATTTTAAACCCTAGGGGTATTTCAGTAATTATGCTCTTCAGGGGTAATTTCGTAACTTACGTAACTACATAAGCTATTCCAGTAATTCTTAACAATTTTATGCAGTTTGATTCTACCATCTAACTGATAGGCTACTTTGCCCATCTCTTACCCATATTGGTCCGTAAGCCCATTGGGCCCAGTTTTTGGCCCATCGAGGCCTCTTTTTCCGAAATACGCTAAAATGTCACACGAACTTACTTACCACTTTGCGGTGCTAGATCTAACAATTACTCTATGTCTTAAGAGCATTCGCATACTCACAAGCCTATGAAATGCCGAAATTTCGGCATTTCGGCTTTTGCCGAATTGAACTAAGGAAGGGGTTTGACGCACTTTTGATTCATGACGATCGCTACTAAGATCACTTTCGATGTCCTACAATTGATTAGCACAGTTTTTAATTACAAACCATAATCACTAAACCCCCAAAACTTACTTATCTATGATCGAACCATATCCCTAAAAAGCCTTTGAACCCTTACCTTTTTGCCAAAATCGAAAGCTAGCTCTGAATCCGATTGTTCCAATGTTTCACGCTTTCAATCCAACACTTAAGAAGGCACTAATCATTGACAGAAAACGTCACTTAAAAACCCTTAGAGCCACATGCCCAAATCGACAGCCTCCCTAATTTTAGGGACTTCGGCTTGTCTTAACTTTGCAAAATAAGAACAGATCTGAGATGATAAGTACTTACCCCTTACTCCTACTTGATTTCCTCGCAATTCGGTGCAGATTTAACCTTAGAACAATGGTAAAACCCGAATCCAAGGGTTGATGAAATTTTGGCTATAAGCCCCTAAACCAGTGGTACTTCGGCTTTTGGGTGGTGAAGGAGATGGAGATATGAGTCTATGACCTTGAAGAAGAATTGCCGTCAGGTATCTAGGATTAAGATAAGATAATAGTAGATTTAATAAAAACAAAGAACATAGAAGAACCTGGCTTTGAAGAAATCGGCACAAGTAGTGATCACAGGATTTCGGCGTTTATGGATTCGGCAAAAGTATTGATGAATAGCAGGTATGATGAATGGTTTTGAAGAAGAAAAATAGAAAAAATAAGAATAGGGGAGGTGGTAGTTTCGGCTAGAGAGGAAGAAGAGAGAAAAGAAAAACCCTAAGGTGTTTCAGCAAAAGAAAACGGCACCACTTAACACCCTAAGTGCCGAAATACTAACCTCAAAACCCTCTACCGATTTTTCCCTCTTCAATTCCCAAAATTCGGCCAACTCTTAGCCTCTCTCCTAATCCCTTAAATCTCTCCCCTTATCCCTCCTTAATCCAAGCGTTTGGACTGATCCAAACTCTCCTTTAGCAGAATCCACTTGGACTCCAACACTTACCCCTCCTGCACTTAAAAATAAATGCATCTATTTGCCAACACAGGGAATCGATCCCATGCCTTCCCCACTGCTCCACACGCCACTTTTCTAGGATCCTAGTGGCGTCACCCTTTCCACTTTACCAAGGCTCTTTTTGTGATGCAATTTACCCACAACTTTACTTAAGGGCCACTTAGCCAGAACCCCTAGCTCCTAAGTCTAAATTTCCAAAAATTCAACTGTGTTTTGGCCAACTCATGGGCCTTCTATAAGCCCATTTACTTACTCAAAATATTAATTCCACATCCAAATACAAAATTTTAAAATCTTTACAAAATATTGAAAACCGCGAATAAATCCGAAAAATCAGGATGTTACAGTTATGATGTATAGCAAAGAGCAGATCATAATCTTAGCTCATGAGATTGAAAAGTTGAGAAATCTGAGGCTAGGTAAGAAATTGATGAGCCTTGTGAAAGTAAATCTAATTTATTTCCTGGTAAGATTTTCGAGGACGAAAATCCCTAAGGGGGGAGAGTTGTAACAACCCGTTTTTAGGGTTAATCAGAACAGTGGTTTCGGGGCCACAAAATCCGATGAGTAGGTTTGTAAATATTATATTTAATATTTATGAGTTAATTGTGAGTTTAAAAAAGGTTTTTGATATTGTGATTTTTGTTTTATAAGCGATTTATTAAGCTCAAGTGGTATGACCCTAAGGTCAAGTGGGTTTAGAAAATAAGGTATCGAGACCTCATTTCTATAAACCGAGTCGTAAATATTTTTATAAATATTTACGGAGTGGCAATAAGATGATATTAAAGTTTCGTTGAAAAATTTTATTGTTTTGATAGTTAATTAAGCAAAAAGGACTAAATTGAGCAAAGCGTAAAAGTTGTGTTCTATAAGTTAAAGATATTAAATAGCTATGGAATTAAATAGTGGGAGTCCTTAAGTGGTAATTATTCCATAATTGTTGATAGTGGAATTCCATGGCTTGGTATAATGGAAATTATTAATGTATATTAAGGTTAAATATGGTATTTGGTAATTATAATAAAATAAAATTAAAAAAAAGCCAAATTACATGCTATCATCTTCATCAATAGCCGAATGTGAGAAAGAAAATAAGGTTCTCAAAGCTTTGAAGGTTCGGCCATGGTTGTTCATGCATGTAAGTCCATGTCGTCTCGGTTTTTCGTTGCTTCGTAATCTAGCTGGCCCGTACCTCTAATTTTAAAATTGTTAAAGTATTTGGATGATGCCATTATTGAATGTTTGAGTATCTTGTTGTTTGATGATGAGTAATAAATCTTTGATGTTTGATTTTCATGATTGATTAAGTGATTTTTCATAAAAAAGTGTATTAAGGACTAAATTTAGAAATTAGTAAATTGAGGGGTCAAAACATGAAATAAATAAAAGAAATGGGTTGCTAGAGACCTAAGGTAAATTCGGCCTAACATGGGTTTGATGAAATTTTGAGTAATTTGTGTTATTTTGAAATAGGGATTAAATTGTAAAAATGTTAAATGTTAGGGGATAAAATGCAAAATGCCCAAATTATGTGTCTTTAGATAAAATTTAATGAAATGTTGAATAAGTGAGTTAATTTTGATATTAATTAGATTGGCAAAAGTAGAATTTGGATTTGGATCGAGGGGAAAATCAAAATGGTCGATTAGTCGTCTCGTTACGATTATCGTCTTCCGAGGTAAGTCCTTAAGTAATTATATTTGATTTGCTGCGCGCTTAAGATTATATAATATGATAAGTAATTATTTGACGTTTACAAGTTCTATTTGCAATAAGTATATTGAATTTCGGCTATAAAGCCGAATATGAAATGGATGATTTATGTATATAATGTGGCCGAATGACTGTTAAGTGATGATGTGAAAGTGTGTAATATGTGTATACAATTTTATTGTACTTGTTTGTATAAAGTCGAAGGTGAATTGAATGGTATATATGTGGTGACAGAATAGCTCTTATGAAACAAAGTCAAAGAATGGGATATTTGTATAATAGATGAATTGTGACTATTGTTCCTAGTTGATCGAGGTTGTGTGTGAAATAATTTGTGAATATGGCATATAGTCGAATGGTTATTAAAAGTGAAACCAGGATAATGAAAAGATTATGTGTTCCTTGTGTATGATTATTGAACCGAAAGTTAAAAGGTAGGTGTACATTTTGTGCTTATATTCGAATGAAGCAATTAAATTGTTAATGTGAAATATTATGTGAAATGCGTTAACATGTGAATAAATATGCAAGACACTGGACATTTATCCCGGCTAAAGTCCCGCAGGCTTCGTGCTGGAAATGTATCCGGGCTAAAGTCCCGCAGCTTCGTCTTTGAAATATATCCGCCAAAGTCCCTTGAGCTTCGTCTTTGAAATGTATCCGGCTAAAGTCCCGAGCTTCGCTTTGTGCTGATAATATAATTTCGGTTTTATACCTAGTAGGCCAAGTGCCGATGAATTTGATAAAAGTATACAATTACAAGATCCTACACTAAGTTGACAAATTGAAAGTGCATTACATATTAAGTTGGCGGTATGTATCATGTACTGTATGCGATTTTGATTTGAATTAAATTATAAATATATATAAAGTGATGCATCTGTGAATAAGTGTTATGACTATAAATGTGATTGTGATATATTCGGCAAATATGTGAAGTTATGTGAACTGATTCTATGTTTATATTCAAATTTAAACACTTGGTCCTTGTGGAAAGGTTTGTGGAAGTATATGATTTTATTTTTAGGTGATTACGATCTTGGAAAATTAAATGTGAATATGATATTGTATTTCATTCGTTTCAATTGAACTAAAGCTGATAGTGAAGCATTTTAATGCCTATGTTATATGAGTTCAATCTTGAATGACATGATATACATGTTTAGATAATTTGAATGCAAGGAATGTGTGAAAGAGCAAATTTGTAATAAATCTGCTTGGGACAGCAACTGTAGCGTGATTTTGGAAAATCACCATAAATTGTGGAAATTGAATTAGAAGCTGAATAAATTATGAAATTAAATCTTAATGAGTCTAGTTTCTTATAAAGGAAACCGTGTAAGAAAAAGAGTTTTAGATAATGAGATATTTGAAGTGGAGTGAGACAGAGTCAAAATGACTTTGAAATCCCCTATTCTGTCTTTAGAAAATCATTGTAAATTGTACAATGATGATTATAAGATAAAATTTATATTCTTAGACTCCTTGATGAGTCTAGTTTCAAATGAAGTAAACGATAACATATTTTGAATTCTGTGTAATGAGAAAATTGATTTGTAGTGAAGAGTGGTCAGAATAGTCAAACAGTGAAACAGGGGAAACTTCAATAAAAATCTGGTATTGATTGGTCAAACCAAAAATTCTGAAAATTTTATGGATGGAAGATATATAAGTATATTTTCAGGAAAAATTAACAGCACTTTATTTGGAGTTTCTTATCTCCAGTTATAAATAATTTAGTGACCGTTGCTCAGGAAAACAACTTGTAGTGAATTTGTGATTTTGTTGCAAACATGGTTAAAACTAGTTAATGAGATACTTTTCGAGTTCTTATGATCTTATTTGTGATTTAAATGTTTGGTTTTAATTGAGTTCAGATTCAAGTGAGGTGAATTTGCTAAATATGCATTATATTCATGGATACTTGGCCGAAATGGCAATTACCTAGGAATGATTTCTTGAAAATTTAAAATAATCGATCTATAAGTAAATTAATTGTTTGCATTGCTTAAAACTTACTAAGCATTGAAGCTTACTCTGTGTTCTCTTTTCCATTCCTTATAGGTTTATCCTTTAGTTCGAGTTGGAAGAGCCAAAGATATCATCACACTACTGAGTCATTATGTGAGTTGAGAAGATGGTATATCATCATGATTTAAGGCATGTATAGGATAGACTATAGGTAGAATGATATTTTGACTTTGTATACATTATAGCCATGCGAAGATGGCTTGCTTATTTTTTTAGAGAAGCCTTATAATTGAACTAATGTGTTGAAATGTTTTAGTTATAACTTGATAGTAGTTAATTTGTTATTAGATATTCGATTATGTTTTGATAGTTAGTCATTTTGGAAATTTATAAGAGCTCTTATGAAAAAATCAATGAGACAGGTTGCATTGTTGATAATTTATGTCTGGTAAATATCTTTGACCTTATAGAAGTTTTGTTCAGTCAAGTAATACCTCATAACCTTATTCCGGCAATGGATACGGGTTAGGAGTGTTACATGATTAGCGTAAGAAATGAATAGTAAAGGGCTGCATGATGAAATGTTTAGTAACTAGAAGAAAGGATTACTTGAAATGTCATTCAATGGTGTTTAGATTGGCTCGGGTGTTTAATCTGTGTGAATTATTTATTTGAAAGATTTCGTATGACAATTATGTCAGGAAAATTTTTTTTAAGTCTGATAATAGAATTTTATTTTTTTACGTGTAAAAGGAAAATAGTCTGAACGAGAAGTGTATATCTCTTAGAAAATTTTGATATGAGTTGAAGCTACTAAGAATGATAAAGTTTTCATCTTACGAAAGCTGAGAAGTTTATTACATGTTAGCAAGGTTTGGACAGATGAGAATATTGCTAACCAAAGCATCTGAATTGGACTAGTCTGCGTTGAGTAAAGATTTCCTAATTTTCAGTAATGCACTGTTGTATGAATGGTGATGTGTTTCATGAAAATAAGGTAATATGATAGTTTGCAGCATTTAATGTCACAGAAAATTTGAGTTGTTGATGGGGTTAAAGCCGAGTATCAGGATCTACTAGAATTATCTTAGACAGAATTGATATTAGGATGAGAATGAGAAGGATTATTTTCGAGGCTATATTAGAATTATTTCCGTAGTGGAAAGAGGAAAATGTGATAGTGAGTAGTAAACTAAAAGAGTACAGTAAGGATCAACTTCAGATGTTGAATTTCAGATTGGATCTAATTCATGGTATTATTATTCCAAGGCTTATACAGAAAGAATTGTATGAAGCTTACAATGAAAATTTGTATGATTATTTTGGAAGAGTGTAGGTCCCTTTGATTGTTGGATTTCTTGGAATTCTAGTCTCCATTAACCAAATTGAGATCTGGGTTTTATGTCAAGATGACAAGGGAAACTGAGAAAGGTTGAAAATTTAAGAACCATTTAGAGATGAGTCCGTGGGCTTTTAGAATATATGAGAAATTAAAGAGATATATTGGTGGCACCGCCTGAGTGAAAGTTCTTCGGCACCGAATATGAAATTGAGGAATCTAAATGAAGACCACTTTTCCGGTAAGATTTTCGGGGACGAAAATCCCTAAAGGGGGGGAGAGTTGTGATATCCCAAATTAGGGCCTAATCTGAATAGTGGTTTCAGGACCACAAATTCGAGATATAAATAATTATTTTATGTTTATTTTGATGTGTATGATATGATTGCATGATTGTGTGAAAATTTCGTGAAGAAATTCTATGCATAAAGTGCTTAATTTGAAGTTAGGGACTAAATTGAATAAGTTACAAAATTTGCATTCTAGAAGATTCTAGTATGAAATTGCTTTGAAATATTAATTAGGAGGTCTTAAATAGAATTTGACCAATTTCTAAGTTTATGGACAAAAATTGGACATGGATGGAATTTTTGAAAGTTTAATAAGGAAGGGCATTTTGGTCATTTTGATATTAAATGAAATAAAATGGGAAAAATAACACAAAAATGATCATCTTCTCCATACGTTGCTGCCAAATTTTGGTCTCCACCATAGCTAGGGTTTCAACACTTTTAAGCCTTGATTGTAAGTGATTTCTATGCCCGTTTTTAATGTTCTTTACATTTTTGAAATCCTCGTAGCTCGGTTTACCTGTTTCTACCAATATTTTGAGTTAGGGTTTATAATTAAAAATTTACGCATGAATGATATGCATGAATTTTGATGTTTTATGGTAGAATATGAAGCTTGAGATTGTGTTAAACAACTTTTGCTAAGTGATTTTACATAAAAACGACTAAAATGACATAATTGGTAAAAATACCTAATGTTATTAAGTACATGTTAGAGTGAGAATTGGATATTGATGTAGAAGGGAAAAATGATTAGCATATCATAAAACATAAGAAAATAGGATGAAGTTTAATTTACGAGATTTGGGGCAAAAGTGTAAATATGTGAAAGTTTAGGGGCAAAATTGTAATTTTGTCAAAATATGATATTGGGTTGATTTGAATAATATGAGTCCTAATTAGGCTATATTTGAAATGATAGAGCAAGGAAAATCAAAATTCGGGCTAAAATCGGCAAAATACCAAGTTGTGGGCAAAATGGTAAAAATGACCATTTTCGCATACGAGGTAAGTTCATATGTAAATATTGCAATATAACCGTTATTTTAAATCATTTAATGCTATTTATACGATATTATGATTGTTATCATGCAATTCTATGCTTTGTGGTCATTGTTGGACAACATGCAAAAAATTTATGAATTATGTGAAAAATGTGAAAGACTACCGAATTATTGTCATGGGTATTCCAAGGAGAATGGTAAAGGAGTACGAACGAGGAATGTCCCGCTGAACCTTAGGAATAGATTCTGATATTTGGTCATCCGAACTCGTTGAGTTGAGTCTGAGTTCACTCATAGATGCGAACGTCCGAACTCGTTGAGTTGAGTCCGAGTTCGTGAGACGTAACTAGGCATCCGGGCTCGTTGAGTTGTGTCCGAGTTCACTTATGGATGCGAACGCCTGAGCTCGTTAAGTTGATTTCGAGTTCGCTTATGGGCGGGTTACATGGTAGCTTGGCTACATATGTGGCACTTATGTGTAAACTTTCCATGTATCCGAGTTATATTCCGATGTGTTCAACGGGTAAAATTCTAGTGAAATGGAAGAATACTCAAGATGAAAGTGACGTATTGGTAAGTGTTGTGGAATGGGCACTTTGGACAGGTATTGTAACACCCCGTACCCGAGACCGTTGCTGGAGTCGAACACGAGGTGTTAACAGACTTATTTCATTTATTTACACAGTTCATTTTAAAATTTCCAGACAAGCTGGTTAACTGCATCACAGTCACTTTAAAAATCATATCTCGAGTTCCAAAACTCGAAAACTGATTGCGTAAATTTTCCCTAAAACTAGACTCATATATCCATCTACATTGTTTTTTCTAGAATTTTTGGTTGGGCCAATTAGTACAGTTTCTTAGTTAAAGTCTCCCCTGTTACAGGGTTCGACTACTCCAACCTTCATGCATTACGACTTAGATATCTCCCTGTACAGGGCTTCAATACTTATACCGTTTGTTTCTAATGAAACTAGACTCAAAAAGGAATCTGTAAATATAAAGAATGACTTCTAATTGTTTCTGGTTAATTTATGGTAAATTTCCAAAGTCAGAACAGGGGATCCAGTAACCGTTCTAGCCCTGTTTCACGAAAACTTAAACATCTCATAAAATACGGCTCATATGATCATTTCGTTACTTTCATATGAAATTAAACTCATCAAGGTTCAATTACATAATTTATTCACTATTTAATTTCATTCCTACTATTTTTAGTGATTTTTCAAATTCACTTCACTGCTGCTGTCAACATCTATTTTTAAGGTAGGCTTTACCTATTTCATGGTTTTCCATGGATCAACTAGCCATTTGTCATACAAAGCACAAAAATGATCGTGATTAACCATTCCAATGGCTAATAATTACCAAGAATTTCCATACCACTCAATGAACAATATACAAAATGATTATAATGCTATGCTCAAAATATATATAAGTTTCGCATGGCTATCCAAATATATACATTACCAAAAGTACTTGACTAACAACAAAGGGCAGTCCTATACATGCCATCATCAAGGTTCAACCAAAAGAGTACCAAAAGGGCTTTGATAGTGTGGGTGACTTCGACTTTGACACTCCCGAGTCCGATAGCTGACGAGCAAAATCTATAAAACAGAGAATCAAAGCAACGGAATAAGCATTTAATGCTTAGTAAGTTTGAGTAATGAAATCATGCACAACTGAAGTATAGCATTCATATGACTAAACGAATAATTTCATATACAAATATTCTCAAAATCATACCTACTTCACATTTCCAACCCTTATATTCATACATAAGGAATCAACTTGGCTAAAGGCCGGAAGCTTGTTAATCGATTGAGCGAATACTATTTAAAAGGAATCAACTATTCCAATGCATATACGAAACATATCTCATCGTTGGGATTTTACGAGCGTATTAATTGAAAGTATTACAGCAAGATCGCTCATTCCCAAACCAAGTACCTTCGGGATTTAGCCGGATCTACCTACTCGCTCAAATGCCTTCGAGACTTAGCCCGGATATAGTAACTCACACAAATGCCTTCGGGACTTAGCCCGGATATAGTAACTCGCACAAATGCCTTCGGGACTTATCCCGGAATTAGTCACCAGCACAAATGCCTTTGGGACTTAGCCCGGAATTAGTCACTAGCACAAATGCCTTCGGGACTTAGCCCGGAATTTGTCACTAGCACAAATGCCTTCGGGATTTAGCCCGGAATTAGTCACTAGCACAAATGCCTTCGGGACTTAGCCCGGTTACTATCCGAATATTCATGCACATATATCAATAAATCATATCACATCTATATTTCATTTTCATCACTAGGACTCAAACACAAGACACTTGTCAACCATTCCCATTTTCGGCTCAATAGCCACATACAAAGAACATGATTTGATTTGTTTTATGACATGATCTCTATGCACATTCGGCTACCCGTCATAAGTATAAACTAATTATCTCGACATATAAATTCAAATAGAATCATTATATCACCGTTTATTTGTTATGCTTATACGTCATAACTTAATCAAATCATAAACTATGTTCCATTACTCAAAGACTTACCTCGGATGTTGTCGAACGATTTCGACGGCTATTCGATCACTTTTTCCTTTCCCTTATCCAACTTTGATCCTCTAAGCTCTTGAGCTAATTCAGACAAATTTAACTTATTAAAGTCTCATTATGCTAGCTTACAGCCGAGTATGACAAGAAATTGAATAGGTTATATAGCTACTTTTAGCTCAAATACAAAATGGTCATACGCATTTTTAATCACATTAAGCAATTTAATACAATTAATTTAACATTTCCTCATGTACACCTTTATGACCGAATACACATATCATTAACCTAATATCAATTAACTAAGCACTTTAACAAATTTTCTTTAACTATACACACATTCGGCAATGACAAAGACAATTTAACAAACCTTAAATTCAACTTATAACAATATATACTCAAATTCAAAGCATTTAACATCACTTCATCATAATTTTACATCATGGCCGAATGCTCCTTTTAAACCATTTACCCTCACAAAGCATAAATTTCACCATCAAACTTACAAGCTTATAATCCCATGAATTTTAACATCATAATATCTATCCAACTCTCACTCATTAATTTCTATCATAAATCTCAAAATCTATAGTTTTCTTTTTTTTTTCTACCCATGACCGAAACCTCCAACAACACCAAATAAAAATATACTTCATGGCTTTAAGGTAGAACCAAGAAAGGAACTCATAAATATCAAGATATAAGCAAACTACAATTGTTCATCTAGATTTAGCATGAAACAACAACCATCACCCTTGTTAATTACCATAGCCAAAAACCTTACACATTCCAAAAATCAAAATTTCAACATGGGTTACAAAAATAACTTGATATCTCACCCAAGATCAACTAAAATTTCAAGAACTAGTATAAACTCCTTACCTTAATATTAACCTAAGATGACCGAATGCTTCCCTCCCTTCTTCCTCTTTTCATTTCAGCCAAGAAGAACTGATTTCTCCTTTTCTTTTCATCATCCTTTCACTCTTCTTTTTCTTTTATTATCCTTATTATTTCTTTTATTTATTTCCTTTCTTTTACATAAAATAATAACCATTTAATTAAGATTTACTACATATTTTAATATATGTACCATCATGGCCGGCCACTATCTATAAAAAAAAGGAGTATTTGACATGCAAAACCATTGTTTTCACTACATGCTTTAATAGATCCTTATAGATTAACCTATCACATTTCAAAAGTGTCACACATAAGTCCTATTAACTAAATTCACATGCAATCGACTAAATCGAAGCTTAAAACTTTCACACATTCATATTCACATATTTTAGACAATAAATATCATATTCAAATACTTCGGTGACTCGGTTTAGCGGTCCCGAAACCACTTCCCGACTAGGGTCAATTTAGGGCTGTCACAACTCTCCCCCACTTTAAGAAATTTTCGTCCCCGAAAATCTTACCGGTAAATAGGTTTGGGTATCATTCTTTCATAGAGTTCTCGTGTTCCCAAGTAGCTTCTTCCATCCCGTGTTTGAGCCATAACACTTTTACTAAAGGAACCTTTTTGTTTCGTAACTCTTTCACTTCACGAGCTAGGATACGAATCGGTTCTTCTTCATAACTCATATCTACTTGAATTTCAACCTCGGAGGGACTTATTATGTGCGAAGGATTAGATCTGTAACGTCGAAGCATTGAGACATGAAAAACGATATGAATCTTCTTGAGATCAGGGGGTAAAATCAATCTATATGCCATCGGACTAACTCGTTCGGATATTTCATACGGCCCTATGAACATCGGACTCAGTTTGTCCTTACGGCCAAATCTGAGTATCTTTTTCCAAGGTGAAAATTTAAGAAATACTTTGTCTCCTACCTGATACTCAATATCTCTTCGTTTTAAATCCGCGTACGACTTCTGACGATCTGATGCTGCCTTCAGACTTTCACGAATTATTTTTACTTTCTGCTCGGCATCTTTAATCAAATCAACTCCGAAAATTTTACTTTCACTGAGCTCGGTCCAAAACAACGGTGTACGGCATTTACGGCCTTACAAAGCCTCATAAGGTGCCATCTTAATGCTTGATTGAAAACTATTGTTGTAAGCGAATTCAATCAAAGGTAAATACCGCTCCCATGAACCACTAAACTCAAGGATGCAACCTCTCAACATATCCTCGAGTATCTGAATTATCTGCTCTCAGTCTGTGGATGAAAAGCGGTGCTAAAATGCAACTTGGTACCCAAGGCTTCTTGCAATTTCTTCCAAAATCGCGAGGTGAATCTCGGATCTCTATCCGACATAATAGAAACAGGTACCCCGTGTAATCTCACAATCTGAGAAACATACAATTCAGCTAATTTATCCAATGAAAAATCCGTACGTACGGGGATAAAGTGAGATGACTTAGTCAGTCTATCAACAACAACCCAAATCGCATCTTTCTTACTTGCCGACACTGGCAACCCAATTACAAAATCCATCGTGACTCGATCCCATTTCCTTTCAGGTATCATGATCGGCTGAAGTAAACCTGTAGGCACTTGATGTTCCGCTTTCACTTGTTGACATATTAAACACTTCGAAACAAATTCGGAAATGTCTCGTTTCATACCATGCCACCAAAACTGACGTCTCAGGTTGTTGTACATTTTCGTACTCCCCGAGTGAATTGACATTCGGCTACAATGAGCTTCGTTCAGAATCATCGAAATAAGTTCTGAATTTCTTGGAACACACAAACGACTTCTGAACCTCAAACAATCATCATCATCAATTTGAAACTCTGATTCCATATTCGAAACACATTCAGCCCGTTTTGCAACCAATTCATCATCGACTTTCTGAGCTTCACGAATTTGATGAATCAACAATGGTTTGGCCTTTAATTCAGCTACTAACACATTGTCGGATAGAACAGACAAGTGTATATTCATCGCTCGTAAAGCAAACAGTGATTTACGACTTAAGGCATCCGCAACCACATTAGCCTTTCCCGGGTGATAGTCAATGACAAGCTCATAGTCTTTTAACAACTCGAGCCAACGTCTTTGTCGCAGATTCAAGTCCCTTTGAGTCATCAAATATTTGAGACTTTTGTGATCCGAATATACATGGCACTTCTCACCAAATAAGTAATGTCTCCATATTTTCAAAGCGAATACGATGGCAGCTAGTTCGAGATCATGGGTTGGATAATTTTTCTCATGT
This sequence comes from Gossypium arboreum, assembly GCF_025698485.1. Taxonomy (NCBI): domain Eukaryota; kingdom Viridiplantae; phylum Streptophyta; class Magnoliopsida; order Malvales; family Malvaceae; genus Gossypium; species Gossypium arboreum. Next base: position 113,606,257 of record NC_069080.1, on the reverse strand, counting down.
GGCTTCAATTGTCTCGACGCATAAGCTACAATTCGACCTTCTTGCATCAATACACAACCCAACCCAAGTAAGGATGCATCACTGTAAATGACAAACTCCTTGCCTGATTCGGGCTGCACTAGTACTAGAGCTTCAGTCAAATAAGTTTTCAGTTGATTGAAACTTTTCTGACACTTTTCTGTCCATTCGAACTTAACATCTTTCTGAAGTAGTTTCGTTATTGGTGTGGCTATCATCGAGAAACCCTTTACGAACCGTCTGTAGTAACCGGCAAGTCCCAAAAAACTTCGAACCTCAGTAATATTTCTCGGAGGCTTCCAGTTAAGTATAGCTGAAATTTTGCTCGGATCAACTCGAATACCCGATGCAGATACCACATGACCCAAGAAGCTAACCTCTCTTAACCAGAACTCACACTTACTGAACTTAGCATATAACCGCTTATCCCGTAAAATCTGCAACACTAATCCCAGGTGTTCAGCATGTTCGGTTTCATCTCTTGAATAGACTAAGATGTCATCAATAAACACAACTACAAACCGGTCCAAATACTGTCCGAAGATCCGATTCATCAAATCCATAAATACCGCAGGGGCATTAGTGAGTCCAAACGGCATCACTAAGAACTCATAGTGACCGTATCTCGTTCTGAAAGCAGTTTTGGGTATATCCGAATTCCGAATTCGCAACTAATAATAACCCGATCTCAAATCTATCTTTGAAAACACTGAGGCTCCCTTTAGTTGATCAAACAAATCATCAATACGCGGTAACGGATATTTATTCTTTATTGTCACTTTCTTCAGCTGACGATAGTCGATGCACAACCTCATGGTTCCGTCCTTCTTTTTCACAAACAATACTGGTGCACCCCAAGGTGAGAAACTTGGTCGAGCGAAACCTCTATCCGTCAACTCTTGCAACTGAGCTTTCAACTCCTTTAACTCGGTTGGTGCCATACGATACGGAGCTATCAAAATCGGTGTAGTCCCATGTACAAGCTCAATACCAAACTCTACCTCCCGAACAGGTGGTAAACCCGGTAATTCTTCGGGAAAAACATCCAGATATTCACAAACCACGGGCACAGATTCAGGCTTCTTTTCTAACTCTTTGTCAACAAGTACATAACGACCCAAGGGATTCGACACTCGAATTATGAACTCAGTAGACTCAACAAGTAAAGTCTTACTGGATGCTAAGGTTTCACATATATAAGAATGAGTAGAACCAGGGTCAATCAAAGCAATCATATTAGTATCAAAGAGAGTCCAAGTACCGGTAATAACATCTGGCCAGGAAGCATCCTCGCGTACGCGTATAGCATAAGCTCTAGCAGGAGCACGAGCCTCAGATCTGGTTGTAGCATCTCTAGATCCTCTCTGACCACCACTAGCATTGCCCATGTTTCTAGATGGTCTACCCCGGGCAGTAGTAGCACCTGGTTTCCCACTCTGATTTACATTTTGTTCAGACAGTCTCGAGCAATCCTTGATAAAATGGTCAGCTGATCCGCACTTATAACAGGAGCGGTCATGGAATCTACAACTCCCCAAATGTCATTTACCATAATACTGGCACTCCATTCTGTCTCGACGATCATTTCCAACACTGGCGACCGACGTGACTCGTGTACTCACAGGAGGTCGATCGTGATCTCGTCTAGAAAAACTCGAAGTGTCTCTAGACCGGCCTAAGTCATCTCTAAATTTCTTCGATGACTGTTGAAAGGGCTTTCCCGAAGATCTCTTACGAAACTCCTTTGCTCCCATATCGCTTTTCTTTTCTCCTTCTCGAGCTCTTGGCTTTGCAAGCTCGTTCGACAAGTACCACAAATTCTTGGATTTCTAAAATGCCAACATACAGCTTTATATCATCGTTCAGTCCATCCTCGAAACGTTTACACATCACGACTTCGAAGAAATGCATTCTCGGCGTCTGGCTAAGCCTTACAAACTTTCGTTCATAATCGATGAACCGACATGGAACCTTGTTTAAGTTCAAGAAATTCCTTCCGTTTTGATCAATGAATCTCTGACTGATATAATTTTTCCAAAACTCGGTTTGGAAAAACTCCCAAGTTACTTGCTCTCTGGGGCTGAAATCAATGTATTCCACCAATAGTAGGCAGAATCACGTAGCAAGGAGATAGTACACTTTAGGCATTCATCGGGTGTGCAAGATAGTTCATCGAGTACCCGAATAGTGTTGTCCAACCAAAATTCAGCTTCCTCGGCATCATCGCTGTCCGTAGCTTTAAATTCAGTAGCCCCGTGTTTTTGGATTCTATCAACTGGGGGCTTTTTTGACCTTATTTGGTCGATTCACGGAGGTATTATAGGTGCGGGGGTTGTATTAGTCGGGAATGGAGGTTGTGGAACAGTAGTATTAGTTCGAATGTATTGGTTGAACCAATTATTCATCACGCTATAAAAGCACGCCTAGCTTCATCATTCGATTACTAGCAATAGGTTGAGAGTCCGCGGTATTTGTCCCTTGTCGGGAGCAGCGCTACACTCTCAAGATCATCACTACCGCTTCGGTTGGGATCGGGATCCATTTCTATAAGTAAACACATTTTTAACTGTCAGAAATCACCACACTATCAAATAAACACATAATGGCATGTATAGCTAGACCCAAACGTATTACGATAATCCTAGAATCGGCTAACCGTGGCTCTGATACCAATAAAATTGTAACACCCCGTACCCGAGATCGTTGCCGGAGTTGAACATGAGGTGTTAACAGACTTATTTCATTTATTTACACAGTTCATTTTAAAATTTCGAGACAAGCTGGTTAACTGCATCACAGTCACTTTAAAAATCATATCTCGAGTTCCAAAACTCGAAAACTGATTGCGTAAATTTTCCCTGAAAATAGACTCATATATCCATCTATGTTTTTTTTTCTAGAAGTTTTGGCCAGGCCAATTAGTACAGTTTATTAGTTAAATTCTCCCCTATTACAGGGTTTGACTACTCTGACCTTCATGCATTACGACTTAGATATCTCCCTGTACAGGGCTTCAATACTTATACCGTTTGTTTCTAATGAAACTAGACTCAAAATGGAATCTGTAAATATAAAGCATGACTTCTAATTGTTTCTGGTTAATTTATTGTAAATTTCCAAAGTTAGAATAGGGGATCCAGTAACCGTTCTGGCCCTGTTTCACGAAAACTTAAACATCTCATAAAATACGGCTCATATGATTGTTTCGTTACTTTCATATGAAAGTAGACTCAAGAAGGTTCAATTACATAATTTATTCACTATTTAATTCCATTCCTACTATTTTTAGTGATTTTTCAAATTCACTTCACTGCTGCTGTCAGCATCTATTTTTAAGGTAGGCTTTACCTATTTCATGGTTTTCCATGGATCAACTAGCCATTTGTCATACAAAGCACAAAAATGATCGTGATTAACCATTCCAATGGCTAATAATTACCAAGCATTTCCATACCACTCAATGAACAATATACAAAATGATTATAATGCTATGCTCAAAATATATATAAGTTTCGCATGGCTATCCAAATATATACATTACCAAAAGTACTTGACTAACAACAAAGGCGGTCCTATACATGCCATCATCAAGGTTCAACCAAAAGAGTACCAAAAGGGCTTTGATAGTGTGGGCGACTTGACTTTGACACTCCCGAGTCCGATGGTGACGAGCAAAATCTATAAAACAGAGAATCAAAGCAACGGAATAAGCATTTAATGCTTAGTAAGTTTGAGTAATGAAATCATGCACAAGCTGAAGTATAACATTCATATGACTAAACGAATAATTTCATATACACATATTCTCAAAATCATACCTACTTCACATTTCCAACCCTTATATTCATACATAAGGAATCAACTTGGCTAAAGGCCGGAAGCTTGTTAATCGATTGAGCGAATACTATTTAAAAGGAATCAACTATTCCAATGCATATACGAAACATACCTCATCGTTAGGATTTTACGAGCGTATTAATTGAAAGTATTACAGCAAGATCGCTTATTCCTAAACCAAGTGCCTTCGGGATTTAGCCGAATATAGCTACTCGCTCAAATGCCTTCAGGACTTAGCCCGGATATAGTAACTCGCACAAATGCCTTCGAGACTTAGCCCGGAATTAGTCACCAGCACAAATGCCTTCGGGACTTAGCCCGGAATTAGTCACTAGCACAAATGCCTTCGGGACTTAGCCCGGAATTAGTCACTAGCACAAATGCCTTCGGGATTTAGCCCGGAATTAGTCACTAGCACAAATGCCTTCGGGACTTAGCCCGGTTACCATCCAAATATTCATGCACATATATCAATAACTCATATCACATCTATATTTCATTTTCATCACTAGGACTCAAACACAAGACACTTGTCAACCATTCCCATTTTCGGCTCAATAGCCACATACAAAAAGCATGATTTGATTTGCTTTATGACATGATCTCTATGCACATTCGGCTACCCGTCATAAGTATAAACTAATTATCTCGACATATTAATTCAAATAGAATCATTATATCACTGTTTATTTGTTATGCTTATACATCATAACTTAATCAAATCATAAACTACGTTCCATTACTCAAAGACTTACCTCGGATGTTGTCGAACGATTTCGACGACTATTCGATCACTTTTTCCTTTCCCTTATCCAACTTTGATCCTCTAAGCTCTTGAGCTAATTGAGACAAATTTAACTTATTAAAGTCTCATTATGCTAGCTTATGGCCGAATATGACAAGAAATTTAATAGGTCATATAGCTACTTTTAGCTCAAATACAAAATGGTCATACGCATTTTTAATCACATTAAGCAATTTAATACAATTAATTTAACAATTCCTCAGGTACACCTTTATGACCGAATACACATATCATTAAACTAATATCAATTAACTAAGCACTTTAACAAATTTTCTTTAACTATACACACATTCGGCAATGACAAAGACAATTTAACAAACCTTAAATTCAACTTATAACAATATATACTCAAATTCAAAGCATTTAACATCACTTCATCATAATTTTACATCATGGCTGAATGCTCCTTTTAAACCATTTACCCTCACAAAGCATAAATTTCACAATCAAACTTACAAGCTTATAATCCCATGAATTTTAACATCATAATATCTATCCAACTCTCACTCATTAATTTCTATCATAAATCTCAAAATCTATAGTTTTCTTTTTTTTTTCTACCCATGACCGAAACCTCCAACAACACCAAATAAAAATATACTTAATGGCTTTAAGGTAGAACCAAGAAAGGAACTCATAAATATCAAGATATAAACAAACTACCATTGTTCATCTAGATTTAGCATGAAACAACAACCATCACCCTTGTTAATTACCATAGCCGAAAGCCTTACTCATTACAAAAATCAAAATTTCAACATGGGTTACAAAAATAACTTGATATCTCACCCAAGATCAACTAAAATTTCAAGAACTAGTATAAACTCCTTACCTTAATATTAACCTAAGATGACCGAATGCTTCCCTCCCTTCTTCCTCTTTTCATTTCGGCCAAGATGAACCGATTTCTCCTTTTCTTTTCATCATCCTTTCATTCTTCTTTTTCTTTTATTATCCTTATTATTTGTTTTATTTATTTCCTTATCCTTATTATTTCTTTTATTTATTTCCTTTCTTTTACATAAAATAATAACCATTTAATTAAGATTTACTACATATTTTAATATATGTACCATCATGGCCGGCCACTATGTATAAAAAAAAAAGGAGTATTTGACATGCAAAACCATTGTTTTCACTACATGCTTTAATAGATCCTTATAGATTAACCTATCACATTTCAAAAGTGTCACACATAAGTCCTATTAACTAAATTCACATGCAATCGACTAAATCGAAGCTTAAAACTTTCACACATTCATATTCATATATTTTAGACAATAAATATTATATTCAAATACTTCGGTGACTCAGTTTAGCGGTCCCGAAACCACTTCCCGACTAGGGTCAATTTAGGGCTGTCACAGGTATGTACTTAACCCTCGGGTTGAGACTTGATACAACAACAATAATGTAGTACGACGATGAATGATGAATAGAAATGTGATATATGTTTTGGTGATATTATGCTAATGTTGGTTGGTATAATTGCTTTGTTAAGTTATTTGTTATTTGCATGTGAACTTACTAAGCATTTATGCTTACTCCTTCCCTTCCATTCCTTGTAGTTTTGATAAGCCGGCTTGGAGATCAGGACGGTCGGAGGCACGCTCACACTATCAAAGGACCATCTCGGTATCTTGGCTTGCATATTTTGGGAATATGGCATGTATAGCATTATAATCCTTTTGTGTATATAATCTTATGATATAGCTCATGGATGGCAAGGAAATGTTTGGGGATGATTAGATATTGGAGTGGCTAATCGAGATTATATTTGAAAACATATATGCTTTATGTGCTAACTAATCTATGGAAATCCATAAAATGGGGAAATTGGCTATAAAACAGAATCACACAGCAGCAGTGACATGAGTTTGAAAAATCACTAAAAATAGTAGAGATAGAATTAGATGATGAATAAAATATGTAATTGAATCTTAATGAATATATTTTCATTTGGAAGAAGCAAAATAGGTAAAAGAGTTGTATTTTATGATATGTTTACGTTTTGGTGAAATAGGGTTAGAGCAATTTCTGAATTCCCTGTTATGACTTTAGAAATTCACCATAATTTTTGTAAACGTAATTAGGACTCAAAATTTATATGTATGGATTCCTTATTGAGTCTATTTTAAGTGAATGAAATGGAATAGTCATTGCATTTCTGTACAGAAAGAAATTTGATTCGTAGTGCACAGGGGTCAGAGAAGTCAAACCCTGAAACAGGGGAGATTTTAACTAATAAACTGTACTAATTGACCCGACCAAAAAATTCTATAAAAAAATTAGTATATAGATATATGAGTCTAGTTTCAGGAAAAATTTACAGATCTTAATTTTTAGTTTCAGAACTCAAGATATGAATTTTTAAGCGACTGTGATGCAGTTAGCCAGCTTGTCTGGAAATTTTAAAAATAAATTGTTTGAGCTGTTTAATTAATGAATTAAGTCCGTTAACACCTCGTGCTTGACTCCGGAAATGGTCTCGGGTACTTAGGTGTTACACTCAACCTTAGATTTCGTACGCTATCATCAGACGGGTCAGAAACAATACAGATGCTCATAAACAAGTACAATGCCCACGTCCCGAACGTGGTCTTACATGTAATTCAATATTGATGCCTCTGTCCCAGACATGGTCTTACATGAAATCAGATACGATGTCGATGCCCAAGACATGGTCTTATACGTAAATCTCAATCGAGCCCTGTGTCTCAGACACGGGCTTACACGATGTCTCAAACAGATGTCAACTTTTCTTAGAAATATACAGAGTTTTTCAGATATTAACATATTATCATACTTTACTCCAAAGATATTCATTAGGCACTCAAGGCCATCCAATATAGATTACAGTTTATGTGTAGAATTTATTTCAATTAGCACGTAATTGTAATTTGACTTTCCTCGGATAGATTTTGGATAAAATGAGTCGTCTATTCAACTATTTTGGACTTCCCCTGATCTAACTCCGATTTTCTTTGTTCTTGATCTAATACAATAAAAATTCAACCATTCAATCATTCATTTCATTCAAAATAATCCATGAACACATATTTAGGGCACTTTGCATTTTAGCCGTTACATTTTCACACTTTAATAATTTAGTCCGTTTTTACAAAATCACAAATATGCAAAATTCACCAAGACTATAGCTTGGCCGAATATACATGGCTTCCATACCAGCCCAAATAACATATTTAATTTGCAATTTAGTCCTTCAAAACCTCACTTTCAAAAATTAGTCCAAATGATTCTATTACATCAAAACTCAAAGACAAAACTTATAATCCATCTACCAAGCCTTCATAATCCATCCAAAAAAGCATCTAATGAAATCTTTAACAGAAATAGAAATTCAGACATGGGCTTTGAAGAACACGAAGCAACGATCACAAAAACGTAGAAATTATAAAAAACAGACGAAAATTCATACCTTAATCAAGATGGACAAGGGTCAAACGCTAGATAAGCTTTTCTCTTTTCTTTTTCTTGTGATTTTCGACAATAAGGATGAATGATTCATCAAAAAACATGTTTTATTTTATTATAAACATTATTATGTCCCTTTTACCAAATTAACCTTAGTATGATAAACATTTAAGCTTATCATGGATGTCCAATAATGTCCATTCAATATATCAATGGTCTATTTGCATCTTAAAGTCCTCGTATTTAACAAGACAAATAAATTAGGTACTTACTCAAATAGAAGGCCACGTTTGCATTCTCTGCAATTAAATCCTTTTTCATAATTAAGCTCAGAAATAGACAAATTAAATCATAGAAATTTCACAGATGTAAATTCACATATCACAGACATAAAAAAAATATTAAAATATTTTTCAGACTCGGATTTGTGGTCCCGAAACCATTATTCACTAGGGTCAAAACCAGACTGTTACAATTCTCCCTCTTTAGGGATTTTCGTCCTCGAAAATCTTCCCGTTAAACAGATTCAGATATTGTTGTCTCATAGAATCTTCAGACTCCCACGTAGCCTCTTCAATACCGTGTCGATGCTACATCACTTTAGCCAATGGAATTTTCTTGTTTCGCAACTCTTTAAACTCACGAGCTAAAATACGGATCGACTTTTCTTCGTAAGTCATATCGAACTGAATTTCAATCTCAGACGGTGAAATTACATGTGAGGGATCAGATCTGTATCGTCTAAGCATCGATACATGAAACACATTATGAATCTTTTCTAACCCAGATGGTAGCCTCAATCTATAAGCAACCAGTCCAACTTGTAACACCCTAAACCTGACCCAAACGTTATGGCCAAATCTGGCGTGTTACATTGAAGTGTTTTAGCGAAAACCGTGTTTTCATTGTAAACCCTTCTTAAACAAGAAAAACCTTAATTAACTTAAAAATAAACACACCTTTCAGTTGCGAAAGCCTTGTTTAAAACATTTAATTTAAGAAAACTTTATCATTTAAAAATTAAGTTGCGAAAACATAGAAAACATACTATAATTTAGGAATCCCATGTTCAACTTCTCATAATTACAATGAAAATAATAATAATCCAAATAATAATAATAAGGAAGCCTTATTACATTCCGGTCTGAAAAATACTTAATAAAATAAAGAACTTATATGCTTTTAAAAGGAAACAAGTCCAAGTTGTCTTGCTAGCTGGCCACCCAGAGTCCTTCCAAACATCGAACCTACTACTGAGCATCACCTGAAAATAAAATAAAAGAGGGGGTGAGTTTTTGCAAACTCAGTATGTACAACCCTCGACGGAAAACAAGCATTCAAAAAAAAACATCATTCATCAATCATGCAATTCAATCCCATCCAAATTATCCATCCGCTACACACCAGCTCCGTCCCCGTCACACCATGTGGGGATATAAATATCGACCCACCCAGGGCACACACCATGGTAGCCCAGTTGCAGAACTACCTTCATTTACATATTGGGCTTTAAAAGCCGTTGGTGAATCCACGATTGTCAAGCAACCATGCGATCCTCATATACTTCCTCCATTCCATAATTCCCACCCATATGCAACCTAAACAGAATATCATATGTATGCATGTCACATCCACAAAACTTACATTCAACATCTAAGGGTAATTCGGTGATTTTTGCCCTTAGGGGTGTTTCGATAATTTTTCCTTAATTATGGTTTTCACTTACCTTGGCCCGTTAACAAGTCTTGCGAGCTAAGATGAACGAATACTATGCACCAGGTAGGATTCCAGGCAAGAGGAGATGGGTCATTAAGACCGCTTAAGTACCAAGCTCTGCCTACATCAAATCCTAGACATGCATATACCCGTTGCCACACCTTAACCCCTTTGACCTATCCACAGTCTCAATATATTAATTAAGTCTTATGTGGATATCATATACTAGGCCTACAACCCCTTACAAAGCCCAAAAAATTTCACATATCTAGCCCACTAAGCCAAATCATATTCATATGGCCTATTAGGCCCAAATCACCTGTATATAGCCCATTAGGCCCAAATCACATTTACATGGCCCATTAGGCCCAGTCACATTCATATTCATACTCACATACAAGTTCCTATCACATAGCATCAATATTCAGTTTTTGCCTATTACGGCCCAACAGCCTGTCGAGCCCATTTAGCCCATTCCGGCCCATATGGCCAAATCACAACCCAAGTCCACGGAATCGCCCGTGGGCCTTAGGCAACCTATCTGTCTCCCTTTTACGAGTGTTCATGCACTCGCAAGACTACCGTAGCCAAACTTTCGACTTTTCAGCATTTCAGCTTTTCAGCTTTTCGGCATTTCGGCTTTTGCCGATACATAATGTGTGTGCAATGTATGTACACGCTTGATAAGCAAGCATGATGCGGTATCCTTAGTCCAAACCTACAATCAATATCACTCAAATATTAATCACACGTACTTATCAATTACATTACCAAAAGCCGGAATCTCACCTTAACCTTACCTGAACGCCAAGCCTTTACTAGCTTTTACTTAATCACTAAACACACGTATTTCTCAGATCTAAAGAGCAAATCGACAGGAATCCAAAACTGAGATCTGACCCTAATTCCCTACCAAAGTCGATTAGAAAGAAGTGAGGGACCGAATACTCGATACTTATCAAAAACTGATTCAGAGAGCGAACACTTACGCTAGAATCGACTAGGTTGAACGAGTAGTGGTAGCACCAAGGGTATTCGGGTCTTAGAGATTTGAATGGAAACAATTGATTACTCATCACCAAAGAAGAGAGGAAGAAGAATCGGATAAAGCAAAGTAAATATTGAGTAGAGGAGGGATAAGAATTCGATACAAAGACAGAAAAGAAAAAGGGTTTTCGACTTTTTAGAGAAAAGGGTTTCTGGCACAAAGTGAAGGGAAATTCGGCATTAGCTTTTCAATCCTCCCATTTGCCACCTATTTATGGCCCTATAGCCGAATTCTTCAAGCCCAAGTTCCTACTTCGGCTCCACTGTAACACCCTTCGCCCGTATCCCTCGTCGGAACAGGGTTCGAGGTGCTACCAAATTTAAACTCATCCATTTATATAAAACCAGACCGTAAAAATTTTTGATCAATTTTAAACTTTTCATACACACGTATATTATCCTTTAATCGGTCTTACAAGGCCCAAAATATTCATGAGGCTTTATTAAATATTTACCAATATCTTGGTCTTGTATCATTTTCTTACTCAACTTTACAACCCTATACATGCCATAGACTCGAAACACTAAGATTTACTTACGCCGATAGCGTAGACTTGACAATGTGATAATATCTCTGACGGCCTCCAACCCGAGCTAACCTGGCAACCCTAGGGAATATGGGAAAGAAAAGGGGAGTAAGCTTTATGCTTAGTAAGTTCATAAGAAAACAATAAACAACTCATTAACAAGTTTTATCAATGTTTACAACATAATCACAAATTCACTACAAGTTGTCTTCCTGAGCATTAGTCACTAAATTATTTATAACTAGAGCTAAAAAACTCCAAATAAATTTCCGTTAATTTTCCCTGAAAATAGACTCATATATCTTCAATCCATAAAATTTTCAGAATTTTAGGTTTGGCCAATCAATACCAGATTTTTCTTAAAGTTTCCCCTATTTCACTATTTAACTAAGCTAACCACTCTTCACTTCGAATCCAATTTATCATTGTACATAATTCAAAATATGTTCTATTTGATTTCATTTGAAACTAGACTCATTAAGGAGTCTAAGCATATAAATTTTATCTTATAATCATTTTTTTACAAATTATAATGATTTTCTAAAAACAGAACAGGGGACCCCGAAGTCATTTGACTCTATCCCACGCCACTTAAAATATCTCATTATCAGCAATTCTTTTGCTTACACGGTTTCTTTTATAAGAAACTAGACTCATTAAGCTTTAATTACATAATTTATTCAGCTTCTAACTCAACTCCAACAATTTATGGTGATTTTCCAAAATCGCGTTACTGCTGCTCTCCCAAGCAGATTTATTACAAATTTACTCTTTCACACATTCTTTGCATTCACATTATTTAAACATGTATATCACCAATCAATTTCATCACATATCTATAATTTCACTCAAGCATAATCTCAATACAATACATCATGCTCAATGATTAGCACACAACCGTTCAAATTAGCAATTATAAGATGATTCCGCGCATAGTCCACCCTTATCGATAATTTACGATGGTTTTGCCCTTACTCACATATATGACATAGGCATTTCACCTATGCTTCTCATTTCACATTCATGATTCAATTCCAATCGATCTAACATGCATAAGAATATGTCACATACCTGGCCAACTTAATGCATTGAACAAATTCAATTGCCGATTTAACACAAGGTCTCATAGTCTTAGACTTTTATCAAATCACCGGCATTTAGCCTACTAGGTTTTAAACCCGATAATATAATTCACCAGCTTAAAGCTTCCTAGGCTCAAAGCCCAAATATCACCATTATGAAGTCGTCTCATAAACAATTCATATAATATAGCATGTATACCTGTTCACTTTGCTCTATTTAATCATTCAATCACAATTTATAATTTCCCTTTGAATCAATAGATATTTTGCACACTAAGTGTTATTCTCAATACCTCGCACACTAAGTGCCATTCTCAATATTTCGTACACTGAGTACCATATTTGATTGCCCCGCACACTAAGTGCCACATTTTGTCGATATGTCGTCAGACATTAAAATATTCACGTATATACAATTTATACAATATTAAAGCATTAGAAACATCAATTTAACAATGCTTATTGCATACGAACTTACTTGGCTAAATTGTAGAGATACCAAAGTTCAGGGGCATTTTGGTAATTTTCTCATTTTCTCGATTTTCCACCCGATCTTGATTTAAATTAATAATTTCATTCAGTATATTAATTTAGACATTAAAACACCTCATTTCATACAATTTGGTCATTTTTTTCATTTTTACAAAATTACCCCTAAAGTTTTACTTTTATTCATTTTAGTCCCTGAGCTCAAAACATGCAAATTAACCATTTTTAACCATAATTAAGCTTAGCCAAATGTTCATGGTATCAAAACAGTCCATAATTCACTTTATGGCAAAATTATAGTTTTGCCCCTAATATTTCAACTTCTTTACAATTTAGTCCCTATATCATAAAAATGCAAATTCATGAAATTGAGTAAAATTCTACTATAGACGAATATCACTAGTGTCTCTAGAAGCCCACACATTTCATTTATTTGACATTTTAACCACAAAGTTTTCACATTTATCAATTTAGCCCTTAATTGTCAATTTCACAAAATTCACTTAACAAAAGTGTTTAACTATCAACAATGACTCATATTCTTCCATTAAACTTCAAAGCCCTATTATACTCATCAATGGCAATATCAAACTATTCAATGGTTTTGCAAAATAGTCCCTCATTAGATAGATTAAGCAACAACGATCCGAAAATATAAAAATAATTAAAAGCGGGACTAGAAATGCCTACCATGCATTAGTGAAAGTTGGAAGCTTCTTCCATGGCTTCTCAAGCCTTCATATTCGGCTGGTAAAAAGAGAATGAAAAGATGACACCTTGATTCTTTTATTATATTCATTTTATTATTATTTTAACCAATTTACAATATTAACCTTTATACACTTTATTTATTACACCAAATGCCAAGCCATCATATCCCACTATCTCTTTAATGGGCTAATTGCCAAATAAGGACTTCTACTTTTAAGTTCTATATCTATTTAATACCTTTAGGTTATAGAACACAACTTTTGCACTTTACACAATTTAGTCCTTTTTGTTTAATTAACTATCGAAACGATAAAATTTTTCAACAAAACTTTAATACCATCTTATTGCCACTATGTAAATATTTATAAAAATATTTACGACTCGGTTTATAGAAACAAGGTCCCGATACCTCATTTTCTAAACCCACTTGACCTTAGGGTCATACAACTTGAACTTAATAAATCGCTTATAAAACAAATATCATAATATCAAAAACATTTTTAAAATCACAATTAACTCGTAAATATTAAATATAATATTTACCAACCTACTCGTTCGGATCTGGTGGCCCCAAAACCACTGTTCTGATCAACCCTAAAAAACGGGCTGTTACAACTCTCCTCCCTTAGGGATTTTCGTCCCCGAAAATCTTGCCAGAGAATAAATTAGTGATTTTCTTTCACCAACCTCAACAATTTCTCACCTAGCCTCAGATTTCTCAACTTTTCAATCTCATGAGCTAAGATTATGATCTGCTCTTTGCTATACATCATAACAAGTTGAGTTTCTACTTCTATAAGAGATATTATAGATAAAGGATCTTATTTGTATCATCACATCATATATATAAAAAACACATTACGGGTCTTCTCAAGTTTTGATAATAATCTCATTCAATCCGATGAACTGCAAACTCAACTTCTCTTTATAGCTAAATTTAGAAATTCTATTCCCACTATAATACCTTTACAAATACTCAATTTTCTAATTAAAAATTCAATGCTTTTACGCATCAAGCCCACATATATTTTCTGCAAATCTGAAACTATTTTTAGACGGTCATGAATTACTTTCATTTCCTTTCAGTCTTTCCAATCACATCGACCCCGAAATTCTTTTTATAAAAATTCAATTCAATACAACAAAGTTCAGTAATTGCAACCATACCACACTCATACAATGCTATCTTAACATTCATCTCATAACTATTATTATATGCAAACTTAACCAACAATAAATGTCTTTCTCGGTTGCTTTCAAGTTCTAGAACACAGTGTTACAAAGTAATTCCATACCCAAAGCTCATAGTAGTTTATTTTAATAACACGATATAATCCTCATGTCTCCATTTGACCAATGAAAACTAGCACTCTTTTAGTACTCCCCGTACGGACAGATAATTACCACTGTGCTAGGTGTCACAATTGTTGTAAAATCTCTGGATTTCTCAATACACGAACTCTATCTCGACATAACGAACAATTGTAGGTTCCAATCTAAAATTCTAAATTAGAAATCAATTTACGTTGTACCCTTTTTAACTTGTAATTCACTGACACACCTCTTAACCTCACAAATTTGCTAATTAAACATCAATTTAGTTTCTAGCTCAGCCAATAACTACTCATCATTTGATAAGATTAATCACATGATTATCGGCCGTAAAACACATAAAGATTCTTGCTCAGAACCCCAAAGACTATAATCATTTGTCCAGATTGATAATCAATCGCTGACTCATAATCTTTCAACAGTTCAAACCATCTTTAATTCTATTGTCAAATAACTCTTCACTTGAGAACTGACGCTTCAATTAACAATTTCTTCAACTGTTTACCACTTTATTGATAATTATCACATCATTCAGACTTCCCAATCGCGATCTATAAGAACATTTCTCAATTAAATCGTTCTGATGGATATAATTCTGTATCATATCTTTTAGAATATGAATCATGCATTCAGAATATTCATCTATTTATCCGTGAACATTCAAACTTTATTTCCACCCTGTGGATAGATTAAGATACAAGTAACTCGATTAATCCTTCAAGCAATTAATCTAATCAAACTAGGTAACTGAATTGATCTCGACTGTCAAGTAATAACTTTTCAATTATTAATCAACGAAGCTTTGAACCATACTGAAACCACAACCATCAGATAATTTAAAATCATAGTGCCATAATAAGGCTGACATCTCAACCGTATAGATATATAATGTCCCAATTATCAATAATGCATTTTGACCATAAGAGAAATTGAAATATAGTTACAGTCATTCAATAGATATTTTTCACAGATAAGCAGAGATACTGTAATTCTCGAATATATCACTATACTAATCTTTTTTAAGAAAGCACCCATATCAGATGACAGATATCTCAATGATGTTTCAGAGAAAATCCAGAAGTAAAGCATCACTTATATGCACCGGAATCAATAATAACAGAAACAATATAATCTTCATGTATACTAAGCAGATCAACAACCAGTAGGAGCAGAATACCAACATCACACAGATTTAATTGTCGATCTTTTCTTTCAATAAAATGAAATAGAATACCAGAGAAAGATATAATAATGCTGATTGTAACCCGAACAGCCCAACAATGCTTTCATATATCAATATATATAGATAACGTTCTCATATGATAAGAATTTTATCTGAACATATATAGGTTCACATACCTCTGAGGATAATTGAACACATAGAATACCCAGAAGAGTTCTTGTAAACCATTTGACTATAATTGATGTACTCAAATATCTTTATAATTCAAATATGATTCTACTGTCTATCTCTGACATCACTAATTTCTCATTATCCCAACACTAATGGAGGCCAATTCGGAAGAACTTCCAGTTAATATATTCTTTAGATATCATACCTGAATATTTGGTTTCATCTAATTCAACTTTTGTTTTAACAATGACTTTGCATACTACAAATGGCCTTCAACACGATCCAATATCTTTTTTGTTACTCTCTTCACTTGCGGACTCATTCTCTTATCTGATCACAATACTAATCTTTCAATCACGAGACTCTGTCATTCCGCACTTGTAAGCTTATTTAAGCCATATAGTACGGATCTCATTATAATGCTTTACCAATGAGGGGTGAGGTTGTAAAGCCAACAATTTTAACTCTTACGTAAGCATGCACACCACACATACTATTATGAGCGAGCAGTTCATTACTAATTCGCATTCTCAAACATCTAGCAATCATTTACTTATGATCACTTGGTACTTAACACATAGCTCATACGCTAAATCAAATCATAAATTCCAAATCAAAATATTCACACAACAATCATATACCTAACATCACAACTCATATACTCATATAATTATAACATTTATCAATAGCAGAATATCACGCATTCTGATTCATACCTTTTTATGAGTTTCAACTCATCACCAACACATTTTCACTTAAACGTTTGAGTATAACATTCTGTACTATCAGAATTAGCTCGGTTGGAAAGCATATCTGTCTTATGAAAAACACACAGAATAAGCTTTGAAAGCTTAGTAAGCCTTAAACAAATAAATCATTTCAATTATTATGAAAATTCCATATCACTAATCCAAATTGAAAAATAATCTCAATTGCATATACATTCATAGTACTCTTAAGTTCATATAACCTTACTAAATAGCTTCACTTACTTATATTTACTAATAACTTATGACTATGATTTTAAATTCGTGTGATAACTGTCAATTCATTCGTACGAACAAAACTTGCACATATCCAATACATACCAACCAAAACATGTCATATTTTTCCCTGTTTGATTCATGGAACCACAAGGTCACATGTCAAGCACATATAGCATATATTTATCTGTTATTTATCATGTCTCATTTTCATATGGACTACATACATCTGACCAAGTTTATTCAATATCGATGCCACTGTCCCGGACAGGGTCTTACATGAATCATAAGTGATGCCAATGTCCCAAACACATTCTTATACACTACTTCAAATCAATGCCTTCGTCTCGGACGAGGTCTTACATGATCTCATTTCACACACTTAGTGCCCCAACAACCGATCTTGCAAACACAGTGCTTGGTTACGGAACTCACACACACAGTGCCTCAACAACCGATCTTGCACACACAGTGCTCGGTTACGGAACTCGCACACACAGTACCTCAACAACCGATCTTGCACACACAGTGTTTGGTTACGGAACTCGCACACACAGTGCCTCAACAACTGATCTCGCACACAAAGTGCTCGGTTACGGAACTCACACACACAGTGCCTCAACAACCGGTCACACACACACAGTGCTCGGTTACAAAACTCACACACACAGTGCCTATGTTCACTTGTTGTTGCACATTGAAGTGACTTAACCAAGTCTATAAAACATCACATATGTGCACTTTGAACATATCATTTCATTTAACTTTGGATTCATATATTCATGAACACTTAAACATTTCAGAGCCAACTTTAATTTAATCAAATCAATATAGAACACAATTTCATTCAAACATCTGAGTACATATTCTACACTATTAAAATTAGCTTGATTGAAAGACTTATCTGTCCTATTCAAATAATTTTCGTAAGAGTCAAGAGATATCACACTATCACAGGTCAAATATGGCATGTACAGCTAGACTCACATACGCCATGGTAGTCCTAGAACCGACTAAACCATGGCTCTGATACCAATAAAATGTAACACCCTTCGCCCGTATCCCTCCCGGAACAGGGTTCGAGGTGCTACCAGATTTAAACTCATCCATTTATATAAAACCAGAGCGTAAAAATTTTTGATCAATTTTAAACTTTTCATACACACGTATATTATCCTTTAATCGGGCTTACAAGGCCCAAAATATTCATGAGGCATTATTAAATATTTACCAATATCTTAGTCTTGTATCATTTACTTACTCAACTTTACAACCCTATACATGCCATAGACTCGAAACACTAAGATTTACTTACGCCGATAGCGTAGACTTGACAATGTGATAATATCTCTGACGGCCTCCAACCCGAGCTAACCTGGCAACCCTAGGGAATATGAGAAAGAAAAGGGGAGTAAGCTTTACGCTTAGTAAGTTCATAAGAAAACAATAAACAACTCATTAACAAGTTTTATCAATGTTTACAACATAATCACAAATTCACTACAAGTTGTCTTCCTGAGCAATAGTCACTAAAATATTTATAACTGGAGCTAAAAAACTCCAAATAAATTTCAGTTAATTTTCCCTCAAAATAAACTCATATATCTTCAATCTATAAAATTTTCAGAATTTTAGGTCTGGCCAATCAATACCAGATTTTTCTTAAAGTTTCCCCTATTTCACTGTTTAGCTAATCTGACCACTCTTCACTTCGAATCCAATTTCTCATTGTACATAATTCAAAATATGTTCTATTTGATTTCATTTGAATCTAGACTCATTAAGGAGTCTAAGAATATAAATTTTATCTTATAACCATTTTTGTACAAATTATAATGATTTTCTAAAAACAGAACATGGGACCTAGAAGTCATTTGACTCTATCCCACGCCACTTAAAATATCTCATTATCAGCAATTCTTTTGCTTACATGGTTTCTTTTATAAGAAACTAGACTCATTAAGCTTTAATTACATAATTTATTCAGCTTCTAACTCAAGTCCAACAATTTATGGTGATTTTCCAAAATCGCGTTACTGCTGCTCTCCCAAGCAGATTTATTACAAATTTACTCTTTCACACATTCTTTGCATTCACATTATTTAAACATGTATATCACCAATCAATTTCATCACATATCTATAATTTCACTCAAGCATAATCTCAATACAATACATCATGCTCAATGATTAGCACACAACCGTTCAAATTAGCAATTATAAGATGATTCCGCACATAGTCCACCCTTATCGATAATTTATGATGGTTTTGCCCTTACTCACATATATGATATAGGCATTTTCACCTATGCTTCTCATTTGACATTCATGATTCAATTCCAATCGATCTAACATGCATAAGAATATATCACAT
The DNA here is from genome assembly GCF_025698485.1 of Gossypium arboreum. NCBI lineage: Eukaryota > Viridiplantae > Streptophyta > Magnoliopsida > Malvales > Malvaceae > Gossypium > Gossypium arboreum. The sequence continues at coordinate 113,586,548 of NC_069080.1, read as the reverse complement.
ACCTGGCCAACTTAATGCATTGAACAAATTCAATTGCCTATTTAACACAAGGTCTCATAGTCTTAGACTTTTATCAAATCACCGGCATTTAGCCTGCTAGGTTTTAAACCCGATAATATTATTCACCAGCTTAAAGCTTGCTAAGCTCAAAGCCCAAATATCACCATTATGAAGTCGTCTCATAAACAATTCATATAATATAGCATGTATACCTGTTCACTTTGCTCTATTTAATCATTAAATCACAATTTATAATTTCCCTTTGAATCATTCGATATTTTGCACACTAAGTGTCATTCTCAATACCTCGCACACTAAGTGCCATTCTCAATATTTCGTACACTGAGTACCATATTTGATTGCCCCGCACACTAAGTGCCACATTTTGTCGATATGTCGTCAGACATTAAAATATTCACGTATATACAATTTATACAATATTAAAGCATTAGAAACATCAATTTAACAATGCTTATTGCATACGAACTTACTTGGCTAAATTGTAGAGATACCAAAATTCAGGGGCATTTTGGTAATTTTCTCATTTTCTCGATTTTCCACCCGATCTTGATCTAAATTAATAATTTCATTCAGTATATTAATTTAGACATTAAAACACCTCATTTCATTCAATTTGGTCATTTTTTTCATTTTTACAAAATTACCCCTAAAGTTTTACTTTTATTCATTTTAGTCCCTGAGCTCAAAACATGCAAATTAACCATTTTTAACCATAATTAAGCTTAGCCAAATGTTCATGGTATCAAAATAGTCCATAATTCACTTTATGGCAAAATTATAGTTTTGCCCCTAATATTTCAACTTCTTTACAATTTAGTCCCTATATCATAAAAATGCAAATTCATGAAATTGAGTAAAATTCTACTATAGACGAATATCACTAGTGTCTCTAGAAGCCCACACATTTCATTTATTTGACATTTTAACCACAAAGTTTTCACATTTATCAATTTAGCCCTTAATTGTCAATTTCACAAAAATTCACTTAACAAAAAGTGTTTAACTATCAACAATGACTCATATTCTTCCATTAAACTTCAAAGCCCTATTATACTCATCAATGGCAATATCAAACTATTCAATGGTTTTGCAAAATAGTCCCCTCATTAGATAGATTAAGCAACAACGATCCGAAAATATAAAAATAATTAAAAGCGGGACTAGAAATGCCTACCATGCATTAGTGAAAGTTGGAAGCTTCTTCCATGGCTTCTCAAGCCTTCATATTCTACTGGTAAAAGAGAATGAAAAGATGACACCTTGATCCTTTTATTATATTCATTTTATTATTATTTTTAACCAATTTACAATATTAACCTTTATACACTTTATTTATTACACCAAATGCCAAGCCATCATATCCCACTATCTCTTTAATGGGCTAATTGCCAAATAAGGACTTCTACTTTTAAGTTCTATATCTATTTAATACCTTTAGGTTATAGAACACAACTTTTGCACTTTACACAATTTAGTCCTTTTTGTTTAATTAACTATCGAAACGATAAAATTTTTCAACGAAACTTTAATACCATCTTATTGCCACTACGTAAATATTTATAAAAATATTTATGACTCAGTTTATAGAAACAAGGTCCCGATACCTTATTTTCTAAACCCACTTGACCTTAGGGTCATACAACTTGAACTTAATAAATCGCTTATAAAACAAATATCATAATATCAAAAACATTTTTAAAATTACAATTAACTCGTAAATATTAAATATAATATTTACCAACCTACTCGTTCGGATTTGGTGGCCTCGAATCCACTGTTCATATCAACCCTAAAAAAACGGGCTGTTACATCCACTTACTCCTCACTTCTCATCTCCTCGTTTTTCTCCTTGATAACCCCTTAATCCTTTCCTTAATTTTCTCTTCTAAACACTCCCCTTAGAGTCCATCTTCATGCCACTTCCATTCTTCTAGAAGGCCAAAATTAAATTTCTAAAAATACTAAGCTAGGATTTGAACCTTGGATCTCCTTGATAGCTACTAACGCCACCTCCCTACTCCCTAAGTGCCGTCACATAGCCACACCTCCACATGGCTTTTTGATGTTATTTTTCCACTATTTTTATTTAAAAGCCCAACTACTTGCCAACCCTGATTCTTTTAATAATTAAACTATAATTTCATTTATTCATAGGTTCGAACTCAAACCTTAATTAAGACCTACTATAATTATCACATGGCTAGGAACATAAAACATAATTTTTATCAAAACTGAAAACAAAGAAAGTTCAGGATTTTGAGATTTTTGGGTTTCAGGATTTTTGGGGAGTTACAACTCTACCCCCTAAAAGATATTTTGTACTCGAAATTTCTGACTACTAACACAGACTACCACTCCACACTTCCGTTGCGCACTCTAATTCCAACTTAGGTAAATAGCATACTACGGGTAAGTACGTACCATTATTCGCCTCTGGAGCGTCTCCATCCTCTTGACGATGTGCTGCATAGACCAAAGCTGGCTGTCTCACCTTAGCATGACCAGAACCTCTGCCTGGTGCTCCATGACCCAAACCGTTTCCACCTTTGGCTTGATCACGGTCTCTTGACGGTAGCTGACCACCCCTCGGTTGTTGTACACAACCTCGGTACATGACTGGCACCTGAGTTGACATTCTAGGGTAATTTCTGATCCTATGCTCCATGGATCCACAAGCTAGACAAGCTCCAGTCCTCTTCCAACACTCGCCTATATGGCCTTTCCTACAATCAGCACAAAGTGGCACCCCTAGATTAACAGCAGGGGACCCTGCTCTATCTAGCCCATTAACTCTGGCCCTATCCCTAGGCATCTGTCCAACACTAGGAGTCTCAGCCTTCCTTTTACTCTTACCCCTTTCTTTTTCTTGATTTAAGCGCTCAGTACGCTTTACCTTCTCCGCTATCTTTGCCTTCTCCACCAACTTCGAGAAAATTCCCTCCCTTTATGGAGCTATCAGTACCCTGAGGCTATCTCTAAGTCCATCCTCAAACCTAACGCAACGCTCATACTCCGTTGCCACCATTACTCTTGCATACCTACTAAGGCGTAGAAACTCTGCCTCATACTCCGCCACCGATTTGTTTCCTTTGGTCAAGTTCAGGACCTCCTTCCTCCTAACGTCCACATAGCTTGCACCCACATACTTCCCTTGGAATGCAGCTTTGAAAAACTCCCAGGTGACCCGCTCTGGTTGGGTGCCCTCTTTCACTGTCAACCACTATTGATAGGCTTCTTCCTTAAGCAGTGAGACTACCCCTTTCAGTTTTTTTTTCGATGAACAGTCCAAATCCTCCATTATCCTTTCTGTGGCCTCCAACCAATATTCTGCCACGTTCAGAGCCATGCCAGCCACACCCTTAAAGATCTCAACCCCGTTCGATTGAAGTCTCTCCGGAATGGACCCCTGATTTTCAGTGCCATTATTGGGCCCAACAACCATTTCCAAAACCCTTACCATTGCCTGCGACAATGCATCATCCCCCGCGGTCCGATCGTACTGTCTATTCCTAGCCACAAGTGAGGCTGGTGCCTCCTCTACTCCAACATCAGGCATATGGCCCGATACTGACGATTCAGCCCTAGTACTTTCGCTGCCTCGACCACGGCCTCTCGTGCCTCTTCTAGCGCTCATCGCAGTTTCACGTATTTTCTAGATTAAAAATTTTATGAAGTTTTAGTTAATTTAATAATTAAACCGATGTTTTATGAAAGTATTTAAAGAGAGAGTTGTTTTCGTAAATCCTCTATAGTTTCAAGATCATACGGGCTTTAGTTCCTTTCTACATAATCGTCTAAAGTAGCCCTCTAACTATCTACCGTATAATAATTTAAACAAGTTTAAGAATAAGAGAACTTACTTAGTTCGACGTTGGAGACTCAGTGTGCAGCTCAGCAAGACTTCCCATTTTCCAAAACATTGAAATTCAATCAAAACTACATATATTTTTTTAAAAACAAAAAGAAATAAAGTAATAAGGTCGACTTCATATCCCGCATTTTGCAACTTGGGCTCTAATACCACTAAATGTAACACCTCAAACCTGGCCCAGAAGTTATAGCCGAATCTGGCGTGTTACTTTGAAGTGTTTTAGTGAAAACTGTGTTTTCATTGTAAACCCTTCTTAAAAAAAAAGAAACCTTAATTAACTTAAAAATAATCACACATTTCAGTTGCGAAAGCCTTGTTTAAGACATTTGATTGAAGAAAACTTTATCATTTAAAAATTAAGTTGCGGAAACATAGAAAACATACTATAATTTAGGAATCCCATGTTCAACTTCTCATAATTACAATGAGATTGATAATAATCCAAATAATAATAAGAAGGAAGCCTTATTACATTCCAGTCCAAAAAATACTTAATAAAATAAAAAACTTATATGCTTTTAAAAGAGAAATAAGTCCAAGTTGTCTTGCTAGCTGGCCACCCAGAGTTCCTCCAAACATCGAACCTTCTATTAAGCATCATCTGAAAATAAAATAAAAGAGGGGGTGAGTTTTCATAAACTCAGTGTGTACAACCCTCGACGGAAAACAAGCATTCAAAAAAAACATCATTCATCAATCATGCAATGCAATCCCATCCAAATTATCCATCCGCTACACACCAGCTCCGTCCCCCGTCACACCATGTGGGGATATAAATATTGACCCACCTAGCCCACACACCATGGTAGCCCGATTGCGGAACTACCTTCATTTACATATTGGGCTTTAAAAGCCATCGGTGAATCCACAATTGTCAGGCAACCATGTGATCCTCATATACTTCCTTCGTTCCATAATTCCCACCCATTCAGAACCTAAGCAGAATATCATATGTATGCATGTCTCATCCATAAAACCTACATCCAGCACCTAGAAGTAATTCGGTCGTTTTTGCCTTTAGGGGCATTTCGGTAATTTTTCCTTATTTATGGTTTTCACTTACCTTGGCCCGTTAACAAGTCCCGCGAGCTAAGATGAATGAATTCTATGCACCAGATAGGATTGCAGGGGAGAGGAGGTGGGTCATTAAGACCGCTTAAGTACTAAGCTCTCCCTAGATCCAATCCTAGACATGCATATACCCGTTGCCATACCTTAACCCCTTTGACCTGTCCACGGTCACAATATATTAATTAAGTCTTATGTGGATATCATATACTAGGCCTACTACCCCTTACAAAGCCCAAACAATTTCACATAATTGTATCTGGACCACTAAGCCCAATCATATTCATATGGCCAATTAGGCCCAAGTCACCTATATATGGCCCATTAGGCCCAAATCACATTTATATGGCCCGATAGGCCCAGTCATGTTCATATTCATGCTCACATATAGGTATCTATCACATAGCATCAATATTCAATTTTTGCCTATTATAGGCCCAACAACCCATCGGGCCCATTTAGTCCATTCTGGCCCATATGGCCAAATCATAACCCAAGTCTACGAAATTGTTCGTGGGCCTCAGGCAACCTATCGATCTCACCCTTACGAGTGTTCACGCACTCGCAAGACTACTGAACCCAAACTTTCAACTTTTCGGCATTAGCTTTTCAGCTTTTCGACATTTCGGCTTTTGCCGATACATAATGTGTGTGCAGTGTATGTACACACCTAGTAAGCAAGCGTGATGTGGTCTCCTTAGCCCAAACCTACAATCGATATCACTCAAAGATTAATCATATGTACTTATCGATTACTTTACCAAAAGCCAGAATCTCACCTTAACCTTGCCTTTACTAGCTTTTACTTAATCACTAAACACGTTTATTTCTCAAATCTGAAGAGCAAATCAGCAGGAATCCAAAACTGAGATCTGGCCCTAATTCCTTACCAAAGTTGATTAGAAAGAAGTGAGGGATCGAATACTCGACACTTATCAAAAACCAATTGGGAGAGCGAACATTTACACTAGAATCTAGTGGGATGAACGAGTAGTGATAGCACCAAGGGTATTCAGCTCTTAGAGATTTGAATGGTAACAATTGATTACTCAGCACCAAAGAAGAGAGGAAGAAGAATCGGCTAAAGCAAAGTAAATATTTGGTAGAGGAGGGATAAGAATTCGGCACATAGATAAAAAAGAAAAAGGGTTTTCGACTTTTTAGAGAAAAGGGTTTCTGGCACAAAGTGAAGGGAAATTCAGCATTAGCTTTTCAATCCTCCCATTCGGCACCTATTTATGGCCCTATAGCCGAATTCTTCAAGCCCAAGTTCCCACTTCGGCTCCACTTACTCCTCACTTCTCATCTCCCCATTTTTCTCCCTGATAACCCCTTGATCCTTTCCTTAATTTTCTCTTCTAAACACTCCCCTTGGAGTCCATCTTCACGCCACTTCCATCCTTCTAGACGGACAAAATTAAACTTCTAAAAATACTAAGCTAGGATTCGAACCTTGGATCTCCTTGGTAGCTACTAACGGCACCTCCCTACTCCTTAAGTGGCGTCACTTAGCCACTCCTCCACAAGACTTTTTGATGCTATTTTTCCCCTATTTTTATTTAAAAGCCCAACTACTTGCCAACCCTGATTCTTTTAATAATTAAACTATAATCACTACAGCAAAACTGACTTTTAGCGGTGTTTTTTAGCCCTTTAGAGGCGCTTTTAAGCGCCACTAAAACTATTAGCGGCGTTTTTGCAAGTGCCGCAAAAAACGTCACCATAGATGGCGCCGCTAAATTTTGCGGCGTTTATTTGAAAACAACGCCGCTAAAGGTCCTGACCTTTAGCGGTGCTTTTCCCACAAACGCCGCCAAAGGTCAGGACCTTTAGCGGCGCTTTTCCCACAAACGCCGCCAAAGGTCAGGACCTTTAGCGGCGGTTTTCAAAAACGCCGCTAAAGGTCATAAAATTAAAAAAATAAAATATTATAAAATATTGTAAAAGTCCTAAAAATATAAAAAATTAAAATTCATTATCAAAATATTGAGAAGAAGAATAATCTATGATATAAATACATCCCGCCAAACAAAATACCGCACTTATCATACTACACCGTAAATCTAACAAAATACAAATAGAACAAAATAAGGATGAATGAAAGACATTAATGATATATAAAATCATTGTTTCTAATGCATATGTAGAAATCAAGCCATGGTGTGCACCAAGGATCCGGCTCGTAATAGCACCGGGCCTTGATCAAAATAATAATCTGCGTTTGAAAAGATGATCTTTTCCAATTAGTGGTCAACCTAAAAACAAGCAGTTCAAAAGAAGTCATGTGTCAATTAAACTTGCTACCTTTGATATTGCTATAGGAATTAATGCATGGAGAGTGATGGAGATGGGATTGGGGATTCCTCAAGGTGCAAAGAAGAAATTTAAGCAAAGTGTGGGAAAAGGTGAAATGAGAGATTTTAGACTAAATCCAAAGCATTAATTTCTATTAAATGAAAACAAACAAACAAATATAATTGTTAAAGAAACATTAATTTCTCTTAAATCCGTAATATTCGAACTATTCCATTATTCAATTGCATTCAAAGTTTGAGAATAGAGATGAATACAGTTAGCGAGAGGAAGCAAATCTGCACAATTACCACATTTTCAATCGTCGTAGCTATAAACTTAGTTCTTGAATTCATAAATCGTGCTTGCCATTTGCAGCCCAAATACACACACACACATATATATATTTAAAAAAGCAGCACTTTATAGTGTTGGTTGCAACCAAAGAAATTCAAACATACCATCAAGACCCTCCAAGATGCAAGGGTTGCCAAAATCTTGATGGCCTTCAAAATTTCGCTTTCGAGTGCCAGTAAGCCATAGTGCAAATAATCGTACACAAGAAAGCCATAAGTATATAACTAAAATATAAAGATTATACAAATGATGAATAGAGACACATCGATAAGACTACTTAAGGAATCACAAGCCATTAAGATTTCTCTTTATATTCAATTTCAAATATTAATGAATCCTATTTTGTTAAAATGGAGGGTACCTGTGTACATAAAGGTAATATTTTGATCCCTTGAGATACATTTCATTTACATAATTGTCCTGTCCATTTGGTAAACTTAGAGCTCTTGAAGCAAGCATTCTTGGAGATGGCATACGCCATTTGAACAGATCCACCACCAAGATCAACTATGTCAACTGTGTCTTGATATGTCCTTCCCAAATTCCTAGTAGGTAATTTATTATCACCTATAAAAGAAGATGGAGGTTAAGAAAGTCCAAATTAGGTCCATTGGCTCCATCGGTAGGAAAAATTACAATGATCCTAGCCCTAACAAAGACGTAAATACTTTATTCTAGTTTCCTAAGTTACCCCAGAGAAACCCCCGGATTTCTCCAATTGGCTCCGCACCACCATGAAAGCATCTCAAGCAAGACCGATCATGTTGACCGGTTATAAGATTAAAATATCAAGCAGTCCTTGTACTTAGTCAAAAGTACAGTTTAATCCACTATATTACAGAATTGAGTCCTTCAATCTTTTCCATGTTTGACATTGGAGAAATAAGTAAAATTGATAGCAATGTTAATGGGAAACCATCTAAAAGCTAGCATAGACCCCCGAAATCTGACAAAAATATTGATCTCTAGATGGAACCGAGTAGCAACATTTTTCAATTAAGAACATACATATTGTCGGATTTCAACTCATGTACAACTCATGTACTATGTAAGATTTGAGAAGAAAAGTCCACATCAAGATTTAAATAATTTTACATCAATATTGTTATCAATTTTACTTGTTTGCGCCTATATCAAATGTTTAAAGATTAAATTACTCGGTTCTATAATACAAGGATTAAATTGCATTTTAGCTATAATATAGGGACGCCAAGATACTCTAACCCCGATTACATAAAGATGCAAAGTAAAAGCAAAGTATAAAAGTATAAGAAAATTCAGCATATCATACCCACTCATAAGAACCTTCTTGAGAGCCGTCCAGAATTTTGACCCAATTTGCCTCGGATTTAAGGGTGCTTTTACTTTTCAAAAGTTCCCTAACCTAAATACACATTTAAATTGCACTAGCTTGAGGAAATGGTAAAGTAAATGCTATGGCCATAACAAATATGTATCCGAAAATAAAATTACCGATTGCAAATTTTATCAAATGCCTCGCCTCCTAATGCCCTCAGACCAGCAGTTGCCTACACAGATAGCCCCATTGTTCAGCAAATTAAAAGGCTTAGAATGCATAACGCATGAACGTAATACCTACCCCAACTCTCACAGCAGTCTTTGATCGTAAATCTATCGAACAACACTTTCGCCTTGTCAAGAAGAGAAGTTAATGAATTTAGAAGACTGTGGATCTTTTTATAGTAGCTCAAACTGGTTTGAGCTGCAACAAAACAACCCACATAAAACTAACTAATACTTGGACAAAAACCTCCATAAAATTGAAGAAAATGGTCCACAAAGACACAAGTAAAATGGTACCTTGAAAAGAGATCAAAGAATTGATGTTTTGAACTCTTTTTTTTGTTCAATTCAAGTAAAATCCTTTTCTAGAGGATACAAGTTAAAATCCTACCTTACAATATTTGAGTAAAACTATGTCACAATTCACAAATATCAAATAAAGGTCACAATATTCTCAACCCTTTCAACTTATATTTAGAGGAAAGAAAAACAAAATAATAATCATACAAATAAAGATTACTAGTTGTCAGTTACTTTTGTTAGAAGTAGCTTTCTAGTGTCTATTCGTTTGGAATGTTTTTTATTGAATATTTTATGAATTATGTTAAAAATTACTATTTAAATACACTTTTTAACTAATTATTTATTTTTCAACAAGTTTGACAATTAAGGTTCCATTTCTCGATACTTTTGCTTCTTAAAATCTTGCTATAAAGTAAACCTAAAAAAGTTACGATTGATTAAAATGAACAAAAAATTCAAAATGTAACACTAAAAGTAACATCATGCAATTTGTTATCTATCAATGTTTATTTAATAATACTTCAAAAACATTGTTTCTCTTGTTAATCTAGCGTCATATGAGACCAACTAGTTACCATTAGCAAGTTTTAAAATTACGATCAAAGCAGGCGAGTATCAGACTAACATTTCAAAGGAAAATGATTTAGAAAAAGAAAGAAGGAAATTGTGAAGAAAAGAATGAGTTTATATAAGGAAAAATATGGTTATTAGAATCTTATGATTGTTGGAATTGTGACCATTCGATGATTTGTTACCGTTTACTTGAAAATGCGTCTTATAGGGCGCGTTTTTACTCTGACATGAATAGATAAATTTCAAAATTTTCGGCATATATCAACAAATTAGCCTAATTAAATGGGTAAAGAAATTCTGCATCTAACAGAAAAAAAAAAAGGTCGACAAATGTACGTACCTCTTACAAAACAAACACAAAATTTCACCTCTGTTAACTTCCTCCTCACTTCTTATTGTGTTTGCGTGAATCGATATGACAATTGAAAGCTCCCACTCTTTCTAATTTACACAACAATTCTGTAATATTATAAAATCATTAAAAAAGTTGATAAAGAAAACGATAACAACGGAATAAAAATCCCGAGAAAGTGTGAGGACGAAGAAGAGAAAATTTTGAAAAAGAAAGGATATTTGGGAAGGAACAAAACCGAGAAGCAAAATCCGAGAAACAAAGCAGAAAACAAGTGAGATTCAAATATTAATTTATATATAAAATAAACATAAAAATAAAGAAAATACACTAACTCACCTATCACTCTCCAATGAAACAAAGATGAACAAACCAAAGAACGCCATCGAAAGTTAACATTATATAACCCCCAAAAAAGAGTTTAAAATCAATACAAATACGAAACCTTTATTTATAGTAGCATTACATTGAACAACTTCAAACTTCTTTTTACGTGATAAAAAACGTATATATAAAACAATAAATGGAAACACAATAAAAGGAAAGCATTACTAAGATTTCGACTTACCTTAAACGGAAATTCATTAGCCATTGTTGATCTTTATCCTTTGCTACATTCGCCATCACTCGAAGAAAAAACACAAAACCCCTAACTTTAGGCTTTTCTTCGTTTCCGCTCTTTGAAACAAAGAGATGAAAAGAAGACAAGAAAAACACCGACTCAGTGTACGAATAGTGGCAAATTTGAAAACTCTTTCCATGTTTGATGCTCTCCATGAGAGATATTTTAGTTTTAAATTGAAAAACAATTATATTTTGTTTGCTATCCCGGGTCTAGCCCATATTTCAAGAATATAAATACTCTTCTTGGGCTACTGGTCCAATAGTGTCCAACCTATTTGGGCCTATATTCGGTTGCAATTTAAGTTTGATCCAATTATACATTAACATTGATTTAATGTGTAATTGTATACATGAATTTTAATTTGGTGCAATTTAAGTTTAATTAGTTGCCTTCTATTCAACCAATTATGGTAAGTTTTGATGCGCAACGTAAAAATTGACATTTGGCATGCATTTTCATATCCTAAAACATAAAATGAAAATTACACAATACAACTATTATTAATTTCTTGATAATTTTTTCAGTATTATTACCGATTTAACTAATTAATTTTGGAAAAATAATTATTAATGTGAATTAAAATACATATTAATTCCTAACTTGAATAAATTTTAGCAAGAGTTTATTTTAAGCAATTAAAATTAGTCGGATTGAATTAATTTTACAATAACTAATATGGAAACACAACAAATATGTTCTTAAATTTAATTATGTTATTCATTTTATAGAAGGAAAATATCAAATTTGGCAAGAAATAATTATTGAATAACATATGTTATTAAATATTGCCAAATTTTTAATGTTAATTAATTTTTATTTACATTAAGAATTAATTTTGACATGTTTTATCTTGATAATTTGATTTTATTTTATTTTTGTAAATTATAAGAAGGACAAAATCCTAACAACTAACAATTTGATTTAACTGGTGTTTTAACCTTGCTTCACGGGGACCATGTTTTTAGTAACAATGTCAACATTAAAAATGCTAATACAATTACATATAAAATTTTAATAAATATAAATTAAAAATTTAAATACAATTACATATATAGGATATTAAATATTAAATTAAAAATAATATAAATATATATATTAAATTGGGTTTAGGTTAAGCCTTTTATTAATATGGGCATACTTAGATAAAATTTTAGGCTCATATATTGAATGAAGTGAGACTTGAATAAAATAAAATATATTAATATCATGCTTAAAGCATAATCATGTTTAAGTTAAACAATTATGTTTTTTATTAATATATATTCAATGACTTTAAAAATTAGGGGTTTTAGTGTCGGGCATGAGAAAAAGAAAACATTTCAAAAAGAAAACGACCCGTTTAAGTTTAATTTCAATTAAATTTATAAATACTTAACGTAAATTTACTTAAACCTAATGATATTGTTTTAATTTTTTATAAATATATTCATGTTATTTTCATTTGATATTTTTAATTTTTAAATATAAACAAGTTAAATATTTTTATTATTATTATTTTCTAAACTCTAAACCCTTAACCCTTAACCCCAAACCCTTACACCTTAAACTCTAACCTTAACCCTTAAACCCTAAATTATAATCCCTAAACCCATAATTCATCATAAACCTTCAAATACTAGTTAACTCCTAAACCTTAAACCCTAAACCATATATCTTAAACCATAGTTAACTCAAAAATCTTAAACCCTAAACTATATATCTTAAACCATAAACCATAAACTATAATGATAATTAATTCGATATTTTAAATTCAATACTATCTCTTTTACGATTATATAAGAAAATATTTACTATATTGTATAACCATAAATTTTAATAATTATTGGTTTAGGGGTTATAGATTAGTGTTTATGATTTTTTGGGGTTTAGGGGTTATATGACTTTTAGCGGCGTTTTGCCAAAAGCGCCGCTAATGCTCTGGTTTTTAGCGGCGTTTTTCCACAAGCGCCGCTAATGCTCTGGTTTTTAGCGGCATTTTGCCAAAAGCGCCACTAATGCTCTGGTTTTTAGCAGCGTTTTTCCACAAGTGCCGCTAATGCTCTGGTTTTTAGCGGCATTTTGCCAAAAGCGCCGCTAATGCTCGGTTTTTAGCGGCGTTTTTTACTAAAACGCCGCTATTGCTCTGTTTTTAGTGGCGTTTTTTGATAAAACGCCGCTAAAAACACCGCTAAAGCCCTATTTTCCTATAGTGAATTTCATTTATTCCTAGGTTTGAACTCAAACCTTAATTAAGACCTACTATAATTATCACATGGCTAGGAACATAAAACACAATTTTTATGAAATCCAAAAACAAAGAAAGTTTAAGATTTCGGGATTTTTGGGGCGTTACACAACTCGCTCAATGATTTCATACGGTCCAATGAACCTCGGACTCAACTTGTCCTTTTTTCCAAATCGGAACACTTTCTTCCACGGAGATACTTTCAGAAACACTTTATCACCGACCTTAAATTCGATATCTTTTCTTTTCAAATCTGCATTATCAGAGGCAGCTTTCAGAGTATCTCGGATTACTTTCACTTTCTGTTCTATTTCTTTTATCAGATTAATACTGTAAATCTTATTCTCACAGAGCTCAGACCAGTATAACGGAGTTCTACACTTTCTACCATATAAAGTTTCGTATGGTGCCATTTTGATGCTCGACTAAAAACTGTTGTTATAAGCAAATTCAATCAAGGGTAGATACTGTTTCCACGTACCTTCAAACTCAAGAATACAACATCTCAACATATCCTCGAGAATCTGAATAATCCATTTATATTGACCATCTGTTTGAGGATGAAAAGTAGTGCTAAACTGTAATTTAGTACCCAGAGCATCTTGCAATTTCCTCCAGAATCGCGATGTGAATCTTGGGCGTCTATCTGATACACTCGACAATGGTACACCATGCAACCTCACAATATCAGAAATATAAAGCTCAGCTAACTTATCAAGTGAGAAATCAGATCGTACTGGAATAAAATAAGTTGACTTTTTCAATCTGTCAACTACAACCCATATTGCATCTTTCTTTCTCGAAGACAGAGGCAAACCCGAAACAAAATTCATGGTTACTCGATCCCATTTCCACTCCGGAATCATAATTGGTTGTAATAACCCTGATGGCACTTGATGCTTAGCTTTAACTTGTTGACAAATTAAACATCTCAAAACAAGGTCAGAAATATCTCTTTTCATTCCCAGCCACCAATATAGTTGTTTCAAATTGTTATACATTTACGTACTTCCCAGATGTACAGAAAATCTACTATTGTGAGCTTTACTCAAAATCATTTGAATCAACCCAAATTTCTTGGAATACAAAGTCTATTTCTGAATCTCAAACAACCATCAACATCAACTCAGAATTCAGAATCACACAGAGTTAGTTTTGCTATCAATTCATTGTCATATTTTTGAGCCTCACAGATCTGTTGTATAAACAAAGGTTTTGCTTTCAGCTCAGCACAAACTAAGGTATCATCATACAGTGCTAAATGAGCATTCATAGCACACAACGCAGACAATGATTTCCTACTCAGAGCATCAGCAACAACATTAGCTTTTCCTGGATGATAATCAATCACGAGTTCGTAGTCTTTTAACAGTTCTAACCATTTTCTTCGTTGCAGATTCAAATCTTTTTGTGTCATTAAATACTTCAGACTTTTATGATCAGAAAACAAGTGACATTTCTCACCAAACAGATAGTGACGCCAGATTTTCAAAGCAAATACAATGGCAGCTAACTCAAGGTCATGTGTCAGATAGTTCTTCTCATGCGGCATTAATTTTCTAGAAGCATAAGCAACAACTTTTCCTTCTTACATTAAACCACAACCGAGTCCATTCAATGAAGCATCACTGTAAACAACGAATTCTTTACCTGACTCAGGTTGTACCAGTACCAAAGCTTCAGTTAACAGAGCTTTTAACCGCTCAAAACTTTTCTGACATTTCTCAGACCATTCAAACTTCACATCTTTCTGAAGCAATTTTGTTAACAGAGTTGCTGTCACAGAGAAATATTTTACAAATCGTCTATAGTAACCAACAATTCCCAAAAAACTGCGGACTTCAAATACATTCCTCGGAGGCTTCCAATCCAGAATAGCTGAAATCTTACTCAAATCAACTCGGATACCAGAAACTAATACAATATGACCCAAAAAACCAACTTTTTGCAACCAGAATTCACATTTACTAAACTTTGCATACAACTGTTTATCTCGCAGAGTCTGTAGCACTATTTTTAGATGTTCAGCATGCTCAGATTCATCATGTGAATAAATCAAAATATCATCAATGAATACAACAACAAATTGATCTATATATTGTCTAAAAATTCTATTCATCAAATCTATAAAAATAGCAGGTGCATTCGTTAAACTAAAAGGCATAACTAAAAATTCATAATGCCTATACCTCGTTCTGAAAGCAGTTTTTGGAATGTTAGAGTCCTTTACCCGCAACTGATAGTAACCTGATCTCAGATCTATCTTTGAAAATACAGTAGCACATTTCAACTGATCAAATAAGTCATCAATTTGAGGCAGAGGATATTTGTTCTTTATAGTCACTTTGTTAAGTTTTTGGTAATCAATAGACATTCTCATTGTGCCATATTCCTTTTTCACAAATAGAACAGGGGCACCCCATGGTGATAAACTCGATCTAGCAGATACATAATGACTCTACAGGAAAAGTGTTACTGTGTACTAAATTCAGTAGACTCTACAGGCAAAGTCTTACTATGTACTAAATTCATATAGATATAAGAATGTGTTGATCCAGGATCTATCAATGCAATCACAGAAGTAACATAGAGAGTAAAAGTACCAGTAATCACGACTAGAGACGAGGCTTCCTCACGAGCTCGGATAGCATAGGCTCTGGCAGGTGTTCTGGCCTCAGATCTAACAATAGTATCTCTAGTAGCTCTTTGACCACTACTTGCATTTCTTGCATTTCTGAAGGGTCTACCTCTAGCTGAGGTGTTACTCGATCTCAGATTCTATCCATTTTCTTACTCAACAGGTTCAAAACAATCTCTTACAAAATGATCCAGAGATCCATATCAAAAACAGGCTCGGTCATTCAATCTACAATTTCTCGGATGTCTTTTACCATAGTGTTTACATTCAGATCTCTCAAATCGGACATTTCCAACACTTGCAATAGAAGTAACAGGGACTTTGAAGTTTGAATGCGATCTATCTCGATCTCGGTTTGAATGTCCCACATTAGCATTTGAACGACTTTGATCATCTCAGAATTTCATTGACATAGACTGAAATGATCTACTCGAAAATCTCATTTTAGCATATCTAGCTTCAGAATCAGCTTTTTTTTTTTTATCTTCACTTAATTCTTAAGCTTAACCTGCTCGTTCAACAAGGACTACCATTTCTTTAATTTCCAAAATCCCAACTAACAGATGGATATCTTCGTTTAATCCATCTTCAAACCTTTTGCACATTATTGCTTTATTCGATACACATTCCCGAGTATACTGGCTCAATCTCACAAATTCACGTTCGTATTCAGTAACAGACATACGGTCATGTTTAAGCTCGAGAACTCTTTTTGTTTCTGATCGATGAATCTTTGACTGATATATTTCTTCCAGAATTTAGCTTGGAAGAAATCCCTCGTAACTTGTTCTCTTGGAACCACAGATATTAAGGTTTCCTACCAATGGTACGCCGTATCTCTCAGAAGTGAAACGACTTATTTCACACATTCTTTAGGATTCAAAGATATTTCATCAAACACTCGTATTGTATTCTCTAACCAGAATTCGGCTCTTTCAGCATCATCAGTTGTCGTAGCTCGGAACTCTTCAGCTCCATACTTTCTAATCTTATCAACTAATGGTCTACTAAACTGTACCAAATTCACTCGTGGCATATCAGAAGTTTGAGGAGGGTTAACCGGGGGTGGAGTTTATTGTACAGTCGGATTCATTCTAATATATTGGGTGAACCATTCATTCATCATCTGATAGAAGGCTTGCTTAGCCTCACCATCATGGCTACTCATAGCTGATCTAGAATTAGCTTGCACCGTCCCTTGCGTGGGAGCAGGAGCATTGCTTTCAACATCGTCAGCTACAACTCTATCGGGATCCATTTACTATATAAAAGCACATTTTAATGTTAAGAGTCATCACACTATCACAGATTCAAATATATGGCATGTATATCTAGACTTATATACGCTATGGTAGTCCTAGAACTGACTAAACCATAGCTCTGATACCAATCAAATGTAACACCCCTAACCCGTAACCGACATTAGATTAGGGTTACGAGGCATTACCAAACAGACAGAACATTTTAGACCAATTCAGAATCACAGATATTATTTAACATCATTTCATAAGCAATCATCTCTAAATATAGTCTATGAGACCTGAAACATACATTTAAGGAAAGGTAGGAACTAAACCGAACCTATTTAAGATTTTCAGAACTTAACCAATTCTTTCAAACTGTTAAAGTCACACACCAATGCGACTAGGCCGTGTGTCACACACGGGTACTAGACACGGCCACGTGAACCAGCCGTGCCAAAAATAAGTCTAATACTGACTTTTTCACACAGCCAATAGGCATGCCCATATGTTATAATCGTATGATACTTAACTAGCTACTAACTTTAGCCCACGGCCATATGACACCCCCGTGTGTCAAGACCGTGTGGCACCATGCAGGCTTGGTTTAAGCGAATTTGCCACCCTTTTATGGGTCATTCCTACAAGCAAAATTAAACAACATTTATACAAAATATTCAGCCAATTTCATGCTCAAAACATGCTTCATTACAACTATTTCATCATCATTCAACAACTCATTTAAGCCATACCAAAACTTAACACAAACATACCATTTGATAGCCAACTTTCATTGCATAACCTATATTTACAATTCAAAACTTAATATATAAACCTTCTAGCCTCTACATGCCATACTTTAAAATATGTACACTTTCAAAAGTACCAAAATGAGATTGATAGTGTGGTGACAATCCTCGACTATCCCCGAGCCTTTAGTAGCTACGATAACTGTAAAACACACAGTAAACACACAGAGTAAGCTACAAAGAGCTTAGTAAGCCAAATACAATTGGACTAACTACTAAAGCATATAAGTACAATTCAACCATAAAGATTCATAACCATTTTATAGAATAATTCATAAACTTAACCATGCTTTTTTGTTTGCATATATGACATGCTTCATTTTCATACATATTTTGTAGAGATAGAGTTTTCATATTCAGAAATCTAGTACCATATAAACGTACCTGCATAGGTTATACATTTCATATACTCAACCTCAGATTTCATACGCTATCATTAGACGGGTCAGAAACAATACAGATGCTCATAAACAAGTACAATGCCGACGTCCCGAACGTGGTCTTACATGTAATTCAATATCGACGCCTCTGTCTCAGACAGGGTCTTACACGAAATTAGATATGATGCCAATGTCCCAGACATGGTCTTATACGTAAATCTCAATTGAGGCCTGTGTCCCAGACACGGTCTTACACGATGTCTCAAATAGGTGTCAACTTTTTTTAGAAACATACAGAGTTTTTCAGATATTAACGTATTATCATACATTACTCCAAAGATATTCATCAGGCACTCAAGGCCATCTAATACAGATTACAATTTATATGTGCAGAATTTATTTCAATTAACAAGTAATTGTAATTTGACTTATCTCAGACGAATTTCGGATAAAACGAGTCGTCTATTCAACTATTTTGGACTTCTTCCGATCTAAGTCTAATTTTCTTTGTTCTTAATCTAATACAATACAAATTCAACCATTCAATCATTCATTTCATTCAAAACAATCCATGAACACATATTTAGGGCACTTTGCATTTTAGCCCTTACATTTTCATACTTTGACAATTTAGTCAATTTTTGCAAAATCACAAATATGCAAAATTCAACAAGACTATAGCTTGGCTGAATATACATGGCTTCCATACCAGCCCAAATAACATATTTAATTCACAATTTAGTCCTTCAAAACCTCATTTTCACAAATTAGTCCAAATGACTCTATTACATCAAAACTCAAAGACAAAACTTATAATCCATCTACCAAGCCTTCATAATTCATCCAAAAACATCACAAAACTCATGATATCAACAATGGCATCTCATGAAATCTTTAACAGAAACATAAATTCAGACATGGGCTTTGAAGAACACGAAGCAACGATCACAGAAACGTAGAAATTATCAAAAACGGACAAAAATTCATACCTTAATCAAGATGAACAAGGGCCAAACCCTAGGTAAGCTTTTCTCTTTTCTTTTTCTTGTGATTTTCAGCGATAAGGATGAATGATTCATCCAAAAACATGTTTTATTTTATTATAAACATTATTATGTCTCTGTTACCAAATTAACCTTAGTATAATAAACATTTAAGCTTATCATGGATGTCTAACAATGTCCATTTAATATATCAATGGTCTATTTGCATCTTAAGGACGTCGTATTTAACAAGACAAATCAATTAGGTACTTAATCAAATAGAAGGCCACTTTTGTATTCTCTGCAATTAAATCCTTTTTCATACTTCAGCTCAGAAATAGACAAATTAAATCACAGAAATTTCACAGATGTAAATTCACATATCACAGACACAGAAAATAATATTAAAATATTTTTAAACTCGAATTTGTGGTCCTGAACCACTATTTCGACTAGGGTGAAAACCGGACTGTTACAATTTTGCATCGAAACAGAGCTTTAGAGGTCTCATACCTCTCTTGACGTGCTTGCCCCTTATATAATTCCTTGAGGTGCTGGATCATATCATAGACAACCATATCCTCAATCTGCTTTTAAAGCTCAGGAGTTATTATGGAAAGCATTAGAAATCCTATGTCTAACATGTCATCAAGATGTATCTTACAAGCATCCTTTTCAGTTTCAAAGGCATTAGTTACTGGTTCATAAAGAATGAGTTCTTCAAAGGCATATTAGTTTCGTTCTTGTTTGAGGACAATACTCAAGTTCCAGAACTAGTCAAGAAAGTTGAAGTCATTCAACTTGTCCTTCTCAAAGACTGATCACAATAATAAAAAACTTGTGTTGTTTGCCATAATTACTCTACAATAATAAAATATGCTCATGAGTACATTTACCAAGTTTATTATAATCATTAAAAATCTTTATTAAATGATGCTCCCACTATTTATTCAAAATTAATAACCCTCATATTTTAATTATGGAAAGACTTTCTCTAAAGTTCTCTATTGAGTAAGGATTCATATTTCACCTCTATTTGGTGAACAACTCTAAAGTTTTCTAGTGGCTTTACTCTCAAGATTATGGTTATTTAGGTAAGCAACACTTGCTAATTACATCACATGTAACTCCTCTATTTGGTGAACAACTCTTGTTCCAATCATCTCATGATTTATCCAAATCTCTTACCTTTAGTTATCTAATCCTATTAGAGTAACCTAGTTAAGTTATTAACCAATATCGTAACTGGTGAATATCACTTGATTATTCTTCACGTTTGAAAGATAGATATGTGTACCTCACTTTAGCAGAACCCACATTGTATCGATTGAGACTTTAACGAGGGTAAAGATTAGAAGGCAATACTAACTTAATATTTTATTAAGGGGGTTTTAAATTAAATTAACCTCACCATTAATGGTCCACAATTGTTCCTTTAATCCTTTAATTGATCTTATCAATATCCTATAACATGCATGTTAACATATCATCAATTGTATCATATATAAATATATATATATATATATATATATAAAGCAGTTAATAAATGAAATGTTTTTAGCCCATAAAACTACGGTGGTTCCTCCCAAGCCAATGGAAAAATCAGAGGGAATCCTAAGGGTTTATGCCACTTCTTAAGCTTCTTTTCCACTTTAGGTAGCCTAGTCTTCTTTTCCTCTAGTTTGTATGAACTAGTGCAATTTACAATTATAGAAGCTCGTTTTACATACAACAGAGTAAGATGAGAAGAGAAGTAGAGGAGAAATATAGAAAGGCAAACACGTAAGCTGTATTTATAAAATTACAACCTTTGCAAATAATAAGTTAAATGGGTTATTGGCTATAACCATGCATTTCCAAACATTGTACATATCAAACATAGTATACAACATGTATATCATACAATCACATCAACCAATAAATTTAATCATGAATCTATATTGCACAAGTGAGTCTGATACCACTATTGGGATCACTGGTACACCCCGTGGCATAGTGAAAAAATTATTTTGGTGATCCATAGCCAAGGATTCATGTACGAGGAATGAATCAGGCTGAAATAAGTTGAAAATATACATTATTTACTGAAAACGTTGAAAGGATGCTATTGATTAGAAATCCTATCTTCGTCAACCATATCCCACTACATGGATTGTGGTATATTCAATATCAGTCTTTATAGCACAACCTATTACGGTAGATGTTTGACTATATCAAAATATACGACTCATGATATTGGGACAATGATGACCTCAAGTCTAAGGATCATATACATAGTTATCACTATGAGTAATATTCTGACTATTACATAATAATCCAATAATCATACTCATAGTAGGTTAGTCCAATATGTTGTTGTATAACACATACTCATGTATTGATTTTGACATCTCTATGTCAATGACAACTATATGTCATCAATCAACTACACATTAGTCTTAATGCATTATTGTTGTCCAACCCCACAATAATACTTGACTAATGACCTTTAAAGAAGAATAATATTTTCTTAGGACTTTACTACAGTTCAGTTTATTTTTATATACAAAAAAAAAAAGAAACTGAAATAATAATGGCAATGCCTTATATTTAAAAATAAGGTAAAACGAGTAAACAATTACAATCATCTCATAATTGGTCTTTGGGCATACTCTAATAGAAATAGTGGCATAAATAATCTTTAAAATTCTAAATGGCAACACTATTTGTAACACCGTTCAATGTCGGAATAAGGTTACGGAGCATTATCGGATTTATAAAACATTTAAACAATCAATTCACATATAATTTCACATTTCATGAAAACATTATTCAAACTCAAGCACAATGTCCCTATAACTAGCCTACGAGGCCCTAAACATGCTTTGGGAGTGGTTCAGGACTAAACTGATAACTTAGGAAACTTTCACGAAACCTTGAAATCTTTTCTCCAAATAGGGGACATGTAACACCCCAAACTCGACCCAGACGTCATGACCGGATCTAGCGATTTCACATTGAAGTGTCTTTCAAAAGCTAAGGCTCGTCGTTGAAAAACCCTTTTTTAACTAGCCTATTTGTATTGTTTGAAAAGCCGATTTAAAGTCTTATTGCTTATTGATAATGTGGGACTTGTACTTTTAAAGGTTTCTTTTAATAAAACGTTAATAATTTTGTAAACAGTTTGTTATTCGTGGAAGCTTTGAAAATAAGTTACTTATTTGTGGTGGTATTGAAAATGTTTGACTTTTTGAAAACTCGTGCTTTTTCTACAGCTAGCAATTGTAAATAACGAATAAATTTGAGTAAAATACCGAAGTTAAAAATAAACATGAGAGACTTTATTACATAATGAAAAGCCAAAATAAAACCTTAATTATAATATTAAAAGATACCTAAGTCAAGTGGCCACCATTGAGTCCTCCATTGTGACAGCCCAAAATTGACCCTAGTCGGGAAGTGGTTTTGGGATCGCTAAACCGAGTCACCGAAATGTTTGAACGTAATATTTATTGTCTAGAATATGTATTTATGAATGTGTGAAAATTTCAAGCTTCGATTTAGTCAATTGCATGTGAATTAAGTTATTAGGACTTGTGTGACACTTTTGAAATGTGATAGGCTAATCTATAAGGACCTAATAGTGCATGTAATCAAAAGGGAGGACTTGCATGTCAAATTTCCCCCCCTAATAGCTAGTGGCCGGCCATGACAAGGGATTATGGGCAAAACATGTCATGAAACATGTTGTGACAATGGTGTACGTAAGAAAAAAATAAAATAATGAGCATGGGAATTGAATAATGCAAGAGAAGAAAAAAAAAAAAGAAAGAATGTGTGTGTTACCCCCCCATTGCCGTGAGTTGAAGAAAAGAGAGAAAAAAAATTGTTGTTCATCCTTTTTTTCATTTCTTTGAGCTGAAAATTCTAAGGAAGAAGGAAGGGGTTTTTGCTTCAAGCTTGGTTTGGAAGAGGATTAGGAGGAGGTTTGGCCATACTTGTATCTAGATTAAGGTATGTTGAGGTTGTGCCATGAGATTTATGCATGTTTTTAGTTGCTAGCTTGAGTTCTAATTAGCCCATGGTTCAAATCCTTGCTATGTCATGGGGTGGTATTCGCCAAGGTGGATTTTGTGTTAATGCCATTGCATGTTAAATATGAAGCCTGCTAATGATAAATGTGATGGTGGATTGATGGCTCTTGGACTTTCTTTTTAGCATTTTTGAGTGAGACATTAAGTTCTTTGTTTAACCATGACCAAAATTGAAATGGTATGGTGTTGTGATGTATTCGCCATGGTACATCCATAAGTATAATTTATGCTTATTGCATGGTAGGTAAGATTTGTGTTTTGGATTTATGTTCATGTTTAGTTATAATCAACTTTGAGATTCGGCTCTAGCATATATATATGTATAGATGTTTGCACATGATGTATTGGTATGACATATAAACTATCTCAAGGTATATATTTTCATATGATGATGTTTCGGTTATGAAGTAAATGATTGATGCGTATTGAGCTACAATATGGAATGCGTTAGTTAGTAAAATGTATGCCGTTTATGTGTGGTATTAAGTGTATAATTGGCCTCAACATGGACATGCATATTCGGCCACATGAGGGGGATTGGTGTGCATGCATTCGGTTAGAGGCAAGCATATTGATGCCTATTCTTGGCTTGGAAAATTCCGCTAAGGAGAGTACTAACTAATGTGTTTAGTTTGATTCATGATTTCCGTACATATGTGACTTTAATGTCTAATGAAAATATGTGGGCTAAGTACCTTGAATTCCTCTTTCGATGCTCAAATGATTAAATCAATTTATTTGTTAAATTAAGCTCAAGAGCAAAGGGGAGCTAAATCCGATAAAGGGAAGGAAAAAGTGGTCGAATAGCCATCGGAATAATTCAACAACATCCGAGGTAAGTTCTTGAGTAATAGAGCTTAAATTATGATTTGATTAGATCATGTTTTAAGCAAATCGAAATCATGCTCTTTGTGTGTGGATATTGAGCCGAAATTGCAAGTGTGATAAGTGTCTTGTGTTTGAGTTTTGCTAATGAAAATGAAATACGAATGTGTCATGATTTAGTGTTAAATGTGCATGATTATTCGAATGATGTCCGGGCTAAGTCCCGAAGGCTTTGTGCTAAGTGACCATATCCGGACTAAGATCCGAAGGCATTTGTGCGAGTTCCCAAATCCGGGTTAAGTCCCGAAGGCATTTGTGTGAGCTATTATAACCGGGCTATGTCCCGAAGGCTTTTGAGCGAGTCGCTATATCCGGATAAAAATCTGAAGTTACGTGATTTGGGAATGAGCAATGTTGCTGTAAAAATTTCAGTTAATACACTTGCAAAATTCCAGCAATGAGGTATGTTTCGTATGTGCTTTGAATTAGTTGAGCCCTTACAAATAAGTATTCATTTGAGTTGATAAACGAGCTACCGCCTTTAGCTAAGTTGATCTTTTGTGTATGAACATAAGGGTTGGTAATGTGAAGTAAGTATGATATTGAGAATGTGTGCATATGAAATTATCCGTTTAGCTATATGAATGCTATGCTTTTGTTGTCTTGGAATCCCTTGCTCAAAACTTACTAAGCATAAATTGCTTACTCCGTTTCTTTGCTCTCTGTTTTATAGATTTTGGCTCGTCACCATCGGACTCGGGATTTTGGAAGTCGAAGTCTCCACACTATCAAAGCCCCTTTTGGTACAAATTTTGGTTGAACTTTGAAATGGCATGTATAGGACTACTCTTTCGTTTGTTGGTCATAGACCCCTTTGATTTTGTATAAATTTGGATAGCCATGCGAAAATGGCTTATATACACTTTGGCATGGTATCATAATCATTTTGTATGTTGTTCATTAAGAGGTATGGAAATGTTTGGAAATGATTAGCCATTGGAATGGTTAATCATGATCATTCTTTGTGCCATGTATGCAAAAAGGGCTAATTGAATCATGGAAATTATGAAATAGGTAAAGTCTACCTCAAAGGCAGATGCTGACAGCAGCAGTGATATGGATGTGAAAAATCACTAAAAATAGTAGGGATGGAATTAAATAGTGAATAAATTATGTAAATTAACCTTGATGAATCTACTTTCATATGGAAGAAACGAAACGGTCATATGAGTTATATGTTAAGAGATATTTAGGTTTTCGTGGAACAGGGCCAGAACGGTTTCTGGAATCCCTGTTCCGACTTTGGAAATTCAATGTAAATTAACCAGAGATAATTCGGAGTCATTCCATATATGTATAGATTCCTCTTTGAGTCTAGTTTCTATAGAAATAAATGGCATCAGTATTGAAGCCCTGTACAGGGAGATATCCAAGTCGTAATGCGCGAAGGTTAGTGTAGTCGATCCCTGTAACAGGGGAGACTTTAACTAATAAACTGTACTAATTGGCCCGACCAAAAATTCTGTAAAAAAATATGTAGATGAACATATGAGTCTAGTCTCAGGGAAAAATTACGAAACTGATTTTCAGGCTTTGAAACTCAAGATATGATTTTTAAGGCGACAGTGATGCAGTAACCAGCTTGTCTGGAAATTTCTAAATAGACTGTGAAAATAATTAAGTTAAGTCTGTGTGCACCTTGTGTTCGATTCTGGTAACGGACTCGGGTACGGGCTGTTACAATTATATTGGTATCAGAGCTACGGTTTAGTCGATTCTAGGACTACCGTAATGCGTTTGGGTCTAGCTATACATGCCATTTTATGTGATTATTTGATAGTGTGGTGATTTCTGACAATTTCAAATGTGTTTATTTATAGTAATGGATTCGATCCGACCGAAGCGGTAGTGATGATCTTGAGAGTGTAGCGCTGCTCAAGACAAGGGACAGCGCCGGTGGACTCTCAACCTAATGCTAGTAATCCAAATGATGAAGCTAGACAAGCTTTCTATAGCGTGATGAATGATTGGTTCAACCAATACATTCGAACTAATACGGCTGTTCCACAACCTCCATTCCCAACAAACACAGCCCCCGAACCTACAATGCCTCCAGTAACTGACCAAATAAGGTCGAATAAGCCCCCAATTGATAGAATCCGAAAACATGGGGCTACTGAATTTAAAGCTACGGATAGCGACAATGCCGAGCAAGCTGAATTTTGGTTGGACAACACTATCCAGGTACTCGATGAGCTATCTTGTACACCCGATGAATGCCTAAGGTGTACTATCTCCTTGCTACGCGATTCTGCCTACTATTGGTAGAGTACTCTGACTTCTGTTGTGCCCCGAGAGCAAATAACTTGGGAGTTTTTCCAAACTAAGTTTCGGAAAAAGTATATCAGTCAGAGATTTGTTGATAAAAAACGGAAGGAATTTCTTGAGCTTAAGCAAGGTTCTATGTTAGTCACTGATTACGAGCGAAAATTTGTTAGACTTAGTAGATACGCTCGGGAATGTATTTCGTCCGAGGCTATCATGTGTAAACGCTTCGAGGATGGGCTGAATGAAGATATAAAAATGTTCGTTGGCATTCTTGAAATACGAGAGTTCGTAGTACTTGTCGAGCGAGCTTGTAAAGCCGTAGAGCTTAGAAAAGAAAGACAAAAAGTTGATGTGGGAACTGGAGAGTTTCGTAAAAGATCCTCGGGAAAGTCTCTTCAACAGGCATCGAAGAAATTTCGTGATGATGTGGGCCGGTCTAGAGGTACTTCAGGCCTTTTTAGACGAGATCGTGACCGACTTCGTGGGTACACGAGGCACTTTGCCGCCAGTGTTGGGAATGAACGTCGAGACAGAACGGAGTGTCAGCATTGTGGCGAATGGCATTCTGGAAGTTGTAGATTCCATGACCGCTCCTATTACAAGTGCGGATCAGTTGACCACTTCATTAAAGATTGCCCGAGGTTGCTTGAACAGAATGTAAATCAGAGTGGGAAACCGGGCGCTACCACTGCTCGTGGTAGACCATCTAGAAATATGGGCAATGCTAGTGGTGGTCAGAGAGGATCTAGAGATGCTACGACCAGATCCGAGGCTCGCGCTCCTGCTAGGGCTTATGCAATACGCGCACGCGTGGATGCTTCCTCGCCAGATGTTATTACGGGTACTTTCACTCTCTTTGATACTAATGTGATTGCTTTGATTGACCCTGGTTCTACTCATTCTTATATATGCGAAACCTTAGCATCCAGTAAGACTTTACCTATTGAGTCTACTGAGTTCGTAATTCGGGTGTCAAATCCCTTGGGTCATTACGTGCTTGTTGACAAAGTGTGTAAGAAATGCCCCCTAGTAATTCGAGGTTCCTATTTTCCGGCGGACTTGATGCTTTTGTCGTTCGATGAATTTGATGTTATTCTTGGTTTGGATTGGTTGACCGTGCATGATGCAGTTGTGAGTTGCAAAAGCAAGACTATGGATTTGAGGTGCGTAAATAACGAGATGATCCGAGTTGAGTCTACGGACTTAAAGAGGTTGCCAGCTGTAATATCATCAATGTTGGCCCAGAAATATGTAAGAAAGGGGTGTGAAGCATACCTTGCGTATGTACTTGATGATAAGGAGTTAGAAATAAAACCCGAGTCTGCACTGGGTGGTTTGCGAATACCGGATGTTTTCGAAGAATTACGGGTTTGCCACTGCTCGGAGATAGAGTTTGGTATTGAGCTTGTACAGGACTACGCCAATTTCGATAGCTCCGATCGTATGGCACCAACTGAGTTAAAGGAGTTGAAAGCTCAGTTGCAAGAATTAACGGATAGAGGTTTCGCTCGACCAAGTTTCTCACCTTGGGGTGCACCAGTATTGTTTGTGAAAAAGAAGGACGGAACCATGAGGTTGTGTATTGACTATCGTCAGCTAAATAAAGTGACGATAAAGAATAAATATCCGTTACGGTGTATTGATGATTTGTTTGATCAACTAAAGGGAGCCTCAATGTTTTCAAAGATAGATTTGAGATCGGGTTATTATCAGTTGCGGATTCGAGATTCGGACGTACCCAAAACTACTTTCAGAACGAGGTACGGTCACTACGAGTTCTTAGTGATGCCGTTCGGGCTCACTAATGCCCCTGCGGTATTTATGGATTTGATGAATCGGATCTTCAGACAGTATTTTGACCGGTTCGTAGTTGTGTTCATCGATGACATCTTGGTCTATTCAAGAGATGAGACCGAACATGTTGAACACCTGAGATTAGTGTTGCAAATTTTACGGGATAAGCAGTTATATGCTAAGTTCAGCAAGTGTGAGTTCTAGTTAAGGAGGTTAGCTTCTTGGGTCATGTGGTATCTGCATGACGGGTATTCGAGTCGATTCGAGCAAAATTTCAGCCATATTTAACTGGAAGCCTCCGAGAAATATTACTGAGGTTCGGAGCTTTTTGGGACTTGCTGGTTACTACCGACGGTTTGTGAAAGGTTTCTCGATGATAGCCACACCCATGACGAAGCTACTTTAGAAAGATGTTAAGTTCGAATGGACGGAAAAATGTCAGAAAAGTTTTGAGCAACTGAAAACTTATTTGACGAAAGCTCCAATTTTAGTGCAGCCCAAATCAGGCAAAGAGTTTGTCATCTATAGTGACGCCTCCCTACTTGGGTTGGGTTGCGTATTGATGCAAAAAGGTCGAGTTGTGGCCTATGCGTCGAGACAATTAAAGCCACATGAGAAAAATTATCCGACCCATGATCTCAAACTAACTGCCATCGTATTCGCTTTGAAAATATGGAGACACTACCTATTTGGGGAGAAGTGCCATGTATTTTCGGATCACAAAAGTCTCAAATATTTGATGACTCAAAGAGACTTGAATCTGCGACAAAGACGTTGGCTCGAGTTGTTAAAAGATTATGAGCTTGTCATTGATTATCACCGAAAGGCTAATGTGGTTGCGGATGCCTTAAGCCGAAATCACCTTTGTTTGCTTCTAGCGATGAATGTACACTTGTCTATTCTACCCGACAATGTGTTAGTAGCGAATTAAAGGCCAAACCATTATTGATTCATCAAATTCGTGAAGCTCGAGAAAGTCGACGATGAGTTGGTTGCAAAGCGAAATGAGTGTGTTTCAAGAAGGAATCGGAGTTTCAAATTGATGATGATGATTGTTTGAGGTTCGAAGTCGTCTGTGTGTTCCAAGGAATTGAACTCATTTCGATGATTCTCGAACGAAGCCCATTGTAGCTGAATGTCAATTCACCCGGAGTACGAAGATGTACAACGATTTGAAAGCGTCGGTTTTGGTGGCATGGTATGAAACGAGACATCTCGACTTTGTTTCAAGATGTTTAATATGTTAACAAGTGAAAGCGGAACATCAAGTGCCTTGAGGTTACTTGGTGATCACGATACCCGAGTGGAAATGGGATCGAGTCACAATGGACTTTGTGTCCGGACCGCCATTGTCGACAAGTAAGAAGGATGCGATTTGGGTTGTTGTTGATAGATCGACTAAGTCGGCTCACTTTATCCCCGTGCGCACGGATTTTCATTGAATAAACTAGCTGAATTGTACGTTTCTCAGTTGTGAGATTACACGGGTACCGATTTACATTGTGTCGGATAGAGATCCGAGATTCACCTCGTGATTTTGGAAGAAATTGCAAGAAGCTTTGGGTACCAAGTTGCATTTCAAAGACCGCCTTTCACCCCCAAACCGATGGTCAATCCGAGCAGATAATTCAGATACTTGAGGATATGTTGAGATGTTGCATCCTCGAGTTCGGTGGTTCATGGAACGGTATTTACCTTTGATTGAATTCGCCACAACAATAGTTTTCAATCAAGTATTAAGATGGCACCTTACGAGGCCTTGTACGGCGTAAATGCCGTACACCATTGTTTTGGACCGAGCTTGGTGAAAGCAAAATTTTCGAGTGGATTTGATTAAAGATCTTTGAGCAGTAAAGTAAAAGTAATCTGTGAAAATCTGAAGATAGCCTCCGATCGTCAGAAGTCGTATGCGGATCTGAAACGAAAAGACATTGAGTATCAGGTGGGAGATAAAGTGTTTCTTAAAGTTTCGCATTGGAAAAAGATACGCAGATTTGGCCGTAAAGGCAAATTGAGTCCGAGGTTCATCGGGCCATATGAGATATCCGAACGAGTCGGTCCAGTTGCGTATCGTTTGAATTTGCCCCCTGAACTTGAAAAGATTCATGACGTCTTTCATGTTTCGATGCTTCGACGTTATAGATCTGATCCGTCGCACGTAATTAGTCCATCAGAGGTTGAAATTCAAGCCGATATGAGTTATGAAGAAGAACCGATTCGTATCCTAGCTCGTGAAGTGAAGGAGTTGCGAAACAAAAGGGTTCCGTTAGTAAAAGTGTTATGGCTCAAACACGGGATGGAAGAAGCTACTTGGGAACCCGAGAACTCTATAAAAGAGCGATACCCAAACCTATTTACCGGTAAGATTTTCGGGGATGAAAATTTCTTGTGTGGGGGAGAGTTGTGACAGCCCAAAATTGACCCTAGTCGGGAAGTGGTTTCGGGACCGCTAAATCGAGTCACCGAAATGTTTGAACGTAATATTTATTGTCTAGAATATGTATTTATGAATGTGTGAAAATTTCAAGCTTCGATTTAGTTGATTGCATGTGAATTCAGTTATTAGGACTTGTGTGACACTTTTGAAATGTGATAGGCTAATCTATAAAGACCTAATAGTGCATGTAATCAAAAAGGAGGACTTGCATGTCAAATTTCCCCCCTAATAGCTAGTGGCCGGCCATGACAAGGGATTATGGGCAAAACATGTCATGAAACATGTTGTGACAATGGTGTATGTAAGAAAAAAATAAAATAATGAGCATGGGAATTGAATAATGAAAGGGAAGAAAAAAAAAAAAGAAAGAATGTGTTTGTTACCCCCCATTGCCGTGAGTTGAAGAAAAGAGAGAAAAAAAATTGTTGTTCATCCTTTTTTTCATTTCTTTGAGCTGAAAATTCTAAGGAAGAAGGAAGGGGTTTTTGCTTCATGCTTGGTTTGGAAGAGGATTAGGAGGAGGTTTGGCCATACTTGTATCTAGATTAATGTATGTTGAGGTTGTGCCATGAGATTTATGCATGTTTTTAGTTGCTAGCTTGAGTTCTAAATAGCCCATGGTTCAAATCCTTGCTATGTCATGGGGTGGTATTGGCCAAGGTGGATTTTGTGTTAATGCCATTGCATGTTAAATATGAAGCTTGCTAATGATACATGTGATGGTGGATTGATGGCTCTTGGACTTTCTTTTAAGCATTTTTGAGTGAGACATTAAGTTCTTTGTTTAACCATGACCAAAATTGAAATGGTATGGTGTTGTGATGTATTCGGCCATGGTACATCCATAAGTATAATTTATGCTTATTGCATGGTAGGTAAGATTTGTGTTTTGGATTTATGTTCATGTTTAGTTATAATCAACTTTGAGATTCGGCTCTAGCATATATATATATATGTTTGCACATGATGTATTGGTTGACATATAAACTATCTCAAGGTATATATTTTCATATGATGATGTTTCGGTTATGAAGTAAATGATTGATGCGTATTGAGTTACAATATGGAATGCGTTAGTTAGTAAAATGTATGCCGTTTATGTGTGGTATTAAGTGTATAATTGGCCTCAACATGGACATGCATATTCGGCCACATAAGGGGGATTGGTGTGCATGCATTCGGTTAGAGGCAAGCATATTGATGCCTATTCTTGGCTTGGAAAATTCGGCTAAGGAGAGTACTAACTAATGTGTTAAGTCTGTGTACACCTTGTGTTCGATTCCGGTAACGGACTCGGGTACGGGGTGTTACATCCATTGCATCGATCCGTCTAAGTCTGGGGACTACCTTCACAGTTAACAGATGGGTGAGTTTACGAAAACTCAATGTGTAATCCCATAGTTGCAATCAATTGGAGTAAACATAATTTTGGGCCTAAGCCCTTTCAGCCTCAGTTAGGGCCTTAGCCTATTTTAGTAACCATATCAGTGGGGTCTAAGCCCATTACAGTATCAGTACAGTATGCAATCAGAAAATCCTACCCAATCCAACCTCTGCACACCATCTTCGTACTAACCTTACACACCATGTGGGGATAAAATCGACCTACCCATCCCTACACTCCAAGTAGCACCGGTTGTGGCACTAAAATAGTATTTGCAGTAGAGCTGCCAGTAATAGGCTTATAGCCTTTCAATACACTTCCTCCAAAATCATATATCCCACCCCATGCAATGCAACATAATATAAATTTATATACAGTAGAAATGGCATGCTCAAACAGTCATACATCACATAGGGGTATATTAGTCATTTACAAAAATAAGGGTCCATGTACTCTTACCGGCCTAATAGTAGGTCTACAGTCATCTTGGGCCACCCATGCAACCTTAACAGACAATCAATGAGAATGGGCCTACGGCCCATATTACGGGCCCATATAGGCCCACACGCTCGTATAGCCTACATAGCCCAAAAATGGCCTTAACTGTGTAATCTACACAGCCTGGCCCAATTTACCACACTTTTGTGTGATTTTCTCGTATGGGGCCCATAGGCCCGTTAGGCCCATACAGCCCAGTTGGGCACAAAATGGCCCAATATCATTTCGACCGGTGAAAACGCTCACGGCCATCTCATCGACTACAAGGCCATGTTTCGTTACACAGCCTACCACACGGGCGGCCACATGCCCGTATGGTGTCGACAGCCAACTTTTCTACTTTTCGGCTTTTGCCATTTAAAATCTAATACTAGTGTTACACACCTATTGTGATGTCATAACAGAAACACTTCTGAGATTGAAACACCTTGTAAACCACGAATGCTTCTCTTAAATATTCAACACCAAACGCCACCCTTCACCTTAAACTTTCAGTTGTTGTAACATCCTGATTTTTGGGTTTTTCCGTG
Source organism: Gossypium arboreum (assembly GCF_025698485.1). Lineage (NCBI taxonomy): Eukaryota > Viridiplantae > Streptophyta > Magnoliopsida > Malvales > Malvaceae > Gossypium > Gossypium arboreum. Next base: position 113,553,418 of record NC_069080.1, on the reverse strand, counting down.
ATTCGCGAGATTTTGCTAAATTTTTAAAATTTGGTATTTGGTTGTGAAATTCATAATTGGAGTGTATAAATAGGCTTATGGAAGGCCCATGTGATGGCCAAAACCCAGTAGAATTTTTGAATTTTGGAATTAAGAAGTTAGGGGCTTTGGATAGGTGGTCTTATTAAAAATTATGGATAAAATGTATCACAAGAGAGCCTCTGGTAAAGTGGCTAAGTGACGCCACTAAGGAGCTAAAAAGGTGGCGTGTGAGTGGTAGGAGGAAAGCCTAGGTTCGATTCCTGTGATGGCAAGTGTGATGTTAATTTTATGCTTGGAGCATGCAGAGTTGTAGCCAAATGGAACTCGGGGAGAGAGTTAGAATCACCAAACGCATGGATTAAGGAGGGATAAGGGAGAGATTTTAGGGATTTGAGAGGAGATAGAGTTAGCGAATAGAGGGATTAGAGAGGGATTTGACAAAGGGTATTAGGTAAGTATTTTCGGCATTAGGGACTTAGGTTGTGCTGTTTTCTTCTTTAGGGTTAGTCTTTTCTTTTTCTTTCTTTTTCTCTAGCCGAATCTACCACCCTTACATCCAGCATCCCTTCCTTTTCTTTTTCCAAAACCAGCCCACTACTCTCTTCCGTTCACCTACTACTTCTTTCCTTACATCCACATCTGCCGAAAAGCCACAAAAAGCCGAACCTGTGAAGCTTGGTGGTGCCGATTCTTTATTGACCAGCAACCTTATTTTTCCCTTCACGTTTTGGTGGCAAATCCCTTTATCTTCTAAGTTTTAAACGGTTTGAGGAGGGAGACTGTGGTAAGTATTCGTACTCTAAACCGATTCAGTAGTAACTGTTGACAAAAACCGAAACCCCTATAGTTTAGGAAGGTGGCCGATTAGAGATATAAGCCTTATTGGGATTTTTCTTTTGACTTGGTTTGTATAGTGGATTAGACACGTTGGAGGAGCAGCAAGGCGTGGGGGTGTCGATTTGGATAGGCTTGGATCATATCGTTAGACCCTGTGAAGGTAAGTGAACTATGGCCATTAGGGGTCTTTGGCCGAATGTGGTAAGGTAGATTTTGGGTTTGATAAGTATGATTTGTACACTAAAAATGGAGGTGTATAATTGTAGGTTGCTGTGGGAGATCTTGTTAAGGAATATCGCAAATCAGGTGTGTAATGAACCCTCTTTCGTAGCTTAAATCGATATATGCCGAAAAGCCAAAATGCCGAAATTTCGGCATTTCGAGGACTCGTGAGCACGCGAACGCTCATAGGTAAGTTAGTTTCACTAAGTTCGATGATCAGGATCGTTGGAACAGGTAAGGGCACGATTTTGTGCACGATGGTAAGTTGGGCCTCGAGTGGCTAAAATCGGGCCCAATGGGCTTCCGGGTCATTTGGGTAAATTTGGTAGAAAATGGAATCCTGTAAAATTGCACCTTAAGACTGTTAATACCATTGTGGAATATAGGCTAAATGGGCCGAGGTGACTAAATCGACATTCGTAGGGCCCATTAGGGGTTTTGGGCCCAAAAGCCCGAATTTGATAAAGTGCGTTAAAATCATTGTTTAAACACTTGGAGTTATTGGCAATGGTTAATGAACATGGAAACCTTGATATTTTGGTAAAATTATGAAATTACCCTTATAATATGAAAAATGACTATTTTACCCCTAGGTAAAAATGACCATTATACCCCTAGGGTTTAATTATGAGTTTGATGCATGAGACTTTGATATACACGATTGGACATGATATGCACATGATATGTATGATATGCACATGATGTATTCATTTATGCATGGGTTGGGTTTTATATGGATGGAGGAAGTGCAAAAGGGCTTTTGCCCCAGTTTACCGAAAAGGCTTTGCCCTAATTTATCAAAAAGGGCTTTGCCCCAGTTATTAAAAGAGGCTAGGCCTCCAGTTATATGATAAAGTAGCTACGCTGCCAATGGAGAGTTTGGTTGGGTGGGTTGAGTTATTCCCCACATGGAGAGCTTGGTTGGTACGGGTGGAGAGTAGCGGTTGGTGGGTTGAGTAGTCTCCCCAAATAGGCTTGCATACATCATTAATAATGCATGTGGTATTAATTTGGGCCTATGGGCCATACCGTTTACAGTAAAGGCTTCGGCCCAGTGATATGATAATGAAAAGGCTTCGGCCTAGTGACATGAATAATGCAAAGGCTTCGGCCCAGTATATGTTGAGATTGAAGTTGGGCTTAGGCCCAGCGGGCTGATATTGTTTTGGGCTCTGAAAGGGGCTTGTTGCACACTGAGTTTCCAAACTCACCCCCTTCCTAAGCTTACAAGTGAGCCTTGATTTGGGGACTTGGAGTCAGAGGGGATTCAGAGTGGCCACGTTGATCGCTTTTGGGCTTGAAATAAGTGACTAGTTTTCTTTAGTTTATCTTATTTACTACTTATTTTTGGGTTGTAATAAGGCCATTTTAACTTTGTTTTCTTCTCTTTTTTCTGGGATTATTTTATTTTTAATAACTTTAAACTGGTTGATAATAATTCAAATGGGCTAGACTTAGGGCGCGTTTTCAAAATGATACTTGTTTTCAAAATAACACAACATCACGATTATTTGATTTATCAAAGATATCCACTCAAAGAAATTTCAACTCATTATAACCAAGTGTGGCAATGGTTGTAGGCATGTCTAGGATTGGATCCAACCGAAGAGCTTGGTACTTAAACAGCCTTCATGTCTCACCTCCTCTGTTATGGATACGTACCTGGTGCCCAGCTTCTATTCACTTTGTTAACTTAACAAAAGTCAGTTTTTAAAAACACTAAAACGAAACATGGATTTTTAACTTTAATGTGGCACGTCGGATTCGGCCATAACGTCTGGGCTGGGTTTGGGGTGTTACAGTTGTCCTCACTTGATAACAAAAGATCCCCAGTTACCTTATTACAAATCGAACACTTAACCACTATTAAGAAATATAACACAAGGATAAGATCTTTAATCAATACTTAAATCACTTACCAATAAAGGAAAACCCACTTGTAGGGGAAGAGCAATAGGCCTAGCACCTTGATTATTGAAATCGAGCCCCTAGCAATGTTTGTATGAATAGAGGTGTTAGATGAATATTTCCCCATGGTAGAAAAGAGAGAAAAAGCAATCGTTTAGCTGAAAAGATACAAAAGCTGAACCTTTGAAAAGAAAGCCAAATAAGATTCAACTAGGGGGAAACAAACCGTAAAAACACTTACCATGAAATCAAATGGATTTCGGCGGTACCTCAGTAAGAATCAGCCAAGGAAAAAAGAAGAGAAATAAGATGATTAGGCCTTAACATATTCGGCCACAATATCTGAGGGTATTTGGTTTGGAGAAAAGAGAAGATGAAAAGAAACAACACTCAGGGTATTCGGCCAAATAAAGAAGAAGGAGATGATTCTGCTTAACAAATGGGAAAATGAAGGAAGAATTCAAATATGCCAGGAGAAGAAATGACATAAACCCGCAAGAACCCCCTTTTTCTTTTGCAATAATCAACTATAGGATAAACAAAACAAAAATGAATGTGACCAACCCGAAAAGTTGAGAAAGAAATCGTCAGCAAAGCTAGAAACAAAATCGACACTCAGTTAGCTAGAGAGTTGTGACTGAATCCTTTTTGACCAAATGGGACTCCTCTAATTCCGTCAACTTTTAAACCTTAGACTCCTCCAAGACACTCCCACACTACCGAAATTTTGAGTTCCAGAGTTCAAATTCAGTAACACCACTCCCACCAAATTCGAATTCCCAGATTTCCTCCTAAAAATCTTCCTGATCACAAACCTCAACAACTGAAAATCCCCCTTTTCACTCCCCAAATTTGGTTAACAACAACCCCATTCAAACTTTTTCAAACTCCTCAGTGTTTCGATCAAACACAACTTCCTCCAATGGCCACCAGTAAAAATAATCTCCATTTGCACAAGCAGGGATTTGAACCTCAAACTACTAGCACACTCCACACACCACTATCCACTAGACCAATAGGCCCATTCTGTCATGTTTTTACCAAAATAAACTTATAACCCTATTGGCCAAAGATAAAGGTTTTATCCTTAAAAAGTAAAATTTTTGTGGAAGCCAAGGCTGGAACCCATAACTTCCCAGACACTTCCAGAGTACACAACAACTAAGGCAGACATACTTTCACTTCACAAACACATAAAAATAATTTTTTCAAGGATTTGAGGATTTGGAGTGTTACAATTCTACCCTCCTTAAAGAAAATTTCGGCCTCAAAATTTACCTGGTCAGAATAGGTGAGGGTATTGTTGTCGCATCACCTCCTTAGGTTCCTACGTGGCCTCCTCAAAGCTGTGATTACGCCACAAAACCTTAACCAGTGGAATAGACTTCCTTCTCAATAATTTCACATCTTGATCCAATATTTGAATTGGTTCCTCCTCAAAACTCAGATCTAGTCTAACTTTAATCTCCTCAACCGGTACAGCATGTGTAGGATCAGAGTTGTAGCTTCTTAGGATAGAGACATGGAACACATCATGAATCTGCTTTAATTTCGGAGGTAGCTCTAACTGGTAGCCAACTGGTCCTATTCATCTCAGTATGTGGTAAGGCCCAATAAACCTTTGGCTCAACTTGCCCTTATGCCTAAATCTCAATACCTTCTTCTATGGTGAGACCTTGAGGAAGACAAAATCTCCCACAGAATACTCAATTTCCTTACATTTTAGATCCGCATACGACTTCTATCTGTCCGATGCTACCTTTAGTCGATCCTAAATTAATCTGACCTTATCCTCGGTATCAGATACTAGCTTAGGGCTCAGAACAAGCCGCTCACCCAACTCAGTCCAACATAAAGGAGTGCGACACCTACAACTATATAGGGCTTCGTAAGGTGCCATCTATATTCTAAACTAGTAGTTATTGTTGTAAGCAAACTCTGCTAGCGGCAAGTAATCCTCCCAACTACCTCGGAAGTTAATCACACAACTCCTTAACATGTCCTCCAGTATCTGAATCACCCTCACTGACTAACTATCTGTCTTTGGATGGAATGTAATACTAAAGTCCAACCGTGTACCCAGAGCTTCATGTAACTTTTTCTAGAATCGAGATGTGAAGCGAGGATTTCTATCAGATATTAAAGAAACTGGTACCCTATGCAGTCTCACTATCTCGGATACATACAACTTATCCAGTTTATGTAACGGATAGCCGGTGCTAACCGATATAAAATGGGTAGATTTGGTCAACCAATCCACGGTGACCTATACCAAATCCTTCTTAGTACGCGTTAAGGGTAGCCCACTCACAAAGTCCATAGTTACTCTTTCCCACTTCCACAGTGGAATCTTAACTGGCTGAAGTAACCCAAAAGTAAACTGATGTTCCGCTTTAACCTGTTGGCAAGTCAGACATTTCCTCACAAAGTCGGTAACCTTAAGCTTAAAACCTGCCACCAATATATCTCATGAAGATCTCTGTACATTTATCTCCACCTGGGTACATAACATAGGGCTACTATGTACCTCTCACAGTACAGATTGCCTTAAACTTAGGTACACAAATTCTGCCTCGGAAACAGAGTACCCCTTCACTGTTCAGGCCAAAATCCACAGTATTACCATTTTTGACTTGACGGAACTGAAGACCCAATGACTCATCCTCCAACTGTTTATTCTTAATCAGTTCAATCCACAACGGTCTCACTTGGAGCTCTGCCAACAAACTACCATAATCAAATAAACTAAGGCAAGCAATCATTGCCCTCAGATTAGTCATGGCTCTACGACTCAATGCGTTTGCCACTACATTGGCCTTCCCAGGATGGTATTCAATCGTACAGTCATAGTATTTAAGCAGCTCAATCCATCTACGCTACCTAAGATTTAACTCCTTCTGAGTGAGGAGATACTTGAGGCTCTTATGATCCGTGTAGATGATACACTTCTCACCATACAAGTAATGCTTCTAAATTTTTAGTTCGAATACCACCATAGCTAACTCCAAGTCATGCATTGGATAATTTTTTACATGAGTCTTAAGCTGTCGAGACGCATACACTACCAGCTTACCCTCTTGCATTAACACACATCCCAAACCGACATGTGATGCATCGTTGCACACAGTGAACTCCTTTCTAGACTCTGGTTGTATTAAGACATGGGCCTCTGTCAGTACTTTCTTGAGCTTCTCAAAGCTCTCTTACTGCACATTAGTCCAGTTAAATGGTACACCCTTATGTAGCAGCTTAGTTGCGACAATCAGTGAAAACCCCTCTACAAAGCGTCTGTAATACCTCACCAGTCTTAGGAAATTGTGAATCTCAGATATCGTTTTAGGCAGTTTCCAATCCAATACTACCTCAATCTTTCGAGGATCAACCGTCATCTCCTCAGCAGATACCATATGACCAAGGAAAGTTACCTTATGTAACCATAATTCACACTTTCTAAACTTGGCGTATAGTTGTTTCTCCCTCAAATTTGCAGAACTACTTAGAGATGTTCATCATGTTCATATTCAGTCCTCAAATACACCAGTATGTCACCGATAAATACTATAACAAACCGATCTAGATAGGGATAGAACACTCAGTTCATCAGATTCATGAAAGCTGCCGGTGCATTTGTTTGTCCAAATGGCATTACCAGGAACTCATAATAAACATAATGAGTCCTAAACGCTGTCATGTGCACATCGACCACTTTTGTGACAGCCCTAAAGTGACCCTAGTCGGAAAGCGGTTTCGAGACCGCTAAACGAGTCACCAAATTATTTGAATATGATAATTATTGTCTAAAATATGTGAATATGAATGTGTGAAAGTTTTAAGCTTCGATTTAGTTAATTGCATGTGAATTTAGTTCATAGGACTTATGTGTGACACTTGTGAAATGTGATAGGTTAATCTATAAGGATCTATTAGTGCATGTAATTAAAAAGGGTGGACTTGCATGTCAATTTCCCACTTAATTGGTAGTGGCGGCCATGACAATGAGGGTGGACAAAATGTGATGGGTAAAACATGTCATAAACATGTTATGTTAGTGTTTTATGGGAGGAATGATAAAATAAGGAGCATGGGTAATAAAATAATAGTGGTTAGTAGGAGGAGAAAGAGAAAAAGAAAAAAAAATGAGCTAGGCTACTCCTCTATTGCCGTGACTTGAGGAAGGAAGAAGAAGAGGATTTTCTTGCTTCATGTTCGGTTGGTTGGTGTTTAGGAGGAGGTATGTTTGATGTTGTTCCATGAGATTCATGCATGTTTTCAGTTGTTAGCTTGAGTTCTACCTAGCCCATGGTTTAAATCTTTGCTATGTGATGGAGATGATATTCGGCCATAGGTGTTGTCTTCTTGGTTGGTGTTTGATGTTGTGGTGATGAGGCATGAAGATGAGTTAAGTTTCGGCTAAGGTGGATTTGTGTTGATGTCATTTGCATGCTAAATGTGAAGCTTTGTAATGATACATGTGATAGTGGATTGATGACTCTTGGATTTTCTTTTTAGCATTTTTGAGTTAGACATTAAGTTCTTTGTTTAACCCGTGACCAAAATTGAAATGGTATGGTGTCTTGATGCATTCAGCCATGGTAGGAAGTAGAAGAGAAATATGGTTGTTGATTCATGTTATTTGGATGAAAAATGGTAGTAAGGTGAAGTGCAAATGTTAGTATTTGATTACTAGTGTATATATGTGTATTAGCCGAGTTTTGAACTTGAAACAAAATGGTATGTAGTCAATACAAGTAACCATATTTGTAGGAAGTATTAAGCATATAATTGGCCTCAACATAGACATGCATATTCGGCCACATGAGATAGATTGGTGTTGCATGTATTCGGTTATGGCGAGCATAATGATGAATCTATCTTGACTTAGATAATCGGCTCAAGGAGAATTTGTTAAAGTGCTTAGTTAATTGATATTAGGTTAATTATGTGTGTATTCGGTCATAAAGGTGCACATGAGGAAATGTTAGATTAATTGTATTAAATTGCTCAATGTGATTAAAATGCATATGACCATTTTGTATTTGAGCTAAAGGTGGCCATATGACCTATCAAACTCCTTGTCATATTCGGCCATAAGCTAGCATAATGAGACTTTAATAAGTTAAATTTGTTTGAATTAGCTCAAGAGCTTAGAGGACCAAAGTTGGATAAGGGAAAGGAAAAAGTGATCGAATAGCCGCCGAAATCGTTCGACAACATCCGACGTAAGTTTTCGAGTAATGGAACTTAGATTATGATTTGATTAGATCATGTTATAAGAAAATCACAATCATGCTCTTGTATGTGGCTATTGAGCCGAAAATGGTAATGCTTGATAAGTGACTTGTGTTTGAATTCTAATTATGAAAATGAAATATAGATGTGTCATGATTTATGGATATGTGCATGAATATTCGGATGATAACCGGGCTAAGTCCCGAAGGCATTTGTGCGAGTTACTATATCCGGGCTAAGTCCCAAGGCATTTGTGCGAGTTACTATATCGGGCTAATTTCAAGGCATTTGTGCGAGTTACTATAACCGGCTAAGTCCCGAAGGCATTTGAGCGAGTAGCTATATCCGGCTAAATCCCGAAGGTACTCGGTTTGGGAATGAGCAATCTTGCTGTAATAATTTCAATTAATATGCTCGTAAAACCCCAACGATGAGGTATGTTTTGTATATGCATTGGGATAATTGATTCCTTTTAAATAGTATTCGCTCAATCGATTAACAAGCTTCTGGCCTTTAGTCAAGTTGATTCCTTATGTATGAATATAAGGGTTGGAAATGTGAAGTAGGTATGATTGTGAGAATATGTGTATATGAGATTATTCGTTTAGTCATATGAATGCTATACATCAGTTGTGCATGATTTCATTACTCAAACTTACTAAGCATTAAATGCTTATTCCGTTTCTTTGATTCTCTGTTTTATAGTTTTTGGTTCGTCAGCTATCGGACTCGGGAGTGTCAAAGTCGAAGTCACCCACACTATCAAAGCCCTTTTGGTACACTTTTGGTTGAACTCTGAAAATGGCATGTATAGGACTACCCTTTTTGTTGTTGGTCATGTACCCTTTGGTTTTGTATAAATTTGGATAGCCATGCGAAAATGGCTTATATATACTTTGAGCATAGCATTATAATCGTTTTGTATGTTGTTCATTGAGAGGTATGGAAATTTTTGGTAACGATTAGCCATTGGAATGGTTAATCATGATCATTTTGGTGCTTTGTATGACAAATTCTAGTTGATTCATGGAAAACCATGAAATAGGTAAAGTTTACCTTAAAAACAGATGCTAACAGCAGCAGTGGTGTGGATTTGAAAAATCACTAAAAATAGTAGGAATGGAATTAAATAGTGAATAAATTATGTAATCGAACCTTGATGAATCTATTTTCATATTAAAGTAACGAAACTATTATATGAGCCGTATTTTATGAGATGCTTAAGTTTTCGTGAAACAGGGCCAGAGCCATTTCTGGATCCCATATTCCGACTTTGGAAATTCACTATAAATTAACCAGAGATAATTAGAAGTCATTCCATATATGTAGAGATTCCTTCTCGAGTCTAGTTTCTTTAGAAACAAACGCCATAAGTATTGAATCCCTGTACAAGGATATAACTAAGTCGTAATGCATGAAGGTCAGAGTAGTCGAACCCTGAAATAGGGGAGACTTTAACTAATAAACTGTCCTAATTGGATCGACCAAAAATTCTAGAAAACAATTTTTAGATTGATATATGAGTATAGTTTCAAGTAAAATTTACGAAACTGGTTTTCGAGTTTTTGAACTCAAGACATGATTTTTAAGGTGACGATGGACGATTAGCCGACTTTGTCTCGAAATTTTAAAATGGACTGTGAAAATAAATGAATTAAGTCTGTTAGCACCTCGTGTTCGACTCCGGCAACGGTCTCGGGTACGGGGTGTTACAACTTTAACCCTCAGTTGATGATACCCCAACTAGAGATCTATTTTAGAAAATACTGACGCTCCTTGCAGTTGGTCGAATAGATCATCAATCCTTGGTAGAGGGTATTTATTCTTAATGGTCAGCTTACTCAGTTGTCTATAATCGATGCACATGAGCATGGATCCATCCTTTTTTTCACAAACAAGACTGGTGCTCCACACGGAGACACACTAGGTCTGATGAACCCACAGTCTAGTAGCTCTTAAATTTGGGCCTTAAGCTCCACAAGCTTTTTCGATGCCATTCTATAAAGGGCGATGGACACCGGAGCTGTACCAGAAAGGATCTAAATCCTAAACTCCTCTTCACATTCTGGTGGTAACCCAGGTAGCTCTTTAGGAAAGACGTCCGAAAAATCCTTAACTATTCTGGTATCCTTTACTAAAGAGTCCCCAACATCTAAAACTCTGGTGTAGGCCAAGAACGCCTCACAACCCTTGCGTACCAACTTCTCAGCCCTTAACACTGAAATCACATTTAAAAAATAGTTTTGACGTTCCCCAATGACAACTACCTCGTTGTCCTCCCCAGTTTTCAGTGTCATCCTTTTTGTGGCACAATCCAAACTCATTCGGTGTTTGTCCAACGAATCCATCCCCAGTATTAGGTCAAATTCTCTGAAAGGCAGTTCCATAAGATTAGTCAGAAAGACGACTGCTTGTATCTCAACGGGAACTTCTCTAAACAACTTATTTACCAAGATGGACTGTCCTAACGGACTTAGTACAATAATCTTGCTCGAAGTGCTCTCAACCAAAACCCCGAGGTTTTCAGCAATCGAACAGGCAACATAGGAATGAGTAGATCCTATATCTATCAATGCAGTATAGGGTACATTGTAAATAAAGAAAGTACCGATGATGACGTCCGGAGCATCTGCCTCCTCTCAGCAACGAGCAGCATACACTAGAGCTGGCTGCCTTACCTCATCCTGACTAGCTCCTCGGCTCGGTTCTCTCTGACCATGGCCCATACCATTTCCACCTCTGGCCTGCCCACGGCCTCTGAGTGGCTGCTAAACAACCCTCTGAGGTGTATTTCTAAAACCAGTAGCTGGCACCTGATCAGTCCTCCACGGACAATCTCTGATACGGTGCTCCACAGATCCGTACCTCAAACAAGCCCCAGTCTGTTTCCAGCACTCGCCCTGATGGTGTCTCCCACAATCAACATAAAATTGCGATCCAGTAGTGGCAGCAAGGACCCCAACTCTGATCGACACATCCGCTCTGGCCTTTTTCTTAGGCCTCTAAAATGAGTTTGAGGGCTCAGCATCCCTCTTACCTCTGCCTTTCTCTCTATTTTGGCGTTCAATGTGCTTTACTTTCTTGGTGATCTTCGTCTTATCAACCAGTTCTGCAAAATCTCACTCCCTCTGAGGAGCTATCAGAACCATTAACCCATCCCTGAGGCCATCCTCAAAACAAACACAGTGCTCGTATTTAGTTGCCACCATCCCACGTGCATAGTGGCTCAGTCGTAAAACTTCGGCTTCATATTCAGCCACTATCCTATCTCCCTGAGTTAAATTTAGAAATTCCTTCTTACGGGCATCCACGTAGATGGCACCCACATACTTAGCCTGGAAAGTAGTCTTAAAAAACTCTCAGGTCAATCGATAGGCTTGAGTGCCCTCTTTGACAGTAAGCCACCACTGGTAGGCCTCATCTCTCAACAGTGATACTGCACCCTTTAGTTTCTGTTCAGAGGTGCAATCAAGGTCATCCATGATCCTCTCTGTGGCCTAGGTCCAATATTCAGCCATATTAGGGGCCACTTCAGCAATACCTCTGAATATCTCAGCCCCATTAGACCTGAGTCATTTCGTAATCGACCCACGGCCCACAGTACCAGTACTAGGCCCAGTGACCCTTTTTGAAATCCTTAACATTGCTTGGGATAGTGCGTCATCCCCAGCCGCTTGATTTTGAGACCCTGTCTCAGTCATAGGTGAAGCTGATGCCTCTTTAGCTTCCTTATTAGGCTGGTGTCTAGCTGACGAAGACCCAGCCTGAGCACCTCCACTGCCTTTACTGCGACCTCTTCCACGAGTACCGCTAGTGCTCATTATCGAATGCGCTTAGTCTGTAATAATAGTTTTATGCCAGCCAATTTATTTTTCTAGTGTTTATTATAGATATTTTATGAACAATACTATCTCAGAGTTTGTTTTCGCAGTTCACAACCTTACTACGGTTTGTAGTTTACTCTAACTAGATAGTATCAGTACAGTTTTACTACCTAAAGTAGTCTTAGTAATAACATTTCAATATAATCCTTTTAGTACAAAATAATCAGGAGACTTACAGGATCGGTACAGAGACTCGGTGTACCACTTCTTCAGTAAAACATTTCCAAGTTATATCAATCACTTTAAACCATTTGAAACAATTCTGTTAAAATTTCCACGTTTTTGCAAAAGCCAAAATCCACAGTCGAGTTTCACAACTTCACTCTAATACAACTAAATGTAACACCCCAAACCCAGGCCAGACGTCATGACTGGATCTGCCGATGTCACATTGAAGTGTCTTTCGAAATGTAAGACTCGTCGTTTAAAAACCCCTTCTTTGACTAGCCTCTTTGTATTGCTTGAAAAGCCGATTTAAAGACTTATTGCTCATTGATAATGTGGGACTTGTACTTTTAAAGGTTGCTTTTAATAAAACGTTATTAATTTTGTAAATAGTTTGTTATTCATAGAAGCTTTGAAAATGAGTTACGTATTTGTGGTGGTTTTGAAAATGTTTGACTTTTTAAAAACTCGTGTTTTTCCTACTGCTAATAGTTGTAAATCACGAATAAATTTGAGTAAAATTCCAAAATTAAAAATAAACCCGAGAGACCTTATTACATAATGAAAAGCCCAAAATAAAACCTTAATTATAATATTAAAAGATAACTAAGTCGAATGGCCACCACTGAGTCCTCCCTCACATCGATCTGTCAATGTCTAGGGACTACCTTCACAGCTAACAGATGGGTGAGTTTACGAAAACTCAGTGCGTAATCCCATAAGAGCAATCAATTAGAGTAAACAATTCAGGCCTAAGCCCTTTCAGCCTCATTTAGGGCCTTAGCCCATTTCAGTAACAGTATCAGTGGGGCTTCAGCCCATTACAGTATTAGTACAGTATGCAATCAGAAAATCCTAGCCAATCCAGCCACTACACACCATCTCTGTACCAACCCTATACACCATATGGGGATAAAATCGACCCACCCATCCCTACACTCCAAGTAACACCGATAGCGACACTAAAACAGTATTTGCAGCAGAGCTGCCAGTAATAGACTTATAGCCTTTCAGTCACTTCCTCCAAAATCATATATCCCACCCCATGCAATGCAACATAATATAAATTTATATACAATAAAAATGGCATGCTCAAACAGTCATACATCACATAGGGTATATCAGTCATTTACAAAAATAAGGATCCAAGTACACTTACCGGCCCAACAGTAGGTCTACAGTGGTCTTGGGTGACCCGTGCAACTGTAACAGACAATCAGTGAGAATGGGCCCACGGCCCATGTGTGCCCACACACTCGTATGGCCCACATAGCCCAGAAATGGCCTTAGTCGTGTGGTTTACATAGTCTGGCCCAATATTTACAACACTTTTGTATGATTTTCTTGTGTGGGGCCCACAGGCCTGTTGGGCCCACACGGCCCAAAATGGCCCAATATCGTTACGACCCATGAAAATGCTCATAGCCATCTCATTGACCACATGGCTATGTTTTGTTACACGGCCTACCACACAACAGTGTAGTGTCGACAGCCCACTTTTCGGGTTTTCGGCTTTTCAGTTTTTCCCGTTTCACATCTAATGGTAGTGTTACACACCTATTGTGATGTCATAGCTGAAACGCTTCTAAGATCAAAACACCTTATAAACCATGAATGCTTCTGTTAAATATTCAACACCAAACACCACCCTTCACCTTAAACTTTTAGTTGTCCTCACCTGATAACAAAAGATTCCCAGTTACCTTATTACAAATTGAACACTTAACCACCATTATGAAACATAACGCAAGGAGAAGATCCTTAATCAATACTTAAAGCACTTACCAATAAAGGAAAAACCACTTGTAGGGGAAGAACAATGGACCTAACACCTTGATTATTGAAATCGAGCCCCTAGTAACATCCGTATGAATAGAGGTGTTAGATGAATGTTTCCCCATAGAAGAAAAAGAGAGAAAAAGCAACCGTTCAACCGAAGAGATATAGATGTCGAACCTTTGAGAAGAAAGCCAAAAAAGATTCAGCTAGGGGGAAACAAACCGTAAAAACACTTACCCAAAATCAAAGGGATTTCGGCAGTACCTCAGCAAGAATCGGCCAAGGAAAAAAAGAAGAGAAAATAGATGATTAGGCCTTAACAAATTTAGCCACAATGTCAGAAGGTATTTGGTTTGGAGAAAAAAAAAGATGAAGAGAAACAACACTCAGGGTAATCGGCCAAACAAAGAAGGAGGAGATGATTCGGCTTAACAAAGAACAGAGAAGGTCGACACAAATGGGAAAAGGAAGGAAGAATCTGAATATGCTAGCAGAAGAAATGACAGAAACCCGAAAGAACCCCCTTTTTCTTTTGCAATATTCGGTTATAGGATAAACAAAACAAAAATGAATGTGACCAACCCGAAAAGTTAAAAAAGAAATCGGCAGCAAAGTTAGAAACAAAATAGGCACTCAGTTAGCTAGAAGTTGTGACCGAATCGTTTTTGACCAAATGGGACTCCTCTAATTCCATCATGTTCTAAACTTTAGACTCCTCCAAGACAGTCCTACACTGCCAAAATTTTGAGTGCTAGAGTTCAAATTCGGCATCACAACTCCCACCAAATTTGAATTCCCTGATTTTCTCCTAAAAACCCTCCTGCTTACAAACCTCAACAACCAAAAATCCCCCTTTCCACTCCCCAAATTTGGCTAACAACAACCCCATTCAAACTCATTCAAACTCCTCAGTGTTTCGATCAAACACAACTTCTTTCCATGGCCACAAGTAAAAATAATCTCCATTTGCACAAGCAGGGATTTGAACCTCAAACCACTAGCACACTCCACTTTCCACTAGACCAACAGGCCAATTCAGTCTTGTTTTTACCAAAATAAACTTATAACCCTACTGGCCAAAGATAGGGGTTTTATCCTTAAAAAGTAAAATTTTTGTGGAAGCCAAGGCTTGAACCCATGACTTCCTAGACTCTTCCAGAGCACACAACCACTAAGCTAGACATACTTTCACGTCACAAACACACAAAAATAATTTTATCAGGGATTTGGGAATTTGGGGTGTTACAGTATAGACGCCCATGTAGGCCGTGTCATAGGCTGTGTTGACATTCCAGATAGGATCACATGGTCGTGTTCCAACCTGTGTTCAAACCCGTGTAACTCTCTGGCTTGGGTCACACGGCCAACACACATGCCCGTGTGGCTAGCCTGTGTGCCTTAAAAATAGCCATACATGCCTATGTACCAGGCCGTGTACTAGGCCATGCCAAACCTGTAGGGTATACTGACTTATGCCTCACGGCCAAGTCACATGCCCGTGTGTGAGGCTGAGTGAAGCAAACTGACTTGGTATCAAATTCAACACCATGAGACACACGACATGATCGTGTGTCGTACACGGTTGACACACACGCCCGTGTGGACAAAAATAGGCTATTTACCAAGCCAATTTGCCACCCAAACTTAGGCACACCTACACAACTCATATGGCATAGAACATAGCATCAATAGACATATAATTAAATTCCGAATCAAGCATAATTTATACCATTTCCAACACCAACTAATACAAAACATAATTACCACATTATGCCATCTAAGTTCATACCAATCTTTATCTTCTCAAATCATCAAAATGACCATTAACAAATATACATAATTTGATATATACTCTCAAGCATTTCAACCATTCAAAACTTGACTATTAGATAACTATAATGCTAATTATCCACAAGCATAACATGTCCAACATTCAAAACATCATACAAGCCACATGCACTTATATAAATATATGGTTCAAGCATACCAAAACAATCCAAAATAAGCCATCACTTATGTCTATATATACAAACCAAAATATAAACATTTACAAGCCAATTCTAATGGCTAAAATCATTATCAACTTATAATCAAAATGATCAAAAACCTATACATGCCATATAACCAAAACATAAACTTAAAAGTACCAAATTGATAGCTTGATAGTTTGATGAAGTCTCTGACGATCCTCGAATCCGAGCTAGCTTAGAAATCACTATAAAACACGAAAAATTTAAACAAAGTAAGCTATGTTTCTTAGTAAGCTCGTATGAAATAAACTAAATATTAACATGTATGTAAAAATTGTTAATTTTATCTTATCAACATGTAATTCATTTAAATAACAAACCTTTCACATTTTCAAACATAATTTTATACATGAAATTAACAACTTCTTTGATTTAAGCTTATACGGTTCATGTACATACTTGTACCATCTCATATCAATTTCATACACAATCACATCTTTCATATACCCATTGAACCATTTGGAATACTATCGGATACTTGGAAGTCTCGCACACTAAGTGTCAATATCACGGCCTGAAACCAACTCTATCTCATATCACATATACTGCTCCCACAAGAACTACTAACGAGCCTGCTCACACAAGCTGTCAGTCGAGATGTAGCTACAGGTGCTACTCACATAAGCTATCAAGTATCCATAACATATGCCGGCATACTCAGCCACCAGTAGGGCTTACAGGTTGCAGCACCCAGATCACATAATCACAACAATTCCCGAATGAAATGTCACTAGTATCCAAATCTATTCCTAAGGTTCAACTGGGATTCCAAACGTCAAATCTTCGTCGAATCATTATTGAATGTGTTTGTAGTCTCGTATTCATAGTTTATGCAATATTAAAGCTGTAACACCCCTCGCCCATATTCAACGTCAGAATAGGGTTACAAAGCATTACTGGACTTACAATACATTTAAACATTCAATTCACATATAATTTCACATTTCATGCAAACATTAATCAAACTCAAGCATAATGTCCCTATAACGAGCCTAGAAGGCCCTAAACATACTTTGGGAGTGGTTTGAGACTAAACCGATAACTCAAGAAATTTTTTCAAAATTTAGAAATTTTTCCTCAAAACAGGGGACACACGCCCGTGTGGCTCGACCGTGTGTCTCACACGGCCACCAAACATGCCCGTGTGACAAGCCATATGGACATTCGAAATAGGAGCAAATAGCTTTGTCGTAACCCGTGTCTGACCCCGTGTAACTCTTAGAGTTAGGTCACACAGCCAACACACACGCCTGTGTGCCCTAAAAATGTCCACACACACTCGTCTTTCAGGCCGTGTGTTAGGCCATACCAAACCTGTAGGGTATATTGACTTATCCCACACGGCCAAGTTACACGCCCATGTGTGAGGCCGTGTGTAGCATACTGACTTGGTTTCAAATTCAACACCAAGGGACACACAACAGTGTAACATGACCACGTGTCAGATACAGCTGAGACACACGCTTGTGTCTCTGCCCGTGTGGACAAAAATAGGCTATTAACCAAGCCAATTTGCCACCCAAATTTTGTCGCACCTACACAATTCATATGGCACAAAGTTTAGCATCAATAAGCATATTGTCATAACCATTTTTTGAAAAACGGGGATCAACTTGGATTTGAAAACGAAAACGAAAAATGGGAGTCGCCACCAATCCTTTTTGATGAGGTGTGATCGAGTCACCTTTAAATTAACCATTTTAATAAAAGTTAAGATTTACTAAAATGATAATTTTAGGTCTACGAAAATCAGAAAATGAGTTCAAGAGTCGGTTCCGCACGAGGAAGGATTAGCACCCTCGATACGCCCAAAATTGGTACCTAGTTGATTAATTAATGTCTTAAGATCAAATATTGAAAACTTTGAAGACTTTTGAAATATGATCATTCTTTATGAAAATGCTCTAGTGTTAAAGACCTTCTCGTCTCAAAATATAAAATGTCACATCCAGTGAGTTAGGACACGGCATCTTGAATTTTCGATAGCGAGCTTGCCTTTTATTTAAAATTAACGTGTTTTAAAAGATATTCGGTTAGTTAGGGTGAACAAGGAAAATCGAAACCTAGTGAGTTAAGGTACGTTTCCTCGAATTTTTGAACACCAAATATTGCCTTTATTCACGTTATTTCGAAGTAACAAAATGTCATACCCGGTAAGTTAGGGCAGCACACCTCGCATCCCCGAAAATAAGCATTTTTAAAATTCGTATTGTGATTTAAAAGAATATTTCGTGATTTAGGTTAAAAGAGAAAAATCGAAACCCAGTAAGTTAGGGCACGATTTTCTCTAATTTCCAAATACAGAATATCACTTTTATGAAAGGATTATTTTAAGGTATCAAAAAAACATGATGTGATTTAGTAAAATATGAAAGCAAATTTTGGTATTAACACGTATAATAATATGATGATAGTGTCAAAACAATAACATGAATAGTTATAAAAGATGAAACAATAACGAGGCTAAGTATCATATAAATGTAAACACGCACGTGGGGAAAATAGAATAATCAAACAAGCAAGCAAATAAATAAATAAATAGATATAAAAATGGAAAAATAAAATGACAATGATAACGATAATAATGATATAAAAGTATATACATATATGGGTTAAAGTATATACGTAACAATAGAGGTTATAAGAAATATATGAAAGAAATATATATATATATATATATATGATAATAATGATAGTACAATATTAAAAGATGCATATGCGTAGTATAAAAATGTATACGTAATATCTGAAAATTACATAGTGTATATACATATTAGTAATAATAATGGTAATAATAATAATAAAACATTACATAAATATATATTGAAAATAGATATATAATAATATTTAAAAGCATATACATAATATATACATAACATACTGAAACAAAATATACACATAATATATTAAAACACATACATGACATACATAATATACATGATAAAACATAATATGATATTTACAATATATAGAACTATAATAAAATGATATACACGATATAATATTAATTTACATGGGCATAATATGAAGTATAATATATAAATATATATTAAAAGTATGTATATATGACACAAATGTATTAACAAAACAATAATATCAAAACTAATAATAACAATAATATATAAATGTATACGTATATATGTTAAAGATATATAATAAAACATTTATTAATATTAATAATAAATATAGAGGTAAAAATAGATATAACAAAATGTATATAATAGAGTATTTAAATATGTATACATAAAAATATATTAGGAACAACAATAATAATATATATAAAACAACTATAAGAATATATATAAAGTATATATATATGTAGTATTAATTAAAAATGTCTAAATAATAATAAAATATGTTAAAAATAATAATACAAGAATAGTAAAATAGAATAATGAATAATATTAAAATAATAAAGAGTAAAAATAATATAGAAACCGTTATTAAATCTGAGAAAGGGACCAAATTCGAAACAAATATTAAGTTTTGGCGCCGATTTAAAAAAAAACTAATAAAGAGGAAAGAGACTGATTCGAACACGCGAGCAAACAGGAGGGCCTAAAGCAGTAAATATCCCGACCTCCTAATACGGCGTCGTTCGTATAGGTACCAAATTGAAAACGAGATAAATTTTAGGGCCAGATTAAAAAATAAAAAAACCTGATTGCAAAATATATGGAAAGCGGAAGGACCGCGCGCGCAATTAGACCCTTATACGAAAACGCACGAATCCTAAGGCGGGTCGGAGTCGGGTCTCGGGTCAGGGTAGTTAAACGACGTCATTTTTGGGTTTTGTCCTGGGCACCAAAACGGTGCCGTTTTGGTAGGCTATAAAAGCCTAAAAACTTCTAAAAAAAATCATTTTAGCTGCTAAGGAAAAAAGAGAGAGAGAGAGAGAGGGGAGAGGGAGATTCCCGGTCGAAGAGCATGCCATCGTCGGGTCCCCAGACCGCCGTGTGTCTCCGTCGTCTGCCACCGTTCACGGTGGCCGAAATTTCGAAAAGGTGATTTTTCTTCCCCCTTTTTTTTATTTATTATTTTTTATGTTTTAATCTATATATGCACACCCGTAGAAACAAAAAAAAGACAAACAGAGGAGAAAGAAACCGAATCGACTTAGGGAGTTTTGAACACCTTTTGATTTCTGATCTTTGATTTTGTCTTTAGGTTGCTCTTCTGCTTTTGATGTTACCGAAATCTCTATTACATGTTTGTATTTTTAAGATATAAGGTTGTTTTTCATTTAAAAAAAACGGACCAAACCTTCATGGTCCTTCTATTTGGCTTTAAATAGCCATTTATATTACATTGTCTCTTCTTTGTAGAAAAATGGGCGGTGGAGCAGAGGCAACTTGTGCTGTTGACGAGACTGGGGCGGTGGGAGTCAAAGGCGGTGGAGGCAAGTGATTTAGGGTTTCAGATTCTGAAACCCTAAACTTAGGTCTAGTTGGGTTTCGGCCTCTGTTAGGGGTTAGGGGTTTTTTGGGCCCAAAATTGGGCTTGTACAGCTGCCCCTCTTTGCTTGTTGTCGTGTAACGAGAACAGAGCAAAGACTTTAAGAAAAGACCAATTTTGCCCGGTCTCACCGCGTCTGGACTTGTTTAGCGCTTCTTTTCTTCAGGTAGCTCTCTTTCAATCCACTGCATCTTGTTGCTTCACTCCGCTTCACTGCTCTACTGTAACTTCAGGGAGATAAGGTCTATTTATTTATAGCTTCACTCTATTCCATTGCAACTTCAGGGAATAAGATTTGTTATCTTCAGTCTGCTCCATTGCAACTTCGAAGAGATCTGCTGTAGCTCTTAGCCGCTCCAACGCCATTTCAGGGAGAAGATATTTGATTTTCAGCCTGTTACCCTACTGCTTAGGGGGTTAAGGTCGTCATCGCATTTGATCTGTTTCCTTACTGCTTAGGGGGTTTAGATCTGTAAATTCAGTCTTCGATATGCTCCACTACTGCTTAGGGAGATAAGATCTATAAATTTAGCTTGTCACCCTACTTATTTAGGGGTTTAAGGTCTGTAAATTTAGCTTGTTACCCTACTGCTTAGGGGGTTAAGCCCATCATCTTCGATCTATTTCCCTACTGCTTAGGGTGATAAGATCTGTAGATCTTTAGCCTGTTACCTTACTGTTTAGGGGGTTAAGGCTTGGTGGTTTGAATCTGCTTCACTGCACTTCAGGAAGGCAAAATTCCCCGTCTTTTGATCTGCTTCCCTACTGCTTAGGGTGATAAGATCTATGAACTTTAGCTTGTTACCCTACTACTTAGGGGGTTAAAGCTCGTCCCCTTCGATCCGTTTCCCTACTGCTTAGGGTGATAAGATCTTATGAACTTCAACTTGTTACCCTACTGCTTAGGGAGTTAAAGCTCGTCACCTTCGATCTGTTTCCCTACTGCTTAGGGGGTTAAGATCTATGAATTCAACTTGTTACCCTACTGCTTAGGTGGTTAAGGTCTGGTGAATTCACTAATTCTAGGAACATGACTTGTAGAATCAGTTTCATGTATCTATGCTTATGTCAAAGAATTAGGATGCTATGATCAAAATGAATCAAATGCTCCTAATTAGATGCATTATGAATGATCTATGAATGTATGGGTGCAACATGTTGTGAGTGTGAATCCCTTTTAATGTTTAGGTTGCCCTTGCTCTTTGTTTATCAAGGTTCTTTCACTGAAATGGTACCTTGTCTTCTTGTTCAGCTCAAATTTTGAACAGAAAACCCGAAGAGGTGGTCCCAATTTAAACTCTTTCTTCTCATATGCTTCCAATCTTTGAGTTTGGTTAGTTCTAAATAATTGTCCTGTTTTAGGTTCCTGTACTATTTAGAAACTTTCAGAGTAATACGCAGAACTCTTTTTTCGAAAATGGCTTTAGTCCATTAATCATCATTTCACTGCAAAATGCTTGAAAAGGATCATAACAATGTCAAAATTGAAATTTGTTAGAAACAAAATTTGAAGGGAATAGATTAATCATAGTCAACAAACATTGCTGGAATACAAAATGAATAAAAAGGGAATAGATTAATCACAGCCAACAAACATTGCTGGAATACAAAATGAATAAAAAGGGAATAGGTGCCCCAGATATTGCAGTGTGAGCTTCTTTGTACTAACTTCTTGAGGACTCCTTTTTTGCTCAATATGTGTTTTAAGTGATCTAGAGTACCCTCGTAGATGCCCTAAGATGTAACATCTCTCTTCCTTGTTAATTTAGGTATCGTATGTCCCACCTTTGATCAATATTTGAATCGCCCTTTTACGGGTTTTCAATTCAAAACCCCTTTGGTCTCAAGGTGCTCTTTGCGAGTTTTCACCCTAGCCTCTCCTTTTTTTTAGGCTAAGTATTTCTTAACGAATCCGAATTCACGGGATTGGGTAAAGCCTTGCCATCCATTTCGGCCAATATAAATGCTCCTCCAGAAAAGGCCTTCTTTACCACATAAGGTCCTTCCCAATTAGGCATCCTTGTCCTCTGAAATCCTTTTGTATGGGCAGAATCTTTTTCAATACTAGGTCTCCCTCGTGGAATTCTCTGCGACGAACCTTTTTGTTGTAAGCTCGCATCATTCGCTTTTGGTACATCTGACCATGACGGATAGCCCTTAGCCTCTTTTCTTCAATCAAATTCAGCTGATCGTATCGGGACTGGATCCATTCTGCTTCATCCAACCTTACCTCTGACAAAACTCTTAGGGAAAGAATCTTGACCTCTATGGGTAAAACTGCCTCCATTCCATAGCCCAATGAGAAAGGCGTTGCCCCGGTGGAAGTTCTGACAGACGTTCGATAGGCATAGAGGGTGAATGGCAATTTCTCATGCCAGTCTTTATAAGTCTTAGTCATTTTCCCCACAATCTTCTTGATATTCTTATTGGCTGCTTCGACCGCACCGTTCATCTTCGGGCGATACGGTGGCGAGTTATGGTGTCTAATCTTCAAATTCAATGCGTTGTCAGATATGATCCTTTCTGGTATTCCATATCGACAGATGATTTCCTTTTTCAGGAACTTGCTAATTGCCAATTTAGTTACATTAGAATATGAAGCGGCCTCCACCTATTTGGTGAAATAATCGATACCACAAAGATGAAACGATGCCCATTTGAAGCTTTTGGCGAAATTGGCCCAATCACATCCATGCCCCACATCAAGAAAGGCCATGGCGAAGTCATGACATGCAGAGGTGAGGGAGGTACATTAAGCTTGTCTTCATAGATTTGACACTTATGACATCTTTTGGCATAGTTAATACAGTCTCCTTCCATAGTGGACCAATAATAACCGAACCTTGTAATTTTCCTGGCCATTGTAAAACCATTAGCGTGTGTCCCACAGACGCCCTCATGGACTTCTTCCAAGATTTTCTTAGCCTCAATAGCATCTACACATCTCAACAATACCTGGTCCTTCCTTCTTTTGTATAGGATCTCCCTGTCTAAGACATAGTCATGGGCCAGTCTTCTCAATGTTCTTTTCTCATTCTCAGTAGCTTGGTCGGGGTACTCATGATTCTTCACATATTGTAGGATATCGTGGTACCAATGGTGATCATCAATTTCTTCTTCTTCTTCGAGGTTGTAACAATAAGCCAGGGCCTCGTAAATGCTTATTTGGATTGGTTTCACATCCTCTGGTTGGTTCACCTTGATCATATAAGCTAAAGTTGCTAGGGCGTCAGCCATCTGATTTTCTTCTCGTGGGAGGTAGCAGAAGACAATATCATCAAACTCTTTAATTAACTCAAGGATCAACCTCTGGTAATTGATCAATTTGGGGTCTCTTGTCTCCCATTCACCTTTGAGTTGATAAATCACTAGGGCAGAATCTCCATATACCTCTAACGCCTTGATTTTACGTTCTATGGCTACACGTTTTCCCATGATACATGCTTCGTATTCTGCCATATTATTCGTGCAGTCAAAATCCAATTTACTAGTGAAGGGATAATGATCTCCGTTCGAGGATACTAGGACTGCCCTGATTTCTTTGCCCACGGCATTTGATGCTCTGTCAAAGTTTAGCTTCCAAGGATGACCTTCTTGAGGGTCTTCTTCAGTGGTTGCTATGTACATTAGATCATCATTTGGAAAGTCAAAGTTCAGAGGCTCGTAGTCCTCTAGGGCTCTGCTGGCTAGGAAGTCTGCTATCACACTCCCTTTTACGGCCTTCTGGTTCACATAGACTATATCGAACTTAGAAAGTAGAATTTGCCATTGGGCTATTCTCCTGTTCAAGGCAGTTGACTCCATCAAGTATTTCAGAGGATCCATTTTAGAGATCAGCCAAGTTGTGTGGTACAACATGTATTGTCTCAGTCTTCGGGTTGTCCGGATTAAGGCACAACATAACTTTTCAATGAACGAGTATCTCGTATCGCACTTAGTGAACTTTTTACTGAGGTAATATATCGCTCTTTCTTTCCTTCCCAATTTATCGTGTTGGCCAAGCACGCATCCCATAGAATTTTCAAATACCGCCAAATACAGTATCAGTGGCTTATTTGGACTAGGTGGTGTCAACACTAGGGCATTAGACAAATATTGCTTAACTTTGTCAAAAATCTTCTAGCATTCCTCGTCCCAAACACCAGGGTTGTGTTTCTTAAGGAAACAGAATATGGGGTCACATTTCTCGGTTAGTTGTGAAATAAACCGAGCGATGTAATTTAGTCTTCCTAGGAATCCTCGAACTTCCTTCTGAGTACGTGGTGGAGGTAACTCTTGTATGGCTTTGACTTTATCTAGGTCAATCTCAATCCCTTTTTCACTGACCACGAATCCTAACAATTTTCCTGACCTGGCCCCGAAGGTACTGTAACACCCCGCACCCGAGACCGTTGCCGGAGTCGAACACGAGGTGCTTCATTTATTTTCACAGTCCATTTTAAAAATTTCCAGACAAGCTGGCTAACTGCGTCACTGTCACCTTAAAAATCTTATCTCGAGTTCAAAGCTCAAAAACTAATTCCGTAAATTTTCCCTGAAAATAGACTCATATATCCATCTACAAATTCTTTTCTAGAATTTTTGATTGGGCCAATTAGTACATTTTATTAGTTAAAGTCTCCCCTGTTTCAGGGTTCGACTGCCCTGACCTTCATGCATTACGACTTTTATATCTCCCTGTACAGGGCTTTAATACTTATGCCATTTGTTTTTAGATAAACTAGACTCAAAATGGAATCTATACATATATGGAATGACTTCTAATTTTCTCTGGTTAATTTATAGTGAATTTCCAAATTCAGATCAGGGGATCCAGAAATCGCTCTGGCCCTGTTCCATGAAAACTTAAATATCTCTTAAAATATGACTCATATGATTATTTCGTTTCTTCCATATGAAAGTTGACTCATCAAGGTTCGATTACATAATTTATTCACTATTTAATTCCATTCCTACTATTTTTAGTGATATTTCTAATCCATACCACTGCTGCTGTTAGCATCTGTTTTTAAGGTAAACTTTACCTATTTCATGGTTTTCCATGAATCAACTAGAATTTGTCATACAAAGCACCAAAATGATCATGATTAACCATTCCAATGGCTAACCGTTACCAAACATTTCCATACCTCTCAATGAACAACATACAAAACGATTTTAATGCTATGCTCAAAGTATATATAAGCCATTTTCGCATGGCTATCCAAATTTATACAAAACCAAAGGGTACATGACCAACAACAAAAAGGGTAGTCCTATACATGCCATTTTCAGAGTTCAACCAAAAGTGTACCAAAAGGGCTTTGATAGTGTGGACGACTTCAACTTCGACAATCCCGAGTCTGATAGCTGATGAACCAAAATCTATAAAACAGAGATTCAAAGAACGGAGTAAGCATTTAATGCTTAGTAAGTTTTGAGCAATGAAATTAGACACAACTGATGTATAGCATTCATATAACTAAACGGATAATTTCATATACACATATTCTCAAAAATCAGTCATACTTCACATTTCCAACCCTTATATTCACACATAAGGGATCAACTTAACCAAAGACCGGAAGCTCATTAATTGACTGAGCGAATAACATTTAAAAGGAATCAACTACTCCAATGCATATACGAAACGTACCTCATCGTTGGGATTTTACGAGCGTATTAATTGAAATTATTACAGCAAGATCGCTCATTCCCAAACCAAGTACCTTTGGAATTTAGCCGGATATAACCACTCGCACAAGGCCTTCGGGTCTTATCCCGGATATGGTTACTAGCATAAATGCCTTCGGGACTTAGCCCGGATATAGTCGCTAGCACAAATGCCTTCGGGTCTTAGCCCGGATATAGCAACTCGCACAAATGCCTTCGGATCTTAGTCCGGATATAGTCACTAGCATAAAAGCCTTCGGGACTTAGCCCAGATATCATTCAAATAACCACGCACATATATCAATAAATCATGACACATCCATATTTGATTTTCATTTCCAAAGCTCAAACACAAGACACTTATCACACTTACTAATTTCGGCTCAATAGCCACATACAAAGAGCACGATTTTGATTGGCTTTATAACATGATCTCTATGCACATACGGCTACCCATCATTCGTATAGACTAATTAATTCAACATATAATTCAAGTAGAATCATTATATCGCCGTATTTTTGTTATGATTATACTTCATGACTTAATCAAATCGTAAACTAAGTTTCATTACTCGAAAACTTACCTCGGATGTTGTCGAACGATTTCGGCGGCTATTTGATCACTTTTTCCTTTCCTTTATCCAACTTTGGTCCTCTAAGCTCTTGAGCTAATTCAAACAAATTTAACTTATTAAAGTCTCATTATGCTAGCTGATGGCCGAATATGACAAGGAGTTTGATAGGTCATATGGCCACCTTTAGCTCAAATACAAAATGGTCATACGTATTTTTAATCACATTGAGCAATTTAATACAATTAATCTAACATTTCCTCATGTGCACCTTGATGACCGAATACACACATCATTAACCTAATATCAATTGACTAAACACTTTAACAAATTCTCCTTGAGCCGATTATCTAAGTCAAGATAAAAGCATCAATGTGCTTGCCTCTAACCGAATACATGCAACACCAACCTACCTCATGTGGCCGAATATGCATGTCTATGTTGAGGCCAATTATATGCTTAATACTTCCTACAAATATGGTTACTTGTATTGACTACATACCATTTGTTTCAAGTTCAAAACTCGGCTAATACACATATATACACTAGTAATCAAATACTAACATTTGTACTTCATCTTAATAGCTAGCTTAGCAAACCTTAATTTAACACATAATTCATACATATCACATTCCAAGCATTCACTCAATTCTATCACTTAAAACACACACATTACTCAATAACTTCCTAGTTTAAATTCGGCAACTACACTAATTCACTAGATGATTTGTTATTATTATTGTTCATTTATTCAAACTACTTACAATTTCCTTAAACTATCACAATTAACAACCATCTATCACTTCCATTTTCTACCATGGCCGAATGTTATAACCCAAGCCACACATATTGTTCCTCAAGGCCCTTCAATGACCACATTCGGCACCTCCTTAAGAACAACCCAAATTTCAACCTTCAAGAAAGAAGAAAAAATATATGTACTAAGAGCTTCAAACTACTTGGCCGAATATCAAACCTCCTAACAATCAAAACTTAAGCCATGGAATGATTAGAACTTGAACTAACCACCTTCTTTATACATAATTTTCCAAGAATTTCAAGGTACTTACCTCTTCCTAATCCTCATCCAAACCGAACATGAAGCAAGAGAACTCCTTTCTTCTTACTTTGATTTTTCGGTCAAGAAGAACAAAGAGGATGAAGCCTTTTTTTTCTTTTTCTTCTTCTAGGTACGGCAAAATGGGGGAGCAAGGATGAAACAACTTTGGTTTCTCCTCCCACTCCCCTCATATTTTATTGTTCTTCCTACAACATGTTATCACAAATTATTTTTAATGTATTTTACCCATCACATTTTGTCTATCCTCAATGTCATGGCCGGCCATTACTTATTAAATGGGGAAATTGACATGCAAGTCCACCCCTTTGATTACATGCACTAATAGATCCTTATAGATTAACCTATCACATTTCAAAAGTGTCACACATAAGTCCTATTAACTAAATTCACATGCAATTAACTAAATCAAAGCTTAAAACTTTCACACATTCATATTCACATATTTTAGACAATAATTATCATATTCAAATAATTTGGTGACTCGGTTTAGCGGTCCCAAAACCGTTTTCCGACTAGGGTCACTTTAGGGCTGTCACAGGTACATTTTGCGGGATTGAGTTTCAACTGGAATTTCTTCAACCTCGAAAATAATTTCCTCAAGACTTGTACATGCTCTTCTTCAGTCCGAGATTTGGCGATCATGTCATCGAAATAGACTTCAATTTCTTTATGCATCATATCATGGAATAGGGTTACCATGGCTCTCTGATATGTTGCTCCTGCATTTTTCAATCCGAACGGCATCACCTTATAGGAAAAGGTTCCCCACATGGTCACAAATGTGGTTTTATTCATGTCTTTAGGATACATCTTGATCTGATTGTATCCTGAAAAACCATCCATGAAGGAGAAGAGTGAGTAACCTGCCGTGTTGTCCACTAAGGTGTCGATATGTGGCAACGAGAAATTATCCTTCGGGCTGGCTTTGTTTAAGTCTCTGTAGTCTACACACATCCATACTTTTCCATCTTTTTTAGGGACGGGGACGATGTTGGCTACCCATTATGAGTACTTAACTACTTGTAAGAAGCCAGCATCAAATTGCTTCTTGACCTCCTCTTTTATTTTCAACAAAACATCGGGCCGCATCCTTCGAAGCTTTTGCTGAACTGGCTTGCATTCTTCTTTGATGGGGAGCCTGTGTACCACAATGTTAGTACTTAGCCCAGGCATATCTTGATATGACCATGCAAAGACATCCTTGAACTCTTAGAGTAACTCAATAAGGTCCCACTTTGTCTCTGTGGTAATGCAAGCTTTGATCTTTACTTCATTCTATTCTAGTTCATCTCCCAAGTTCACGGCTTCTACAATCTCTTGGTGGGGTAGAATCTGTTTCTCCTCGTGTTCTACCATCCTTAACAAATCAGGGGATAAGTTACAGTCTCCGTCATCTTCAAAGTCCTGAGATCCCTCTAGACACATATCCCACTCAAAAGGAGACTTTGAATTAATAGCAACGTCACTCACATCATTGATATTTGGAGACCTGTTGTTGGTGCGAAGGAAGATACAAAGAACAAGAGAATATAAGAATAATGATATGTATGGTATGATCATGAGTGAAAGAATAAAAGAATATTTGCACGAAATAAGTCAAAAGGATGCATTTCATTGAAATAACGATTTCTAACACAAGCCTATTTCACAAAAGGACACTTATTACTCCTAGGCCTAGAAGTGTGTTTTGGACATTACTCTGAGTTAGTTCTAAAGACTACAGGAATCTCTTCCATGATCCAATTATTCAGAACACTTCCCGGCTCATAGGGGCGAATGCCCGACAAATTCTCTACCCCCATTCCTTCTTCATATGTGGCATTGATGTCCAAACTCCCCATCATTCCTTCCGCGATTTCCTTTCTCGACATCTTTCGCTCAGGGTGAATGACTCCTCCTGACACAAAAGTCTTCGAAATATGGGGGAAGATCATTGGTTCCCATTCGACTTCTCCCCCGTTCAATCGCGCTTTCCTTCTCTCCTGCTTCTTCTCAAGTTCCTTCTTTCTTTGTTTAATGTCCGGCTTAAACCCTAACCCAAAACAATCTTGTTTGTCCTTCATCATTGGTACATTAATCCTTCCCTGGAGGTATCTCTCGAGTCCTTTTCCGGGTAGAGCCCTTTTTCCAATAGTTAGCCGTAGTCCCATTCTTGTAGTCTCAGATAACCTGGGCATTGGAATCTTATTTCCTTTGGTAATGAATGTTGCGTTCACGAACTCCAAAGATCGAAAAGAGCACTCGATTGCTTCGTCATTTGCCTCTAGATATGGGGTGTCAGTGGTTATTGCTGTGATGATGTATTATTCGGCATTGATCGTTATTAACCGACCTTCGGTTACCAATTTCAACTTCTGGTGCAGCGATGAAGGGACTGCCCCTGCTGAGTGTATCCATGGCCACCCCAATAGGAAATTATACGAAGGCTTAATGTCTATGACCAGGAAATCTACCTCATACGTGCTCTGCCCGATTAAGAGGGGTATTTCAATTCTCCCCATTACCTTCCTTTCCGTGCTATCAAGTGCTCTAACTACATTTTGGCATGTCTTCATATGGGAACTATCCACTGGCAACCTACTCAGCGTAGATAGGGGTAGGACATTCAGTGCAGACCCATTGTCAATCAATACCCCTGGTAATGTATACCCTTTACAGCGAGTCGTGATGTGCAAAGCTTTAGTTGATCCTCGGCCCCTGGCGGCACCTCATCATCATTGAAGAATATGAAGTTGTCGGCACTTATATTGTTGACTAAGCGGTCCAGTTTGTTTACAGAGATATCGTTAGCAACATAAGTTTCATTCAGTACCTTATTCAATGCGCCGCGATGGATTTCAGAGCTTAAAAGTAAGGCCAGTATCGATATACGAGCTGGCTGTTTGTGCAACTATTCTACGACACTATATTCGCTGTACTTTAGAAATTTTAAGAATTCCTTGGCTTCTTTTTTAGTCACTGATTCATTAACAGTTCGTTCAGGCCCCGCCGGCTTCTCTTTCTTTTGCTCAATTGCTAATGATTTTTCTTTAACCTGTTCGACTTTTGTATTTGGGGTATAATGCCTTCTGCTGCGCATATAAAAACCCTCGTCTTGAACTTCCTCTGATGCATTAATCGGGTTCTTCACTCCCGGGAATGTCACATTGCAGCTATAGTTCCACGATACCCTTTTGCTATCCTTGTAAGGGAAAGCAACAGGATTCTGGATTACGACCTTTGGTGCAACTTGTGCCCCAGCTTCATTCATTCTTGAACGTGATATGATAATCACTGGGTGGTTGACTTTGTAAACATCCTTCATCGACCCCTCTTCGGAGGCACACACATCTGCTTCTTCTGGGCTCCTGACATATTCGAAGAATTCCAGCTCCTTATTATCCATCAATCCTTGTAACAAAGCCCTGATTCACTGCATTTCTGAATCTCGTGATCCTCTTGATCATGGAACTCGCAATAATTCTTTACTTCTCGAGGTCTGACCCTTGAATTCTGTGCTATCAACCCTCTTTCCACCACTTTCTTCCATACTTCTTTCAACGGGGTATTCACTTTGGCAACATCTGTCTTAATTTCTTTCCTCGAACTCTCGGTTACTGCATTTATTCCCTTATCCCCATGGTTAGGTAATGGATTCTCTGTACTGGATGTATCATCAAATTTCACAATCCCCATGTTGATGAGTCTTTCAACCAATTTCTTGAAAGTGGTACAGTTTTCTATCGAGTGCCCTGTGGCTCTCGCATGGTATTTGGATTGGGTATTTGCGTCTTACCATTTGGGGTATGGAGGTTGCATTGGCTTTAGATAGAAGGGAGACACGACATGTGCATCAAGTAAACTTTGGTATATCTCCTTGTACGTCATTGGAATGGGCATAAATTGGAGTTTCTCCCTATTTTGTTTTGTGTTGGGCTCTTGTCTGGGTGAGGCCTGCTGTCCAGTAGTTGTCGACCTTGGTTGGCTTACGGTGATTGATTTCGAATATGAGCTCACATTATTCACCTCATGCTCTTTCTTTCTCGGCGCTAACCTCTTGGCATTTTTCCCAGCCTCTATTTTCCCACATCTTATGGCATTTTCTATCATTTCTCCAGACATTACTATGTCCGAAAAACTCTTGGTTGCGATATCCAACATGTGGTTAATAAAAGGTGCCTTCAAGGTATTGATGAAGAGCACAGTGGTTTCCTTTTCCAATAGAGGGGGTTGGACTTGTGTGGCCACTTCTCTCCATCGTTGGGCGTACTGCCTAAAGCTCTCATTATGTTTTTCCTCCATATTCTGTAAAGTGATTCTATCAGGGGCTATGTCTGCCACATGACCGTACTGCTTCATGAAGGCTTGTGCTAAATCTTTCCATGAACTGATCTGGGCGCAACTCAGTTGGTTGTACCATCTAGAAGCGGCCCCAACCAGACTTTCTTCGAAGCAGTGAATTAATAGTTGGTCATTATTTACATGGTCTGCCATTCGTCTACAGAACATAGTGATGTGAGCTTCGGGACAACTAGTCCCGTTGTATTTCTCAAATTCTGGAGTTTTGAACTTGGGAGGGAGTACTAGGTCCGGAACCAAACTTAATTCCTTAGCATTGATTCCACCACGATAGTCGGTGCTTTCCATTTCTTTAAATTTTTCTTCCAACCGTCTACACCTTTCTTCAAGCTCTCCCGGGAGTTCTACACTTGTCTTTTCTGCTTCTGTTACTTCATCAAGATTGAGGACCACAGGGTTGGTTGGGTTGTCCCCCAGATTAGAGCCCGAGCACGCCTGATAATTCATCGGTGCCGAAACACGACCTGAAATGGTTGGGGCCTAATGGTGACCGATGGCCTAATTATTTTTATACAATTTTTAATGATTTTCCAAAGTCAGAATAGGGGAACCCAAAATCATTCTGACCTTGTCTCACAAAAATTAAAATATCTCATTAAATAAAATTCTTTTGCTCACAAAGTTTCTTCTACATAAAACTAGACTCAATAAGCTTTAAGTACATATTTTATTCAACCTCTAATTCGATTTACACAATGTTTGGTGATTTTTCAAAGTTGTACTACTGTTGTTGTTCAAAACTGTTCTAATGCTAATTTTACTCTTTCATGATTCCCTTGTACTTTCATTAACTTACCTTTATAAGCCACATCACACAATGACATTGGCATAGGCATATGAGTAATTAATATGCTTGCAACCCATTATCCAATATAAGCCAATTTATATGGCTACATACCAAATCAAATCCTTATTCATTACAAGCTAATACATTTGGCCATATCATAATGACACATGCACAAAATGACTAAGTCCCTCTACATGCCAAAGAATCAAAGGTTTGCGTTCATTTACCCAACATGATAGCTTGATAGTGTGATAGAATCTCTGACGATCTCCAACCCGAGCTAGCTGAATAAACCTATGAGTGGTGGGAAAGAAAAGAGGGTAAGCTATATAGCATAGTAAGTCCGTATGACAATAATAAGCGAATCATTTACATGCATTTTCCAATTTCATCAATATGTTCTCGTGGGTACACATTAATCAATTGCAATACCTATCTTTTAATCTATAAATATAAATTTATCCTATCTTGACATTAGTCAAGCAAACATAAACTCTCATAATAAAACACTTCAACATTTGACAAATCATTTCATCATTCATAATAGAAGTGCGTATTAATTATGTATATTCATATTTTCCAATTCATATACCTTAACATCCTTCAATGGTCCAAAACTCTTAGCTATCCATACTTTAATATCCATTTTTATTAGGCTTTTATGCCAGTCTTTCTCTCTTTTCATTATTCATTGAATCACAACATTAAAAGAATAAGCACATCGTGTCTCAATTCAATTTGGCCTAAAAGCCTTACACATGATTCTCAATTGAATTCACCATATATTTTTACATCATAAATATAAACCTATAATCATAAGGTCATCATAGAAAATCATTCTCACAGACATAACTCATTCATTTGCATTCTTACCACATACCAAGCTTAATGCTCATGAGTTTTAAGTACGTACTTGTGCTATGTCATAACATAACCATATACTTATTCTTCTCATTGACTTACCCCTTAGGTTTTCCATCAAGTTACTCAATAATTTACCCGTTGAACACTTGGAATATCATCGGATATATCAGAATCTCTCATGTAAGTGCCCCATATGTAGCCAATGCTACCTCATATCACATATCACATGTTGCTCATTTTTGAGCTACTCACAGGTCTGCATACACAAGCTATCGGCCAGGATGTACTACACGGGCTGCTCACACAAGCTATCAGGTGTCCGCGACACATGCCAAACTACCCAGCCACCGGTAGAAGATACAAAACTAGCACCCGAACCGCCATAACATGTGTCACATATATCATGAACTCTGACCACAAATCATGAGCTTAGATCACATGGTTCCTAGTGACATGTCACTTGTATCCTAAACTATTCCTAAGGTTTAAATGGGATTTCCTTAATTACACGTCTTCGTTGAACTTGTCCAGAGGATCAATCATATAACTCATGATAATGATTAATAACATAATTCTTCATAATGATAATAATAAAGATAATCACATTTAAACATGAAATTACAGCTCATCACAATGTCATCAAGTATCATAGACATATTTTAGATCATATTATTGGATTGAGTATCATAAAATCTCATGGTCATTTCCATAATACTGTACTCCGTAGCATTCGCATTTCATTTTAATAATAAGGCATTTATCACAATTATATCAATTAAACATTTACACATGTGCAATTAAATGCTTATTAAGCATACGAACTTCCTCGATACCAAAAATGGTAAAAAAGACCTAACCATCAAATATGCATTTTCCCCCGTTCTTGGTCCAAACCTCATTTTCCTTGATCTAAAATATCACATTTAGCTTATTTATTAATGAAATTATTCATTGTGACCCAAAAAATCATATTATGGAAAATTACATTTTTGCCTCTAAACTTTATCATATTACATTTTTGCCCCGAGGCTCGTAAAATTGAATTTATTGAATTTCTTTGCACTTTATGCCTAGCCAAGCAACTTTCATAACTATAGAATCCGAAAATTTCTACTAAATCATACTTTTATGATAAATTTTATAACTTTTACGAATTAGTCCTTTTTAGCATTTTCACCGAAACTACTTAGTAAAAGTCGTTTAACACACAATAAACATTCATATTCCTCTCTTAAACATCAAAATACACACATTAACACATGGGTAAATTTTTAAACATCAACCCTAGCTCAAATAAATGGTAGAAATAGATAGATCTTGTCATGAGGATTTTGAAAACGTAAAAATCATTAAAAACGTGGCTAAAACAGACTTACAATCGAGGTTGGAAGCTTGAAAAACCCTAGACATGGTTTCCCCTTGTGAAATTCGACCAAAGAAGAAGATGAACTAGAAATTTTGGCTTTTATTTTGTTTTTAATTCATTTTAATTACTAAATGACCAAAATGCCCTTAACTTAACAAATTCTATTTCCCCTATTTCATGTCCATTTTTGTCCAAACAATTAACCAATGGTCTAATTACCATTTAAGGGCCTCCAATTTAAAATTTCATTATAATCAGACACCTTTAACATGCAGAACTCAACTTTTGCACTTTTTACAATTTAGTCCTTTTGACTCAATTGAGTGCCCAAACGTCACAATTTTCGAACGAGATTTTTACAAAATTATTTCGTGAAATTGTAGACTATAAAAATATAATAAAATTAAATTTTTCTCGTCCAATTTGTGGTCCCAAAATTATTGTTCCGACTAGGCCCAAAATCGAGCTATTACATCTCTTCCCCCTTTAGGGATTTTCGTGCCCAAAAATTTTACTAGAAGAAATTGCTTTCAACTCTCATGAATTGCTTCCACTAATTTCTCAGAATCACAAATCAAATCAACCTCGTATATCTCTTTCTAATCACCTTTGAACTTTAACACAGTGTTAGAGCATATCGTTAAAGTTTTGAATTACTCTCTTAGACTTACCACCGATTTACAGGTGTGTTACCATGCCAAGATGCAACTGCGTACTCATAATTTCCTATAGTTTTTTTTCAAAATTGGGATATAGCCTTTGGTTCTCAATCTGAAATAATAGAGATTGATACTTCGCATAATCGAATAATCCTAGAAACATCTTACTCGACTGGTTTGTTAAACAAGAAATCTGTACACGAACGATCAATCATAATTCGATAACATCTTCCTTTTCGAAGATAAAGATAATTCAGATACAAAATCTATAGTTACTTTATCTCATATCACATCAAGATTATCACTGAATGCAATAGACCTGAATGCTCTTGATATTTGACTTTTATCCATTATCAAATCGACATCTGAGCATAAACTCAAAAATATCAGGTTACATACCCAATTACCAAAACATCTATTTCAAATAACTGCACCCTTTTACTACTCCCAGAATAAACCAACAAGCTAGTACTGAGCCTTATACAAAAATTTCCTACATAAGCTCTGAATTCATCTGCACACAATTTCTATCTCAGAACAATAACATCAGTCATCAGGTCAGACTGAAATTAAAAATAAAAAATCAACTCATACTGAACTCGTTTAGCTTACCATTCATTAACACATTTCTGAGATTCTCAATCTTGCAATGAAAACATCGCTTTAGCTTTTAATCTAGCTAAAATTAGGTCATCATCAATTAAGATCAATCGTGTAACTTTCTTACAAAATAAACAAAGAATTTTCCATTCAGCATCTGTAACTATTTCTGCTTTCCCAAAGATTACTCAATAACTACTCGCGATCTTTCAATAGCTCAAGTCTTTAACACTATCTTAACTTCATATCTTTCTATAACATTCGATACTTTAATTCTTGAAATCAGGGAACATGTGACACCTTTTGTTGAATAAATGATATCACTAACTTCTCAATACAGACATAAAAGTAACGTCTCTAAATCACTGGTCGAACAATTTTTTTTAATGTAACATTAACCGTATGAAAACATGAACCATCACTTTACATTCTAGTAATAAAACACATTCCAATTAGTTCAATAGTGGATCACTAAAAAATAATAAATTCGTTACTCAATTCAAACTAAACTCAGAACCAGAACTTTGGTTAATAGTACCTTCAACTGTTTTCAACATTGCTAACATGCACAAACCATCTGAATTTTCATAAATGTGATAACCATATCATTCAGAATAGCTTTAAATCATAATAACATCATCAGATTAGAACAAATCTAATACGTATATCTCGGTATCCTACTCTCTAGAATATCAATTCTTCATTCAGATTGTCCATTGATACATTCATGTATACACAAAATTTATTACCATAACTGAGGATACATTTAACTACATGTAACTCAAATCACATTTTAACTTACCAACTCACTCTAATAAAAACAACCAAGTCGATTTCGATTATCAAATAATAACATAACAAAATGCTCATTTATTCATGCTATTAAAACAACTCAAACACACAATCTTTCAAAATTCTCTTATCATGCTAATCAAGACCTTTACAATTGCATTAGCTCAAAGAAACAAAGACATCTCGATTGAATGCATTGACTTTAATTAACTTACCTGAGAAAAGAAATCCATCATACAAATTGAAGCTTGTGATTTCACCACTTGTACCTTTGCTGATGTCAATTCCTTACATGAAAATTAGAGAAATCCAGATACCAAAATCACCACGTTAATATAATCAAACTAGAAGCATAATCATAATAAACATAGTTATCACAAGCTGAAGAACATACTTTAAAGATATGCCATGGTTGATAATTCAAGAAATAAGAATGATAGAAAAACCAAGATAAAGAAATCTAAGATACGATACCATACTGGAAGTCTAAGAACATAACTCACAATAAGATAATAAAGATCTTGATAATTCCCCAGAGAAAGCTAGAAGAAAAACACTGCTTACCAACTTTGGACTTCTTTCATAACAGAGATAATCAGTAGAAACATAAGAATAGTCTCACATAATTTTTTACCATCGACTTTATTCCAACATATCATAATAGAATTTTGAAGAATAAAGAAATGCTGATCATGAACCAACCAGACCAACAAAAATTTCGTCTAACATTATAGTCAGCTAACATTCTTACACGATAAGAATTTCACCAGAAAATGAACAATCACACAAATATCTCTAAGGATAAAAGAATATATAGAATACCTAGAAAAGATCATCATATTCATTTCAACTGTAACTGTCACACACAGATATCTTTACTACTCAAATATCATTTCTCTGACTACTTCAGTCATCATGAACCCCGTATTATTCCACTCACTAATGAAAACCAATTCGAGGTAAATTTTAGCAAACAATACTTTAGACATCATATCTGAATAAGTCGATTAGTCGAGATTAAATTTTTCTTTAACCGTGACATTGGTTAATCTGAATAATCTTTAGAACAATCTGATATTCTTCGAAAATTGTTTCCACTTTCTCAACTATTCTTATCTCTGTATGCATTACTAATTATTTCACCATTAAACTCTTTAGTTTCACATTTATGGATTTATTCCACATGATTTTCGTGAATTTTCGGTATAAAGCAACACTAGAAGGGGGTGAGGTCGTAAAGCCTCTAATTTGACTCTAGTAAGTACACACATATGACTTAGCATTCATCACCAACATCATATCATCACAATTACATAATTCACTTCAAGCCAATTAACATACATAGTCATGTTACACAAAATTTTTCAATTATCTTATTCAAACAAGTGTACATAAACACACATTCTGTCAATTTGAGTAAATTTACTTATAATATTCACTTAATCAAATATGTTGGGCACATAACATCATATGCATGCCAAACAATCATGGATGGGCTTATCACTATATAAATTTTCATTTCATTCCACTTTTCACATTTCTCAACTTGTGATTATCTCATTTCGTACATTAACACATACATATCGTGAACTTTTATTCATAACTTTCTAAATTTCGACACATCATAAGCATATTTCAATCATTTCAATATCATTATCAGCATTATCAAAAAATAGCACGGTTGGAAGTCATCTCTGTCTTAACATACACTATGTTATTTCGAGAATCAACTAAACCATAGCTCTGATACCACTAAATGTAACACCCCTTACCCATAACCAATGACGGTACAGGGTTCGAAGCGTTATCGGACTTAAACATAAACATTGATACAAACCGGGCCATAAAATTTGGTCCAAATCATATTCATCCAATCACATGTATATCATCCCTTATACAGGCACATGAGGCTTAAAACCTATGTTGGGAGTGGTTCAGGACTAAACCCAAAACTTTTGGAACTTTTACTACACTTAGAAAATTTTCATACTTTGGAGAGTCACACGCCCATATGGGTAGGCCATGTGGTAATACACACACACGTGTGGCTTGGGACACACCCTTATTCTCAGCCCGTGTAACTATCTGTTTATGACATCATGCACAATTTGGGGTCACACGACCAAGTCACATGCCCGTGTCTCGGGGCCGTGTCCTTCACATGGCTGAGACACATGTCCGTGTCTCTACCCGTGTGGCCAAGGAAATGGCTATTTACCAAGCCATTTGCCACCTCATTTGCACACTCACATACACACTTTCAATTGTACTTAACATGACACAATTAAGCTACAAACAGAACCATAATCAAGGCTTAAACATATCTAAACAATTATTTATTATTCATAACAAAACTGTTCACTTGATTAATAGTCACTAAATTATTTATATCTTGAGCTAAAGAACTTTAAATTAAGATCTCCTTTATTTTTTCGAAACTAACTCAAATATCTTCCTATCATAAAATTTTCAGAATTTATGGTTCAACCAATAAGTACAGTTAATTCCTCAAATTTGTCCCTATTTTGCTATTTGACAGTTTCGACCTTTCTTCACTAAAGATTAATTATCTATTAGTACGGGATTCAAATGATGTTCCCATTTGTTTCTATTTAAAATAGACTCGTCAATAATTTAAACATATAAATTTTAGCCCCCAAGTATTTTTATACAATTTTTAATGATTTTCCAAAATCAGAATAGGGGAACTCGAAATCATTCTGACATTGTCTCCCAAAAATTCAAATATCTCATAAAATAATTTTTTTTCCTTACAAAATTTATTCTATGTAAAAATAGACTCAATAAGATTTAATTTCATATTTTGTTCAATCTATAATTCAGTTTCCAAAATTTTTTTATGATTTTTCAAATTTGTATTACTGCTGTTATCCAAAACTATTTTAATACTAATTTTACTCTTTCATGATTCCCTTGTACTTTCATTAACATACCATTATAAACCATATCACACAATGACATTGGCATAGGCATATGAGTAATTAATATGCTTGCAACCCATTAGCCAATATAAGCCAATTTATATGGCTACATACCAAATCAAATCCGTATTCATTACAAGCTAATATATTTGGCCATATCATAATGACATATACAAAAAATAACTAATTCCTTATGCATGCCATAGACTCAAAGGTTTACGTTCATTTACCAACATGATATCTTGATAGTGTGATAGAATGTCTGACGATCTCCAACCTGAGCTAGCTGAATAAACCTATGAGTGGTGGGAAAGAAATGGGGTAAGCTATATAGCTTAGTAAGTCCGTATGACAATAATAAGCGAATCATTTACATGCATTTACCAATTTCATCAATATGTTCTCATGGGTACATATTAATCAATTGCAATACCCATCTTTTAATCTATAAACATAAATTTATCTTATCTTAACATTAGTTAAGCTAACATAAACTCTCATTATAAAACACTTCAACATTTGACAAATCATTTCAGCATTCATAATAAAAGTGCGTATTAATTATGTATATTCATATTTCCCAATACATATAGCTTAACATCCATCAATGGTCCAAAACTCTTAGCTATCCATACCTTCATATCCATTTTTAGTAGCCTTTTATGCCAGTCTTTCTCTCTTTTCATTATTCATTGAATCACAACATTGAAAGAATAAGCACATCGTGTCTCAATTTAATTTGTCCTAAAAGCCTTACACATGATTCTCAACCGAATTCACCATATATTTTTACGTCATAAATATAAACCTATAATCAAATTGTCATCATAGAAAATCATTCTCATAGACATAACTCATTCATTTGCATTTTTACCACATACCAAGCTTAATGCTCAAGAGTGTTGAGTACATACATATACTATCTCATAACATAACCATATACTTATTCTTCTCATTGACTTACCCCTCGAGTTTTCCATCAAGTTACTCGATAGTTTACTTGTTGAACACTTGGAATACCATCGGATACATCAGAATCTCGCACCTAAGTGCCCCATATGTAGCCAACGCTACCTGATATCACATATCACATATCACATGTTGCTCATTTTTGAGCTACTCATGGGTCTGCTCACACAAGCTGTCGTTCAGGATGCAGCTACTCGGGCTACTCACACAAGCTATCAGGTATCCGTAACACATGTCAGACTACCCAGCCACCGGTAGAACATACAAGACCAGCACTCGGATTGCCATAACATGTGTCACATATATCTTGAATTCTGACCACAACTCATGAGCTCAGATCACATAGTTCCTAGTGACATATCACTTGTATCCTAAAATATTCCTAAGGTTCAAATGGGATTTCCTTAATTACACGTCTTCTTTGAACTTGTCTAGAGGATCAATCATATACCTCATGATAATGATTAATCACATAATCTTCATAATGATAATAATAAAGATTGTAACACCCTAAACTCGACCTAGACGCTATGGTCAAATTTGGCGATATCAGATGGAATGGAATCTGAAGACGAGTTTGTGAAGCTAAAACCGTTCCAGTCAATAAACTTTTAACTTAATTCGGAATAAAATGCATGTTCTTTTTTATGCCTAAAATCATATCTTTTTAGCGTCAGCTTTGGGAATGTTGTTTTTGGAAAACCATTCATGTTGAGAGAAACCTTTGTTTTAGCAAAAATCGAGTTTTTACCATCTAACTTAATAAAATCATAAAGCAGTTAAAAATCCCAAAATTCAAAACCAATCAGTCCAAAGTCCCAAAATTACACAACGAATACCTAAAAATAATGTAAATTCAAAAACAAAATTAAAGTAGTATGAAACAG
Source organism: Gossypium arboreum (assembly GCF_025698485.1). Lineage (NCBI taxonomy): Eukaryota > Viridiplantae > Streptophyta > Magnoliopsida > Malvales > Malvaceae > Gossypium > Gossypium arboreum. Next base: position 113,511,379 of record NC_069080.1, on the reverse strand, counting down.
TGATGGTCACCGTCAAATCCTTTACCGCACAGATCCGTCTAAGACTGAGGATTACCTAAATGGATTAAATAGAAAAAGGGTGAGTTTTCACAAACTCAGTGTGTAATCCCCACAGAAAACATGCATACATATATACATCAAAATTCACTCAGATGCAGTCTGGGCCTGAGCCCATTACAGATCAAGTTTGGGCCTTAGCCCATCAGATACAGTCTCAGATATAAATAAAGGCCTTGGCCCATCTTAGATACCATATGCAGTATCAGGAATCAGAATCCTACCCACCAGCCTCTACACACTATCTCCATCCATCCCTACACACCTTATGGGGTTAAAAACACCTACCCATCCTTACACACCATGCTGTATCAAAATGTGGCACATACTTAGTAATTTGCAGTTGAGCTACCAGATAACAAGTATAATAGCCTTTCAGACACTTCCTCTAAATATCATCAACACACCCCGATTCAATGCAACATACAATAAATGACATGCTATTTTGCAGCTAACAGTCCATACGTTCAGATTAGCATACATGCTTAATACAGAAATCAGTCAGACAAATTACCCATATAGGGTTCTAAGTAATGCTTTCCAACTCTACAATAGGTCCACAGTCGATTTGGGCAACCCATACAACCTTACAGAACTTTTCAGACAAATGGGCTCACATGCCCATGTGGCTTGCTTGTGTGGGCCCACAAGGCCCAAATTTTCCTTGCCTGCATGGATCACATGGCCTGGCCTAAAATCCCACATGTAACTGCCCAATTTAGACCCTAGTCAAAACAGTGGTCTCGTGACCATAAATATGAGTCAAAAAATATTTTATTATTATTTTCCGTGTTTATAGTATGTGGTTAAGCATGTGTTATAATTTTGTATGAAAATTTAATCATTTGTGTGCTTAACTTGTAAAAAGAACTAAATCGCAGAAAATGCAAAGTTATCCTTCTATTTGAATAATGGTCGAATTGATGTGTCTTTATTATTAAAAGGTCCTTATGTGGTTATTTGACCATGGCATGCATCAAATAACTTAGATGGACATTAGATAATGGTTTATTAATGTTATAATACAAGGGTAGAATGATAAACTAGTTAATAATATAGATTAAATAAAACAAAGGCATAAAATTGACCCATTATTCATCATCTTTGCCAAAAATACAAAAGAAAAAGAAAGGAAAGATCAATCTAGGGTTTGGCCATGTCCATGCTTGATTAAAAGTCCGTTTTTGTTCTATTTTCAATGATTTTTATGTTTTTTTATCGTTGTTATGTGTTCTAGCTAGCCCATGCTTAAATTCATGAAATTGTTGAAGATTTTGAGTTAAGCCATTGATGAATTTGTGAGCTTTTTGATTTTACTTGATAAAAATAAAAGACATGTGTTAGATAAATTTGTTTTGTATTGGGATTTTTGATGAATTCGATTATTACGGGCTAAATTGTGAAATATGTAAATTGAGGGACTAAAATGTGAAATAAATGAGGCTTATATGAACTACATGAATATTCAGCTAAGTATGTGTATAAGGAAATTTTGTATATTTTGTGATTTTGTTAATTAGGGACTAAAATGTCAAAATGTGAAAATATGAGGGCTAATTTGTAAAATGCCTAATTATATGTTTTTGGATTGAATTGAATGATTTGGTGAATAAAGGAGTTAAATTTGAATGTGTATAGATCAAGAACTAAAGAAAACGAAATTAGATCGGGGAAAGTCGAACGTAGTTGAATGGCTGTTCGTTTCTGTTCATTCCCGTATGAGGTAAGTCTATATACAAATAAATGTGTTTGAATTGATTTATCCATGCTTATATGATTTTGAATTGTGATGAATAGCTATAGAGCTGAATATGTGAAATTGAGAAAGTTTCGGTAATGTGAAGACATCTGAAAGCCCCGTACAAACCATAGGAATAGTTAGGATACATATGTCATGACATAGGATTCTGATATGTGATTTGTTGTGAGACCATGTCTAGGATGTTAGCATCAATTTGAGATTTATATGTAAGACCATGTCTAGGAAATCAACATTGTATTTAACTTCGTGTAAGACCCTATCTCGGACAGTGTCATTGATATTTGATTACATGTAAGACCACGTCTAGGACGTTGGCATTGTTTGAGCTTTCTGATGTATCCATGTATCCTATTTGATTCTGTACGGTTCAATGGGCATTCCAAGAAACAAATGATTATGTGAATGTGTATCCAATTTAGGTATGTTTGAAATGTATATCATGTTTGAGAATGAAAAATAAGTATATGTACAATTGTGGACATATGATATATGTATGAATTATTGTGAGAATAAGATGTAATATATGTAAGTGAATTATGATCAAATGAGCTATATAAGACAAATGGATATGTGATTGTATTTTTCCATGAGATACATGAATGAATTGGTTTAGAATAGTGTTATGTGATAAGTGTGACATCCCAAAATTGACCATAGTCGGGATGTGGTTTCGGGACCACAAAACCGAGACACAAGAATAATTAATTATTATTTTCTATGTTTATTGTGCATGAACGTACATATGTGAAAATTTCGTGCCTTAATTTCGTCATTCATAGGTGAAATTTATTAGAAAGGACTTATGTAAGGAAATTGAGAAATGTGCTAGGCTAATGTTAAAGTGGCCTATTGATACATATTAGAAAATGCTTGGACTTGCATGTCAAATTGCCAAATTTTCCTTATGGTGGCGGCCAAGTTAGATTGATGATGGGCAATATATTTGTTTGCCTTAGATATTATAATAAGAAATTGGATTATGGGAGACAAACTAAAATAAAGAAAGGAATTAAAAGAAAGGGAATAAAATAAGAAAAAAAAGTGTGGATGCCTCCCCCAATTTGCCGTGAATGGAGCAAAGAAAGAAAAAAAAGAGAGCTTCATTTCCTTTGGTTCTCTCTTAGCGAATTGAAGAAAGAAAGGGGAGGGAGATTTGGTCAACTTTAAGCTCAAAACAAGGTTAGTAATTCATGTTAGATTTTGAAATTTCAGCTTAATGAAAGTTGATTACTAAGTTCTTTAACTAGCCCATGTTAAAATTTTGGATTTGGGTGGTGCATGAAGTATTCGGCCATGGTAGATAGTGAAGGAGTTGATTATTTTCTTTGTGTTAAATGAGTGATTGTGGATGGGTGAAGTGTGAGCTAGTTAAATATTCATATAGTTAGGTTGGATGATAGGAAGAAAAAATCAGCTTGTGTATGTACACTAAGGCCGAATATGAAGTTGGAGATTTGTGGGAAATGTATGTGTCTTGAAGTGTTGGAATGGAGAGGATGCTTTAATTGTGTTATGAACAATTATGTGTTAGAAATTGTGATTTTGGGTTGACTAGGATTTTCGCCATAGTGGTCATTGAGGATTAAGGTTATGTTTCATGCTAAACTTGATAAATCTTGGTGTATGGGTGTTTGAACTAAACTAATGATCAAATAGATGCATAAATACAAAGTAAGAAGAATCGGCTATTGTATGTAATATTATTGCCGAATGTGAAAATACTATACTTGAGTAATGAATGTGATTGGATTATTGATAGTATGGTAATTGCATAAGGCTATTAGTAGAATAGCTAAGAACGTAAGGTAGTAAGATAAAAATTTTACTATGTCGTTCGTATGTCATAAGATCATTAAAATGTGGATACCAATATATGTACCAAAGCGGTTGAATGAGCTAATTTATTTGTTTAAGCTCAAGATCCTAAAGGAGGCGTCCAACAAGGGAAATCAAGATCATCGAGTAGCCGACTTGGAATTATTTACGAACACAAGGTAAGTCATTAAGCACGTATTTGATATTGCTTAAATGATTGTAAAATTTATACAATTGTGTTTAATGGGATGATATATATATATATATGAATGAAAATGTATGTGTATGGAGTGATGACATTTGTTGAATGTAAAAGAAATAGTGAAATGTGTAGAAAGTTTGCTTTCGGCACTAAGTGTCTTGGGCAATACGTGTGTACGGTGATTGAGATCGGCACTAAGTGTGCGTGCTGGAAATATATGGCACTAAGTGTGCGTGCTGGAAATATATGGCACTAAGTGTGCAAGCTAGAAAAATACAGCACCTTGGGTGTGCGAGCTCGGAGGGTATGGCAATGTGTAAAAGGGCTTAAATTACGTGGCACTAAGTGTGCGAAATCGAGTAGTAAGCACTGTGTGTGCGTACTCTATATATATGGAGGTGTGTCTCCATTGAATTGAGTATGGACAGCGGATCGGTAAGTACCTCGAGCTCATGACGAATAGAGAATACGTTCATGCTTGGGGTTGAATTTGGTAAGCCTTAAATCTATGTGATGATTGAAATTGTATGGTTGTGCTGGAAAATGAGTTAATGTGTAAAAATGCTTGATTATCTTGTTGTGTAGAATATGAAATGTGGATGTATGAATTGGTGCGAGATTGGACCGAAAGGTCCGAGGTATTATGGTATAGATTCGATATGGACGAGTACCTAGCCTCATTTGTTGTACATGTAGTAGTAACTTTATCGGTGGATTGATGAATGCTTATGACTTACTGAGTTGTAAACTCACTCGGTGTTTTCTTGTCACCCATTTTAGGTCTCTCGGACTCGTATTGTTTGCATGATCGGGACCGTCGTTGGAGTCATCACACGGCTGAAATCTTGTGGTATTGTTTTTGTTGTTGAAGAACATTTGGCATGTATAGGCTATTATATTTTGTCGAATTGTGGGTTGTAAACTTTAAGCCATGTGAAAATGGCCTATGTGGTCGTCGAGTGGGATGCTAGAACCTATAGCCACGAGTCTAAGAAACTCAAATTTTGATAAGGTGGCCATAATTTGTGTCATGTATGATGGATGATTAAGGCCAAGGAAAAATTCATGAAATTGGCATAGTCTACTGCAGTAACTGTTGCGGACAGCAGCAGTGAGATGAGATTGAAAATCACTAAAATAGTAGAAGTAGAATTAAATAGTGAGTAAATTATGGAACTGAACCTTGATGAATCTATTTTTATATGGACGAAACGAAACGACCATATGAGCAGTATACTGAGAAATATTAAAGTTCTCGTGAGACAGGGCCAGAACGGTTTCTGGGTCCCCTGTCGCGACTTTGAAAATTTACCATAAATTATCCAGAAATAATTAGGAGTCATGCCTTATATGTACAGATTCCATTTTGAGTCTAGTTTCATTAGAAACAAACGGCACCAGTATTAAAGCCCTGTACAGAGAGATATTCAAGTTGTAACGCGCGAAGGTCAGAGCAGTCGATCCCTGTAACATGGGTGACTTTAACTAATAAACTGTACCAATTGGCCCGACCAAAAATTCTAAAAATAAATCCATGGATGGGTATATGAGTCTAAATTCAGGGAAAATTTACGAAACCAGTTTCCGAGTTTTGAAACTCGAGATATGATTTTTAAGGTGACGGTGACGCAGTTTTCCAGCCTGACTGGTAATGTCAAATTGGTTGGTATCTTGAGAGGGTTTGGCCGTTAACCCCTCGTGTCCGACACCGGCGTCGGTCACGAGTTAGGGGTGTTACAATAAGTTTATTTGTATATGGCTTACTAAGCTTTTGGAAGCTTACTTTACGTGTTTTTCTATTGTTTTATAGATTATGAAAGCTACTGGAAGCTCAGGGATCGTTGAGGATCATCACCACACTATTGAACTCTATTTTTGTACCTTTTAGAAAATATGAATATTGAAGTATGGCATGTATAAGCTAGTGATTATATGATATGTTTTGTGTTAAGATTATAGCCATGAGATTTGGCTTACTTTTGGTTGTAAATGTGGGACTGTTTTATCCATTTAAGTTGGCTTATTATATGTGCTTGAAAGGTTAGTAATGTGATGTATTTGATGTCTTATGTGTGGCTTGTTTAGGTGATGTTGAAATGGTTGTGCTTAGATGGCATGATATTGAATGCTTTGGTGAATTTGGCTGCCTATAAGTGTATTGAAATGATACAATTTTGGTTGCTTTGTGTGCTTAAGATTAGAGTGGCAAATTGGCCTTGCAAATGGTCATTTTTTGTCTATACGGACAAAGACACGAGCGTGTGTCTCAGTCGTGTGTGACACACGGTTATGTTACACAGCCGTGTGTTCCCTAGGATAGTCCTACAAATTAAAGTCAGTCTCAAGCACGGCCTATACACACGGGTGTGTCTGGTGGCCATGTGAGTCACACAGCCTTGGCATATGGGCATGTGTGGACTTTTCAAAGGGTACACGGGCTAGACACACGGGCGTGTTGTTAGTCGTGTGACCCAAGTTAGTTTTGATCAAGGCCAAGGCACACGGGCATGTCTCTGGCTATGTGACATAAGTCAGTATATATGCTCTGTATTCACACGATCTAAGACACAAGTGTGTCTATTGGCCGTGTGAGGCACACGGTCTAGGCACATAGCCGTGTGGCCATTGTAACCATGAAAATTTTTTAAGTATTTGAAATTTGTTAAATGTTACCGAATTAGTCCTGAATGTATGATTAAAGCTTTGTATGCTTGTTTTGAGTACATATGAAATGTGAATGAATGATATTCACTATAGTAAGAGAAGTATTTGATAAATGATTGTTTTGAATTAAGTTACAAGTCCGGTAATGCCTCTTAACCTATTCCGGTGATGGTTATGGTTTAGGGGTGTTACAATTAATTAGTATCAGAGCTACAGTTTAGTCGATTCTAGAACTAACGTAGTGTATGTGAGTCTAGCTATATATGCCATATATATATGAACTGCGGTAATATGATGATTCTTGACAATGAAAATGTGTTTTTATATAGTAAATAGAGCCCGAACAAGCCATAGCTGATGATGTTGAAAGTAACGTACCTGCTCCCACTCAAGGGGTAGTGCAATCCTATTCTAGACCAGTTTCTAGTAGCCATGAGGGAGAGGCTAAGCAAGCCTTCTTCCAAATGATGAATGAGTGGTTCACTCAGTATGTTAGAAGAAACCCGACTGCTGCCCCAACCTCTGCCCCCACAAGTTTTTGTAGCTCCCCAAGTGGTAGATCTGATTTGTCTAAATAAGCCTCCAGTTGATAAGATTAGAAAATATGGGGCTGAAGAATTCCATGCTACTACTGATGATGATGCTGAGAGAGCTGAGTTCTGGCTCGAGAATATGATTCGGGTATTCGATGAATTATCTTGTACTCTAGAAGAATGTGTTAAATATACTGTTTCACTTTTGAGAGTTATTGCGTATTAGTGGTGGAAAACTTTGATATCAGTGGTTCTAAAAGAACGAATCACCTAGGATTTCTTCCAAATTGAATTCCGAAAGAAATACATCAGTGAAAGATTCATCGATCAGGAATGCAGAGAGTTTCTTGAACTAAAACAGGGTCGTATGTCTATTACGAAAAATGAGCGGGAATTTGTGAGATTGAGCCAGTATGCATGAGGATGTGTCTCGAATGAAGCAATAATGTGTAAACGGTTTGAAGATGGCTTAAATAAATATATTCACTTATTAGTCGAGATTCTGGAAATAAAATAGATGGTGGTGCTTGTTGAACAAGTGTGTAAAGTTGAAGAATTGAGTAAAGAGAAAATAAAAGCCGACTCAGAAGCTAGAGAGGTACGAAAAAGATCAACGAATAAGTCATTTCAGTCCACATCAAAGAAGTTCTGAGATGATTATAGCTGTTCAAAGGCTACTATGAGTCATTCAAGTAGAGCTCATGCAAGATCACATTCGAGCTTTAGAGCTCTAACTACTTCAATTGCTAGTGGCAGAAATGTCAGATCTAATCGACCCTAGTGTAGACATTGTGGTAAAAGACATCCTAGCAACTGTAGACTATTCGATCGAGCTTGTTTCAAATGTGTATGTTTAGATCATTTTAGTTGTGAATGTCCTGAGTCTGTAGAGCAAGAGATTGTGCAAAATCTGAGGCCATATGGCAATACAGCTCGAGGTAGACCACCCAAAAACATGGGTAATGTGAGTGGCACTCAGAGAATGACTAAAGACACTGTTATTCGATCTGAGGCTAGAGCACCTGCCAGAGCCTATGCCATCCGAGCTCGTGAGGAAGCTTCGTCTCTAGATGTGATTACTGGTACATTTAATCTTTATGATACTTCTGTGATTGCATTGATAGATCCGGAATTAACACATTCGTATGTATGCATGAACTTAGTATCTAGTAAGACTTTTCCTGTAGAGTCTACTGAATTTTTTATTAGAGTATTGAACCCTTTAGGCAAGTGTGTTCTGGTAGATAAAATATGTAAGAACTGTCCGTTGATGATACGAGATTTTTTTTTTTCCGATTGATCTGATATTGTTACCTTTTGATACGTTTGATGTAATTCTTGGTATGGATTGACTAACTTTGCATGATGCTATTGTGAACTGCAAACGGAAAACTATAGAATTGAGATGCAAGAATGACATGGTAATCTGAATTGAGTCAAGTGATTTGAATGGGTTTCCAGCTGTGATATCTACAATGAAAGCTCTGAAATATGTGAAAAAAGGTTGTGAAACCTACTTCGCCTATATGATTGATACGAAAGTGACAGAAAGGAAAATAGAATCAGTGCCTATTATTTGTGAGTTTCCTGATGTGTTTCCTAAAGAATTATTGGGATTACCTCCGATTCAAGAAGTTAAGTTTGGTATTGAATTAGTGCCAGGGAATACTCCGATTTTGATAGCTCCATATAAAATGGCTCCGACCGAGTAAAAAGAATTAAAGTCTCAATTACAGGAGTTCACTATTAGAGGATTCACACGATCGAGCTTTTCTCCCTGGGGTGCTCCTGTTCTATTTGTGAAAAAGAAAGATGGCACAATGAGAATGTGCATTGATTATCGTCAGTTGAACAAAGTGACTATTAAGAATTGTAACACCCCAAACCCGACCCAGACGTTATGGCCGAATCTGACGTGCCACATTGGAGTTGAAAAACCCACGTTCTGTGTTAATGTTTTAAAAACCATATATTTTGTTGAGTTAACAAAGTGTATGGAAGCTGGGCACCATGTAGGTATCCGGAACAGAGAAGGTGAGCCATGAAGGCTACTTAAGTACCAAGTTCTTTGATTGGACCCAATCTTAGACATGCCTACAACCATAGCCACACTTTGTTCTATCGAGTTTAAATTTGTTTAAGTGGACGTCTCTGATAAATCAATTAATCGTGGCGTTGAGATATTTTGAATACAAGTATCATTTTGAAAACACGTCCTAAGCCTAGCCCATTTGAATAATTATCAACCAGGTTTAAAGTTATTAAAAATAAAATAATCCCGAAAAGAAATAAAGTAAAAGTTAAAAATGGCCTTATTACAACCCAAAAATAAATAATAATTAAAGGAAATTAAATGAAAACCAACGCTTATTTAAAAACCCAAAGACAATCATCGTGGCTACTCTGAATCCCCTCCGGCCCAAGTCCCCACATCAAGGCTCACCTGCAAGGTTAAGGAAAGGGGGGTGAGTTTGGAAACTCAGTGTGCAACAAGCCCCTTTCAGAGCCCAAACAATAACAGCCTGTTGGGCCTAAGCCCAAATCCAATCTCAACATGTACTGGGTCGTAGCCCTTTTCATATTTCATATTTCATAACATTAGGCCGAAGCCTTTTCATATTTCATATTATTGGGCCAAAGCCTTTACTGTAAACGGTATAGCCCATAGGCCCATTTCAGTATCACATGTAATGTCAATGAAAGAATACAAACCCATTTGGGGAGACTACTCGACCCACCATCCGCTACTCTCCACCCGTACCAGCCAACACACCATGTGGGGAATAACTCAACCCACCCAACCAACACACCACTGGTAGCATAGCTGCTTTATCGTATAACTGGAGGCTTAGCCTCTTTAATAACTGGGGCAAAAGCCCTTTTAACAACTGTGGCATAAGCCCTTTAATAACTGGGGCATAAGCCCTTTAATAACTGGGGCATAAGCCCTTTTGCACTTCCTCCATCCATATAAAAACCCAACCCAATGCGTTTATGAATACATCATGTGCATATCATACATATCATGTGCATATCATACATGTCATGTGCATATCATACATACCATGTTTATCAAGATCCCATGTATTAAATTCATATATAAACCCTAGGGGTATAATGGTCATTTTTACCTAGGGGCAAAACAGTCATTTTCATATTATAAGGGTAATCTTGTAATTTTACCAAAAATTAGGGTTTCCATGTTCGTTAACGGTCACTAACAATTCATAGGTGCAAACAGTGATTCTGGCCCATTTTTAGCGAAATCGAGTTATTGGGCCTAAAACCCCTAATGGGCCCTATTTAGCCGATTTTGTCATCTAGGCCCATTTAACCTATATCCATAACAGTATTAATAGTCTTAACATGCAATTTAACAGATTTCCATTTTCTACCAATTTTACCCAAATGGGCCCAAAAGCCTATTGGGCCCTATTTCAGCCCCTCGAGGCCCAACTTACCGTGAATGCCAAAAAACACGTTCTTACCGTTTCCAATGTTCCTGATCATCATCTCAACGAATCTAACTAACTAATGAGCGTTAAGCTTGCTCACGAGTCCTCGAAATGCGAATTTGGCATTTCAAATTTTTCGACATTTATCGCTTTAAGCTATGAAAAGGGTTCGTTACACACCTGTTTGGCGATATTCCTCGACGAGATCTCCTACACGATTTATCCTATATTCCACCGTTAATAAATCAGCTTCCATTAATTGACTCAAAACAAGAACCATCTTATATTAGTACTTACACATTCGGCCACCATCCAAAATGGCCTTAAGAACCTTACCTTGCCGATATTGATTGACTAGATCTAGCCACTCCGGAGATCCAAGCTGATTCAAGTCGACACTACACCTTGCTGCTCCTCCACTATAGAAACCATAAAAATATTAAAAGAAGACCCCATAAGGCCTATATCCATATTCGGCCACCTCCCTAAACTAGAGGGGTTTCGACTTTTGGCCAATAGTTACTCTAGGAATCGTTTAGAGTTTGAGCACTTACCACAGTCTTTCTCCTCTTGAATCTGTATGCCTAAAAGGTAAAGGAATTGAATGCCAACAATTGAAAAGGAAAGAAAAGGTCGCTGGTCACAAAGAATCGGCACCCCTCTATCTTCACTGATTTCGGCTTTTGCGGTATTTCGGCAGAAGTAGAGATAAAGGAAAGAAACAATGGGCGAATGGATGGAAATAGTGGGCTGGTTTGAAAGAAGGAGAAGGAAGAAATGATGGAAGAAGAGATGGTAGATTCGGCTGTAAAAGAAAAAGAGAGAAAAGAAAACCTACACACCAAAAGGAGAAAACGGCACAACAATACCTAAGTGCCGAAAATCCCTAACTAAACCCCTCTGCCGAAAATCCCCCCTCCAATCTCCCTTATTCGGCCAACTCTATCTTCATATCAAATCCCTAAAATCTCTCCCCTTATCCCTTCTTAATCTATGCATTTAACTTGATCCAACTCTCCTCTTACAGAATCCACTTAGGTTCCAACACTTACCATTCCTGCACATAAAAATAAATACTCTTATTTGCCAACACAGGGAATCGATCCCATGTCTTCCCTTATGCTCCACATGCCACCTTTTTAGGAGCTTAGTGGCATCACCCTTGCCACTTTACCAAAGCTCTTTTTGTGAGACATTTTACCCACAACTTTATATAAGGGCACCTAGCCAGAACCCCTAACTCCTAAGTCCAAAATTTAAAAATTCTACCGGGTTTTTGCCAACTCATGGGCCTTCTATAAGCCCATTTACATACCCAAATTATGAATTCCATAATCACATACCAAATTTTAGAAACTTGCTTAAAATATCAAGAATCGCGAAAAACCCAAAAATCAGGATGTTACAACTCTACCCTCCTTAAAGAAATTTCGGCCTCGAAATTTACCTGATCCAAACAGTTGAGGGTATTGTTGACGCATTGCCTCTTCGGTCTCCCAAGTAGCTTCTTCCTTGCCATGGTTCCTCCAAAGTACCTTCGCTAATGGGACTGACCTCCTTCTCAACGCCTTGACATCGCGATCAAGTATTTGCACAGGTTCCTTTTCAAAGGTCAAATCCAACCGTACTTCGATTTCTGCAACTGGCACGATATGAGTTGGGTCAGAATGATATCGCCTTAGCATGGACACATGGAAAACGTCGTGAATACGATCCAGCTCTGGAGGTAACTCTAGTTGATATGCCACCGGCCCTATCCGCTTAATGATTCAGTAAGGCCCAATAAACAGTGGGCTCAACTTACCCTTCTTACCAAATCTCAAAATCTTCTTCCAAGGCGAAACTTTCAAAAAGCCCATGTCCCCTACTGCATATTCAATATCCTTACACTTCAGATCGGCATAAGACTTTTGTCGATCCGCCGCCTCCTTTAACCAATTCTTGATCACCTTAATCTTGTCTTCAGTATCTGCTACCAACTGTGGCCCAAGTATTTGCCTTTGCCCCAATTTTGCCCAACAAGTAGGCGAACGACACCTTCGCCCATATAGTGCCTCATATGGAGGCATCTAAATACTTGCTTGGTAACTGTTGTTATACGCAAACTCCGCCAATGGAAAATGGTCCTCCCAGCTGCCTTTAAACTCAATAGCACAACCCCTCAACAGATCCTCTAAAATCTGAATTACCCTCTCTGACTGCCCATCCGACTGAGGGTGAAAAGCCGTACTGAAATCCAAGCACGTTCCCAATGCCTCATGCAACTTCTGCCAAAATCGAGATGTAAACCTTGGGTCTCGGTCTAAAATTATCGATGCTGGCACACCATGCAACCGTACTATCTTAGTCACATACAATTTGGCCAACTTTTGAAGTGAGTAATTGGTTCGGACAGGTATGAAATGAGTAGATTTCGTGAGTCTATCCACAATCACCCAAACCGAATCCTTCTTAGAAGGTGTCAACGGCAACCCACTTACAAAGTCCATAGTTACCCTTTCCCACTTCCAAAGTGGTATCTTTACCTATTGTAACAATCCTCAAGGCGCTTGATGCTCGGCCTTCACTTGTTAACATGTCGAACATCTCCCTACAAATTCGGTCACTTCTCGCTTAAGCCCAGGCTACCAATATTGCTCTTGTAAGTCTCGATACAACTTACTCCCCCTTGGATGCATAGCACAAGGTCCATTATGTGCCTCTTTCAAAATCACCAATCTTAAGTCTGAGTCTTTTGGCATACAAATTCTTCCTCGAAAATAAAGAACTCCCACACTATTTAACCCAAAGTCCGGATTCTCCCCCTTCTCAACTTACTGAAACCGAGGAACCAACGACTCGTCCTCCAACTGTTGCTTCTTAATCTGTTCTACCCAAGTCGGTCTCACTTGCAACTCTGCCAATAAACTTCCGTCGTCATACAAACTTAGACGAGCAAACATCACCTTTAATTCCGCCACAGCCCTTCGACTTAGCGATCACCACGACATTCGCCTTACGGATGGTACTCAATCGAGCAGTCATAGTCCTTAACAACTCTATCCACCTTCACGCCTAAGATTCAGCTCCTTTTGAGTCAGCAAGTACTTAAAACTCTTGTGATCCGTATAGATGATGCATTTCTCTCCATACAGGTAATGCCTCCATATCTTAAGTGCAAAGATTATCGCTGCCAATTGAAAGTCATGCGTAGGGTAGTTCACCTCGTGCGGCTTAAGCTGTCGTGAAGCATAAGCGACCACTTTACCCTCTTGCATCAACACGCAGCCCAAACATACATGTGACGTATCACTGTACACAGTAAAATCTTTACCAGACTCTGGCTGAATCAACACTGGCACTTCCGTCAAAACCTTCTTCAACTTTTCAAAAGCCTCTTGCTGCTTATTTGTCCAAACAAAAGGTGCTCCCTTCTTTATAAGTTTCGTTAACGGTGCTGCCCTAAAAAGTTTATCTACCTTAACCAAATGTCCCAATGGACTTATCACCGATACCCCACTCACAGTCTCCTCAGGAAGCACATCCCAAGCCCCAGATACATCACACGCTACATACGAGTGAGTGGAACCCACATCAATCAAAGTAGTGTAAGGCATGCTATGAATGAAGAACGTACCGGTTATAACATCAGGAGCGTCACCCTCCTCACGACGTCGTACAGCATAAACCAACACCAGTTGTCGAGCTTTAGCGTGTCCAGCACCCCTGCCAGGTGCCCCACGTCCTCGTCCATTACCATTCCCACCTCTACCTTGCCCACAACCCCTCTGTGGTGGTGGTCCTCCTCGCCGTGGTTGGACATCCCTTTGCTCTACAGCTAGCTCCTAAGCTATCCTCTGAGGACACTCTCTGAACTTATGCTCCTTAGACCCACATCGAAAACATGCTCCAGTTCGTTTCTAGCACTCCCCCATATGCACCTTACCACAGTCCTTGCAAGCCTGCGGTCTATAAGTATTTACTGGAACTGCTCGAACCGGTTCCTCCATCCTTGCTCTTTTAACATTCCGATTCATGGCACTTGAGGGTCTAAAATCCCTCTTAAATCAGGGTCGATCCTTCTCACGATTTTGTCGCTCAGTCAGCTTCACCTTCTCGGTTATCTTAGCCTTCTCCACCAATGTAGCAAAACCACGCTCCCTCTGTGGAGCTATCAATATCCTAAGCTCATCGCGGAGACCATCCTCAAATCAGACACTGCGCTCATATTCAGTTGCCACTATCCCACTATCATACCGACTCAGCCTCAAAAATTCTGCCTGATACTCCGCTACAGTCTTATTACCCTAAGTCAGATTCAAAAATTCCTTCTGACGAGCATCCACATAGCTTGCTCCAACATACCTCCCTTTAAAAGCAGTTTTGAACAATTCCAAGGTTACTTGCTCAATTGGGGTACTCTCCCTTACGGTGATCCACCATCGGTATGCCTTGTCACGTAGCAGCGACACAGCTCCTTTCAGCTTTTGCTCCACTGAGCAGTCTAGATCGTCTATGATCCGTTCTGTTGCCTCTAGCCAATATTCTGCCACATTTGGGGCTACTCCAGATACACCCCTAAACACTTCTGCTCCGTTGCCCCAGAGTCGCTCCGATATAGACCCCCTATTCACTGTCCCAGTACTAGCTCCAGCAACTCTTTCTAAAACCCTTAACTTGGCTTGGGACAAAGCGTCATCCCCCGCAGCCCGATCATAAGACCCAGTCTCCGTTGCTGGTGGCACAGATGCCACCTCAGCTGGCCTATGCCCCGAGGATGAAGATTCAGCTTGCACCCTTCGCGACTACGTCCATGGCCTCAATCCTGAACTCCTCTTGTACTCATATCGAATTATCGATTCTGAATTTTATGAAATTAGTATAATGTTCCACTATTTATTAAGAAAATGTCTTATGGAAATATAGCAGTTCAAGAATTGTTTTCGTATCGTCGTAGTCTAACTACAGTCTCATTTCTACCGTTTCACAATTTTACCCTATCTACAGCATCATAGTAGAGTCTCAGCACTATTCATAATATCATATCATTATCATATAGCGTAAAGAAAATATACTTACAGACTTGGTGCCGGGAATTCAGTGCGCCACCTCTTTCTCCAATCCATTTAAAACTTGAAAACCATGTTTTTTTTATCACCGAAATAGAAATTTGAAACCTTTGATTTGAAAACACCCTTTATTTTGAACTCTTGATTTAAACCAGAAAAACTTGGACCATTTTAACATGTATACTCTATGAAACATCTTTGAAAAGAATTTTCAAAAACCATTTCGAAAAATACCCTTCTTAGGCCTAAATTTTCGAAAAAAATTTTGAACCCGATCCACAGCCGAGTTGTTGCAACCTGGCTCTGATACCACTAAAGGTAACACCCCAAACCCGGCCCAGACGTTATGGCCGAATCTGACGTGCCACATTGGAGTTGAAAAACCCACGTTCCATGTTAGTGTTTTAAAAACCATATATTTGGTTGAGTTAACAAAGTGTATGGAAGCTGGGCACTAGGTAGGTATCCGGAACAGATGAGGTGAGCCATGAAGGTTGCTTAAGTACCAAGCTCTTTGATTGGATCCAGTCTTAGACATGCCCACAACCATAGCCACACTTTGTTATATCGAGTTTAAATTTGTTTAAGTGGACGTCTCTGATAAATCGATTAATCGTGGCGTTGAGATATTTTGAAAACAAGTATCGTTCTGAAAACACGTCCTAAGCCTAGCCCATTTGAATAATTATAAACCAGGTTTAAAGTTATTAAAAATAAAATAATCCCGAAAAGAAATAAAGGAAAAGTTAAAAATGGCCTTATTACAACCCAAAAATAAATAATAATTAAAGGAAATTAAATGAAAACCAACGCTTATTTAAAAGCCCAAAGACGATCACCGTGGCTATTCTGAATCCCCTCTGGCCCAAGTCCCCACATCAAGGCTCACCTGCAAGGTTAAGGAAATGGGGGTGAGTTTGGAAACTCAGTGTGCAACAAGCCACTTTCAAAGCCCAAACAATAACAGCCTATTGGGCCTAAGCCCAAATCCAATCTCAACATGTACTGGGCCGTAGCCCTTTTCATATTTCATATTTCATAACACTGGGTCGAAGCCTTTTCATATTTCATATTACTGGGCCAAAACCTTTACTGTAAACGGTATGGCCCATAGGTCCATTTCAGTATCACATGTAATGTCAATGAAAGAATGCAAGCTATTTGGGGAGACTACTCGACCCACCATCCGCTACTCTCCACCCGTACCAGCCAACACACCATGTGGGGAATAACTCAACCCACCCAACCAACACACCACTGGTAGCATAGCTGCTTTATCTATAACTAGAGGCCTAGCCTCTTTAATAACTGGGGCAAAAGTCCTTTTAACAACTGGGGCATAAGCCCTTTAATAACTGGGGCATAAGCCCTTTAATAGTTGGGCATAAGCCCTTTAATAACTAGGGCATAAGCCCTTTTGCACTTCCTCCATCCATATAAAAACCCAACCCAATGCGTTTATGAATACATCATGTGCATATCATACATGTCATGTGCATATCATACATACCATGTTTATCAAGATCCCATGTATTAAATTCATATATAAACCCTAGGGGTATAATGGTCATTTTTACCTAAGGGCAAAACGGTCATTTTCATATTATAAGGGTGATCCTGTAATTTTACCAAAAATTAGGGTTTCCATGTTCATTCACGGTCACTAACAATTCATGGGTGCAAACAGTGATTCTGGCCCATTTTTAGCGAAATCGAGTTATTGGGCCTAAAGCCCCTAATGGGCCCTACTAGCCGATTTTGTCATCTAGGCCCATTTAGCCTATATCCATAACAGAGATAATAGTCTTAACATGCAATTTAATGATTGCATTTTCTACCAATTTACCCAAATGGGCGAAAGCCTATTGGGCCCTATTTCGACCCTCGAGGCCCAACTTACCGTGAACGCCAAAAAACACGTTCTTATCGTTTCCAATGTTCCTGATCATCATCTCAACGAATCTAACTAACTAATGAGCGTTCGCTTGCTCACGAGTCCTCGAAATGCCAGAATTTCGGCATTTCGGCTTTTCGGCATTTATCGCTTTAAGCTATGAAAAGGGTTCGTTACACACCTGTTTGGCGATATTCCTTGACGAGATCTCCTACATGATTTCTCCTATATTCCACCGTTAATAATGTGACAGCCCAAAATTGACCCTAGTCGGGAAGTGGTTTCGGGACCACTAAACCGAGTCACCAAAATGTTTGAACGTAATATTTATTGTCTAGAATATGTATTTACGAATGTGTGAAAATTTCAAGCTTCGGTTTAATCGATTGCATGTGAATTCAGTTAGTAGGACTTGTATGTCACTTTTGAAAAATGATAGGCTAATCTATAAGGACCTAATAGTACATGTAGTCAAAAGGAGGACTTGCATGTCAAAATCCCCCAAGTGCTAGTGGTAGGCCATGACAAGGAAGCATGGGCAAGACATGTCATGAAACATGTTGGGTGAGTGTTTTATGTTGAAATAAATAAAATAAGGTGCATGAGTAATAAAAAAAAAAGTGTGTGTGTGAAGGCTTTCCCTCCCTCCCCATTGCCGTGCAAGTGAGAAAGAAAAACAAAAAAAAGCTTTGTTCATCTTTTTTTCATCCTTTTGCCGAAAATCTCAAGGGAGAAGAAAGGGTCCTTGCTCATGGTTGGTTTGGAATAGGTTGGCCATCCTTGTAGCTAGATTAAGGTATGTTTAATATGGTGCCATGAGATTCATGCATGTTCTTAGTTGTTAGTTTTAGTTCTAATTAGTCCATGATTCAAAACCTTGCTATGTCATGGGGATGATAGTATGAAATGAAAATTTGAGATAAGTAAGGTTAAATTTGATTTGGTAAAATCGGCCATATGGGTGTATATGTTTGTAAAATATATTTTCTTTGTTAACTCCTTACAATCGGTTGTAGGAGTAATATTGGCTTATAAGGTTGAGTTGATTCATGATGTTGTATGTTAGGATTAAAATACTTGAGACTAGATTAGCTTAATGGTGACCATGCATTGACCTTGAAGCATTAAACAAATGTTGGTTGAGATTTTGATATTTTGAACAAAGATAGTTGTGAAATGGGGTGAAAACCATTAAGTTATACACATAAAAATCCAGCAAGAAGATTAAACTACTAAATGTATTCATTTTAGATCAAGACATCAAAGAGGAGAACCAAGCAAAGGCAAAGCAAAGATAATCGAGTAGTAGATTGGGAATCATTTCATCCGATATAAGGTAAGTCATTAAGCACTTATTTTGTACTAATTTAAAGGGTCGTAATGTCCAAGTAATGATGCTGAATGGAATGGTAGAATATATATATATAAACATGTATGTATGTGGTGATAAAAATATTGAATTGAAAGAAAAGAGGTGAGATGTATTGAATGATCGGTTTCGGCACTAAGTGTGCGGGTGTAAACATTTATAATCACAAATTGGCACTAAGTGTGCGGGTTCAAATTATACAGCACTAAGTGTGCAAGTTTGATTATATAGCACTAAGTGTGCGAGTTCGACTATTAAGCACTAAGTGTGCGGGCTTATTGCACATCCTCTAATAAACGTACATGTTCTATGTGCGGCCTTACCGAGTCAATCATGGACATGATGCGAGTAAACACCTTGAGCTCATGAGGAATGGACATTTTATTTATATTTGGAATTTTGGTTTGGTAAGTCTTGATCTATGTGGTGATTATGCTCGAAAATAAATGCATGCAATGTCATATGGCGTAATGTATGAAATATCAAGTAGGGTTTGGTATGTGACCAAACCGAAATGCCTAAAGAATTATAGTACCGTTTGGGGTGTGGATGGAGGATTTTAATCCCGCACTAATTATTTTCTTTTATGGTATATTATTACTGAACGGCAATATAATGCTTATGGCTTACTGAGTTATATACTCACCCGGTGTTTACTTGTCGCCATTTTAGGTTTCTCGGACTCGTCCTTTTTGCGTGCTCGTGATCGTCATTGGAGTCATCACATTGGCTAGCAACTTTTGGTATTTTTTTTGTGTAGTCGGTTTAGGAGAACATTTTGGCATGTATAGGCTAATATGCTTTGTTGAACTTTGGTATGTAAACTTTTAGCCATGCGAAAATGGCATAAATGCTCGGTTGGATTTAGTTCTCAAATGTTAAGTCACAAGTCTTGGTAATTCGATTTCCATGCCTTATGCCATGGTTGATTATTTTGGTGTTAAAATGCATGTTATGGCAATAGTGTAGTAGGGAGATGTTGGATAATGATTAGCCTCTGGTATGGCTAGTCATGATCATGATTTGTGACATGTATGATGAATCACTAGTTAGATCAAAGGGAAATCATGAAATAGGCATAGTTGCTTTAGTGACAGGTGCTGGCAGCAGCAGTAACGTGAGATTGAAAAATCACTAAAAATAGTAGGAATGGTATTAAATAGTAAATAAATTATGTAAATGTACCTTGATGAATCTACTTTTATATAGAAGAAACTAAATGGTCATATGAGTTATAAGTTAACAGATATTAAAATTCTTGTGAAACAGGGCCAGAACGGTTTCTGGATCCCCTGTCCCGACTTTGGAAAATCATTGTAAATTAACCAGAGATAATTAGGAGTCATGCCATATATGTGTAGATTCCTCTCTAAGTCTAGTTTCTACAGAAACAAACGTCATCAGCATTGAAGCCCTGTACAGGGAGATATCCAATTTGTAATGCACAAAGGGCAGTGTAGTCGATCCCTGCAACAGGGGAGACTTTAACTAATAAACTGTACTAATTGGCTCGACAAAAAATTCTAGAAAAAAATACGTAGATGGAAATATGAGTCTAGTTTCAGGGAAAAATTGAGAAACTGATTTTTGAGATGGAAAACTCAAGTTATGAATTTTGGAGCGACTAGTACACAGATTGGCAGCTTGTCTGGAAACTCTCAATAAGTGGGTTGAAGTCAGTTAACACCTCGTGTTCGACTCGTGACGGTCTCGGGTTCAGGGTGTTACATTTTATTGGTATCAGAGCTATGGTTTAGTCGGTTCTAGGACTACCATAGCGCGTATGAGTCTAGCTATACATGCCTTAATGTTAATGTTTAAATGTGTGATGACTTGACGGTTAAAATTTTTGTTTTGATTAGTAAATGGATCCGGTGTAGAGAGAACCTTGGCGGATGACGTTGAAAGTGTAGCGGCTGCTCTGCACAAGGGACACCGCTGTTGAACCTCGGTCATCTGCGAATAATCAAGGTGAGGAGGCAAAACAAGCCTTCTTTACCATGATGAATGAGTGGGTAGCATAATCGCCCGAACCAATCCGGCTGTCCAACAATTCCGAATTTAAATAATCCACCCCAAGGTCTGTAATGCCATCGATTCTTGATCCTATGAGGCCGAGTAAGCCACTGTAGACTTGATTAGAAAGCGGGGCTGAGGAGTTTAAGGCCATAGTTCTTGATGATGCCGAAAGAGCCGAGTTACGGCTTGATAACACCATTTGGGTGTTTGATGAATCATGCACACCCGATGAATGTCTAAAGTGTGCTATATCCTTGTTGCGAGACTCACTTACTATTGGTGGAGGACTTTGATCTCCATAGTCCCAAACGAAGCGAGTTACTTGGGATTTCTTTCAAAGCGAATTTGAAAGAAGTATATTAGTCAACGGTTCATCGATCAAAAGCGTAAGGAATTCTTGGAACTCAAGCAAGGCCAGTATGATAAGATACGAATCTGAACATGAGTTCGTAAGACTTAGTCGGTATGCTCGGGAGTGTGTGGCGATGAGGTTGCTATGTGCAAAAGATTTGAAGAAGGATTGAATGAAGATTTAAAACTACTAGTGGGTATTTTGGAGATCAAGGAGTTCGTGACGCTGGTCGAACGAGCCCGCAAGGCGGAAGAACTTGGAAAGGAGAAGAAGAAGGCTGAATTTGAAGCTAAAGACTATCGTAAGAGATCGATGGGTAAAGCTCATTCTCGATTGTAAAGAAGTTCGGGGAGGACACTAATAAATCGAGGACGATGCGGGAATTTCCATTAGAAAGCACGACCATCGACGGACTCTCGAGCTACTTGGTGGCTAGTATGGGCAATAATCATCAAGAGAGACCGAATGCCCCCAATGTGGAAGACGACACCTAGGTGAATGTTGGGGTAAGTCCGTTAAGCAAGACACATTACGGATGTGGTTCAAGGACCACTTCATTAGAGATTGCACGAGCTAGATGAGAAGAATAAGATGCAAGGTGCAAGATCGAGTGGGGCGACAGACTAGAGGTAGACCCCGAGGATTTTAGGAGGTAGGGGTGGTAATCGAGAGCGACCAACGACACGGGTGTTCGATCCGAGACCCGTGCTCTGCTAGAGCATATGCCATCCGCGCACGAGAGGAGGCATCCTCCTGACGTTATCATTGGTACTTTTACTCTCTTTGATACTAGTGTGATTGCATTGATTGACCCGGCTCTACTCATTCATATGTATGTGAAACTTTAGCATCTAGTAAGACTCTACTGTTGAGTCTCTTGAGTTCGTAATTCAGTGTCAAACCCTTGGGTCAATACGTACTCGTTGATAAAGTGTGCAAGAGATGCCCCTAATATTTCGAGAATCTTTTCCTACCGATCGATGATTCTACCATTTGATGAATTCGATGTTATTCTTGGTATGGATTGGTGACCGTACATGATGCGATGGTGGATCGCAAAAGGAAAACCATTGATTTGAGGAGTGCAAATAATGAGGCATCCGAGTCGAGTCTACTGATTTAAAAGGAGTGCCAGCGATAATATCTTCTATGACCGCTCGGAGATATGTGAAAAAGGGGTGTGAAACATACCTTGCGTATGTGTTTGAAAGTAAAGAGACAGAAAAGAAACTCGAATCGGTACCAGTGGTTTGTGAGTATTCAGATGTTTTTCCGGAGGAGTTACCGGGATTGCCACCGGTTCGAGAAGTGGAATTCGCATCGGTTGTACGGGTACTACGCCGATCTCAATAGCTCCGTGATCGTATGGCATTAACGGAGTTAAAGGAATTGAAGGTCCAATTGCAAGAATTGACGGATAGAGGTTTCGCTCGACCGAAGTTTTTCTCCATGGGCGTACCAGTATTGTTTGTGAAAAAGAAGGACGGAAGCATGAGGTTGTGCATCGACTATCGTCAACTCAATAAAGTGACGATAAAGAATAAATATCCGTTGCCACGAATTGACGATTTGTTTGATCAATTAAAGGGAGCCTCGGTGTTTTCAAAGATAGATTTGAGGTCGGGTACTATCGGTTGAGGGTCCAGAATCGGACATACCCAAAAGCGCTTTTAGAACGAGGTACGGTCACTACAATTCTTGGTGATGCCGTTTGGGCTCACTAATGCCCTACGGTGTTTATGGATTTAATGAATAGAATTTTCAGCCATACTTGTATCGGTTCGTAGTTGTATTTATCGATGACATTTTGGTCTATTCAAGAGATGAAACCGAACATCTTGAACATCCGAGGCTAGTGTTGCAAATCTTACGAGATAAGCGATTATACATAAAGTTCAAGAATGTGAATTTTGGTTGAAAGAGGTTAGCTTTTGGGGCACGTGGTGTCCGTGATCGGTGTCGGTGGACCGAACAAAATTTCGACCATAGTCGATTGGAAACCACCAAGGAATGTTACCGAAGTTAGGAGCTTTTGGGGCTTGCGGTTATTACCGACGATTTGTAAAGGTTTCTTGACGATAGCCACGCCAATGACGGCTTACTCCAAAAGGATGTTAAGTTCGAATGGACGGAGAAATGTCGAAAAGTTTCGATCAACTGAAAGCTTATTTGATGAAGCCCCAATTCTAGTGCAACCCGAATCGGGCAAAGAGTTTGTCATTTATAGTGACGCATCCCTACTTGGGTTGGGTTGCGTATTGATGCAAGAAAGGCGAGTTGTGGCCTATCGTCGAGACAATTAAAGCCACATGAGAAAAATTATCCGACCCATGATCTCGAATTGGCGCCATCGTATTCGCCTTTAAAGATATGGCGACATTACTTATTTGGTGAGAAGTGCCATGTGTATTCGGATCACAAAGTTTCAAATATTTGATGACTCAAATAGACTTAAATCTGCGACAAAGACGTTGGCTCGAGCTGTTAAAGGATTATGAGTTGGTCATTGACTATCACCGGGAAAGGCTAATGTGGTTGCGGATGCCTTAAGTCGTAAATCACTATTTGCGTTGCGGCGATGAATATACACTTGTCCGTTTCTACCCGACAATGTGTTAGTAGCTGAATTGAAAGCCAAACCATTATTGATCGTCAAATTCGTGAAGCTCGAGAAAGTCGACGATGAGTCGGTTGCAAAAGCAGGATGAGTGTGTTAGAACAAGGAATCGAATTTCAGATTGACGACCATGATTGCTTGACGTTCAAGGGTCGATTATGTATTCCAAGGAATTCGAACTTGTTTGATGATTTTGAACGAGGCTCACAGTAGTCGAATGTCAATCCACCCGGGGAGTACGAAAATGTACAACAACCTGAGACACCAGTTTTGGTGGCATGGTATGAAACGAGACATTTCCAACTTTGTTTCGAAGTGCTTAGTATGTCAGCAAGTAAAGGCGGAACATCAAGTGCCCACGGGTTTGCTTCAGCCAATCATGATACCTGAATGGAAATGGGAACGAGTCACGATGGATTTTGTATCTGGCTTGCCAGTGTCGGCAAGCAAGAAAGATGCAATTTGGGTCGTTGTTGATAGATTGACTAAGTCGGCTCACTTTATCCCCGTACGTACGGATTTTTCATTGGATAAGCTAGCTGAATTGTATATTTCTCAGATTGTGAGATTACATGGGGTACCGATTTCTATTGTGTCGGACAGAGATCCGAGATTCACCTCACAATTTTGGAAGAAATTGCAAGAAGCTTTGGGTACCAAGCTGCATTTTAGCACCGCTTTTTATCCCCAAACCGATGGTCAGTCCGAGCGGATAATTCAGATACTTGAGGATATGTTGAGATGTTGCATCCTCGAGTTTAATGGTTCATGGGAACGGTATTTACCCTTGATTGAATTCGCTTACAACAATAGTTTTCAGTCAAGCATTAAGATGGCGCCTTACGAGGCTTTGTATAGTCGTAAATGCCGTACACCATTGTTTTGGGTGAGCTCGGTGAAAGCAAAATTTTCGGTGGATTTGATTAGAGATGTTGAGCAAAAGTTCGAGTAATTCGTGAAAGTTTGAAGGTCGCTTCAATCGTCGAGAAGTCGACGCGGATTTAAAACGAAGAGATATTGAGTCTCGTGGGAGACAAAGTGTTTCTTAAGGTATCACCCGAAAAGATACTCGATTTGGCCGTAAGGGCAAATTGAGTCCAGATTCATTGGGCCATATGAGATCTCCGAACGAGTCGGCCCGATGGCGTATAGGTTGCTTTTACCCCGAACTCGAAAGGATCCACAACGTTTTCCATGTTTCGATGCTTGACGCTACCGATCCGATCCTTCGCATGTAATAAACCCTCCGAGATTGAAATTCAAGCCGACATGAGTTATGAAGAAGAACCGATTCAGTATCCTAGCTCGTGAAGTGAAGGAGTTGCGAAACAAAAGGGTTCCGTTAGTAAAAGTGTTATGGCTCAAACACGGGATGGAAGAAGCTACTTGGGAACCCGAGAATTCTATGAAAGAGCGTTACCCAAACTGCTTTCTGGTAAGATTTTGGGGACAAAAATTCCTTAAGTGGGGGAGAGTTGTGACAGCCCAAAATTGACCCTAGTCGGGAAGTGGTTTCGGGACCACTAAACCGAGTCACCAAAATGTTTGAACGTAATATTTATTGTCTAGAATATGTATTTACAAATGTGTGAAAATTTCAAGCTTCGGTTTAGTCGATTGCATGTGAATTGAGTTAGTAGGACTTGTATGTCACTTTTGAAAATGATAGGCTAATCTATAAGGACCTAATAGTACATGTAGTCAAAAGGAGGACTTGCATGTCAAAATCCCCCAAGTGCTAGTGGCCGGCCATGACAAGGAAGCATGGGCAAGACATGTCATGAAACATGTTGGGTGAGTGTTTTATGTTGAAATAAATAAAATAAGGTGCATGAGTAATAAAAAAAAAGTGTGTGTGTGAAGGCTTTCCCCTTCCCTCCCCATTGCCGTGCAAGTGAGAAAGAAAAACAAAAAAAAGCTTTGTTCATCTTTTTTCATCCTTTTGGCCGAAAATCTCAAGGGAGAAGAAAGGGTCCTTGCTCATGGTTGGTTTGGAATAGGTTGGCCATCCTTGTAGCTAGATTAAGGTATGTTTAATATGGTGCCATGAGATTCATGCATGTTCTTAGTTGTTAGTTTTAGTTCTAATTAGTCCATGATTCAAAACCTTGCTATGTCATGGGGATGATAGTATGAAATGAAAATTTGAGATAAGTAAGGTTAAATTTGATTTGGTAAAATCGGCCATATGGGTGTATATGTTTGTAAAAATATATTTTCTTTGTTAACTCCTTACAATCGGTTGTAGGAGTAATATTGGCTTATAAGGTTGAGTTGATTCATGATGTTGTATGTTAGGATTAAAATACTTGAGACTAGATTAGCTTAATGGTGACCATGCATTCGACCTTGAAGCATTAAACAAATGTTGGTTGAGATTTTGATATTTTGAACAAAGATAGTTGTGAAATGGGGTGAAAACCATTAAGTTATACACATAAAAATCCAGCAAGAAGATTAAACTACTAAATGTATTCATTTTAGATCAAGACATCAAAGAGGAGAACCAAGCAAAGGCAAAGCAAAGATAATCGAGTAGTAGATTGGGAATCATTTCATCCGATATAAGGTAAGTCATTAAGCACTTATTTTGTACTAATTTAAAGGGTCGTAATGTCCAAGTAATGATGCTGAATGGAATGGTAGAATATATATATAAACATGTATGTATGTGGTGATAAAATATTGAATTGAAAGAAAAGAGGTGAGATGTATTGAATGATCGGTTTGGCACTAAGTGTGCGGGTGTAAACATTTATAATCACAAATTGGCACTAAGTGTGCGGGTTCAAATTATACAGCACTAAGTGTGCAAGTTTGATTATATAGCACTAAGTGTGCGAGTTCGACTATTAAGCACTAAGTGTGCGGGCTTATTGCACATCCTCTAATAAACGTACATGTTCTATGTGCGCGGCCTTACCGAAGTCAATCATGGACAGCGATGCGAGTAAACACCTTGAGCTCATGAGGAATGGACATTTTATTTATATTTGGAATTTTGGTTTGGTAAGTCTTGATCTCTGTGGTGATTATGCTCGAAAATAAATGCATGCAATGTCATATGGCGTAATGTATGAAATATCAAGTAGGGCTTGGTATGTGACCAAACCGAAATGCCTAAAGAATTATAGTACCGTTTGGGGTGTGGATGGAGGATTTTAATCCGCACTAATTATTTTCTTTTATGGTATATTATTACTGAACGGCAATATAATGCTTATGGCTTACTGAGTTATATACTCACCCGGTGTTTACTTGTCGCCATTTTAGGTTTCTCGGACTCGTCCTTTTTGCGTGCTCGTGATCGTCATTGGAGTCATCACACCGCTAGCAACTTTTGGTATTTTTTTGTGTAGTCGGTTTAGGAGAACATTTTGGCATGTATAGGCTAATATGCTTTGTTGAACTTTGGTATGTAAACTTTTAGCCATGCGAAAATGGCATAAATGCTCGGTTGGATTTAGTTCTCAAATGTTAAGTCACAAGTCTTGGTAATTCGATTTCCATGCCTTATGCCATGGTTGATTATTTTGGTGTTAAAATGCATGTTATGGCAATAGTGTAGTAGGGAGATGTTGGATAATGATTAGCCTCTGGTATGGCTAGTCATGATCATGATTTGTGACATGTATGATGAATCACTAGTTAGATCAAAGGAAATCATGAAATAGGCATAGTTGCTTTAGTGACAGGTGCTGGCAGCAGCAGTAACGTGAGATTGAAAAATCACTAAAAATAGTAGGAATGGTATTAAATAGTAAATAAATTATGTAAATGTACCCTGATGAATCTACTTTTATATAGAAGAAACGAAATGGTCATATGAGTTATAAGTTAACAGATATTAAAGTTCTTGTGAAACAGGGCCAAAACGGTTTCTGGATCCCCTGTCCCGACTTTGGAAAATCATTGTAAATTAACCAGAGATAATTAGGAGTCATTCCATATATGTGTAGATTCCTCTCTGAGTCTAGTTTCTATAGAAACAAACGGCATCAGTATTGAGGCCCTGTACAGGGAGATATCCAATTCGTAATGCACAAAGGTCAGTGTAGTCGATCCCTGCAACAGGGGAGACTTTAACTAATAAACTGTACTAATTGGCTAGACCAAAAATTCTAGAAAAAAATATGTAGATGGAAATATGAGTCTAGTTTCAGGAAAAAATTTCGAAACTGATTTTCGAGTTGTAAAACTCAAGTTATGAATTTTGGAGCGACTAGTACACAGATTGGCAGCTTGTCTGGAAACTCTCAATAAGTGGGTTGAAGTCTGTTAACACCTCGTGTTCGACTCCGGCGACGGTCTCGGGTTCGGGGTGTTACAAATAAATTAGCTTCCATTAATTGACTCAAAACAAGAACCATCTTATATTAGTACTTACACATTCGGCCACCATCCAAAATGGCCTTAAGAACCTTACCTTGCCGATATTGATTGACTAGATCTAGCCACTCCGGAGATCCAAGCTGATTCAAGTCGACACTATGCCTTGCTGCTCCTCCACTATAGAAACCATAAAAATATTAAAAGAAGACCCCATAAGGCCTATACCCATATTCGGCCACCTCCCTAAACTAGAGGGGTTTCGACTTTTGGCCAATAGTTACTCTAGGAATCGTTTAGAGTTTGAGCACTTACCACAGTCTTTCTCCTCTTGAATCCGTATGCCTAAAAGGTAAAGGAATTGAACGCCAACAATTGGAAAGGAAAGAAAAGGTTGCTGGTCACAAAGAATCGGCACCCCTCTATCTTCACTGATTTCGGCTTTTGCGGTATTTCGGCAGAAGTAGAGATAAAAGAAAGAAACAATGGGCGAATGGAGGGAAATAGTGGGCTGGTTTGAAAGAAGGAGAAGGAAGAAATGATGGAAGAAGAGATGGTAGATTCTGCTGCAAAAGAAAAAGAGAGAAAAGAAAAACTACACACCAAAAGGAGAAAACGACACAACAATACCTAAGTGCCAAAAATCCCTAACTAAACCCCTCTGCCGAAAATGCCCCCTCCAATCTCCCTTATTCGTCCAACACTATCTTCATATCAAATCCCTAAAATCTCTCCCCTTATCCCTCCTTAATCTATGCATTTGACTTGATCCAACTCTCCCCTTACAGAATCCACTTGGGTTTCAACACTTACCCTTCCTGCACATAAAAATAAATACTCTTATTTGCCGACACAGGGAATCGATCCATGTCTTCCCTTATGCTCCACACACCACCTTTTTAGGAGCTTAGTGGCGTCACCCTTGCCACTTTACCAAAGCTCTTTTTGTGATACATTTTACCCACAACTTTATATAAGGGCACCTAGCCAGAACCCCTAACTCCTAAGTCCAAAATTTAAAAATTCTACCGGGTTTTGGCCAACTCATGGGCCTTCCATAAGCGCATTTACATACCCAAATTATGAATTCCATAATCACATACCAAATTTTAGAAACTTACTTAAAATATCAAGATTCGCGAAAGACCCAAAAATCAGGATGTTACAAGAATAAATATCCTCTGCCCAGAATTGACGATTTGTTTGGTCAGTTGAAAAGAGCTACTGCGTTTTCAAAGATAGATCTAAGATCATGCTATTATCAGTTGAGAGTAAAAGATTCAGACATTTTGAAAACTACATTCTGAACGAGGTACAGACATTATGAGTTTTTAGTTATGCTTTTCGGACTAATGAATGCACCTGCTATTTTCTATGGACTTCATGAATAGAAATTTCAGACTGTATTTAGATCGAATTGTTGTTGTATTCATTGATAACATTTTGATTTATCCTCATGATGAAACTGAGCATGCCGAGCATTTGAGAGTTGTGCTACAGACTCTACGTGATAAGCAACTATTGCGAAACTCAGTAAGCAACTATTCGCGAAATTCAGTAAATGTGAATTTTGGTTACACGAAGTTGTTTTTCTGGGCCACAATGTATCAGCATCTGGTACCCGAGTTGATTCGAGCAAGATTTCAGCTATTTTAGAATAGAGTGTAACACTCCTAACCCGTATCTGTCGCCAAACTAGGGTTATGAGGCATTACCTGACATATCAGAACATTTTATAATCAATTCACAAATATCATCCACACATCATAGCATCATAGTCAAACATCATCACAAAGTCCTTTTCATAGGTCAGTGAGACCTTAAACATATTTTAGGAAGGGGTTGGGACTAATCCAAGTGCTTACAAATTTGTCAAAACTTAATAAATTTTCAAAGTTATAGAGGTCACATGCCTGTGTGATCAGGCCGTGTGCCTCACACGACATTAGACACACCCGTGTGTCTAGGCCGTGGCAAAATAAGGCATACATACTGACTTATACCACACAGCCAGAGACATGCCTGTGTACCTTGGTCGTGGTTGACACTGACTTGGGTCACACGGCTAACCACATGCCCGTGTGTCTAGGCTATGCTCGAGATTGACTTTAAATTGTAGGACTACCCCAGGGGACACACGGTAGTGTAACTTAACCGTGCCCGTGTCTCTATCCATGTGGACAAAAATAGGCTACTAGAAAAGCCATTTTTCCACCCTATATACATAAGCTTTTAAGACAACATTTCATAACCCAATATGCAACCAAAACATTTCCAAAACAAGCATCACTCATACTTCAATATCATTAGTCATTTCCATACATAATTCCAACTCAAATATACTAATTCCATGTAACTAATTCATACCATGAACACATGATTCATATCACATTTATAACCATTTCAACCACAAAACTAACTTACCAAAAAAACCATTTCACTAGGCCATATATATACAGCAAAATTACCATTTTTGCATCACACATCATATACCAAAATCAAACCATAAGTTCAACCATAATCAAACCATATCTCATAGCATGATATACCCATCTCAAAACATATCACATTAATCCTAGCCTATACATGCCATACTTTGATATATAAATAATATTTGATAGTGTGGTGATGATCCTCGAGCTTCTGGTAGCTTCGATATCTATAACATAACGCAAACACACACAAAGTAAGCTTTCAAAAGCTTAGTAAGCCATACACAAATAAACTTATCATTTTAACTATATAAGCATCATAAAATATATATACTCCACAACCAAAAACCATAAAAAATCTCATAGTTCATATACATTTCACATACTACCATTTCATTTGCACATATAGCATATTTTCTTATACTTATATCACATAAGATCACTTGCACATATACTTACTTCTCATTAACAATTGTTGAACACATCTCTACGTACATGAATTAGTTTTTCACTCATTCAATCACGTATTTCTCAGAATGCCAGTTGAACTGTATGGAATCAAATAGGATACGCGGATAGCTCAGAAAGGGTCTTACATGTAATCAAATATCGATGCCATTGTCCCAGATAGGGTCTTACATGAAATCAAATACGATGCCACTATTCTAGACATGGTCTTACACGTAAATCTCAAATCAATGCCAACGTACCAGACATTGTCCTACACGAAATCATATATCGGAATCTCATGTCCTGACATATGTATCCTAGCTATTCCTATTGTTTGTACGAGGCTTTCGGACATCATCACATTATCGACACTTTCTCAATTTCACATATTCAGCTTCTATAACCATTCATCACAATTTAATATCATATAAGCATGAATAAATCAATTCAAACACATTTATTTGTATATAGACGTACCTTGTACGGGAATGAATGGAAACGAACAGTTATTCAACAGCTTTCAACTTTCCCCGATCCAAATCCGCTTTCTTTGGTTCTTGATCTATAAACATTCAAATTTAACTCCTTTATTGACCAAATCATTCAATTTAATCCAAAAACATATAATTAGGGCAATTTACAAATTGGCCCTCATATTTTCAAATTTTGACATTTTAGTCCCTAATTCATAAAATCACAAAATACACATAATTTCATATTACATATACTTAGTTGAATATTCATGTAGTTCATATAGGCCCACATATTTCATTTATTTCACATTTTAGCCCCTCAATTTCTCATTTTCACAAATTAGTCCAAAATACTCAAATTCATCAAAAATTCAAATATAAAACATATTAACCCAACACATATCTTTCATTTTTCATCAATTAACATCATAAAACTCAAAATTTCATCAATGTCTCTACTCAAAATCTTCATCAAATTCTGAAATTGAGGTATGGGCTTAATAGAACACAAAGCAATAATCACAAAAAACGTAAAAATTATCAAAAACGGATCAAAAACCATACCCTAATCACCAATTTCCTTAGTCGAACCCTAGGAGCTATTTTCTTTATTTTCTTTTGTAATTTCGACATTATGGTGAAAGAATGACAACAAAAATCCATTTTGTTTTACTTAATATTAACATAAATATCACTTTCCAATTTTAACCTTAAGGTTAATTCATGACAACTCATTAATACATGCCCATAATGGTCCACTCAAGTTTAAACTGGTCTATTCACAACATAAGGATCTCAAAATTAAAAATCCATATCAAATAGGCACTTTTAACATATAGAATGCAACTTTTTCATTTTACGCGATTAGGGCTTTTTTCTAAATTAGGCACACAAACGATCAAATTTTTATATGAAACTTTCACAGATATTAATTCACATATAATATGCACAAAAATAACATTAAAATAGTTTTCTGACTTGAACTTGTGGTCCCAAAACCATTGTTTCGACTAGGGTCTAAATCGAGCTGTTACATGGATGCCTCCGAGAAATGTGTCTGAAGTTTACAGTTTTCTAGGACTTGCCGATTATTACCAATGATTTGTAGAAGGCTTTTCAATGATTGCGACTCTGTTGAAAAGATTGCTTTAGAAAGATGTTAAGTTCAAATGGTCAGATAAGTGTCAGAAAAGCTTTAACCAGTTAAAAGCCCTATTGACTGAAGCTCCAGTGTTAGTACATCTAGAATCCGATAAATAATTTGTGATGTATAGTGATGCTTCATTGAACATTCTGGGATGCATTTTGATGTAGGAAGGCAAAGTTATAGCTTATTCCTTGAGACAATTAAAGCCGCATGAAAAGAATTATCCGACATACGACCTTGAATTAGCTGCGATTGTGCTTGCTTTAAAGATTTGGCGTCACTATTTATTTACTGAGAAATGTCACGTGTTTTCAGATCATAAAAGCCTAAAATATTTGATAACTCAGAAAGATTTGAATCTGTGACAGAGAATATGGCTAGAACTGTTAAAAGACTACGAGCTAGTTATTGATTACCATCTGGGAAAAGCAAATGTTGCTGCTAATGCTTTGAGTCAAAAATCACTGTTTGCACTATGTACGATGAATACTCATTTAGATTTATCTGATGATGGTTCGGTATTAGCTGAATATAAAGCGAGACTATTATTTATTCAGTAGATTTGTGAAGCTTAGAAGGTTGATAACGGGATTTTAGTAAAATGAGCTTAGTGTGATTTGGATTCTGGTTTTGAATATCAAATTGATAGTGATGATTGTCTAAGCTTTTGAGATTGGATTTGTGTTCTGAGAAATCCAGAGTTGATACAGATGATTCTAAAAGAAGCACATCATAGTTATCTATCAGTACATCTAGGTAGTATGAAAATGTATAATGATTTAAAATAGCATTACTGGTGGTCTGGAATGAAAAAAGATATTTCTGACTTTGTTTCAAAATGTTTGATCTTTCAGCAAGCTAAAGCTGAACATTAGGTGCCATCTGGTTTGTTACAACTGATTATGATTCCTGAGTGGAAATAGGATAGAGTGGTAATGGATTTTATTTCGGGTTTATCTCTATCTCCGAGAAAAAAGGATGCAATTTGTGTTCTAGTTGATAGATTGACGAAATTGGGTCATTTCATTCTAGTTCAAATAGATTAATCGCTTGCTAAGTTTTTTTAATTATACATTTTTGAAATTGTGAGATTGTACGGGGTGCCATTGTCTATTATGTCAGATAGAAATCCAAGATCCACTTCAAGGTTTTGGAAGAAATTGCAAGATGCTTTAGGTACAAAATTGTATTCCAGAACTATTTTTTAGCCACAAAATGATGGTCAATCTGAGCAGATTATTTAGATACATGAGGATATGTTGAGATGCTGCATTATTGAGTTTGAAGGTTTGTGGGAATAGTATTTTCCATTGATTGAATCCGCGTATAGTAATAGTTTTCAATCGAACATTAATTTGGAACCATACGAAGCTTTATACGGTCATAAATGCTGAACACCATTATACTAGTCTGAGCTTAGTGAGAATAAGATTCACGAGGTTGATTTGATTAAAGAGACTGAACAAAGAGTGAAAGTGATTCGTGAAAGTCTGAAAGCAGCGTCAGATCGTCAGAAATCATATGCAGACTTGAAACGAAAAGATATTGAATTTGAAATCAAGGATAAAGTGTTTTTGAAAGTATCTTCGTAAAGAAAATACTCTGATTCTATAGAAAAGGCAAGTTAAGTCCGAGATTCATTGGGCCGTATGAGATTATTGAGCGTATCGGGCCGGTTGCTTATAGATTGTTATTACCACATGAGTTAGAAAAGGTTCATAATGTCTTTCACATATCAATGCTTCGACGATATCAATCTTATCCGTTGCATGTGATTACTCCATCCGAAATAGAAATTCAGTCGGATATGACTTATGAAGAGGAACCAATCCATATCTTAGCTCGCGAGGTTAAAGAACTATGAAATAAGAAAATTTCGCTACTAAAAGTAATGTTGAAACAACATGGTGTTAAAGAGGCTACATGGGAGCCTGAAGATGCTATGAGACAGTAATTTCTGAATCTATTTAGCGGCAACATTTTCGGGGACAAAAATCCCTAAGAGGGGAGAGTTGTAACAGCCCGATTTAGACTTTAGCCCGAATATTGGTTTTAGGACCACAAATATAAGTTAAGAAAATATTTTAATATTATTTTTCGTGTTTACAGTATGTGGTTAAGTATGTGTGAAAATTTTGTATGAAAGTCAATCATTTGTGTTCTTAACTTGCAAAAAAGACTAAATTGCAGAAAATTTAAAATTGTCCTTCTATTTGAATAATGGCTGAATTGATGTGTCTGTATTATTAAATGGTCCTTATATGGTTATTTGACCATGGCATGCATTAAATGACTTAGATGGACATTAGATAATGGTTTATTAATGTTATAATGCAAAGGTAGAATGGTAAAATAGTTAATAGTATAGATTAAATAAAACAAAAGCATAAGATTGATCCATTATTCATCAGCTTTGCTGATAATAAAAAAGAAAAAGAAAGAAAAGATCAAGCTAGGGTTCAACCATGTCCATGCTTTATTAAATGTCCGATTTTGTTCTATTTTCGATGATTTTTATGTTTTTGTGATCGTTGTTATGTGTTCTAGCTAGCCCATGCTTAAATTCATGAAATTATTGAATATTTTGAGTTGATCCATTGATGAAATTGTGAGCTTTGTGATGTTAATTGATGAAAAATAAAAGATACGTGATAGATAAATATGTTTTGTATTGGGATTTTTGATGAATTTGATTATTATGGGTTAAATTGTGAAATTTGTAAATTGAGGGACTAAAATGTGAGATAAATGAAAGATATGGGCTTATATGAACTACATGAATATTCGGCTTTGTATGTCTATAAGGGCATTTTGTGTATTTTGTGATTTTGTTAATTAAGGACTAAAATGTCAAAATGTGAAAATATGAGGGCTAATTTATAAAATGCCCTAATTATATTTTTTGTATTGAATTGAATGATTTGGTGAATAAAGGAGTTAAATTTGAATATGTATAGATCAAGAACTAAAGAAAACGAAATTAGATCGGGAAAAGTCGAAAGTAGTTGAATAGGCGTTCGTTTCCGTTCATTCTCGTACGAGCTAAGTCTATATACAAATAAATGTGTTTGAATTGATTTATTCATGCTTATATGATATTGAATTGTGATGAATAGCTATAGAGCTGAATATGTGAAATTGAGAAAGTTTCGGTAATATGAAGACATCCAAAAGCCCCGTACAAACAATAGGAATAGTTAGGATACATATGTCATGACATAGGA
The DNA here is from genome assembly GCF_025698485.1 of Gossypium arboreum. Classification (NCBI taxonomy): domain Eukaryota; kingdom Viridiplantae; phylum Streptophyta; class Magnoliopsida; order Malvales; family Malvaceae; genus Gossypium; species Gossypium arboreum. The sequence goes on along the minus strand of NC_069080.1, from coordinate 113,475,537 downwards.
TTTTGATATGTGATTTGATCTAAGACCACGTCTAGGACATTGGCATCGATTTGAGATTTACATGTAAGACCATGTCTAGGAAATCGACATTGTATTTGACTTCGTGTAAGACCCTATCTCGGACAGTGTCATCGATATTTGATTACATGTAAGAACACGTCTAGGACATTGGCATTGTTTGAGCTTTCTGATGTATCCGCGTATCCTATTTGATTCTGTACGGTTCAACGGCATTCTGAGAAATGAATGATTATGTGAATGTGTATCCAATTCAGGTACGTTTGAAATGTATATCATGTTTGAGAATGAAAAGTAAGTATATGTACAATTGTAGACATATGATATATGTATGAATTATTATGAGAATAAGATGTAATATATGTAAGTGAATTATGAGCAAATGAGATATATGAGACATATGGATATGTCATTGTATTTTTCCATGAGCTACATGAATAAATTAGTTTAGAATTGTGTTATGTGATAAGTTTATTTGCATATAGCTTACTAAGCTTTGGAAAGCTTACTTTGCGTATTTTTTAATTGTTTTATAGATTATCGAAGCTACTGGAAGCTCGAGAATCATCGAGGATCATCACCACACTATCGAACTCTATTTTGGTACCATTTGGAAAATGTGAATATTGAAGTATGACATGTATAGGCTAGTGATTATATGATATGTTTTGTGTTAAGATTTTAGCCATGAGATTTGGCTTACTTTTGGTTATAAATGTTGGTATGTTTTAGCCATTTAAGTTGGCTTACGGTATGTGTTTGAAAGGTCAGTAATGTGATGTATTTGATGTCTTATGTGTGGCTTGTTTAGGTGATGTTGAAATGGTTGTGTTTAAATGGCATGATATGTGAATGCTTTGGTGAATTTGGCTACCTATAAGTGTATTGAAATGATACAATTTTGGTTGCTTTGTGTGCTTCAGATTAGGGTGGAAAATTGGCCTCACAAATGGCCTATTTTTGTCCATATGGGCAGAGACACGAGCGTGTGTCTCAGTCGTGTGCGACACATGGTTGTGTTACACAGTCGAGTGTCCTCTGTGGTAGTCCTACAAATTAAAGTCAGTCTCAAGCACGGCCTAGCACATAGGCGTGTTTGGTGGTCGTGTGAGTCACACAGCGTTGACATATGGGCGTGTGTGGACTTTTTGAAGGGTACACAGGCAAGACACACTGGCGTGTGGTTAACCGTGTGACCCAAGTCAGTTTCAACCACAGCCAAGGCAAACGGGCAAGTCTCCGACTGTGTGACATAAGTCAGTATGTATGCTCTATATTCACACGGTCTAAGACACGGGCGTGTCTATTAGCCGTGTGAGGCACACGGTCTGGGTACACGGCCGTGTGGCCATTGTAACCATGAAATTTTTCTAAGTATTTGAAATTTTATATATGTTACCGAATTAGTCCTAAATGTATGATTAAAGCTTTGTATGCTTGTTTTGAGTACATATGGAATGTGAATGAATGATATTGACTGCAGTAAGAGAATTATTTGATAAATGATTGTTTTGAATTAAGTTACAAGTCCGGTACTACCTCTTAACCTATTCCGGCGACGGTTATGGGTTAGGGGTGTTACACCACACACACATGTGGTCAACCGTGTAGGCCCACACGGCCCAAATTTGCCTTGGTCGTGTGGATCACACGACTTGCCTGGCCATCACACAGCTGTGTCTGGTGCACACGGCCTAGCCTCGTCGATCACGCACTCGTGTTATGGCACACGGCCCACCACACGACCACCTAGTATATTTTCAATGTAGAAACACCCCCGAGATATCCAGCACCTATATTTGACCAATATTTCCCAATTTAGTCACTTAAATTGTTATTCGATCGAAAACTTGATGAGATATTCCAACTTAAAACCACTAAACCCCTTACCTTGAACGAACACTGGAGAATTCGCACGTCTATAGCACCAGTCAAAAATCCATAGCCACTCAATGACCTCCTAAACATGAATTAAAACCTGTTTTAGACAATGATTCAACAACTAAAAGATAACCATACTTACAATACTTAACGCTAACACCCGAAGGTACAAATATAACAAGTTGCAGCTGATCGTGATGATTTGAAGTGTGATAATTTTTAAAATTTATTTATAATTGACCGTTCTTGAAACTAACTATTATCACGACAAAGGCAAGCGCGCCTTATCGAGTTGTAGTATAGTTTATGGCAAGACTAGAGTGTCGAACCCAAAGGAACCAAGAGTATTAGTATTTACTTTCTTTTTATTATCTAGCCTAAAAATAAAGGTTTTGTTTTATCTAAACTAACTACTAAACTAAGAATGCACAGAAAGTAAATTTGGCAAATAACTTTTGGGAAAACTGAATGATTTGGACAATAACTAAGGGAAAAATCCACCTAGACTTCACTTGTTATTGACTCTGAATCAGTCGATTTACTCATTTGACTTGATCTGTAGAAATCTATAATTTATATTATTATCTCTCTCGAGATTAACAATATCTAACCCTAAGTTTATTAATTGAAATCTCTTTCTAATTAACACCCCTAGTGTTGCTTTAACTCGATCTATAGATCCCTTTATTAGGTTTCACCCTAATCCGACAAAATTATTCCACCCTATCTCTAGGCGTGCAATCAACTCTGCTTAATTATGTTAGGTCTACTCTTAGACTGGGACTTTTGCTGCTCTGATTAAGCACATCTATACTTGAAATAATATCCTGGAATATTGAAGCAAGAATTGAGAACTCATAATTAAGAACAGGTTAAATATTTATCATACAATTCAGAAAATAATAACAAGATCTGTCTTAAGTTTCATTCCCCTTAGGTATTTAGAGGGTTTAGTTCATATTTATGAAAGAAATCATCTCAAAAGAATAATGATAACAAAACATAAAGAAAACCCAGGAACTCTTGAAGGGAATTGAAGGGAGATGTTCAGTCTTGAAGGTGAATCTGGCTTCTGAGATAGATCAATCGGCTTCCTCCGAGTAATTCCTTGCCTCCTACTGCGTGTGTCTCTTTAATCTTCCTCTGGGGTGTTTATATAGGCTTTAGAACGCCTAAGAACCCTCAAAAGTGGCCTTTTCCGAATAGGACTAGATTTGGGCTCGACAGGGACACGCCTGTGTTTGATTTCTTCAATCCGTGTTCAAGGCTGTTAAATAGACACGAGCGTGTGGTCTACCCGTGTACGGAAGTCCAGGCCGTGTTAATTTCACATGTTGGTCCATTTTCTCTGTTTTCGGCCCGTTTCTCGTTTCTTTTACTCTCTTGTGCTCACTTAGGTATAAAACATGAAATTAAAGGATTAGGAGCATCGGATTCACCAAATCTAAGGAAAAAGTCATCCATAAATGTGCTAAGCATGGTATAAAATATGTATAAATTACGGTTTATCAAATACCTCCACACTTAAGCGTTTGCTTGTCCTCAAGCAAAATCCTCAACTCACAATCAAAATAAATTCTTCTCATCTAATATTTCCTATCAATAATGTCTCAAAATAATCCATAAGTAATCATATATTGAGAATCCAGCTAGAAGAATATCAAAGTTTGAAACATTCCAAGTTGAGCATTTTATCACGAAAACCTTGGTGTCTCCCCTCATCTAAGTGATTACCTTTGATTCAAAATATCACAGAGTTTTAACATTCTCACTAAGGATTCACTCAAATCATTCAAAGTGTTTAAGGATAACAAATGAAACACTCATTAGTCAATATGAAAAGTTATTACCATAGGCTTGCGTGAAAATCAAATCTCTACCACTATAACTTGAGATGATACATCAATCAAAAGGTTTTTAGAGGGTTGTAACATGGCTTTGGTTAGGGGTGTGGTCACAAGCTGAAAAAGAAGGTTAGAATCGAGATTGCATTGAAAAATTACCTAACTAGAAAAATACTACAACTTGATAAATTACATTTCTAATTAGAAAATCCTAGAATTGAGCTTTTCTTCATGGGATAAGGAATCTAAATATTTAAGCTCAAAAAACAAAGAATTACTACTAATATGTATGTATTTTTTTTTTTAAGAACAAGTCAAATAATATAGAACTTTGCTAATTATTACAATGAAAAATAAAACATAGCTAAGCAATTAATTCAAACCAAATCTCGACAAAAAATAAGGATCAAATTAGGGGATTTCAACAATAATGGGTTATGGGTTAATATTGAGGGTAAATCAATGAATGGTGTAACACCCCAAACCCGAGACCATTGCCGGTGTCGGACCCGAGGGTTAACAAACCAAGTTCACATGTTTTTGCCCACCAATTTGACATTTCCAGTCAGGCTGGAAAACTGCGTCACTGTCGCCTTAAAATCATATCTCGAGTTTCAAAACTCGGAAACTGGTTTCGTAAATTTTCCTGAATTTAGACTCATATATACATCCATGGATTTATTTCTAGGATTTTGGTCGGGCCAATTGGTACAGTTTATTAGTTAAAGTTACCCAAGTTACAGGGATCGACTGCTCTGACCTTCGCGCGGTATAACTTGAATATCTCTCTGCACAGGGCTTTAATGCTGGTGTCGTTTATTTCTAATGAAACTAGACTCAAAATGGAATCTGTACATATAAGGTATATCCCTAATTCTTTTTGGATAATTTATAGTGAATTTTAAAGTTGCGACAGGGAACCCAGAAACCATTCTGGCCCTGTCTCACAATAGCTTTAATATCTCTTAACCTGTAACTCCTATGACCGTTTCGTTTCTTCCATATGAAAATAGACTCATCAAGGTTCATTTACATAGCTTATTCACTATTTGATTCCATTCCTATGAATTATGGTGATTTTTCACATTCACGCCACTGCAGCTGGCAGCATCTGTTTTAAGGTAGGACTTACCTATTTGGTAGTCTCCATGATTCAACTAATCTTGCCATACATAGGTTCATATATGATCATTTTAACCATGCCAATGGCTGATCATATGACCAACATTCCCATTTCCAAACCATAGCCACATCATGACCCCAAATATATATACATACAACCCACAATAAGTCTAAGTTCATGCTCCCTTTCGAGCCATTTTCGCATGGCCATACAAACTTACATTACAACGTATTTAACAAACAAGAGGTAGTCCTATACATGCCATCTCAAGTTCAACCAAAATTTATACCAAAATGGAGGCTTGATAGTGTGGATGACTTGACTTCAACGATCCCAAATCCGATTGCCTCGGCGAAATCTAGAAAACTAAGAGCCAAAGCAACGGGTAAGCATTTTTATGCTTAGTAAGTCTCAAGGAATATAATGAACTATAATTTACAGCAATACATTCACATAGCCAAATGCATCATTTCATTAATACACATTCTTACTTCATACTTCATCATTGTATAAGTTCGCAAAGCATCAATCAATTCAATAACTGAAATTCATTAGTCGATTGAGCGAATGTTGCTCAAACACGTCGACTTTCCAATGCACATATAACGTACCTTATCCTTTGGGCTGTCCGAGTGTACTAATTAAATTCATTTCAGCAACCAACACTCACCTCCAGCCCAAGATTCTTCGAATATAACCGGATATAATCACGTGCACAAATGCCTTCGGTCTTAGCCCGGATAGAATAACTCATACGAATGCCTTGGGCCTTAGCCCGGATATAACCACTAGCACAATTGCCTTGGTCTTAACCGGATATAATTTCCAGCATAATTGTCTTGGGCTTAGCCCGATATCATTCAATTTCTCATGCACACATACATCAATAATCATTGGACATACATATTTCATTTTCGTTACTAAGGCTCAAACACAATTAATATCATTAGCATATTCGCCTTGGGACTTAGCCGGGTGGAAATTCAAATACTCATACACACATAATCAATAATCATACACATCCATATTTCATCTCACATAATTCAAGTAAGGTCACTTCTTGAGGACTTACCTCGGATGTTGTCGAACGGCTTTTTCGGCTATTCGATCACCTTTTCCTTCCCTTGTCCAATTGTGGCCCTCTTAGCTCTTGAGCTAATTCAAACAAATTCAATTTATTAAAACCTCATTGTGCTTGCTTATGGCGAATATGACAAGGATTTTAAATGGTCATATGGCCACTCTTTAGCTTGAATACACAATGGTCATGCACATTTTATACTACATCAAGCAATTCAATACAATTTATTTGAGCATCAAGGAAATGCTAAGGCCTTCAATAGGCCACCCAAGGCCGAATATTCATGTACATGTTGAGGTCAATTTTGCACTTAATACCTCACAAAACAGCATGCAATCTACTAATTTATGCTTTGCACATTGTGGCCCAAAACTTATAATATAGCATCAAGCACTTATATGTGTGCTAGGCAATTGTGCTTGCAATTTCACAAGCATTCTTCCACATTTCTTCTTTAAATCAATATATTCATCACTTAGTTCATAACCAAACATAATGTGCAATCATATATATGCATATATGAGCATGGCCGAATTTTCAAGGTGTCCATAGCCATCCAAAACACAAACTTTTAACTAACATGCAAGAAGCATGAATCATGCTCAAGAATGCATCATGGCCAAGTATGACAATCATGCTCCTTTTCAACTTTAATCATGATAAAACAAAGAGAAAACTCAAAATCTTACTCATGAGTAGAAAATCCATCATTGCATGCATCATCATCAAGCTTCACACTTAGCATGCAATGGCTTTATCACTATAACAACTTTGGCCAAATACCATTTCCATGGCATACCAAAGATTTGAGCCATGGCTAACATGCACATCAAGTTAGCAACCAAAACATGCATGAAACTCCCAACACAACCTCATACATACCTTAATCTTGATGCAAACTTAGCCAAATCTCCTTCTAGATCTCTTCCAAACCAAGCATGAAGCAAAAATCCTCCTTCTTCCTTAGTTTTGGCTCAAAGAAAGGATGAACAAAATTTTTTCTTTCCTTCTCTACAACTCACGGCAATGGGGTATGCCACTCTCTCACACACATTTTTTTTTCATTCTTTTCTTACCCATGCTTATTTGTTTACTATTTCTCCCTAATGCCCAACAAAACATGTTTCATGACATGTTTGACCCATATTCTTTGTCATGGCCGGCCATTACTTGTAGAAAGGGGAATTTGACATGCAAGTCCATTATTTTGCATGCATGCTTTAATTAGTCATCACCTATTTCCCTATCGTACTTTCAAAGTTCACTACTAAGTCCTTTCTTATAATTTAGCACCTAATTAATAAAAATCGAGACACGAAATATTTACGCATACCAATTCCACATACAATAAGTACGGAATATAACACTTAATTATTCTTGTGACTCGGTTTCGTGGTCCCAAACCACTCTCCGACTAGGGTCACATTCGGGGTGTCACAACTCTCCCCACTCAAGAGATTTTCGTCCCGAAAAGCTTACCGTAAATAGGTTCGGATATCGCTCTCTCATTGAGTTCTCGGTCTCCCAAGTAGCTTCTTCTATCCCGTGCTTGAGCCATAACACTTTCACTAGCGGAACCCGCTTGTTTCGCAACTCTTTCACTTCTCGTGATAGGATACGAATTGGTTCTTCCTCATAACTCATATTAGCTTGAATTTCAATTTCTGATGGACTAATCACGTGCGATGGATCGGATCTATAACGTCGAAGCATCGAAACGTGGAAGACATCGTGAACCTTTTGAGTTCGGGGCAAAATCAAACGATATGCCACCGGACCGACTCGCTCGATATCTCATATGGCCCAATGAACCTCGGGCTCAACTTGCCCTTACTACGAACACGAGTATTTTTTCCAAGGCGATACCTTGAGGAACACTTTATCACCCACCGATACTCGATATCCTTACGCTTCATATCCGCTGCGTCGACTTCTCGACGATCGAAGGCTATCTTCAAACTTTCACGGATTACTTTCACTTTCTGCTCGGCATCCCTAATCAAATCCACCCGAAAATCTTGCTTTCACCAAGCTCGGTCCAAAACAATGGTGTACGGCATTTACGCCGTACAAAGCCTCGTAGGTGCCATCTTAATACTCGATTGAAAGTCTGTTGTTGTGGCGAATTCAATCAACGGCAAATACCGTTCCCATGAACCACTAAACTCGAGGACGCAACATCTTAACATATCCTCAAGTATCCGAATTACCGCCGGATTGACCATCGGTTTGGGGGTGGAAGGCGGTCTTTGAAATGCAACTTGGTACCCAAAGCTTCTTGCAACTTTTTCCAAAACCGCGAGGTAAATCTCGGATCTCTATCCGACACGATAGAAATAGGCACCCGTGTAATTTCACAACTGAGAAACGTACAATTCCGCTAATTTGTCCATTGAAAAATCCAGCGTCGACGGGGACAAAGTGGGCCGACTTAGTCAATCGATCTACCACGACCCAAACCGCATCCTTCTTACTTGTCGACAATGGCGGTCCGGATACAAAGTCCATTGTGACTCGATCCCATTTCCACTCGGGTATCGTGATTGGTGAAGTAATCTCAAGGCACCGATGTTCCGCTTTCACTTGTTGACATATTAAACATCTTGAAACAAAGTCGAGATGTCTCGCTTCATACCATGCCACCAAAATCGACGTTTCAAATCATTGTACATCTTCGTACTCTCGGGTGGATTGCCATTCGGCTACAATGGGCTTCATTCGAATTATCGAAATGAGTTCAATTCTTTGGGACACACAGACGACTTTTGAACCTCAAACAATCGTCATCGCCGATTTGAAACTCCGAGTCCTTGTTCGAACACACGCAGCCCGCTTTTGCAACCAACTCGTCATCGACTTTCGAGCTTCTCGAATTTGGTGTGTCAATAATGGTTTGGCTTTCATTTCAGCCACTAACACACTTTGTCGGATCGGATAGACAAGTGCACATTCATCGTCGTAAAGTGAATAACGATTTACGACTCAAGGCATCCGCAACTACATTCGCCTTTCCGGGTGATAGTCAATGATCACTCATAATCCTTTAATGTACTCGAGCCAACGTCTTTGTCGCAGATTTAAGTCTCGTTGGGTCATCAAATACTTGAGACTTTTGTGATCCGAGTATACATGGCACCTTTCACCAAATAAGTAATGTCGCCAAATCTTTAAGGCGAATACGATGGCGGCCAATTCGAGATCATGAGTCGGATAATTTTTCTCATGTGGCTTTAATTGCCTCGACGACAGGCCACAACTCGACCTTCTTGCATTAATACGCTAACCTAACCCAAGTAGAGAGGCGTCGCTATAGATGACAAACTCCTTGCCGGACTCGGGTTGCACTAGAATTGGGGCTTCAGTCAAATAAGTTTTCAGTTGATCGAAGCTTTTTTGGCATTTCTCCGTCCATTCGAACTTAACATCCTTTTGGAGTAGCTTCGTCATCGGCGTGGCTATCGTTGAGAAGCCTTTACAAATCGTCAGAGTAACCTAAGCAAGCCCCAAAAGCTTGAACCTCAAGAATATTTCTGAGGCTTCCAATTTAGTATGGCTGAAATTTTATTCGGGTCGACTCGAATACCCGATGCAGATACCACATGACCCAAGAAGCTTACCTCTCTTAACCAGAACTCACACTTGCTGAACTTAGCATATAATTGCTTGTCCCGTAAAATTTGCAAAGACTAACCGCAGGTGTTCAAGATGTTCGGTCTCATTTCTTGAATAGACCAAGATGTCATCAATGAACACGACTACGAATCGATCCAAATATGGTCTAAAGATTCGATTCATTAAATCCATAAATACCGTAGGGCATTAGTGAGCCCAAACGGCATCACCAGAACTCATAGTGACCATATCTCGCTCAAGGCGCCTTGGGCACGTCCGAATCTCGGATTCGCAATTGATAGTAGCCCGATCTCAAATCTATTTTCGAGAACACCGAGGCTCCCTTCGCTTGATCGAACAAGTCATCAATACGTGGCAACGGATATTTGTTCTTTATCGCCGCTTTGTTGTCGACGATAGTCGATGCATAGTCGCATGGTTCCATCCTTCTTCTTCACGAACAACACCGGCGCACCCCAAGGCGAAAAACTCGGGCGAGCAAAACCTCTATCCACCAATTCTTGCAACCGAGTTTTCAACTCCTTCAATTCCGTTGGTGCCATACGATACGGAGCTATCGAAATTGGGGTGGTACCAGTACCAATTCGATGCCAAATTCTATTTCTCGAGCAGGTGGTAAACCCGCAATTCTTCGGGAAAACATCCGGTATTCACAAACCACGGCACAGATTCGGGTTTCTTCTCGATTCCTTGTCATCGAGTACGACGCAAGGTACGCCGCACCTTTTCTTACATATTTCGGGCCAACATCGCCGATATTACGGTGGCAACCCTTTAAGTCCGTGGACTCAACCCGAATTATTTCATTATTCTCGCACCTCAAATCGATAGTCTTGCTCTTGCAATTTACAACCGCATCGTGCATGGTCAACCAATCCAAACCAAGAATAACATCGAACTCATCGAATGGCAAAAGCATTAAGTCCGCCGGAAAACAAGAACCTCGGAACACTAGGGACTTTTCTTGCACACTTTGTTAACAAGCACGTAATGACCCAAGGGTTTGACACCGAATTACAAACTCAAGAGACTCAATGGGCAAAGTCTTCTTTGGATGCTAAGGTTTCACATATATAAGAATGAGTAGAACCGTGGTCAATCAAAGCAATTACATTTGTATTGAAAAGAGTGAAAGTACCGGTAATAACATCCGGAGAGGCAAGATCCTCGCGTGCGGCGATGGCATAAGTCCTAGCAGAGCACGAGCCTCGATCTGATGGTAGCATCTCTAGATCCTCTCGACCGCCAATCGACATTGCCCATATTTCTAGGTGGCCTACCTCGAGCAATGGTAGCACCCGGGTTTGCACTCGACTTGCATTCTGCTCATGCATCCTCGGGCAATCCTTCATAAAATGGTCGGCCGATCCACACTTATAGCAGGAGCGATCACGAAACCAACAGCTCCCGAATGCCATTTGCCACAATGTGGACACTCCGTCTCTCTCGGCGATCATTTCCGCCACCGCAATCGAGGTGACTCGTGTGGTCACAGGGGTCGATCGCGTCCTCGTCTAGAAAATCCCAAACGCCTCTAGACCGGCTCGCATCATCTCGAAATCTCTTCGATGCTTGTTGAAGAGACTTTCCGAGGACCTCTTCGAATTCTCCAATCCCCACATCAGCTTTTTGTTTCTCCTTTCTAAGCTCTTTGACTTTACAAGCTCGCTCAACAAGTACTACGAACTCTCGTATCTCGAGAATGCCAACAAACATCCTTATATCATCATTCAGCCCATCCTCAAGCGTTTGCACATAATAGCCGGACGAAATGCATTCTCGCAGTCTGGCTAAGCCTCACAAACTTTCGTTCAGTAGTCGATAACGGACATAGAACCTTGCTTAAGATCAAGGAACTCCCTCCGCTTTTGGTCGATGAATCTCGATCGATATACTTTTTGAACTCGGTTAGAAAGAATTCCCAAGTCACTTGCTCTCTAGGCACCACGAAGTCGAGTACTCCACCAATAGTAGGCGGACTCGCGTAGCAAGGAGATGGTACACTTTAAGCACTCATCGGTGTACAGGATAGCTCATCAAGCACCCGGATAGTGTTATCTAACCATAATTCAGCTCGCTCGGCATCATCATCATCCGTAGCCTTAAATTCAGTGGCCCCATGTTTTGAATCCTATCGACTGGGGCTTACCCGACCTTATTGGGTCACCAACGGAGGTATTGTAGGTCTTGGGGTTGCATTAAATCGGGAATGGAGGTGGTGGAACGGTAGTGTTGGTTCGAATGTATTGATTAAACCATTCGTTCATCACACTATAAAAGGCTTGCTTAGCCTCGTCATTAGGATTGCTAGCCATAGGTTGAGAGTCCGCCGGCGCTGTCCCTTGCGCGGAGCAGCGCCACACTCTCCACATCATCAGCTATCGCTTCGGTTGGGATCGGGATCCATTGCTATAAACAAACATGAAGTCAAATTGTCGTAATTCATCACACTATCGATTCATCATTTAATGGCATGTATAGCTAGACCCCAAACACATCACGGTAGTCCTAGAATCGACTAAACCGTGGCTCGATACCAATAAAATTGTAACACCCCAAACCCGAGACCATTGCGGTGTCGGACCCGAGGGTTAACAAACCAAGTTCACATGTTTTTGCCCACCAATTTGACATTTCCAGTCAGGCTGGAAAACTGCGTCACTGTCGCCTTAAAATCATATCTCGAGTTTCAAAACTCGGAAACTGGTTTCGTAAATTTTCCTGAATTTAGACTCATATATACATCCATGGATTTATTTCTAGGATTTTTGGTCGGGCCAATTGGTACAGTTTATTAGTTAAAGTTACCCAAGTTACAGGGATCGACTGCTCTGACCTTCGCGCGGTATAACTTGAATATCTCTCTGCACAGGGCTTTAATGCTGGTGTCGTTTATTTCTAATGAAACTAGACTCAAAATGGAATCTGTACATATAAGGTATATCCCCTAATTATTTTTGGATAATTTATAGTGAATTTTAAAGTTGCGACAGGGAACCCAGAAACCATTCTGGCCCTGTCTCACAATAGCTTTAATATCTCTTAACCTGTAACTCCTATGACCGTTTCGTTTCTTCCATATGAAAATAGACTCATCAAGGTTCATTTACATAGCTTATTCACTATTTGATTCCATTCCTATGAATTATGGTGATTTTTCACATTCACGCCACTGCAGCTGGCAGCATCTGTTTTAAGGTAGGACTTACCTATTTGGTAGTCTCCATGATTCAACTAATCTTGCCATACATAGGTTCATATATGATCATTTTAACCATGCCAATGGCTGATCATATGACCAACATTCCCATTTCCAAACCATAGCCACATCATGACCCCAAATATATATACATACAACCCACAATAAGTCTAAGTTCATGCTCCCTTTTCGAGCCATTTTCGCATGGCCATACAAACTTACATTACAACGTATTTAACAAACAAGAGGTAGTCCTATACATGCCATCTCAAGTTCAACCAAAATTTATACCAAAATGGAGGCTTGATAGTGTGGATGACTTGACTTCAACGATCCCAAATCCGATTGCCTCGAGCGAAATCTAGAAAACTAAGAGCCAAAGCAACGGGTAAGCATTTTTATGCTTAGTAAGTCTCAAGGAATATAATGAACTATAATTTACAGCAATACATTCACATAGCCAAATGCATCATTTCATTAATACACATTCTTACTTCATACTTCATCATTGTATAAGTTCGCAAAGCATCAATCAATTCAATAACTGAAATTCATTAGTCGATTGAGCGAATGTTGCTCAAACACGCCGACTTTCCAATGCACATATAACGTACCTTATCCTTTGGGCTGTCCGAGTGTACTAATTAAATTCATTTCAGCAACCAACACTCACCTCCAGCCCAAGATTCTTGAATATAACCGGATATAATCACGTGCACAAATGCCTTCGGTCTTAGCCCGGATAGAATAACTTCGCACGAATGCCTTGGGCCTTAGCCCGGATATAACCACTAGCACAATTGCCTTGGTCTTAACCGGATATAATTTCCAGCATAATTGTCTTCGGCTTAGCCCGATATCATTCAATTTCTCATGCACACATACATCAATAATCATTGGACATACATATTTCATTTTCGTTACTAAGGCTCAAACACAATTAATATCATTAGCATATTCGCCGGACTTAGCCCGTGGAAATTCAAATACTCATACACACATAATCAATAATCATACACATCCATATTTCATCTCACATAATTCAAGTAAGGTCACTTCTTGAGGACTTACCTCGGATGTTGTCGAACGGCTTTTTCGGCTATTCGATCACCTTTTCCTTCCCTTGTCCAATTGTGGCCCTCTTAGCTCTTGAGCTAATTCAAACAAATTCAATTTATTAAAACCTCATTGTGCTTGCTTATGGCGAATATGACAAGGATTTTAAATGGTCATATGGCCACTCTTTAGCTTGAATACACAATGGTCATGCACATTTTATACTACATCAAGCAATTCAATACAATTTATTTGAGCATCAAGGAAATGCTAAGGCCTTCAATAGGCCACCCAAGGCCGAATATTCATGTACATGTTGAGGTCAATTTTGCACTTAATACCTCACAAAAACAGCATGCAATCTACTAATTTATGCTTTGCACATTGTGGCCCAAAACTTATAATATAGCATCAAGCACTTATATGTGTGCTAGGCGAATTGTGCTTGCAATTTCACAAGCATTCTTCCACATTTCTTCTTTAAATCAATATATTCATCACTTAGTTCATAACCAAACATAATGTGCAATCATATATATGCATATATGAGCATGGCGAATTTTCAAGGTGTCCATAGCCATCCAAAACACAAACTTTTAACTAACATGCAAGAAGCATGAATCATGCTCAAGAATGCATCATGGCCAAGTATGACAATCATGCTCCTTTTCAACTTTAATCATGATAAAACAAAGAGAAAACTCAAAATCTTACTCATGAGTAGAAAATCCATCATTGCATGCATCATCATCAAGCTTCACACTTAGCATGCAATGGCTTTATCACTATAACAACTTTGGCCAAATACCATTTCCATGGCATACCAAAGATTTGAGCCATGGCTAACATGCACATCAAGTTAGCAACCAAAACATGCATGAAACTCCCAACACAACCTCATACATACCTTAATCTTGATGCAAACTTAGCCAAATCTCCTTCTAGATCTCTTCCAAACCAAGCATGAAGCAAAAATCCTCCTTCTTCCTTAGTTTTGGCTCAAAGAAAGGATGAACAAAATTTTTTCTTTCCTTCTCTACAACTCACGGCAATGGGGTATGCCACTCTCTCACACACATTTTTTTTTTCATTCTTTTCTTACCCATGCTTATTTGTTTACTATTTCTCCCTAATGCCCAACAAAACATGTTTCATGACATGTTTGACCCATATTCTTTGTCATGGCGGCCATTACTTGTAGAAAGGGGAATTTGACATGCAAGTCCATTATTTTGCATGCATGCTTTAATTAGTCATCACCTATTTCCCTATCGTACTTTCAAAGTTCACTACTAAGTCCTTTCTTATAATTTAGCACCTAATTAATAAAAATCGAGACACGAAATATTTACGCATACCAATTCCACATACAATAAGTACGGAATATAACACTTAATTATTCTTGTGACTCGGTTTCGTGGTCCCGAAACCACTCTCCGACTAGGGTCACATTCGGGGTGTCACAAATGGCTTGTTAGGCTCAAAGGTGTTCACTAAGGGTTAATTATGAGGGTAGAGTTTTATGGAGTAAGTGGGTTAAACTTAAGTGCATTTATCATCTCGACATATAAATCAATGGTGTGGTCTTGACACGCATAATCAAGCAAGTCCTAGAATAACGATTTGATATTGACGCACTCAAAGCAACAATAAAAGTGAGCATAAAAGAAATAATAAATGCTTTAGAGGCTCAAAATCTCACAAAAATTATGGCTTTTTTTATGTTTAACCTGTGAATTTCAACTCAATATAATACCTAAACTTGGGGAAACAACCTAAAAATTTTTAATTCTCAACGATCAACTTTTCATGCTTGATTCCTTAATTTGTTTAAAGTTTAAACAGTCAATGCATAAATGCCTATGTTTTAATTCAAGACATATCAATAAAAATCATAAAATAATCAAAATTCAATCTAATAGTGATATGAGTGATTCACATGAGAATAAGATTAAATTTAGGGATTTTTTTTTGTAATGATATAAATAACCCGCCACACTTAAGATGTACATTGTCCTCAATGTACAAAGATAAATCTACTGAAAATATAGATATAAGATCATAAGAAAGGGAGAGAAGTGAAACTTCCTGAATAATGAATGGAATCCTTGAATTAGAGTTATAGAGAATAATCGACCAAGGCAATGATGAGATTGGAGGAGGATACTCCGGTGGTGGTAGAGGTTGGGTTCCACAACCACAGTGTCCAGCGAAGAGGTTATCATGGTGGTCAGATAGGACATGGCATGTAACACCCCGAACCCGAGACCGTTGCCGGTGTCGGACACGAGGGGTTAACAAGCCAAAACCACTTATGGCATCGACCAATTTGACATTCCCAGGCAAGCTGGAAAACTGCGTCGCTATCGTCTTAAAAAGCATATCTCGAGTTTCAAAACTCGGAAACTGATTCCGTAAATTTTACCTGAATTTAGACTCATATATCCATCCATGGATTTATTTCTAGAATTTTTGGTCGGGCCAATTGGTACAGTTTATTAGTTAAAGTCGCCCATGTTACAGGGGTCGACTACACTGACCTTCGCGCGTTACAACATGTATATCTCTCTGTACAGGGTTTCAATACTGATACCGTTTGTTTCCAATGAAACTAGACTCAAAAAGGAATCTTCACATATAATGAATGACCCAAAGCTTCTTGCAACCTTTTCCAAAATTGCGAGGTAAATCTCGGATCTCTATCCGACACGATGGAAATAGGCACCCCGTGTAATCTCACAATTTGAGAAACGTACAGTTCGGCTAGTTTGTCCATTGAAAAGTTTGTACGTACGGGGAAAAAGTGAGCCAACTTAGTCAATCTATCTACAACGACCCAAATCGCATCTTTCTTACTCGCTGACAATGGCAGTTCAGATACAAAGTCCATTGTGACTCGATCCCATTTCCACTCGGGTATCGTGATGGTGAAGTAATCTCAAGGCACTTGATGTTCCGCTTTCACTTGTTGACATATTAAACACCTCGAACGACGTCGAGATGTCTTGTTTCATACCATGCCACCAAAACCGACGTTTCAAATCATTGTACATTTTCGTACTCCCGTGGATTTCCATTCGGCTACAATGGGCTTCGTTCGAATTATCGAAATAAGTTCAATTCTTTGAAACACACGATTTAATTCGGACCTCAAACAATCGTCATCATCGATTTGAAATTCGAGTCCTTGTTCGAACACACTCACTGCTTTTGCGCCAACTCATCATCGACTTTCTCGAGCTTCACAAATTTGATGTATCAATAATGGTTTGGCTTTTAATTCACTACTAACACATTGTCGGATCGAGCGGACAAGTGCACGCTCATCGCTCGTAAAGCTAATAATAATTTACGACTCAAGGCATCCGCAACCACATTCGCCTTTCGGGTGATAGTCAAAGACCAGCTCATAATCCTTTAACAGCTCGAGCCAACGTCTTTATCGCAGATTTAAGTCTCTTTGAGTCATCAAATATTTGAGACTTTTATGATCCGAATACACATGGCACTTCTCACCAAATAAGTAATGTCGCCATATCTTTAAGGTGAATACGATGGCGACCAATTCGAGACCATGGGTCGATAATTTTCTCATGTGGCTTTAATTGCCTCAACGCATAGGCCACAACTCGACCTTCTTGCATCAATACGCAACCTAACCCAAGTAGGGAGGCGTCACTATAGATGACAAACTCTTTGCCGATTCGGTTGCACTAGAATTGGGGCTTCATCAAATAAGTTTTCGATTGATCAAAACTTTTCGACATTTCTCCATCCATTCGAACTTAACATCCTTTTGGAGTAGCCGTCATTGGCGTGGCTATCGTTGAGAAACCTTTTACAAATCGTCGGTAATAACCAAGAAGCCCCAAAAAGCTCGAACCTCAAGAATATTTCTGAGGCTTCCAATTAAGTATGGCTGAAATTTTATTCGTCGACTCGAATACCCGATGCAGATATCACATGACCCAAGAAGCTAACCTCCTCAACCGTAACTCACACTTGCTTGAACTTAGCATATAATCGCTTATCCCGTAAAATTCGCAACACTATCCTCGGTGTTCAAGCGTGTTCGGTCTCATTTGCGAATAGACCAAAATGTCATCAATGAAGACAACTACGAACCGATCCAGATATGGTCCAAGATCCGATTCATCAAATCCATAAATACCGCAGGGCATTAGTAAGCCCAAACGGCATCACTAGGAACTCGTAATGACCATATCTCGCTCAAGGTAGTCTTGGGTACGCCCAAATCTCGAATTCAGAATCGATAATAGCCCGATCTCGGATCTATTTTCGAAAACACCGAGGTTCTTCAGTTGATCGAACAAATCATCGATACTGTGATAACGGATATTTGTTCTTTATCGTTGCTTTATTAAGTCGACGATAGTCGATGCACAACCTCATGGTTCCATCCTTCTTTTCACAAACAACACCGGGCGCACCCCAAGGCGAAAAACTCGAGGCGAGCAAAACCTCTATCCACCAATTCTTGCAACCGAAGCTTTCAACTCCTTTAATTCCGTTGGTGCCATACGATACGGAGTTATCGAAATGGAATGGTACCGGTACCAATTCGATGCCAAACTCTATTTCCGAACAGTGGTAAACCCGCAATTCTTGTGGAAAACATCCGGGTATTCACAAACCATCGCACGATTCGGGTTTCTTTTCTAACTCCTTGTCATCTAGAACATACGCAAGGTATGCTTCACACCCTTTCTTACGTATTTTGAGCCAACATTGCGATATTACGGTGGCAATCCCTTTAAGTCCGTAGACTCAACCCGAATTATCTCATTATTCGTGCACCTCGGATCAATAGTCTTGCTTTTGCAATTTACAACCGCATCGTGCATGGTCAACCAATCCAAACCAAGAATAACGTCGAGTTTCATCGAATGGCAAAAGCATCAAGTCCGCGAAAAACAAGAACCTCAAAATACTAGGGGACTTTTCTTACACACTTTGTTGACGAGCACGTAATGACCCAAGGGTTTGACACCGAATTACAAACTCGAGAGACTCAATGGGCAAAGTCTTCTTTGGATGCTAAGGTTTCGCATATATAAGAATGAGTAGAACCGGGGTCAATCAAAGCAATCACATTAGTATCGAAAAGAGTGAGGATACGGTAATAACATCCGGTGAGGCAGCATCCTCGCGTGCGCGTATGGCATAAGTCCTAGTAGGAGCACGAGCCTTAGATCTGATGGTGGCATCTCTAGATCCTCTCTGACCGCCACTAGCATTGCCCATGTTTCTAGACGGCCTACCTCGAGTTGTGGTAGCACCCGGGTTCCCACTTTGATTTACGTTTTGTCCAGATAAGCTCGGGCAATCCTTAATGAAATGATCGACTGATCCGCACTTGTAACAGGAGCGGTCACGGAATCTACAACTCCGAATGCCATTTACCACAATATTGGCACTTTGTTACGTCTCGACGATCATTGCCAACACCGGCGATCAAGTGACTCAGCGTGCCCATAGGGGTCGATCGCGGTCTCGTCTAGAAAAGCCCGAAATGTCTCTAGACCGGCCTAAGCCATCTCTAAATTTCTTTGATGATTGTGGGAA
Source organism: Gossypium arboreum (assembly GCF_025698485.1). NCBI lineage: Eukaryota > Viridiplantae > Streptophyta > Magnoliopsida > Malvales > Malvaceae > Gossypium > Gossypium arboreum. Next base: position 113,456,116 of record NC_069080.1, on the reverse strand, counting down.
GGGCTTCCCAAGACCTCTTCTGAAACTCCCTTACTCCCACTTCACTTTTCTTTTCTCCATCTTGAGCTCCTCGGCTTTGCACGCTCGCTCGACAAGAGCCACAAACTCGGATTTCCAAAATGCCAACATACGACTTTATATCATCGTTCAGTTCATCTTGAGCGTTTACACATCACACTTCGAAGAAATGCACTTCAGCAGCATCGGCTAAGCCTCGCAAATTTTCGTTCGTATGATCGGTAATCGACATGGAACCTTGCTTAAGATCAAGGAATTCCTTTCGTTTTGGTCCATAAATCTCGATCGATATACTTCTTTCGAATTCAGTTTGGAAGAACTCCCAAGTTACTTGCTCTTTAGACACCACAGAAGTCAGAGTACTCCACCAATAGTAAGCGGAATCGCGTAGCAAGGAGATAGTACACTTTAAGCATTCATCGGGTGTACATGATAACTCATCGAGCACCGGATAGTGTTGTCCAACCAAAATTCAGCTTGCTCGGCATCGTCGCTATCCGTAGCTTTAAATTCAGTAGCCCCATGTTTTCGAATTCATCGATTGGGGCTTACTTGACCTTACTTGGTCGATTCTCGGAGGTATTGTAGGTTGGGGTTGCATTAGTCGGGAATGGAGGTTGTGGAGCAGTAGTGTTAGTTCGAATGTATTGGTTAACCCAATCATTCATCACACTATAAAAGGCTTGCTTAGCCTCATCATTCGGATTGCTGGCAATAGGTTGAGAGTCCATGGCGCTGTCCCTTCTTGGCGGAGCAAGCGCCACACTCTCCACATCATCAGCTATTGCTCGGTTGGGATCGGGATCCATTGCTATAAACAAACACAAACTCAAATTATCGAAATCACCACACTATCAATTTGTCACTTAATGCCATGTATAGCTAGACCCCAAACATATCACGGTAGTCCTAGGATCGACTAAACCGTGGCTCGACACCAATAAATTGTAACACCCGAACCCGAGACCGTTGCGATTGTCGGACGAGAGGTTAACAAGCCAAAACCACTTATGGCACCAACCAATTTGACATTCCCAGGCAAGTTGGAAAACTGCATCGCTGTCGCCTTAAAAAGCATATCTCGAGTTTCACAACTCGGAAACTGATTCCGTAAATTTTACCTGAATTTAGACTCATATATCCATCCATGTATTTATTTCTAGAATTTTTGGTCGGACCAATTGGTACAGTTTATTAGTTAAAGTCGCCCATGTTACAGGGGTCGACTACACTGACCTTCGCGCGTTACAACTTGAATATCTCTCTGTACAGGGTTTCAATACTGATACCGTTTATTTCCAATGAAACTAGACTCAAAAAGGAATCTGCACATATAAGGCATGACTTCTAATTCATTCTGGATAATTTATAGAAAATTTTCAAAGTCGCGACAGGGGACCCAGAAACCGTTCTACCCCTGTCTCACGAGAACTTTAATATCTCTCGGTATACTGATCATATGATCGTTTCGTTACTTTCATATGAAAATAGACTCGTCAAGGTTCGATCACATTATTTATTCACTATTTAAAACCATTCCTAAAAATTTTGGTGATTTTTCACATCCACGTCACTGCAGCTGGCAGCCTCTGTTTTTAAGGTAGGCTTTACCTATATTGTAGTTCCCATGGACCAACTATAGTCTAGTCATACTTAGGTCCACATATGATCATATTTAGCCATTCCAATGGCTGATCATGTGACAAACTCTCTCATTCCAAACCATAATCACATCATGAAACCAAATATAATTACAAACCACATATGGTCAAATTCCATACTCCACTTTTACGAACCATTTTCGCATGGCCGTACACATATACATCACAAGTACTTAAAAATAACCGAGGGTAGTCCTATACATGCCATATCCAAAACTCAACTAAAGGAGTACCAAAAAGGGCTTTGATAGTGTGGTTGACTTCAACTTCTATGATCCCAAATCCGATCGCTAACGAGCAAAATCTATAAACAGAGAAACAAAGAAACGGAGTAAGCAATTTATGCTTAGTAAGTTTCGAGCCATAATATTCACACAACCAAAGCATAGCATTCAAGTAGCTAAACAATAATTCATATGCACAATTTCTCAAAGACATGCTTACTTCACAATCCCAACTCTTATATTCATACACAAATAACGGCCTAGTTAATGCCGATAGCTCATTTATCATTAGAGCGAATATTCAGACGATTTACTCATAGTGTGCAAAGCACACACAAAACATACCTTGTTGTTGGGAATTTCACAAGTGCAATAACTGAAAATTTTCCAGCAGCTTATAAATTTCAATTCACATACCTTGGAGTTTATCCGGATATAGCTACTCGTTCAAAACACCTTGGGACATAGCCGGTTATGGTAACCCGCACAAATGCCTTCGGACTTAACCGGATATCACAACTCGCACAATTGCCTTGGGCTTAGCCCGGTATCATAGCTTCGCACAATTGCCTTGGGCTTAGCCGGATATCATAGCTTCGCACAATTGCCTTGGGCTTAGCCCGGTATCATAGCTTCGCACAATTGCCTTGGGCTTAGCCGGATATCACTCGAACATTCACACACATCTTTGTTTCATTTTCACAACAAAACTTTTATGCACAATTCACTTAACAAAATATCATTTCGCTCAATGGCCATATACAAGGGCAGAATTTCGATTGCTTATTACTTCATTCAATCGAATCAAAATCTAAGTTTCGATACTCGAAAACTTACCTCGGATGTTGTCGAACGATTCGATGGCTATTCGACTACTTTTTCCTTCCCTTTATCGGATTTGGTCCCCTTTGCTCTTGAGCTTAATTTAACAAATAATTTGATTCAATCATTTGAGTATCGAAAAGAAGAACTCAAGGCACTTAGCCCACATATATTCACTAGACATTAAAGTCACATAAGTATGGAATTCATGAATCGACTTAACACACAAAGCCTTCAACATGCTTACTCATGGCCGAACAACACAACCTCTTAGGCACTCATTCATGGCCGATTATGCATGTTGATGTTGAGGCCAATTACATGTTTAACACCACACATGAATGGCACACATTTTACTAGCTAATGCTTTACATATTGTAGCTCAATACTTATAATATAGCATCAAGCACTCATATGGCCGATTATACTTAGCCATACTTGCACCAAACAACAATAAATTCCAAGATTTTCACATCATATGTGTACTAGGCCGAATGTACTTGCAATTTCACAAACATTCTTCAACAATTTCTTCTTTAAACAAACATATTTATCATTTACTTCATAACCAAATCATCATGTGCAAACATACATACACATATAGGTGCATGGCCGAGCCTCAAGGTGTTCATAACCATCTAAAACACAAATTTTTACCAATCAAGTAACAAGCATAAATCATGCTCATGAATGCATCATGGCGAATACATCACATTCATACCCCTTTCAACTTCGGTCATGGTTAAACAAAGAACTCAATGTCTTACTCAAGATTGCTACAAAGAAATTTCAGGAGTAGTCAATCCATCATTGCATGCATCATTATCAAGCTTCACATTTAGCATGCAATGGCTTTAACACAATATCAACCTTGGCCTAATACCATTTCCATGGCATAACAAGGATTTGAACCATGGCTAACATGAACATCAAGTTAGCAACTAAAACATGCATGAATCTCATGACACAACTTCATACATACCTTAATCTTGATGCAAGTATAGCCAAATCTCCTTCTAGATCTCTTCTAAACCAAAAATGGAGCAAAAATCCTATCTTCTTCCTTAGTATTTTCGGCCAAAAAGGAGAGAACAAGGATGAACAAAATTTTTTCTTTGTTTTTCTTTCACTCACGGCAACAATGGGGAGAATACCACACTCACACACATTTTTTTTTTGTTTCTCTTCCCACCACTAAATTTTTTATCATTTCATCACATCATGCATTATCAAAACATGTCATAACATGTTTTCCTTGCCCATAACTCCTTGTCATGGCGGCCACTATGCCATCTTTGGGGAATTTGACATGCAAATCCCTTAATTTTGCATGCATTATCAACTAGTCATCACACATTTCCCCATCATACTTTCAAAGTTTACTACTAGGTCCTTTCTAGTGAAATTCACCTTTATAACACTAAATCGAATCATCAAAATGCCACACACAAATTAACACATATCATAGGCATCAAAATAAATTTTAAATTATTTTTTGCCTCGATTTTTGGTCCCGAAACCACATCCCGACTAGGGTCAATTTTGAAATGTCACATGGCAGTCGTGGAGAACCTTTTTCAGTGGAGTTTCAAGTTCCTAAGTGATGGTGAGCTTTGGAGCTCATTATAACTGTGATACAATTAAGAACTCTTTAGGAGATAAGAAGAAGCATAATTACTCGTAAAGAAATAGCCAAAAATACAAATTGTTCAATAAAAATTATAGAACCTAAAAAAGAAGATAAATAAAGATAAAAGTGAAAATAAAAATAATAAATAAAAAGTCTTTAAACATTGTCATCGCTGGATGGTTCGCGACGTGGTGCTGGCGATGAGATGTGAAAGTGCTGACAAATTTGATGTAAAGTAGCATCAATGTGATCAAAGAACTGAAAACACTATAGTTGAAATTGAGTAAGGCGCTCAGAGATGCGAAAAAGTGAAGCCACCGCATGAACTGGACGATGGATGGGTGGTGGCTGAGACGGTAGGTCTTCATGACGTGGAGGGACATCATCAGTAATGTCCTCTAGGTCCTCCTCCTCGGTGGACTGGACCAGACAATACTGGAGAGGGTCAACTCCACGTCATCGCTCGATCCTCATATGTAGCATACTCGAGATGCCCTGTGGGGACATCTGGCCGATTAGAATGAAAGAGGATGCTTGCGTTGCCGTGTTGAGAACACTAAAATAACGTGCCAGTCGAGTCACATAGGGGCCAATAGAAATGACTCCTCTCCTATGTCGCTCCGTTTGAAGGCGAACGACTAAGGTAATGAAATAGGAAAGGTCGAAGATGTGCCCGTTCGCCATACTCCATAAAATGTAGGCATCGTGAGTGTTGACGACGCCGGTGCTCTCCTGCCGCCCTGACAGAGTGTGGGCCAAGATGGCGTGTAAGTACCTTAAGGATAGGACGAGGGCCGATGCCTTGGAGCGGCTAGCGTCATAGGTGGCCAAAGCAAGAAGGAGGGCCCTCCAGTAGTTGGAGGGATACAAGTGGATGTGGCGATGGAGGGTGTCAAAATCATCGTCGTCCATGAACTCCTTCATATAGAGCCCCAAAGCGACGCTGAACTCAGGAAGCTCAACCAGCTGACTAAATCGCCGAGACAGAACTGGATTGTTCTGGGATCATCGAACTCTATCATAACTACTTGGATGTGGAAGGTCGAAAAGAGTTTGAGTGTGAGCTCGAGGTATGTCAGCTCGACGATCTCAAAGAAGAGCCCCCATGGGTCAGTCGACAGAAGGGCTCGGACCGCGTCTACCAGTTGGATTTGTTCAAATACGACCTAGTCAATGCAGCAGCCCACACCTAGGGGTCGAGCCCATAGTATTTAAAATAGTTCCTCCTACGGTCCTTATGGGAATTGGAGGAACGGGTGTCCGATCTCGGCAGTGGGACCCGAGGATGACGCTGCTCCTTTCCACTTCTTTAAGGCGGGGACGACAGTTTTCTTGCCACATGGATTTCACATGGTATCTACAATGACAAGACAAAGTTATAGGAATACCCCCCAAGAATGGCGTGGAAAGGCATGCAAGCATGTTAAAATTAAAGAAGAATATTTTCATGACCATCAAAGGCAAAAGGGAAGATGTTCCGAAAAGTAACTAAATCCTAATGGAAAGATATATCAAGTCATTATTAACAATAAGAACCTGAGAATGGTGCTAAATAGAATACCTAGTGAATGACTGCATGTGGGAATTGATAATATGTAATATGGTGTGGGTAAGCATGAAATCCATGGAACCAAGAGAAAAATGGATGAATGTAGCATAATTTATCGACTAAAATGGCAAATTTCTAGCAAAGAGCATAATCATTACTATCATTAGAACCATGAATATTAAGCAAAATAGTCAAGTAACACAATAAAAAAAATCATAAAATTAGTAAAAGAATTAAAGAGAATAGAGAGAAAAGAGTGAACAAACGTAATAGCTTTGTAGAGGGAGGAGTTTGGGTCGTCGATGGTGGTGCTGTGGTCGGCGTATAGGCGTGGCAGGGAGGGTGTGTGAAAGGATTCCGATGGCTAGGGTTTGATATTTGAGGAAGGGGATGATGAATAGTGGGGGCTTCTTATAGATTTTAGGGCACACAGCCGTAGGGTACACCCGTGTGCCCTTATTTTAGCCCATGTATTTTGTGATTTTCAAATTTGGACGCGTCTAAAATTTGTCCCACACCCGTGTTCGTTGGCTATGTTGGTGCACACAACCGTGTTGCACAGCTATGTCTTGCTTCGTTCGCTTCTCCCATACCCATGTATAGTTGCACACGCCCATGTTAATTTCACAGTCTCGAGCATGGGTGGTGGGTACGGGTGTGTCGCACACCCGTGTTAATTTCTTAGTTTCAACCACGGCTTCTAGACACGGGTGTGGCACACGCCCGTGTTATTTTGACAGATTCACCCACAGCCATGTCGCACGACCGTGGCAACTTATTGACTCTCGTGTTGGGGAAAAATTTTACCCTGTTTTCACATGGCAGTATCGTACAGCCGTATTGTCTTCGTGGTATTGGCAAGGCCTAACGCAGGCCCGTGTTCCTGGTCGTGGGGTTCTGGAAAACCTGTGTTCAGTGGCTCAGTTAGTGAATTAAATGTTAAAAACTAAAATTTAAAGAAGTTAACACTGTTAGTGCTCGGGTTGCCTCCCGAGAAGCGCTTATTAATAGTCTAAGCTCGACTTACCTCTCTGTTGCGTGGTCATGGTGGTGCGAGGAGTTTACACTCCTCATCCCTCCTATTAATTTTATCAAAATAAGGTTTTAGATGAGTACTATTTACCTTGAACATACCGAATTTGGGATGAATTACCTTGACTATACCGTATGCGAAAATGCTAAGTACCGTAAGAGGGATTTCTCCATTAGGTTCAGAGGTGGCAATCTGAGGGTCTGCTACATCTAGTAGTACTTTGACTCCAGCCTTAAGTTGATTTGGTGAGATATTGAGCTCGTCATGGCGTGGTTTTAGTTTATCATGTGTCCTCAGTTTATATGTCCACCATTCATCTAGTTCCTCAACTTGTAGCCTTCATTCTTCATAGATGGGTCCCTTGTCATTACTCAAACATAGCTCATGTGTGCTCTTCTAACGTGTTTCCTACAAAGAAGTTTGCACCACATGATCAGTACTAGTGGTACGATTTATACAATCACCCTCGATATTTGATGTGTTACTTGAATTATGAGCTTCAAGAGTGATTGTTTCATCACCCACACGAAGTGTCAGTTCACCTGTACCAACATCAATTATAGTTTTAGCAGTTGCTAAAAAGGGCCTTCCTAAAATTAAAGGCACATCACTATCCTTTTCTATGTCTAAAACAACAAAATCAACTGGGAATATGATTTTTTTCAATTTTAACGAGTACATCTTCAATAAAACCCCTAGGAAATCTGATTGTTTTTTTTTGCTAACTGAATGCTCATCCTAGTTTGTTTGGGTTTCCCAAGACCTAGTTGTTTAAAAATTTTATAAGGCATGACATTGATACTAGCCCTTAAATCAGCCAAAGCATTATTAACATCTAAGCTACCAATTAAACAAGGAATCGTAAAACTCCTAGATATTTTAATTTGTTGGCCAGCTTATTCTGTAGTATGGCTGAGCAAATTGCACTGAACTCTACATGCGACACCTCATCCAAGTTCTGCTTATTTGTTAAAAACTCCTTTAAGAATTTGACTGCGTTCGGCATCTGCGAAATAGCTTCAATAAACAGTAAGTTAATATGTAATTTTTTTAATAATTTAAGAAATTTACCGAATTGTTCATCTGTGCGGTTTTTCCTTGTCACATTGGGGTATGGCACCCGAGGTTTGTACTCTTTACTTACCGGTGTTTGTTCACTGTGGTCTACCTCACCTTTGCTTTTACTTACCATAATTCCTTGCCTCGATTTTGGTTCAGGTTCGACTAACCCTTCCTCATCTTGAATGGTAATTGCATTGAGCTGTTCCCTTAGGTTAGATTCAGTGTTACTCGGCAGCCTACCTTGTGGTCGTTTAGAAATCAATTTGGTGAGTTGGCCTATCTGAGTTTCGCACCCTTGGATCGACACTTGTTGATTCTTAAGTGCTGTTTCGGTATTCTAAAAGAGAGTTTTCGATATCGAGATGAACTTTGTTAGCATCTCCTCAAGGTTCGACTTCTTTTCCTATTGGTAAGATGGTTGTTGAGAACTCGGAGGGTGTTGTGGCCTTTGATTTCCTTGGAAGCTCTCAAGAAATTGGGATGGTTCCTCTAACTTGCATTATAAGTATTACTATATGGGTTATTTTGAGGTCTAGAGTTATTGTTACCCATATATTGGACTTGTTACTCCTTGATGCTAGGGTTAAAGGGTTGATATTCTATGCATGCTCCTCCTCCATTTGAATCGCACCTCATCACTGGATGTGCCTGAGTAGAACCACACAAACTGTCAATCTTTTTATTTAAGAGTTCTACCTAGTTAGATAACATAGTAACTGCATTGAGGTTGAAAACACTGATAGTTATTCAATGACATCTCCTCAATAAATTTGTAAGCCGCTTCAGGTGTTTTTTTATTCAAAGTTCCACCGGCGGCTGCGTCGATGAGTTGCCTCGTTAAGGGATTCACACCATTGTAAAATGTCTAAACCTGTAGTCAAAGTGGTAACCCATGATGGGGGCACCTTCTCAAAAGATCCTTGTATCTCTCCCATGCATCATAGAGTGTTTCTAGATCGATCTTATAAAAGAAGAGATGTTATTCCTCAACTTAGCCGTTTTAGCCAGCAAAAAATATTTAAGTAAAAACTTTTCGGTCATTTGTTCCCAAGTAGTGATCGACCCTCATGGTAAAGAGTTCAACCACTATTTAGCTTTGTTCCTCAATGAAAAGGGAAACAACCGAAGGCGAATGGAATCATTAGAAACGCCAATGATTTTAGAAGTTTCACAAAACTCCAGAAAATTTTCCAAGTAATTGTTTGGATCCTCATCCTGCAAAACATCAAACTGAACAAACTGTTGTATCATTTGAATTGTGTTAGGTTTCAGTTCAAAATTATTTGCAGCAACAGTAGGCCTAGCTATACTTGACTCAGTTTCGGTTAAATTAGGTTTAGCATTATCATACATAGTGCGTGGAATAAGATTCTGATTTATTGGATTAGCAGCAATCGCAGGAGGTAGCAACTTTTCCTAATTTTCAGCCATCTCTTCGGTTGTGGTGTGGATGTTGTCCTCTTGCTCTTCCTCTGTGTATCTTAGGCTTCACCTTATTTCTCTTCGGTTTCTACGAGTTGTGTAATATCCCGAATTAGGACCTAATCGGAATAGTGGTTTTGTGACCACAAATCCGAGATAAAAATAATTATTTTACAATTATTTTGAGGTTTATGATAGGATTGCATGATTATGTGAAAATTTCGTGACGAAATTCTATGCATAAAGTGCTTAAGTTGAGATTAGGGAGTAAATCAAATAATTTGTAAAACTTGTATTCTAGAAGTTTTTAGTATGAATTGCTTTGGAATATTAATGAGGAGGTCTTAAATAGAAATTTGACCAATTTCTAAAATTTTGGACAAAAATGGGCTTGTATATGAAAATTTTCAAAGAAAGGTATTAAGGGTATTTTAGTCACTTTGTAATTAAAATTAATTAAAAGGAAAATTAAGGCCAAAATGTGTTCATCTTCATCAAGCCTTGGCCGAACCTTACCTCTCTCCATAGCTAGGGTTTCTTCAACTTCCAAGCTTCATAATCAAGAGAAAAAAGATTCAAGTCGTGATCGAGGGAAAAACAAAGTTTACGAGGAATAGGCTCGATTGCTAATATTTTGTATCGAGGTAAGTTCATGTGTAAATAAAGTAACATAATTTTTCTTTTAAGTGATTTAATGTTATTTTTATGATATGATATTTATTATCATGAAATATTATGCTTTGTGAATTATTGTTTGATAATATGTAAATTATATGAACAACTTGATAAGTATGAGATGCTAACAAATATCGGTTTCTATATTTCGAAGAAGGCGATCAGAATGTGTAATTGAGAAGACTCCCATTTGAACCTTGGGAATAGATTAGGGTACAAGTGACATGTCACTAGGATGGTTGAGTTTCGAACTCGTTGAGTTGAGCCTGAGTTCGTGAGATGTAATTAGGCAACCGAGCTCGTTGAGTTGAGTCCGAGTTCACTTATGGATGCGAGCACCCGAGCTCGTTGAGTTGAGTCTGAGTTCGTTTATGGGCGGGTTACATGGTAGCTTGACTACATAGATTTCAAAAGCTATTGAGCTTGTTTAGCTATCAGTATAGCACTTACATGCACACTATTCGTGTATCCAAAATTATATTCCGATGTGTTCAACGGGAGAATTCTAAGAGAATATGGAGAATACTTAAAATGAAAGTGATTCGATGATGGATGTGTTGAAGAAGTGAAAATGGATAGGTATGAGTTTAATCCTTGGTTGAGAACTTGGTGAGACAAAATTGTGGTATGATAGTAAATATTCTTATGTTATGAGTGTATTAATGATGTTTATGTTGGATTGCATGATCATGTTACTTATTATTTGCATGTGAACTTACTAAGTATTTATGCTTACTCCCTCCTCTTCATTCATTTTAGTTTTGACAAGCCGGCTTGAGAATCGGGATAGGTCGGAGGCTCGTTTACAGTATCCAAAGACCTAAATTGGTAAAATGGCTTGTATATTTTGAGTGTGGCATGTATAGCAATATACTCACTTTGTATAAATGATCTTATGATATGGTTATGGTTTGGTAAGAAAAGGGTATGTAAATGATTAGCTATTGGAATGGCTAATCAAGATTATATATGATAACATATATGCTTTATGTCTTAACTAAACCATGAAAATCCTTGAAAAGGTAAAATTGGTCACAAAACAAAATCAGATAGCAGCAGTGACGTGAATTTGAAAAATCACTAAAAATAGTAGAAATGGAATTAAATGATAAATAATTATGAAATTGATGCCTGATAAGTCTATTTTCATATGGAAGGAACGAAACAGGTAAATGAGTTATATTTTATGAGATATTTAAGTTTTGGTGGAATAGGGTAAGAGTGGTCTCTAAATCCCCTGTTCTGAATTTAAAAATTTACCATAAATTGTACAAACATAATTAGAAGTCATACTTTATATTTACAGATTCTTTATTGAGTCTAGTTTTAATAGAAACAAACGGAATAATCATTGAAAAGCTGTACAGGGAGATATCTGATTCGTAATACACAGGGATCAGAGCAGTCGAACCCTAAAACAAGTGAGACTTTAACTAATAAACTGTACTAATTGGCCCAACTAAAAATTCTAGAAATAATTAGTAGATAGATATATGAGTCTAGTTTCATAAAAAAATTATGGATCTTAATTTCGAGTTTCGGAACTTGAGATTTGAATTTTTAAGCGACTGTGATGCAGTTAGCCAACATATTTGAAAATTTTAAAATAAATTGTTTGAGCTGTTTAATTAATGAATTAAGTTCAGTAACACCTCAAGCTCGATTCTAGCAACGGTCTCGAGCATGAGGGCGTTACATTTAGTTATATCAGAGTAGGTTTAGTCGGTTCTCGGACTAACGTGTTGTATGTACGGGTTTTGCTATACTTGCCATATATATATATTGTGATAGTGTGACGACTTTTGACCTTTTAAATGATTTTTTTTATAGTAAATGGATCTTGGTCCAGCTGTGGCTAATGATGTAGAGAGTAATGCACCAGCTCCGGCTGAAGGGGCGGTGCCAACTGAAAATCCACCTCCTACTATTGGTCAAGGAGGAGGAGAAAGGGCTCGGGAAGCCTTTCTCCAGATGATGAATGCCTGGTATATTGATTTTGTTCGTATGAACCCGAATGCACAACCTCCCCCACCTCCCCCGATTCCTCAACCTGTACCCCTGATGCCTCAAGGTGTAGATCTGATGAAATTTCAAAGAACTCCAGTTGACAGAATCCGTAAGCAAGAGGCCGAAGAATTCAGGGCAAATGTTGATGATGATGCCAAGAAAGCAGAGTTTTGGCTTGAGAATTCTATTCGGGTATTTGATGAATTGTCTTGTACACCTGAGGAATGCTTGAAATGTGCTATATCATTGTTGAGGGATTCAGTCTATCATTGGTGGAAGACATTGATTTCAGTAGTACCTAAAGAGAAAATAACTTGGGAGTTCTTTCAAGAAGAATTTCGGAAGAAATACATCAGTGAAAGATTTTTTTATCAAAAGCGTAAAGAGTTTCTTGAGTTGAAACAGGGGAACATGAAAGTTACTGAATATGAAAGGGAGTTCGTCAGGTTGAGTCAGTATGCTAGAGAATATGTTCCTACAGAGGCTAAAATGTGTAAACGATTTGAAGACGGACTCAATGAAAACATCAAAGTATTTGTTGGAATTCTTAAATTAAAAGAAATGGTAGTACTTGTTGATTGGGCTTGCAAGGCTGAAGAACTACTTAAAGAGAAGAAAAAAGTAGAGGCTAAGACTAGAAATTGGAAGAAAAGATCGACAAGTAGTTCATTCTCATAGCAATCTAGAAAATCTAGAAACATGAATCCTCGTTCTCAGGTTTCGGCCGGACAATCATATGGAAATTTTAAGAAGCAAAATGTGGGTCTTAAATCTCAGACTACTTCCGTGGCTAGTGTAGGGAATTCAGGATTTGTTAAGCCCGAGTGCCATTGGTGTAGTAGAAATCATTTTGGCCCATGTAGAGCGAATGAATGTTTTCAGTGTGGTTCTCCGAATCATTTTACTAAAGATTGCCCAAAAAAAGTTGAGAAGGAAAAATTTCAGAGTGTAAAAGCTAGTGGTGCAGACTCGAGGGGAAGATATTTGAGAAAAGCTGGAAATGAAGCAAGCAGCAAAAATGTAGTTAGAGATTCAGTAGTTAAACCTGAATCAAAGGCTCCAGCTAGAACTTATGCCATAAAGGCACATGAAGATGCTTCATCACCCGATGTGATTACTGGTATATTTTCTCTTTATGATGTTCATGTTATTGCTTTGATTGATTCCGGTTCTACTCATTCATATGTGTGCATGAAATTGGTGTCTAGTATGAATATACCTGTTGAGTACACAGAATTTATGATCAGAGTGTCGAATCCATTAGGCAAATGTGTGATAGTTGATAAAGTATGCAAGAAATGCCCTTTAATGATTCGGGGTCATTACTTTCTGGCCGACTTGATGTTATTGCCGTTTGATGAATTTGATGTTATTTTGGGTATGGATTGGTTGACATTCCATGATGCTATAGTAAATTTCAAATAAAAGGTTATAGAATTAAAGTGTGAAAGTGGTAAAATTCTGCGGGTTGAACCAGGTAAATCAGAGGCATTATCTAGTGTGATTTCTTCGATGTCGGCTCAGAGATATTTGAGGAAGGGTTATGAAGCTTATTTGGTGTATATAATTAATACAAAAGAAATTGAATCAGTGCCGATTGTGTGTGAGTTCGTGGATGTATTTCAAAAAGAGTTGCCAGGTTTGCCTCTAGTCAGGGAAGTAGAATTTGGTATTGAATTGATACCGAGAACAGCTTCGATCTTGATTGCTTCATATAGAATGGCACCAACAGAGTTGAAAGAATTAAAGTCGCAGTTGCAAGAGTTGACTGACAAGGGCTTTGTGAGACCAAGTTTTTCACCTTGGGGTTCTCCCGTATTATTTGTGAAAAAGAAGGATGGTTCTATGAGATTGTGTGTTGACTATCGGCAATTAAACAAGGTGACAATCAAGAACAAGTATCTGTTGCCGAGAATTGATGATTTGTTTGATCAGCTAAAAGGAGCAACATAATTTTCAAACATTGACTTGAGATCTGGGTACTACCAGCTGCAAATAAAAGAGTCGAATGTGCCTAAAACTGCTTTTAGAACAAGGTACGGTCATTATGAATTTTTAGTTATGCCATTCGGGTTAACAAATGCTCCTGCTGTGTTTATGGTTTTGATGAATTGCATATTTTGGCCATACTTGGACAAATTTGTTGTGGTATTTATAGATGACATCTTAATTTATTCGAAAGATGAGATAATGCATGCCGAACACTTGAATATAGTTTTGCAAACTTTGAGAAATAAGCAGTTATATGCCAAGTTTAGTAAAAGTGAATTTTGTCTTCGGGAAGTTGGTGATAAGGTATTTTTAAAAGTGTCTCCATAGAAGAAAATTCTTAGATTTGGACGGAAGGGCAAGTTGAGTCCGCGTTTTATCGGACCGTATGAAATAATTGAAAAAGTTGGACCAGTAGCTTATCGGCTAGCATTGCCATCTGAATTACAGAAGATGCATGATGTGTTCCAGGTATCTATGTTATGTCGGTATCGTTTGGATCATTCACATATAATTTCACCGACAGAAATTGAGCTACGATCAGATATGACATACGAAGAAGAACCGATTAAAATTTTAGGTCGAGAGGTCAAGCAACTAAGAAATAAAAGTGTCGCTCTCGTGAAAGTATTGTGGCAAAAGCATGGGGTAGAAGAGACTACATGGGAACCTGAGGAAACCATGAGAAATCAATACCCACACCTGTTTACAAGAAAGATTTTCGAAGACGAAAATCCTTAAAGGGGGAGAGTTGTAATATCCCGAATTAGGGCCTAATCAGAATAATGGTTTCGTGACCACAAATTTGAGATAGAAATAATTATTTTATAATTATTTTGAGGTTTATTATATGCTTGCATGATTGTGTGAAAATTTCGTGACGAAATTCTATGCATAAAGTGCTTAAGTTGAGATTAGGGAATAAATCGAATAATTTGCAAAACTTGTATTCTAGAAGTTTTTAGTATGAAATTGCTTTGGAATATTAATGAGGAGGTCTTAAATAGCAATTTGACAAATTTCAAAAATTTAGGACAAAAATGGGCTTGTACATGAAAATTTTCAAAGAAAGGTATTAAGGGTATTTTAGTCATTTTGTAATTAAAATTAATTAAAAGGGAATTTAATGCCAAAATGTGTTCATCTTCATCAAGCCTTGGCCGAACCTTACCTCTCTCCACAGCTAGGGTTTCTTCAACTTCCAAGCTTCATAATCAAGAGAAACAAGATTCAAGTCGTGACCAAGGGAAAACCAAAGTTTACGAGGAATAGGCTCGATTGCTAATATTTTGTATCGAGGTAAGTTCATGTGTAAATAAAGTAACATAATTTTTATTTTAAGTGATTTAATGTTATTTATATGATATGATATTTATTACCATGAAATATTATGCTTTGTGAATTATTGTTTGATAATATGTAAATTATATGAACAACTTGATAAGTATGAGATGCTAGCAAATATCGGTTTCTATATTTCGAAGAAGGCGATCAAAATGTGTAATTGAGAAGAATCCCATTTGAACCTTGGGAATAGATTAGGGTACAAGTGACATGTCACTAGGATGGTTGACTTTCGAACTCGTTGAGTTGAGTTCGAGTTCGTGAGATGTAACTAGGCATCCGAGCTCGTTGAGTTGAGTCCGAGTTCACTTATGGATGTGAACGCCTGAGCTTGTTGAGTTGAGTCTAAGTTTGTTTATGGGCGGGTTACATGGTAGCTTGACTACATAGATTTCAAAATCTATTGAGCTTGTTTAGCTATGAGTATATCACTTACGTGCACACTATCTGTGTATCCGAAATTATATTCCGATGTGTTCAACGGGAGAATTCCGAGAGAATATGGAGAATAATTAAAATGAAAGTGATTCGATGATGAATGTGTTGAAGAAGTGAAAATGGACAGGTATGAGTTTAATCCTTGGTTGAGAACTTGGTGAGACAAAATTGTGGTATGATAGTAAATATTCTTATGTTATGAGTGTATTAATGATGTTTATATTGGATTGCATGATCATGTTACTTATTATTTGCATGTGAACTTACTAAGCATTTATGCTTTCTCCCTCCTTTTCATTCATTGTAGTTTTGACAAGCCGCCTTGAGAATTGGGATAGGTCGAAGGCTCGTTCACACTATCCGAAGACCTAAATTGGTAAAATGGCTTGTATATTTTGAGTGTGGCATGTATAGCAATGTACTCACTTTGTATAAATGATCTTATGATATGGTTATGGTTTGGTAAGAAAAGGGTATGTAAATGATTAGCTATTGGAATGGCTAATCAAGTTTATATATGATAACATATATGCTTTATGTCTTAACTAAACCATGAAAATCCTTGAAAAGGTAATATTGGTCACAAAATAGAATCAGACAGCAGCAGTGATGTGAATTTGAAAAATCACTAAAAATAGTAAAAATGGAATTAAATGATAAATAAGTTATGAAATTGAAGCTTGATAAGTCTATTTTTCTCATGCAAGGAACGAAACAAGTAAATAAGTTATATTTTGTGAGATATTTAAGTTTTGGTGGAACAGGGTAAGTGTGGTCTCTAAATCCCCTATTTTGAATTTAAAAATTTATCATAAATTGTAAAAAAAATAATTAGAAGTCAGACTTTATATGTACAGATTCCTTATTGATTTTAGTTTTAGGAGAAACAAATGGTATAATCATTGAAACTCTGTACAGGGAGATATCTAATTCGTAATACACAGGACCAGAGCAGTCGAACCCTGAAACAGGGATATTTTAACTAATAAACTGTACTAATTGGCCTGACCAAAAATTCTAGAAAACAATTTTTAGATAGATATATGATTCTAGTTTTAGGAAAAATTTACAGATCTTAATTTTGAGTTTCAGAACTCGAGATATGAATTTTTAAGCGACTGTGATGCAGTTAGCCTACATGTTTGAAAATTTTAAAATAAATTGTTTAAGTTGTTTAATTAATGAATTAAGTTTGGTAACACCTCAAGCTCGACTCCAGCGACGGTTAGAATTTCAGAAGTAAAGAGGGAGATGCCAAAATTTGCAAAAGAAAATCAAGTGAGCCACTTCTGATCACCCTTATCCCAATTTCCCTTATTTTCCTCCACTAAACTCTCCACTACTCAGCTTTCCAGTCCAACTCAAACTCTCCTAATCGACTAAGCTATAAAAATAGTAACCTTCATTCATACGCAAGGATCGAATATAAGACCTCCAGTAAACTTAACACTCTATTTAACCACCGGACTAGCAAGCTGATTCTGATATGTTTCCACAAATAATTGAATAAAAGCCTAATGAATAGAGATAGGGCTTTATTCATTAAATACCAAAATGTAACTCAAGTAAAGCTTGAACTAGGGACCTCTCACACACACCCAGAACACTTAACCACTGAAGCGGATACATAGTTGTGTGTCGCACATTCATAAAAAGAAAAATTGAAATTTTAGGGCGTTACAACTCTAGCCCCCTAAAATAAAATTTCTTCCTCGAAATTTACTTGATCAAAACAGATGAGGATACTGCTGACACATTGAATCATCAGGCTCCCACGTGGCCTCTTCCGTGTATGATTCCACCACATCACCTTCACTAAGGGGTAGATTTCCTTCGCAGGACCTTAACGTTGTGATCCAGAATCTAAACTTGCTCCTCCTCAAAGGTCAAATCTGACTTAACCTCAATCTCCTCAATCAGAACAATATGCGTAGGATCAGAGCGGTAGCGTCTCAACATAGAGACGTAGAATACATCATGAATGCGATCCAACTTCGAAGGTAGTTTCAACTGATAAGCGATAGGTCTCACACGCCTCAGAATTCAGTAAGGCCTAATAACCTAGGGCTCAACTTGCCTTTATGGCCAAATCTTAAACCTTCTTACATGGTGAGACTTTGAGAAATACGAAATCTCTCATAGAATACTCTATCTTTCCACTTTAAATCCGCATAGGACATCTGCCTATCAGAAGCCACTTTCAGATGATACCAAATCAATCTAACCTTATCCTCTGTCTCGGAACCCAATTCAAGACCCAAAACACGTCGCTCACCCAAATTAGTCCAACATAAAGTAGTTCGGCACTTACGACCATACAGAGCCTCGTAAGGTGCCATCTGGATGCTAGACTGGTAGCTATTATTATAGGCGAACTATGCCAATGGCAAGTACTCCTCCCAACTGTAACACCCTGCACCCGTGCCCCACGCCCAGTCAGAATATGAGGCATTACCTAACTTAAACTTATGCATATAAACATTTTCATAACACCAAAACATGTTCAAATTAAAACTTTTCAATTTCATTTATAAACTCTTTAATAAGAGCCTACTAAGCCCAAAACATCCATTGGAACCAATTCAGAAACAATCCAAGTCCATTAAAGAACTATGAAAATAACTCTTAACACAGGGGCACATGCCCGTGTAACAATTCAACATGGTTGTACTATTGGCCCATGTGGCTCACACGGCCTAAGCAATACAAGGACACGTCCGTGCTCTATACTTGTGTGGAATTAATTCTAAATGCACACCTATAGGGGTTTTCACACCGCCTGGAACACGCCCGTGTCTCTGGACCATGTTCTTTACACAACCATGACATGCCCGTGTCCTAGCCCGTGTGCAAAAACTTGGACATTCTATTTCTAACAACAGCAATCCTTAAGGGCTACACGACCAAGGCGCATGCCTATGTGCTAGGCTGTGCCCTTCACACGGCTGAGACACACACCTGTTTCTTTGTCCGTGTGTTTACTACCATGCATACTGACTTACAATTCTTACGTGATGGGGATACACGGCCACATCACACGCCCATGTAGTGAACCGTGTGTCACACTCGACCTAGACACACGCCCTTGTGCCTACTCGTGTGGACAAAATAAGGCTATTTACCAAGCCTTTTTGTCACCCTTACTTATGTAACCTGCACAAAAATCACTCTATACTGACATAAGGGCACATCACGTAGCCAAAATAACCACAATGGAAAATATTTCATTTATGAAATTTACTCATCCATGAAAGTTTCATTTTCTATTTATAAATCAAAATGAGTATTGACCATCATCCATGGCCTTATACAAAATGAGTATCATATTCATCATATGAGACAACACATTATGGCTAACTAACAAAATATTAAACAAAGACCTGAGTCCCTATTCATGCCAGAAAGCATAACAATGAAACTAGCTATAACAAGGTCTTGAGTGATAGTGTGATCGAAGCTTTTGATGTCACTAGATCCCCGATGCTAGCTTGGCGGTACTATAAGGAAAGAAAAGAAAGGAAGGCAAGCATGGGAGCTAAGTAAGTACATATATGCAAATAAAGTGTAATTATAAGAAAATCATATTCATCCAACGGTAGCTTGTCATGCTTATAAGATAGAAATCACTTAACATCTCTATCTTACTCTTCTTTTCATTCATGTATACTTAATACACCTAGTTATTTAATCAGGTCCTAACCATGAGTTCAGTATACATACCTTATCAAAGTATTCACCAACTAAATTTTTGGGTTACCCGTTGAACTCTCGAAATACATATGGATACGCAAGGAATTTGAGTCTAAATTCCATATAAGAAATCAGGGCTGCCTCGTGCTATGAAACGCTCACATTTGAGTTACTCACGGGACTTTTTATGAAGTCAGGACTAGGACCTCATAGCTATCATGTAACATATGCTCACTGAGCCACTCACAGGCCTGTACAAAAAGTCAGTACCCGGACCCATACTACCTATAGCATTTAACTCATGAACTCATACTCAACTCATGAGTTTAGACAACATAATTTTCATAACATTCTACTTTGTATCCTATGCTATGTCTAAGGTTCAACAGGGTTTCATATCTAATCGAATAGTATCACATTTGCACACATTGAAATTTACTGGCATAACATTTCATTTAAACATTCATGGCAAGATACAAAATGATGAAGACGAGCTTAATCCTCGTAAACTTTGTTCCTACCCCAATCAAGACCCAAATCACATTTCTCTTGATCAAAATTAATAAAATTCATTTATTTCATCAGCATTTCAATTTAGACGCCCGAAAGTTCATTATTGGGCAAAATGACTATTTTGCGCCTAGGCTTTCACAAATAACCATTTTACCCCTATGCTCAAAAATTTAATTTTATCAAATTTCTTCATATTATAAGCCTAGCTGATTACTTTTTATACTAGAAGCAATCCAAAATTTCCATTATTTCTCGCATTTATCAACAAATTTCCAACTAATGCAAAATAGTCCCTATTAGGGTTTTTATGAAAAATCCCTTCATAAAAGTTGTTTATTACACATCTAATACTCATATTCTTCCATAAGATTTCAAAAAACTACACATATTCTTTCATGGCAAAACCGTAATCTCTCAACCATTTTGCAAAATAATCCCCATCATAGAAAGCTTATGTTACAAGGAGTCCAAAAATATAAAAATCATCAAGAATAACCTTTTAAATGACTTATTTGTAAGAGATGTTAATGGATGATATTTTGAGGTCTCAAAACCCCATTTTTAAGATGAAAATTGGTCAAAAAAGAAGAAGTAAAAAGATGAAGCCTTCTTTTGTTTTATTTTATTTAAAACTGTCAAAATTGGTGACCAAAACACCACCTAATTTTGACTTTCCTATCAATTTGTCCCCCATATGGCCGGCCACCCTATTCTCTAAGGGTATAATTGCTCTTTAAGACCCCCAATTTAGGTTATTTAGCTAAATGGCACTTTTTATCTAACAAAATAGGACTTTTGCACTTTATGCGATTTAGTCCTTTTTCACAATTAGGCAAGCAATCGCTAAAATTAATTCACCAAAATTTTTAGGTACTTATCTAATCATGCTACAATCCATAAATTGATATTTAAAATAATTTCCTCAACCTCTATTTAGTGGTTTCAAAATCAATATTCTGACTAGCCCTAAAATAGGGCTGTTACAATTCTCCCCTTTCAGGGATTTTCGTCCTCGAAAATCTTACAGGTAAAAAGGTTTGGGTATTGGCTTTTCATGATCTCTTTGGGCTCCCATGTGGTCTCTTTAACCCCATGTCACTGCCATAATACTTTCACAAGGGAACGCTCTTATTTCTCAGTTGCTTAACCTCTCGAGCTAGGATCTTAACAGGTTTCTCATCATAGGACATATTCAAATGAATCTCAACCTCTGTTGGCGCAATCACATGCAAAAGGTCTGATCTATATCGACGTAGCATGGATACATGAAATACGTTACGAATCTTTTCCAATTCTGGTGGTAAGGCCAATCGATAGGCAACCGGCCCTACTCATCGGTAACTTCATAGGGTCCTATGAAATGAGAACTCAACTTGCCTCTTCTACCAAATCTGAGAACTTTTCTCTATGGGGATAATTTCAAAAACACTCGATCGCCAACTTGAAATTCGATCTCTTTCCATTTCAAATCTACATAGGATTTCTGCCTATCTGAGGCGGCCTTCTGACAGTCGTGAATCACTTTAACTTTCTCTTCAGTCTTCTTGACTAGATCGACAGTGTGAATCTGATTCTTTCTGAGCTCAGTCCAATATAAGAGTGTTAGACACTTTCGCCCATATAAAGCCTCATAAGGTGCCATCTTCAAGCTCGATTGATAACTATTATTGTAGGCGAATTCAACCAATGATAAGTACCTTTCCCAACTACCTTAAAATTCGAGAATACAACACCGCAACATGTCTTATAAAATCTGGATCACTCTTTTCGACTGACCGTTGGTTTGCGGGTGAAATGCCGTGCTGAAACTCAAATTTGTTCCCAATGCCTCTTGTAATGTTTTTCCAAAACCTCAAGGTAAATCTTAGGTCCTTATCCAAAATAATCGACAAGGGCACCCTGTGAAGTCTCACAATTTCAGAAACGTACAAGTCAGCCAATCTCTCAAGGGAGTTGTCGGTTCGCACTGGTATAAAATGTGCCGACTTTGTTAGCCTATCCACTATAACCCAAACAACATCCTTTTTCTTCAGGGTTATCGGCAAACTCATCACGAAATCCATGGTAATCTGATCTCACTTCCACTCGGGGACTAGGATATGCTGAAGTAGACCTAAAGGTACTTGGTGTTCAGCCTTCACTTGCTGACACACAAGACATTTGGAAACAAACTCTGAAATGTCTCTTTTTATTCCCAGCCACAAATACATTTTCTTCAAATCATTATACATTTTTGTACTCCCAGGGTGTATTGATAAACAACCATTAAGTGCCTCATCTAATATCTCCTGAATCAATTCGGTGTCCTTAGGAACACAAATCCTATCTCAAAATCCTAAGCAATCGTCGGAACCAATCTAAAAATTCGATTCAACATCCGATTTGCAAAAGGTTTTCTTGGATAGTAATTCACTATTAGTCTTCTGAGCCTCAAAAATTTCTTGAAGAAATGTCGATCTAGCTTTTAGCTCTGCTAAAACCGAACCATCCACTGACAAAGTCAATCGAGCATTCATTGCTCTCAAAGCAAACAATGATTTTCTACTTAATGCATCGGCGACCACGTTTGCTTTTCCTGAATGGTAATCTATAATTAACTCATAATCTTTTAATAGTTCCAACCATATACGCTGCCTCAAAATTAAATCCTTTTGGGTCATCAAGTACTTAAGACTTTTATTATCAGAGTATATATGGCATATCTCTCCGAACAAATAATGTCACCAGATATTCAAAGCAAATACTATGGTGGCCAACTCTAGGTCATGTGTCAGATAGTTCTTCTCGTGAGGTTTCAATTGTCTCAAGGCATAAGCCACAACTTTGCCTTCTTGCATAAGTACACATCCCAACCCATTCAAAGAAGCATCACTATAAATCATGAATTCTTTTCCTGATTCGGGTGGTACTAGTACAGGAGCCTCAGTCAACAACATCAACTTCTCAAAACTTTGCTGACACTTATCCGACCATTCAAACTTGACTCCTTTTTGAAGCAACCTTGTCATGGGAGTTGTAATCATAGAAAAGTCCTTTACAATTTGCTTGTAATAATCGGCCAACCCTAAAATGCTCCTAACTTCAGTCACACTCTTTGGTGGTTTCCATTCAACAATAGTTGAAACTTTGCTGGGATCAACCCTAATACCATAACTTGAAACAATATGGCCCAAAAAGCCGACTTCTTTAAGCCAAAACTCACTTTTACTAAATTTGGCACACAATTGATTGTCCCTAAGAGTCTGCAAATTGGTTCTCAAGTGTTTGGCATTTTCTACCTTGTCTCTAGAGTATATCAGGATGTCATCGATGAATACAACTACAAACTTATCTAACTATGGCCAAAATACTCTATTCATTAAATCCATAAACACGGTGGGAGTATTTGTTAAGCCGGAAGGCATGACGAGAAACTCATAGTGGTCGTAACTCATCTTAAAAGTGGTTTTAGGCTCATCTACTTCTTTAACTTGTAGTTGATAGTAGCTAGATCTCAAGTCTATCTTAGAAAAGCATGCTACTCCCTTCAGTTGGTCAAACAAGTCATCAATTCACAGCAACGAGTATTTGATCTTGATCGCCCTCTTATTTAACTGTCAGTAATCTATGCACAACCTCATAGTTCCATCTTTCTTTTTCACAAATAACACCGGAACACCTTACAGTTAAAAGCTTGGTCTCACGAAACCCTTGTCGGCCAATTTTTACAACTGTGACTTTAGTTCTTCCAGCTCAGTTGGGGCCATCTAATACGAAGCAAATGAAATAGGCGTGGTCCCTGGCATTAGCTCTATACAAATTAAACCTCTGTATTAGTGGGTAACCCAGGCAATTCTTCGGGAAATACATCCACGTATTCACTTACAACTAGTACTGACTCAACCTTCAACTCTAATTTCATAGTATTCATTATAAAAGCCAAATAAGCTTCACATCCTTTCCTCAAACACTTTTGGGAAAACATGGAGGATATCACCATAGGCAAGTACCCTGGCTCACTTGATTCAACCCAAAGGGTTTCACCATTTTCAAATTTTAATTTAATAGCCTTTTGTCTACAATTTACTACAGTATCATGGAATGTCAACCAGTTTATACCCAATATGACATCAAACTCATCTAATGGTAACAGCATCAAATCAGTTAGAAAATAATGACCTTTAACTACGGAAGGACATTTCTTACATACATTATCGACTATCACATGTTTGCCTAATGTAACAGTCCGATTTTGACCCTAGTCAGAATAATGGTTCCGGGACCACTTATCTGAGTCAAAAAAATATTTTAATATTATCTTTCGTGCCTATTATAAGTGAATTGACATGTGTGAAAATCTCATCTGAAAATTTAACTGTTTGTGTGCTTAATTTGTAAAAAGGATCTAATCGCGTAAAACATAAAAGCTGTGTGCTAGATGTTAGAAGTGTCTATTTGATATGGCTTTGTATATGAGAGGCCCTTATGATGCAAATATACCATTTTTATGATTAAATGACATAGATGGACATGAGATAGTGGAATTATAATGAAAATAAAAAGGTTAAAAAGGTTAAAAAGGTAAATGGCTTATTAATGTTAATAAAATAAAACAAATGTATGAAATAAGCCATTAGCTCATCTTCTTGGCCAAAAATCACAAAGGATATTAGGGTTGGAAGAGCTTTTATATTCGGCACTTTGATTTGGTGACTAAGGTATGAGTTTTGTTCGATTTTTGATAATTTCTACGTTTTTATGATCGTTGTTAAGTGTTCTAGCTAGCCCATGCTAAAATTTATGAAATTATTGATGATTTGGAAAAATGGCATGGATAAATTTATTAGCTAGGTGATGTTATATGTTGAATATGAAAGCTTGATGTTGGGTTTACATGTTTTGTTTTTCGATTTTTGATGAAATTGAGTAATTTGAGCTAAATTGTAAAAATGTTATTTTGAGAGACTAAAATGTGGAATAAATGAAATGTGGGGGCTTATATGGACACTATGAATATTCGGCTAGGCATGTGTGCAAAGAAATTTTGTGATTTTATGAATTAGGGACTAAAGTGTCGAAATGTGAAAACGTGAGGGCTAGTTTGTAAAATGCCTTAAATTTGTGTTTATGAATTGAATTGAATTATTTGGTGAATAAAAGGGTAATTTTGAATACATATAGATCAAGAAAATAGGAATTCGGATTTAGACCGAGGGAAGTCGAAGATTGTAGAATAAACGTTTAAGTCGGCAACTTCGAGTACGAGGTAGGTTCATACATAATAAATGATGTTAAAGCTATGTTTTAATGCAATGGTAATGCATAAATTGTATAGATATTTCATTACGTTTTGAGCATAATGATATTTGACTATGCTTGGCACTAAGTGTGCGGTTTAATATAGTTTCGGCTACAAATGGCACTAAGTGTGCGAGTTGGCATAGCTTTGGCTATATAAGGCACTAAGTGAGCGATACTGACTTAGTTTCAGTTAATTGAGATAGCACTAAGTGTACGAAAATCATTCTAGTGTCGGCTAATCTTTAAGCACTAAGTGTGCGAATGTCTAAAGCAGTGGCGATTTTTGGAAAGTGTTAAAGTATTCAAACAAGTGGTGAGATTTAAAATGAATGAATATGAAAATGTTCAGGTAAGTACGATACCTTTGTGATAGATGACATTATGTTTATAAAGTTCATTGAATTGATAAGAACTCATGGATTAAGTTGGTATAGATTGGATAGATGAAATGACAAATTATAAATACTTAAGTGTTGATGATATATATTTTATATACGGTTGGTTATTTTAGTAAAAGCTTACTAAGCTTTTGAAAGCTTACTTTGTGTGTATGTTAGAATTGATTTTTTTAGATATCGAAGCTACCACAAGCTCGAGGACCATCAAGGATTGCCATTATACTATCAAACTCATTTTGGTAGTTTTGAAAATGTAAATATTTTTAAGTATGGCATGTATAGGCTAGAATGTTTATGTATTTAAGCTTTATTATGTATATATGTTATGCCATGAGAGTTGGCTAGGAAATGGTAAGTTTAAGCATGAGTTAGAATGTGTCATAAATCTATTATGAAATAAGCATTTTGGCATGTTGTTGTAAGAAGATTTTTAATATGTTTGGTATGGAATTGAATAGGTTATGAAATGATGATGATTTGTTTTTAATAAAGCATGTTTTGAGCATGGAATTAGCTAAAAATTTTGGTACAAATGTTGTTTAATAATGCTTGTAGGAATGACCCAAAAAAGTGTGGCAAGTTGGCTTAAACCAAGCCTACATTGTGCCACATGGTCAGGGAACACGGGCGTGCCTTGTGGCCGAGTATGCAAAGCAGTAACCTCCTAAGATCACACAGGTAAGACACATGGGCATGTCATACGGCCGTGGGCTTAAGTCAGTAGCTAGCTAAGTATCACATGGGTGTGTCTATTGGCCGTGGGTGAAAGTCAGTATGTATGCCTTGTTTTGGCACGGCTGGTTGGCATGGGCATGTCTAGTGCCCGTGTGAGGCACAGGCCTTGGTCACACGGGCGTGTGACCTCAACAAAATTGAAAAATTTTCTGAGTTCTAAAATTTATGAATATGTTCGGTTTATTCCCGACTGCCCTTTAAAGTATGTTTTAGGTCTCGTAAACCTTCGTAAGAGATGAAATGTTGTTGATTGCCTATATATTAATGTTATTTGATATCTGTGATTCTGAATTGGTCTGAAATGTTCTATCTTTCTGGTAATGCCTCGTAACCCTAATCCGATGACGATTATGGGTTCGGGGTGTTACATTTTATTGGTATCAAAGCTATGGTTTAGTCGATTCTAGGACTACCATAGCGTATGTGAGTCTAGCTATACATGCCATATATTTGAAACTATGATAGTGTGATGAATCCTGACACTAAAATATGCTTTTATATAGTAAATAGATCCCGATAGAGCTGTAGCTGATGATGTAGAAAGTAATGCACCTGCCCCCATGCAAAGGACGGTGCAAGCTAATTCTGGACCGACTACGAGTAGCCGTGATGGTGAGGTTAAACAAGCCTTCTATCAGATGATGAATGATTGGTTCACTCAATATATTAGAACCAATCTGGTTGTACAACAATCTCCACCCCCCGGTTAACCCTTCTCAAACTCTTGATATGCCACGAGTGAATTTGGTACAGTTGAGTAGACCACCAGTTGATAAGATTAGAAAATATAGAGCTGAAGAGTTCTAAGCTACAACAAGTGATGATATAGAAAAAGCTAAGTTCTTGTTAGAGAATACAATAAGAGTGTTTCATGAGTTGTCTTTGAGTCCAGAAGAATGTATAAAATGTGCCATTTCACTACTGAGAGACACGGCATATCCTTGGTGGAAAACTTTGACATATGTGGTTCTGAGTGAATGAGTTACGTGGGATTTCTTTCAATCTGAATTTCGAAAGAAGTATATCAGTCAAAGATTTATTGATCAGAAACACAAAGAGTTTCTCGAGCTTAAACAAGGCGATATGTCAATCCCAGAATACGAGCGAGAATTTGTAAGGTTGAGTCAATATGCCCGAGAATGTGTATCTTCAGAAGCAATAATGTGCAAGAGGTTTGAAGATGGTTTGAACGAAGATATTTGTTTGCTAGTTGGAATTCTAGAAATCAAAGAATTCGTGGTGCTTGTTGAACAAGCATGTAAAGTGGAAGATATTGGGAAAGAGAAAAGAAAGGCTGATTTTGAAGCTAGAGAGGTGCGAAAAAGATCAACAGGAAAATCATTTCAATCTGGATCCAAGAAGTTTAGAGATGATAGCAGTCGTTCAAAGGTTATTATGGGACATTCGAATAGAGGTCGAGCTAGATCGCAATCGAATTTCAAATCTTCAGCCACGTCTGTTGCTAGTGTTGATAATGCAAAGAATCAAACGCCTAAATGTGATCAATTTGGAAGACGACACTTTTGTGAATTATGGGGAAAAAGTAATAATTGAGCATGTTATAGTTGTGGTTCAAGAAATCATTTTACAAAACATTGCCCAGATTTAGTTGAGAAAGATAATATTCCGAATCCAAGACAGAGTGGTAATGTTTCTCGTGGTAGGCCTCCCAGAAATTTGGGAAATGTAAGTGGTAGTCAGAGAGGAATGAAGGACACAGCTACTAGATCTGAGGCCCGTGCACTTGCTAGAGCGTATGCTATCCGAGCCCGTGAGGAAGCTTCATCACCAGATGTGATTACAGGTACATTTACTCTCTATGATACTTTTGTGATTGCTTTAATAGATCCTGTATCGACACATTCATATATATGCATGAACTTAGTGAACAATAAGACTTTGCCTATAGAGTCTACTGAATTAGTAATCAAAGTTTCGAACCCTCTAGGCAGATTTGTTTTTGTTGATAAAGTTTGCAAGAATTGTCTGTTAATGTTTAGAGACAATTGTTTTCTGGCTAGTGTGATGCTATTACCTTTTGATGAATTTGATATAATTTTGGGTATGGATTGGTTAACTTTGCATGATGTTGTGGTGAATTGTAAACAAAAAACTATTGATTTGAGATGCAAGAATAGTGAAATAGTCAGAATTGAATCTAGTGATTTGAACGGATTGCCTGCTGTAATATCTTCTATGAAAGCATTAAGTATTGTGGGAAAGGGTTGTGAAGCTTATTTTGTATATGTGATTGATTCAAGAGTATCAGAAAAGAAAGTTGAATCTATACCTGTTGTCCGTGAGTTTCCTGATGTGTTTCCTAAAGAACTTTTGGGACTACCTCCAGTTAGAGAAGTAGAATTTGGCATTGAATTGGTACCTGGTACTTCTCTGATTTCAATAGCTCCATACTGAATGACTCCGATCGAACTAAAAGAATTAAAGTTTCAGTTGCAAGAGTTGATGAATCGAGGATTTGTTAGAGTGAGTTTCTCACCTTTGGGTGCTCCTATTCTATTTGTGAAAAAGAAAGACGGTGTGATGAGAATGTGTATAGATTATCGTCAGTTGAACAAGGTGACTGTCAAGAATAAGTATCCCCTGCCCCGAATTGATGACTTGTTTGATCAGTTGAAAGGAGCTGTTATGTTTTCGAAAATAGATTTGAGATCAGGCTATTATCAGCTGGGAGTTAAAGATTCATATATTTTGAAAACTACTTTCAGAATGAGGTACGGCCACTATGTATTTTTAGTTATGCCTTTTGGATTGACTAACGCACTTGCTATCTTTATGGATTTGATGAATAAAATTTTTAGACCCTATTTAGATCAATTTTTTGTGATATTCATTTATGATATATTGATTTATTCACGTGATGAATCTGAACATACTGAGCATCTGAGAATAGTGTTACAGACATTGCGAGATAAACAGTTGTATGCAAAGTTCAGTAAATGTGAGTTTTGGTTGCGAGAAGTTGGTTTTCTGGGTCATATTGTATTAGCATTTGGTATCTGAGTTGATCCGAGCAAAATTTCAGCTATTTTGGATTGGAAACCTCCGAGTAATGTTTCTGAAGTCTGCAGTTTTCTGGGACTTGCTGGTTACTATAGAAGATTCGTGAAAGGTTTTTCGATGATTGCGACTCTGTTGAAAAAATTACTCCAGAAAGATGTGAAGTTTGAGTGGTCTAAAAAGTGTCAGAACAGCTTTGATTAATTGAAAGCTCTATTGACTGAAGCCCCGATTTTTGGCACAACATGAATCAGGTAAAGAACTCATTGTTTACATTGAAGCTTCATTGAATGAACTAGCTTGTGTTCTGATGCAAGAAGGCAAGGTTATAGCTTATGCCTCGAGACAACTAAAGCCGCATGGAAAGAACTATTCGACTCACTACCTCGAGCTAGCTGCTATTGTGTTTGCCTTGAAGATCTGGCGTCAGCATCTGTTTAGTGAAAAATGTCATGTGTTTTCTGATCATAAAAGCCTCAAGTATTTAATGACGCAAAAAGATTTAAATCCGCGTAAGAGAAGATAGTTAGAATTGTTAAAAGACTACGAACTTGTGATTGATTATCACCCGGGAAAAGCAAATGTTGTTACTGATGCCCTGAGTCAAAAATTTTTGTGTGCTTTGCGTGCGATGAATGCTCATTTGGTACTGTCTGATGATGGTTTAGTTTTAGCTGAATTAAAAGCAAGACCTTTCTTTTTACAGCAGATTATTTAAGCCCAGAAGGATGATAATGAGATTTTGACTAAACGATCTCAGTGTGATGTAAAAATTGATTCAGAATTCAGAGTTGATAAAGAAAATTGTTTAAGATTCCGAGATCAGATTTGTATTCTGAAAAATCTAGAGTTAATTCAAATGATCCTGAGTGAAGCCCACAGTAGTCGGTTATCTGTGCATCCGGGCAGTACAAAAATGTATAATGACTTGAAACAATATAATTGGTGGTCCAGAATGAAAAGAGATATCTTTGAAATGATCCTGAGTCAAAGTTGAACATCAGGTGCCCTCTGGATTACTACAACCGATTATGATTCCTGAGTGGAAGTGGGATCGGGTAACCATGGACTTTGTGTCGGGTTTGCCCTTATCTTCAAGAAAGAACGGCACAATTTGGGTTGTAGTTGATCGTTTGACGAAATCAGCTCATTTTATTCCGATTCGATTGGATTACTCCTCGATAAATTAGCTGAGTTATATATTTCTGATATTGTGAGACTCCATGATGTACTATTTTCTATAGTGTCAGACAGAGATCCGAGATTCACATCAAGATTTGGAAAGAAGTTGCAAGATGCTTTAGGTACTAAATTACACTTTAGTACTGCTTTTCATCCGCAGATGGACGGTCAATTCGAGCGGATTATTCAGATACTCGAGGATATGTTGAGATACTGCATTCTTAAGTTTGAAGGTATGTGGGAACAATATCTACCTTTGATTGAATTTGCTTATAACAACAGTTTTCAGTCGAGCATCAAAATGGCACTGTATGAAGCCTTATATGGTAGAAAGTGTAGAACTCCGTTATACTGGTCTGAGCTCAGTGAGAATAAGATTTAGGGTATTGATTTGATAAAAGAAACTGAACAAAAAGTGAAAGTGATCCGAGATAGTTCGAAAGCAGCTTCTAATCGTCAGAAATCATATACAGATTTGAAAAGAAAAGACATTGAGTTTGAGATTGGCGACAAAGTGTTTTTGAAAGCATCTTCGTGGAAGAAAGTGCTTCGGTTTAGTAGAAAAGGCAAGTTGAGTCCGAGGTTTATTGGGCCGTATGAGATTATTGAGCGTATTGGGTCGGTAGCATATAGATTGTTGTTACCACCAGAGTTAAAAAAGATTCACAATGTGTTTCATATATCGATGCTTCAATGATACAGATCTGATCTTTCGCATGTAATTTCACACTCTGAGATAGAAATTCAACCTAATAGGACTTACGAAGAAAAGCCGATCTGTATTTTAGCTCGTAAGGTTAAAGAGTTACAAAATAAGAAAATTCCTTTAGTAAAAGTATTGTGGCATCATCATGGCATTGAAGAGGCTACGTGGGAGCTTGAGGATTTTATGAGGCAGCATTATCCGACTATGTTTAATGGTAAGATTTTCGGGGATGCAAATCCCTAAAGGGGAGAATTGTAACAGTCCAGTTTTGACCCTAGTCGAAATAGTGGTTTCGGGACCACATATCTGAGTCAAAAATATATTTTAATATTATATTTTGTGCCTATTATAAGTTGAATTGACATGTGTAAAAATCTCGTGTGAAAATTTAACTGTTTGTATGCTTAATTTGTAAAAAGGATCTAATCGCGTAAAGCGTAAAAGCTGTGTGCTAGATGTTAAAAGTCTCTATTTGATATGGCTTTGTAAATCAAAGGTCCTTATGGTGCAAATAGACCATTGTTATGATTAAATGACATAGATGGACATGAGATAGTGGAATTATAATGAAAATAAAAAGGTTAAAAAGGTTAAAAAGGTAAATGGCTTATTAATGTTAACAAAATAAAACAAATGTATGAAATAAGCCATTAGCTCATCTTCTTGGCCGAAAATCACAAAGGATATTAGGGTTGGAAGAGCTTTTATATTCGGCACTTTGATTTGGTGACTAAGGTATGAGTTTTGTTCGATTTTTGATAATTTCTACGTTTTTATGATCGTTGTTAAGTGTTTTAGCTAGCCCATGCTAAAATTTATGAAATTATTAATGATTTGGAAAAATGCCATGGATAAATTCATGAGCTAGGTGATGTTATATGTTGAAATATGAAAGCTTGATGTTGGGTTTACATGTTTTGTTTTTGGATTTTTGATGAAATTGAGTAATTTGGGCTAAATTGTAAAAATGTTATTTTGAGAGACTAAAATGTAAGATAAAAGAAATGTGGGGGCTTATATGGACACTATGAATATTCGGCTAGGCATGTGTGCAAAATTTGTGATTTTATGAATTAGGGACTAAAGTGTCGAAATGTGAAAATGTGAGGGCTAGTTTGCAAAATGCCTTAAATATGTGTTTATGGATTTAATTGAATTATCTGGTGAATAAAAGGGGTAATTTTGAATACATATAGATCAAGAAAATAGGAATTCAGATTTAGACCGAAGGAAGTCAAAGATTGTAGAATAAACGCTCAAGTTGACAACTTCAACTACAAGGTAAGTTCATACGTAATAAATGATGTTAAAGCTATGTTTTAATGCGATGGTAATGCATAAATTGTATAGATATTTCATTACGTTTTGAGCATAATGATATTTGACTATGCTTGGCACTAAGCGTGTGGTTTAATATAGTTTCGACTACAAATGGCACTAAGTGTGCGAGTTGGCATAGCTTCGGCTATATAAGGCACTAAGTGTGCGATACCGACTTAGTTTCGGTTAATTGAGATAGCACTAAGTGTGCGGAAATCGTTCTAGTGTTGGCTAATCTTTAAGCACTAAATGTGCGGATGTTTAAAGCAGTGGCGATCTTAGGAAAGTGTTAAAGTATTTGAACATGAGGTGAGATTGAAAATGAATGAATATGAAAATGTTTAGGTAAGTATGATACCTATGCTATAGATGACATTATGTTTATAAAGCTCATTAAATTGGAAAGAACTCATGGATTAAGTTGGTATAGATTGGATAGATGAGTTGAGAAATTATAAATATTTCAGTGTTGATGATTTATGTTTTATATTTTTTTGGTAATTTTAGTACGAGCTTACTAAGGTTTTGAAAGCTTACTTTGTGTGTATGTTAGAATTGATTTTTTTAGATATCGAAGCTACCACAAGCTCGGGGACCATCAAGGATTGTCATTATACTATCAAACTCATTTTGGTAGTTTTGAAAATGTAAATATTTTTAAGTATGGCATGTATAGGCTAGAATGTTTATGTATTTAAGCTTTATTATGTATATATGTTATGCCATGAGAGTTGGCTAGGAAATGGTAAGTTTAAGCATCAGTTAGAATGTGTCATAAATCTATTATGAAATGAGCATTTTGGCATGTTGTTGTAATAAGATTTTTAATATGTTTGGTATGGAATTGAATAGGTTATGTGTGACAGCCCTAAAGTGACCTAGTCGGAAAGCGGTTTCGGGACCGCTAAACCGAGTCACCAAATTATTTGGATGTGATATTTATGGTCTAAAATATGTGAATATGAATGTGCAAAAAATTTTTAAGCTTCGATTTAGTTAATTGCATGTGAATGGAGTACATAGGACTTATGTGAGAAAATTTAGAAATGTGCTAGGCAAATGTAAAATGGCCTATCAATACATGTGGGAAACTGTTTGTCCTTGCATGTCAAATTAGCCAAATTGAAGCATAGTGGCCAGCCATGCTATGGGTGGAAACATGTCACAAACATGTTGGGTTAGTGATGTATGTAAGGAAGAATTAAATAATGAAAGGGAGGAGTGATGAAAAAAATGGTCTCATCCATGCCCCCCTCCTTTTGCCGTGAATGGAAGAAAGAAAACAAAGAAAAAATGTTTTGTTCATCCTTGAACATCCTTGGCCAAATAGAGGAAAGAAAGGAAGGGAGGAGCTTGAGAAAATCGGCTATGGTGATTTGCTAGACAAAGGTATGTGTGATGTTGTCCATGAGATGCATGCATGTTTTAGTTGGTAGCTTGAGTTCTACCTAGCCCATGGTCTAAATCTTGCTAGGTGATGGAAATGACACTCGCCATGGATGCATCATTCTTGCTTGGTGTTGATGTCATTTACATGCTAAAAATGAAGCTTTGTAATGATGCATGTGATGGTGGATTGATGTTTTAAGGTTTAATAGAGTTTAAGCTAGTAAATACTTAATTTTTGGTATTTATATGAGAAAGAGATGAACTTGAAATTTTTGAATTTACATGAATAAATCTTTTGGTTTGTCTTAGTATTAAATTGAAGGAATGCCATAGGTGCTTGAATGTACTAACTAGATATTGTTGTATATACATCTCTCAATAGGTTCGGCTTTGTGCATGAATTTGGGGGATTAAACCTGGAATGATGTTATGTATAAGTTTCGACTATGAATCTTTGTGTTTAATTTCTTTATGTGTTGATGCTCAAATTGAAAAAGGGATGTTAGTTATGTTATAACATCTGTTTAATAATGAAAGGACATGAGCTTAAAGCTTGAGTAGCATTCGGTATTAGAGTAAGTTAAAATTTGTTAGAAAATAACTCCCAAGTTAGTGAATCACGAGTTAAGAAAGGGATTTGGGTTGAATATATATATATGTATTCGCAATGGGATAAAATGTGTATTAAGGTAAGTTTCTAGGTGATTAATCGGCTATGAAATTAGCTAAATTGAATAGGTATGTTTAATGATATGCTTAGTATAATGTATGATCTTATAACTCGGTTTGGTATTGAGATAAAGGTTAGATGTATGATTGGATTTTGGTATGTGTTAAACTGGTCAATCAAAGATTAAATGATATGTGAGTGCCAAATGTGATTGTTAAGTGAATAATATTAGTTAAGTACTTAAGCAAATCTATTGTTTTACTTAAGCTTAAGAGCAAAGAGGATCAAGTCGGATGGGGAAAAGAGAAAGTAAGCGAATAGCCGTGGACATCTAATCGTCGACCACATCCGAGGTAAGTTTTAAGCGATTAATCGTTGAGTAAATTCACTCATAATAGGACATAATGAGTTGATTTGATAAGATATGATGTGGCTATGATATGTCTTAAGCCCAAATGGTAAGTTCATAAGTGTTTGGACTTGGAAAGTTAAGAGCAAATTGTAATAAATTGCTTGGACAGCAGCAGTAATGTGATTTTAGAAAATCACTATAAATTGTTGGTGTGGAATTATAGGCTGAATAAAACATGTGATCAAAGCTTAGTTGGTCTAGTTTCTTATAAAAGAGACCGTGGAAGCAAAGAAAATTCCTATGAAGAGATATCTAAAGTTGTGCGGGACAGTGTCGGAATGACTCCGAAATCCCCTGTTCTGTTTTTGGAAAATCATTATAATTTGTATAAAAATGGTTATGAGATAAGATTTATATGCTTAGACTCCTTAATGAGTCTAGTTTCAAATGAAATCAAGTAGAACATACTTTGAATTCTGTACAATGAGAATTTTGATTTGTAGTGAAGACTGGTCAGGTTCGTCAAACAGTGAAACAGGGGAAACTTTAAGAAAAATCTGGTATTGATTGGCCAAACCAAAAATTCTGAAAATTTCATGGATGGAAGATATGTGAGTCTATATTCTGAGAAAATTAACGGCAAGTGATTTGGAGTCTTGTAGCTCCAGGTATAAATAATTTAGTGACCATTGCTCAGGAAAACAGCTCGTAGCGAATATGTGATTTTGTTGTGATTTTGTTTTAGTTGCTCATAAGCTATTGATTGATCCCATATTGAATTCTAAAGTGTGATAGTGTAAAATGATACATGAGTGTTAGATGGATCTCTGATATCAAGATTCGTGAAAATGTATATATATGTGATGAGGCCTAATGGCGATGTGATGAATGTGAAAATGTATATATATGTGATGAGGCCTAATGGCCGATGCGATGAATGCGAAAATGTATGTATATGTGATAAGGCCTAATGGCCGATGTGGTGAATGGGAAAGTATATGTATATGTGATAAGGCCTAATGGCCGATGTGATGAATGTGAAAGTATATGTATATGTGATAAGGCCTAATGGCTGATGTGGTGAATGTGAAAGTATATGTATATGTGATAAGGCCTAATGGCGATGTGGTGAATGTGAAAGTGTATGTATATGTGATAAGGCCTAATGGCCGATGTGATGAATGTGAAAGTGTATATATATATGTGGTAAAGCCGAATGGCTAATGTGAATGTTGTAACATGTGATTAAGTGTACATGAAACTTGAAATATGTTCCGGTGAGACCCGATGACTACGTGTGGAGATTATGTCCGATGCGACCCGATGACTACGTGTGGAGATTATGTCGGGTAAGACTTCGTAATAAGAATTGCTTATAAATATACATAATGCGAAAGGTTAAACAGGTATGTGCTCCTAGTTTACATGTGAGCTTAATTTAAACTAAACCATAAGGTAGTTATGTGATGTATCTGAGAGAAATCTATGAGGCTACTCCCATGATTATGATGAGATGTGCATATTCGGAAAAAGGGATGGTATGCCCGAAGGAAGAGTGAAATAAAAATACGAACAACTATGTGATAATTTGATTGTTATCTGTTGACACTGCTTAAAACTTACTAAGCATTGTAATGCTTACTCCGTTTACTCTGTTTCCTCTACCTTATAGGTCTCATTCTTGAAGCTACTGGGCTCGGGGATCGTCAGCAACTAGTCACACTATCGCTATCCACTGTTTGGTACTGCTACGTTTTGGAATATCTTATGGCATGTATAGAATAGACTAGTAGTGAGAGGATATCATGGTTAATGTATAGGACTACCCTTTGCTGTTTTTCAAGTACGTTTTGTGATGTATGTATGTACAGCCATGCGAAAATGGCTCGTAAAAGTGGAGTATGGCATTAGACCATTTGTGTTTATGTATATATGTATGGTTTCATGATGTGACTACGGACTGAATGGAAGTGTTGGGCAAATGATTAGCCATTGGAGTGGCTAAATATGATTATATGTGGACCTATGTATGACAAAACTCTAGTTGGTCCATGGAAACTAAGAGATAGGTAAAGTTTACCTTGAAAACAGATGCTGGCAGCAGCAGTGGTGTGGATTTGAAAAATCATTAAAATTTTTAGGAATGGAATTAAATAGTGAATAAATTATGTAAATGAACCTTGATGAATCTACTTTCATATGGACGAAACGAAACGGTCATATGAGTTGTATGTTAAGAGATATTAAAGTTCTCGTGAAACAGGGCCAGAACGGTTTCTGGATCCCCTGTTCCGACTTTGGAAATTCATTGTAAATTAACCAGAGATAATTAGGAGTCATGCCATACATGTATAGATTCCACTCTGAGTCTAGTTTCTATAGAAACAAACGGCATCAGTATTGAAGCCCTGTACAGGGAGATATCCAATTCGTAACGCACGAAGGTCAGTGTAGTCGATCCCTACAATAGGGGAGATTTTAACTAATAAACTGTACTAATTGTCTTGACCAAAAATTCTAGAAAAAAATCTGTAGATGGACATATGAGTCTAGTTTCAGGGAAAAATTACGAATCTGATTTTCGAGTTGTGGAACTCAAGTTATGATTTTTAAGGTGACAGTGACGCAGTTAGCCAGTCGTCTGAAAAAAATTTTAATTGGACTGCGAGAGTAAATGAATTAGTCGGTTAGCACCTCGTGTTCGACTCCGGTAACGGTCTCGGGTACGGGGTGTTACAACTTTATTGGTATCAGAGCTACGGTTTAGTCGATTCTAGGACTAACGTAGCACGCGTGAGTCTATTTATACATGCCATAAAGTGATAAAATGATAGTGTGATGATTTTGACTAGTAAAAGGTGGTTGTTTGTATTGTAATGAATCTTGATCCCGATCAAGTCTGTAGCAAGCTTCTGACTATGAGAATTTGCGATATAACTTCACTTAGATATGCCTAAACTATTAAGTTGATCAGGTACGTATCATGTACTCGTATTTGAATTTCGATTCGGATTGAATTAAGGGTATATGTGATTTTTGTATGTGGCTATGGAGCTGGAAGTTGAATGGTCGATAAGCATGTTGTGTTTGTATTCAAGTAATGTAAATGATATACTAATGTGTATTGCTATATGTGTATATGTACATGAGAATTGAGAATGAAATATGGATGTGACGTGATTATTGATATATGTGTACGTGAGCATTTGAATGATACCCGGGCTAAGTCCCGAAGGCATTTATGCTAGTGAATATATCCTGCTAAGACCCGAAGGCATTTGTGTGAGTTGTTATACCCGGGTTAAGACCCGAAGGCAATTGTGCTTGTGGTTATATCCGGCTAAGTTCCGAAGAGCATTCGTGCTAGTGATGTATCCGGACTAAGTTCCGAGGAGCATTCGTGCTAGTGATGTATCCGGACTAAGTTCCGAGGAGCATTCGTGCTAGTGATGTATCCGGACTAAGTTCCGAGGAGCATTCGTGCTAGTGATGTATCCGGACTAAGTTTCGAAGAGCATTCGTGCTAGTGATGCATCCGGGCTAGGTCCGAAGAGCAATCATCTTTGGTGGACGTGTATTCGGGCCTTTGTGCCTAGTAGGCTTCGTGCCGGTAAATTGAGCAAAGTTTAAGTGTTCATTACTATACGAATTCAAATTTATATGAGACGATATGTTTAAAAGTGTACATACGTGATGTTTATAGACTTGGGTAAGTCATTTCAATGTGTAATAACGAATGAATAAGAGCACTATGTGTGTGAATGATTAGAGGCACTGTGTGTGTGTAAATCCCTTTAACCGAGCACTATGAGTGCGAGATCGGTCAGTGGGCACTAAGTGTGTGAAGTGGAATTCATGTAAGACCTCGTCTGGGACGAAGGCATTGATTTGAGATAATGTGTAAGACCATGCCTAGGACATGGCATCGACTCGATATATGAGAATATGTAAGACCATATCTAGGATATGGCATTGTAAGAGCTATATGTGCTTGAATTAGTTGAGCCCTTACAAGTAAGTAGTCGCTCAGTTGATAAACGAGCCACCGCCCTTGGCTAAGTTGATCTTTGTGTATGAACATAAGGGTTGGTAATGTGAAGTAAGTTTTGAGTAAATA
The DNA here is from genome assembly GCF_025698485.1 of Gossypium arboreum. Taxonomy (NCBI): domain Eukaryota; kingdom Viridiplantae; phylum Streptophyta; class Magnoliopsida; order Malvales; family Malvaceae; genus Gossypium; species Gossypium arboreum. The sequence goes on along the minus strand of NC_069080.1, from coordinate 113,416,872 downwards.
GAGCTTAAATTATGATTTGATTAGATCATGTTTTAAGCAAATCAAATCATGCTCTTGGTGTGTGGCTATTCAAATAGAAATTGTAAATATGATAAGTGTCTTGTGTTTGAGCTTTGGTAATGAGAATGTAATAAGAATGTGTATTGATTTGTTGATATATGTGCTTGGTTATTCGAATGGTATCTGGCTAAGTCCGAAGGCTTTAGTGCTAAGTGACTAAATCCGGGCTAATTCGAAGGCAATTGTGCGAATCACTATAACCGGACTATGTCCCAAGACAATCGAGCGAGTCGCTATATCCGATTAAATCCAGAAGGTACGTGATTCGGAGATGAGCAATCTTGCTGTAAAAATTTCAGTTAATACGCTTGCAAAAATTCCAGCAATGAGGTATGTTCAGTATGTGCTGAATGAATTAAATGTTCGGTGTGTGGAAGTTGAATATTGAGATACGATGGAGTTATAAAGGATATTTATTAGGATGTTTGAGTATATGTGTAATTTCGCCAGAGTTACTGACTTATACATGGATGAAAATATGGGTTACAAATATGTGGGTTGATGATGTGAATTATACATGTTAGTATGTGCTTGATATGTGTTTGAAATGCATTTGTGAATTAAATTAAGTGATTATTGCTTATGAAATCAAGAGAATGAGATATATGTGCATACTTGTAGAAATGTTTATGTATTTGTTTTGAGATAAGAAAATGATTTTATAGATCGATGTGAAATCAATAATGAATTACAATTGCTATCGATGAGCTAATGTTTATATGAATATAATTCAATAAGAGGACGTTATTCTAAACTATGCATCGGTAGAAATTTTCGGGGACGAAAATTTCTTAAGTGGGGGAGAGTTGTGACAGCCCTAAAGTGACCCTAGTCGGAAAGCGGTTTCGGGACCGCTAAACCGAGTCACCAAATTATTTGGATGTGATATTTATGGTCTAAAATATGTGAATATGAATGTGCAAAAAAATTTTTAAGCTTCGATTTAGTTAATTGCATGTGAATGGAGTACATAGGACTTATGTGAGAAAATTTAGAAATGTGCTAGGCAAATGTAAAATGGCCTATCAATGCATGTGGGAAACTGTTTGTCCTTGCATGTCAAATTAGCCAAATTGAAGCATAGTGGCCAGCCATGCTATGGGTGGAAACATGTCACAAACATGTTGGGTTAGTGATGTATGTAAGGAAGAATTAAATAATGAAAGGGAGGAGTGATGAAAAAAATGGTCTCATCCATGCCCCCCTTTTGCCGTGAATGGAAGAAAGAAAACAAAGAAAAAATGTTTTGTTCATCCTTGAACATCCTTGGCCAAATAGAGGAAAGAAAGGAAGGGGAGGAGCTTGAGAAAATCGGCTATGGTGATTTGCTAGACAAAGGTATGTGTGATGTTGTCCATGAGATGCATGCATGTTTTAGTTGGTAGCTTGAGTTCTACCTAGCCCATGGTCTAAATCTTGCTAGGTGATGGAAATGACACTCGGCCATGGATGCATCATTCTTGCTTGGTGTTGATGTCATTTACATGCTAAAAATGAAGCTTTGTAATGATGCATGTGATGGTGGATTGATGTTTTAAGGTTTAATAGAGTTTAAGCTAGTAAATACTTAATTTTTGGTATTTATATGAGAAAGAGATGAACTTGAAATTTTGAATTTACATGAATAAATCTTTTGGTTTGTCTTAGTATTAAATTGAAGGGAATGCCATAGGTGCTTGAATGTACTAACTAGATATTGTTGTATATACATCTCTCAATAGGTTCGGCTTTGTGCATGAATTTGGGGATTAAACACGGAATGATGTTATGTATAAGTTTCGACTATGAATCTTTGTGTTTAATTTCTTTATGTGTTGATGCTCAAATTGAAAAAGGGATGTTAGTTATGTTATAACATCTGTTTAATAATGAAAGGACATGAGCTTAAAGCTTGAGTAGCATTCGGTATTAGAGTAAGTTAAAATTTGTTAGAAAATAACTCCCAAGTTAGTGAATCACGAGTTAAGAAAGGGATTTGGGTTGAATATATATATATGTATTCGCAATGGGATAAAATGTGTATTAAGGTAAGTTTCTAGGTGATTAATCGGCTATGAAATTAGCTAAATTGAATAGGTATGTTTAATGATATGCTTAGTATAATGTATGATCTTATAACTCGGTTTGGTATTGAGATAAAGGTTAGATGTATGATTGGATTTTGGTATGTGTTAAACTGGTCAATCAAAGATTAAATGATATGTGAGTGCCAAATGTGATTGTTAAGTGAATAATATTAGTTAAGTACTTAAGCAAATCTATTGTTTTACTTAAGCTTAAGAGCAAAGAGGATCAAGTCGGATGGGGAAAAGAGAAAGTAAGCGAATAGCCGTGGACATCTAATCGTCGACCACATCCGAGGTAAGTTTTAAGCGATTAATCGTTGAGTAAATTCACTCATAATAGGACATAATGAGTTGATTTGATAAGATATGATGTGGCTATGATATGTCTTAAGCCCAAATGGTAAGTTCATAAGTGTTTGGACTTGGAAAGTTAAGAGCAAATTGTAATAAATTGCTTGGACAGCAGCAGTAATGTGATTTTAGAAAATCACTATAAATTGTTGGTGTGGAATTATAGGCTGAATAAAACATGTGATCAAAGCTTAGTTGGTCTAGTTTCTTATAAAAGAGACCGTGGAAGCAAAGAAAATTCCTATGAAGAGATATCTAAAGTTGTGGGACAGTGTCGGAATGACTCCGAAATCCCTGTTCTATTTTTGGAAAATCATTATAATTTGTATAAAAATGGTTATGAGATAAGATTTATATGCTTAGACTCCTTAATGAGTCTAGTTTCAAATGAAATCAAGTAGAACATACTTTGAATTCTGTACAATGAGAATTTTGATTTGTAGTGAAGACTGGTCAGGTTCGTCAAACAGTGAAACAGGGAAACTTTAAGAAAAATCTGGTATTGATTGGCCAAACAAAAATTCTGAAAATTTCATGGATGGAAGATATGTGAGTCTATATTCTGAGAAAATTAACGGCAAGTGATTTGGAGTCTTGTAGCTCCAGGTATAAATAATTTAGTGACCATTGCTCAGGAAAACAGCTCGTAGCGAATATGTGATTTTGTTGTGATTTTGTTTTAGTTGCTCATAAGCTATTGATTGATCCCATATTGAATTCTAAAGTGTGATAGTGTAAAATGATACATGAGTGTTAGATGGATCTCTGATATCAAGATTCGTGAAAATGTATATATATGTGATGAGGCCTAATGGCCGATGTGATGAATGTGAAAATGTATATATATGTGATGAGGCCTAATGGCCGATGCGATGAATGCGAAAATGTATGTATATGTGATAAGGCCTAATGGCCGATGTGGTGAATGGGAAAATGTATGTATATGTGATAAGGCCTAATGGCCGATGTGATGAATGTGAAAGTATATGTATATGTGATAAGGCCTAATGGCCGATGTGGTGAATGTGAAAGTATATGTATATGTGATAAGGCCTAATGGCCGATGTGATGAATGTGAAAGTGTATATATATATGTGGTAAAGCCGAATGGCTAATGTGAATGTTGTAACATGTGATTAAGTGTACATGAAACTTGGAAATATGTTCCGGTGAGACCCGATGACTATGTGTGGAGATTATGTCCTGATGCGACCCGATGACTACGTGTGGAGATTATGTCGGGTAAGACTTCGTAATAAGAATTGCTTATAAATATACATAATGCGAAAGGTTAAACAGGTATGTACTCCTAGTTTACATGTGAGCTTAATTTAAACTAAACCATAAGGTAGTTATGTGATGTATACGAGAGAAATCTATGAGGCTACTCCCATGATTATGATGAGATGTGCATATTCGGAAAAGGGATGGTATGCCCGAAGGAAGAGTGAAATAAAAATACGAACAACTATGTGATAATTTGATTGTTATCTGTTGACACTGCTTAAAACTTACTAAGCATTGTAATGCTTACTCCGTTTACTCTGTTTCCTCGCCTTATAGGTCTCATTACTGAAGCTACTGAGGCTCGGGATCGTCAACAACTAGTCACACTATCGCTATCCACCGTTTGGTACTGCTACGTTTTGGAATATCTTATGGCATGTATAGAATAGACTAGTAGTGAGAGGATATCATGGTTAATGTATAGGACTACCCTTTGCTGTTTTTCAAGCACGTTTTGTGATGTATGTATGTACAGCCATGCGAAAATGGCTCGTAAAAGTGGAGTATGGCATTAGACCATTTGTGTTTATGTATATATGTATGGTTTCATGATGTGACTACGGACTGAATGGAAGTGTTGGGCAAATGATTAGCCATTGGAGTGGCTAAATATGATTATATGTGGACCTATGTATGACAAAACTCTAGTTGGTCCATGGAAACTAAGAGATAGGTAAAGTTTACCTTGAAAACAGATGCTGGCAGCAGCAGTGGTGTGGATTTGAAAAATCATTAAAATTTTAGGAATGGAATTAAATAGTGAATAAATTATGTAAATGAACCTTGATGAATCTACTTTCATATGGAAGAAACGAAACGGTCATATGAGTTGTATGTTAAGAGATATTAAAGTTCTCGTGAAACAGGGCCAGAACGGTTTCTGGATCCCTGTTCCGACTTTGGAAATTCATTGTAAATTAACCAGAGATAATTAGGAGTCATGCCATACATGTATAGATTCCACTCTGAGTCTAGTTTCTATAGAAACAAACGGCATCAGTATTGAAGCCCTGTACAGGGAGATATCCAATTCGTAACGCACGAAGGTCAGTGTAGTCGATCCCTGCAACAGCGGAGATTTTAACTAATAAACTGTACTAATTGGCTTTACCAAAAATTCTAGAAAAAAATATGTAGATGGACATATGAGTCTAGTTTCAGGGAAAAATTAAGAATCTGATTTTCGTGTTGTGGAACTCAAGTTATGATTTTAAGGTGACAGTGACGCAGTTAGCCAGTCGTCTGAAAAAAATTTTAATTGGACTGCGAGAGTAAATGAATTAGTCGGTTAGCACCTCGTGTTCGACTCCGGTAACGGTCTCGGGTACGGGGTGTTACATTATGGAATGATGATGATTTGGTTTTAATAAAGCATGTTTTGAGCGTGGAATTGGCTAAAAATTTTGGTACAAATGTTGTTTAATATTGCTTGTAGGAATGACCCAAAAAGGGGTGGCAAGTTGGCTTAAACCAAGCCTAAATTGTGCCACACGGTCAGGGAACACGGGCGTCCCTTTTGACTGTGTTTGCAAAGTAGTAACCTCCTAAGATCACACGGATAAGACACATGGGCGTGACATATGGCCGTGGGCTTAAGTCAGTAGCTAGCTAAGTATCACACGGCCATAGCACACGGGTGTGTCTGTTGGCCGTGGGTGAAAGTCATTATGTATGCCTTGTTTTAGCACGGCTGGTTCGCATGGGCATGTCTGGTGCCCGTGTGAGGCACCCAGCCTGGCCACATGGGCGTGTGACCTCAACAGAATTGAAAAATTTTCTAAGTTTTGAAATTTATGAATGTGTTCGGTTTATTCCCGACTGTCCTTGAAAGTATGTTTTAGGTCTCGTAGACCTTCATAAGAGATGAAATGTTGTTGATTGCCTATGTATTAATGTTATTTGATATCTGTGATTCTGAATTGGTCTGAAATGTTCTGTCTGTCTGGTAATGCCTCGTAACCCTAGTTCGATGACGGTTATGGGTAAGGGGTGTTACACCTAGTGGGTTTGACACTTTAATCATAAATTCTGTAGACTCAACAGGCATATTCGTGCTAGACACCAACTTGATGCACATATACAAATGAGTAGAACAAGGGTCAATCAAAGCAATAATAGTATTATCATAGAGAGAGAATGTACCGGTGATCACATCAGGAGAGGGTGGATCTTCACTTGCATGTATGGCATAGGTTCTAGCTTCAGACCTTACGGTAGTGTCTCTCATCACATTTTTGCTAGCAGCCCCAACTCTAACATTCTTCTATGGTCTTCCTTTAAAATTGGTGCCACTCGGCCTTGTACTCTGAAATTTCTCTTTGTCAGTCATTTCGAGGTAATCTTTAATGAAGTGTTCTTGAGAACCACATCAGAAACAAGATCTATTGTTCATTCTACACTTCCCGAAATGATCTTGACCACAATGCTGGCATTCTGGTTTGGAAGATCTGACATTGCCCACACTAGCCACTGATGTAGCCCGAAACTTAAAATCCTAATCTTGTTTCCTATGATCTCGGTACGAATGTCCAGCTGATGCATGAGAATGAGAGTAGGCGTCTCTAGATTTCTTAAACTGTGATGAAAATTACTTGCTCAATTGTCTCTTCCATACATCTCTAGTTTCCGCTTAGGTTTTCTTCTTTTCCTTTATTAATTTCTCGGCTTTACAAGCCCGATCAACAAGTACTACAAACTCTTTCAACTCAAGGACACCCACTGGTAGTCTAATGTCCTCATTAAGTTTGTCTTCGAACCTTCTACACATCTTGGCCTCGGAGGATACACACTCCCAAGCATACTTACTAAGTCAGGCGAACTCTCTTTCATATTTAGTGATCGTCATGCGGCCTTGTTTAAAGTTAAGGAATTCCTTATGCTTTTGATCCATAAATCTTTTACTGATGTATTTCTTCTAGAATTCCTCTTGGAAGAATTCCCATCTGACCTTTTCCTAAGGCACCACCGAAACTAACGTCTTCCACTAGTACTATGCAGAGTCCCTCAACAAGGATATGGCACACTTCAAACATTCTTCGGAAGTGCAAGATAATTCATCGAATACCTTGATGGTATTCTCAAGCTAGAATTTTTCCCTTTCAAGGTCATCATCTTTATTAGCACAGAACTCCTTGGCTCTATGCTTCTGAATCTTATACACTGGAGGTCGATTTCGCCTCTCAAGGTCCATACCCTTGAGGGATAAGTTGGGGTGGAAGGGATTGAGCATTTTGGTTTGCTCGGAGAAACTCCGTGTACCACTCATTCATCATATGGAGAAAGACCACTCGAGCCCCTTCTCCTCCTACTTCTCCCACATTCATCATATGGGAGGTTGATTATCAGATAGAACCACCCTTTTGGTAAGGACTGGCGTATTACTTTCTACGTCGTCCGCCATAGTTCGTTTGGGATCCATTACTATATGAAACACAATTTAAAAGATCAGGAATTGTCACACTATCACAATTTATTCATGGAATATATAGCTAGACTCATACACACGCTACATTAGTCCTAGAACCGACTAAATTGTAGCTCTGATACCAGTAAATGTAACACCTCACACCCATGCCCCATGCTGGGTCAGAATATGAGGCATTACCTAACTTAAACTTATGCATATAGACATTTTCATAACACCAAAAAAATGTCACATTAAAACTTTTCAATTTTATTTATAAACTCCTTAATAAGAGCCTACTAAGCCTAAAACATCTATTGGAACCCATTCGGAAAGAATCCAAGTCCTTTAAAGAACTTAGAAAATAACTCTTAACAAACGGGCACACACCCGTGTGACAATTCAACATGGTCGTGCTATTGGCCCGTGTGGCTCACACGGCCTAAGCAATACAAGGAAACACTCGTGCTCTATACCCATGTGGAATTAATTCTAAATGCACACCTACAGGGGTTTTAACACGGTCTGGAACACGTCCGTGTCTCTGGCCCGTCTCCTTCACACATCCATGACATGCTCGTGTACAAAAACTTGGACATTCTATTTCTGACGTCAGTAATCCTTAAGGGCCACATGGCCAAGGCGCACGCCTGTGTGCTAGGTCGTGCCCTTTGCATGGCTGAGACACAGAGCTGTGTCTCTATTCGTGTGTTTAGTACCATGAATACTGACTTACAATTCTTACGTGCAGGGGACACACAGCCATATCACACGCCCATGTGGTGAACTGTGTGTCACACACGGCCTAGACACACGCCCTTATGCCTACCAGTGTGGACAAAATAAGGCTATTTACCAAGCTTTTTCTCACCCTTACTTATGTAACCTGCACAAAAAGCACTTTATACTAACATAAGGGCACATCACATAGCCAAAATAACCACAACAGACAACATTTCATTTATGAAATTTAATCATCCATGAAAATTTCATTTTCTATTTATAAATAAAAATGAATATTGACCATCATCCATGGCCTTATACAAAATGAGTATCATATTCATCATATAAGCCAACACATTATGGCTAACTAACAAAACACTAAACAAAGACTCGAGGCCCTATACATGCCAGAAAACATAACAATGAAACTAGCTAAACCAAGGTCTTGAGTGATAGTGTGATCGAAGCTTTTGATGTCGCTGGATCCCCAATGCTATCTTGATGGCACTATAAGGAAAGAAAAGAAAGGAGGGTAGGCGTGGGAGCTTAGTAAGTACATATATGAAAATAAAGTGTAATTATAAGAAAATCATATTCATCCAACGGTAGATTGTCATGCTTATAAGATATAAATCACTTAACGTCTCTATCTTACTCTTCTTTTCATTCATTTATACTTAATACACCTAGTTCTTTACTCAGGTCCTAACCATGAGTTTGGTATACATGCCTCATCAAAGTATTCACTAACTAAATCTTTGGGTTACCCGTTGAACTATACAAATACATATGGATATGTGAGGAATTTGCGTCTAAATGCCATATAAGAAATCAGGGCTTCCTCGTGCTATGAAACGCTCACATTTGAGTTACTAACGAGCCTTTTTATCAAGTCAGGACCCAGACCTCATAACGATCATGTAATGTATGCTCACTGAGCCACTCACATGTCTGTACACAAAGTCAGTACCCAGACCCACGTTACCTATAGCATTTATCTCATGAACTCAGACTCAATTTATGAGTTCAGACCATATAATTTTCATAACATGCCCCTGTGTATCCTATGCTATGTCTAAGGTTCAACGGGGCTTCATATCTAATCGAATAGCATCGCATTTGCTCACATTGAAATTTACTCGCAGAACATGTCATTTAAACAAACATTCATGGCAACAATTTAGATACATAACAACAATAAGCTAATTACACATGTATATTATTAAAATATACCAAAGTAAGCTTCAATAACACATTATTTACATATGTACTTACCTCGATACAAAATGATGAAGACAAGCTTAATCCTCGTAAACGTTTGTCTTACCCCGATCAAGACTCGAATCACATTTCTATTGATCTAAATTAATAGAATTCATTTATTTCATCAGCATATCAATTTAGACGCCTGAAAGTTCATAATTGTGCAAAATGACTATTTTGCCCTAGACTTTCACAAATGACCATTTTACCCCTATGCTCAAAAATTGATTTTTATCGAATTCCGTCATATTATAAACCTATCTGATTAATTTTTATACTAGAAGCAATCCAAAATTTCCATTATTTCTCACATTTATCAACAAATTTCCAACTTATGCAAAATAGTCCCTATTAGGGTTTTTATGAAAAATCCCTTCAAAAATGTTGTTTATTACACATCAAATACTCATATTCTTCCATAAGATTTCAGAAAACTGCACATAAACTTTTAGGGAAAAACCCTAATCTCTCAACCATTTTGCAAAATAATCCTCTTCATAGAAAGCTTATGTTACAACGAGTCCAAAAATACAAAAATCATCAAGAATAACCTTATAAATGACTTACTTGTAAGAGATGTTAATGGCTGATATTTTGAGCTCTCAAAACCCCCCATTTGAAGATGAATATTGGTCGAAGAAGAAGAAATAAAAAGATGAAGCCTTTTTTTTTGTTTTATTTTATTTAAAACTAGTCAAAATTGGTGACCAAAACATCACCTAATTTTGACTTTCCCATTAATTTGTCCCCCTTATGGCCGGCCACCCTATTCTCTAAGGGTCTAATTGCTCTTTAAGGCCCCCAATTTAGGTTCTTTAGCTAAATGACACTCTTATCTAACAAAATAGGACTTTTACACTTTATGCGATTTAGTCTTTTTTCACAATTAGGCTAGCAATCGCTAAAATTAAATCACCAAAATTTTCAGGTACTTATCTAATCATGCTACAATACATAAAATGATATTTAAAATAATTTCCTGAACCTCGATTTAGTGGTTCCAAAATCACTATTTCGACTAGCCCCAAAATCGGGCTATTACACCAATTGTCTTGAAAATCAATCACACAACTCCTCAACATATCATCCAGTATTTGAATCATCCTCTCAGATTGGCCATCTATCTAAGGATGGAAAGCGGTACTGAAATCCAACCTTGAACCTAGAGCCTCATGTAACTTTCTCCAGAACCGAGACGTGAAGCGAGGATCTCTATCAGAGATAATTGAAACTAGTACCCCATGCAGTCTCACTATCTCAAAAATGTAGAGCTTCGCCAACTTCAAAAAAGAATACTGAGTACGAACCGGTATGAAGTGCGCTGAGTTGGTCAATCGATCCACGATGACCCAAACAGAATCCTTCTTAGTGGGTGTCAAGGGTAACCCACTGACGAAGTCTATCGTCACACGCTTCCATTTGCATAGCGGTTTCTTAATCGGGTGTAGCAAACCAGAAGGTAACTGGTGCTCAGCCTTAACTTGCTGAAAAGTCAAACTACGAGCAACAAAGTCGGTAACCTCACGTTTCAACCCTGGCCACCAGTATAATTCTCAAAGATCTCGGTACATCTTATTTCCTTTGGGATGCATAGCATAAGGGCTACTATGCACCTCCCTCAGAATCGACTGTCTTAAATTCTCATCATTCGATACACAAATCCGATTGCGGAAACAAAGTACCCCATTAGTGTTTACCCTAAAATCAGTAGTGCCACCATTCTCAACCTGACGAAAACGTAACTCGAGACTTATGCCCTAGAAACACAAAAATTTGCACACTTTTTCATACCCTTTTTAACTTAAATTCATGCGAATTTGGTTAAGTTCTTGTCGAAAAATAATTACTTTTTATAAAATAATTAAAGTGCACTTAAAATATGAACATTTTTAATTTTAGTTAATTTCATAATTATTTTTGATAAATTTTGGTTAATTTCAATATATTTGAACAAATGGAGAAAAATGGCTTGGTAGACACTACTAGAAGCACAAAACTGAGAAGCAATTTGAAGTATCGCGGTGAACTAAATTTCAACATCAGACAGTCCAAAATTATATGTATTTATTCATAATATAATTAATTTTAATTTATATCCAATTTAATTTGGGTTAATAAATTATGATTAATTAATTATGATAAAGAGGTCCGATTAAACTAAACCGAGTGAACCGAACCAGTCAAGAAAAGGAAAACCCAAAACCGTCCAAGTGCTGACCCAATTCAGCTCATTAGCTAATTATTGAAGCTGCAAAGAAGCCCTTGAAGGCTTGTTCAAATTGCAATTCAGCCCCTCCATAATTGGTGGCTTTGGAGATTTGCCCCAAGCCATATTTAGCAAAGTTGAAGCCATCAACTTTGCCACATAGGTGGCCGGCCAGGGGGTGGCTCTTTGGATGCTATTTTAGCAAATTTTAGCTGTCACATTCAGCTATAAAAACCCCCATTGGCTGATCATTCAAAGCATCCCTCATTCATTCACATCTCTTCTCTCTTCCCTTATTTTCTCATCTCATTTTTTCCATTCAAGTTCCTTACTCTTTTGCCGATTTCTCCCCTTGAGAAACGGTTCTTCTTTAGCCATTTTGGAGCAAAAATTGAGTGTTCATAGCATCTTTGATCAGTGAGGAACAACAAAGAAGGAAGAACGGAGCAACCTAGTCAAGCCACAGAAAAACACCGGATTTGATTCTTGTTCCATATCTCTTTAATTTTTGTTGTTTTTGTGATGAGCATATCTATGAATATTTATGTTGTTGGAATGGTTAATTTAATCAGCTTATCTTTTAATTTGTCTTGGGTTCATTGCATTTTGTCCTCTTAAATTATTAAAATTGTGTTTATGCTATTATAAGCCTCGGTAAAAGGCTTGATTAAGTAGAATCTTGCCTAAGTTGTTCTTGCATTATAATTGTGAGGGAACTAATGAATTAATTATTTAAATAGATTGAAATTGTAATTAATTGACACAGTACTTAATCAGTGCATGTTTATTCTTCTAAGATAGTTGAAGGTTAAATTAGCAATGTATCTGGCAATACATTTGCCTTGCATAACTTGCAAGATTATTGTGATTAAACTGTTTCAAGGTAAGGTTACCTTGTTACCTCACATAGTCTTTTATATTATAATTAGATTTAATTAATCGTTTAAATTGACATAAGAATATGCAAGAGATTAGTTCAATTTAATGAGTATGTATGTGCAATAACATGTTAGCTTCTTAAAATATGTTTAATCGTTTGAATTAACATAGGGATATGTTAAGAGATGAATGGATTTGTGTAGGTGAGTATGTTCATAAGTTAGCAAATTACTGAGTTGTCGTAAATTTATTCGTAACAACATAAGCATGAGTTTAATAATTCTAAGTTAAAGAAATGTAATTAATCCAACACAATTATGTCAACTTTATTAAATCATATTTTGAGATCATGCATTTGATATTTATTTATTTAGTTTACTTAGTTTTAAATTTTAGTTCTTAATCACCCTCTTTAAAACAAAATGTCTTTTCACCAAAGTGTTTTTTAATTGAATTCCTAAATAATTATTTTCACAATCCCTGTGGGTACAATAACTCGACATTTACTTGTCACTTTATTACTTGTTGCGATTCTGTACACTTGCACATTTTCGTTGTTCTAAGTTTTTGGCGCCGTTGCTGGGGACTACTTTAAAAAGTCATTATTTGTGAATTTGTTGGTTTTACATTTTGGTTTATTTTCTGTTTAATTTTTAACTTAACTAATTTTTCTGTGATTATTCCAGGTGTTTATTAGTATTGACCGAATTATTGATCTACTCCCTGTAGGCCCTAAGATTGAATGAAGTTTTTGACAGCTAAGAAGATAAGCAAATCAAAGAAGGACCAAAGAGATGAACTTCGAAAATCCAAATCAAGAAAATGAAGCAAACCTTGCTCAAAATCCTATCCTTATTGCTGATGATAGGGATAGAGCTTTACGACAGTATGCCGTGCCTGTATTTCATGATCTTAATCCGGGTATTAAGAGACCCAAAATTGAGGCACAACTGTTCTAGTTGAAGCCAGTTATGTTCTAGATGATTCAGAAAGTGGGCCAATTTAGTAGAATGCTTACCGAAGATCCTCACCTACACTTAAGAATGTTTATAGAGGTATGCGATTCTTTCAAGTTAGCCGGAGTACCCGAAGATGCATTACAATTGAATCTGTTCCCATATTCGCTAAGGGACAGAGCTCGAGCCTGGTTGAACTCACTGCCACCAAACTCAATTTTTGTTTGGAAAGAGTTAGCAGAAAGATTCCTTATGAAGTATTTCCTACCTAGCAAGAATGCTAAGTTGAGGAATGAGATCATTGCTTTCCAACAAATGGATGATGAGTCCTTGTATGAGGCATGGGAAAGGTACAAAGAATTATTACGGAAGTACCTTCATCATGGAATCCCACATTGCATCCAACTTGAGACGTTTTATAATGGTCTCAATGCTTACATGAGAATGGTAGTGGATGCCTCTGCTAGCGGTGCTCTCCTTTCTAAGTCTTATAATGAGGCTTATGAAATCATTGAGAGGGTTGCCAGCAACAATTACCAATGGCCAACCAATCGAGCAGTGTCAGGAAGACGAGTTGTTGGAATACATGAAGTAGACGCTCTTACTTCACTCGTATCTTTTGTATCATCAATATCCTCAATGTTAAACAATCTTACTACTAATGGGTCTAATAGTCTTGCAGCACAATCACCAAATCAATTTGAAAGTATAGCTTGTGTTTATTATGGGGAAGGACATTTGTTTGAAGAATGTCCATCGAACCTAGAATTTGTGTATTACATGGTATCCAGAACCAAAATCAAGGAAGGCAGGGATTACAATCCAATTTCTATAACCCATTGTGGAGAAATCACCCCAATTTTTCCTAGCGTAACTAAAGGGCTGGAACCAGTTACACTTACGCCCAACCTAGACCAACCCAGTTGTCTAGTTTCCCCTAACAAGTTCAAAAACCAACTCAAGCTGAATCATCCAATAGCTTAGAGAATTTATTGAAGGCATACATGGTGAAAAATGATGCTACTCTAAGGAATTTGGAGAATCAAGTGGGCCATCTTGCGACTAAACTCAGGAATTGACTACAAGGTGCTTTACCTAGTGATATGAAGAATCTGAGGAATCTATGGAATGAGCATTGGAAAGCATTGACATTGAGGAGTGGAAAGACAGTAGAGCCTAACACCATTGAAGCTAAAAAGGAGCAAGTTGACACTCAAGATTCAGAGAAAGTTCAACTGAGTGTTGAAACTTCAGTTTCACAAGCACCAAAACCTACAAAACCCGACAAGGTAATTTTAGAACCAGCTAATTTTGATAAACTAACAACTCTGTTAGATGTAAAATTGCCATAGAAGACGAATCAACCAGTTCCAGTAAAGAAAGCACCACCATCCTACTTTCAAAGAATTCAAAAGCAGAAGCAGGAGATTCAATTCAAGAAGTTCCTAGACATACTCAAGCAACTTCATATCAACATTCCGTTGGTTGAAGCACCTGAGCAAATGCCAAACTAAATCAAATTCATGAAGGATATCCTGTTCAAAAAATGAAAACTTGGAAAATTTGAGACGGTAGCTCTGATAAAGGAATGCAGTGCATATCTTCAAGACAAATTACCCTCAAAGTTGAAGGATCCTGGATGTTTTACCATCCCTTGCAACATTGGAGCAACATACCGTGGTAAGGCATTATGTGACTTAGGTGCGAGTATTAACTTGATGCCTATGTTAATATTTAGGAAGTTAGGGATAGGTGAAGTTAGACCCACTACGGTTACACTTCAATTAGCAGATCTATCCTTAGCATATCTAGAAGGAAAAAATGAGGATGTATTGGTACGTGTAGATAAATTTATCTTCCTTGTTGATTTTATTATTCTAGACTTTGAAGCAGACAAAGAAGAGCCAATTATCTTAGGAAGACCATTCTTAGCAAACGAAAGGACCCTTATTGATGTGCAGAAGGTCGAGCTTACCATGCGTGTTCAGGATGACCAGGTAACATTTAATGTTTTTAAGCCTATGTGATTTCCTGACACAATTGATGATTGTTCTGCAGTATCTGATTTAGAGGATTTAATAGTGGATAAGGAACTCAACTATGTTGAGGATCCGTTGGAACAAATTTTGAGATCGGATCCTCCGAATGATGAATAAGATGATGAATACTTAGTGTTGCTGGAAGCTAATCAAAGGGGATTTAATCCGTTTTGAATCTTTGAAATTATAGAAAAAGGATTATGCCCAACCAAAAGTGTCAATCGAGGACCCACCTAAATTAGAACAGAAAGTACTTCCCTCACATTTGAAATATGTTAATTTAGGTGACTTTTCTACTTTGCCTATGATTGTTTCAGCAGAATTAACTACCGAGCAAGAAGAGAAACTTATCTTGGTGTTGAAAAAAATCAAGAAGGCTATTGGATGGACTATAGCTAATATTCGTGAAATTAGTCTGTCTTTATGCATGCACAAGATCATACTAGAAGATGGCGAGAAAGGGATGATTGATAGACAATGAAAGACTAAACCCCATCATGAGTGACGTAGTCAAGAAAGAAATCATCAAGTGGTTAGATGCTAGTATAATTTACCCCATCACAGATAGCTCATGGGTAAGTTCAGTCCAGTGCGTGCCAAAGAAAGGAGGTATTACAGTAATTGAAAATGGGAATAACGAGTTCATACCAACTAGAACAGTTATATGATGGAGAATTTGCATCGATTACGGGAAGCTGAACAAGGCGACTAGGAAAGATCACTTTCCCTTGCCATTTTTGGACCAAATGTTGGATAGACTAGCAGGACGAGACTACTATTGTTTTCTTTATGGATACTCAGGGTATAATCAGATTACAGTAGCACTGGAAGATCAGCACAAGACAATGCACCTGCCCGTATATTTGCATTTAGACACATGCTATTTGGTTTATGTAATGCACCTGCTACATTTCAAAGATGTATGATGTCTATTTTTACTGACATGCTTGAGAAGTATTTGGAAGTTTTTATGGA
This sequence comes from Gossypium arboreum, assembly GCF_025698485.1. NCBI lineage: Eukaryota > Viridiplantae > Streptophyta > Magnoliopsida > Malvales > Malvaceae > Gossypium > Gossypium arboreum. The sequence goes on along the minus strand of NC_069080.1, from coordinate 113,400,664 downwards.
TGATTTTTCAGTATTTGGAGATACTTATGATGATTGCCTAGACAATCTAGCGAAGGTACTAAGGCGATGCGAAGAAACAAACCTAGTACTCAACTCGAAAAAGTGTCATTTCATGGTACAAGAAGGGATTTTTCTAGGGCATCGGATAACGAAACATGGAATTGAAGTAGACAAATCAAAGGTAGATGTTATAGAGAAACTCCCATCTCCAACATCTGTAAAGGGTGTTGAAGCTTTTTGGGCCACGCCGATTTCTATCGAAGATTCATCAAGGACTTCTCCAAAATTTCTAAATCCTCATGCAAATTATTGGAAAAGGACATGACGTTCAAATTTGATGAAGAATGCTTAAGAACTGTCAATGATTTGAAGAGTCGATTAGTTTCGGCACCCATAATTCTCACAGCAGACAAGGATTTTCCATTTGAATTGATGTGTGACATAAGTGACTTCGTGATAGGAGCTGTTATAGGCTAGCGAAGGAACAAAGTATTTCATCCCATCTACTATGTAAGTCGAACTCTGACAGAAGCTCAACTAAATTATACGGTAAAAGGGAAATTGCTTTTGACAAGTTTCGATCTTATCTTGTAGGTACCAAAGTGAATTTCTATATGAACCACTTGGCAATTAAGTATTTACTTACCAAGAAAGACATTAAGCCGAGATTGATCCGATGGGTACTTTTACTTCAAGAGTTCAATCTAGAAATTCAAGGTCAAAATGGAGTGGAAAACCAAGTAGAAGATCACTTCTTTAGATTGGAGCCGCAAGAAGGGAACTCTCCTCTTATACAAATTCAAGAAACGTTTCCAGATGAACACATATTAAAGGTAAATCTTGTCCATAATACCCCTTGGTTTGCTGATATTACTAACTATTTAGCTTGTGGTTTGATGCCGATTGATAAGATGTATAATCAAAAGAAAAAGTTTCTTCATGATGTGAAGTTCTATTTTTAGGAAAAGCCATATTTATTTTAAAAGTGCGCAGATTAAATGATTAGGAGATGTGTGGCAGAAGATGAAGTACATAAGATTTTATACCATTGTCATTCAACTCCAAGTGGAGGACACTTCGGAGGTACACGTACTGCAGCCAAGGTATTGCAAGCCGGATTCTTTTGGCCAACACTATTCAAAGATGCATACGCTTACGTAAAGATTTTTGATCGATGTCAAAGGGTCAGAAATGTCACCAGTAGAAATGAGATGCCTCGAACAACATCATTGAGATAAAATTATTCGATGTTTGGGGTATTGATTTTCTCGGTCCTTTCCCTCTGTCTTTTGGTCACAAGTACATCTTGGTAGCTGTAGACTACGTGTCTAAGTGGATTGAGGCTGAAGCATATCCATAAAATGATACTAAGGTTGTGATGCTAAGAGCCATCATCAGTGATGAAGGGTCCCATTTTGTGAACAAGTGGTTGAAATGGTTATTGGATAAACATGGAGTGAAACACAAGGTCGCTTCAGCTTACCATCCGTAGATGAATGGGCAAGTTGAACTGGAAAACAAGGAGATCAAAGGCATACTTGACAAAGTAGTTTGCCCGAACCGACAAGAGTTGTCCAAAAGATTGGATGATGCTTTATGGGCTTATAGGATAGCATATAAGACACCTTTAGGGATGTCACCCTACAGGTTGGCCTTTGGAAAATCCTATCATCTGCCTTTGGAGTTAGAGCATAAAACTTACTGGGCCTTTCGACAACTCAACTTAGATCTTAAGCTTTCTAAAGAGAAACAGATGCTCCAACTCAATGAGCTAAAGGAATTCTAAATGTTCTTGTACTAAAATGCCAAATTACTCAAGGAGAGACTTAAGAAATGACATGACAAGCACATTCAAGTTCGAGCATTTGAAGTAGCTCAGCAATTTTTGTTATTTAATTCCAGATTAAGGTTCTTTTTAGGTAAACTAAAATCATGTTGGTCCGATCGATTTACGATTCATCGCGTCTATCCATATGGAGTTGTTGAACTCCAAGGTAAGGGAGGTAATTTTCAAGTTAATGCTTGATAAACCGTAATTTATACATATTTTTACCCCATGTTTAATGCATTTTATGGATGATTTTCCATAAGAATTGGTGAATTCGATGCTCCTAATGCTTTAATTTTGTGTTTTATACCTAGGAGAGCATAGGAGAGCGAAAAGAACGAGAAACGGGCCAAAAACAGAGAGAATGGGCCAAAGTACGAAATCAACAAGGCCTGGACCTCCTCACACGGATAGCCACACGGCCGTGTCAATGTGGCAGGCTCGAGCACGACTCACACAGGTATAGCACATGCCCGTGCCATTCTAACAGGCTAGAACACGGCCTAAAGTCATCAAACACGGGCGTGTCGCACGGGCGTGTCCCTGCCGAGCCCAAGTTGAGTCCAATTCGAAAAAGGCTAGTTTTGAGGGCTCATAGGCATTCCAAAGCCTATAAATACACCCTAGAAGAGGAAGAAAATGAGAGACGGAGAATAGAGGGTAAGGAATTACTCCAAGGAAGCCAATTGATCCATCTCAAAAGCCGGATTCATCATCAAGACTGAAGATGTCTCCTTAATTTCCCTTCAGGAGTTTTGGGTTTTCTTTATGTTTTGTATTCTTCATTCTTCTAAGATGTTTTCTTATTTAGTTATGAACTAAATCCCCTAAATACCTAAGGGAATGAAACCTAAGATGAATCTTGTTATTATTTTCTGAATCGTATGATAAATATTTAACTTGTTCTTAATTATGTGTTCTTAATTCTTGTTTTGATATCCCAGGATACTGATTTAAGATAAGCTCTTATTCAAAGGAGGAATAGACCCTGTCTAAGAGTGCATTTATCATAATTAAGCGGAGTTGATTGCGCACCTAGAAATAGGGTGACAAGATTTTGTTGGATTAGGGTGAAACCTAATAAGGGGATCCATAGATCGAGTTAATGCAACCCTAGAATGTCAATTAGAGAAAAGTCTCGATTGTTCAATCTAGGGATTAGATGTTATTAGTCTTGAATAGGGATAATAACATATCTTAGGGATCTCTACGGAACAGGTTGAATGAATAAATTGTCCGATTCGGAGCCAGAATAACAAGTCTAGGTGGATTTTTTCCTTAGGTATTGTCTCAAGTCAATCGCTCTTCCCAAAATCAATTCCCCAATTTTTTTCTTTGTGCATTAGTTTAATTAGTTAATTAGTTTAGTTAATTAGTTTAATAAACAACCCCTCTTTATTTCTAGGTTAAATAATAAAAAGATAGTTATTCCTAGTACTTTTGGTTCCCTTGGGTACGATATCCCGGTCTTGCCATTACTATACTATTGTTCGATAGGTGCGCTTGCCTTTTCTTCGTGATAGTAGTTAGTCTAGGTTTGATCTTCATTATAAATATTTATTACTTGTTACAAATCACGCGATCAGTGCTCAGCGTCTGAAACATTACTGGGGAGATAAGACTGAATGGAATAAAATTTTGTCATTTTATTGGATGTTTAAAATTTCCTTTTTCCCTTTTTAATAAATGATTTAGGGTATATTTTCGGGTTTAGTATGTTTAAATAAATTTTGTCTAGGAGATTGGAACTTAAGTGGGATTGCTTGTGACCCCTCCAATCTTTCATGGGAATTGATTTTAACATAATTTTTCAAGAAATTATTCCCTAAATAGAAATTTAAATTTTTTTGTTTTTCAAATAAAAGGGTCAATTTTGATCCAAGTTTTAAATTGCAACTCAATTTCAAATTTTCATTAAGTCTAGGTACTTAATTGAATTATTTTAAAATTTTGGTTGCACTTTTAGTAAATAATAAAAATTAGATGCCTCTTTTGTAAATATTTTCAAAAGGCTTCTAGAATAAATGCTTTTAATTTAGTAAAAAGATGATAATTATTAATATATAATTATATTCATTATAATATATATTAATTATTATCAACTTTATATAGAGTTTGGATTAGTTTTAATTTAATCATATTTTATTTAATAAGTTTTTACCTTAATAAATTAATAGCAATTAATAATTTAATACATTTTATTAATTATTAATTGTTGTTAACTCTAAGTAGAATTAGAACTTAGAATTTTTAATTATTAAATTTCTTTAAGAATTGACTCTACTTCCTACTCCTTCCATTATAAATTCTACCCATCAATTCTTATTTTCATTCATTCACCATTCACTACAAAAATACCCAAGCCCTTAAGTGTCGAAACCTCTTAGCTGAACACCTAGAGGCAGCATTGACCAGTTGATCAGCTAGCACATGCCTAGCAGCCCCAACTCCATTGTACGTTGCATGCCCAAGCACCCATCAGCCCTTGCACACAGGCACGACAGAGGCCTCCCCGTGCCGATACACTTGCTGCTCCAGCCCAGCTACCCAGGCTGTGTCTCGCACCAGCACCCAACGCTTGCGTGTTCACACTAGGTCTGCTCGACAAGGCTCTGGACGTTGCTGATTGCTCTTAGCCCAGTTCGACACTGCTTCCATACCACCAACTCGCACGCCCTAACTGCCTTGCACATCTGAACGGCACACACTTTCACCCATACTTAGTCAAATCCTCCAACCTACCTTAAATTGTCTCTTTTGTTTTCTAATTATTTTTAGTATTTCTTAAAAAAAAAAGGTGGTTAATCATGCCTCGCAAGAGAACTCGTGCCTACGCCTAAATTGACGAAACACAAAACAAGTTCCATTATGAAGAAGCCAAAGAATGATATGAGAGTATCTTCAAAAATCAACAGATGCATCTAGAGAAAGGCTTTACATTGAAAGAGAGCAACTACAAAGACTTTATGGCACATATTCATCAAGTTGCTGAAGCCCTCAATTGGGAATTGTTTTGTGAGAAGAGACCTACTATGAATGAGGAGCTAGTGTGTGAATTCTATGTGAATTTAACCACAAGCGAGTTAATGGAAGTTCAAGTTCGCGGAATCAAGGTACCAATAACTTCAAATGCTATTAATGAGTTCTTTAAATTGCCTGATTTCGTAAACGACGAATAGTCTTCCTTGATGAGCAATATAGAGCCTGAAAATTTGCAAGAAATTCTCAAGGAACATATAGTTCCAGGTTCTAAGTGGACTGTATCAAAGCAAGGAATCCACACTTGTCGAAGAGAATATTTGACACCACTCGCAAAGGTATGATTCTATTTCATATGTGTCAGCCTTATGCCTATCTCACATGGGAGACACGGCCGTATGCCCCTAAATGTATGCTGATGTCATAAACTAAATGCTCAAGTTTTTGGACACAGGCGACCACACTAGCGTGTCTACACCGTGTGAAGGACCCAGGCCAGAGACACGGCTTGGCCATGTGAAAACCCCTGTAGGTTCGATGTAGAAAATAAATTTAATAAATTCCACACGGGTAGGGGACATGGGCATGTCCCAAAGCACACGGGCGTGTGCAATGTCTCCACACGGGCGTGTGAGACATTAACTTAGAATTTTTCTTGAAATTTTATTAGGTCCTCGGTTTAGTCCCAAACCATTTTCAATGTATGTTTTGTATCTCGTCGGCTCTTAATAGAGACACCAAGATGCTATTGTATGTTCAATCGGGGACGGGTAAGGGGTGTTATGTAACACCCCAAACCCGTGACCATCACCGGATTCGACCACGAGGTGTTACCGGGCTTACTTCCCTTATTTCCCTCTTGGAAATTATGAAATTTTTGTTTCAGGCAGGCTAGCTAACTGCGTCACTGTTACCTTAAAAATCATATCTCGAGTTCCAGAACTCGAAAACCAATTCTGTAAATTTTCCCTAAAACTATACTCATATATCCATCCATGGATTTATTTCTAGAATTTTTGGTTGGGCCAATTGGTACAGTTTATTAGTTAAAGTCACCCATGTTACAGGGGTTGACTACACTGACCTTAGCGCGTTACAACTTGAATATCTCTCTGTACAGGGCTTTAATACTGGTGCTGTTTGTTTCTAATGAAACTAGACTCAAAATGGAATCTTTAAATATAAGGCATGACTTATAATTCTTTCTGGATAATTTATAGTAAATTTTCAAAGTCGAGACAGGGGATCCAGAAACCATTCTGGCCCTGTCTCACGAGAACTTTAATATCTCTTAGTATACTGCTCATATGGTCGTTTTGTTTCGTCCATATGAAAATAAATTCATCAAGGTTCAATTTAATAATTTATTCACTATTTAATTCTACTTCTACTATTTTTAGTGATTTTTCAATCTCATATCACTGCTGCTGTCCGCAACAGTTACTGCGATGACTATGCCAATTTCATGAATCTTTCCTTGACCTTACTAATCATCCATCATACATGACACAAATTATGGCCACCTTATCAAAATTAAAGTTTCTAAGACTCGTGGCTATAGGTTCTAGCATCCCACTCAACGACCACATAGGCCATTTTCACATGGCTTAAAGTTTACAACCCATAATTCAACAAAACATAATAGCCTATACATGCCAAATGTTCTCCTAGTTCAACTACGAAGACAATACCAAAAGATTTCCAGCGGTGTGATGACTTCAACGACGGTTCCAAGCACATAAACAATACGAGTCCAAGAGACCTAAAATGGGTGACAAGAAAACACCGAGTGAGTTTATAACTCAGTAAGTCATAAGCATTCAACAACCATCCATTAATAAAGTTACCACAACATGAAACAATAAACGAGGCTAGGTACTCATCCATATCAAAACTATACCATAATTCCTCGGACCTTTCGGTTCAATCTCATACCAAGTCATACATCCACATTTCATATTCCACACAACAAGATATTTAAGGCATTTTCACACACTAACTCATTTCCACCACAACCATACAATTTCAATCATCACATAGATTTAAAGCTTACCAAGCTCAACCCGAGCATGAACATATTGCCTATTCGTCATGAGCTCAAGGTACTTACCCGATCCGCTGCCCATACTCAACTCGATGGAGACACACCCTCCATATAATTGTCCGATTGGAGATATATATATATATATATAGATGCGCACACAGTGCTTAATACTCGATTTCGCACACTTAGTGCCATGCGATTTAAGCCCGCACACATAGTGCCATACCCTTGAGCTCGCACACTTAGTGCCATATATTTCCAGCATGCACACTTAGTGCCATATATTTCCAGCATGCACACTTAGTGCTAATCTCGTCACCGTATCCATTTATACCCGCACACTTAGTGCGAGACCAATACTTTAAGCATTTTACTACCTTTATACATTCAAAAATGGCATCATTCCATACACGTACATTTCCATTTACACATCAACTCATTAAACACAATTGCATATATATTATGATCATTTAAATCAATACCAAATATATGCTTAATGACTTACCTTATATTGGATGAAACGATTTCCAGTCGGCTACTCGATTATCTTTGCTTTGCCTTTGTTTGATTTTCCCCTTTGATGTCTTGATCTAGAATAAATACATTTAGTAGTAAATTTTTTATTCTAATGTACAACATCATGAATCAACTCAACGAATTATCTCTATCACCCGAACTAAAATTCGCACCTTAACTTCATCTCATTACCCTTAAAGTCCGAATGCACACATACACAATTTATATACAAATTTCATCCTCACAATGTATATAATTCATTCGGCCATTCACCACTCACCTAACAAAACTTCATATCAAATTTCCATGACCGATCACACCTATACTTACATTCCATATAGCCGAACATTACTTGTATATGTACCCATAAATTAAATGTGAGAATTTAGCAAAGTTACCTTTGAAAGACTCACCCGAACAACATGGAAATGTCCAGCTTTGGACAGCATTGAATTTTCAAATGAGACATGCATTAAACTTAACCGAATTTGTGATAAAAGTTACAATATTGGACAGCATGTAAAAGCAAATTAAGGCAGCATAATAAGATAGTCACAATTGCACACGTCAACACATATTTGAGCAGCCATACCACACCATTTACTTCACCATTTAGCCACGGTTTCCAGGAGCAAATTAATCCACACTCACCAAACAAAACTATCAAAATCTTACATGCATGTCGCATGCAACAACAATCTCAAGCATCGCAACACTTAAAACCGAACAGCTTAGGAAGAAATATAAAATATTTGCAAAGAACCGTGAAAATTCCTCCAAGATGGAACTCACCTATTTGATTTGCTCCATTGTATTTCTCTATTATTGCTTCCTCTTCTTCTTCTAGTTACAACAATTACAAAAGAAAGAAAACATGAACACTCCTTCTTCTTCTCAAGTCATGGTAATTGTAACAAAAATGAGAATGGATGAACAACAAGGATTTTTCTTTCTTCTTCCTCAACTCACGGCAATGGGGGGACATTCACCATTCTCTTCTTTTTTTTTTATTTCTTTACTACTAGCTTTTATTTTATTGTTTCCTACATACATCACTAGCCTAACATGTTGGAAACATGTTTCCCTTGCCCATCACTCTTGTCATAGCCGGCCATTAGCTAATATCAAAGGGGAATTTGACATGCAAGTCCACCCCTTTGATTACATGCACTAATAGGCCACTTACATTTGCCTAGCACATTTCTAAGTTTTCTCACATAAGTCCTAATCACAAAAATTCATCTACAATTAAGCAAAATCCAAACATGAAATTTTCACACATTCATATTCTAGACAATAAATATTACGTTCCAACATTTCGGTGACTCGGTTTAGCGGTCCCGAAACCACTTCTCGACTAGGGTCAATTTTGGGCTGTCACATGTTACATTGCCTACATATCCGACTCTATTCCTGTGAAGTTTTCTGTACGAGATATTCATACTATGAGGGATTTTTTGGAATTGTTTCTCAAAGAACTACCCAGAATACCTCTGGACAGAGAGGTTGAATTCAACATCGATTTGTTGCTAGGTATTGCCCCTATGTCCATTGCATCCTATTGCATGGCACCGAAGGAACTTGAGAAGCTAAAACCTCAGCTCTAGGAACTTCTTGATTAGGGGTTCATTCGACCGAGTGTGTTTCTATAGTGGCATCACTATTTTTTGTTAAGAAGAAGGACAGATCGATGAGAATGTGTATAGATTACCAACAGTTGAACACGTTAACGGTAAAGAATAAGTTTTTTCTACTGAGGATTGACAACTTATTCGACCAATTTTGTTGGGATTCTTTCTTGTCTGAGATCGATCTTCGTTTCGGTTACCATCAACTCAAGGTTAAAGAGACTGATGTGTACAAGACAGCCTTCAGGACTCGTTATGGACACTACGAGTTTCTTGTGATGCCTTTTGGTTTGACGGATGCCCCTGCAGCATTCATGGACTTAATGAATGGGGTGTTCCAACTATATTTGGATCAGTTTGTGGTCATTTTTATCAATGACATATTGATTTATTCCAAGATTGAGTCTAAGCACGATGACCACCTTCATATTGTCCTCCAGACAATCTGAGAAAAATTGTATCTAAGTTTAGCAAGTGCGAGTTTTGGTTACAGGAGGTTTCTTTTCCAAGGCATGCGGTGACTGCTCAAAGGATCCGAGTCGATCCAAAGAAAATAGAAGCTATAGTTGAGTGGAAACAATCGAGAAATGTGCCTGAACTTCGAAGTTTCCTGGGTCTAGTGGGTTACTACTGAAGGTTTGTCGAGGGATTCTCTTTGATTGAGTCACCTCTGACGAAGCTACTGCATAAGAATGTTCCGCTATGTAGTATGAAGAATAGTAGTTTAGTTTTGAAAAGCTGTAGTCTGTCTTGGCGCAAGCTCCTGTTCTGGTCCAGCCTGAATCAGGCTCCTACCATATTTTGGATTATTTCCCCTTCTTGTACTTTGATGAAATAATATCACGTGATACATCTTCTATGGAACATATATTGAAGCACAAAACAATGGTTGTTCTTGGATGAGAGTTGTTCTTGAATAATAATTATTTTGACTTGTTCTAAATGTAAGTTGTTCTAAATATAGAGGTTGTTCCAAATAAGAGTTATTATATGGTGATGCCTTCCTGGAAAAGGTTGTAAATTCTCTGCTAATTTTATTATAGTACTTTGATAAATTCTCCATTAATTGACAAAGCCGTATCTATAATTGTGAATACCGATTAAAGTTGCAAGGGTTAGTAAAAGAAAAGGGTGGGATTTTTTCATGTCTTTCTTTTTATCAAATATTGCATGTCTATCTTTAGAAATGATGAATATATATGGATCAAAGAGACTTGGCTTTTTTTGCTATTCCTAGCATAATTTACTAAAAATGCCATGGGAAATGCTCCAATCTTGTAGTTTTGGTTAAACATTTTACTAAGTCTACAACTATTGTGAAACTATATAGTTCCCACCTCTTGTGATTGAAAGATAGTGCAGAGTTTTAAATAAATAAAGATTTGAATCGGTTTGTTGAAACAAAATGGGTGTGGAGAAGAAGATGATGGTGGTGTGGATTTGTGCAATGGTAGTGAGCTCAATGTTGATGGAAAATAGTGCAAATGCTGAAAATCTTGACTATGGAGCAATTGAAAGAGGAGATATGCAAAAGCCATGCAGACCAGGGACGCTTAATTGCGTCCCAGAACCCACCAACAAGTATGATAGAGGATGTTCACGCTTAGAAATGTGTCGAAATGGTCGCTAATTCATTGTCCTTCATTTACCACCATGGAAACCATTTTTAACATAATTAAAATAATATTCTTTGTGTTCGAATAGAACTTAGATATTATAATAAGATTGAAATCAACGTATTCAATGTAATTTTACTTTATTTAATTAATGTAAGGTAATATTGTTTAATGTAGTAAGTAATTAACACAATTAAAATATATTAATTATTTTGATAATTTGAATCTAGTACTAATAAAAAAATAATCGTTATTAAAGCATGTTTTTAAAAAATATAAAATTGATATATTGTAAATTAAATATTTCACTATTCAAATTGATTATAATTATTTGTAGATATGTTAGACTATAAATATGTATTTTATAAATTTTCATATATGAAATATAATTTTACGTGTTATCTATACTATACAATACTATACTATTATATTATATATAAATTATTAATTTTAAATGTTTTTCGTCCTTAATTGAGTTGGTGTCATGAGTCAATCGAGCATCAACTCAGTTAAGAAAATTACGGACATGTCTTCTCGTAATTAAAATAAGTTATATTATTTTAGGGTTTAATCTTTTTATTTTAACAAAAACCGATAAAGAATGCATATTGTGAGATTTAAACCCACACCAATTAGGTTAATAAAATCTTAAATTTACCACTTAACCAAAGCATCATTTTGATATTTTTTTTATACATTTTTATTTTAATAAGCACAATTTATTAAGTTCATTAGTTTATATATTAATAATATTGCTGATTGAGTTGGTGTTACAAGTTAACTCGACGCCAACTCAAGATTGTTGACAACATCATGATAAATAGTTTGTACTCATTTAGTATTCTTAATATGATGTATTTATGTTTTTAAATTTCGTTTTACTCTCAATTTAGTCTAATCCATTTTAATATCATATAAATTGCATGTGTTGTTACTAATTAGCTTCAACCCATATGTTATTTACGAATACATCTTTGTATTTTAAATACATGATTTTTACATAATCCCGTGTGATATAATTTGTAATTTAAATAATTAGAATTTACTATTTTATAAAAGGTAATATATTTTCTTTTCATTTTACTTTTTATTGTTAACGAATTATACTAATTTAAATATAAAATTTGACTTTTTATTTATTACATAATTTCATTTAATAAAGTTTTTTAATAGAATTAGAATTGTTATTTGTAACACCCCGAACCCGAGACCATCGCCGGTGTCGGACACGAGGGGTTAGCAAGCCAAGTTCACTTGTTTTGCCCATCCCTTGGATATTTCCAGTCAGGCTGGAAAAACTGCGTCACTGTCGCCTTAAAAATCATATCTCGAGTTTCAAAACTCGGAAACTGGTTTTGTAAATTTTCCCTGAATTTAGACTCATATATCCATCCATGGATTTATTTCTAGGATTTTTGGTCGGGTCAATTGGTACAGTTTATTAGTTAAAGTCACCCATGTTACAGGGATCGACTGCTCTGACCTTCGCGTGGTATAACTTGAATATCTCTCTGTACAGGGCTTTAATGCTGATTCCGTTTGTTTCTAATGAAACTAGACTCAAAATGGAATCTGCACATATATGGTATGTCTCCTAATTATTTTTAGATAATTTATAGTGAATTTTTAAAGTTGCGACAGGGAACCCAGAAACCATTCTGGCCCTGTCTCACAATAACATTAATATCTCTTAACCTGTAACTCCTATGACCATTTCGTTTCTTCCATAAGAAAATAGACTCATCAAGGTTCATTTACATAGCTTATTCACTATTTAATTCCATTCCTATGAATTTTGGTGATTTTTCACATTCACGCCACTGCAGCTGGCAGCATCTGTTTTTAAGGTAGGGCTTACCTATTTGGTAGTCTCCATGAATCAACTAGTCTTGCCATACATAGGTTCATATATGATCATTTTAACCATGCCAATGGCTGATCATATGACCAACATTCCTATTTCAAGCCATAGCCACATCATGACACCAAATATATATATACAAACCACAATTAGTCTAAGTTCATGCTTCCCTTTTGAGCCATTTTAGCATGGCCGTACATACTTACATTACAACATATTTAACAAACATGAGGTAGTCCTATACATGCCATCTCAAGTTCAACCAAAATTTATACCAAAATGGAGGCTTGATAGTGTGGATGACTTGACTTCAACGATCCCAAATCCGATTGCTTGACGAAATCTAAAAAAAAGCGAGAGCCAAAGCAGCGGGGTAAGCATTTTATGCTTAGTAAGTCTCAAGGAATATAATCAACTCTAATTACAGCAATACATTCACATAGCCAAATGCATCATTTCATTTATACACATTCTTACTTCACACTTCATCATTATATAATTTCACAAAGTATCAATCAATTCATTAGTCGATTGAGCGAATGTTGCTCAAACATGTCGACTTTCAATGCACATATAACGTACCTTATCCTTTGGGCTTTTCGAGTGTCTGATTGAATTCATTACAGCAACCAACACTCACCTCCAGCCCAAGATTCTTGAATATAACCGGATATAATCACGTGCACAAATGCCTTGGTCTTAGCCGGATAGAATAACTTCATACGAATGCCTTGGTCTTAGCCGGATATAGCCACTAGCACAATTGCCTTGGTCTTAACCGGATATAATTTCAACATAATTGTCTTGGGCTTAGCCGGATATCATTCAATTTCTCATGCACATACATCAATAATCATTGGACATACATATTTCATTTTCGTTACTAAGGCTCAAACACAATTATAATCATTAGCATATTAGCCTTGGGACTTAGCCGGGTGGAATTCAAATACTCATACACACATAATCAATAATCATACACATCCATATTTCATCTCACATAATTCAAGTAAGGTCACTTCTTGAGGACTTACCTCGGATGTTGTCGAGCGGCTTTTTCGGCTATTCGATCACCTTTTCCTTCCCTTGTCCAATTGTGGCCCTCTTAGCTCTTGAGCTAATTCAAACAAATTCAATTTATTAAAACCTCATTGTGCTTGCTTATGGCGAATATGACAAGGATTTTAAATGGTCATATGGCCACTCTTTAGCTTGAATACACAATGGTCATGCACATTTTATACTACATCAAGCAATTCAATACAATTTATTTGAGCATCAAGGAAATGCTAAGGCCTTCAATAGGCTACCCAAGGCCGAATATTCATGTACATGTTGAGGTCAATTTTGCATAATACCTCACAAAAACAGCATGCAATTTACTAATTAATGCTTTGCACATTGTGGTCCAAAACTTATAATATAGCATCAAGCACTTATATGTGTGCTAGGCGAATTGTGCTTGCAATTTCACAAGCATTCTTCCACATTTTCTTCTTTAAACCAATATATTCATCACTTAGTTCATAACCAAACATAATGTGCAATCATATATATGCATATATGAGCATGGCGAATTTTCAAGGTGTCCATAGCCATCCAAAACACAAATTTTAACTAACATGCAAGAAGCATGAATCATGCTCAAGAATGCATCATGGCGAATATGACAATCATGCTCCTTTTCAACTTCAATCATGATAAAACAAAGAGAAAACTCAAAGTCTTACTCAAGAGTAGGCAATCCATTTTGCATGCATCATCATCAAGCTTCACACTTAGCATGCAATGGCTTTATCACTATAACAACTTTGGCCAAATACCATTTCCATGGCATAACAAAGATTTGAGCCATGGCTAACATGCACATCAAGTTAGCAACCAAAACATGCATGAAACTCCCAACACAACCTCATACATACCTTAATCTTGATGCAAATTTAGCCAAATCACCTTCTAGATCTCTTCTAAACAAAGGAAATGAAGCAAAATCCCTTCTTCCTCTTAGTATTTTCGGCCAAAAGGAGAGAGCAAGCATGAACAAATTTTTTTGTTTTCTCTTCTTGGTTGCACGGCAATGGGGTATGCTACTCTCTCACACATTTTTTTTCATTCTTTTCTTACCCATGCTTATTTGTTTACTATTTCTCCTAATGCCCAACAAAACATGTTTCATGACATGTTTAACCCATATCTCTTTGTCATGGCCGACCATTACTTGTAAAAAGGGGGAATTTGACATGCAAGTCCATTATTTTGCATGCATGCTTTAATTAGTCATCACCCCTTTCCCTATCGTATTTTCAAAGTTCACTACTAAGTCCTTTCTAGTGGAATTCACCTTTATAACACTAAATCAATCATCAAAAATGTCATACATGAATACACACATATTATAGGCATCGAAATAAATTTTAAATTATTGTTATGCCTCGGTTTTGTTGTCCCGAAACCACATTCCGGCTAGGGTCTATTTTGGGCTGTCACATTATTCATAAATATGATAAATCTTATAAATTATAAAAAAATATTTAAAATGGTGAATTCAATAATATAATGAATAACAAATGCAAAATTAATATGTTCAATAGTTTCTGTAAACTCGGGCATTTATATGTACTATAAAGAATTTATGAGAAAAAATATTACACCCAAGTTGTACCCTATTGATTCGGTGTTTTGCCTACACCAGAATAAACCTGGATTTGAATTAGCATTATACCAAAAATGTAACAGCCTGATTTTTAGCTAAATTAAAACAGTGATTTTGGGACCACAAATTTGAGGTTGAAAATTTATTTTGATATTCTTTTGTGTGTTTATGGCATGAGATTAGTTATCTGTGAAAGTTTGGTGTGTTAATTTTATCATTTAAAGTGGTTAATTTGAGAAAAGGACTAAATCGCATAAAATGTAAAAGTTACATTCTATTTGATAAGGGTGTCAAATTGCCATGGCTTATTAAATGAAAGGTCCTTATGTTGTAATTAGTCAATTGATAGTGGAGATGGACATAAATGGCCATAAAATTAAAGTTTTTAAATTGTTGTATATTGATTAATATGTTAATATTAATTAAAACAAAATCATTTTATTCATCATCTTCCACCTATATTACTGAATATGAGAAAAGAAATACAGTCATGAATGCTTAAAAAAATTTGCCACTTGTGTGGCTTAATTGAGGTATGTATTTTGCTCGATTTTTTGATGATTTCTACGTTTTTGTGATCGTTGCTTTGAGTATTAGCTAGCCCATGCCTAAATTTTGGAATGTGTTTATGATTTTGAAAGTGTCCATTAATGAATGCTTGATTTTTTGAATGTTTGATGATGAATAAAGAAAGCTTGGTGATAGATGTTCATGTTTTATTAAGTGATTTTTTGTGAAATTGCATAAAAAAAGGACTAATTTGTGAAAAAAGTAAAATGTGTGGTTTAAAGTGTGAAATAAATGAAAATATAGGCTGCTAGGGACTTAAGAAATATTCGGCAATGCATGGGTTTGTTGAAATTATGTGTATTTTGTGATTTCATGAAATATGGACTAAAATGTCAAAATATGAAAGTTTAGTGGCTAAAGTGCAAAAATTCCCAAATTTATATTTTTGGATGAAATTGAATGAATTGGTGATTAAATGAGTTAATTTTGAATACATATAGATCAAGAAAGAAAGAAATCAATTTAGATCGAGGAAAATTGAAGGTTATAGAGTAATCGATCTGATTCGTCGATTCCGAGTACGAGATAAGTTCGTACATGATAAACTTTGTTACAATTATGTTTTTAATCCTTTGATAATGCATGATATGTATATATATCTGACTATGAATGTGTACGACGACAAGTCGAGTATGTTTTGCACTTAGTGTGCGTTTCAAAGTAGCTTCGGCTATAAATAACACTTAGTGTGTGAATTAGAATAGCTTTGGCTATATGAGGCACTAAGTGTGTGATACCGGGATAGTTTCATTTTAAATGTGGTGGGACTAAGTGTGTGAAATTATTATAGCTTCGACTAATCACTGATGCACTAAGTGTACAAGTTCTTGGAGTATTGAAAGATTTCCGAACGAATCAATGTGTTAAACAAAGAAGTGATAATGAAATAAATAAAAACGAGAAAGTATAGGTACATACGATACCTATGTGGTAGTTGATACTATGTGTATGAAGCTTGATGAAATGGTATATTCATTATAAATGGTTATGGATTAGTATTGAATGATGATATGAGAATTACTAAGTGTCTATTAGTTGGTGATTTAGATAACATGAACTGTTGAGTAAATTTGGTACGAACTTACTAAGCTATGAAGCTTACTGTATGTTATTTGTCTATGTTTTATAGATCATCGAAGCTAGCTTGAATTCGGGGATTGTCAGGAAACTTCATCACACTATCGATCATCTTGTTGGTACTTTTGAAGCTTGTATATATGGTATATGACATGTATAGGCTAGTGATATTTTAGTATGTTTTGAGCCTTGATATTAGCCATGAGATTTGGCTTGTAAATGTGGTATGTATAACCATCTAAGTTGTAACACCCCAAACCCGTGACCGTCACCGGATTTGAACACGTGGTGTTACCGGGCTTACTTCCCTTATTTCTCTCTTTGTAAAATCTGATTGCTGTTCTAGGCAGGCTAGCTAACTGCGTCACTGTCGCCTTAAAAATCATATCTCGAGTTTCAAAACTTGGAAACTGATTCCGTAAATTTTCCCTGAATTTAGACTCATATATCTATCCATGGATTTATTTCTAGAATTTTTGGTTGGGCCAATTGGTACAGTTTATTAGTTAAAGTCACCAATGTTACAGGAGTCGACTACACTGACCTTCGCGCATTAAAACTTGAATATCTCTCTGTACAGGGCTTTAATACTGGTGTCGTTTGTTTCTAATGAAACTAGACTGAAAATTGAATTTGCACATATAAGGCATGACTTCTAATTATTTCTGGATAATTTATAGTAAATTTTCAAAGTCACGACAGGGGACCCAGAAACTGTTCTGGCCCTGTCTCACGAGAACTTTAATATCTCCCAGTATACTTCTCATATGGTTGTTTCTTTCCATCCATATTAAACTAGATTCATCAAGGTTCAATTGCATAATTTATTCACTATTTAATTCTACTTCTACTATTTTTAGTGATTTTTCAATCTCACCTCACTGCTGCTGTCCGCAACAGTTACTGCAGTAGACTATGCCAATTTCATGAATCTTTCCTTGGCCTTAATCATCCATCATACATGACACAAATTATGGCCACCTTATCAAAATTAAAGTTTCTAAGACTCGTGGCTATAGGTTCTAGCATCCCACTCGATGACCACATAGGCCATTTTCACATGGCTTAAAGTTTACAACCCACAGTTCAACAAAATATAATAGCCTATACATGCCAAATGTTCTTCAACAACGAAGACAATACCAAAATATTTCAGCCGGTGTGATGACTTCAACGACGGTTCCTGTAACAACCCAAACCCGAGACCATCGCCGGTGTCGGACCCGAGGGGTTAACAGGCCAAGTTCACATGTTTTGCCCACCAATTTGACATTTCCAGTCAGGCTGGAAAACTGCGTCACAGTCGCCTTAAAAATCATATCTCGAGTTTCAAAACTCGGAAACTGGTTTCGTAAATTTTACCTGAATTTAGACTCATATAACCATCCATGGATTTATTTCTAGGATTTTTGGTCGGGCCAATTGGTACAGTTTATTTGTTAAAGTTACCCATGTTACAGGGATCGACTGCTCTGACCTTCGCGCGGTATAACTTGAATATCTCTCTGTACAGGGCTTTAATGCTGGTGTCGTTTGTTTCTAATGAAACTAGACTCAGAATGGAATCTGTACATATAAGGTATGTCTCCTAATTCTTTTTGGATAATTTATAGTGAATTTTTAAAGTTGCGACAGGGAACCCAGAAACCATTCTGGCCCTGTCTCACAATAGCTTTAATATCTCTTAACCTGTAACTCCTATGACCATTTCGTTTCTTCCATATGAAAATAGACTCATCAAGGTTCATTTACATAGCTTATTTACTATTTAATTCCATTCCTATGAATTTTGGTGATTTTTCACATTCATGCCACTGCAGCTGGCAGCATCTGTTTTAAGGTAGGACTTACCTATTTGGTAGTCTCCATGAATCAACTAGTCTTGCCATACATAGGTTCATATATGATCATTTTAACCATGCAAATGGCTGATCATATGACCAACATTCCCATTTCAAGCCATAGCCACATCATGACACCAAATATATACATACAACCCACAATTAGTCTAAGTTCATGCTTCCCTTTTCGAGCCATTTTAGCATGGCCGTACATACTTACATTACAACATATTTAATAAACAAGAGGTAGTCCTATACATGCCATCTCAAGTTCAATCAAAATTTATACCAAAATGGAGGCTTGATAGTGTGAATGACTTGACTTCAACGATCCCAAATCCAATTGCTTGACGAAATCTAAAAAAAGCGAGAGCCAAAGCAGCGGGGTAAGCATTTTTATGCTTAGTAAGTCTCAAGGAATATAATCAACTCTAATTACAGCAATACATTCACATAGCCAAATGCATCATTTCATTAATACACATTCTTACTTCACACTTCATCATTATATGATTTCACAAAATATCAATCAATTCAATAACTGAAATTCATTAGTCGATTGAGCGAATGTTGCTCATACATGTCGACTTTCAATGCACATATAACGTACCTTATCCTTTGGCCTTTTCGAGTGTACTAATTGAATTCATTACAGCAACCAACACTCACCTCCAGCCCAAGATTCTTGAATATAACCGGATATAATCACGTGCACAAATGCCTTGGTCTTAGCCGGATAGAATGTCTCGCACGAATGCCTTGGTCTTAGCCGGATGTAGCCACTAGCACAATTGCCTTGGTCTTAACCGGATATAATCTCCAGCATAATTGTCTTGAGTTTAGCCGGATATCATTCAATTTCCATGAACACATACATCAATTATCATTGGACATACATAATTCATTTTCGTTACTAAGGCTCAAACGCAATTATAGTCGCAAGCATATTTGCCTTGAACTTAGCCGGGTAGAATTCAAATACTCATGCATACATAATCAATAATCAATACACATCCATACTTTATTTCACACAATTCAAGTAGGGTCACTTCTTGAGGACTTACCTCGGATGTTGTCGAGCGGCTTTTTCGGCTATTCGATCACTTTCTCCTTCCCTTGTCCGATTGTGGCCCTCTAAGCTCTTGAGCTAATTCAAACAAATTCAATTTATTAAAACCTCATTGTGCTAGCTTTTGGCGAATATGACAAGGAGTTTAAATGGTCATATGGCCACCCTTTAGCTTGAATACACAATGGTCATGCACATTTTATACTACATCAAGCAATTCAATACAATTTATTAGAGCATCAAGGAAATGCTAAGGCCTTCAATAGGCTACCCAAGGCGAATATTCATGTACATGTTGAGGTCAATTTTGCATAATACCTCACAAAACAGCATGCAATTTACTAATTAATGCTTTGCACATTGTGGCCCAAAACTTATAATATAGCATCAAGCACCTACATGTGTGCTAGGCGAATTGTGCTTGCAATTTCACAAGCATTCTTCCACATCTTCTTCTTTAAACCAATATATTCATCACTTAGTTCATAACCAAAACATAATGTGCAATCATATATATGCATATATGAGCATGGCGAATTTTCAAGGTGTCCATAGCCATCCAAAACACAAATTTTAACTAACATGCAAGAAGCATGAATCATGCTCAAGAATGCATCATGGCGAATATGACAATCATGCTCCTTTTCAACTTCAATCATGATAAAACAAAGAAAACTCAAAATCTTACTCATGAGTAGAAAATCCATCATTGCATGCATCATCATCAAGCTTCACACTTAGCATGCAATGGCTTTATCACCATAACAACTTTGGCCAAATACCATTTCCATGGCATAACAAAGATTTGAGCCATGGCTAACATGCACATCAAGTTAGCAACCAAGACATGCATGAAACTCTAACACAACCTCATACATACCTTAATCTTGATGCAAACTTAGCCAAATCTCCTTCTAGATCTCTTCCAAACCAAGCATGAAGCAAAAATCCTCCCCTTTTCCTTAGTATTTTCGGCCAAGAAGTGAAAATGGATGAGCAAAATTTTCTTTTCTTTCCTTAGGACATTCGGCCAAGAGCTATGGTGAAAGATGAACACTTTTTTTTCCTTTTTTTTCCATACTCTTATTTTATTATTTCTAACATGCACCACTAGCAAAGCATGTTTAAGACATGTTTTCTTTTGCCCATATTCATCACCATGGCCGCCACTATAGTCAAATTTGGGGAATTTGACATGCAAGGACAACATTTCTAGTGTGCATCAATAGGCCACTTCCACATTTGCCTATCTCAATTCTAAATTTTCTCACACAAGTCCTTTCTAGTGAAATTCACCTTTATAACACTAAATCAATCATCAAAAAATGTCATACATGAATACTCACATATTATAGGCATCGAAATAAATTTTAAATTATTGTTATGCCTCGATTTTGTGGTCCCGAAACCACATTCCGGCTAGGGTCTATTTTGGGCTGTCACAGTTCCGATCACGCAAACAATACGAGTCCGAGAGACCTAAAATGGGTGACAAGAAAACACCGAGTGAGTTTATAACTCGATGAAGTCATAAGCATTCATCAATCCACCGATAAAGTTACTACAACATGAACAATAAGCGAGGTTAGGTACTCATCCATATCGAATCTATACCATAATTCCTCGGACCTTTTGGTCCAATCTCATACCAAGTCATACATCCACATTTCATATTCTACACAACAAGATATTTGAAGCATTTTCACACACTAACTCATTTCCACCACAATCATACAATTTCAATCATCACATAGATTTAAGGCTTACCAAATTCAACCCCGAGCATGAGCGTATTTTCTATTCGTCATGAGCTCGAGATACTTACCGATCCGCTGTCCATACTCAACTCGATGGAGACACACCCTCCATATATATATAAAGTACGCACACACAGTGCTTAATATTCGATTTCGCACACTTAGTGCCACGCGATTTAAGCCCGCACACATAGTGCCATACCCTTCGAGCTCGCACACCCAGTGCCGTATTTATTTTTATTTTTTTCCAGCATGCACACTTAGTGCCATATATTTCCAGCATGCACACTTAGTGCCATATATTTCCAGCACGCACACTTAGTGCCTATCTTGTCACCATACACACGTATTGCCCGCACACATAGTGCCAAAAGCAAACTTTCTACACATTTCACTATTTCTTTTACATTCAACAATTATCATCACTCCATACACATACAATTTCATTTATACATACATAGCATTCCATTAAACACAATTGCATAGATTTTCCAATCATTTAAGCAATATCAAACATATGTGCTTAATGACTTACCTTGTGTTGGGCAAAATGGTTCCAACTCGGCTACTCGATGTTCTTTCCTTTGCCTTTGCTTGTTTCTCCACCTCGAGCTTCTTGAGCTTAGTCAATAAATAAACTAGTTTAACCATCTTGCCAAATATTTATACATATATACATGACATCAACTATACTATCATCATTAATACATCAATTCACAAAATTTTATCTCATGAGCATATGACCCATTTTACCCCATATGGCGAATGTATGTATATATATATATACAATGTCAACTATAACATCTTTTAATCACCTAATTT
Organism: Gossypium arboreum; assembly: GCF_025698485.1. Lineage (NCBI taxonomy): Eukaryota > Viridiplantae > Streptophyta > Magnoliopsida > Malvales > Malvaceae > Gossypium > Gossypium arboreum. The sequence goes on along the minus strand of NC_069080.1, from coordinate 113,378,403 downwards.
CATCTCAAATTCCCATGACCGATCACACCTATACTTACATTCCAATATTCGGAATATTCAAAATCACGTTCTAAATACAATAGTCATGAACAATGCGAATCCTTGTGTGTTCAAACATGAATTATTTTACTTAAATCAAAACGTATAAACATTCACAACTCATATTCTTAGGAAGGCCGATTTATTTCCATAGTACATTCCTCATCAATACTTAGATGAACAACCAAAATCCCTCCCTTTATACCCTAGCCGAATGCTCCTATCATCCATAAAAATTACAAATTTTAGCATGGGCTAAGTAGGAATCATTTAACATGCAAATAAACTCTTATCTCCAACACTTAATCATTCGGCATATTGTCTAAATACACATGAGAAATCTCATCTTCCTTGACCTTACCAAGAGTGCACCTGTGACAGCCTTAAAACGACCCTAGTCGAAATGTGGTTTCGGGACCACAAAACCAAGGCATAAAAATAATTTAATATTTATTTTATTGCCTATAATGTGTGTTAACTCATGTGTGATATTTTTATGCTTTGATTTAGAATTATAGATGTGAATTTCACTAGAAAGGACCTAGTAATAAACTTTGAAAGTATGAGGGAAATGTGTGATGACTAATTAAAGGATGCATGCAAAACAATGGACTTGCATGTCAAATTTCCCCCATAGCTAGTGGCCGGCCATGACAAGGATTTATGGGCAAAAATCATGTCATGAAACATGTTTGGTAAATGGGTTATGATGGAAAGAATAAAATAAGGGTATGGAATAAACAATTAATGTTAGTAGATGAGAAACAAAAAAAAAAGTGTCCATCTTCCTCCATAGCTTGGCGAATGTCCTAAAGGAAGAAAGAAAAAATTTTGTTCATCTCTTTTCACTCTCTTGTTGGCCGAAAATACTAAGGTTAAGGAAGGAGTTTTGCTTCATACTTGGTTTGGAAGAGGATTAGGAAGAGGTTGGCTAAACTTGCATCAAGATTAAGGTATGTTTGAGGTTCATGCATGTTTTTAGTTGCTAGCTTAATGTTCTTGTTAGCCCATGGTTCAAATCATTGTTATGTCATGGGAATGAAATTCGGCCAAAGTGAATGTGGTGTTAATGCCATTGCATGTTAAATGACAAGCTTGAAAGTGATACATGTGATGGAGGATTGAAGATTCTTAGATTTTCTTTTAGCATTTTTTTTGAATGAGATACTAAGTTCTTTGTTTCACCATGACCAAATTGAAATGGTGTGGTGTTGTGGTATTCGCCATGATATATCCATAAGTATAATTCATGCATGTTGCATGGTAAGTAAGATTTAAGCTTTGGAAATGTGTATATATTTGGATATAAGCCATTTGAGAATTGGCCCTTGCACCTACATGAATATATGTTTGCACATGATGGATTGGTATGACATATATACTAATTCAAAGTGTATATTTGCTTGTGATGATGTGTTGATTATGAAGTAAATAAGAGATGTGCAATGAATTACGATATGTAATGTGTTAGTAGTAAAATGTATGCTGTTTTTTTTGTGTGGTATTAAGTGTATATTCGCCACATGAGGGGTAATTAGTGTGCATGCATTCGGTTTGAGGCAAGCATATTGATGCCTATTCTTGGCTTAGAAAATTGGCTAAGAGGAATATTAACTAATGTGTTGAGTTCGATTTATGATTTCGTACATATGCAACTTTGATGCCTAATGTATATAAGGGCCAAGTACTTTGAACTTCACGTTGATGTTTGAATGTATTGAATTGCTTGTTGTGATGTAAAATGTGCATGACCATTGTGTATTTGAGCTAAAGGATGGCCATATGACCATTTACACTCCTTGTCATATTCGCCATAAGCTATCATGATGAGATTTTAATAAGTTAAATTTGTGTGAATTAGCTCAAGAGCAAAGGGAGCTAAATCCGATAAAGGGAAGGAAAAAGTAGTTGAATAGCCGTCGAAATCGCTCGACAACATCCAAGGTAAGTCTTGAGTGATGACCCTACTTGAATTATATCAAAATTATGCTCCTTGTTTGTGTGGCCATTGAGCCGAAATAGTAAAGGTTGATAAATATTTTGTGTTAGAGCTTTAGTAACGAAAATGAACTATGGGCGTGTCTTGAATATTGATATATGTGTAAGTGAACATTGAAAATATATCCGGGCTAAGACCGAAGGCATTCGTATGCGAGTTGATATATCCGGGCTAAGACCGAAGGCATTAAATGCGAGTTGATATATCCGGGCTAAGACCGAAGGCATTCGTGCGAGTTGATATATCCGGGCTAAGACCGAAGGCCTTTGTGCAAGTCACCAAATCCGGGTTATGACCGAAGGCAATCGTCTTGAGTCGCTATATCCGGTTAAATCCGAAAGTATGTGATTCGAAGTGAGCAATCTTGCTGTGAAAATTTCAGCTTATACACTTGTGAAAATTCCAGCAATGAGGTATGTTTGTATGTACTTGTACTAATTGAATTCTTACAAGTAAGTATCGCTAAGTTGATAAACGAGCTACCGGCCTTGGGCTAAGTTGTTCTTTTGTGTATGAACATAAGGGTCGGTGATGTGAAATAAGTATGAGTATGGGAATGTGAATTAGTAAAGTGGTTTAATTAGCCATGTGAATAAAATACCTTAGTCAAAGCTGATTTCATTGCTTGAGACTTACTAAGCATTAAAATGCTTACCCGTTGCTTTGGCTCTCTGTTTTATAGGTTTCGCTCGTTAGCTATCGGATTCGGGATCAAAGAAGTGAAGTCATCCACACTATCGAAGCCCCATTTTGGTACAAATTTTGGTTGAACTTTGAAATGGCATGTATAGGACCATCCTTTGTTGAAGGTCATGTACCTTCCGGTTTGTGTAAACTTGGATAGCCATGCGAAAATGGCTTATATCGTTTTAGCATAGAACTATAATCGTTTGTATGTTGACCCTTATGAGGTATGGAATTATTTTGAAACGATTAGCCATTGGAATGGTTAATCATGATCACGCTTTGTGCTATGTATGTAAAAAGGGCCAATTGAATCATGGAAAGTATGAAATAGGTAAAGCCTACTAAAGGCAGATGCTGACAGCAGCAGTGACGTGGATGTGAAAAATCACTAAAAATAGTAGGAATGGTATTAAATAGCAAATAAATTATGTAAGTGTACCTTGATGAATCTACTTTCATATGGAAGAAACGAAATGGTCATATGAGTTATAAGCTAACAGATTTTAAAGTTCTTGTGAAATAGGGCCAGAACGGTTTCTGGATCCCCTGTTCCAACTTTGGAAAATCATTGTAAATTAACCAGAGATAATTAGGAGTCATTCCATATATGTGTAGATTCCTCTCTGAGTCTAGTTTCTATAGAAACAAACGGCATTAGTATTGAAGCCCTGTACAGGAGATATCCAATTCGTAACGCACAAAGGTCAGTGTAGTCGATCCCTACAACAGGCGAGACTTTAACTAATAAACTGTACTAATTGGCTCGACCAAAATTCTAGAAAAAATATGTAGATGGACATATGAGTCTAGTTTCAGGAAAAATTTACGGAACTGATTTTCGAGTTGTAAAACTCAAGTTATGAATTTTGGAGCGACTAGTACTCAGATTGGCAGCTTGTCTGAAAATTGTCAATAAGTGGGTTGAAGTTCTGTTAACACCTCGCGTTCGACTCCGTGACGGTCTCGGGTTCGGGTGTTACAATTTTATTGGTATCAGAGCTACGGTTTAGTCGATTCTAGGACTACCGTAATGCGTTTGGGTCTAGCTATACATGCCATTTTATGTGATTATATGATAGTGTGGTGATTTACGGCGTTTGAACTTGTGTTTATTTATAGTAATGGATCCCGATCCCAACCGAGCGATAGCTGATGATGTGGAGAGTGTGGCGCTGCTCCGCACAAGGGACAGCGCCGGCGGACTCTCAACCTGTTGCTAACAATCCGAATGACGAGGCTAGACAAGCCTTTTATAGCGTGATGAATGATTGGTTCAACCAATACATTCGAACTAATACTACTGTTCCACAACCTCCATTCCCAACAAACACACCCCGCACCTACAATGCCTCCGTAATTGACCAAATAAGGTCGAATAAGCCCCGATTGATAGAATCCGAAAACATGGGGCTACTGAATTTAAAGCTACGGATAGTGATGATGCCGAGCAAGCCGAATTTTGGTTGGACAACACGATCCGCACTCGATGAGCTATCTTGTACACCCGATGAATGCCTAAAGTGTACCATCTCCTTGCTACGTGATTACGCCTACTATTGGTGGAGTACTCGACTTACATTGTGCCCCCGAACAAGTAACTTGGGAGTTCTTCCAAACCGAGTTTGGAAAAAGTATATCATCGAGATTTATGGACCAAAAACGAAAGGAATTTCTCGAACTTAAACAAGGTTCCATGTCGGTTCATCGACTATGAGCGAAAATTCGTGAGGCTTAGCCAGACGCGAGAATGCATTTCTTGAAGGCGTGATGTAAACGCTCAAGATGGACTGAATGATGAGATAAAGTCGTATGTTGGCATTTTGGAAATCAGAGTTTGTGACTCTCGTCGAGCGAGCGTGCAAAGCCGAGGAGTTTAGTATGGAGAAAAGGAAAGCGAAGCGGGAGCAAGGGAGTTTCAGAAGAGGTATTCGGGAAGCCCTTCCAACAGTCATCAAAGAAACTTAGAGATGGCTTAGGCCGATCTAGACACTTCGGGCTTTTCTAGGCGAGATCGCGATCGACCCCTGTGACCACACGAATCACTTTGATCGCCATGAGTGGGAATGATCGACGAGAGAGGACGGAGTGCCGATTGTGGCAAATGGCATTTTGGAAGTAGATTCCGTGACCGCTCTGTTACAAGTGTGGATCAGTTGACCACTTCATTAAAGATTGCCCGAGGTTGTGCGAGCAGAATGTAGATCGGAGTGGGAAACCGGTACTACCACCGCCGAGGTAGACCATCTGGAAATACGGGCAAGGCTAGTGGTGGTCGAGAGGATCTAGAGATGTTGCGACCAGATCCGAGGCTCGCGCCCAGCTAGGACTTATGCTATACTGCAAGACGCGAGGATGCCTCCTCGCCGGATGTTATTACGGTACTTTCACTCTCTTTGATACTAATGTGATTGCTTTGATTGACCTGGTTCTACTCATTCTTATATATGCGAAACCTTAGCATCCAAAGAAGACTTTGCCTATTGAGTCTCTCGAGTTCGTAATTCGGTGTCAAATCCTTTGGGTCGTTATGTGCTGGTCGACAAAGTGTGTAAGAAATGCCCCTAGTAATTCGAGGTACTGTTTTCCGGCGGACTTGATGCTTTTGCCGTTCGATGAATTTGATGTTATTCTTGGGTTGGATTGGTTGACCGTGCATGATGCGGTTGTGAATTGCAAAAGCAAGACTATTGATTTGAGATGCGCAAACAACGAGATGATCCGAGTTGAGTCTACGAACTTGAAGGGTTGCCGGTTGTAATATCATCAATGTTGGCCCGTAAATATGTAAGAAAAGGGTGTGAAGCATACCTTGCGTATGTACTTGATGATAAGGAGTTAGGAATAGAACCCAAATCTTGGGTGGTTTGTGAATACCGGACGTTTTCCGAAGAATTGCGGGTTTGCCACTGTTCGGAGATAGAGTTTGGCATTGAGCTTGTACAGGACCACACCGATTTCGATAGCTCCATATCGTATGGCACCAACGGAATTAAAGGAGTTGAAAGCTCGGTTGCAAGAGTTGATGGATAGAGGTTTTGCTCGCTTGAGTTTTTCACCTTGGGGTGCACCGGTGTTGTTTGTGAAAAGAAGGGCGGAACCATGAGGTTGTGCATCGACTATCGTCGACTTAATAAAGTGACAATAAAGAACAAGTATCCGTTACCACGTATCGATGATTTGTTCGATCAAGCTGAAGGAGCCTCGGTGTTCTCAAAAATAGATTTGAGATCGGGCTATTATCGATTCTTGAATCCGAGATTCGGACATACCCAAAACCGCCTTGAGCGAGATATGGTCACTACGAGTTCTTAGTGATGCCGTTTGGGCTCACTAATGCCCCTGCGGTATTTATGGATTTGATGAATCGGATCTTCAGATCATATTTGGATCGGTTCGTAGTTGTGTTCATCGACGACATCTTGGTCTATTCAAGAGATGAGACCGAACATGCGAGCACCGAGATTAGTGTTGCAAATTTTACGGGATAAGCGGTTATATGCTAAGTTTAGCAAGTGTGAGTTACGGTTAAGAGAGGTTAGCTTCTTGGGTCACGTGGTATCGTGATCGGTATTCGAGTCGACCCAAGCAAAATTTCAGCCATACTTAACCGGAAACCTCCAAGAAATATTCCGAGGTTCGAGCTTTTGGGACTTGCCGGTTACTACCGACGGTTTGTAAAAGGATTCTCGATGATAGCCACACCCATGACGTAAACCGCTTGTAAAGATGTCAAGTTTGAATGGACGGAAAAGTGTCAGAAAAGTTTTGACCAATTGAAAACTCATTTGACGGAAGCTCCAGTACTAGTACAGCCCGAATCTGGCAAAGAGTTTGTCATCTATAGTGACGCCTCCCTACTTGGGTTAGGTTGCGTATTGATGCAAGAAGGTCGAGTTGTGGCCTATGCGTCGAGACAATTAAAGCCACATGAGAAAAATTATCCGACCCATGATCTCGAATTGGCTGCCATCGTATTCGCCTTAAAGATATGGCGACATTACTTATTTGGTGAGAAGTGCCATGTGTATTCGGATCACAAAAGTCTCAAATATTTGATGACTCAAAGAGACTTAAATCTGCGACAAAGACGTTGGCTCGAGCTGTTAAAGGATTATGAGCTGGTCATTGACTATCACCCGGGAAAGGCTAATGTGGTTGCGGATGCCTTAAGCCGAAATCCTTTGTTTGCTTTCTGACGATGAATGTACACTTGTCTATCCTACCCGACAATGTGTTAGTAGCGAATTAAAGGCCAAACCATTGTTGACTCATCAAATTCGTGAAGCTCGAAAGTTGATGAGGAGTTGCGTGCAAAAGCGAAATTTGAGTGTGTTCGAACAAGGAATCGGAGTTTCAAATTGATGATGACGATTGTTTGAGGTTCGAAGTCGTTTGTGTGTTCCAAAGAATTGAACTTATTTCGATAATTCGACGAAGCTCATTGTAGCCGAATGGCAATCCACCCGGGGAGTACGAAGATGTACAATGAGTTGAAACGTCGGTTTTGGTGGCATGGTATGAAACGAGACATCTCCGACTTTGTTGCAAGATGTTTAATATGTCAACAAGTGAAAGCGGAGCATCAAGTGCCTTGAGGTTACTTCAGCCGATCACGATACCCGAGTGGAAATGGGATCGAGTCACAATGGACTTTGTGTCCGGACTGCCGTTGTCAGCAAGTAAGAAGGATGCAATTTGGGTTATTATTGATAGACTAACTAAGTCGGCTCACTTTATCCCTGCGTATGGATTTTCATTGGATAAACTAGCTGAATTGTACGTTTCTCAGATTGTGAGATTACACGGGTTCCGATTTACATTGTGTGGATAGAGATCCGAGGTTCACCTCGCGATTTTGGAAGAAATTACAAGAAGCATTGGGCACCAAGTTGCATTTCAAGACCGCCTTTCACCCCCAAACCGATGGTCAATCCGGCGTATAATTCAGATACTTGAGGATATGTTGAGATGTTGCATCCTCGAGTTCAAGTGGTTCGTGGGAGCGGTACCTACCTTTGATTGAATTCGCTTACAACAATAGTTTTCAATCAAGTATTAAGATGGCGCCTTACGAGGCTTTGTGCAGGCGTAAATGCCGTACACCATTGTTTTGGACCGAGCTCGGTGAGAACAAAATTTTTGGAGTGGATTTGATTAAAGATGCTGAATGAAAGTAAAAGTAATCCGTGAAAATCAAGATAGCCTCCGATCGTCGAAATCGATGCGGATTTGAAACGAAAGGACATTGAGTATCGTGGGAGATAAAGTGTTTCTTAAAGTTTCGCCGTGGAAAAGATACTCAGATTCGGCCGTAAGGGCAAGTTGAGCCGAGATTCATTGGGCCGTCTGAAATCTCCGAACGAGTTGGCCCGGGCCATGATCGTTTGATCTTGCCCCTGAACTTGAAAAGATTCACAACGTCTTCCATGTTTCAATGCTTGACGCTATAGATCTGATCCGTCGCACGTAATTAGTCCATCGAGGTTGAAATTCAAGCCGATATGAGTTATGAAGAAGAACCGATTCGTATCCTAGCTCGTGAAATGAAAGAGTTATGAAACAAAAGGGTTCCGCTAGTGAAAGTGTTATGGCTCAAACACGGGATAGAACAAGCTACTTGGGAACCCGAGAACTCTATGAAAGAGCAATATCCAAACCTATTTACGGTAAGATTTTCGGGACGAAAATTTCTAAAGTGGGGAGAGTTGTGACACCCTTAAAACGACCCTAGTCGAAATGTGGTTTCGGGACCACAAAACCAAGGCATAAAAATAATTTAATATTTATTTTATTGCCTATAATGTGTGTTAACTCATGTGTGATATTTTTATGCTTTGATTTAGAATTATAGATGTGAATTTCACTAGAAAGGACCTAGTAATAAACTTTGAAAGTATGAGGGAAATGTGTGATGACTAATTAAAGGATGCATGCAAAACAATGGACTTGCATGTCAAATTTCCCCCATAGCTAGTGGCCGCCATGACAAGGATTTATGGGCAAAAATCATGTCATGAAACATGTTTGGTAAATGGGTTATGATGGAAAGAATAAAATAAGGGTATGGAATAAACAATTAATGTTAGTAGATGAGAAACAAAAAAAAAGTGTCCATCTTCCTCCATAGCTTGGCGAATGTCCTAAAGGAAGAAAGAAAAAATTTTGTTCATCTCTTTTCACTCTCTTGTTGGTAGAAAATACTAAGGTTAAGGAAGGAGTTTTGCTTCATACTTGGTTTGGAAGAGGATTAGGAAGAGGTTGGCTAAACTTGCATCAAGATTAAGGTATGTTTGAGGTTCATGCATGTTTTTAGTTGCTAGCTTAATGTTCTTGTTAGCCCATGGTTCAAATCATTGTTATGTCATGGGAATGAAATTGCCAAAGTGAATGTGGTGTTAATGCCATTGCATGTTAAATGACAAGCTTGAAAGTGATACATGTGATGGAGGATTGAAGATTCTTAGATTTTCTTTTAGCATTTTTTTTTGAATGAGATACTAAGTTCTTTGTTTCACCATGACCAAATTGAAATGGTGTGGTGTTGTGGTATTCGCCATGATATATCCATAAGTATAATTCATGCATGTTGCATGGTAAGTAAGATTTAAGCTTTGGAAATGTGTATATATTTGGATATAAGCCATTTGAGAATTCGCCCTTGCACCTACATGAATATATGTTTGCACATGATGGATTGGTATGACATATATACTAATTCAAAGTGTATATTTGCTTGTGATGATGTGTTGATTATGAAGTAAATAAGAGATGTGCAATGAATTACGATATGTAATGTGTTAGTAGTAAAATGTATGCTGTTTTTTTGTGTGGTATTAAGTGTATATTCGCCACATGAGGGTAATTAGTGTGCATGCATTCGGTTTGAGGCAAGCATATTGATGCCTATTCTTGGCTTAGAAAATTCGCTAAGAGGAATATTAACTAATGTGTTGAGTTCGATTTATGATTTCGTACATATGCAACTTTGATGCCTAATGTATATAAGGGCCAAGTACTTTGAACTTCACGTTGATGTTTGAATGTATTGAATTGCTTGTTGTGATGTAAAATGTGCATGACCATTGTGTATTTGAGCTAAAGGATGGCCATATGACCATTTACACTCCTTGTCATATTCGCCATAAGCTATCATGATGAGATTTTAATAAGTTAAATTTGTGTGAATTAGCTCAAGAGCAAAGGGAGCTAAATCCGATAAAGGGAAGGAAAAAGTAGTTGAATAGCCGTCGAAATCGCCGACAACATCCAAGGTAAGTCTTGAGTGATGACCCTACTTGAATTATATCAAAATTATGCTCCTTGTTTGTGTGGCCATTGAGCCGAAATAGTAAAGGTTGATAAATATTTTGTGTTAGAGCTTTAGTAACGAAAATGAACTATGGACGTGTCTTGAATATTGATATATGTGTAAGTGAACATTGAAAATATATCCGGGCTAAGACCCGAAGGCATTCGTGCGAGTTGATATATCCGGGCTAAGACCCGAAGGCATTCGTATGCGAGTTGATATATCCGGGCTAAGACCCGAAGGCATTCGTGCGAGTTGATATATCCGGGCTAAGACCCGAAGGCCTTTGTGCAAGTCACCAAATCCGGGTTATGACCCGAAGGCAATCGTCTTGAGTCGCTATATCCGGTTAAATCCGAAAGTATGTGATTCGAAGTGAGCAATCTTGCTGTGAAAATTTCAGCTTATACACTTGTGAAAATTCCAGCAATGAGGTATGTTTGTATGTACTTGTACTAATTGAATTCTTACAAGTAAGTATGCGCTAAGTTGATAAACGAGCTACCGGCCTTGGGCTAAGTTGTTCTTTTGTGTATGAACATAAGGGTCGGTGATGTGAAATAAGTATGAGTATGGGAATGTGAATTAGTAAAGTGGTTTAATTAGCCATGTGAATAAAATACCTTAGTCAAAGCTGATTTCATTGCTTGAGACTTACTAAGCATTAAAATGCTTACCCGTTGCTTTGGCTCTCTGTTTTATAGGTTTATTTCGTTAGCTATCGGATTCGGGATCAAAGAAGTCGAAGTCATCCACACTATCGAAGCCCCATTTTGGTACAAATTTTGGTTGAACTTTGAAATGGCATGTATAGGACCATCCTTTGTTGAAGGTCATGTACCTTCCGGTTTGTGTAAACTTGGATAGCCATGCGAAAATGGCTTATATCGTTTTAGCATAGAACTATAATCGTTTGTATGTTGACCCTTATGAGGTATGGAATTATTTTGAAACGATTAGCCATTGGAATGGTTAATCATGATCACGCTTTGTGCTATGTATGTAAAAGGGCCAATTGAATCATGGAAAGTATGAAATAGGTAAAGCCTACTAAAGGCAGATGCTGACAGCAGCAGTGACGTGGATGTGAAAAATCACTAAAAATAGTAGGAATGGTATTAAATAGCAAATAAATTATGTAAGTGTACCTTGATGAATCTACTTTCATATGGAAGAAACGAAATGGTCATATGAGTTATAAGCTAACAGATTTTAAAGTTCTTGTGAAATAGGGCCAGAACGGTTTCTGGATCCCCTGTTCCAACTTTGGAAAATCATTGTAAATTAACCAGAGATAATTAGGAGTCATTCCATATATGTGTAGATTCCTCTCTGAGTCTAGTTTCTATAGAAACAAACGGCATTAGTATTGAAGCCCTGTACAGGAGATATCCAATTCGTAACGCACAAAGGTCAGTGTAGTCGATCCCTACAACAGGCGAGACTTTAACTAATAAACTGTACTAATTGGCTCGACCAAAATTCTAGAAAAAATATGTAGATGGACATATGAGTCTAGTTTCAGGAAAAATTTACGGAACTGATTTTCGAGTTGTAAAACTCAAGTTATGAATTTTGGAGCGACTAGTACTCAGATTGGCAGCTTGTCTGAAAATTGTCAATAAGTGGGTTGAAGTCTGTTAACACCTCGCGTTCGACTCCGGCGACGGTCTCGGGTTCGGGGTGTTACAGCACCCACACTTCAACTTAGCATATTACAAAACCAAATCAAAAAATTCAATGCTTACCTCCTAGTAGCCAAAGATACTTGCCGAATTGACCTAGGTAAATCTTCCTTCCTTTCACTTTTTTTTTTTCAAGAACAACCAAAAGAATGAACAATGAATGAACAAAACCTTTTTTTTTTTCTTTTCTTTCTCTCTAGCTACTGCACAATGGGGGGCATCCATGCTCATTTTTTCATTTCTTTAATGCTAGTTTTTATTTTATGGCTTCCTACATACACCACTAGCAAAACATGTTGGAAACATGTTTCCTTGCCCATAATCTTGTCATTGCGGCCACTCACCTTAGGAAAGGGGGTTATTTGACATGCAAGGACAACCATTTTCCCACATGTATTAATAGGCCACCTTACATTTGCCTAGCACATTTCTAAATTTTCTCACATAAGTCATATTTGATAAAATTCACTTACAATTAACAAAATCCAAACATTCAATTTTTCACACATTCATATTCACATATTCTAGACAATAAATATTACGTTAGAACATTTCGGTGACTCGGTTTAGCGGTCCCGAAACCGCTTTCCGACTAGGGTCACTTTAGGGCTGTCACAACTCTCCCCCACTTAAGAAATTTTCGTCCCCGAAAATCTTACCGGTAAATAGGCTCGCACGCTCTTTCATAGAGTCCTCAAGTTCCCAAGTAGCTTCTTCCATCCGTGTTTATGCCACAACACCTTCACTAATGGGATTTTCTTGTTTCGTAGCTCTTTTACTTCACGCATCAGAATGCGAACCGGCTCTTCTTCATAACTCAAATTAGGCTGAACCTCGACCTCAGATGGAGTAATTACGTGTGTCGGGTCAGACCTATATCGTCGAAGCATTGAAACATGGAAAACGTTGTGAATCTTTTCGAGCTCTGGGGGTAAAATTAATCGATGCCATCTGGTCCAACTCGTTCAGATACTTCATACGGACCGATGAACCTCGGACTCAATTTGCCCTTACGGCCAAATCTAAGCACCTTCTTCCAGGGTGAGACTTTGAGAAATACCTTGTCTCCAACCTGATATTCAATGTCTTTCCTTTTCAAATCCGCATACGACTTTTGGCGATCCGGCGACCCTCAAACTTTCACGAATTACTCGAACTTTTGCTCGGTATCCTTAACCAAATCAACCCTCAAGAATTTACCTTCACTAAGTTCATCAGAATAATAGGGTACGGCATTTACGATCGTATAAAGCCTCGTAAGGCGCCATCTTAATACTTGACTGAAAGCTATTGTTGTAAGCGAATTCAATCAAAGGCAAATACCGTTCCCATGAACCACTAAACTCAAGGATGCAACATCTCAACATATCCTCGAGTATTTGAATTATCCGTTCGGATTGACCATCTGTTTGGGGGTGAAAGGCGGTGCTGAAATGCAACTTGGTACCCAAAGCTTCTTGCAACTTCTTCCAAAATCGCGAGGTAAATCTCGGATCTCTATCGACACGATGGAAATAGGCACCCGTGTAGTCTCACAATCGAGAAACGTACAATTGGCTAGTTTGTCCATTGAAAATCCATACGTACGGGGACAAAGTGAGCCGACTTAGTCAATCTATCTACAACGACCCAAATCGCATCCTTCTTACTAGCTGACAATGGCAGTCCGGATACAAAGTCCATTGTGACTCGATCCCATTTCCACTCGGGTATCGTGATCGGTGAAGTAATCTCAAGGCACTTGATGTTCCGCTTTCACTTGTTGACATATTAAACATCTCGAAACAAAATCAGAGATGTCTCGTTTCATACCATGCCACCAAAACCGACGTTTCAAATCGTTGTACATCTTCGTACTCCCCGGGTGGATTGCCATTCGGCTACAATGGGCTTCATTCAGAATTATCGAAATAAGCTCCGAATTCTTTGGAACACACAGACGACTTCTGAACCTCAAACAATCGTCATCATCGATTTGAAACTCTGATTCCTTGTTCAGAACACATTCAGCCCGTTTTGCAAGCAACTCCTCATCAACTTTCTGAGCTTCCCGAATTTGATGAGCCAACAATGGTTTGGCCTTTAATTCGGCTACTAACACATTGTCGGGTAGGATAGACAAGTGTACATTCATCGTCAGTAAAAGCAAAGCGGTGATTTCCGGCTTAAGGCATCCGCAACCACATTAGCCTTTCCCGGGTGATAATCAATGACGAGCTCATAATCTTTTAACAACTCGAGCCATCGTCTTTGTCGCAGATTTAAGTCTCTTTGGGTCATCAAATATTTGAGACTTTTGTGATCCGAATACACACGGCACTTCTCACCAAATAAGTAGTGTCGCCATATCTTTAAGGCGAATACGATGGCAGCCAATTCGAGATCATGGGTCGGATAATTTTTCTCATGTGGCTTTAATCGTGTCTTGGCGATAGGCCACAACTCGCCCTTCTTGCATCAATACGCAACCCAACCCAAGTAGGGATGCGTCACTATAAATGACAAACTCTTTGCCCGATTCGGGTTGCACTAGGATTGGGGCTTCATCAAATTAGTTTTCAGTTGATCGAAACTCTTCGACATTTCTCTCGTCCATTCGAACTTAACATCCTTTTGGAGTAAGCCGTCATTGGCGTGGCTATCGTTGAGAAACCTTTACAAATCGTCGGTAATAACCGCAAGCCCCAAAAAGCTCGAACCTCGATAATATTTCTGAGGCTTCCAATTAAGTATGGCTGAAATTTTATTCGGTCGACTCGAATACCGATGCAGATACCACATGACCCAAGAAGCTAACCTCCTCAACCGAACTCACACTTGCTGAACTTAGCATATAACCGCTTATCCGTAAAATTCGCAACACTATCCTCGGTGTTCAGCGTGTTCGGTCTCATTTTGCGAATAGACCAAAATGTCATCAATGAAGACAACTACGAACCGATCCAAATATGGTCGAAGATCCGATTCATGAAATCCATAAATACCGCAGGGCATTAGTAAGCCCAAGCGGCATCACTAGGAACTCGTAGTGACCATATCTCGCTCAAGGCGGTCTTGGGTGCGTCCGAATCTCGAACCAAGAATCGATAATAGCCCGATCTCAGATCTATTTTCGAAAACACCGAGGCTCCTTGATTGATCGCACAAATCATCGATCTGTGATAACGGATATTTGTTCTTTATCGTCGCTTTATTAAGTCGACGATAGTCGATCTACGACCTCATGGTTCCATCTTTCTTTTCACAAACAACACCGGCGCACCCCAAGGCGAAAAACTCGGGCGAGCAAAACCTCTATCCACCAATTCTTGCAACCGAGCTTTCAACTCCTTTAATTCCATTGGTGCCATACGACACGGAGCTATCGAAATTGGAGTGGTACCGGTACCAATTCGATGCCAAACTCTATTTCGAACAGTGGCAAACCCGCAATTCTTGAGGAAAACATCCGGGTATTCACAAACCAGCGCACAGATTCGGGTTTCTTTTCGACTCCTTGTCATCGAGCACATACGCAAGGTACGCCGCACCCTTTTCTTACATATTTCGGGCCAACATTGCGATATTACGGTGGCAACCCCTTTAAGTCCGTAGACTCAACTGAATTATCTCGTTATTCGCGCACCTCGGATCGATAGTCTTGCTTTTGCAATTTACAACCGCATCGTGCATAGTCAACCAATCCAAACCAAGAATAACGTCGAATTAGTCAAGCGGCAAAAGCATCAAGTCCGCCGGAAACAAGAACCTCGAAATACTAGGGACTTTTCTTACACACTTTGTTGATAAGCACGTAATGACCCAAGGGTTTGACACCGAATTACAAACTCGAGAGACTCAATAGGCAAAGTCTTCTTGGATGCTAAGGTTTCGCATATATAAGAATGAGTAGAACCAGGGTCAATCAAAGCAATCACATTAGTATCGAAAAGAGTGAAAGTACCGGTGATAACGTCAGGGGAGGATGCCTCCTCTCGTGCGCGGATGGCATATGCTCTAGCAAGAGCGCGGGCCTCGGATCGAACAGCCGTATCAGAGGCTCCTCTCTGATTGCCACCCCTACCTCCAGAAATTCTCGGAGGCCTACCTCTAGCCATTGTTCCACTAGGTCTTGCACCTTGTATCTTATTCTTCTCATCTAGCTCCGTGCAATCTCTAATGAAGTGGTCCTTCGAACCGCATCCATAACAGGCCCTATTAACAGACTTACCCCAACATTCACCTAGGTGTCGTCTTTCACATTGGGGGCATTCAGGTCTCTCTCGATGATTATTGCCCACACTAGCTACCGATGTAGCTTGGGAGTCCGTCGACGGTCGGGCTCTAATGGAAATTCCCGCAGTCGCCCTCGACTTACTGGTGTCCTCCCTGAACTTCTTTACCGCCGAGAATGGAGCTTTACTCGCCGATCTTTTACGATAATCTCTTGCTTCAAATTCAGCCTTCTTCTTTTCCTTTCCCAGTTCTTCCGCCTTGCAGGCTCGTTCGACTAGTGTTACAAACTCCTTTATCTCCAAAATACCCACTAGCAGCTTCAAATCTTCATTCAATCCTTCTTCAAATCTTTTGCACATAGCAACCTCATCAGCCACACACTCCCGGGCATACCGACTAAGTCTTACGAACTCATGTTCAGATTCGAGATCTGGACATCGGCCTTGCTTGAGTTCCAAGAACTCCTTACGCTTCGATCGATGAACTGTTGATGATGTATTTCTTTCGAAATTGGATGAAAGAAATCCCAAGTAACTCGTTCATTTGGGACTATGGAAATTAAAGTCCTCCACCAATAGTAAGTCGAGTCTCATAACAAGGATATAGCACACTTAAGACATTCATCGGTGTGCATGACGGTTTATTTAACACTCGAATGGTGTTATCGAGCGAACTCGGCCTTTTCGGCATCATCGGTAACTATGGCCTTGAACTCTTCAGCCCCCGCTTCCTAATCAGGTCTCTGGTGGTTTACTCAGCCTCACGGGATCAAGAATGGCAAGGCATTAAGGGCTCTTGGGGTGGAGTATTTAAATTCGGGAATGGTTGGACAGCCGGATTAGTTCGGACATCTTCATGCGACCCACTCATTCATCATGGTGAAGAAGGCTTGTTTCGCCCTTCATTTTGATTATTCGCGGATGACCGAGGCTCAACAGGCGGTGTCCCTTGCGCAGGAGCAGCCGCTACACTTTCAACGTCATCCGCCAAGGGTCTCTCTATCCGGGTTCCATCGCTAATCAAAACAAAAATTTCAACCGTCGAAGTCATCACATTATTAAGCACTAACAATTTGGCATGTATAGCTAGACTCACACGCTCTATGGTAGTCCTAGAACAGACTAAACCATAGCTCTGATACCAATAAAATTGTAACACCCCAAACCCATGACCGTCACCGGATTTGAACACGTGGTGTTACCGGGCTTACTTCCCTTATTTCTCTCTTTGTAAAATCTGATTGCTGTTCTAGGCAGGCTAGCTAACTGCGTCACTGTCGCCTTAAAAATCATATCTCGAGTTTCAAAACTCGGAAACTGCTTCCGTAAATTTTACCTGAATTTAGACTCATATATATATCCATGGATTTATTTCTAGAATTTTTGGTTGGGCCAATTGGTACAGTTTATTAGTTAAAGTCACCAATGTTACAGGAGTCGACTACACTGACCTTCGCGCATTAAAACATGAATATCTCTCTGTACAGGGCTTTAATACTGGTTCCGTTTGTTTCTAATGAAACTAGACTGAAAATGGAATCTGCACATATAAGGCATGACTTCTAATTCTTTCTGGATAATTTATAGTAAATTTTCAAATTCACGACAGGGGACCCAGAAACCGTTCTGGCCCTGTCTCACGAGAACTTTAATATCTCCCAGTATACTGCTCATATGGTTGTTTCGTTCCATCCATATTAAACTAGATTCATCAAGGTTCAATTGCATAATTTATTCACTATTTAATTCTACTTCTACTATTTTAGTGATTTTTCAATCTCACCTCACTGCTGCTGTCCGCAACAGTTACTGCAGTAGACTATGCCAATTTCATGAATCTTTCCTTGGCCTTAATCATCCATCATACATGACACAAATTATGGCCACCTTATCAAAATTAAAGTTTCTAAGACTCGTGGCTATAGGTTCTAGCATCCCACTCGACGACCACATAGGCCATTTTCACATGGCTTAAAGTTTACAACCCACAGTTCAACAAAATATAATAGCCTATACATGCCAAATGTTCTTCAACAACGAAGACAATACCAAAATATTTCAGCCGGTGTGATGACTTCAACGACGGTTCCGATCACGCAAACAATACGAGTCCGAGAGACCTAAAATGGGTGACAAGAAAACACCGAGTGAGTTTATAACTCAGTAAGTCATAAGCATTCATCAATCCATCGATAAAGTTACTACAACATGAACAATAAACGAGGTTAGGTACTCATCCATATCGAATCTATACCATAATTCCTCGGACCTTTTGGTCCAATCTCATACCAAGTCATACATCCACATTTCATATTCTACACAACAAGATATTTGAAGCATTTTCACACACTAACTCATTTCCACCACAATCATACAATTTCAATCATCACATAGATTTAAGGCTTACCAAATTCAACCCCGAGCATGAACGTATTTTCTATTCGTCATGAGCTCGAGATACTTACCGATCCGCTGTCCATACTCAACTCGATGGAGACACACCTCCATATATATATAGAGTACGCACACACAGTGCTTAATATTCGATTTTGCACACTTAGTGCCACGCGATTTAAGCCCGCACACATAGTGCCATACCCTTGAGCTCGCACACCCAAAGGCAGTATTTATTTATTTTTTTCCAGCATGCACACTTAGTGCCATATATTTCCAGCATGCACACTTAGTGCCATATATTTCCAGCACGCACACTTAGTGCCTATCTCGTCACCATACACACGTATTGCCAGACACATAGTGCGAAAGCAAACTTTCTACACATTTCACAATTTCTTTTACATTCAACAATTATCATCACTCCATACACATACAATTTCATTTATACATATATAGCATTCCATTAAACACAATTGCATAGATTTTCCAATCATTTAAGCAATATCAAACATATGTGCTTAATGACTTACCTTGTGTTGGGCAAAATGGTTCCAACTCGGCTACTCGATGTTCTTTCCTTTGCCTTTGCTTGTTTCTCCACCTCGAGCTTCTTGAGCTTAGTCAATAAATAAACTAGTTTAACCGTCTTGCCAAATATTGATACATATATACATGACATCAACTATACTATCATCATTAATACATCAATTCACAAAATTTTATCTCATGAGCATATGACCCATTTTTACCCCATATGGCGAATGTATGTATATATATATATACAATGTCAACTATAACATCTTTTAATCACCTAATTTCATCTCAAATTCCCATGACCGATCACACCTATACTTACATTCCAATATTCGAATATTCAAAATCACGTTCTAAATACAATAGTCATGAACAATGCCGAATCCTTGTGTGTTCAAACATGAATTATTTTACTTAAATCAAAACGTATAAACATTCACAACTCGTATTCTTAGGAAGGCCGATTTATTTCCATAGTACATTCCTCATCAATACTTAGATGAACAACCAAAATCCTCCTTTATACCCTAGCCGAATGCTCCTATCATCCATAAAATTACAAATTTTAGCATGGGCTAAGTAGGAATCATTTAACATGCAAATAAACTCCTATCTCCAACACTTAATCATTCGGCATATTGTCTAAATACACATGAGAAATCTCATCTTCCTTGACCTTACCAAGAGTGCACCCACACTTCAACTTAGCATATTACAAAACCAAATCAACAAATTCAATGCTTACCTCCTAGTAGCCAAAGATACTTGCCGAATTGACCTAGGTAAATCTTCCTTCCTTTCACTTTTTTTTTTTCAAGAACAACCAAAAGAATGAACAATGAATGAACAAAACCTTTTTTTTTCTTTTCTTTCTCTCTAGCTACGGCACAATGGGGGGCATCCATGCTCATTTTTTTTTTCATTTCTTTAATGCTAGTTTTTATTTTATGGCTTCCTACATACACCACTAGCAAAACATGTTGGAAACATGTTTCCTTTGCCCATAATCTTGTCATGGCCGGCCACTCACCTTAGGAAAGGGGGTTATTTGACATGCAAGGACAACCATTTTCCCACATGTATTAATAGGCCACCTTACATTTGCCTAGCACATTTCTAAATTTTCTCACATAAGTCCTATTTGATAAAATTCACTTACAATTAACAAAATCCAAACATTCAATTTTTCACACATTCATATTCACATATTCTAGACAATAAATATTACATTAGAACATTTCGGTGACTCGGTTTAGCGGTCCCGAAACCGCTTTCCGACTAGGGTCACTTTAGGGCTGTCACATAAGTTGGCTTGAATTATGTGTTTGGTAAGTGTTATATGTGATGTATATAATGCTTTATGAATTACTTTGGTTTGAGATGATGATATCATGAGTTTTGTGATATGAAATAGATGATATTATGATGAATTACTGAATAAGGAATATATGCAAGTTGTGATGATTTTGGCATAATGATTTGGTATAATTTAAATATGGAATTGATTAGTTAAAATGGTTGACTTATACGGTATGTTATGTGTATGTTTTGATGGGTTTTGGTTGCTTATAAATGACTTGAAATGGTACCAAATAAGTTGATTTGTATGCTTGATTGTAGGGTGGCAAATTGGCTTTCCAAATGGCCTATTTTTGTCCACACGAGCAGAGACACGGCCGTGTGTCTCAACCGTGTGCAACATACGGCTATGTTACATGGCCATGTGTTCCCTAGGGTAGCCCTACGAATTTAAGTCTATCTCGAGCATAGGCTAGACACACGGGGGTGTGGTTGGCCTTGTGACCCAAGTCAGTAACCTCTCCAGTTTTCCACAGCCAAGGCACACGGGCGTGTCTCCGACCTTGTGGTACAAGTCAGTATGTATGCCCTGTTTTCACACGGTCTATGACACGAGCGTGTCTGATAATCGTGTAAGGCACACGGCCTGTTCATACAGGCGTGTGACCCTGTAATTAAAGAAAATTTTTTAGGTTTCCTAAAATTTGTAAATGTTATCAGTTTAGTCCCGAACCACTTTTAAGCATATTTTAAGATCTCGTAGACCTATGTAAGGGACATTGTGAATGATTTATATGGACATTGATTATGATTGCTTAAATGTAAGAGAATGAAGTGTAATGATCGGTAATGCCTCGTAACCCTATTCAAGCGACGGATATAGGTTAGGGGTGTTATATTTTATTGGTATCAGAGCTACAGTTTAGTCGATTCCAGAACTAACATAGCGAGTGAGAGTCTAGCTATACATGCCATATATATGAATTGCAATAGTGTGATGATTCCTGACTGTTAAAATGTGTTTTTATATAGCAAATGGATCCCGGACAAGCCATAGCTGTTGATTGGAAAGTAATGTGCCCGCTCTTGCTCACGGGGCAGCACCAGCCGATTCTAGGCCTATTTCTAGTAGTCGGGGAGGAAAGGCTAAGCAAGCCTTTTTCCAAATGATAAGTGAATGGTTCACGAAATTCGTACGAACAAATCCGGCTGCTCAACAATCTCCATCCCCACCTATTCCTCAACAAATCCCAACTGTGCCACCAGTAATAGATCCAATCCAATTGAGTAAGCCGCTAGTGGATAAGATTCATAAACACAGGGCTGAATAGTTTCGAGCTACAGTTGATGACGATGCAGAGAGAGCAGAATTCTAGCTCTAGAATGCGATCAATATATTTGATGAATTGTCGTGTAATATAGAGGAATGTATCAAATGTGGTGTATCGTTGTTGAGGGATAATGCATATCATTAGTGGAAAATGTTGACATCGGTGGTTCCTAGAGAACGAATTACCTAGGAATTCTTTCAATCCAAGTTTCATAAGAAATATATAAGCCAGAGATTTCTCGATCAGAAACATAAAGAGTTTCTAGATTTGAAGCAGGGTTGAATGACTGTCACTGAGTACGAAAGAGAATTCATACGGTTAAGCAAATATGCCCGGGAATATGTGTCTATTGAAGAGATCATGTGTAAACGATTCGTTAATGGATTGAATGAAGACATAAAACTTCTAGTCAGGATTCTGGAAATCAAAGAATTTGTTGTGCTAGTTGAAAGGGCTTGTAAAGTCGAGGATCTCAGCAAAGAAAAGAAAAAGGCTGATTCAGAAGCAAGAGATTCGAGGAAGAGGTCGATGAATAAATCTTATCATTCCTTATTAAAGAAATCTAGAAACTATTTTAATCGACCGATAGTTTCAGTGGGATATTAGAATAGAGATCGCGGGAAGCAATACACCAACCCTAAAGCTCAAGCCACATCAGTATCGAGTGTTGGCAATGTAAAAGATGCTAAACCTATGTGTCAACAGTGTGGAAGACGACATTTTGGATATTGCTGGGTGAAAAATAATAACAGATTTTGTTACAGTTGTGGTTCACGAGATCACTTTATTAAAGATTGCCTAGAGTTAACTGAAAAATATAATACTCAGAACACAAGGCCGAGTAACACTACAGTTAGAGGTAGACCACCCAGAAACACGGGAAATGTGAGTGGTAGTAGAGGTGTGACACAAGACATTGCTGCAAGATCTGATGCCAGAGTACCTGCACGAGCCTACGCTATTCGCGCTCACGAAGAAGTGTCATCCCCAGATGTTATCACCGGTACTTTTACTCTCTATGGTATTAAAGTTATTCCATTAATAGATCCAGGATCAACTTATTCGTATGTATGTGTGAATTTGGTATCTAGTAAGACTTTGCTTGTAGAGTCTACTGAATTTGTAATTAGAGTATTGAACCCCTTAAGCAAGTGTGTTTTGGTTGATAAAGTGTATAAGAATTGTCCATTGATGATTCAGGATAATTGGTTTCCAGCAAATTTGATGTTGTTACAATTTGATGAGTTTGATATAATTCTGGGTATAGATTGGCTAATGTTGCATGATGCTGTTGTGAATTGAAAAAGAAAGACAATAAATTTGAGATATTAGAATAATGAAATTATTAGAATTGAGTCAGATGATCTGAATGGTTTGCTAGCAGTGATTTCTTCGATGTTAGCTCAAAAATATGTAAGAAAGGATTGTAAAGCTTATTTTTCTTATGTGCATGATTCAAAATTGACTGAAAAGAAGATTGAATTAGTGTAACACCCCTAACTCGTATGTCACTAGACTAGGGTTAAGAGGCATTACCAGACATATCGGAACATTTTGCAATCCATTCACAATTCAATATCATACATCGACATATCATAGCAATTCATACACATATAGTCCCTTTAGAAGGTCTACGAAACCTTAAACATGCTTTAGGAAAGGGTCAGGACTAAACCGAGCACATACAATAATTCTCAAAAACCTAACAAATTATCAAAGTTACAGAGGTCACACTCCCGTGTGAACAGGCCATGTGCCTCACACGGCATTAGACACGCCCGTGTGTCTAGGCCATGTCAAAACAGGGCATACATACTAACTTATTCACACACCCACAAGACATGCCCGTGTGCCTTGGCCTTGGTTGAAACTGACTTGGGTCACACGGCTAACCATACACCCGTGTGTCTAGCCCGTGTTCAGGACTGACTTTAAATAGTAGAACTACCCAGGGGACACACTGCTGTGCAACATGACCGTGTATCGCACACGGCTAAGACACACGCTCGTGTCTCTGCCCGTGTGGACAAAAATAGGCCATTTGAAAAGCCAATTTCCCACGCATACAAGCATAAAACCAAACACATTTCATGTCCTAAAGGCATCCAAAAACATACTAAATCATGCACAAATTTACCCATGATATCATCATTCATTTTCATATACAAATCCAATTCAAACATACCAATTGAAAGTACTAACTTCATATCAAAACATATGATTCATACATCATATTAATCCATTTCAATTCATAGCATTTATCATCATATCATCTTTTCAAAATTAACCATGAAACTTACCAAAATTGACTATTCCATTTGGCCATTCAAGAGCACATCAAAACATACCATTTTTGAACACAAAGCATATATCAAAATTTATTCACTATCTCATCCATAACCAAGCCATATCACATGGCTAGATTTACACATCTCAAAACATATCCAAAGATCTCTAGCCTATACATGCCATACTTTGTTATATACATTTTTAAAAGGTACCAAAATTAAGTTTGATAGTGTGGTGATGATCCTCGACGATCCCCGAGCTCCCGTTAGCTTCGATGATCTATAAAACAATGCAAACACACACAAAGTAAGCTTTCAAAAGCTTAGTAAGCCATATACAAATAAACTTATCACTTTAAGTATATAAGCATCATAAAAATACATGTGCTCCATAGCCAAATAATATCACAAACCACATAGTTCACATACCTTTCGCATATTCCCAATTCTTTTACATAAATAGCATATTTTCTTATACTTATATCACATATCATCACTTGCACATATACTTACTTCTCATTATCAAATGTCGAACACATCTCTACGTACCTGAATCGGTTATTCATTCATTCAGTCACATATATCTCAGAATGCCCGTTGAACCGTACGGTATCAAATAGGATACATGGATAGCTCGAAAAGCTTGTACAATGCCAATGCCCTAGACGTGGTCTTACATGTAATCAAATATCGATGCCATTGTCCCAGACATGGTCTTACACAAAATCAAATATGATGTCGATGTCCTAGACATGGTCTTACACGTAAATCTCAAATTGATGCCAACATCCTAGACGTGGTCTTACACGATAATCAGAATCATATGTCATGACATATGTATCCTAACTATTCCTATAGTTTGTATGGGACTTTTCGGACATCGTCGCATTATCGAAAATTTGCCGTATTTCTCATATTCAACTCAAATAGCCATTCATCACTAATCATTAACATATAAGCAATAATAATTCAATTCAAACACATTCATTTGTATATCGACTAACCTCGTATGGAAATGAACGAAAACGAACGGCTACTCGACAACTTTCGCCTTTCCTCGATCTAATTTCATTTTCTTTGGTTCTTGATCTATATAAATTCAAATTCAACTCTTTTATTCAAAAAATCATTCAATTCAATCCATATACATATATTTAGGGTATTTTACAAATTTTTTCTCATATTTTCACATTTTAACACTTTAGTCCCTAATTCATAAAATCACAAAATACATAAAATTTCCTTTTGCATATGTTAGCTGAATATTCATGTAGTTCAAATAAGCCCATATATTTCATTTATTTCATATTTTAGTCCCTCAAAATCTCATTTTCACAATTTAGCCCATAATACTCAAATTCATCAAAAGTCCCAATACAAAACATATTTTTCTATCATCAAACTTCTTTCGTCAACTAACATTATAAAACGCACAAAATCAGTAACGGAATAACTCAAAACCATCAACAACTTCTAAAATTTAAGCATGGGCTTGATAGAATACAGAGCAACGATCACAAAAACATAGAAATTATCAAAAACTGAACAAAAATGGACATTTAATCAAGCTTGGAAGCAGCCGAATATCAAAATATATGAGCCCTAGCTTTTCTTTTTTCAATTTTGGAAAATATGATGATAAAATAAGCTAATTTGTAACTTTTCTTTATTTAAGGTATATTATTAAGTAGTTTACCATTTTACCCTTACATCATAACATTAAAAATCCATTAACTCATGTCTAACTTTGTCCATGCATTAATTCAATGGTCTAATTGCATCATAAGAACCCCACATATATAAAGACATAGCAATTCGTGACTTATTCATGTAGCTCACAACTTTTATATTTTTTGTGATTAGGTCCTTTTATCAAATTGAGCATACAAACGATCAAATTTTCATATGAAACTTTCACACATGCTTAACCACATACTATAAACACAGAAAATAATATTAAAATATTTTTTGACTCAAATTTCTGGTCTCAAAACCACTTGTAACACCCCTAATTGGTATCCGTCGCTGAACTAGGGTTAAAGGCATTATCGAACAAATCAAAATATTTTACGAACAATTATTAAACATCATCCATAATCATAGTCATACATCACAATAGAGTCCCTTATATAGGTCATCGAGACCTTAAACATCCATTAGAAAGAGGTCGGGACAACCGAGCTCATATAAAATTTTTTGAAACTTAAACAATTTTTAAAGTATTACAGGTCACACGCCCGTGTGAATAGGCCATGTGCCTCACACGAATTTAGACACGCTCGTGTTAAAACAGGGCATACATACTGACTTGGGTCACACAGCTAGCCACATGCCCGTGTGCCTTGGCCGTGCTCAAGACTAACTTAAAATCATAGGGTACCCCAGGGGACACACGACCGTGCAACATGACCGTGTGTCGCACACGGTTGAGACACAGGCCTGTGTCTCTGCCAGTGTGGACAAAAATAGGCCATTTGAAAAGCCAATTTATCTCCCAATTTGGGTCTAACCTACAAGCATCAAAACCACAACATTTTATACCAAATACTCTACCATTTCTCAACCAAAACATATACCATTCATGCCATAAAATTTTCAACCAATTTCATAGTTACTAACCATACTAAACTATGCCAAATCATAAGACAAAATCATATCTAATCATTTTTTTCATAACTTTTTTTTTCAATTCATTCATTCACATATCAAAATCTTACCAAATCCTCAAATGATCACACACCAAAACTTACCAAATAGATCAATTCACTTGACCATTAACGAACACATCACATAAGCATAATTTGCATCACGTATCATATACCAAAATCAAACCATAAGATCAACCAAAACCAAGCCATATCACATGGCTATATATATATATATATACATATCACAAAACATATTCAACTACCTCTAGCCTATACATGCCATACTTCAATATATACATTTTAAAAACGTACCAAAATAGTTCGATAGTGTGGTGATGATCCTCGATGATCCCTGAGCTTCCGGTAGCTTCGATATCAAAAAAAAAACAATGCAAACACACACAAAGTAAGCTTTCAAAATCTTAGTAAGCCATATACAAATAAACTTAGCAAATAACATCAATTCATTCATATAATTTAAGACAAAATACATTCACTTAGCCATATACCTCTTATATTTCATTTGAACATGATTCACATGTACATATCATAACTCATTATGATCACAACTCATACTTATAACACATTTTCACCAAGGAACATATACTTACCTTTCATTCTCAACATGGAATACAATTCAAGCGTACCTGAGTCGGATACAAATTCACATAGTCATCTATTTTCTCAGAATGTCCGCTGAACCATTCAGAATCATAAGGATATACGAATAGCTTGGAAAGCTCGTACAATGCCAACATCCCAGACGTGGTCTTACATGTAATCAAATATCGATGCCACTGTCCCAGAGAGGGTCTTACACGAAATCAAATACGATACCAATGTCCCAGACGTGGTCTTACACGTAAATCATAAGTCGATGCCAACGTCCCAGACATGGTCTTACATGATAACACATATCGAATCTTATGTCATGACATATGTATCCTAACTATTCTTAGGGTTTGTATGAGGCTTTTCGGACGTCGGAACTTTGTCAATACTTCCTCAGATATATCATATCCAGCTCTCATATTATCATTCATCACAATACAATGTCATATACACATGAATAAATCAATTCAAACACATTTATCTGTATATCAACTTACCTCGTTCGAATTTGGATAGACATAATTGGCTACTTAACGACTTTCGACTTTCCCCGATCTAATTATGTTTTCTTTGGTTCTTGATCTATATCAATTCAAATTTAATTTATTCACTTTCACATTCATTCAAATCAATCCAAAAACACACATTTAGGGTACTTTACAAATTAGCCCTCATATTTTCACATTTTGACACTTTAGTCCCTATTTCACAAAATCACAAAATACACATAATTTCTTTATACACATGTATAGATGAATTTTCATATAGATCATAAAAGCCCATATATTTCATTTATTTCACATTTTAGCCCCTCAATTTATAGATTTCACAATTTAGCCCAAGTTACTCAAATTCATCAAAAATTCAAAAACAAAACTTAGCAATCTAACACATATCTTTAATTTACTATCATCAAACTTCATAAAGCTCATAGTTTCATCAATGACATAACTCAAAATCATCAACAAAATAAAAAATTGTGACATGGGCTTGATAGTATACAAAGCAACGATTACAAAAACGTAGAAATTATCAAAAACAGAACAAAACTCATACCTTAATCAAAAAGAACCAAACCCGAAACCCTAAGCTTAATTTTCTTTCCTTTTCTTTGATGAATTCGACAAAGATGATGAACAAATGGCTAATTTCATGCCTTTTATTTTATTAAATTAACATTAAGGATTGGTTTACCATTTTGCCTTTACAATATAAACATTTAAAACATTAATATCAAGTCTATGAATGTCAACTCATATGTTCAATGGTCAAATAAGAACATAAGGACCTCTCTTTTAATAAGACAAATCAATTAAGCACTTTAACAAACAGCAGACAACTTTTACATTTTATGCGATTTGCTCTTTTTTCAAAATTAAGCACACAAACGATCAAATTTTCATACGAAATTTTCACACATACTAATTCACATATAGTAAGCATAGAAAATAATATTTAAATATTTTTCTAACTCGAATTTGTGGTCCCAAAACCACTATTCCGACTAGGGTCTAAACTGGACTGTTACAATTCTCCCCTTTAGGGATTTTTGCTCTGAAAATCTTACCGTCGAATAGGTTCGGATATTGCTGTCTCATAGCATCTTCAGGCTCTCATGTAGCCTCTTCAACACTATGTCGATGCCACATCACTTTAACTATCGAAATTTTCTTATTTCATAACTCTTTAATTTCACGAGCTAAGATACGGATCAGTTCTTCGTCGTAGGTCATATCAGACTGAATCTCAATTTCAGACGAAGGCATTACATGCAAAGGATCAGATCTATATTGTCTAAGCATCGATATGTGAAATACATTGTGAATCTTTTCTAGTTCAGGTGGCAACAATAATTTATGTGCAACTGGTCTGATACGCTCGATAATCTCATACAACCCTGATAATCCTCGGACTCAATTTGCCTTTTCTACCGAACTGAAGTACTTTCTTCCACGGGGATACTTTTAAAAACACTCTATCACCAATCTCAAATTCAATTTTTTTCGATTCAAATCTGCATATGATTTCTGACGATCGGAAGCTATTTTCAGACAATCTCGGATTGCTTTTACTTTCTGTTCAGTCATTTTTATCAAATCAACCCCGTGAATCTTATTCTCGCTGAGCTCAATCCAACACAAAGGTGTACAATTTGCGACCATATAAGGCTTTGTACAGTGCCATTTTAATGCTTGATTGAAAACTAGTATTATACGCGAATTCAATCAAAGGTAAATATTGTTCCGACGTACCTTCAAACTCAAGAATGTAACATCCCAACATATCCTCGATATCTGAATAATCCGCTCAGTTGACCATCTTTTTGCGGGTGAAAAGTAGTACTGAAGTGCAATTTCGTACCCAAAGCATCTTGCAATTTCTTCCAAAATCGCAATGTAAATCTCGAATCTTTGTCTGACACAATATTTAATGGCACACCATGCAATCTCACAATATCAGAAAAATATAACTCAACTAACTTATCAAGCGAGTATCAGATCGTACTGGAATAAAAAGGGTTGATTTCATCAATCGATCAACTACAACCCAAATTGCATTTTTTTCTCGGAGATAGGGGCAAACTCGAAACAAAGTCCATTGTCACTCTATCCCATTCCCATTCTGGAATCATAATCGATTGTAACAAACTGGATGACACCTGATGTTTAACTTTAACTTGCTATCAAATAAAACATTTAGAATCAAAGTCAGAGATATCTCTTTCAATTCCAGACCACCAATAATGCTGTTCCACATCATTATACATTTTAGTACTACCCAGATGAACAGATAAACGACTATTGTGAGCTTCATTCAAAATCATCTGAATCAACTCTGGATTTCTCAGAACACAAATTCGATCTCGGAATCTCAGACTATCATCTTTATCAACTCTGAATTCTAAATCAGAATCTAAATTACACTGAGCTCGTTTTGATAAAATCTCATTATTAATCTTTTAAGCATCAATAATCTATTGTAGGAACAAAAGTCTCACTTTCAATTTGGCTAAAATTGAACCATCATCAGACAAAGCTAAATGAGCATTTATAGCACGTAATGCAAACAATGCTTTTTGACTTAGAGCATCAGCAACAACATTTTCCTTTCCTGAATGATAATAAAAAAACAAGCTCATAGTCTTTTAGTAACTTTAGCCGTCTTCTCTATCGCTGATTCAAATCTTTCTGAGTCATCAGATATTTCAAACTCTTATGATTAGAATATACATGACATTTCTCACTGAATAGATAGTAGCGCCAAATGTTCAAAGCAAATACGATCGCAGCTAACTCAAAGTCGTGCATTGGATAATTCTTTTCATGCAGCTTTAACTGTCTTAAAGCATAAGCAATGACTTTACCTTCCTACATCAAAATACATCCCAGATTGTTCAATGAAGCATCACTATAGATCACAAATTATTTACTTGTTTCAGGTTGTACTAAGCCTAGAGCTTTAGTCAATAGAGCTTTCAACTAATCAAAGCTTTTCTGACATTTTTTAGACCATTCAAACTTCACATCTTTCTGAAGCAGTTTCGTTAACGGAGTTGTAACCATAGAAAAGCCTTTTACAAACCATGTATAATAACCAGCTAGTCCCAGAAAACTATGAACTTCAGAAACATTTCTCGAAGGCTTCCAATTCAGAATAGCTAAAATTTTGCTCGGATCAACTCGGATACCTAATGCTGATACAATATGGCCCAGATAACTGATTTCTCGTAACAAGAATTCACATTTGCTAAACTTCGTATACAGTTGCTTATCTCTCAAAGTCTGTAGCACTAATCTCAAATGTTTAGCATGTTCAATTTCATCACGTGAATAAACCAATATGTTATCGATAAATATGACAACAAATTGATCTAAATACGGTCTAAAAATTATGTTCATCAAATTCATAAAGACATCAAGTGTATTCGTTAATCCGAAAGGCATAACTAAAAATTCATTGTGGTCATACCTCGTTCTAAATGCAGTTTTCGAAATGTTTGAGTCTTTTACTCGCAACTGATAATAGCCTGATCTAAAATCTATCTTTGAGAACACGGTAGCTCCTTTCAACTGATCAAACAAATCATCAATTTGAGGCAAAGGATACTTATTCTTCATAGTCACATTGTTCAATTGACGGTAATCTATGCACATTCTCATCGTGCCATCTTTCTTTTTCACAAATAGAATAGAAGCACCCCAAGGTGAAAAACTCGGTCTAGCAAACCATCTATCGGTCAACTCTTACAACTAGGATTTTAATTCTTTTAATTTAGTTAAAGGCATTCTATACGAAGCTATTGAAATCGGAGTAGTTCTTGGTATTAACTCAATGCCAAATTCTACTTTCATCGCCCAATCCTTCCTGTTTAACTCTACTATTTTTTCTAGGATATTTTAAGCTCTCAGTTTACTATTTCGACTTGGCCACTAGTTTGAGGGTGATAAGGGGTGGCTGTTCTGTGGTGAACACCATATTTCTTAAGGGTCTTGTCAAATTGGGCGTTACAAAAATGAGTACCCCTATCACTGATAATTGCTCTAGGTGTTCCAAATAGAGAGAAAAGTTTCTTAAGGAATCGTACTACTACTCTAGCATCATTAGTAGGTAAAGCTTGGGCTTCAACCAATTTGGACATGTAATCAACAACTACTAAGATGTACTTATTCCCAAATGAACTAGGGAATGGTCCCATGAAGTCGATACCCCAAACGTCAAATATTTCACATGAGAGCATATATGTCTGAAGCATTTCATCACGTTTTGGAGATATTAACTGTCCGTTGGCATTTGTCACAAGAAGTAACATACATGTTGGCATCTTTGAATAGAGTAGGCCAATAAAAACCTAATTCGAGGATTTTATATGCTGTCTTATTTCCACTTTAATGTCCTCCAATCGGTCCTGAGTGCAATAGTCCAAGATCTTCAATGCTTCTGTCCTTGTAACACATCTCCTAATGACTTGATCTACACATATACGAA
The DNA here is from genome assembly GCF_025698485.1 of Gossypium arboreum. NCBI lineage: Eukaryota > Viridiplantae > Streptophyta > Magnoliopsida > Malvales > Malvaceae > Gossypium > Gossypium arboreum. The sequence continues at coordinate 113,346,375 of NC_069080.1, read as the reverse complement.
AAAGAAAAGGGTCTTCCCAAAAGTAATTTTTCACATCAGTAAAGGATCACTTCTTTTGCTGGTATGTCAACCCTTTTGGGATAATGTTAGCAGCTAAAACATTTGCAATGTCTGCAAACCAAGGTACCTCAGAATCAGATATAGCAAAAAATTGTTCTTCAGGGAATGAATCATTTATTTCAATGTCATCTAGCTCTTTGGTATTTGAATTTTCAAGCCTGGAAAGATGGTCAGCCGCAAGATTTTTAGCTCCTCTCTTATCCTTAATCTCCAAGTCAAATTCCTGCAATAATAAAATACATCAAATGAGTCGAGGTTTTGCATCAATTTTAGTCAAAAGTTAGCGAAGAACATAATGGTCAATATAAACGACAACTTTAGACAATATTTGATATGGCCTAAATCTATTTAATGCAAAAAGCACAACTAGCAGCTCTTTCTCCGTGGTGGTGTAGTTTTCTTGTACGGCTATCAAAGTTTTGCTAGCATAATAGATAGGTTGGAAATGTTTATCTCTTCGTTGTCCTAAAACTACACCTACTACAAAATCACTCACATCGTACATTAGTTCAAAAGGTGAATTCCAATCAAGTGCAATTATAATTGCAGCTTTAGTCAGTTTATCCTTTAAAGTATTAAATGCTTCTAAACATTCCTGATCAAAATTAAAAGGCACATCTTTCTCTAGTAATTTAGTCAAAGGCTTAGTTATTTTAGAAAAGTCTTTAATAAATCTTCTACAAAACCCAACATGTCCTAAAAACCTTCTAATAGCCTTAACCGAATTAGGGGAGGTAGTTTTTCAATGGTTTCAATTTTAGATTTATGAACCTCAATCCCTTTACTAGAAATTTTATGTCCTAACATAATACCTTCTTGAACCATAAAGTGACATTTTTCCCAGTTAAGCACAAGGTTTGTTTCCTCACATCTTATTAACACTCATTTTATATTTTTAAGGCAAAGATGGAAAGAGTTACTGAAAATCGAGAAATCATCCATAAATACCTCCATGACGTCTTCTACGAGTTCATAAAAAATGGCCATCATGCGACGCTGAAAAGTAGTGGGAGCATTACATAATTCAAAAGGCATTCTATGATAAGTAAACGTACCATATGGACATGTAAATGTCGCCTTTTCTTGATCTTTAAGAGCTATTGGGATTTGAAAATAACCAGAGAGTCCGTCTAAAAAGCAGTAGTACATGTGCCCTGACAATCTTTCCAACATTTGGTCAATGAATGGAAGGGGGAAGTGATCTTTTCTCGTGGCATCATTTTGCTTCCTATAATCAATACAAACTCTCCAACCTGTGACTATCCTTGTTGGGATTAATTCATTCTTCTCATTGGCTACAACAGTCATGCCTCCTTTCTTAGGAACAGCCTGCGCTGGACTTACCCAAGAACTCTTAGAAATAGGATAAATAATTCCAACATCTAGGAGTTTAATTACCTTAGCTTTAACAACTTTCTTCATGTTGGGGTTCAGTCGTCTTTGGGCTTGCACGCATGGCTTATAATCATCTTCCATTAAAATTTTATGGGTGCAAAAAGAAGGGCTGATCCCTTTAATGTCAGAAAATTTCCAAGCTATGGCTCTTTTATGCTCTCTTAAGACTTGGAGTAATTCTTTTTTCTCTTTGGGTTGCAAGTTAGACGCAATAATTACCGGTAATGTAGAGTTATTTCCAAATATTCCAAGTGATTCGGCAATTGTTTAAGTTCTAGTTTTGGAGGTTCTTCAATAGAGGGTTTTTTCTTAAGTTCATCATTTACTCTGCTGGTCTTGGGAAGGGTTCATTGGAATTCAGTTCAGTTCCTATCTTAGAATTATCATCCCCCTCCTCTCCTTGGGCAAGACACAGTTCCAACGTGTCCTTATGTATGATTTCCTGAAAATAATCTTGAGTAGCATGATCAATAGAGTTAATAAAAAAATGAGTCATCCTGTTCCCTAGAAAATCTCATGGCATCATAAATTTTAAAGATAATCTCTTCGTCACCTACTCTAAGTACCAATTTACCATCACCCACATCAATAAAAGCCCTAGGAGTGGCTAAAAATGGACGACCTAAGATTAAAGGCACTTGAACATCCTCATCCATGTCAAGCACAACGAAATCAACAGGGAATATAAATTTATCTACTTTTACAAGTACATCCTCTATAATTCCCCTAGGATATTTAACAGATCTATCAGCTAATTGAATACTCATCTTAGTGGGTTTAGGTTCCCCAAGACCCAGTTGTTTAAACATTTTATATGGCATCAAATTAATGCTAGCGCCTAAATCAGCTAGTGCCTTATTAACATTCAAACTACCAATTAAGTAGGGAATAGTAAAACATCCTGGGTCTTTCAGTTTGGTTGGCAGTTTATTTTAGAGTATGGCCGAGCACTCCTCATTAAGTTCCATTGTAGATAAGTCTTCAAACTTCCTTTTGTTTGTTAAAAGCTCATTTAAAAATTTTGCATATGTAGGCATCTGCGATATAGCTTTAACAAAAGGTAAGTTAATATGCAGTTGTTTAAAAAGTTTAAGGAATTTACCGAATTGTGAACCCATGCGGTCTTTCTTCAACTTTGCTGGATATGGGATTGGTGGTTTATATTCCTTTGACATTGGATTGTTATTATTTTTAGGGTTTTCCTCTTCTCCTTTGTTTCTTTCAGCTTCATGTAGTGGCTTCTTTTCGGATTTAGCTAACACCTTCCCACTCCTTAATGTAACTGCTTTCACATGCTCTTTTGGATTGGTTTCAGTGTTACTAGGTAAACTTCCTGGTGGTCTTTCTGAAATCATCTTAGCCAGCTGCCCAATTTGATTCTCGAGTCCTTGGATCGACGCTTGCTAATTTTTAAGTGTAGTTTCAGTGTTCTGAAAACGGGTTTTCACTACTGAAATAAATTTTGACATCATCTCCTCAAGGTTTGGCTTTTTCTCTTGCTGGTAAATTTGTTGTTGGAAGCCTGGAAGATGTTGTGGTCTCCGATTTCCTTAGCCTCCCAATGGGAAATTTGGGTGGTTTTTCCAACCTGCATTGTAAGTGTGATTATAAGGATTATTTTGAGGTCGAAGATTATTACCCATAAAATTTAGTTGCTCGTGTTCCATGTTCTGGCCATAAGGTAGGTATTCTGAATTGCTCGTTCCACCTCCATTTGTATTGCATTGCATTACTGGATGAACCTATAAAGAGATAAGTAAACCATTAATTTTTTTATTCAAAAGTTCTACCTGATTAGAGAGCATGGTGACCAAATCGGCGTTAAAAACGCTAGCTTCTTTCGTTGGCTTTGTCCTCATGACTTGCCACTAATAATTATTTAGTGCCATCTATTCTGTAAATTCATAAGCCTCCTCAGGTGTGTTATTATTGATAGTCCCACCAGCAGCTGCGTCAATCATCTGTCTAGTCGAAGGATTCAGGCCATTGTGAAATGTTTGAACCTGCAACCATAACGGCAGCCCATGGTGAGGGCACCTTCTCAATAGGTCCTTGTATCTCTCCCATGCATCATAGAGTGTCTTTAGATCCATCTGCACAAAAGAAGTGATATCATTCCTTAATTTAGCCATTTTAGCTGGCAGAAAATATTTAAGTAAAATTTTTTCGGTCATTTGTTCCCATGTAGTGATTGATCCTTGTGGTAACGAGTTCAACCACTATTTAGCTTTGTTTCTCAATGAAAAGGGAAACAACCGAAGGCGAATGGCATCATCATAAACGCCATTGATTTTAAAAGTGTCGCAAAACTCTAGGAAATTCACCAAATGAGTGTTTGGGTCCTCGTCCTGCAAACCATCAAACTGAACAAACTGTTGGATCATTTGAATTGTGTTTGGTTTCAGTTCAAAATTATTTGCAGCAACAGCAGACCTAACTATACTTGACTCAGTTCCTGTTAAAGTAGGTTTAGCATAATCATACATAGTGCGTGGAGCAGGATTCTGATGTAACACTCCTAACCCGTATCCGTCGTCGGAATAGGGACATAAGACATTACAAAATGATAACACAATTCTAAACAGTTATATATATACATGAATAAATTCTGAAGATCGGTCAAATTTATTTCATAAACTAACACAACTCTTAAAATTTGAAAACATTTCACATCTCATGTTTATGCAATTATATCACTTATAAGCAATAAAAATAATATAACATCGAAAATATTTAGCTTATGCCGATACAACAAGGATAAAATATAAACTCTAATGAACATCTAATTAATATAATGCATGAGTATATATATATATATATTGGCTATTAAATTAATACTTAAAAAAATCAAATATCGGTATACTATACAAATTGCTATCTTTATAAATATATACAAGTAACTAACAAAATTATTACATAGTATCTATTCAAGAACAACCACATGAATCACATATTTTTTATATTTTTTAACATTCCAATATTTATACATGCTATAATCATATAATGGCTCATTCATAAAACTAATCTCTATGACTTTATTGAATGTTACGTCATGGTGATCGAATATAATTACAACAAAGTACCTGTTTATAATATCTATCAATCAATATAAATTATACTCGATTTACCATTCATCTCAACTCTATCATTTATCTTGCAAGTATTTAATTTAAATAATATATATCAAACCATCTAAATTATCATGCCTATTTTCTCCATCAGTAAAGGAAATTAATTTATACATTTCCACTACCGTACAACTAGGACATGTAGACCAACGTTCATTCAATTACAAAAATATATACTATATCCAAATCAACTAATATGTCAATGAACAGGAACATATCTTGTACCTTGACTGATATGTCACAAACCTGGATGTATGCATAAGCAATACACGAAGCACCAACAAATTCCCAAACACACATCACATGATGGAACTAGTCAAATACTTTATTTGCAAGCATTATACTCATATATAACCTTAGTCAAACTAAGCACAAATATTTTTAGTAGTCATTATCCACTTCAAGCATATATGTTATTTACCACAACTACCATGCAAATATAGAACGTAGCATTATAACTAAGGTATACTTCAATCTTAAGCAAAATATATAAATGCAAACATTAAATTAAGCCATTTTCGCATGGCTTTTATACAACCATATTTCCAAATAACCAACTACAAAACCAGCCTATACATGCCATAATTCGAGTTTAGCTTATTAGGTACCAAAGTAGTATATAGTGTGATGAACTTGGCTGACAGTCCCCGAGCTCGTAGCTTGAATTCAAAATCTATTAAATGAAAACACATATAAAACATAAAGTAAGCTATTGAAGCTTAGTAAATTATAAGCAAATAAATAACTCATTAATATTGTCCATTTTTTTTTCTAACTAACATTTAACATTATCATTACCATACTTGATCTTGAATTACATTTTCATATTTAAAACACTTTTATCAACAATTTCCTATTTAAGTTTAATATTCACAAGGCTATTTAACATATTTTTTATCCACTTCCAAACAATTAATCTTAATAAACTATGCATCCAATTACCCACATATTTAAAGGTAAGAATCACAGAATAACATCACTTATAAGAATCATATACAAAGCCAAATATACTAAATCATAAGTGCACATACCTAAAAACATTTCTATAGTACACGATTTATACATTCACAAGTCAAATACATATATCACCTACTAATATATTCTTTATTTGCCTTTGCATAATATTTACAACAAATATTCTTAATATTTACTTACCTTATCTCATGTAAATATCAAATAATTTCTTACCTGATATTTAACATTTTTTACAAATCCGATCACAATTTACCTTTGCCCGATTAACCATTCGGAATTGGATAGGACACTCAGATAATTACACAAGTCGTACACTGCCAACGTCCCAGACGTGGTCTTACATGTAGCCACATACCGATGCCACTGTCCCAGATAGGGTCTTACTCGTAAACACATATCGGAACCACTTATCGATGCCATGGTCTTACTCGCACACATATATCGGAATCTTATGTCATGACATATGTATCCTAACTATTCCTAAGGTTCATACGGGGCTTTTGGACTTCGTATCTCGGTCGAATTGAACTTGAAAGTGTGGTAGCCACATTTATACATATTCAGCCACGACACAATTAAATTCTAACATTCCATAACAGCATATAATTATAACATTAATTTACTAATAAACACGTCTATTTGCTTATAAACTTACCTCGGATGGTACAAAATGGAATCGGGCGACTAGTCGACAACTTTCATTTTTCCCCGATCCAAATCTAATTTCTTTAGTTCTTGATCTAAAAATATTCAAATTAAGCTCATTCAAACATATTTTCATTCAATTTAGTCCAAAAACACATAAATAGGTAAATTACCATTTTACCCCTAACATTTATAGTTTTTACAATTTAGTCCCTATTGCACAAAACACAAAATACACAAAATTTCCAATTACCCATGTTTAGCTGAATCTTACCTATTACCATAGGAGTCCATATATTTCATTAATTTCACATTTTAGTCCCTCAAATTATTATTTATGCAATTAAGTCCTAATTACTCAAAATTATCAAAAATTCCAATACAAAATATGTTAAGCTAAAACATATCTTTCATTTTTCATCATCAAACCACAAAAAGCACAAGCTATCAACAATGGCACAACTCAAAATATTCATCAAAATAAAAAATTTAAGCATGGGTTTTGTAGTACTCGAAGCAACGATCTAAAAAACGTAAAAATTATCAAAAATCGAGCTGAACACTTACCTTAATCTAGCTTGAACAAGGCCGAACCCTACTTTGTTTTCTTTCTTTTTCTTTATTTTAGTTTCGGTGCAAGGATGAAGAAATAACATGGATATGGCTTTTTATTTTATAATATTATAACATACATTAACTTATTATTATGTTACCTTTTTTTTTCTTTTTAACTTTAGTTAATATATTATAAAATCATCCACTACCATCCAACATCATATATATAATGGGATAATTTCACCATAAATACCCCCACTTAGAAAGCCATTAACAAATAAGCCTTTTACAAAATAAACTACCCACTTTTCAATTTACGCGATTAAGTCCTTTTATTTAATCGGGCACCTAAACGACAAAATTAAATCACGAAAATTTCACAGATATAAATTCACACAAAATAAACATAGAAAATAATTTTTAAATATTTTTTTGACTCGAATTCGTGGTCTCGAAACCACCGTTCCGATTAGGGTTTAAATCGGGCTGTTACAACTCTCCCCCCTTAGAGATTTTCGTCCCCGAAAATCTTACCAGTGAATAGGTTTTGATAACGTTCTTTCATTGTATCTTCTGGCTCCCATGTTGCTTCCTCAACTCCATGCTTATGCCATAATACTTTAACTAACGAGATCTTTTTATTCTGTAACTTTTTAGTCTCACGAGTCAAAATACGAATCGGTTCTTCTTCGTAGGTCATATCAGGCTGAATTTCAATCTCAGACGGACTGATCACATGAGAAGGATTAAATCGATACCTTCGAAGCATCGAAACGTGGAATACATTATGGATCTTTTCTAACTCAGGTGGCAACGATAATTTGTAAGCAACTGGTCCAATACGCTCTATTACCTTATACGGCCCAATAAATCTAGGACTCAATTTGCCTTTACGACCGAATCTGAGTATTTTCTTCCACGGTGAGACTTTCAAAAAAACTTTATCTCCAATTTGAAACTCTATATCTTTACGTTTTAAGTCTGCGTAAGATTTCTGATAATCTAACGCTGCTTTCAAACTTTCATGGATCACTTTCACTTTCTGTTCAGTTTCTCTAATCAAGTCAACCCCGTATATCTTATTTTCACTGAGCTTAGTCCAGTACAATGGCGTACGGCATTTTCGACCATACAAAGCTTCATAAGGTGCCATTTTGATACTCAATTGATAGCTATTATTGTACGCAAATTTAATCAAAGGCAAGTATTGTTCCCACGTACTTTCGAACTCGAGAATGCAACATTTCAACATATCCTCAAGTATCTGTATGATTCACTCAGATTGGCCATTTGTTTGCGGATGGAAAGCAGTACTGAAATGTAATTTCGTACTTAGTGCATCTTGCAATTTCTTCCAAAACCGCGATGTAAATCTCGGATCTCTATCCGAAACAATAGATATAGGCACACCATGTAGTCTCACAATCTGAGAAACATACAATTCAGCCAGCTTATCAAGTGGGTAGTCTGTACGTATCGGGACAAAATGAGTCGATTTGGTCAATCTATCAACAACAACCCATATTGTATCTTTCTTGCTCGGTGTCAACGGTAAACCAGGTACAAAATGCATCGTAACTCTATCCCATTTCCACTCAGGTATCATGATCGGTTGAAGTAACCCTGAAGGTACCTGATGCTCGGCTTTTACTTGTTAACAGACTAAACTTCTTGCAATAAAGTCAGAGATGTCTCGTTTCATGCCAGGCTACCAATAGAGCTGTTTCAGATCATTATACATCTTTGTACTACCTGGGTGAACAGATAACCGACTACTGTGACCTTCATTCAAAATCACCTGAATCAGTTCTGAATTCCTAGGGATGCATATTCGGTCTCTAAACCTCAAACAATCATCAGCATCAACTCTGAACTCTGAATCAGCATCCGTCACACACTGAGCTTGTTTCGCAACCAAGTCATTATCAACTTTCTGGGCATTACATATTTGTTGAACAAACAATGGTCTAGCTTTCAATTCAGCCACTATCAGACCATCATCAGACATATCCAAATACGTATTCATTGCATGCAAAGCAACAGTGATTTTCGGCTTAAAGCATCAGTAACAACGTTAGCCTTTCCCGGGTGATAGTCAGTCACAAGCTCATAGTCTTTTAGCAGTTCTAATCATTGGCGTTGTCTCAAATTCAGATCTTTCTGAGTCATCAAGTATTTCAGGCTTTTGTGACCAGAATAAACATGACATTTCTCACCAAACAGATAGTGACGCCAAATTTTCAACGCAAACACAATGGTTGCCAGTTCCAAGTCGTGTGTCGGATAATTCTTTTCATGTGGCTTCAACTGTCTCGAGGCATAAGCTATCACTCTGCCTTCCTGCATCAGAACACAACCCAAACCATTTAACAATGCATCACTATAAATAACAAATTCTTTACCAGATTCCGACTGAAATAGCACTAGAGCTTCTGTCAAAAGGGCTTTCAACTGATCGAAGCTTTTCTGGAACTTCTCTGACCACTCGAACTTATCATCTTTTCGCAATAGCTTTGTCATCGGTTCTGTAATCATAGAGAAACCTTTCACGAATCATCTATAATAACCAGCAAGTCCCAGAAAGCTTCGGACTTCAGAAACATTCTTCGGAGGTTTCCAATCCAGTATAGCTGAAATTTTGCTCGGATCAACTCGAATACCCAATGCTGATACTACATGACCCAGAAAACTGACTTCACTTAACCAGAACTCGCATTTACTTAATTTTGCATACAACTGCTTATCTCGCAAGGTCTGCAACACAAGTCTCAAATGTTCGGCATGTTCAGCTTCATCATGAGAGTAGATTAAAATGTCATCTATAAATACAACCACAAACTGGTCCAGATACAGTCTGAAGATCCGATTCATCAAATCCATGAAAACAAGAGATGCATTAGTGAGTCCGAAAGGCATAACCAAAAATTCATAGTGTCCGTACCTCGTTCTGAAAGTAGTCTTCAGCATATCTCAATCTTTAACTCGCAACTAATAGTAGCCTAATCTCAAATCTATCTTCAAAAATACTGTGGCCCCTTTCAGTTGGTCAAACATATCATCAATACATGGCAACGGATAGTTATTCTTTATAGTCACCTTATTAAGCTGTCTGTAATCGATGCAAATTCTCATAGTTCCATCTTTCTTTTTCACAAAAAACACAGGTGCACCCCACGGAGAGAAACTCGGTCACGCGAAACCTCTATCTGCCAATTCTTATAATTGAGCTTTCAATTCTTTTAATTCTGTAGGCACCATTCTGTTTGGAGCTATGGATATCAGAGTCGTCCCAGGCGTTAACTAAATACCAAACTCTACTTCCCGAATAGGCGGCAAACCTAGTAATTCTTCTAGAAACACAAACGAATACTCACATACAACAGGTACTGATTCAATTTTTCTTTCAGCCGCTTTACTGTCGAGCACATAGGCAAAATAAGCTTCACACCCTTTTCTCACATATTTCTGAGCTAACATTGAAGAAATCACTACTGGTAACCCATACAAATCACTAGATTCAATCTGGATAATTTCATCATTCTGGCTTCGTAGATCAATGGTCTTCCTTTTGCAGTTCACAACAGCATCATGTAAAGTCAACCAATCCATACCTAGAATTATATCGAACTCATCAAAAGGCAGCAACATCAAATCAGCCGGAAAGCACATATCCCGAACCATCAAGGGACGATTCTTACACACTTTATCAACCATAACAAATCAGCCCAAGGGGTTTGACACTCAAATCACAAACTCAGTAGACTCAATAGGCAAAGTTTTGTTGAATACTAATGTCTCACATACATATGAATGGGTAGAACCAAGATCAATCAATGCAATTACATTAGTATCATAAAGAGTAAATGTACCAGTAATAACATCTGGGGATGAAGCCTCCTCTCGTGCACGTATAGTATAAGCTCTGGTAGGTGCACGAGCATCAGATCTGATTGCCACATCTTTAGTCCCTCTCTGACTTCCACTCGTATTACCAACATTTCTGGGTGGTCTACCTCGAGTTGTAGTGTTACCCGATCTTGTATTCTGCACTGGATTTTCCTCGGCTAACATTGGGCAATCTCGAATATAATGATCTGTCGATTCGCATTTAAAACAGGCCCGATCATGTAACCTGTAACTGTCGGGATGTCGTTTACCACAGTGCTTACACTCAGGTTGATTTGATCTAACATCACCCACACTCGCTACTGAGATAGCTCTCGAGCTCACTGGTGGTCTATTCTGATCCCATTTGGAGTAACCTAAAGTGGCTTTAGAATGGCTAAAATCATCTCGAAACTTCTTTGATGCTGACTGGAATGACTTACCGGATGTTCTTTTGCATGCATCTCTAGCTTCGAAGTCAGCTTTCCTTTTCTCTTTCCCAAGCTCATCAGCTTTGCAGGCTTACTCAATTAGTACCACAAACTCTTTTATCTCAAGTATGCCAACTAACAGTTTGATATCTTTATTCAGCCCATCTTCAAATCTTTTGCACATTATGGCTTCAGTAGAAACACACTCTTGAGCATACCGACTGAATCTTACGAACTTTCGTTCGTATTCCGTCACTGTCATCCTACCCTGTTTCAGCTCTAGACATTCTTTACACTTCTGGTCAATAAATCTCTGACTGATATATTTCTTACGGAACTCAGTCTGAAAGAATTCCTAAGTCACCTGCTCTCTCAGAACTACTGATACTAGGGTGTTCCACCAGTAGTATGTTGTGACTCGAAGTAGGGATATAGCACATTTTGAACATTCATCTGGAGTGCAGGACAACTCATCAAACACACGGATGGTATTATCAAGCCAAAACTCAGCCCGCTCAGCATCATCATCATCAGTGGCTTTAAACTCTTCAGCTCCATGTTTTCTGATTTTATCAACAGGTGGTCTATTCATTTGAAATGGATCACTTACTTGAGGTACAACAGGCACGAAAGATGGATTAGTCGGGGGTGGAGGTTGTTGTGCAGCCGGGTTAGTCCGGATATATTGAGTGAACCAGTCATTCATCATTTGATGGAAGGCTTGTTTAGCCTCACCTTCAGGATTACTCGAAGTCAGTCGAGAATCAGCTTGCGCTGTCCCTTGCACGGGAGCAGGTGCTACACTCTCGACATCATCAGCTACAGCTCTGTTGAGATCCATTTACTATATGAAAATGCATTTCAAATGTCAGAAGTCATCACACTATCACAATATATAATTATGGCATGTATAGCTAATCTCACACACGCTACGTAGTCCTAGAACCAACTAAACCGTAGCTTTGATGTAACACCCCCACACCCGAAACCGTCACCGGAGTCAAGCTTGAGGTGTTACTAAACTTATCTTACCTTTTAAACAACTCTAACCACTTATTTTAATTTTCGGAATAAACTATTTTTCTGCGTCATGGTTGCTTAAAAATTCATTTCTCGAGTTTCAAAACTCAAAATTAAGATCTGTAAATTTTTCCTGAAACTAGAATCATATATCTATCTACTAATTTTTTCTAGAATTTTTTACTTAGCCAATTAGTACAGTTTATTAGTTAAAGTTACCCCTATTTCAGAATTCAACTGCACTGGCCTCTACTTACTACGAACCACTTTTCTCTCTATAAAAAAATCATATAGATATACCGTTTGTTTATATTAAAACTAGATTCAATAAGGATTCTAACCATATAAATTATACCACCTAATTATTTTTTTAAAATATATGGTGAATTTCTAAAGTTGGAACAGGGGATCCAGAAATCGCTCTGGCCCTATTTCACCAAAACTCAAATACCCTATAAAATACAAAACCTTTACCTATTTTGCTTATTCCATATGAAAATAGACACAACGAGCTTTAATTTCATATATTATTCACCACCAACCCATGCCTCTACAATTTCTTGTGATTTTTCAAAATCCCATTATTTCTGATACTTGAATCTGTTTTTAAGTTACTTTCACATTTTTCTTAGTTTTCATGTGATAGTTACTACTTAATCATACATACTATTAAACATGCATATCATCAGCCACTCTATTAGCTAATCACTAGCAAGTATTTACACATCATTCATTGATCATATCATATCAAAAGAAACCAAGTTCCTATACATGCCATACACAAAACGAAACATCTAACTATACCAATGTGATTTCTTCGATAGTGTGATTGGGTCTCCGACGTTTCCTTCGATCCACGAGTGGCTTGATAAAACTATAAGAAAAGAAAATAAAGAGAGTAAGCACTAGGCTTAGTAAGCTTACAAGCAAATAAATTACAACATTCAACATAATGAATAATTATACATAATGTCACCTAGCCTCATAAACTTTCTTTACTTCTCATTTTCTACCTTCTTCTTTAGTCACTTACCTTCTTTCTTACCTGACCTTTCACTATTCATAAATATAATCTACCTTCCCTTTTGCTAATAATTCACTGTAATTTAACGTGTACAATGACCCGTTGAACCACTCGGAATACTAAGGATACTAGGGTCGTTCGCTCATCAATATCCTGCCAATACCATGTCTTCGACATGGACTTACATGAATTATTCCTGTCTCCAATGCCATATATATATATATAATATGGGCTTACATGGCTCATTCCTATCTCCAAAGCCATATAACTGATATGGACTTACATGGCTCATTTCTGTCCTGTCCTGTCCTGTCAAACCCAATATCCTAACATTCATAAGGTTCAAACGGGGCTTCCTAATGCTTTTTCTTTGTCACTTTGCCTTTAATTCGACTTTAAATATTCAAAGAAAATAAGTATATAAATGCTGGAAATTGGCAATAATAATATAAAATAAAAGAATATTGCATTTATTTACTGTAAACTTACCTCGATAAAAAATGTGACTAAAATATACAATTTAGTCCTTTACTTTTTCTTTTCCCCGATCTACTCTCGAATTTCGCTCTTCTTGATTATAGAGCTTGAAAGCTTGAAACAAACCCTAGCTATGGAGAACCCTTGAAATTTCGTGCTAATGAAGAAGATGATGAATTTTGTGTTATTTTTCCCTTTTTATTTCATTTAATATCCAAATGACCAAAATGCCCTTCCTTATTAAACTTTCAAAAATTCCATCCATGTTCTATTTTGTCCATGAACTAAGAAATTGGTCAAATTGTTATTTAAACCCTCCTAATTAATATTCCAAAGCAATTTCATACTAAAAACTTCTAGAATGCAAGTTTTGCAAATTATTCGACTTAGTCCCTAATCTCAACTTAAGCACTTTATGCATAGAATTTCATCACGAATTTTCACACAATCATGCAATCATATCATGAACCTCAAAATAATAATAAAATAAATTTTTCTACCTCGAATTTGTGGTTTCGCAACCACTGTTCCGTTTAGGCCCTATTTCGGGATCTTACATCTGATACCAATAAAATGTAACACTCCTAACTCATATCCTCACCGGAATAGGGTCATAAGACATTACAGAATGATAACACAATTCCGAACAGTTATATATATATATATACATGAATAAATTTTGAAGATCGGTCAAATTTATTTCATAAACTAACACAACTCTTAAAATTTGAAAACATTTCACATCTCATGTTTATGCAGTTATATCACTTATAAGCAATAAAATATAATATATCATTGAAAATATTTAGCTTATGCCGATATAACAAGGATAAAATATAAACTCTAATGAACATCTAATTAATATAATGCATAAGTATATATATATTGGTACATTAAACTAATACTTAAAAAATCAAATATTGATATATTATACAAATTACTCTCTCTATAAATATATACAAGTAACTAACAAAATTATTACATAGTATCTATTCAAGAACAACCACATGAGTCACATATATTTTTTTAATATTTTTTAATAGTCCAATATTTATACATGCTATAATCATATAATGGCTCATTCATAAAACTAATCTCTATGACTTTATTGAATGTTACGTCATGGTGATTGAATATAATTACAACAAAGTACCTATTTATAATATCTATCAATCAATATAAATTATACTCAATTTACGATTCATCTCAACTCTATCATTTATCTTGCAAGTATTTAATTTAAATAATATATATCAAACCATCTCAATTTGTAACACCCCAAACCCAGCCTGGAAGTTTGGCTCGAATCTGGCGTGTCACATTGAAGTGTTTTTCGAAAACCATGTTTCCATTAAAACCCTTCTTAATAATTAAAACTTATACCCTTTTAAACCTTGTTAGAAAACCTCAGATGAATAACATTCTTAACAACTTTGTAAAAATCTTGGTAGTTGCGGAAGCTTAATTTAAAAACAATTGCGGATACGTGGTGTTTTGAACAACAGTAGTTGCTTTGGAAAATCGTGTTCTAATACTAGCAATTATAAGAACAATAAATAAAATTCCAAATTTGAAATCCAGAAAATTACAACGGCTTTACTACAACCCACATAAAAACATTTAAAAGTAATAATCAAAGCGTAACATAAGCAAGGTGTGTGGCTTCCTCCGAGCCCCTCACAGCTCTGATCCATCTAAGGCTGGAAATTACCTGAAAGGTTAATAAACAGGGTGAGTTTACGAAAACTCAGTGTGTAACATAACCCAACCATAGCCCAAAACAGATCAAACCTTAGAGTCAGACTTATCTGGGCCTTGGCCGCAATGTAAATCGAATGAAACCCATAGGCCCATAGCAGATATAGAACAAATATATCATGAATGCAGAAATCCCAACCCAAAGCCTTCCATAACACCCCCGTACCAGCCTTACACCATGTGGGGAGACTACTTGACCCACCCAACCGCTACACACCACAGAAATTGCAGCGAGGCTGCTAGATATTGTGACAAAGTCACCAGATACAGATATTCTGGCTAGGCCACCAGAACAGATATATGTATGTGGCGAAGCCACCAGATTGCAGCGAGGCTGCCAGATATTGTGACGAAGTCACCAGAATATATATATGTGGTGAGGCTACCAGATTGCAGCGAGGCTGCCAGAACGCTTCCTCCATCAATATAAACCCATGTCCCATGCAACAGAAATAATATGTCATGGCATACATATACAGAAACAGAACATCATGCTTTTCAGGAAAAAAAATAACCCTAGGGGTAAAATCATAATTTTGCATGCATAAGGGTATTTCACTAATTATTACCTATTGCTAAGGTTTCATGCTCATTCTAACGTTTACCAAGTAATTAGAAGTACTTACCTCGTCTTCTTACCAAAGTGGGCCCGTTGGCCCATTGGCCCGTTTTCGGCCCATTAAGCAAAAAATACCGTTGTGCACAAAAATGCACACTCTGCATTCTAATCATCCAAATGCACCATATTCATTTACAACTGTCTCACGAGCGCTCAAATGCTCCCGAGTTCACAAAATACCAATGTTTTTGTATTTTTGGCTTTTACCGATTCAGTCTAAGGGATGGTGTTGTTTACACCCCTGGTTGATGACGATTAATGACGATATCTCCCACGCGATAATCCTACAATCGATCACTAACACATTAGACTTACGAATTAACGATAACTAACATAAATCCACGTCAACTAACCCAATCATCACACAAGTTAGTTATTTACGCACGAGGGGCAAAATAGTCATTTTACCCTCCAGGGGTAAATCGATAGTCCTACCCTACAAGGGTATTTTAGTAATTCTACAACTTATCCACTTGGGCCTATGGACCCATTGGGACCACATGGCCTATTTCAGCCCATCGCGGCCCAAAATAGCCGTCCTACTGCTAGAGTAATGAGAAATACACACCTGTTAGAAGACTGCAGTTAATCCGTGCTCCAAACACTCTTAGCTGACGCCCAACCCAAACGAGCACGTCACAAAGCGAAAGGGATTAGCCAAGAAGGGTATGCCTACTCTCCTCATGTGGGATCCCTCCATCACCAGAGTTTAAAACCAACACCAACTCTTGCCGTCCCAACATAGCAAAATAATCAACCTTCGCGTGCCAAGGGATTCGAACCAAAGTCCTCTCAGATACCAACTCACGCCACCACCACTAGGCCAAGAACTCATTTATGTCATAAATCCAACACATTAAACTTTAAAGAGCACCTACTTGCTTCCAGATTAATTGAAAAGAAAAACCAAAATATATTGCAAGAGCCAAGACTTGAACCTTGGATCCCTTGTTTCCTCTATGGCGTCACTTCCTTGTCCCCTAAGTGGCGCCACCTTGCCACTACACCACACTCTTTTTTGTGGCACAATTTCCCCAACAATATTCTTAAGGCCTACCTACTATACCTAGGGTTTGATTCACCTTAAACCAAAATTTTTGCTAGAGTCCATATTTGAACCCAGGACTTTTCCAACACTTCTCAGCACATTTAACCACTAAAACAAGTGAGACAGCCCTAATTTGACCCTAGTCGAAAAGTGGTTTCGGGAACACAAAAATTGAGTCATAAAAAAAATTTACTGTTAAATTCTGTGTTTATTATATGTGTAAATGCATGTGTGAAAGTTTCATGCTTTGATCTGGTCATTTATATGTGAAATTTATAAGATAGGACTCATGTGATAAAACTTGAAAGTGTGATAGGTAAATTTTAAAGTATCAGATAATGCATGAAATGATGACATTAGGGATTTGTATGTCAAATGGACCAATTTTGTTTAGTGGCCAGCCATAAATGATTGTTGATGTATAATATATGTTTTATTATACTATTATAATAAGTGATGGCTTTATTTTTTTAAAGAAATTAATTAGTAAAACAATAAAAGACGAAAAAAATAGATGTTCATCTTCCTTTTTGATTGCCAAATTTGGGAAAGAAAATATTGAAGAAAGAAAAGGGGGAAGACTTTCGGTCATTTGAATGCTTAAGAAGGTTTGTATATTGTGTTAAAGTTGTGAAATTTTAGCTTGTTTTAGGTTAATTATCATGGTTCTTACTTAGCCCATGCTAAATTTTTAAATTTTGATGGATGGATGGAGCATTCGGCTATGGTTATTAAAGAAGGAATTTGATTATTTCCTTTAAGTTTTGATGAAGAATGCGTTGAGGAAAGAAATTGATCTTGCTAAAAATATGAATTTTTAATGCTCACATATGTAAAAGCCGAAAATAAAAAAA
Organism: Gossypium arboreum; assembly: GCF_025698485.1. NCBI lineage: Eukaryota > Viridiplantae > Streptophyta > Magnoliopsida > Malvales > Malvaceae > Gossypium > Gossypium arboreum. The sequence goes on along the minus strand of NC_069080.1, from coordinate 113,328,501 downwards.
GCTTGATGTCTTGAACAAATGTTGTTTCGATGTGTTGAATTAAGTAAATTAGATGTTTGAACACTTAAGGATTCGGCATTGTTCATGATTTTTTTTAGAATGTGATTTTGAATGATATGAGTAATGTTATGCATAGGTTTCGGCTTTGATAAGTAAAAATATAATGGTGGCTTAAGTTGAATAACACTCGGCTAAGGATTATAAATGTTAGCTAATTCAGCATAAGAGTATAGGTGACAACTACTTTGTATTTGAAGTTTTGAAGAATATGTAGGGTTTAATTAAGTGATGAAGGTTAAATTTTTTAAATTTGGTTAAATTAGGCATTCGACATTACTTATGACATCGGATATGAGTGTATGAAAGATTAAGTTTGAGTAGTTAAGTACATTAAATTAGTTGATGATTTGAGTACTACTTATGGTTGATTCGATTATGGTCTTTGCATGAGTAAAGTGATATTATGTGCATATATGCTAAGGAATATTCATCTATGTTATAAATTTTATAAAATGAAATGATGTATATGGAATTATGATAAGAGATATATTTTGATTTTGTTACAAATTATAATCCAAAGACTTACTCCATGATAAAATACATGAAATTGTATGCAAATTTAGTTTATGAAATTGAATATGCGAGGTAATAAGTTAGTAAAATGTTCCTTGATAGTTTAGTTTATTAATTGGGAATAAATGTGATTGTCGATTGTAGCGTAGTAATATGTTCGATTATGCATGAGTAGGGCGTATGAATGATGTTTAAATAGCTAGTTTAGTAAGGTCATTTGTACCTTAAATATATGACATATATATATGTATTAAATTAAATTGATTAATTGATAAGTAATTGAACAAAATTCATTTGTTTAAATTAAGCTCAAGAGCAAAGAGGAGCTAATTCAGATAGGGGAAAGGAGAAAGCAATCAAGTAGCCTATCTGCAACTATTCAAAACATCCGAGGTAAGTTTTTGAGTAATTGAACTTAGCTTATGATTTGATAGGATCATGATATATAAGCTTAATATATAAATTGTAACCTAATGTTTCTACTTGAATTAAGTAGTGAGATAAATAATTTGTACATATGACTTGTATCCGAATGCTTATAGAGATCATGTTGAATATTGAAATGAAATCGGGTTCTTTGTATGTGGCTATTGAGCCGAAAGTGAAATTATTGATAAGCATGTTGTGCTTGTGTTCTAGTAAGGTAAATGAAATGCTAATGTATTAAGATATATATATGTGCACGATATTTGAGGATTTTAACAGGGCTAAGACCCGCAGGCCTTGTGTGAGATTTATATCCGGGCTAAGTCCCGAAGGCATTCGTGCTGATATTATATCCGGGTTAAGTCCCGAAGGCATTCGTGCTGGTATTATATCCGGGCTAAGTCCCGAAGGCATTCGTGCTGATATTATATCTGGGCTAATTCCCGAAGGCATTCGTATTGATGTTAAATCTGGGCTAAGTTCCGAAGGCATTTGGGTTGGAAATATGTGATCTTGCTGTAATAATTCCAATAAATGGGCTCACAAACCTAAGATGGTCAGGTATGTACCATATATATGTTATAAAATTGATTCGGTTTAAATTGTGATTATTCATTTGGATAGTGTTTTTTTTTTCGGCCATTGCATATAGTTGTATGAAGTATATATATAACTTATCCAGGATATATGAATTTTGATTCAAGTGAAAATATGTTAAGATTGGCTCTGAGTATGTAAGTATATTGGTTGAAGTATGAAGTAACATGAACATGTGAATATGCGTATATGTATTTATTTAGCCTTGAAATTGGATGAGATGTATTCGGCTAAATAATGAAGTTAATTGAATAAAAAGAAGTTATCTATGTGATATGAATTGATGTTTAAGGAAGAAATTAAAATGGCAGGCATAAACAATAGTAGTATATTTAGAAATGTTTATATTAGGTCAAAGAAAAGATGATAAGCATTATGAATGCTACGCCTTAATTTTTAATGATTTCATTACTTAAAACTTACTAAGCATAGAAATGCTTACTATGTTGCTTTAATCCTCTGTTTTATAGATCTTGTTCGTTAGCTACGGTCTCGGGGATCCCAAAGTCGAGTCGTCCACACTATCTAAGCCCATTCGGTACTCTAGTAGTTAAAACTTCGATAATGGCATGTATAGGCTTGTCTTTTTGTTGTTAAATAAGTATATTTTTGATGATGTATGTAATATCCTGAATTAGGGCTTAATTGAAATAGTGGTTTCGTGACCACAAATCGGAGATAGAAATAATAATTTTATAATTATTTTGATGATTATGATATGATTGCATGATTGTGTGAAAATTTCGTGATGAAATTCTATGCCTAAAGTGCTTAAATAGAAAGTAGGGACTAAATCGAATAAGTTGTAAAACTTGCATTCTAGAAGTTTTTAGTATGAAATTCTTTTGGAATATTAATGAGGAGGTCTTAAATAGCAATTTGACCAATTTTAAGTTCATGGACAAAATTAGGACATGGAAGGAATTTTTGGAAAGTTTAGTAGTAAGGGTATTTTGGTCATTTAGTTATTAAAATGAATTAAAAACAAAACTAAAAGCCAATTTTTGTCCATCTTCTTCATTAGGCCGAAATTTCAAGGGTTCTCCATAGCTAGGGTTTGTTTCAAGCTTCCAAGCTCCATAGTAAGTGATTCCAAGCCCCATTTTTAATGTTCTTTACGTTTTGGAATCCTTAGCTCGATTAAGCTTATGTTAGCAATAATTCAACCTAGGGTTTATATTTGGGAAAATACCCATAGGTGAAATTTGTGTATTTTGATGTTTTATGATAGAATATGAGGTTTTAAATTATGTTAGACAACTTGTGCTACTCGGTTTTGAGTGAAAACGAGTAAAAGGGCTTAATCGGCAAAAATACCTAATAGTCACAAGTATATGTTAGAAAGAGAATTTGATGTTGCCATAGAAGGGAAAAGTGATCAGCATGTTATAAAACATAAGAATAAGGAATAAAGTTTAATTCCAGTCTAGGGGCAAAAGTGTAATTATGCAAAAGTTTAGGGGCAAAAGTGTAATTTTTCAAAGTTCAGTATTAAATGCTGTTTTGATGAATGTATGTATTAAATAAGATTAATTTGGCATCATAGATCAAGAGAAACGAGATTCAAGTCGCGATCGAGGAAAAGAAAAGATTGTGGACTAAATTGCAAAATCTTTATATTTTGGTACCAAGGTAAGTTCATGTGTAAATAATGTAGCATAATTGTTATTTTTAAGTTATTGATGTTAATTATATGATACGCTGATTTTTAATCGTGAAATATTATGCTTTGTGTTTAATGTTGAGTAATATGCAAATCATGTTTACTACTTGATAAATATGAATTGCTACCGAGTATCGGTTCCGATATTCCATGGAAGACGACAAATGTGAGATCGAGGGAAAAACCCGTTTGAACCTTAGGAATAGATTAGGATACAAGTGACATGTCACTAGGATGGTTGAGCATCCGAACTCGTTGAGTTGAGTCCGAGTTCACCTATGGATGCGAATGTCCGAACTCGTTGAGTTGAGTCCGAGTTCGTGAGATGTAACTAGGCATCCGAACTCGTTGAGTTGAGTCCGAGTTCACTTATGGATGAGAACGCCCGAGCTCGTTGAGTTGAGTCCGAGTTCACTTAGGGGCAAGTTACATGATTTCTTGATTACATATGAGGCACTTATGTGCAAATTATCCGTGTATCCGAGTTGTATTCCGATGTGTTCAACGGGTGAAATTTCTAGTGAAATGGAAGAACACTTAAGATGCAAGTGACGTTTTGGTAAGTGTTGTGAAATGGACACTTTGGACAGGTATGTTCTTAACCCTCGTGTTGAAAATAGATACAACAACGATAAGGTGGTAAGATGATGAATGATGTTTAGAAATATGACATATGTTTTGGTGATACCATGCTAAAGTTGTTTGGTATATTTGTATTGTTATGTTACTTGTTATTTACATATGAACTTACTAAGCATTTATGCTTACTCCTTCCTTTTCATTCATCTGTAGTTTTGAACAAGCCATTTCAGAATCGGGACAGTCGAAAGTTCGATCACACTATCCAAAGGACTTTCATCCGGTAAATGGCTTGTAAAACTTAAGTATGGCATGTATAGCAATATACTTATTTTGTGTAAATAATTTTATGATATGGCCATGTTTGGTTGAGAAAATGTTTGATATTGATAAGTCATGGTGATGGCTAATTTAGATCATGTTTGATATTATGGAAGTTTAATAGGTTATCTAGTTCATAAAAATTCATGGAAAGATGAAACTTGCCTTAAAATGTAATATTGCTGCAGCAATGACATGAATTTGAAAAATTACTAAAAATAGTATAAATGGAACTAAATAATTAGTAAGTTATGAAATTGAAGCTTCATGAGTCTATTTTCATGTGGATTGAACAAAATAGGCATATAAATTATATTTTATGAGATATTTAAACTTTTGTGAAACAGGGCGAGTGATTTCTAGATCCCCGTTCTAACTTTAAAATTCATAATAAATTTTAAAAAATAATTAGAAGTTTTTATTTATATGTACAGATTCCTTATTGAGTCTAGTTTTAAGAAAAACAAACCTTGTAGTCATTGAAATTCTTTATAGAGATATATGATTCGTAATACACATATGTCGAAGCAATGAACCCTGAAACAGGGAGACTTTAACTATAAACTGTACTAATTGGCCCAACCAAAATTCTAGAAAAATTTAGTAAATATATATATGAGTCTAGATTTAGGGAAAATTTACGGATCTTGATTTTGAGTTTCATAACTCGAGATATGATTTTTCTTGTAACTGTGACGCGAGTAGCTAGAAAGCTGTGAATGTAGAAACAAATGATTTGAAGTTCTTAAATTGATAAATTATGTTCGGTAACCCCTCAAGCTCGACTCCGGTGATGGTCTCGGGCATGGGGGCATTACAATGTATATATGTATAGCCATGCGAAAATGGCTTGTTAAGTTACTATATGTATTCCATATAGTTAATGTGAATGTGTGTTTGATATTTGATTAATGTTTTCAATGTTTAGATGTGAATTGAACTTAAGAATGAATCAATATGCCCATTATCTTGAGATGACTCTTTTGTATATTGTATAATTGAAAAAAAAATTAGAATTCAGTTTTACAAGTGTGACATCGGGAGTTGTTCAAATATAGTTAAATGAATTTTCGTGCTTGTTTGGTAATACTGTTTAACCCTCCGGCGACGGGTACGGGTTAGAGGTGTTACATTTTATTGGTATCAGAGCTACGGTTTAGTTAATTTTAGGAGTAACGTAGCACGTATGGGTCTAGCTATACATGCCATTAAGTGTTAATATGATAGTATGATGATTTCTAACAGTTAAAAACATGTTTTCATATAGTAATGGATCCCGATCCCGATCGAGCAGTAGCTGACGATGTTGAGAGTGTAGCGCCTGTTCTCGCACACGGGACCGCCCCGATAGATTCGTAACCTAACGCAAGCAATCAAAATGATGAGGCTAGACAAGCCTTTTATAATGTGATGAATGATTGGTTCAACCAATACATTCGGGCAAATACGGCTGCTCCACAACCCCCACTTCCAACAAATACACCCCCTACACCTATGATACCTCCGGTGATTGATCACATGAGGATGAATAAGCCCCCGGTAGACAGAATTAGAAAGCATGGAGCTACTGAATTTAAAGCTACAGACAGTGATGATGCCGAGCAAGCTGAGTTTTGGTTGGATAATACTATTCGAGTATTCGATGAACTATCTTGCACACCTGATGAATGCCTGAAATGTGCCATATCTCTGCTACGTGATTTTGCTTATTATTGGTGGAATACATTGGTTTCGGTTGTCCCAAAAGAACGGGTGATGTGGGAATTCTTCTAAACTAAGTTCCGAAAAAAATATATCAGTCAGAGGTTCATCAATCAGAAACGAAAAGAATTTCTTGAGCTTAAACAGGGTTCCATGTCCGTTACTGATTATGAACGGAAGTTTGTCAGACTTAGTAAATATGCTCAGGAATGTGTATCGTTTGAGCTATTATGTGTAAACATTTTGAAGACAGGCTGAATGAAGATATAAAAATGTTTGTTGGCATTCTTGAAATACGAGAGTTCGTAGTACTTGTCAAGCGAGCTTACAAAGCCGAAGAACTTAGTAAAGAGAAAAGAAAAGCTAATGTTGGAGTTGGACAATTTCGTAAAAGATCTTTAGGAAAGTCTTTTCAGCAATCATCGAAGAAATGTCGAAATGATTCGGACCGATCAAAGAACACTTTGGGTTTTTCTAGACGAGACCGCGATCGACCCCCTATGAGTACACGAGCCACTTCAGTTGCCAGTGTTGGAAATGATAGAAGGGATAGGACCGAGTGCAAGTATTGTGGTAAATGGCATTTGGGGAGCTGTAGATTTCATGACCGCTCCTGTTATAAATGCGGATCAGCTGACCATTTTGTTAAAGACTGCCCGAGATTATCCGAACAAAATGTGAACCAGAGTGGGAAACTGAGTACTAATACAGCACGAGGTAGACCACCTAGGAATACGAGGAATGCTAGCGGCGGTCAGAGAGGGTCTAGAGATGCTACAACCAGATCCGAGGCTCGTGCTCCTGCTAGAGCTTATGCTATACGCACACGCGAGGATGCTTCTTCGCCTGATGTTATTACCGGTACTTTCACTCTCTTTGATACTGATGTGATTGCTTTGATTGACCCTGGTTCTACTCATTCATATGTATGTGAGACTTTAGCATCCAGCAAGACTCTACCTGTTGAGTCTACTGGGTTTGTGATCCGAGTGTCAAATCCCTTGGGTCGATATGTGCTAGTCGACAAAGTGTGCAGGAAATGTACCCTAATAATCCGAGGTTCTTGTTTTTCGGCCAATTTGATGCTTTTACCATTTAATGAATTTGATGTTTTTTCTCGGTATGGATTGGTTGACTGTGCATGATGCAGTCGTGAATTGCAAAAGAAAGACTATTGATTTGAGATGTGTAAATGATGAGATAATTCGAGTTGAGTCTACTGATATGAACGGGTTACCAGCAGTAATATCCTCGATGTTGGCTACAAAGTATGTAAAAAAGGGGTGTGAAGCATATCTTACGTGCGTACTTGATAGTAAAGAATCAAAAAAGAAGCTTGAATCAGTACCAGTGGTTTGTGAGTATCCAGATATTTTTCACAAAAAATTACCGGGATTACCACCTGTTCGGGAGGTAGAGTTTGGTATTGAACTTGTGCCTAGGACTACACCAATTTCGATAGCCCCATACCGTATGGCGCCAACAGAATTGAAGGAATTGAAAACTCAGTTGCAAGAGTTGACGGATAGAGGTTTCGCTCGACCGAGTTTCTCACCTTGGGGTGCACCAGTATTGTTTGTGAAAAAGAAAGACGGAACCATGAGAATGTGTATCGACTATCGTTAATTAAATAAAGTGACAATAAAGAACAAATATCTATTACAGCATATTGATGATTTGTTTGATTGGCTGAAGGGAGCATCAGTCTTTTCAAAGATAGATTTGAGATCGGGTTATCATCAGTTGCGAGTTCAAGACTCAGATATACCTAAAACTGCTTTTAGAACGAGATACGATCACTACGAGTTCTTAGTGATGCCGTTTGGGCTCACTAATGCCCCCACGGTATTTATGGATTTGATGAACTGAATTTTTAGGCAGTATTTGGACCGGTTTGTAGTTGTGTTTATAGATGACATCTTGATTTATTCACGCGATGAAACTGAACACGCCGAACACCTGAGATTAGTGTTGCAGATTTTACGGGATAAGCAGTTATATGCTAAGTTTAGTAAATGTGAATTCTGGTTGAGAGAAGTTAGCTTTTTGGGACATGTAGTATCCACATCGGGTATTCGAGTTGATCCGAACAAAATTTCAGCCATACTTGATTGGAAGCCTCCAAGAAATGTTACTAAAGTTCGGAGCTTCTTGGGACTTGCCGGTTATTACCAATGATTCATAAAAGGTTTTTCGATGATCACGACACCTTTAACAAAATTGCTGCAAAAAGACGTCAAATTCGAATAGTCAGAAAGGTGTCAGAAAAGTTTCGACCAGCTGAAAACACTTTTGACGGAAGCCCCAGTGTTAGTGCAGCCCGAATCCGGTAAGAGTTTTTCATTTACAGTGATGCGTCCTTACATGGGCTGGGTTGTGTATTGATGCAAGAGGGTCGAGTTGTAGCTTACGCGTTGAGGCAATTGAAGCCACACGAGACAAACTATTCAACTCATGATCTCGAATTAGCTGCCATTGTATTTGCTTAGAAAATATGGCGACATTACTTGTTTAGAGAGAGATGTCATGTATATTCGGATCATAAAAGCCCCAAATATTTGATGACTCAAAGAGATTTGAATCTGTGACAAAGACGTTGGCTTGAATTGTTGAAAGATTATGAGCTCGTCATTGACTATCACCCGGGAAAGGCTAACGTGGTTGCCTATGCTTTAAGTCGTAAGTCACTGTTTGCTTTGCGATCGATGAATGTACACCTGTCTGTTTCATCCGAAAATGTGTTAGTAGCAGAATTAAATGCCAAACCATTATTAACTCATCAAATACGTGAATCCCAAAAAGTCGACAATGAATTAGTTGCTAAACGAGCAGAATGTGCTTCTAATGCGGAATCAGAGTTTCAAATAGATGACAATGATTGTTTGAGGTTCAGAAGTCGATTGTGTGTTCCAAGAAATTCAGAACTTATTTCGATGATTTTGAGTGAGGCTCATAGTAGTCGAATGTCAATCCACCCGGGTAGTACGAAAATGTACAATGATCTAAAACGTCAGTTTTGGTGGCATGGTATGAAACGAGACATTTCTGACTTTGTTTCGAAGTGTTTGATATGTCAACAAGTGAAAGCGGAACATCAAGTGCCTTCAGGGTTACTTCAACCGATCATGATACCCGAATGGAAATGGGATCGAGTCACGATGGATTTTGTAACTAGGTTGCCATTGTCGTCAAGCAAGAAAGATGCGATCTGGGTTGTTGTTGATAGACTGACAAAGTCGGCTCATTTTATTTCCGTACGTACGAATTATTCACTTGACAAACTAGCCGAGTTGTATGTTTCTCAGATTGTGAGGTTACACAGGGTACCTATTTCTATTGTGTCGGATAGAGATCCGAGATTCACATTACGATTCTGGAAGAAGTTGCAAGAAGCATTGGGTACCAAGTTGCATTTTAGCACCGCTTTTCATCCCCAGACTGATGGTCAATCCGAACGGATTATTCAGATACTCGAGGATATGTTAAGATGTTGCATCCTTAAGTTTAGTGGTTCTTGGGAACGGTATGTGCCTTTGATTGAATTCGCTTACAACAATAGTTTTCAATCAAGCATTAAAATGGCACCTTACGAGGCTTTGTACGGTCGTAATTGCCGTACATCATTGTTTTGGACCGAGATTAGTGAAAATAAAATCTTCGGGGTGGATTTGATCAAAGATGCTGAACAGAAAGTAAAAGTGATCCATGAAAGTCTGAAAGTAGCTTCAGATCGTCAGAAGTCGTATGCAGATTTAAAACGAAAAGACATTGAATATCAAGTCGGAGACAAAGTTTTTCTTAAAGTTTCACCTTGGAAAAAGGTGCTCAGATTTGGACGTAAGGGCAAATTGAGTCCGAGGTTCATCGGGCCATATGAAATATCTGAACGAATTGGGCTGATAGCATACAGATTGATTCTGCCCCCTGAACTTGAAAAGATTCACAATGTTTTTCATGTTTCGATGCTTCGATGTTATAGATCCGATCCATCGCATGTAATTAGTCCATCAGAGGTTGAGATTCGATCTGATTTGATTTACGAAGAAGAATCGGTTCGTATTTTGGCTCGTGACGTAAAAGAACTACGAAATAAGGAAATCTCATTAGTGAAGGTACTGTGGCTTAAGCATGGAGTTGAAGAAGCTACATGGGAACCTGAAGACTCTATGAAAGATCGATATCCTAACTTATTTGCTGGTAAGATTTTCGGGGACAAAAATTCTTTATGTGGGGGAGAGTTGAGACAACCCTAATTTGACCCTAGTCGGAAAGTGGTCTCGGGACCACAAAAATCGAGTCATAAAAATAATTAACTGTTAAATTCTGTGTTTATTATATGTGTAAATGCATGTGTGAAAGTTTCATGCTTTGATCTGGTCATTTATATGTGAAATTTATAAGATAGGACTCATGTGATAAAACTTGAAAGTGTGATAGGTAAATTTTAAAGTATCAAATAATGCATGAAATGATGACATGAGGGATTTGCATGTCAAATGGACCAATTTTGTTTAGTGGCCACCATAAATGATGGTTGATGTATAATATATGTTTTATTATACTATTATAATAAGTGATGGCTTTATTTTTTAAAGAAATTAATTAGTAAAACAATAAAAGTTGAAAAAAATAGGCGTTCATCTTTCTTCTTGATTGCGAATTTGGGAGCGAAAATATTGAAGAAAGAAAAGGGGGAAGACTTTCGGTCATTTGAATGCTTAAGAAGGTTAGTATATTGTGTTAAAGTTGTGAAATTTTAGCTTGTTTTAGGTTAATTATCATGGTTCTTACTTAGCCCATGCTAAATTTTTAAATTTTGATGGATGGATGGAGCATTCGGCTATGGTTATTAAAGAAGGAATTTGATTATTTCCTTTAAGTTTTGATGAAGAACATGTTGAGGAAAGAAATTGATCTTGCTAAAAATATGAATTTTTAATGCTCATATATGTAATAGCCGAAAACAAAAAAAATGCTTGATGTCTTGAACAAATGTTGTTTCGATGTGTTGAATTGAGTAAATTAGATGTTTGAACACTTAAGGATTCGGCATTGTTCATGATTTTTTTTTAGAATGTGTTTTTGAATGATATGAGTAATGTTATGCATAGGTTTCGGCTTTGATAAGTAAAAATATAATGATGGCTTAAGTTGAATAACACTCGGCTAAGGATTATAAATGTTAGCTAATTCGGCATAAGAGTATAGGTGACAACTACTTTGTATTTGAAGTTTTGAAGAATAGGTAGGGTTTAATTAAGTGATGAAGGTTAAATTCTTAAATTTGGTTAAATTGGGCATTCGGTATTACTTAGGACATCGGATATGAGTGTATGAAAGATTAAGTTTGAGTAGTTAAGTACATTAAAATAGTTGATGATTTGAGTACTACCTATGGTTGATTCGATTATGGTCTTTGCATGAGTAAAGTGTTATTTTGTGCATATATGCTAAGGAATATTCATCTATGTTATAAATTTTATAAAATGAAATGATGTATATGCAATTATGATAAGAGATATATTTTGATTTTGTTACAAATTATAATCCAGCACTTACTCCATGATAAAATACATGAAATTGTATGCAAATTGAGTTTATGAAATTCGAATATGCAAGGTAATAATTTAGTAAAATGTTCCTTGATAGTTTAGTTTATTAATTGGGAATAAATGTGATTGTCGATTGTAGCCTAGTAATATGTTCGATTATGCATGAGTAGGGCATGTGAATGATGTTTAACTAGCTAGTTTAGTAAGGTCATTTGTACCTTAAATATATGATATATATATATGTATTAAATTAAATTGATTAATTGATAAGTAATTGAACAAAATTCATTTGTTTAAATTAAGCTCAAGAGCAAAGAGGAGCTAATTCAGATAGGGGAAAGGAGAAAGCAATCGAGTAGCCTATCTGTAACTATTCAAAACATTCGAGGTAAGTTTTTGAGTAATGGAACTTAGCTTATGATTTGATAAAATCATGATATATAAGCTTAATATATAAATTGTAACCTAATGTTTCTACTTGAATTAAGTAGTGAGATAAATAATTTGTACATATGACATGTATCCGAATGCTTATAGAGATCATGTTGAATATTGAAATGAAATCGGGTTCTTTGTATGTGGCTATTGAGCCGAAAGTGAAATTATTGATAAGCATGTTGTGCTTGTGTTCTAGTAAGGTAAATGAAATGCTAATGTTTTAAGATATATATATGTGCACGATATTTGAGGATTTTAATCGGGCTAAGACCCGCAGGCCTTGTGTGAGATTTATATCCGGGCTAAGTCCCGAAGGCATTCGTGCTGATATTATATCCTGATTAAGTCCCGAAGGCATTCGTGCTGTATTATATCCGGGTTAAGTCCCGAAGGCATTCGTGCTGATATTATATCCAGGCTAAGTCCCGAAGGCATTCTTGCTGATGTTATATCCGGGCTAAGTTCCGAAGGCATTTGGGTTGGAAATATGTGATCTTGCTGTAATAATTCCAATAAATGGGCTCACAAACCTAAGATGGTCAGGTATGTACCATATATATGTTATAAAATTGATTCGGTTTAAATTGTGATTATTCATTTGGATAGTGTTTTTTTTTTCGGCCATTGCATATAGTTGTATGAAGTATATATATAACTTATCCAGGATATATGAATTTTGATTCAAGTGAAAATATGTTAAGATTGGCTCTGAGTATGTAAGTATATTGGTTGAAGTATGAAGTAACATGAACATGTGAATATGCGTATATGTATTTATTTAGCCTTGAAATTGGATGAGATGTATTCGGCTAAATAATGAAGTTAATTGAATAAAAAGAAGTTATCTATGTGATATGAATTGATGTTTAAGGAAGAAATTAAAATGGCAGGCATAAACAATAGTAGTATATTTAGAAATGTTTATATTAGGTCAAAGAAAAGATGATAAGCATTATGAATGCTATGCCTTAATTTTTAATGATTTCATTACTTAAAACTTACTAAGCATAGAAATGCTTACTATGTTGCTTTAATCCTCTGTTTTATAGATCTTGTTCATTAGCTACGGTCTCGGGGATCCCAAAGTCGAGTCGTCCACACTATCTAAGCCCATTCGGTACTCTAGTAGTTAAACTTCGATAATGGCATGTATAGGCTTGTCTTTTTGTTGTTAAATAAGTATCTTTTTGATGATGTATATATGTATAGCCATGCGAAAATGGCATGTTAAGTTACTATATGTATTCCATATAGTTAATGTGAATGTGTGTTTGATATTTGATTAATGTTTTCAATGTTTTGATGTGAATTGAACTTAAGAATGAATCAATATGCCCATTATCTTGAGATGACTCTTTTGTATATTGTATAACTAAAAAAAAAATTTTGGAATTCGATTTTATAAGTGTGACATCTGGAGTTATTCAAATATAGTTAAATGAAATTTCGTGCTTGTTTGGTAATACTTTTTAACCCTCCGACGACGGGTACGGGTTAGGGGTGTTACAATAAGCCTTCATTAACGAAATTTGCATGCACAACAAAATATTATAAGCTGCCTTCAACCGCTCCCATGCTCAAGGCCCAAATTCAGGGCGTTACACAATTATCTTGCCTATTTTCTCCATCACTAAAGGAAATTAATTTATGCATTTCCACTACCGTGCAACCAGGACATGTAGACCAACGTCCATTCAATTACAAAAATATATACTATATCCAAATCAACAAATATGTCAATGAACAAGAACATGTCTTGTACCTTGATTGATATGTCACAAACCTGGATGTATGCATAAGCAATACACGAACCACCAACAAATTCCCAAACACACATCACATGATGGAACTAGTCAAATACTTTATTCGCAAGCATTATACTCATATATAACCTTAGTCAAACTAAGCACAAATATTTTTAGTAGTCATTATCCACTTCAAGCATATATGTTATTTACCACAACTACCATGCAAATATAGAACGTAGCACTATAACTAAGGTATACTTAAATCTTAAGCAAAATATATAAATGCAAGCATTAATTTATGCCATTTTTGCATGGCTTTTATACAACCATATTTCCAAAATAACCAACTACAAAACCAGCCTATACATGCCATAATTCGAGTTTAGCTTATTAAGTACCAAAGTAGTAGATAGTGTGATGAACTTGGCTGATAGTCCCCGAGCTCGTAGCTTGAATTCAAAATCTATAAAATGAAAACACATATAAAACATAAATTAAGCTATTGAAACTTAGTAAATTATAAGCAAATAAATAACTCATTAATATTGTCCATTTTTTTTTCTAATTAACATTTAACATTATCATTACCATACTTGATCTTGAATTACATTTTCATATTTAAAACAATTTTACCAACAATTTCTTATTTAAGCCGAATATTCACAAGGCTATTTAACATATTTTTTTATCCACTTCCAAACAATTAATCTTAATAAACTATGCATCCAATTACCCACATATTTAAAGGTAAGAATCACGGAATAACATCACTTATAAGAATCATATATAAAGCCGAATATACTAAATCATAAGTGCACATACCTAAGAAAAATTTCTATAGTACACGGTTTATACATTCACAAGTCAAATACATATACCACCTACTCATATATTCTTTATTTGCACTGCACAATATTTACAACAAATATTCTTAATATTTACTTACCTTAACTCATGTAAATATCAAATAAATTCTTACCTGAGATTTAACTTGTTTTACAAATCCGATCACAATTTACCTTTGCCCGATGAACCATTCAGAATTGGATAGGACACTTAGATAATTACACAAGTCGTACACTGCCAACATCCCAGACGTGGTCTTACATGTAGCCACATATTGATGCCACTGTCTCAAACAGGGTCTTACTCGTAAACACATATCAGAACCACATATCGATGCCATGGTCTTACTTGCACACATATATCGGAATCCTATGTCATGACATATGTATCCTAACTATTCCTAAGGTTCATACGGGGCTTTTGGACTTCGTATCTCGATCGAATTGAACTCGAAAGTGTGGTTGTGACAGCCCTAAATTGACCCTAGTCGGAAAGTGGTTTCGAGACCACTAAACCGAGTCATAAAAATAATTAATTGTTATATTCTATGCTTACTATGTGTGTGCATGCATATGTGGAAGTTTCATTCTCTAATTTTACCAATTTTATGAGAAATTATTAAATAGGGATCAATGTGAAACATGGTGAAATATGATAGGCTAATTTTAAATGGCTTATTAGTGCATGTTAACACAAGGGTGGAGTTGCATGTCAAATAACCCATTTCCTAAGGTTAGTGGCTGGCCATGACATGATGATGGGCAAAGAAAACATGTCCTAGACATGTTGGCCTAGTGCATTATGGAAGGAAAATAAAGAAATGAAAAAAAGGAAAATGATGAAAAAAAGAGTGTGGATGCCCCCTTGTTGCCGTGAGTTGAGGAAAAGAAAGGAGAAAATTTTGTTGTTCATCCTTTCTCATTTTGTTACAATTGCCATGACTTGAGAAGAAAAAAAAAAGTGTCCATTCTCTCATTTTTCTTTGCATGGCCGAATGTACTAAGAAGAAAGGGGGGGAAGCTTGAGAAAACCAGCCATGGGAGCTTACTAGACTAAGGTGTTTTGATACAAGAAGGTATGTTTTATGCCACTCTTGAAAATGCATGCATAGTTTGGAGGATTGGTTCAAATTTTTCCTTGAATCTTGGATCGAAACTAAGTTGTTAGGTGAGTTAAATTTCGGCCAAGAATGTTGTATTTCCTAATTAGTGTTTTGATGTTGTTGTGATGAAAGCATGGAGATGAGTGAGTTCGAATGTTTAACAAAAAGGAGATTTTTGTGCCATTGAGTTCTTGTTGTTATGTGTGTATGTGCATGAGTATTCGGCCATGCTATAAAATTTATGTTGCAAAATGATTTAATGCTTAATGTGATATATAATAGTACTTGTGAATGAGCTTGAGAGCACCTAAATTATTAGTTGGAAGTGCCGAATGTAGTCTTGGATGAATTTTAAAGAACAAAGAAATTTTGGGTGACTAGAGGTCAAGGACATTCGCCAAAGGCTTGTGTGCTAGCAAAATTTGGCCTAGATGGGGTAAATGTTAAGTGTTAAATGCAATGGAAATGCTAGATTAATGTTGCACATTCGGCTATAGTTAGGCATGTTTATGATCTCATTTAGACGATTAGACATAAAAAGGGTGGTAATGAGGCTGAAAATTGTTGAATGGCTAGTTGGGTAATGAATGTAGCATTCGCCATATGGGGTAAAAATGGGTCAAATGTTCGTGAAATAAAACTTTGTGAATTGATGAATTAATGATGATAGTATTGTTGATGTCATGTATATATGTATAAATATTTGGCAAGACGGTTAAACTAGTTAATTTATTGATTAGCTCAAGAAGCTAGAGGGGGAGAATCAAGCAAAAGCAAAGGAAAGAACATCGAATAGCCGAGTTGGAACCATTTTACCCAACACAAGGTAAGTCATTAAGCATATATTTGGCATTGTTTTAAATGATCATAATATCTATGCAATTGTGTTTAATGAGATGATATGTAAATGAAAATGTATGTGTATGGAATGATGACATTGTTGAATGTAAAAGAAATAGTGAAATGTGTAGAAAGTTTGCTTTCGGCACTAAGTGTCTTGGGCAATACGTGTGTACGGTGTGAGATTGGCACTAAGTGTGCATGCTGGAAATATATGGCACTAAGTGTGCATGCTGGAAATATATGGCACTAAGTGTGCATGCTGGAAATATCTGACCTTTGGGTGTGCGAGCTCGAAGGGTATGGCACTATGTGTGCGGGCTTAAATCACATGGCACTAAGTGTGCGAAATCGAGTATTAAGCAATGTGTGCGTACTCTATATATATATATCTCCGATCGAACAATTATATGGAGGTGTGTCTTCATCGAGTTGAGTATGGACAGCGGAAAGAGTAAGTACCTTGAGTTCGTGGCTAATAGATACTATGTTCATGCTCGGAGTTGAGTCGGTAAGTTTTAAATCTATGTGATGATTTCAATTGCATGATTGTTGCGGAAATGAAATGATGTATGGAAATTGCTTCAAATATCCTATTGAATAGTATATGAAATGTAAATGTATGACTTGGTATGAGATTGATCCGAAGGTCTAAGGAACTATGGTATAGTTCGGTATGGCTGGAACAATGGGCCTTGTTTCATTATTTCATTTTATGATAATTTTAGTAACGGATGGTTGTGAAATGCTTATGACTTACTGAGTTATAAACTCACTCGGTGTTTTCTTGTCACCCATTTTAGGTCTCTTGGACTCGTATTGTTTGCGTGTTTCGGAACCGTCGTTGAAGTCATCACACCGCTGGAAATCTTTTGGTATTGTCTTCGTAGTTGAACTAGGAGAACATTTGGCATGTATAGGCTATTTTGTTTTGTTGAATCTCGGGTTGTAAACTTTAAGCCATGCGAAGATGGCCTATGTGGTCGGTTGAGTGTGAATCTAAAACCTATAGGCACGAGCCTTAGAAACCTTAATTTTGATAAGGTGGCCATAGTTTGTATTATGTATGATGAAATAGTTGGCCATGGAAGAATTATGAAATAGTCATTGTTTGCTTTAGTACCAGATGCTGCCAGCAGCAGTGAGGTGAGATGGAAAAATCACTAAAAATAGTAGAAGTAGAATTAAATAGTGAATAAATTATGAAATTTAACCTTGATGAATCTATTTTCATATGGACGAAACGAAACGACCGTATGAGCTGTATTTTAAGAGATATTCAGGTTTTGGCGAAACAGGGCCAGAACGGTTTCTGGATCCCCTGCTCCGACTTGGAAAATTTACCATAAATTATCCAGAAACAATTAGAAGTCATGCCTTATATGCATAGATTTCCCTTTGAGTCTAATTTCATTAGAAACAAACGGCATGAGCATTAGAGCTCTGTACAAGATGATATCCAGGTCGTAATGCGTAAAGGTCAGTGTAGTCGAACCCTGAAAAGGGGTGACTTTAACTAATAAACTGTACCAATTGGCCCGACCAAAATTCTAGAAATAAATCCATGGATGGATATATGAGTCTAGTTTCAGGAAAATTGACAGAACTCATTTTCGAGTTCTGGAACTCGAGATATGATTTTTAAGGTGACAGTGACGCAGTTAACTAGCCTGCCTGGAGCAGAAAAAGGAAAACAAAAAAAATTTCCAAGAGAGGAATAAGTAAAGTAAGCGGTAACACCTCGTGGTCAAATCCGTGACGGTCACGGGTTTGGGGTGTTACATTTAATTGGTATCGAGCTATGGTTTAGTCGGTTCTAGGACTACCATAGCGTGTGAGTCTAGCTATACATGCCAAATCGTTAGTGCTTAATAATGTGATGACTTGACGGTTGAAATTTTGTTTTGATTAGCAATGGAACCGGGTAGAGAGACCCTTGGCGGATGACGTTGAAAGTGTAGCGGCTGCTCTGCGCAAGGGACACCGCTGTTGAGCCTCGGTCATCCGCGAATAATCAAAATGAAGGCGAAACAAGCCTTCTTCACCATGATGAATGAGTGGGTCGCATAATATGCCCGAACCAATCCGCTGTCCAACCATTCCGAATTTAAATAATCCACCCCAAGAGCCCGTAATGCCATCGATTCTCGATCCTGTGAGGTGAGTAAACCACTGTGGACTTGATTAGGAAGCGTGGGGCCGAGGAGTTTAAGGCCATAGTTACCGATAATACCGAAAGGGTAGAGTTACGCTTGATAACACCATTAGAGTGTTTGATGAACTATCATGCACACCGATGAATGTCTTAAGTGTGCTATATCTTTGTTCTTGAGACTTAGCCTACTATTGGTGGAGGACCTTGATTTCCATAGTCCCAAAGGAACAAGTTACTTGGGATTTCTTTCAAACGAATTTCGGAAGAAATATATTAGTCAACGGTTCATCGATCGAGCGTAAGGAATTTTTGGAGCTCAAGCAAGGTAGTATGACAAGATGTCTGAATACGAACATGAGTTCGTAAGACTTAGTCGGTATGCTCGGGAGTGTGTGGCTGATGAGGTTGCTATGTGCAAAAGATTTGAAGAAGGATTGAATGAAGATTTAAAGCTGCTAGTGGGTATGTTGGAGATAAAGGAGTTCGTAACACTAGTCGAACGAGCCTGCAAGGCGGAAGAACTTGGAAAGGAGAAGAAGAAGGCTGAATTTGAAGCAAGAGATTATCGTAAAAGATCGGCGAGTAAAGCTCCGTTCTCGACCGTAAAGAAATTCAGGGAGGACACTAGTAAGTCGAGGGCGACTGCGGGAATTTCCATCAGAGCCCAACCATCAACGGACTCCCGAGCTACTTCGGTAGCTAGTGTGGGCAATAATCGTCAAGAGAAACCTGAATGCCCCCAATGTGGAAGACGACACCTAGGTGAATGTTGGGGTAAGTCTGTTAATAGGGCCTGTTATGGATGCGGTTCGAGGGACCACTTCATTAGAGATTGCACGGAGCTAGATGAGAGGAATAAGACGCAAGGTGCAAGACCTAGTGGAACGACGGTTGGAGGTAGGCCCCCGAGAATTTCTGGAGGTAGGGGTGGTAATCAGAGAGGAACCTCTAATACGGCTGTCCGATTCGAGACCCGTGCTCCTGCTAGAGCATATGCCATCCGCATACGAGAGAAGGCATCCTCCCCGACGTTATCCTTGGTACTTTTACTCTCTTTGATACTAGTGTGATTGCATTGATTGACCCGGCTCTACTCATTCGTATGTATGTGAAACCTTAGCATCCAATAAGACTCTACTGTTGAGTCTCTCGAGTTCGTAATTCGGTGTCAAACCCTTTGGGTCAATACGTGCTCGTTGATAAAGTGTGCAAGAGATGCCCCTAATAATTCGAGAATCCTTTTCCTACCGATCGATGCTTCTACCATTTGATGAATTCGATGTTATTCTTGGTATGGATTGGCTGACCGTACATGATGCGATGGTGGATTGCAAAAGGAAAACCATTGATTTGAGGAGTGTAAATAACGAGGTAGTCCGAGTCGAGTCTCTTGATTCAAAAGGAGTGCGGTGATAATATCTTTTATGACCGCTCGGAGGTATGTGAAAAGGGTGTGAAACATACCTTGCGTATTTGTTTGAAAGTAAAGAGACGGAAAGGAAACTCGAATCGGTACCGGTGGTTTGTGAGTATTCAGATGTTTTTCTGAGGAGTTACCGGATTGCCACGGTTCGAGAAGTGGAATTCGCATCGAAGTTGTACCGGTACTACGCCGATTTCAATAGCCTCGTATCGTATGGCATTAACGGAATTAAAGGAATTGAAGGTTCAATTGCAAGAATTGACGGATAGAGGTTTCGCTCGACCGAGTTTTTCTCCATGGGCGCACCAAAGTATTGTTTGAGAAGAAGAAGGATGGAACTATGAGATTGTGCATCGACTATCGCCGTTGAATAAAGTGACGATAAAGAATAAATATCCGTTGCCACGAATTGACGATTTGTTTGATCAATTAAAGGAGCCTCGGTGTTTTCAAAGATAGATTTGAGGTCGGTACTATCGGTTGAGGGTCCGAGAATCGGACATACCCAAAACCGTTTTAGAACGAGGTACGGTCACTACGAATTCTTGGTGATGCCGTTTGGGCTCACTAATGCCCTACGGTATTTATGGATTTAATGAATAGAATTTTCAGGCCATACTTGGATCGGTTCGTAGTTGTATTTATCGATGACATTTTGGTCTATTCGAGAGATGAAACTGAACATCTTGAACACCGAGGCTAGTGTTGCAAATTTTACGAGATAAGCGATTATCATAAAGTTCAATAAATGTGAATTTTGGTTGAGAGAGGTTAGCTTTTGGGGCACGTGGTGTCGCATCCGGTGTCGAGGTGGACCCGAACAAAATTTCGCCATAGTCGATTGGAAACCTCCAAGGAATGTTAGAAGTTAGGAGCTTTTTGGGCTTTCCGGATACTATCGACGATTTGTGAAAGGTTTTTCGATGATAGCTATACCGATGACGAAACTACTCCAAAAGATGTTAAGTTTGAGTGTTGAACATTTGTCAAGAAAGTTTCGATCGACTAAAACTTGTTTAACCGAGGCCCAGTGCTAGTAGTAATAGGAGTCCGGTAAAGAGTTTGTCATATCTGATGGACGCATCCTTGCTTGGGTTAGGTTGTGTGTTGATGCAAGAAGGTCGAGTTGTGGCTTACGCGTCGAGACAACTAAAGCCGCATGAGAGAAACTATCCGACCCATGACCTTGAACTAGCGACCATAGTGTTCGCCTTGAAGATATGGCGGCATTACTTGTTTGGAGAAAGGTGTCATATTTATTCGGACCACAAGAGTCTAAAATATTTGATGACTCGAGAGATTTAAACTGCGACAAAGACGTTGGCTTGAGTTGTTGAAATACTATGAACTCATCATTGATTATCACCGGGAAAGGCCAACGTGGTGGCCGATGCTTTAAGTCGCAAGGCACTTTATGCGCTTTGAGAGCGATGGATGCTCATTTATCTGTTTCACCGAGGAGGTGCTAGTAGTCGAATTAGAGGCCAAACCGTTATTGATTCATCAAATACTTGAATCTCGAAGGTCGACGCTGAATTGGTCGCTAAGCGAGCGAATGTGTTCGGATGAAGAATCGAATTTGATTGACGACAATGACCGCTTGACGTTCAAGGGTCGATTATGTATTCCAAGGAATTGAACTTGTTTCGATGATTTTGAGCGAGGCTCACGATGAGTCGAATGTCAATCCATCCGGTAGTACTAAAATGTACAATGACACAAACGCCAATTTTGGTGGCCGGTATGAAACGAGACATTTCAATTTGTTTCAAGGTGTCGATATGTCAACAAGTGAAAGCGGAACATCAAGTGCCATCGGGATTACTTGACCAATCATGATACCGAATGGAAATGGGATCGAGTGACAATGGATTTTATATCCGGATTACCGGTTTCGGCAAGTAAGAAAGATGCGATTTGGGTCATTATTGATAGATGACCAAGTCCGCTCATTTTATCCTGTCGCACGGATTTTTCGCTCGATAAATTGGCGAATTATCGTCTCCCAAATTGTTCGATTGCATGGGGTACTGTTTCTATCGTGTCGGATAGAGACCCAAGATTTACATCGCGATTTTGGAAGAAATTGCAAGAGGCTTTGGGTACCAAGCTGCATTTTAGCACTCGCTTTTCATCCCCAAACCGATGGTCAATCCGAACGGATAATTCAAATCCTTGAGGATATGTTGAGATGTTGCATCCTTGAGTTTAGTGGTTCATGGAAAGATATTTGCCTTTGATTGAATTAAACACAACAATAGCTCTCAATCAAGTATTAAGATGGCGCCTTACGAGGCTTTATACGATCGTAAATGCCGTACCCATTATTCTCGGGTGAACTTCTTGAAGGTAAAATCTTGAGGTTGATTTGATTAAGGATGCCGAAGCGAAAGTTCGAGTAATTCGTGAAAGTTTGAAGGTCGCCGGATCGCCAAAAGTCGTATGCGGATTTGAAAAGGAAAGACATTGAATATCGGGTTGGAGACAAGGTATTTCTCAAAGTCTCACCACGGAAGAAGGTGCTTAGATTTGGCCGTAAGGGAAAATTGAGTCCGAGGTTCATCGGTCCGTATGAAGTATCCGAACGAGTTGGACCAAGAGCATACCGATTAATGTTACCCCGAGCTTGAAAGGATTCACAGCGTTTTCCATGTCTCGATGCTTGACGATATAGGTCGACCCGACACACGTAATTACTCCATCCGAGGTCGAGGTTCACCTAATTTGAGTTATGAAGAAGAGCGGTTCGCATTCGATCGCGCAAGTAAAGAGTTGCGCAATAAGAAAATCCCATTAGTGAAGGTGTTGTGGCATAAACACGGAATTGAAGAAGCCACTTGGGAACTTGAGGACTCTATGAGAGAGCGATACCGAGCCTATTTACAGTAAGATTTTTGGGACGAAAATTTCTTAAGTGGGGAGAGTTGTGACACCCTAAATTGACCCTAGTCGGAAAGTGGTTTGAGACCACTAAACCGAGTCATAAAATAATTAATTGTTATATTCTATGCTTACTATGTGTGTGCATGCATATGTGGAAGTTTCATTCTCTAATTTTACCAATTTTATGAGAAATTATTAAATAGGGATCAATGTGAAACATGGTGAAATATGATAGGCTAATTTTAAATGGCTTATTAGTGCATGTTAACACAAGGGTGGAGTTGCATGTCAAATAACCCATTTCCTAAGGTTAGTGGCTGGCCATGACATGATGATGGGCAAAGAAAACATGTCCTAGACATGTTGGCCTAGTGCATTATGGAAGGAAAATAAAGAAATGAAAAAAAGGAAAATGATGAAAAAAAAGAGTGTGGATGCCCCCCTTGTTGCCGTGAGTTGAGGAAAAGAAAGGAGAAAAATTTTGTTGTTCATCCTTTCTCATTTTGTTACAATTGCCATGACTTGAGAAGAAAAAAAAGTGTCCATTCTCTCATTTTTCTTTGCATGGCGAATGTACTAAGAAGAAAGGGGAAGCTTGAGAAAACCAGCCATGGGAGCTTACTAGACTAAGGTGTTTTGATACAAGAAGGTATGTTTTATGCCACTCTTGAAAATGCATGCATAGTTTGGAGGATTGGTTCAAATTTTTCCTTGAATCTTGGATCGAAACTAAGTTGTTAGGTGAGTTAAATTTGGCCAAGAATGTTGTATTTCCTAATTAGTGTTTTGATGTTGTTGTGATGAAAGCATGGAGATGAGTGAGTTCGAATGTTTAACAAAAGGAGATTTTGTGCCATTGAGTTCTTGTTGTTATGTGTGTATGTGCATGAGTATTCGCCATGCTATAAAATTTATGTTGCAAAATGATTTAATGCTTAATGTGATATATAATAGTACTTGTGAATGAGCTTGAGAGCACCTAAATTATTAGTTGGAAGTGCGAATGTAGTCTTGGATGAATTTTAAAGAACAAAGAAATTTTGGGTGACTAGAGGTCAAGGACATTCGCCAAAGGCTTGTGTGCTAGCAAAATTTGGCCTAGATGGGGTAAATGTTAAGTGTTAAATGCAATGGAAATGCTAGATTAATGTTGCACATTCGGCTATAGTTAGGCATGTTTATGATCTCATTTAGACGATTAGACATAAAAGGGTGGTAATGAGGCTGAAAATTGTTGAATGGCTAGTTGGGTAATGAATGTAGCATTCGCCATATGGGGTAAAAATGGGTCAAATGTTCGTGAAATAAAACTTTGTGAATTGATGAATTAATGATGATAGTATTGTTGATGTCATGTATATATGTATAAATATTTGGCAAGACGGTTAAACTAGTTAATTTATTGATTAGCTCAAGAAGCTAGAGGGGGAGAATCAAGCAAAAGCAAAGGAAAGAACATCGAATAGCCGAGTTGGAACCATTTTACCCAACACAAGGTAAGTCATTAAGCATATATTTGGCATTGTTTTAAATGATCATAATATCTATGCAATTGTGTTTAATGAGATGATATGTAAATGAAAATGTATGTGTATGGAATGATGACATTGTTGAATGTAAAAGAAATAGTGAAATGTGTAGAAAGTTTGCTTTCGGCACTAAGTGTCTTGAACAATACGTGTGTACGGTGACGAGATTGGCACTAAGTGTGCATGCTGGAAATATATGGCACTAAGTGTGCATGCTGGAAATATATGGCACTAAGTGTGCATGCTGGAAATATCTGACCTTGGGTGTGCGAGCTCGAAGGGTATGGCACTATGTGTGCGGGCTTAAATCACATGGCACTAAGTGTGCGAAATCGAGTATTAAGCAATCGTGTGTGCGTACTCTATATATATATATCTCCGATCGAACAATTATATGGAGGGTGTGTCTTCATCGAGTTGAGTATGGACAGCGGAAAGAGTAAGTACCTTGAGTTCGTGGCTAATAGATACTATGTTCATGCTCGGAGTTGAGTCGGTAAGTTTTAAATCTATGTGATGATTTCAATTGCATGATTGTTGCGGAAATGAAATGATGTATGGAAATTGCTTCAAATATCCTATTGAATAGTATATGAAATGTAAATGTATGACTTGGTATGAGATTGATCCGAAGGTCTAAGGAACTATGGTATAGTTCGGTATGGTGGAACAATGGGCCTTGTTTCATTATTTCATTTTATGATAATTTTAGTAACGGATGGTTGTGAAATGCTTATGACTTACTGAGTTATAAACTCACTCGGTGTTTTCTTGTCACCCATTTTAGGTCTCTTGGACTCGTATTGTTTGCGTGTTTCGGAACCGTCGTTGAAGTCATCACACCGGCTGGAAATCTTTTGGTATTGTCTTCGTAGTTGAACTAGGAGAACATTTGGCATGTATAGGCTATTTTGTTTTGTTGAATCTCGGGTTGTAAACTTTAAGCCATGCGAAGATGGCCTATGTGGTCGGTTGAGTGTGAATCTAAAACCTATAGGCACGAGCCTTAGAAACCTTAATTTTGATAAGGTGGCCATAGTTTGTATTATGTATGATGAAATAGTTGGCCATGGAAGAATTATGAAATAGTCATTGTTTGCTTTAGTACCAGATGCTGCCAGCAGCAGTGAGGTGAGATGGAAAAATCACTAAAAATAGTAGAAGTAGAATTAAATAGTGAATAAATTATGAAATTTAACCTTGATGAATCTATTTTCATATGGACGAAACGAAACGACCGTATGAGCTGTATTTTAAGAGATATTCAGGTTTTGGCGAAACAGGGCCAGAACGGTTTCTGGATCCCCTGCTCCGACTTGGAAAATTTACCATAAATTATCCAGAAACAATTAGAAGTCATGCCTTATATGCATAGATTTCCCTTTGAGTCTAATTTCATTAGAAACAAACGGCATGAGCATTAGAGCTCTGTACAAGATGATATCTAGGTCGTAATGCGTAAAGGTCAGTGTAGTCGAACCCTGAAAAAGGGGTGACTTTAACTAATAAACTGTACCAATTGGCCCGACCAAAAATTCTAGAAATAAATCCATGGATGGATATATGAGTCTAGTTTCAGGGAAAATTGACAGAACTCATTTTCGAGTTCTGGAACTCGAGATATGATTTTTAAGGTGACAGTGACGCAGTTAACTAGCCTGCCTGGAACAGAAAAAGGAAAACAAAAAAAAAAATTCCAAGAGAGGAATAAGTAAAGTAAGCCCGGTAACACCTCGTGGTCAAATCCGGTGACGGTCACGGGTTTGGGGTGTTACAGTGGTAGCCACTTTTATACATATTCGGCCATAGCAAAATTAAATTCTAACATTCCATAATAGCATATAATTATAACATTAATTTACTAATAAACAGGTCTATTTGCTTATAAACTTACCTCGGATGGTACAAAACGGAATTGGGCGGCTAGTCGACAACTTTTGTTTTTCCTCGATCCAAATCCGATTTCTTTAGTTCTTGATCTAAAAATATTCAAATTAAGCTCATTCAAACATATTTTCATTCAATTTAGTCCAAAAACACATAAATAGGTAAATTACCATTTTACCCCTAACATTTATAATTTTTACAATTTAGTCCCTATTGCACAAAACACAAAATACACAAAATTTCCAATTATCCATGTTTAGCTGAATCTTACCCATTACCATACAAGTCCATATATTTCATTAATTTCACATTTTAGTCCCTCAAATTATTATTTTTGCAATTGTCCTAATTACTCAAAATTATCAACAATTCCAATACAAAATATGTTAAGCTAAAACATATCTTTCATTTTTCATCATCAAACCACAAAAATCACAAGCTATCAACAATGGTACAACTCAAAATATTCATCAAAACAAAAAATTTAAGCATGGGTTTTGTAGTACTCAAAGCAACGATCTAAAAAACGTAAAAATTATCAAAAATCGAGCTGAAGACTTACCTTCATCTAGCTTGAACAAGGCCAAACCCTACTTTGTTTTCTTTCTTTTTCTTTGCTTTAGTTTCGGTGCAAGGGTGAAGAAATAACATGGATATGGCTTTTTATTTTATAATATAATAACATACATTAACTTATTATTATGTTACCTTTTTTTTTTTAACTTTAGTTAATATATTATAAAATCATCCACTGTGACACCCCTAATTTGACCCTAGTCGGAAAGTGGTTTTGGGACCACAAAACCGAGTCACAAAAATAATTAATTGTTATATTTTATGCTTATTATTTATGAATAAGTATGTGTGAAAATTTATGCTTTAAATTTTGTCATTTGGATGTGAAATAAATAAAAGGGCTTATGTGAAAAATCTTGAAAATGTCATAGGTTAATTGGAAGTGGCTAAAAATTGCATGGTTTGAAGCATGAGGGACTTGCATGTCAAACATTCCTTTTCTTGGTAGTGGACTGCAAGGATGGGCATGAATGACACATTTTGGCATTTTGTGCTTTGTATGTTAGTAAATAATGTTAATAATATATTTGTTCATATTAAAGAAAATGGTTTCATAAAATAGAAATAATAAAAGTTAATGAAATAAATGAATAAAACATGTTTGAGGTGAAAATAACAAGGCCATTTTCTTCTTCCTCTTGCCGTGAGTTGAGAAAGAAAATAGAAACCTTTGAGCTTAGGGCATTTGGCAAAAGAAGGCTTCAAATAAGGTAAGGTTCATGTTATTTTCTTTGAAAAGTTGTGAATTTTGGTTGGTTTTGAAGCTTGCAACAAGACCCATGTGAAAATTTTTGTGTTCATGAAGCATGTAGAAATCGGTCATGAGCTTAATTGGGTATATTTTGTATGTTTGATGATTTTGGGAGGATAATTGATTCTAGTTGAGTATGAACAAACTAAATGTGCTTGATGGCTCAAATGAGCTTGGAAAGTTGGCCAATGTTGTTTAAGTTCATGAATTAGGGCATAATTTCATTCGGCCATGGAAATTGAGCATGAAAAAAATCTGGTGTGGGATATATGAAGCTGAAAATTTAGTTTGAAGTGCGGTAATTGTGTTAAAGATGAACATTAAACCTTTATGTTTTATGGTCTTGTAAGTTAGGTGTAAAACCTATGGCCTTTTTATGCTTGGCATGGAATTAGTGGTTAAATGAGTTATGAACCTATTATAATTTGAAAATTTGATGGTTTTATGGAGAAGGGGGCATTCGAAAATAGAGGTTAAATTATAATAACCTCACCTTAGTGAATTGAAGTAAAATTTGACTCTTTATAGGATTAAATTACCAATGATCGAATGTGATGAAATTGTCAAGAAATAAATTTGATTAAATGAGATTCGGTTAATGGTGGGTGTATAGAATAATTGAATGCTAATTGATTAACTCTCTAATGGTTAAATGTGTTAAACCTTAAAGCATGATTTAGTTTAACCAAGGGAGAACTTGTATATTTGTAGGAGGGCATGTTTGAAAGTGTATTGATAATTGATTTTGAAGGTTCGGCTTTATGCCTTGATAGTTGGTTTTGAAGTATATGATGTCTTGGTATAAATATATGTGCATTCGGTTACTTTCATAACATGCATTTAAAGTGTCCTTTGGATGCAATTGCTTATGCACTTGAGGGTATATGAGTTAATTTTCTTTATGGCAAATTTGGATAAGAAGCTAACTAATAATATGCTAAGGTAGTCATGTGGATAATCGGCTTTGTGAATATTATTAAAGGTGTAATTAGTTATATGCATAGGTCATCGGTAAAATTGACCACATAACTAGTATATGTATATAAGGCGACATGGTGATACCTAGGTAAATGTATTTGGGATGGTTTTTATGAAATACCGAATGTGTGTAGATGTATCGAGGTGTTGCCTTATGTATGAGTTTCATTGAGAAGATTTACCTTGTTGTTTTAATGATATAACAAGGTGATTAAAATAGTTTAAATTTTGTTAATTAGACTCAAGAGCATAGAGGGCAATTTTGGATAAAGAGAAAGTAAGCGAATAGCCGTGGATATCTAGTCGTCGACCACTTCCGAGGTAAGTTTTAAGTGATTAAACGTTGAGTAAATTCAATCATAATAGGACATGATGAGTTGATTTAATAAGATATGATGTGGCCATGTTATGTTCTAAGCTCAAATGGTAAGTTCTTAAGTGTTAGAGCTTGGGAATTTAAGTGTAATTTGAAATAGTCTGCTTAGGACAGCAGCAGTAACGTGATTTTAGAAAATCACCATAAATTTATGGACTTGAATTAGGGCCGAATGAAACATGAAATTAAAGCTTAATGAGTCTAGTTTCTTATAAAAGAAACTGTGCAAGCAAAGGAATTTCCGATAATGAGATATTTAAAGTTGTGTGAGACAGTGCAGAATGACACTGTAATCCTCTGTTCTGTTTTTAGAAAATCATTATAAATTGTACAAAAAATTTTAAAAGACAAAATTTATATTCTAGATGACTTAGTGAGTCTAGTTTCAAATGAAATAAACTAGAACATATTTTGAATTTTTTACAATGAGAAATTTGATTCGTAGTGAAGAGTGGTCAGCATAGTCAAACAGTGAAATAGTGGAAACTTGAATAAAAATCTGGCATTGATTGGCCAAACTAAAAATTCTGAAAATTTGTTGGATAAAATATGTATGAGTCTATTTTCAGGGAAAATTAACGGCACTTCATTTGGAGTTTCGTAGCTCCATTTACGAATAATTTAATGACTGTTGCTCAGGAAAAATAGCTTGTGCTGAATTTGTAATTATGTTGTAAACCTTAATAAAACTATTTGAGTTGCTTATAAGCTATCGATTAAATATTGGTAATCAAAGTACCAAATCCGTATTAAAGTGAAGCTATAAGCCGTAAATGACTAGTATACCTAGTCAATTTTGTTATAATGAAATTGATGTACAAGGTGTGTATATGTGATAAGGCCTAATGGCCGATGTGATAAATGTGAAAGTGTATATATGTGATAAGGCCGAATGGCCAATGTGATGAATGTGAAAGTGTGTATATGTGATAAGGCCTAATGGCCGATGTGATGAATGTGAAAGTGTGTATATGTGATAAGGCCTAATGGCCGATGTGATGAATGTGAAAGTGTATATATGTGATAAGGCCGAATGGCCAATGTGATGAATGTGAAAGTGTGTATATGTGATAAGGCCTAATGGCCGATGTGATGAATGTGAAAGTGTATATATGTGATAAGGCCGAATGGCCAATGTGATGAATGTGAAAGTGTATATATGAGATAAGACCTAATGGCCGATGTGATGGATGTGAAGGTGTATATATGTGATAAGGCCGAATGGCCAATGTGATGGATGTGAAAGTGTATAAATGTGATAAGTCCCGAAGGGCATTTGTGTCGATACTATATCCGAGTTAAAACCCATGAGCTTTATGCGAGAATATTATCTGATTAATGTCGTGAGGCTTCGTGCTCGTACTATATCCGAGCTTTAAAGACCCGACGGCTAAATGCTAGGATTCAAGTAAGACTTTGGTATTAAGTATCTGCAATAAGTTACCATCAAATAAGTATTATGTATTTAAGATGTTCAGGTACGTATTACTTACTCATCGGTGGAGTGATTTCGAGGTGAATTATCAGTATCAAAGAGGTAGGTAAATGTGATTAATATTATAACTCCAAATATGAGAATGATCTAATTGGTAATGGTATGCTTGTATAATGAAGTATGTGATGAAATATTCTTATGTATTAGTGCATATTCTGCCCAAAAGCCTTATGGTTTGAGTATGGGTTGGGTTCAGCTAGATGTGCCAGTACAAGGTAAGGATTATGTTTTGTAAGCTTACGTATATGTGATAAGGAATATGTTTGGTTCTTTATGTGCCTATGGTAATTTAGTACTTGTCATGTTGAAATACTTAAAAATATGGATGTGATTATGAACAAGTGGAAAGGATTATTGAAACTTGAAAATTGATGAAGAATGTGCTTTGGAAATATTTGACCATCTAGGTCATTATCATTCGAAAGTATATATGTGATAGCCAAGTGATGCGTTTATTGATATTATAGTTCAAGATGAAGCTCTAAATTAACTTCATCGAACAGTTGAAATGAATGACCAATGATAGTGAATGAGAACACTTTGTTTTGCTTAAAACTTACTAAGCTTACAAAAGCTTACTCTGTTCGATCATGTTTTGGTTTATAGGTTGTGGATTCTGACTACCAGTTCGGGGATCATCAGCACTTCGTCACATTATCTACCATTACGGCAACTATGTAATTAGACTTAACTTATGGCATGTATAGGATAGACAATATAGTAGAATGATATTTTGACTATTGTATATAAGCCATATGAAAATGGCATCTTTTGAATGTTTACTTATAGAAGTTTACATTTTATCCCTGGCTGTGTATAGTGTTTATCCAAATGAATGATCAAAAAAAAACAAAGGTTTTACCGTTCTGTCATGAGTTACAAGTCCGTTAATGCCCCTTACTTATTCCGGCGATGGTTACGGGATAGAGGTGTTACATTTTATTGGTATCAGAGCTACGATTTAGTCGATTCTAGGACTAACGTAGCACGTGTGAGTCTAGCTATACATGCCATAAAGTGATAAAATGATAGTGTGATGATTTCTGGCAGTTAAAAAGTGTTTTCGTATAATAATAAATTTTGATCCTGAACGAGCTGTGGAAGATGGTATTGAGGGCATTGGAACATGCTTATGATGTGTCAGAATTGAGAAAAGAGTGAATTACGAATATGATATGCTATGTGAAATGTACTTGTTGATTTTGCTATGTGCCTTTTTCAAATGATGCAATGAATTTTATGATATGCATATATCATGTGCGAACTAGAAGTATAAGCCCTAAGGAATGTGATAAATTAGTGAAATGTATACTTGATGGATGAATATGCATAAAAGTTCAGTATGTTATATTCGGGCTAAGTCCCGAAGAGCATTTGTGCTGGTGATATATCCGGGCTAAGTCCCGAAGAGCATTCGTGCTGGTGATATATCCGGACTAGGTCCCGAAGAGCATTCGTGCTGGTGATGTATCCGGGCTAAGTTCCAAAGAGCATTCGTGCTGGTGATGTATCCGGGCTAAGTTCCAAAGAGCATTCGTCTTTGGTGATATATCCGGGCTAAGTCCGAAGAGCATTCGTCTTTGGTGATGTATCCGGCTAAGCCCCAAGGCATTTGTGCTTGGAAAAATCTGGATTTGAGGTCAAGAAGGCCTTTGTGCTGAAATTATTTATGGGTTAAAGTTCGCAGGTCTTGTCTTGGTGATGTGTATTGGTCTTCGCCTAACAGGCTTAATGGCAGTGATTCGAGCCAAGTTTAATGTTCTTCATTATATGAATTCAAAGTTAAATGAAAAGATATGATTAAAAGTGTACATACTTGATGTTTATAGACTTGGTTAAGTCATTTCAATGTGTGACAACAAATGAATAAGGGGCACTATGTGTGCAAATGATTAGAGGCACTGAGAGTGCGAGTTCTTCAACCGAGCACTATGTGTGTGAGATCGGTCGAAGAGACATTAGGTGAGTAAACGAGATTAATGTAAGACCTCGTGAGGAACGAAGGCATTGAGTTAAGATGGTGGATATGTTGTTAAGAAATGAATTCATGTTATAAATGTGTTACTGGATTTAGTCTATGGGATGCTTGGTATATAAATTGCTAAATGACCCCAATTTTGTTAATCATGTTCAAAAATTATTTCGATTAAGTTAAACATTTGGAAGTCTATAAGAATTTTGATGAATGCTGATAATTTTGGATATATGGGTTATGTAACACCCCAAACCCGGCCCAGACGTTATGGCGAATCGGCGTGCCACATTGGAGTTGAAAACCCACGCCCGTTTTAGTGTTTTAAAACCATACATTTTATTGAGTTAACAAAGTGTATGGAAGTCGGGCACCGTAGGTATCCGAGACAGAGGAGGTGAGCCATGAAGGTCGCTTAAGTACCAAGCTCTTTAATTGGAACCAATCCTAGACATGCCCACAACCATAGCCACACTTTGTTATATCGAGTTTAAATTTGTTTAAGTGGACGTCTTTGATAAATCGATTAATCGTGGTGTTGAGATATTTTGAAAACAAGTATCATTTTGAAAACACGCCCTAAGTCTAGCCCATTTGAATAATTATTAACCAATTTTAAAGTTATTAAAATTAAAATAATCCCGAAAAGAAATAAAAGAAAAGTTAAAATTGGCCTTATTACAACCCAAAATAAATAATAGTTAAAGGAAATTAAACGAAACCAACACTTTATTTAAAGCCCAAGGCGATCACCGTGGCCACTCTGAATCCCTCGGCCCAAGTCCCCACATCAAGGCTCACTGCAAGGTTAAGGAAAGGGGTGAGTTTGGAAACTCATGTGCAACAAGCCCTTTCAGAGCCCAAAACAATAACGACTGTTGGGTCTAAGCCCAAATCCAATCTCAATCATGCATCGGGTCAGTAGCCCTTTTCATATTTCATATTTCATATCTTGGGCAAGCCTTTTCATATTTCATATTCTTGGGCGAAGCCTTTATCAGTAAACGGTATGGCCCTTAGGCCCATTTCAATGTCACATATAATTTCAATGAAAGAATGCAACCCATTTGGGAGACTACTCAACCCACCATCCGCTACTCTCCACCGTACCAACCAACACACCATGTGGGGATTAACTCGACCCACCCCGCCAAACTCTCCATTGGCAAAGATAGTTTGCTTTATCATATAACTTGGAGGCCTAGCCTCTTTTAATAATCGGGCAAAAGCCCTTTCAATAAGCGGGGCATAAGCCCTTTTATAATGGGGCATAAGCCCTTTTGATAAGCGGGGCATAAGCCCTTTTGATAATCAGGGCATAAGCCCTTTTCACTTCCTCCATCCATATAAAACCCAACCCAATGCATTTATGATTACCTCATGTGCATATCATACATATCATGTGCATATCATACATTTCATGTGCATATCATACATACCATATTTATCAAAATCCCATGTATTAAAATCATACATAAACCCTAGGGTATAATGGTCATTTTACCTAGGGGCAAAATGGTCATTTTCATATTATAAGGGTAATCTCGTAATTTTACCAAAATTAGGGTTTCCATGTTCATTAACGATTACTAACAATCCATGGGTGAAAACAAGTGATTCGGCCCATTTTAGCGAAATCGAGTTATTGGGCCTAAAACCCTTAATGGGCCCTACTTAGCCAATTTCGTCATCTAGGCCCATTTAGCCTATATTCTATAACGGTTTTAACAGTCTTATCATGCCATATAATGATTTCGTTTTCTACCAATTTTACCCAAATGGGCCGAAAGCCCAATGGGCCCCACTTGACCCCTCGAGGCCCAACTTACCAAGAACGCCAAAATCACATTCTTACCGTTTCCATCGTTCTCGATCACCATCTCATCGATTCTAACTAACTAGTGAGCGTTAATTGCTCACAAGTCCTCGAAATGCCGAATTTGGCATTTGACTTTTCGCATTTTATCGCTTTAAGCTATGAAAGGGTTCGTTACACACCTCATTTGCGATATTCCTTGACGAGATCTCCTATGCGATTTCTCCTATAATCAATTGTTAAATAGATCAGCTCGCAATAATTGAACCAAATCAAGAACTTTCCAATATTAACACTTACACATTCGCCACCATCCATAATGGCCTTAGGCACCTTACCTTTGTCGCGATTGATGACTAGGCCTAGCTACTCCAATGATCCAAGCTACTCCAAATCGACACTACACCTTGCTGCTCCTTCAATAAATAAACCAAAAATATTAAAAGAAGACCCCATAGAGTCTATGGCCATATTCGCCATCTCCTAAACTTGGAGTTTGACTTTTGACCAAAGCTACACTAGGAATTGTTTAGAGTTTGAACACTTACCACGTCTTTCTCCTCTTGAATCCGGATGTCTAAAAGGTAAAGGAACCGAATGCCAACTATTGAGAAGGAAGAAAAAGGTTGCTGGTCACAAAGAATCGGCACCCCTATCTTCACTGATTCGGCTTTTTATGCACTTGGCAAAAATAGAGATAAGGAAAACAATGGTGAATGAAAGGAAATAGTGGGCTGATTTGAAAGAAAGAAAAGGAAGAAAATTGAGTAGAAGGAGGTAGATTCTACTGGAAAAGAAAGATAGAAAAAGCTACACACCAAAGAACAAAATCGGCACAACTAAGACCCTAATGCCGAAATTACTAACCTAATACCCCTCAGAAAATCCCTCTCCAAACTCCCTTATTCTACCAACTCTATCTCCATATCACATCCCTAAAATCTCTCCCTTATCCCTCCTTAATTTATGCATTTGACTTGATCCAACTCTCTCCTCTTACGTAATCCACTCGGGTTCCAACACTTACCCTTCTGCACAAAAATAAATACTCCTATTTGCCAACACAGGAATCGATCCCGTGTCTTCCCCAACACTCACACGCCACCATTAAAGCTCCCTAGTGGCGTCACTTAGCCACTTTGCCGGAGGATCTTTTGTGATACACTTTACCCACAACTTAATATAAGGGCACCTAGCCGAACCCCTAACTCCTAAGTCCAAAATTTAAAAATTCCACGGGTTTGGCCAACTCATGGGCCTTCCATAAGCCCATTTACACACCCAAATTATGAATTCCATCATCACCTACCAAATTTTAGAAATTTACTTAAAATATCAAGAATCGCGAAAACCCAAAAATCGAGGATGTTACAACTCTACCCTCCTTAAAGAAATTTCGGCCTCGAAATTTGCTCGTCCAAACAGTTGAGGGTATCACGACGATTGCCTCTTCGATCTCCCAAGTAGCTTCTTCCTTGCCATGGTTCCTCCAAAGTACCTTCACCAACAGATGACCTCCTTCTCAACACCTTGACATCACGATCAAGTATTTGCATGAGTTCCTCTTCAAAGGTCAAATCCATTGTACCTCAATTTACAATCGCACGATATGAGTTGGGTCGAACGATATCGCCTTAGCATGGACACATGGAAGACATCGTGAATGCGATCCGATTCGGAGGTAACTCTAGGTGATAAGCCACCGCCCTATCCGCTTAATGATTGGTAAGGCCCAATAAACCGTGGGCTCAACTTACCCTTCTTACCAAATCTCAAGATCTTCTTCCAAGCGAAACTTTCAAAAGACCATGTCTCCTACCGCATATTCAATATCCTTACGCTTCAGATCGGCATAAGACTTTTGTCGATCCCCGCCTCTTTAACCTCTTCCGATTACCTTAATCTTGTCTTGATTCGCCACCAACTCGGTCCAAGTATTTGCCTTTCCCCAACTCGCCCAACAAGTAGGCGAGCGACACCTTCGCCCATATAGTGCCCCATATGGAGCCATCTGAATACTTGCTTGGTAACTGTTGTTATACGCGAACTCCGCTAAGGGCAAATGGTCCTCCCAGCTGCCTCTAAACTAAATAGCACAACCCCTCAACATATCCTCTAAAATCTGAATAACCCTCTCTGACTGCCCATCCGACTGAGGGTGAAAAGCCGTACTGAAATCCAATCGCGTTCCCAATGCCTCATGCAACTTCTGCCAAAATTGAGATGTAAACCTTGGGTCTCGGTTTGAAATTATCGATACTGGCACACCATGCAACCGTACTATTTCGCACATACAATCCGCCAACTTCAAGTGAGTAATCGGTCCGGACAGTATGAAATGAGCGATTTCGTGAGTCTATCCACAATCACCCAAACCGAATCCTTCTTAGAAGGTGTCAACGGCAACCCACTTACAAAGTCCATAGTTACCCTTTCCCACTTCCAAAGTGGTATCTTTACCTGTTGTAACAATCCGAAGGTAGTTGATGCTCGGCCTTCACTTGTTGACATGTCAAACATCTCCCAACAAATTCAGTCACTTCGCTTAAGCCGGGCCACCAATATTGCTCTCGCAAGTCTCGATACAACTTACTCCCTCCGGATGCATAGAACAAGGTCCATTATGTGCCTCTTTCAAAATCATCAATCTCAAATCGGAGTTCTTGACGATACAAATTCTCCCTCGAAAACAAAGAGTTCCCTCACTATTTAACCCAAAGTCAGGATTCTCCCCCTTCTCAACTTGCTGAAACCGAGCAACCAACGACTCATCCTTCAACTGTTGCTTTTTAATCTGTTCTACCAAAGTTGGTCTCACCTGTAACTCTGCCAACAAACTCCGTCGTCATACAAACTTAGACGAGCAAACATCGCTTTAATTCCACCACACCCTTCGACTTAACGCATCGCCCACGACATTCGCCTTACAGGTGGTACTCAATCGAACAGTCATAGTCCTTTAACAACTCTATCCACCTTCGCTGCCTAAGATTCAGCTCCTTTTGATTCAACAAGTACTTAAGACTCTTGTGATCCGTATAGATGAT
This sequence comes from Gossypium arboreum, assembly GCF_025698485.1. Taxonomy (NCBI): domain Eukaryota; kingdom Viridiplantae; phylum Streptophyta; class Magnoliopsida; order Malvales; family Malvaceae; genus Gossypium; species Gossypium arboreum. The sequence continues at coordinate 113,291,227 of NC_069080.1, read as the reverse complement.
GCATTTCTCTCCATACAGGTAATGCCTCCATATCTTAAGTGCAAAGATTACATTGCCAATTCCAAGTCATGCGTAGGGTAGTTCACCTCATGTGGCTTAAGGCGTCGTGAAGCATAAGCGACCACTTTACCCTCTTGCATCAACACGCAGCCCAAACCTACATGTGACGATCATTTGACACCGTGAAATCCTTACGGACTACTGGTGAATCAAAGCTGGCGCTTAGTCAAAACCTTCTTCAACTTCTCAAAAGCCTCTTATCGCTTATCTGTCCAAACAAAAGGTGCTCCCTTCCTTATAAGTTTAGATTAACGGTCTCGCCATCACGAAAATCCTTTCATGAATCTCCGATAATAACCTGCCAACCCCAGAAAACTTTGAATTTCTGTTACCGACTTCGGTGGCTTCCATTCCAAAATGGCTTCAATCTTTCGAGGGTCCACCTTGATCCCTTCAGCAGATACAACATGCCCCAAGAAGGTAACTTCCTTCAGCCAAAACTCACACTTACTAAACTTTGCATAAAGTTGCTTCTCCTTAACACTTGCAAGACTACTACGAAGATGCTCATCATGCTTCTCTTCCGTTTCTGAATACACCAAGATATCATCAATAAAAACGACTACGAACCGATCCAAGTATGGCTGGAATACCCGATTCATCAAATCCATGAATGCCACCGGTGTATTAGTCAACCCAAATGGCATTACCAGAAACTCGTAATGTCCGTATCGAGTCCTGAACGCCGTCTTATAAATATCCCCCTCTTTAACTCTTAATTGATGATATCCCGACCGAAGGTCGATCCTAGAAAACACCGAGGCTCCTTTTAATTGGTCGAACAGATCATCAATTCTTGGTAACGGATACTTGTTCTTGATAGTCAGCTTATTCAACTGCCGATAGTCAATACACATTCGCATAGTCCCATCTTTCTTCTTCTGAACAGCAGGGTGCACCCCACGGAGAAACACTTGGTCTTATAAACCCTCTATCCAGCAGACTCTTGAATCGAAGCTTTCAATTCTACCAACTCCTTTGGTGCCATCCGATAAGGCGCAATGGACACAGAGTCGTTCGGTAGTAAGTCGATTCCAAACTCGACTTCTCTGTTCGGGGTAATCCGGGAAGTTCATCCGGGAATACATCCTAAAATTCCTAATAGTCCTAACCGACTCCACCGTTATCTCCTCAAGTCCCGTTTGACTTACAAAGGCCAAGCACGCCTCACAACCTTTTCGGATCAACTTTCGGCTCTTAACGCCAAACAACATTGGATAAATAATCCTTCGTTCCCCTATGACCATTATCTCCTCATCTTGACGGTTCTTAGTACCATCCTCTTTGCAGCACAATCCAACGTCGCCTTGTGCTTAGCTAACCAATCCATTCCCAAAATAAGATCAAAATCCCGAAATGGCAGCTCCATCAAATCTCCTTCAAAGATTTTATCTTGTGTCACTAACGGTACTGCCCTAAAAATTTTATCTACCTTAACCGAATGTCCCAATGGACTTATTACTGATACCCCACTCACAGTCTTCTCAGGAAGCACATCCAAAGCCCCAGATACATCACAAGCAACATACGAGTGGGTGGAACCCACATCAATCAAAGCAGTGTAAGGCATGCTATGAATGAAGAACGTACCAGTTATAACATCAGGAGCGTCACCCTCCTCACGACGTCGTGCCGCATAAACCAACGCCGGTTGTCGAGCTTCAGCATGACCAGCACCTCTGCCAGGTGCCCCACGTCCTCGTCTATTACCATTGCCACCTCTACCTTGCCCACGACCCCTCTGTGGTGGTGGTCCTCCTCGCCGTGGTTGGACATCCCTTTGTTCTGCCGCTAGCTCCTGAGCTGTCCTCCGAGGACACTCTCTAAACTTATGCTCCTTTGACCCACATCGAAAACATGCTCCAGTTCGTTTCCAGCACTCCCCCATATGCACCCTACCATAGTCCCTGCAAGCCTGCGGTCTATAAGTATTTACTGGAACTGCTCAAACCGGTTCCTCCATCCTTGCTCTTTTAACACTTCGATTCGTGGCACTCGAGGGTCTAAAATCCCTCTTGAATCTGGGTCGATCCTTCCCACGATTCCGTCGCTCACTCAGCTTCACCTCCTCGACTATCTTAGCCTTTTCTACCAATGCAGCAAAACCACGCTCCCTCTGTGGAGCTATCAATATCCTAAGCTCATCGCGGAGACCATCCTCGAAGAGGACTTTGCGCTCATATTGATTGCCACTATACCACTAGCATATCGACTCGGCCTCAAAATTTCGCCTCATACTGCCTACTGTCTTATCACCTTGAGTCGATTCAAGAATTCCTTTCGACGAGCATCCACATAGCTTGCTCCAACATACCTCCCTTTAAAGGCGTTTTGAACAATTCCCGTGTTACTTGCTCAATTGGGGTACTCTCCTTACGGTGATCCACCATCGGTATGCCTCGTCACGTAGCAGCGACACAGCTCCTTTCAGCTTTTGCTCCACTGAGCAGTCTAGATCATCCATGATCCGTTCTGTTGCCTCTAGCCAATATTCTGCCACATTTGGGGCTACTCCAGATACACCCCTAAATACCTCTGCTCCGTTGGCTCGGAGTCGCTCCGATATAGACCCCCTATTCACCGTCCAAGATACTAGCTCCAGCCACTCTTTCTAAAACCCTTAACATGGCTTGGGATAAAGCGTCATCCCCATGACCCGATCATAAGACCAGTCTGTTGCTTGCGACACGGTGGCTCCTCGGTGGCCTATGCCTCGAGGATGAAGATTCACTTGCACCCTTCGGCGACCACGTCTGCGGCCTCGCCCACGAGCTCCTCTAGTACTCATATCGAATTATCGATTCTTAATTTTATGAAATTAGTATAACGTTCCAATCGTTTATTAAGAAAATGTCTTATGTAGATATAGCGGTTCAAGGATTGTTTTGTATCATCATAGCCTAGCTACGGTCTCATTCCTACCGTTTACGACTCTACTCTAGCTAAGGTATCATAGTAGGGTCTCAGCACTATTCATAATATCATATCAATGTCATATATTGTAAGGAAAATATACTTACAGACTTGGTGCCGGGGATTCAGTGCGACACTTCTTTCTCCAAAAAAAAAACCATGTTTTTGATTATCGAAAATAGAAATTCGAAAACCTTGATTTGAAAACTCCTTTATTTTGAACTCTTGATTAAAAGCAGAAAAATGGTACCTTTTTAACATATATTTTCCGCAAAGCATCTTTAAAATGAACTTTTCAGAAACCATTTCCAAAAATACCCTTCTTAGGCCTAAGTTTTCAAATAGATGTTTGGACCCGATCCACAGCCGAGTTGTTGCAACCTAGGCTCTGATACCACTAAATGTAACACCCCAAACCCGGCTCAAACGTTATGGCCGAATCTGACGTGACACATTGGAGTTGAAAACCCACGTTCCGTTTTAGTGTTTTAAAACCATACATTTTATTGAGTTAACAAAGTGTATGGAAGCTGGGCACCAGGTAGGTATCCGAGACAGAGGAGGTGAGCCATGAAGGCTGCTTAAGTACCAAGCTCTTTAATTGGAACCAATCCTAGACATGCCCACAACCATAGCCACACTTTGTTATATCGAGTTTAAATTTGTTTAAGTGGACGTCTTTGATAAATCGATTAATCGTGGTGTTGAGATATTTTGAAAACAAGTATCATTTTGAAAACACGTCCTAAGTCTAGCCCATTTGAATAATTATTAACCAATTTTAAAGTTATTAAAATTAAAATAATCCCGAAAAGAAATAAAAGAAAAGTTAAAATTGGCCTTATTACAACCCAAAAATAAATAATAGTTAAAGGAAATTAAACGGAAACCAACACTTTATTTAAAGCCCAAGACGATCACCGTGGCCACTCTGAATCCCCTCCGGCCCAAGTCCCCACATCAAGGCTCACCTGCAAGGTTAAGGAAAGGGGTGAGTTTGGAAACTCAGTGTGCAACAAGCCCTTTGAGCCTAAAACAATAACGACTGTTGGGTCTAAGCCCAAATCCAATCTCAATCATGCACTGGGCCGTAGCCCTTTTCATATTTCATATTTCATAATACTGGGCCGAAGCCTTTTCATATTTCATATTACTGGGCCGAAGCCTTTACTGTAAACGGTATGGCCCTTAGGCCCATTTCAATGTCACATATAATTTCAATGAAAGAATGCAACCCATTTGGGGAGACTACTCAACCCACCATCCGCTACTCTCCACCCGTACCAACCAACACACCATGTGGGGATTAACTCGACCCACCCCGCCAAACTCTCCACTGGCAGCATAGATAGCTTTATCATATCTTGGAGGCCTAGCCTCTTTTAATAATCAGGGCAAAAGCCCTTTCAATAACTGGGGCATAAGCCCTTTTATAACTGGGGCATAAGCCCTTTTGATAACTGGGGCATAAGCCCTTTTGATAACTGGGGCATAAGCCCTTTTTCACTTCCTCCATCCATATAAAAACCCAACCCAATGCATTTATGATTACCTCATGTGCATATCATACATATCATGTGCATATCATACATTTCATGTGCATATCATACATACCATATTTATCAAAATCCCATGTATTAAAATCATACATAAACCCTAGGGGTATAATGGTCATTTTACCTAGGGCAAACGGTCATTTTCATATTATAAGGGTAATCTCGTAATTTTACCAAAATTAGGGTTTCCATGTTCATTAACGATTACTAACAATCCATGGGTGAAAACAGTGATTACGGCCCATTTTAGCGAAATCGAGTTATTGGGCCTAAAACCCTTAATGGGCCCTACTTAGCCAATTTCGTCATCTAGGCCCATTTAGCCTATATTCCATAACGGTTTTAACGGTCTTATCATGCCATATAATGATTTCCGTTTTCTACCAATTTTACCCAAATGGGCCCGAAAGCCCAATGGGCCCCACTTGACCCCTCGAGGCCCAACTTACCAAGAACGCCAAAATCACATTCTTACCGTTTCCATCGTTCTTGATCACCATCTCATCGATTCTAACTAACTAGTGAGCGTTAAGCTTGCTCACAAGTCCTCGAAATGCCGAATTTCGGCATTTCGGCTTTTCGGCATTTTATCGCTTTAAGCTATGAAAGGGTTCGTTACACACCTCATTTGCGATATTCCTTGACGAGATCTCCTATGCGATTTCTCCTATAATCAATTGTTAAATAGATCAGCTCGCAATAATTGAACCAAATCAAGAACTTTCCAATATTAACACTTACACATTCGGCCACCATTCATAATGGCCTTAGGCACCTTACCTTTGTCGCGATTGATGACTAGGCCTAGCTACTCCGTGATCCAAGCTACTCCAAATCGACACTACACCTTGCTGCTCCTTCAATAAATAAACCAAAAATATTAAAAGAAGACCCCATAGAGTCTATGGCCATATTCGCCATCTCCCTAAACTTGGAGTTTGACTTTTGACCAAAGCTACACTAGGAATTGTTTAGAGTTTGAACACTTACCACGTCTTTCTCCTCTTGAATCCGGATGTCTAAAAGGTAAAGGACCGAACGCCAACTATTGAGAAGGAAGAAAAAGGTTGCTGGTCACAAAGAATAGGCACCCCTATCTTCATCGATTCGACTTTTATGTGCACTTGGCAAAAATAGAGATAAGGAAAACACTGGTGAATGAAAGGAAATAGTGGGCTGATTTGAAAGAAAGAAAAGGAAGAAAATTGAGTAGAAGGGAGGTAGATTGGCTGGAAAAGAAAGAGAGAAAAGCTACACACCAAAGAACAAAATCGGCACAACTAAGACCCTAATGCGAAATTACTAACCTAATACCCCTCTGAAAATCCCTCTCCAAACTCCCTTATTCGACCAACTCTATCTCCATATCACATCCCTAAAATCTCTCCCTTATCCCTCCTTAATTTATGCATTTGACTTGATCCAACTCTCTCCTCTTCTGAGAATCCACTCGGGTTCCAACACTTACCCTTCCCGCACAAAAATAAATACTCCTATTTGCCAACACAGGAATCGATCCGTGTCTTCCCCAACACTTACACGCCACCTTTAAAGCTCCCTAGTGGCGTCACTTAGCCACTTTGCGGAGGATCTTTTGTGATACACTTTACCCACAACTTAATATAAGGGCACCTAGCCGAACCCCTAACTCCTAAGTCCAAAATTTAAAAATTCCACCGGGTTTTGGCCAACTCATGGGCCTTCCATAAGCCCATTTACACACCCAAATTATGAATTCCATCATCACCTACCAAATTTTAGAAATTTACTTAAAATATCAAGAATCGCGAAAAACCCGAAAATCAGGATGTTACAGGTTATGTACTAAAATAAATCCCATGCCGGTATACTATATGAGGATTTATGCCGAATCGACTGTATACGGATAGCGTTAACGGTGATTGAATGTGCTGAACAAATTAAATGTTCAGTCTCAGAGAAGTTGATTTTACATCGGAAGCAAAAGTTAAGTTGAATATTGAGATCGATGGAGTTATAAAGGATATTTATTGAGATGTTTGAGTATATGTGTATTTTCGGTCGAGTTACTGACTTATACATGAATAAAAATGTGAGTTCTGAATATGTGGGTTGATGATATGAATTATACATGTTAATATGTGATTTATATGTGTTGGAAATGCATTTGTGAATTAAATTAAGTGATTATTGCTTCTGAAATTAAGGAAATGAGATATATGTGCATACTTGTAGAAATGTTTATGTATTTGTTTTAAGATAAGAAAATGATTTTATAGACCGATGCGAAATCAATAATGAATTACAATTGCTATCAATGAGCTAATGTCTTTATGGATATAATTCAATAAGAGAACGTTATCCTAACCTATGCATCAGTGGAAATTTTCGGGGACGAAAATCCCTAAAAGGGGGGAGAGTTGTGACACCCCTAATTTGACCCTAGTCAGAAAGTGATTTTGGGACCACAAAACCGAGTCACAAAAATAATTAATTGTTATATTTTATGCTTATTATTTATGAATAAGTATGTGTGAAAATTTCATGCTTTAAATTTTGTCATTTGGATGTGAAATAAATAAAAAGGGGCTTATGTGAAAAATCTTGAAAATGTCATGTTAATTGGAAGTGGCTAAAAAATTGCATGGTTTGAAGCATGAGGGACTTGCATGTCAAACATTCCTTTTTCTTGGTAGTGGACGGCAAGGATGGGCATGAATGACACATTTTGGCATTTTGTGCTTTGTATGTTAGTAAATAATGTTAATAATATATTTGTTCATATTAAAGAAAATGGTTTCATAAAATAGAAATAATAAAAGTTAATGAAATAAATGAATAAAACATGTTTGAGGTGAAAATAACAAGGCCATTTTCTTCTTCTTCTTAGTGAGTTGAGAAAGAAAATAGAAACCTTTGAGCTTAGGGCATTTGGCAAAAGAAGGCTTCAAATAAGGTAAGGTTCATGTTATTTTCTTTGAAAAGTTGTGAATTTTGGTTGGTTTTGAAGCTTGCAACAAGACCCATGTGAAAATTTTTGTGTTCATGAAGCATGTAGAAATCGGTCATGAGCTTAATGGGGTATATTTTGTATGTTTGATGATTTTGGGAGGATAATTGATTCTAGTTGAGTATGAACAAACTAAATGTGCTTGATGGCTCAAATGAGCTTGGAAAGTTGGCCAATGTTGTTTAAGTTCATGAATTAGGGCATAATTTCATTTGGCCATGGAAATTGAGCATGAAAAAAATCGGTGTGGGATATCTGGTTGAAAATTTAGTTTGAAGTGCGGTAATTGTGTTAAAGATGAACATTAAACCTTTATGTTTTATGGTCTTGTAAGTTAGGTGTAAAACCCATGGCCTTTTTATGCTTGGCATGGAATTAGTGGTTAAATGAGTTATGAACCTATTATAATTTGAAAATTTGATGGTTTTATGGAGAAGGGGGCATTCGGAAATAGAGGTTAAATTATAATAACCTCACCTTAGTGAATTGAAGTAAAATTTGACTTTTTATAGGATTAAATTACCAATGACCGAATGTGATGAAATTGTCAAGAAATAAATTTGATTAAATTAGATTCGGTTAATGGTGGGTGTATAGAATAATTGAATGCTAATTTGATTAACTCTCTAATGGTTAAATGTGTTAAACCTGAAAGCATGATTTAGTTTAACCAAGGGAGAACTTGTATATTTGTAGGAGGGCATGTTTGAACGTGTATTGATAATTGATTTTGAAGGTTCGGCTTTATGCCTTGATAGTTGGTTTTGAAGTATATGATGTCTTGGTATAAATATATGTGCATTCGGTTACTTTCATAACATGCATTTAAAGTGTCCTTTGGATGCAATTGCTTATGCACTTGAGGGTATATGAGTTAATTTTCTTTATGGAAAATTTGGATAAGAAGCTAACAAGTAATATGCTAAGGTAGTCATTTGGATAATCGGCTTTGTGAATATTATTAAAGGTGTAATTAGTTATATGCATAGGTCATCGGTAAAATTGACCACATAACTAGTATATGTATATAAGGCGACATGGTGATACCTAGGTAAATGTATTTGGGATGGTTTTATGAAATACCGAATGTGTGCGAGATGTATCGAGGTGTTGCCTTATGTATGAGTTTCATTGAGAAGATTTACCTTGTTGTTTTTAATGATATAACAAGGTGATTAAAATAGTTTAAATTTTGTTAATTAGACTCAAGAGCATAGAGGGGCAATTTTGGATAAAGAGAAAGTAAGCGAATAGCCGTGGATATCTAGTAAATCGACCACTTCCGAGGTAAGTTTTAAGTGATTAAACATTGAGTAAATTCACTCATAATAGGACATGATGAGTTGATTTAATAAGATATGATGTGGCCATGTTATGTTCTAAGCTCAAATGGTAAGTTCTTAAGTGTTAGAGCTTGGGAATTTAAGTGTAATTTGAAATAGTGCCTTAGGACAGCAGCAGTAACATGACTTTAGAAAATCACCATAAATTTATGGACTTGAATTAGAGGCCGAATGAAACATGAAATTAAAGATTAATGAGTCTAGTTTCTTATAAAAGAAACCGTGTAAGCAAAGGAATTTCCGATAATGAGATATTTAAAGTTGTGTGAGACAGTCTTGAGAATGACACCGTAATCCTCTGATACATTTTTAGAAAATCATTATAAATTGTACAAAAATTTTAAAAGACAAAATTTATAATCTAGATGCCTTAGTGATCTAGTTTCAAATGAAATAAACTAGAACATATTTTGAATTTTTACAATGAGAAATTTGATTAAGTAGTGAAGAGTGGTCAACATAGTCAAACAAAGTGAAATAGTGGAAACTTGTAGAAAAATCTGGCATTGATTGGCCAAACCAAAAATTCTGAAAATTTTTTGGATAAAATATGCATGAGTCTATTTTCAGAGAAAATTAACGGCACTTCATTTGGAGTTTCGTAGCTCCATTTACGAATAATTTAATGACTGTTGCTCAGGAAAAATAGCTTGTGCTGAATTTGTAATTATGTTGTAAACCTTAATAAAACTATTTGAGTTGCTTATAAGCTATCGATTAAATATTGGTAATCAAAGTACCAAATCCAGTATTAAAGTGAAGCTATAAGTAGTAAATGACTAGTATACCTAGTCAATTTTGTTATGATGAAATTGATGTACAAGGTGTGTATATGTGATAAGGCCTAATGGCCGATGTGATGAATGTGAAAGTGTATATATGTGATAAGGCCGAATGGCCGATGTGATGAATGTGAAAGTGTGTATATGTGATAAGGCCTAATGGCCAATGTGATGAATGTGAAAGTGTGTATATGTGATAAGGCCTAATGGCCGATGTGATGAATGTGAAAGTGTATATATGTGATAAGGCCTAATGGCCAATGTGATGAATGTGAAAGTGTGTATATGTGATAAGGCCTAATGGCGATGTGATGAATGTGAAAGTGTGTATATGTGATAAGGCCTAATGGCGATGTGATGAATGTGAAAGTGTATATATGTGATAAGGCCGAATGGCCAATGTGATGAATGTGAAAGTGTGTATATGTGATAAGGCCTAATGGCCGATGTGATGAATGTGAAAGTGTATATATGTGATAAGGCCGAATGGCCAATGTGATGAATGTGAAAGTGTATATATGAGATAAGACCTAATGGCCGATGTGATGGATGTGAAGGTGTATATATGTGATAAGGCCGAATGGCCAATGTGATGGATGTGAAAGTGTATAAATGTGATAAGTCCCGAAGGGCATTTGTGTCAGTACTATATCCGGGTTAAAACCCCGCAGCTTTATGCGAGAATATTATCTGATTAATGTCTCAGAGGCCGTGCTCGTACTATATCCGAGCTTTAAAGACCCGACGGCTAAATGCTAGGATTCAAGTAAGACTTTGGTATTGAGTATCGCAATAAGTTACCATCAAATAAGTATTATGTATTTAAGATGTTCAGTGCGTATTACTTACTCATCGGTGGAGTGATTTGAGGTGAATTATTAGTATCAAAGAGGTAGGTAAATGTGATTAATATTATAACTCCAAATATGAGAATGATCTAATTGGTAATGGTATGCTTGTATAATGAAGTATGTGATGAAATATTCTTATGTATTAGTGCATATTCGCCCAAAAGCCTTATGATTTGAGTATGGGTTGGGTTCACTAGATGTGCCCGATTACAAGGTAAGGATTATGTTTTGTAAGCTTACGATATGTGATAAGGAATATGTTTGGTTCTTTATGTGCCTCTGGTAATTTAGTACTTGTCATGTTGAAATACTTAAAAATATGGATGTGATTATGAACAAGTGGAAAGGATTATTGAAAGTTGAAAATTGATGAAGAATGTGCTTTGGAAATATTTGACCATCTAGGTCATTATCATTCGAAAGTATATATGTGATGACCAAGTGATGCGTTTATTGATATTATAGTTAGAGATGAAGCTCTAGATTAACTTCATCGAGCAGTTGAAATGAATGACCAATGATAGTGAATGAGAACACTTTGTTTTGCTTAAAACTTACTAAGCTTACAAAAGCTTACTCTGTTCGATCATGTTTTGGTTTATAGGTTGTGGATTACGACTACCGGTTCGGGATCATCGACGCCGTCACACTATCTACCATTACGGCAACTATGTAATTAGACTTAGCTTATGGCATGTATAGGATAGACAATATAGTAGAATGATATTTTGACTATTGTATATAAGCCATATGAAAATGGCATCTTTTGAATGTTTACTTATAGAAGTTTACATTTTATCCCTGGCTGTGTATAGTGTTTATCCAAATGAATGATCAAAAAAAAAAGAAAAAAAGCAGGTTTTATCGTTCTGTCATGAGTTACAAGTCCGGTAATGCCCCTTACTTATTCCGGCGATGGTTACGGGATAGGGGTGTTACATCCACTACCGTCCAACATCATATATATAATGGGATAATTTCACCATAAATACTCCCACTTAGAAAGCCATTAACAAATAAGCCCTTTACAAAATAGACTACCCACTTTTCAATTTACGCGATTAAGTCCTTTTATTTAATCGGACACCTAAACGACAAAATTAAATCACGAAAATTTCACAGATATAAATTCACACAAAATAAACATAGAAAATAATTTTTAAATATTTTTCTGACTCGGATTCGTGGTCCCGAAGCCACCGTTCTGATTAGGGTCTAAATCGGGCTGTTACATCTGATTTACTAGATCAGCAGCTATCGCAGGAGGTAGCGGGTTTTTTTAGCCATCTCCTCGGTTGTGGTGGAAATATCATCCTCTTGCTCTTCCTCTGTGTATCTTAGGCTTCGCCTTATTTCTCTTCGGGTTCTGCGAGCTGTGCGATCGATCTCACTGTAAAAAAGTAATGGTCCTGACAGGTTTCTTCTAATCATACACTATAAAAACCTGCCAGAAGTGAATAAACGAAAAATTAGAAAGTAAATAAAAATTTAAACTGCAATAAAAGTAAAATGTCTAAAGTAATAAAAATTGTCTGTTCCTAATATCTTAGTTCCCCGGTAACGGCGCCAAAAACTTGATCATGTGATGTGATACGTGCAATAAGTTTTATAATTTATGAATGCCCGTTCTCGAAAACTTACTATTATCATGACACAGGCAAGCGTAGCTTATCGAACAGTAGTATAGCTTATGGCAAGACAGGGATGTCGAACCCAAAGGAACTAAAAGTACTAGTATTAACTTTCTTTTTATTATCTAGCCTAAAAATAAAGGGGTTTGTTTTATCTAACTAATTACTAAACTAAGAATGCACAGGAAGTAAATTGGGGAAATAAATTTTGGGAAAATTGAATGATTTGGACAATACCTAAGGGAAAAATCCACCTAGACTTCACTTGTTATTGACTTGAATCAGACGATTTATTCACTTGACTTGATCCGTAGAAATCCCTAAGTTATATTATTATCTCTCTCGAAACTAACAACATCTAACCCTAGGTTGATTAATTGAAATCTCTTTCTAATTAAAACCCTTAGTGTTGCATTAACTCGATCTATGGATTCCCTTATTAGGTTTCACCGTAATCCGGAAAAATTATGTCACCATATGTTTCACATTAATCTGGCAAAATTATGTCACCCTATCTCTAGGCGTGCAATCAACTCTGCTTAATTATGTTAGATCTACTCTTAGACAGGGACTTTTACTCCTCTGAATAAGCACATCAATACTTGAATCAATATTCTGGAATATTAAAGCAAGAATTAAGAACTCATAATTAAGAACAAATCAAATATTTATCATACAATTCAGATAATAATAACAAGATCTGTCTTAGGTTTCATTCTCCTTAGGTATTTAGGGGGTTTAGTTCATATTTATGAAAAAAACATCTCAAAAGAATAATGATAACAAAACATAAAGAAAACCCAAGAACTCTTGAAGGGAATTGAAGGGAGATCTTCAGTCTTGAAGGTGAATCCGACTTCTGAGATGGATCAATCGGCTTTCTTCGAGTAATTCTTTGCCTCCTACTTTGTGTGCCCCCTCTAATCCTCCTCTAGTGCATTTAAAAAGGCTTTAGAATGCCTAAAAGCCCTCAAGAGTGGCCTTTTCTGAATAGGACTAAACTTGGGCTCGACAGGGGCATGCCCGTGTGACACGCCCATGTTGATTGCTTCAAACTGTGTTCGAGTCTGTTGAATGGAACGGGTGTGTGGTCTACTCATGTACGGAAATCCAGGCTGTGTTGATTTTACATGTTGGTCCATTTTCTCCATTTTCGGCCCGTTTCTTGCTCTTTTTACTCCCTTATGCTCACCTAAGTATAAACATGAATTTAAAGGATTAGGAGCATCGAATTCACCAAATCTAAGGAGAAATCATCCATAAATGTGCTAAGCATGGGATAAAAATATGTATAAATTGCGGTTTATCAGATATGCAAGAGATTAGTTCAATTTAATGAGTATGTATGTGGAATAACATGTTTTCTTATTAGAATCTATTTAACGATTGAATTGACATAGGGATATGTCAAGAGATGAATGGATTTTTGTATGTGAGTATGTTCAGAAGTTAGCCAATTACTGAGTTACCGTGAATTTATTCGTAGCAATGTAAACATCAGTTTAATAATTCTAAGTTAAAGAAATGTAATTAATTCAACACAAGTATGTTACCTTGATTAAATCTAATTTGAAATCGTGCATTAGAACTCCTCTGTTTTATTTTAATTATTTACTTAGTTTTTTTAAATAGTTTTTGACCATCTTTTAAAACTAAATTATTTTTGGCTCACCAAAGTGTTTTACAACTAATTTCATAAATAATTCTTTTTACAGCCACTGTGGGTACGACAACTCAACATTACTTGTCACTTTATTACTTGTTGCGATTGTGTACACTTGCACATTTCCGTCGTTCCAAGTTTTGCCGTCGTTCCGGGGACTGTTTTAAAAAAATCATTATTTGTGAATTTCTGTTTTAGTTTTACATTTTGGTTTATTTTTATATTTAATTTTTAACTTAATTTTCCTTTGATAATTTCAGGTGTTTATGAGTATTGACCAGATTATTGACTTACTCCCTGTAGACCCTGAGATAGAACGAACCTTTCAACAACAAAGAAAACAAGAGAACCAGAAAAGGACCGAAGAAATGAACTTTGAAAATCCGATCCAAGGAAATGGAGCAAACCTTGCTCAAAATCCTACCTTTATGCTGACGATAGGGATAGAGCCTTAAGACAATATGATGTGCCAGTTTTTAATGATCTTAATCCAGGCATTAGGAGACCTGAAATCAAGGCACAACAATTCGAGCTGAAGCCAGTCATGTTCCAGATGCTTTAGACTATGGGCCAATTCAATGGAATGCCTACTGAAGATCCTCATCTTCACCTAAGATTATTTATGGAGGTGAGCGCTTCTTTCAAATTAGCTGGAGTACCCGAAGGTGCATTACGATTGAAGCTCTTACCATACTCAGTAAGGGACAGAGCTCGAGCCTAGTTGAATTCATTACCACCAAACCCAATTTCTACATGGCAAGAGTTAGCCGAAAGATTTCTCATGAAGGATTTCCCACTTAGCAAGAATGCTAAGTTGAGGAACGAGATCATTGCCTTCCAACAAATGGATGATGAGTCTTTGTATGAGGCATGGGAACGATAGAAAGAACTATTATTGTAACACCCCTAACCCGTATCAGTCGCCAAATTAGGGTTACGAGGTATTACCAGTCAAGAACACAAGTTAAAACGATCACATGCACGTACTTGAATTTCAATAGTCAATTAATTCTCTACTACCACATAGCTGAATATACTTTTAATTTAAACTCATAATACATGCGGATAAACAGACTTCATTACAATTTAGTTGCATACTATAGTGAAACACAAAAGGATTACACGAAATGCATTACTTATAATCATTTGATAAAGATCATATCATATTCAGAATTTATTTAATATTAAGTTAAACATTTATAGATCACGTAAAACGTATATAATTTTCATAATAGTAATTGACAAAAGTTACTATTCATTTGGTAAATTTGCATCTCATTAACCGAATATGCACTTACTTATCATCATTTTTATTCCAACTTTATTTCATCACAAACAATATACAATCGCTCAGGAAACATGTATAAACATTTTATAATTTGCATTTTCTAAACACATCATTTATATATATATAAGAAATAGTGAATCATTGAACAACCATATTCTTTAACTCATTCTAACATATAACTAAAATATTTATCAATTAAATAAAATTATATCTATCATTACAAGATATTAATCACTTATAGACATATTTAAAACATAAATATTAAATACTATGTATCAAACAAATCAAGTCGATTATCATATGCATGGGAATTTATATAAGCAATATCAAACCAAGATTTAAACCTAACCATCTTATTCAATTCCATCCTATGTCAGAATGTACCAATACATTATTGGAATAAAATTCTAACAAATTCATATATGTTTACCTAAGTTAAAACCTTAACCAAAACAATTAATTATGCTATGAAATTGTATATATACAATGATCATTAATGTAACACCCTGAATTTGGGCCTAGAAGTTTTGGGCCTTGAGCATGGGAGCGGTTGAAGGCAGCTTGTAATATTTTGTTGTGCATGTAAATTTCGTTAATGAAGGCTTGTTTTAGTGGTTAAGCGTGCTGAGAAGTGTTGGAGAAGTCCTGGGTTCAAATCTGGACTCTAGCAAAAATTTTGGTTTAAGGTGAATCAAACCCTGGGTGTAGTAGGTAGGCCTTAAGAATATTGTTGGAGAAATTGTGACACAAAAAGCCTTGTGGCTTGTGGTAAGTAGCGTGTGGAGCATTTAAGGGGAGGCATGGGTTCGAATCCCATGGCAAGCAAAGAGCATTTATTTTGCTAACAGGAGGCGGCAAGAGTTGGTGTTGAATTTAAACTCTGATGTTGGAGGGATCCTACATCGGGAAGCTAACATAAGAGTGGATGCGAAGCTGGCTTTAAATAGAGAGAACCATGAGGAGAGTAAAGATACCTTTCTTGGCTGATCCATTTCGCTTTATGGCGTGCTCGTTTGAGTTGGGCGTTGGCTAAGAGTGCTCAGAGTGTGGATTAGCTCCAGTCTCCAATCAGGTGTGTATTTCTCACTACTCTAACTGTAGGATAGCTACTTCGGGCCGCGATGGGCCGAAAGGAGCCATGTGGGCCCAATGGGCCTTCGGGCCCAATTGGATAAGTTATTTGATTGTGTAGTAAATATTAGACTAGGCTAGGTGAATCTCATATCTGTGGCTAGATTTAGGCAAAAAGGGCCACACGAGCGTGTAGGCCCATTTGGGCCGAGAATAGGCTTTAGGCCCATTCGTATTGTAATCCCTGTTTAGAATACTTTAGTTTACCAAATTACTAAAATAACCCCAGTTGTAAAATTACCAAAGTACCCCCGGTTTATAAAATTACCCAAATATCCTCGATTTGTAAAATTACCGAAATACCCCTGTAAGGTAGAATTACTGAAATACCCCTGTAAGGTAAAATTACCGAAATACCCCTGTAGAGTAGAATTACTAAAATACCCCTGTAAGGTAGAATTACCGAAATACCCCTGTAAGGTACAATTATTGAAATACCCCTGTAAGGTAGAATTACCAAAAAGACCCTTGTAGGGTAGAATTGCTAAAATACCCTTGTAAGGTAGAATTACCGAATACCCTATAGTGTAGAATTACTGAAATACCCCTGTAAGGTTGAATTATCGAAATACCCCTATAGGGTAAAATTACTGAAATACCCCTGTAAGGTAGAATTATTGAAATACCCTTATATGGTAGAATTACTAAAATACCCCTGTAGGGTAGAATTATCGAAATACCCCTGTAGGGTAGAATTATCGAAATATCCCTGTAAGGTAGAATTACCGAAATACCCCTGTAGGGTATAATTACCGAAATACCCCTGTAGGGTAGAATTACTGAAATACCCCTGTAGGGTAGAATTATCGAAATACCCCTGTAGGGTAGAATTATCGAAATACCCCTGTAGGGTAGAATAATCGAAATACCCCTATAGGGTAGAATAATCGAAATACCCCTGTAGGGTAGAATTATCGAAATACCTCTGTAGGGTAGAATTACTGAAATACCCCTGTAGGGTAGAATTATCGAAATACCCCTGTAGGGTAGAATTATCGAAATACACCTGTAGGGTGGAATTACTGAAATACCCCTGTAGGGTAGGAATACTAAAATACCCCTATAGGGTAGAATTACCGAGAAACCCTCGTGGGGTAAAATTACCATTTTACCCCTAGGGTGTTAAATGACTGCTTGCCCTTGTGGGCAAGTGACTGACTTGGACTGTGTGGTTGACGAATTTGATTGTGAATATATGTTGGTGATATGAATGACTTGATCTGTATTTGTTTGATTGAATATGGGCATGATATTACGATTACGTATGTTGTATGCCATGACATTTATATACATTGCATGGGTTATGGGTTATCTTGATGGAGGAAATCTCAAGTGGCTTGTCCACGTACTAGAGGCTTTGCCTCAACTTATCGATATCTGACGACAATCTTTGCAAGCTGTGGAGTGTGAAATTTGGGTGGGTTGAGCTATTCCCACATAGAGTGTAAAAGGTGGTATGGGTGGAGTGTAGCGGTTGGTTATAGGCTGGGTTGGGATTGCATTCACATTCTAATTTTGATTACATTACGATCTGATTACGATTTTGATTACATTTACGATACTAATTTTGATTCTGATCCTGTCACCTAATTCTGATTCTGATTCTGATTCTGATTATGATTCTAGTTCTGATAATGTTTCTTATTATATAATGGGTTAAAGGCCATCTGGTACTGTCTGTTATAATGGTCTAAGGCCCAATTTGTAACACCCCGTACCCGAGACCGTTGCCGGAGTCAGACACGAGGGGTTAACGGGCTTAATCCACTTACTTGCACAGTTCATTTTAAAATTTTCAGACAGTAGGCTAAGCGTGTCCTTGTCACCTTAAAATCATATCTTGAGTTCCACAACTTGAAAATCAGTTTCGTGATTTTTCCCTGAAGCTAGACTCATATTTACATCTACAAATTTTTTTCTAGAATTTTTGGTCAGGCCAATTAGTTCAGTTTATTAGTTAAATTCCCCCATGTTACAGGGATCGACTACACTGACCTTTGCGCATTACGACTTGGATATCTCCCTGTACAGGGCTTCAATAGGGATGCCGTTTGTTTCTACAGAAATTAGACTCGAAAAGGAATCTGTACATATATGGAATGGATTCTAATTATCTCTGCTCAATTTATAATAAATTTCCAAAGTCGGAACAGGGACTCCAGAAACCGTTCTAGCCCTGTCTCACGAAAACTTAAATATCTCTTAACATACTGTTCATATGATCGTTTTGTTATTTTTCTATGAAAATAGACTCGTCAAGGTTCGTTTACATAATTTATTCACTATTTAATTCCATTCCTACTATTTTTAGTGATTTTTCACATCCACGTCACTGCAGCTGTCAGCATCTGTCTTTAAGGTAGGCTTTACCTATTTTATAGTTTCCATGATTCAACTAGCCCTTTAACATAAATAGCACAAAATATGATCATGATTAACCATCCCAATGGCTAATCGTTTCCAAACATTTCCATACCTCTTAATGAACAACATACAATGATTATAATACCATGCCCAAAGTATACTTAAGCCATTTTCGCATGGCTATCCAAATTTACACAAAACCGAAAGGTACATGACCTACAACAAAAGGGTAGTCCTATACATGCCATTTCAAAGTTCAACCAAAAATATACCAAAAGGAGCTTTGATAGTGTGGGCGACTTCGACTTCAAAAATCCCGAGTCCGATAGTGAAGAACCAAAATCTATAAAATAGAGAATCAAAGAAGCGGAGTAAGCATTTAATGCTTAGTAAGTTTGAGTCATGAATTTAGACACAACCAAAGTATAGTATTTATGTAGCTAAGCAGATAATTTCATATGCACAAATTCTCAATATCATACTTACTTCACATTACCAACCCTTATATTCATACACAAAGATCAACTTAGCCAAAGGCGGTAGCTCATTTATCAACCGGCGAATACTTATTTGTAAGGGCTCAACTAATTCAAAGCACATCTGAAACATACCTCATTGTTGGGATTTCACAAGCGTATTAACTGAAATTTTTACAGCAAGTTCATTCATTCCCGAATCACGTACCTTCGGAGTTTAACCGGATATAGCTACTCGTTCAAATGCATTCGGGACATAGCCCGGTTATAGTAACTCGCACAAATGCCTTCGGATCTTAGTCCGGATATAATCACTCAGCACAAAGCCTTCGGGACTTAGCCTGGACATCATTCGAATAACCAAGCACAATTATCAATAAATCATGACACATTCGTATTTCATTTTCATTAGCAAAACTCAAACACAAGACACTTATCACACTTGCAATTTCGGCTCAATAGCCACACACAAAGAGCATGATTTTGATTTGCTTAAAACATGATCTAATCAAATCATAATCCAAGTTCCATTACTCGAAAACTTACCTCGGATGTTGTCGAACGGCTTCAACGACTATTCGATCACTTTTTCCTTTCCCTTATCCAACTGTGGTCCCCTAAGCTCTTGAGCTAATTCAAACAAATTTAACTTATTAAAGTCTCATTTTGCTAGCTTATGGCGAATATGACAAGGAGTTTGATAGGTCATATGGCCACCTTTTAGCTCAAATACACAATGATCATACACATTTTAATCACATCAAGCAATTTAATACAACTCATTCGAACATCAAAGAGAAGCTCAAGGTACTTAGCCCATATATACATTAGACATTAGAGTCACATATGTACGAAATCACGAATCGAATTCAACATACTAGCTAATATTTCCCTTAGCGAATTTTCTAAGTCAAGCTAAAGCCATCAATAGGCTACCAATGGCGAACATACCCATCAACTCATGTACTCATTCATGTGGCGAACATACACATCTATGCTAAGGCCGATTGCAACACTTAATACATTCTACAAGTATGGTCACTTGTATTGACTAAACACCATTTGTTTCAAGTTCAAAACTTGGCTAATACACATATATACACTATTAAAGCATCCTCTCCTTTACACTAATTCAACACATGCATTACCCATAATATACAAAATTATATTCGGCCTTAGCACACAACTTGCTAGCTGATTCTTCTCCATCTAGCAACTAATGCACATACGAGCTCATTTGTTAGACTCTACTTCATCTAAAACAACCTTATTTCTCTTCTATTTCCTACCATGGTCGAATGCATCACAACACCTTACCATTTCAATTTTGGTCATGGTTGAACAAGGAACTTAATGTCTCTTGAAGGATGCTAAAAAGAAGATTCAAGAGTTATCAATCCACCATCACATGCATCATTACAAGCTTCACTTTTAGCATGCAAATAACATCAACACAAATCCACCTTAGTGAATATCATCTCCATGACATAGTAAAGATTTGAACCATGGGCTAGTTAGAACTCAAGCTAACAAAAAAAACATGCATGAATCTCATGGCACAACATCAAACTTACCTTCACCTAGCTACAAGCATGGCGAATCTCTTCAACATTTCCTCCCTTCTTTCTTTTGAATTTTCGGTCAAGAAAACCAAAGAACACAACTTGTTTTCTCTCTTCCTTAGAACATTCGCCAAGAGCTATGAAGAAAGATGGACACTTATTTTCTTGTTTTCTTTTTACACTCACGAAAATGGGGAGGGGAGAAACAATCTCTCCATTCTTTTCTTTTTTTCCATTTCTTTATTACTAACTTTAGTTTATTGTTTCCTCCCATGATGCACCAACACAACATGTCTATGACATGTTTTGCCCATCATCCTTTGTCCACCCTAATGTCATGGCGGCCACTACTAGATGGGGGAAAATTTGACATGCAAGTCCTCCTTTTGATTACATGCAATATTTGATCCTTGTAGATTAGCCTATCATATTTCAAAAGTGTCACACAAGTCCTATGTACTACATTCACATGTAATTAACTAAATCGAAGCTTAAAAATTTTCGCACATTCATATTCACATATTTTAGACCATAAATATCACATTCAAATAATTTGGTGACTCGGTTTAGCGGTCCCGAAACCGCTTTCCGACTAGGGCCACTATAGGGCTGTCACAACTCTCCCCCACTTAAGAAATTTTCGTCCCCGAAAATCTTACCGGTAAATAGGTTTGGGTATCGATCTTTCATAGAGTTCTCGGGTTCCCAAGTAGCTTCTTCCATCCCGTGTTTGAGCCATAACACTTTTACTAAAGGAACCTTTTTGTTTCGTAACTCTTTCACTTCACGAGCTAGGATACGAATCGGTTCTTCTTCATAACTCATATCAGCTTGAATTTCGACCTCGGAGGGGTTTATTACGTGTGAAGGATCGGATCTGTAACGTCGAAGCATCGAAACATGAAAAGCGTTGTGGATCCTTTCGAGTTCGGGGTAAAAGCAACCTATATGTGGCTGGGCCAACTCGTTCGAGAGATCTCATACATTATGAATCTCGGACTCAATTTGCCCTTATGGCCAAATCTGAGTATCTTTTTCCAAGGCGACACCTTAAGAAACACTTTGTCTCCCAACTGATACTCAATATCTCTTCGTTTTAAATCCGCATACGGCTTCTGACGATCTGATGCTGCCTTCAGACTTTCACAAATTATTCTTACTTTACGCAAAGCATCTTTAATCAAATCCACTCCGAAAATTTTACTTTCACCGAGCTCGGTCCAAAACAATGGCGCACGGCATTTTCGACCGTACAAAGACTCGTAAGGTGCCATCTTAATACTTGACTGAAAACTATTATTGTAAGCGAATTCAATTAAAGGTAAATACCGTTCCTATGAACCACTGAACTCGAGGATGCAACATCTCAACATATCCTCAAGTATCTGAATTATCCACTCGGATTGACCATCTGTTTGTGGATGAAAAGCGGTGCTAAAATGCAGCTTGGTACCCAAAGCTTCTTGCAATTTCTTCCAAAATCGTGAGGTGAATCTCGGATCTCTATCCGACACGATAGAAATAGGTACCCCGTGTAATCTCACAATCTGAGAAACATACAATTCAGCTAATTTATCCATTGAAAAATCCATGCGTACGGGGATAAAGTGAGCCGACTTAGTCAATCTATCAACAACGACCCAAATCGCATCTTTCTTACTTGCCGACACTGGCAGCCCAGATACAAAATCCATCGTTACTCGATCCCATTTCCATTCAGGTATCATGATCGGTTGGAGCAAACCCGTAGGCACTTGATGTTCCGCCTTCACTTGCTGACATATTAAACACTTCGAAACAAAATTGGAAATGTCTCGTTTCATACCATGCCACCAAAACTGACGTCTTAGGTCGTAGTACATTTTTGTACTCCCCGGGTGAATTAACATTCGGCTACAATGAGCTTCGTTCAGAATCATCGAAATGAGTTCTGAATTTCTTGGACACACAACCAATTTCTGTACCTCAAACAATCGTCATCATCAATTTGAAACTCCGATTCCACATTCGGAACACATTCAGCCCGTCTTGCAACCAACTCGTCGTCGACTTTCTGAGCTTCACGAATTTGATGAATCAATAATGGTTTGGCCTTTAATTCGGCTACTAACACATTGTCGGGTAGAACAGACAAGTGTACATTCATCGCTCGTAAAGCAAACAGTGATTTCCGGCTTAAGGCATCCGCAACCACATTAGCCTTTCCCGGGTGATAATCAATGACCAGCTCATAATCTTTCAACAACTCAAGCCAACGCCTTTGTCGTAGATTCAAGTCTCTTTGAGTCATCAAATATTTGAGACTTTTGTGATCCGAAAATACATGGCACTTCTCACCAAATAAGTAATGTCGCCATATTTTCAAAGCGAATCGATGGCGACTAATTAGAGATCATGGGTCGGATAATTTTTCTCATGTGGCTTTAATTGTCTCGATGCATAGGCTACAACTCGACCTTCTTGCATCAATCGCAACCTAACCCAAGTAGGAGGCGTCACTATAGATGACAAACTCTTTGCCCGATTCATTTGCACTAAAATTGAGCTTAGTCAAATAAGTTTTCAGTTGATCAAAACTTTTCGACATTTTTCCGTCCATTCAAACTTAACATCTTTTGAAGTAGCTTCATCATGGGTGTGGCTATCATCGAGAAACCTTTTACACACCGTCGGTAATGTAAGCAAGTCCCAAAAGCTCGAACCTTAGTAATATTTCTCGGAGGCTTCCGGTTAAGTATGGCTGAAATTTTGCTCGGTCAACTCGAATACCGATCACGGATACCACGTGACCCAAGAAGCTAACCTCTCTTAACCGAACTCACACTTCTTGAACTTAGCATATAAGCGCTTATCCCGTAAAATTTGCAACACTAATTTTAGGTGCTCAGCATGTTCGGTCTCATCTCTTGAATAGACCAAGATGTCGTCAATGAACACAACTACGAACCGGTCCAAATACTGTCTAAAGATCCAATTCATCAAATCCATAAATACCGCAGGGGCATTAGTGAGCCCAAGCGGCATCACTAAGAACTCGTAGTGGCCGTATCTCATTTCGAAAGTAGTTTTGGGTATATCCAGAATCTCGAATTCAGAATCGGTAATACCGATCTCAAATCTATCTTTGAAAACACCGAGGCTCCCTTTAGTTGATCAAACAAATCATCAATACGCAGTAGCGGATATTTATTCTTTATCGTCACTTTATTCAACTGACGATAGTCAATGCACATCCTCATGGTTCCGTCCTTCTTTTTCACAAACAATACTGGTGCACCCCAAGGTAAGAAACTTGGTCGAGCGAAACCTCTATCCGTCAACTCTTGCTACTGAGCTTTCAATTCTTTTAACTTGGTTGGTGCCATACGATACGGAGCTATCGAAATTGGCGTAGTCCCAGGTACAAGCTCAATACCAAACTCTACTTCCCGAACAGGTGGTAAACCCGGTAATTCTTCGGGAAAAACATCTGGGTATTCACAAACCACCGGCACAGATTTGGGTTTCTTTTCCAATTCCTTGTCATCAAGTACATACGCAAGGTATTTGTCGGGAATGGAGGTTGTGGAACAGCCGTATTAGTTCGAATATATTGGTTGAACCAATCATTCATCACGCTATAAAAAGCTTGCCTAGCCTCATCATTCAGATTGCTAGCAATAGGTTGAGAGTCCCGGTCTTGTCCCTTGCTTGCAGAGCAGCGCTACACTCTCAAGATCATCACTACCGCTTCGGTCGGGATCGGGATCCATTACTATAAATAGACACATTTGCAAATGTCAGAAATCACCACACTATCAAATAATCACATAAAATGGCATGTATAGCTAGACCCAAACGCATTATGGTAGTCCTAGAATCGATTAAACCGTAGCTCTGATACCAATAAAACTGTAACACCCCATACCCAAGACCGTTGCAGTGGGACACGAGGGTTAACGGGCTTAATCCACTTACTTATGCAGTTCATTTTAAAATTTCCAGACAGTAGGCTAACTGTGTCACTGTCACCTTAAAAATCATATCTTGCGTTCCACAACTCAAAAATCAGTTTCGTGATTTTTCCCTGAAACTAGACTCATATATGCATCTACAAATTTTTTTCTAGAATTTTTGGTCAAGCCAATTAGTTCAGTTTATTAGTTAATTTCCCCCATGTTACAGGGATCGACTACACTGACCTTTGCGCATTACGACTTGGATATCTCCCTGTACAGGGCTTCAATACTGATGCCGTTTGTTTCTACAGAAACTAGACTCAAAAAGAAATCTGTAAATATATGGCATGGCTTCTAATTATCTCTGGTCAATTTATAATGAATTTACAAAGTCGGAATAGGGACTCCAGAAACCGTTCTGGCCCTGTCTCACGAAAACTTAAATATCTCTTAACATACTGTTCATATGATCGTTTCGTTATTTTTCTATGAAAATAGACTCGTCAAGGTTCATTTACATAATTTATTCACTATTTAATTCCATTCCTACTATTTTTAGTCATTTTTCACATCCACGTCACTGCAGCTGTCAGCATCTGTCTTTAAGGTAGGCTTTACCTATTTCATAGTTTCCATGATTCAACTAGCCCTTTAACATAAATAGCACAAAATATGATCATGATTAACCATCCCAATGGCTAATCGTTTCCAAACATTTCCATACCTCTTAATGAACAACATACAATGATTATAATACCATGCCCAAAGTATACTTAAGCCATTTTCGCATGGCTATCCAAATTTACACAAAACCGAAAGGTACATGACCTACAACAAAAGGGTAGTCCTATACATGCCATTTCAAAGTTCAACCAAAATATAACAAAAGGAGCTTTGATAGTGTGGGCGACTTGACTTCAAAATCCCGAGTCCGATAGTGAAGAACCAAAATCTATAAAGCAGAGAATCAAAGAAGCGGAGTAAGCATTTGATGCTTAGTAAGTTTGAGTCATGAATTTAGACACAACCAAAGTATAGTATTTATGTAGCTAAACAGATAATTTCATATGCACAAATTCTCAATATCATACTTACTTCACATTACCAACCCTTATATTCATACACAAAGATCAACTTAGCCAAAGGCGGTAGCTCATTTATCAAGCGGCGAATACTTATTTGTAAGGGCTCAACTAATTCAAAGCACATCTGAAACATACCTCATTGTTGGGATTTCAAGCGTATTAACTGAATTTTTACAGCAAGTTCATTCATTCCCGAATCACGTACCTTGAGTTTAACGGATATAGCTACTCGTTCAAATGCCTTGGGACATAGCCGGTTATAGTAACTCGCACAAATGCCTTCGGATCTTAGTGCGGATATAATCACTTAGCACAAAGCCTTGGGACTTAGCAGGACATCATTCGAATAACCAAGCACAATTATCAATAAATCATGACACATTAAGTATTTCATTTTCATTAGCAAAACTCAAACACAAGACACTTATCACACTTGCAATTTCGGCTCAATAGCCACACAAAGAGCATGATTTTGATTTGCTTAAAACATGATCTAATCAAATCATAATCCAAGTTCCATTACTCGAAAACTTACCTCGGATGTTGTTGAGCGGCTTCAACGGCTATTCGGTCACTTTTTCCTTTCCCTTATCCAACTATGGTCCCTAAGCTCTTGAGCTAATTCAAACAAATTTAACTTATTAAAGTCTCTTTTTGCTAGCTTATGGCGAATATGACAAGGAGTTTGATAGGTCATATGGCCACCTTTTAGCTCAAATACACAATGATCATACACATTTTTAATCACATCAAGCAATTTAATACAATTCATTCGAACATCAAAAGAGAAGCTCAAGGTACTTAGCCCATATATACATTAGACATTAGAGTCACATCTGTACGAAATCACGAATCGAATTCAACATACTAGCTAATATTTCCCCTTAGCCGAATTTTCTAAGTCAAGCTAAAGCCATCAATAGGCTACCAATTGTAACACCCCAAGCCTGTGACCGTCATCGGATTTGAACACGTGGTGTTACCGGGCTTACTTCCCTTTTTTCTCTCTTGACAATAATTGATTTCAGTTCTAGGCAGGCTAGCTAACTGCATCACTGTCACCTTAAAAATCATATCTCGAGTTCCAGAACTCGAAAATCAGTTCCGTAAATTTTCCCTGAAACTAGACTCATATATCCATCCCTGGATTTATTTCTAGAATTTTTGGTCAGGCCAATTGGTACAGTTTATTAGTTAAAGTCACCCATATTACAGGGGTCGACTACACTGACCTTCGCACATTACAACTTGAATATCTCTCTGTACAGGGCTTTAATACTGGTGCCGTTTGTTTCTAAAGAAACTAGACTGAAAATGGAATCTGCACATATAAGGCATGACTTCTAATTCTTTCTGGATAATTTATAGTAAATTTTCAAAATCACGACGGGGACCCGAAACCGTTACGCCCTGTCTCACAAAACTCTAATATCTCTCAATTATCTGCTCATATAAAAATAGATTCATCAAGGTTCAATTTCATAATTTATTCACTATTTAATTCTACTTATACTATTTTTAGTGATTTTTCAATCTCATCTCACTTTCTTGCTGTCGACCTTGATTCGCAGATGAACTATGCCAATTTCATGAATCTTTCCTTGGCCTTACTAATCATCCATCATACATGACACAATTTATGGCCACCTTATCAAAATTAAAGTTTCTAAGACTCGTGGCTATAGGTTCTAGCATCCCACTCGACGACCACATAGGCCATTTTCACATGGCTTAAAGTTTACAACCCACAATTCAACAAAACATAATAGCCTATACATGCCAATTGTTCTCCTAGTTCAACTACGAAGACAATACCAAAAGGTTTCAGCCGGTGTGATGACTTCAACGACGGTTACGAGCACGCGACAATACGAGTCCAAGAGACCTAAAATGGGTGACAAGAAAACACCGAGTGAGTTTATAACTCGATGAAGTCATAAGCATTCATCAACCATCCATTAATAAAGTTTTCGCAACATCAAACAATAAGCGAGGCTAGGTACTTCATCCATATCGAAACTATACCATAATTCCTCGGACCTTTCGGTTCAATCTCATACCAAGTCATACATCCACATTTCATATTCTATACAATAAGA
Source organism: Gossypium arboreum (assembly GCF_025698485.1). Taxonomy (NCBI): domain Eukaryota; kingdom Viridiplantae; phylum Streptophyta; class Magnoliopsida; order Malvales; family Malvaceae; genus Gossypium; species Gossypium arboreum. The sequence continues at coordinate 113,263,496 of NC_069080.1, read as the reverse complement.
TATTTGAGGCATTTTACACACCAACTCATTCGCACCACAATCATACAATTGCAATCATCACATAGATTTCAAGCTTACCAAGCTCAACCCCGAGCATGAATGTATTGCCTATTCGTCATGAGCTCAAGGTACTTACCCGATCCGCTGTCCGGGATTAACTCGATAATGTCGCACACTCGGTGCCAATTGTAATACAAGAGCATATAGTGAATCGCACACTTAGTGCTATATATTTTCAGCTCGCATGATTAGTGCTATATAATTTTCAGCTCGCACACTTAGTGCTATATATTTTCAGCTCGCACACTTAGTGCTATATAATCAAACTCGCACACTTAGTGCTGTACAATTTTAAACCCGCACACTTAGTGCCAATCTTGTCACCGTGTCCATTTATACCCGCACACTTAGTGCCGAGACCAATACCTTATGCATTTTGCTGCCTTTATACATTCAACAATGGCATCATTCCATACACATACATTTCCATTTACACATCAACTCATTTAAACACAATTGTGTATATATTATGGTCATTTATATCAACACCAAATATATGCTTAATGACTTACCTTGTGTTGGGTAAAAGCAGTCCAAGTCGGCTACTCGATGACCTTCGTCTTTCCCTTGCTTGATTCTCCTTCTTTAACTCCTTGAGCTTAATCAATAAATCAACTAGTTTAACCATCTTGCTACACATTCATAATTCAACTACACATGCATATGTATGCTTGTATATTCGAAACCATTTTTTACTAATCACCCATTTGGTCGATTATACACATCACCAAATATGCACCAAAACTTGATTCAACATCACTTACATACTCACCCAATGGCCGAATATACTTGAAATTTTACAAACATTCTCCAACAATTTATTTTTTAAACAAACACATTTATCATTTACTTCATAACCAAAACATCATGTGCAAACATATATCCACACATAGGTGCAAGGCGAATTTTAAGGTGTCCATAACCATTCAAAACACAAATTTTTTAATATCATGCAAGAAGCATAAACCATGCTCATGAGCATACCATGGCGAATACCTCACACACCGTGCCCCTTTTAAAATTTTTTGTCATGGTTAAACAAAGGACTCAATGCCCTACTCAAGAATACTAAAAGAAATTTCAAGAGTAGTTAATCCATCATTACATGCATCAATAGCAAGCTTCACATTTACCATTCAATAGTTTCAACACAATATCAACCTTGGCTAAATACCATTTTCATGGCATAACAAGGATTTGAATCATGGCTAACATGCACATCAAGTAAGCAACCAAAACAAGCATGAATCTCATGACACCACCTCAAACATACCTTAATATTGATGCAAGTATAGCTAAATCTCCTTCTAGTTCTCTTCTAAACCAAGCATGAAGCAAAAATCCTCCCCCTTTTTCCTTAGTATTTTCGGCCAAGAAGTGAAAATGGATGAACAAAAATTTCTCCTTTCTTTTTCCTCTACTCACGGCAACAAGGGGGCATCCATGCTCATCTTTCTTTTTTTTTTGTTCATTTTTTATGCTAATTTTTATTATATTCCTTCATACATAACTCACTAACCAAACATGTTGGAAACATGTTTTCCCTTGCCCATCATACCCACCTTGGCCGGCCACTATAGTCAAATTTGGGAAATTTGACATGCAAGGACAACATTTCCTAGTATGCATCAATAGGCCACTTCAACATTTTCCTATCTCATTTCTAAGTTTTCTCACACAAGTCCTTTCTAGTGAAATTCACCTTTATAACACTAAATCAAATCATCAAAAATGTCACACACAATTTAACACATATCATAGGCATCACAATAAATTTTAAATTATTTTTATGCCTCGGTTTTGTGGTCCCGAAACCACATCCCGTCTAGGGTCAATTTTGGGCTGTCACAACTCTCCCCCACTTAAGAAATTTTCGTCCCGAAAATCTTACCGTAAATAGGCTCGGGTATCGCTCTTTCATAGAGTCCTCAAGTTCCCAAGTGGCTTCTTCAATTCCGTGTTTATGCCACAAAACCTTCACTACCGGGATTTTCTTATTGCGCAACTCTTTTACTTCACGCATCATAATGCGAACCGGTTCCTCTTCATAGCTCAAATTAGGCTGAATCTCAATCTCAGACGGGGCGATTACGTGCGATGGATCAGACCTATATCGTCAAAGCATCGAAACATGGAAAACGTTTTGAATCTTTTCGAGCTCAGGGGGTAAAATTAATCGGTACGCTACCGGCCCAACTCGTTCAGATACTTCATACGGATCGATGAACCTCGGACTCAATTTGCCCTTACGGCCAAATCTAAGTACTTTCTTCCAGGGTGAGACTTTGAGAAATACCTTGTCTCCAACCTGATATTCAATATCTTTTCTTTTCAAATCCGCATACGACTTTTGGCGATCCGGCGACTTTCAAACTTTCACGAATTACTCGAACTTTTGCTCGGCATCCTTAACCAAATCAACCTCAAGATTTTTCCTTCACTAAGTTCATCCGAATAATGGGTACGGCATTTACGACCGTATAAAGCCTCGTAAGGCGCCATCTTAATACTTGATTGAAAGCTATTGTTGTAGCGAATTCAACCAAAGGTAAATACCGTTCCCATGCACCACTAAACTCAAGGATGCAACATCTCAACATATCCTCGAGTATTTGAATTATCCGTTCGGATTGACCATCGGTTTGGGGTGAAAAGTGCTAAAATGCAGCTTGGTACCCAAGGCCTCTTGCAATTTCTTCCAAAATCGCGATGTAAATCTTGGGTCTCTATCCGACACGATAGAAATAGGCACCCCATGCAATCGAATAATTTGGGAGACGTATAATTCTGCCAATTTATCAAGCGAAAAATCCGTGCGAACAGGAATAAAATGAGCAGACTTGGTCAGTCTATCAACAATGACCCAGATCGTATCCTTCTTACTTGCTGACAAAGGCAGTCCGGATACAAAGTCCATGGTGACTCGATCCCATTTCCACTCGGGTATCGTGATCGGCTGAAGTAATCCCGATGGCACTTGATGCTCCGCTTTCACTTGTTGACATATTAAACATCTCAAAACAAAGTCAGAGATGTCTCGTTTCATACCATGCCACCAAAACCGACGTTTCAGGTCATTGTACATTTTAGTACTACCCGGGTGGATTGACATTCGACTACTGTGAGCCTCATTCAAAATCATCGAAACAAGTTCCGAATTCCTTGGAATACATAATCGACCCTTGAACGTCAAGCAATCATGGTCGTCAATCTGAAATTTCGATTCCTCATTCGAAACACATTCGGCTCGCTTAGCGACCAATTCGGCGTCGACCTTCTAAGATTCGAGTACTTGATGAATCAATAACGGTTTGGTCTCTAATTCGACTACTAGCACCTCATCGGGTGAAACGGATAGATGAGCATCCATCGCTCTCAAAGCAAACAGTGCCTTGCGACTTAAGGCATCGGCCACCACGTTGGCCTTTCCCGGGTGATAATCAATGATGAGTTCATAGTCTTTCAACAACTCAAGCCAACGTCTTTGTCGCAGGTTTAAATCTCTCTGAGTCATCAAATATTTTAGACTCTTGTGGTCCGAATAAATGTGACACCTTTCCCCAAACAAGTAATGCCGCCATATCTTCAAGGCGAACACTATGGCTGCTAGTTCAAGGTCATGGGTCGGATAGTTTCTCTCATGCGCCTTTAGTTGTCTCGACGCGTAAGCCACAACTCGACCTTCTTGCATCAACACACAACCTAACCCAAGCAAGGATGCGTCACTATATATGACAAACTCTTTCTGGGACTCTTTGTACTAGTCTGGGGCCTCGATTAAACAGTCTTTAGTCGATCGAAACTTTCTTGACAGCGTTTCGACCACTCGAACTTAACATCTTTTTGAAGTAGTTTTGTCATCGGTGCAGCTATCACCGAAAAACCTTTCACAAATCGTCGATAGTATCCGGCAAGCCCCAAAAAGCTCCTAACTTCGATAACATTCCTTGGTGGTTTCCAATCGACTATGGCCGAAATTTTGTTCGGGTCCACCCTGACACCCGATGCGGACACCACGTGCCCCAAAAAGCTAACCTCTTTCAACCAAAATTCACATTCTTGAACTTTGCGTATAATCGCTTATCTCGTAAGATTTGCAACACTAGCCTCGGTGTTCAAGATGTTCGATTTCATCTCTCGAATAGACCAAAATGTCATCGATAAATACAACTACGAACCGATCCAAGTATGGCCTGAAAATTCTATTCATTAAATCCATAAACACCGCAGGGGCATTAGTGAGCCCAAACGGCATCACCAAGAATTCGTAGTGACCGTACCTCATTCTAAAAGCGGTTTTGGGTATGTCCGATTCTCGGACCCTCAACTGATAGTACCCCAATCTCAAATTTATCTTTGAAAACACTGAGGCTCCCTTTAATTGATCAAACAAATCGTCAATTCGTGGCAACAGATATTTATTCTTTATCGTCACTTTATTGAGTTGACGATAGTCGATGCACAACCTCATGGTTCCGTCCTTCTTTTCACAAACAATCTTTGGTGCGCCCCATGGAGAAAAACTTCGGTCGGCGAAACCTCTATCCGTCAATTCTTGCAATTGAACCTTCAATTCCTTTAACTCCGTTAATGCCATACGACACGGGGCTATTGAGATCGGCGTAGTACCGGTACAACCGATGTCAATTCCACTTCTCAAACCGGTGGCAATCCGGTAACTCCTCGAGAAAAACATCTGAATACTCACAAACCACTGGTACCGATTCGAGTTTCTTTTCCATCTCTTTACTTTCAAACACATACACAAGGTATGTTTCACACCCTTTTCACATATCTCCGGCGGTCATAGAAGATATTATCACGGCACTCCTTTTAAATCGATGAGACTCGACTCGGACTACCTCGTTATTTGCACTCCTCAAATCAATGGTTTTCCTTTTGCGGTCTACCTTTGCATCATGTACGGTCACCAATCCATACCAAGAATAACATCGAATTCATCAAATGGTAGAAGCATCGGATCGGTAGGAAAGCGAGATTCTCGAATTATTAGGGGCATCTCTTGCACACTTTATCAACTAGTACGTATTGACCCAAAGGGTTTGACACTGAATTACGAATTGAGAGACTCAACGGTAGAGTCTTCTTTGGATGCTAAGGTTTCACATACATATGAATGAGTAGAGCGGGGTCAATCAATGCAATCACACTAGTATCAAAGAGAGTAAAAGTACCGATGATGACGTCGGGGAGGATGCCTCCTCTCGTCTTGCTGGATGGCATATGCTCTAGTAGAGCACGGGTCTCGGATCGGACAGCAGTATTAGAGGCTCCTCTCGATTACCACTCCTACCTCCAGAGATTCTCGGGGCCTACCTCTAGCCGCCGTTCCACTAGGTCTTGCACCTTGCGTCTTATTCCTCTCATGTAGCTCCGTGCAATCTCTAATGAGGTGGTCCTTGAACCGCATCCATAACAGCCCTATTAATGAGACTTACCCCAACATTCACCTAGGTGTCGTCTTCCACATTGGGGGCATTCGGGTCTCTCTTGACGATTATTGCCCACACTAGCTACCAAAGTAGCTCTGGAGTCCGTCAATGGTCGGGCTCTAATGGAAATTCCATGATCGTCCTCGACTTCTGGTGTCCTCCACGAACCTCTTTACAACCGAGAACGGAGCTTTACTCGTCGATCTTTTACGGTAATCTCTTGCTTGAATTCACCTTCTTCTTCTCCTTCCCAAGTTCTTCCGCCTTGCGAGGCTCGTTCGACTAGTGTCACGAACTCCTTTATCTCCAAAATTCCCACTAGTAACTTTAACTCTTCATTCAATCCTTCTTCAAATCTTTTGCACATCGCAACCTCATCACCACACACTCTCGAGCATACCGACTAAGTCTTACGAACTCATGCTCGTATTCGAGATCTGATCATACGGCCTTGCTTGAGTTCCAAGAATTCCTTACGCTTCTGATCTATGAACCGTTGACTAATGTATTTCTTTCGAAAATCGGATTGAAAGAAATCCCAAGTAACTCGTTCATTTGGGACTATGGGAATTAAAGTCCTCCACCAATAGTAAGTCGAGTCTCATAACAAGGATATAGCACACTTAAGACATTCATCGGTGTGCATGACAGTTCATCTAACACTCAAATGGTGTTATCGAGCTTAATTTGGCTCTTTCGGCATCATCGATGACTATGGCCTTGAACTCCTCGGCCCGCGCTTCCTAATCAAGTCTGGTGGTTTGCTTAGCCTCACGGGATCGATGAATCGGAGGCATTGCGGACTCTTGGGGCGGAGTATTTAAATTCGGGAATGGTTGGACAGTAGGGTTGGTTCGGGCATATTGTGCAACCCACTCATTCATCATGGTGAAGAAGGCTTGTTTCGCCCCTTCATTTTGATTATTCGCGGATGACCGAGGCTCAACAAGCGGTGTCCCTTGTCTTGGGAGCAGCCGCTACACTTTCAACGTCATCCGCCAAGGGTCTCTCTATTCCGGGCTCCATTGCTAATCAAAACAAAAATTTCAACCGTCGAAGTCATCACATTATTAAGCACTAACAATTTGGCATGTATAGCTAGACTCACACGCTCTATGGTAGTCCTAGAACCGACTAAACCATAGCTCGATACCAATAAAATGTAACACCCAAGAACCCGGGGACCTAGAAACCGTTACGCCTGTCTCACAAGAACTCTAATATCTCTCATTATCTTGCTCATATGGTCGTTTCGTTTTGTTCATATAAAATAGATTCATCAAGGTTCAATTTCATAATTTATTCACTATTTAATTCTACTTATACTATTTTTATTGATTTTTCAATCTCATCTCAGTTCTAAATTTTGCCAAGAAACAATTCTGCAGATGACTATGCCAATTTCATGAATCTTTCCTTGGCCTTACTAATCATCCATCATACATGACACAATTTATGGCTACCTTATCAAAATTAAAGTTTCTAAGACTCGTGGCTATAGGTTCTAGCATCCCACTCGACAACCACATAGGCCATTTTCACATGGCTTAAAGTTTACAACCCACAATTCAACAAAACATAATAGCCTATACATGCCAATTGTTCTCCTAGTTCAACTACGAAGACAATACCAAAAGGTTTCAGCGGTGTGATGACTTCAACGACGGTTCGAAACGCGACAATATGAGTCCAAGAGACCTAAAATGGGTGACAAGAAAACACCGAGTGAGTTTATAACTCGATAAGTCATAAGCATTCATCAACCATCCATTAATAAAGTTTTCGCAACATCAAACAATAAGCGAGGCTAGGTACTTCATCCATATCGAAACTATACCATAATTCCTCGGACCTTTCGGTTCAATCTCATACCAAGTCATACATCCACATTTCATATTCTATACAATAAGATATTTGAGGCATTTTTACACACCAACTCATTCGCACCACAATCATACAATTGCAATCATCACATAGATTTCAAGCTTACCAAGCTCAACCCCGAGCATGAATGTATTGCCTATTCGTCATGAGCTCAAGGTACTTACCCGATCTGCTGTCAGGGTTAACTCGATAATGTCGCACACTCGGTGCCAATTGTAATACAAGAGCATATAGTGAATCCGCACACTTAGTGCTATATATTTTCAGCTCGCATACTTAGTGCTATATAATTTTCAGCTCGCACACTTAGTGCTATATATTTTCAGCTGGCACACTTAGTGCTATATAATCAAACTCGCACTCTTAGTGCTGTACAATTTAAACCCGCACACTTAGTGCCAATCTTGTCACCGTGTCCATTTATACCCGCACACTTAGTGCCGAGACCAATACCTTATGCATTTTCTGCCTTTATACATTCAACAATGGCATCATTCCATACACATACATTTCCATTTACACATCAACTCATTTAAACACAATTGTGTATATATTATGGTCATTTATATCAACACCAAATATATGCTTAATGACTTACCTTGTGTTGGGTAAAACAGTCCAAGTCGGCTACTCGATGACCTTCGTCTTTCCCTTGCTTGATTCTCCTTCTTTAACTCCTTGAGCTTAATCAATAAATCAACTAGTTTAACCATCTTGCTAAACTTCATAATTCAACTACACATGCATATGTATGCTTGTATATTCGGCAACCATTTTTTTACTAATCACCCATTGGGTCGATTATACACATCACCAAATATGCACCAAAAACTTGATTCAACATCACTTACATACTCACCCAATGGCCGAATATACTTGAAATTTTACAAACATTCTCCAACAATTTATTTTTTTAAACAAACACATTTATCATTTACTTCATAACCAAAACATCATGTGCAAACATATATCCACACATAGGTGCAAGGCCGAATTTTAAGGTGTCCATAACCATTCAAAACACAAATTTTTTTAATATCATGCAAGAAGCATAAACCATGCTCATGAGCATACCATGGCCGAATACCTCACACACCGTGCCCCTTTTAAAATTTTTTTGTCATGGTTAAACAAAGGACTCAATGCCCTACTCAAGAATACTAAAAAGAAATTTCAAGAGTAGTTAATCCATCATTACATGCATCAATAGCAAGCTTCACATTTACCATTCAATAGTTTCAACACAATATCAACCTTGGCTAAATACCATTTTCATGGCATAACAAGGATTTGAATCATGGCTAACATGCACATCAAGTAAGCAACCAAAACAAGCATGAATCTCATGACACCACCTCAAACATACCTTAATATTGATGCAAGTATAGCCAAATCTCCTTCTAGTTCTCTTCTAAACCAAGCATGAAGCAAAAATCCTCCCCCTTTTTCCTTAGTATTTTCGGCCAAGAAGTGAAAATGGATGAACAAAAATTTCTCCTTTCTTTTCCTCTACTCACGGCAACAAGGGGCATCCATGCTCATCTTTCTTTTTTTTGTTCATTTTTTTATGCTAATTTTTATTATATTCCTTCATACATAACTCACTAACCAAACATGTTGGAAACATGTTTTCCCTTGCCCATCATACCCACCTTGGCCGGCCACTATAGTCAAATTTGGGAAATTTGACATGCAAGGACAACATTTCCTAGTATGCATCAATAGGCCACTTCAACATTTTCCTATCTCATTTCTAAGTTTTCTCACACAAGTCCTTTCTAGTGAAATTCACCTTTATAACACTAAATCAAATCATCAAAAATGTCACACACAATTTAACACATATCATAGGCATCACAATAAAATTTAAATTATTTTTATGCCTCGGTTTTGTGGTCCCGAAACCACATCCCGTCTAGGGTCAATTTTGGGCTGTCACACCAATGGTCGAACATACCCATCAACTTATGTACTCATTCATGTGGCCGAACATACACATCTATGCTAAGGCCGATTGCAACACTTAATACATTCTACAAGTATGGTCACTTGTATTGACTAAACACCATTTGTTTCAGGTTCAAAACTTGGCTAATACACATATATACACTATTAAAGCATCCTCTCCCTTTACACTAATTCAACACATGCATTACCCATAATATACAAAATTATATTCGGCCTTAGCACACAACTTGCTAGCCGATTCTTCTCCATCTAGCAACTAATGCACATACGAGCTCATTTGTTAGACTCTACTTCATCTAAAAACAACCTTATTTCTCTTCTATTTCCTACCATGGCGAATGCATCACAACACCTTACCATTTCAATTTTGGTCATGGTTGAACAAGGAACTTAATGTCTCACTCAAGGATGCTAAAAAGGAGATTCAAGAGTTATCAATCCACCATCACATGCATCATTACAAGCTTCACTTTTAGCATGCAAATAACATCAACACAAATCCACCTTTGCCGAATATCATCTCCATGACATAGTAAAGGTTTGAACCATGGGCTAGTTAGAACTCAAGCTAACAAAAAAAAACATGCATGAATCTCATGGCACAACATCAAACTTACCTTCACCTAGCTACAAGCATGGCCGAATCTCTTCAACATTTCCTCCTTCTTTCTTTTGAATTTTGGTCAAGAAAACCAAAGAACACAACTTGTTTTCTCTCTTCCTTAGAACATTCGGCCAAGAGCTATGAAGAAAGATGGACACTTATTTTTCTTGTTTTCTTTCTTACACTCACGGCAATGGGGAGGGGGAGAAACAATCTCTCCATTCTTTTCTTTTTTTTCCATTTCTTTATTACTAACTTTAGTTTATTGTTTCCTCCCATGATGCACCAACACAACATGTCTATGACATGTTTTGCCCATCATCCTTTGTCCACCCTAATGTCATGGCCGGCCACTACTAGATGGGGGGAAAATTTGACATGCAAGTTCTCCCTTATGATTACATGCACTATTTGATCCTTGTAGATTAGCCTATCATATTTCAAAAGTGTCACACAAGTCCTATGTACTACATTCACATGTAATTAACTAAATCGAAGCTTAAAAATTTTCGCACATTCATATTCACATATTTTAGACCATAAATATCACATTCAAATAATTTGGTGACTCGGTTTAGCGATCCCAAAACCACTTTCTGACTAGGGTCACTATAGAATTTGTCACACAATTGGTCTTGAAAGCGTAAGTAAGGTGGGGCGGACTTTTAATTCTTTTATATGATGATTGTTCCTTTTTATAGTAGGGATTTCACACTGAGTTTTCCTAAACTCACCCGTTTATTAACCTTCGGTAATTTCCGACCTTAGGCGAATCGGAGTGCGAGGGGCTCGGAGGAAGCCACACACCTTTGTTTATGTTACAATTTTGATTATTAATTTTAATTTTTTATGTGGGTTGTAGTAAAGCCGTTGTAAATTTTTGGATTTCAAATTTTGAATTTTACTTATTGTTCTTATAATTGCTAGTATTAGAACACGGTTTTCCAAAGCAACTCATCGTTGTTCAAAACATCACGATCCGTAATTGTTTTTAAATCAAGCTTCAGAATCGCCAAGATTTCTACAAAGTTGTTAAGAATGTTATTCAGCTAAGGTTTTCTAACAAGGTTTAAAAAGGGTATAAGTTTTTAATGGAATCATGGTTTTCGAAAAACACTTCAATGTGACACGCCAGAATAGAGCCAAACTTCCAGGCCGAGTTTGGGGTGTTACATTTAGTGGTATCAGAAGCTAGGTTGCAACAACTCGGCTGTGGATTAGGTTTTCAAAGGTTGAATTTTAGAAAGTTATTTTCAACCACGTGGTCTATTTGAAGTATTTCTCTTAAGAAGTGTGGCACACCGAGTCTCCGGCGCCGAATCCGTAAGTCTTCTGAATACTGTGGATTCTTTAAATATTGGTCTGAATTTAAATTTAGTATTTATTTTATGTGGATGTGATGTTTGGATATAGAAATTGTATATATGTGTGATAAATATGTGTCTACTTCAGTGAATAAGTGTTGTATGTATGAGATGTTTCAAGTTCTAGTTGAAGTGTGATAGTGATAGTAGGATCAGAGTGAAGTGTGATAGTGATAGTAGGATCAGAGTGCTCAGCGGTAGCGTAGTGGGTAGATGTTACACGACTACCCTGTTAGAAGGAAATTTCGGGGACGAAATTTTTTTAAGGGAGGTTGAGTTGTAACACCCTGAATTTGGGCCTAGAAGTTTTGGGCCTTGAGCATGGGAGCGGTTGAAGGTAGCTTGTAATATTTTGTTGTGCGTGTAAATTTCGTTAATGAAGGCTTGTTTTAGTGGTTAAGCATGCTGAGAAGTGTTGGAGAAGTCCTGGGTTCAAATCTGTACTCTAGCAAAAATTTTGGTTTAAGGTGAATCAAACCCTGGGTGTAGTAGGTAGGCCTTAAGAATATTGTTGGAGAAATTGTGACACAAAAAGCCTTGCGTCTTAGTGGCAAGTAGCGTGTGGAGCATGTAAGGGGAGGCATGGGTTCGAATCCCATGGCAAGCAAAGAGCATTTATTTTGCTAACAGGGGGCGGCAATAGTTGGTGTTGAATTTAAACTCTGATGTTGGAGGGATCCCACATCAGGAAGCTAACATAAGAGTGGATGCGAAGCTGGCTTTAAATAGAGAGAACCATGAGGGGAGTAAAGATACCTCTCTTGGCTGATCCCTTTCACTTTATGGCGTGCTCGTTTGAGTTGGGCGTCGGCTAAGAGTGCTCGGAGCGTGGATTAACTCCAGTATCCAATCAGGTGTGTATTTCTCACTACTCTAGATATAGGATAGCTACTTCGGGCCGCGATGGGCCGAAAGGAGCCATGTGGGCCTAATGGGCCTACGGGCCCAATTGGATAAGTTGTTTGATTGTGTAGTAAATATTAGACTAGGCTAGGTAAATCTCATGTCTTTGGCTAGATTTAGGCTAAAAGGGCCACACAAGCGTGTGGGCCCACTTGGGCCGAGAATAAGCTTTAGGCCTATTCGTATTGTTATCCCTGTTTAGAATACTTTAGTTTACCAAATTACTGAAATACCCCTAATTGTAAAATTACCAAAGTACCCCCGGTTTATAAAATTACCCAAATATCATTGATTTGTAAAATTACCGAAATACCCCTGTAAAGTAGAATTACTGAAATACCCCTGTAAGTTAAAATAACTGAAATACCCCTGTAGAGTAGAATAACTGAAATACCCCTGTAAGGTAGAATTATCGAAATACCCCTGTGAGGTAGAATTATCGAAATACCCCTGTGAGGTACAATTACTGAAATACCCCAGTAAGGTAGAATTACCAAAATACACTTGTAGGGTAGAATTGCTAAAATACCCTTGTAAGGTAGAATTACCGAATACCCCTGTAGTGTAGAATTACTAAAATACCCCTGTAAGGTAGAATTACAGAAATACCTCTGTAGGGTAAAATTACTGAAATACCCCTATAACGTAGAATTATTGAAATACCCCTATATGGTAGAATTACTGAAATACCCCTGTAGGGTAGAATTATCGAAATATCCCTGTAAGGTAGAATTATCGAAATACCCCTGTATGGTAGAATTACTGAAATACCCCTGTAGGGTAGAATTACCGAAATACCCCTGTAGGGTAGAATTACTGAAATACCCCTGTAGGGTAGAATTATCGAAATACCCCTATAGGGTAGAATTATCGAAATACCCCTGTAGGGTAGAATTATCGAAATACCCCTGTAGGGTAGAATTATCAAAATACCCCTGTAGGGTAGAATTATCGAAATACCCCTGTAGGGTAGATTACTGAAATACCCTTGTAGGGTAGAATTATCGAAATACCCCTGTTATCGAAATACCCCTGTAGAGTGGAATTACTGAAATACCCCTGTAGGGTAGGAATACTAAAATACCCCTGTAGGGTAGAATTACCGAGAAACCCTCGTGGGGTAAAATTACCATTTTACCCCTAGGGTGTTAAATGACTGTTTGCCCTTGTGGGCAAGGGACTGACTTGGACTGTGTGGTTGACGAATTTGAGTGTGAATATATGTTGGTGATATGAATGACTTGACTGTGACTGTTTGATTCGAATATGGGCATGATATTCTGATTCTGTATGTTGTATGCCATGACATTTATATCTGTTGCATGGGTTATGGGTTATACTGATGGAGGAAGTACTGAAAGTGGTTTGTCCACGTACTAGAGGCTTTGCCTCAACTTACTGATATCTGAGCACAATCTTTGCAATTTGTGGAGTGTGAAATTTGGGTGGGTTGAGCTATTCCCACATAGAGTGTAGGGCTAATGCGGTGGAGTGTAACGGTTGGTTATAGGCTGGGTTGAGATTGCATTCACATTTTAATTTTGATTACATTTCACGATCGATTCGATTTTGAATCGATCCGTCACCTAATTCGATTACGATTCGATTCTATTTCGATTCTAGTTACGATAATGTTTCTTATTATATAATGGGTTAAAGGCCATCTGTGCATGCTCGTTATAATGGGCTAAGGCCCAATTGGTCTCAAACCGTAAGTAAGGTTGGGGCGGACTTTTAATTCTTTTATATGATTTGTTCCTTCTTATAGTAGGGATTTCACATCGAGTTTTCCTAAACTCACCCCATTTATTAACCTTTCGGTAATTTCGACCTTAGACGGATCGAGGTGCGAGGGGCTCGGAGGAAGCCACACACACTGTTTATGTTACAATTTTGATTATTAATTTTTAATGTTTTTATGTGGGTTGTAGTAAAGCCGTTGTAAATTTTTGGAGTTCAAATTTTGAATTTTACTTATTGTTCTTATAATTGCTAGTATTAGAACACGGTTTTCCAAAGCAACTACTGTTGTTCAAAACATCACGTATCCGCAATTGTTTTTAAATCAAGCTTCCGCAACTGCCAAGATTTCTACAAAGTTGTTAAGAATGTTATTCAGCTAAGGTTTTCTAACAAGGTTTAAAAAGGGTATAAGTTTTTAATGGAAACATGGTTTTCGAAAAACACTTCAATGTGACACGCCAGAATAGAGCCAAACTTCCAGGCCGGTTTTGGGGTGTTACATTTAGTGGTATCAGAAGCTAGGTTGCAACAACTCGGCTGTGGATTAGGTTTTCAAAGGTTGAATTTCAGAAAGTTATTTTCAACCACGTGGTCTATTTGAAGTATTTCTCTTAAGAAGTGTGGCACACCGAGTCTCCGGCGCCGAATCCGTAAGTCTTCTGAATACTATGGATTCTTTAAATATTGGTCTGAATTTAAATTTGGTATTTATTTTATGTGGATGTGATGTTTGGATATAGAAATTGTATATATGTGTGATAAATATGTGTCTACTTCAGTGAATAAGTGTTGTATGTATGAGATGTTTCAAGTTCTAGTTGAAGTGTGATAGTGATAGTAGGATCAGAGTGAAGTGTGATAGTGGTAGTAGGATCAGAGTGCGCAGCGGTAGCGTAGTGGGTAGATGTTACATGACTACCCTGTTGGAAGGAAATTTCGGGGACGAAATTTTTTTAAGGGAGGTTGAGTTGTAACACCCTGAATTTGGGCCTAGAAGTTTTGGGCCTTGAGCATGGGAGCGGTTGAAGGTAGCTTGTAATATTTTGTTGTGCGTGTAAATTTCGTTAATAAAGGCTTGTTTTAGTGGTTAAGCGTGCTGAGAAGTGTTGGAGAAGTCCTGGGTTCAAATCTGGACTCTAGCAAAAGTTTTGGTTTAAGGTGAATCAAACCCTGGGTGTAGTAGGTAGGCCTTAAGAATATTGTTGGAGAAATTGTGACACAAAAAGCCTTGCGTCTTAGTGGCAAGTAACGTGTGGAGCATTTAAGGGGAGGCATGGGTTGAATCCCATGGCAAGCAAAACATTTATTTTGCTAACGGTGGCAAGAGTTGGTGTTGAATTTAAACTCGATGTTGGAGGATCCCACATCAGGAAGCTAACATAAGAGTGGATGCGAAGCTGGCTTTAAATAGAGAGAACCATGAGGGGAGTAAAGATACCTTTCTTGGCTGATCCTTTTCACTTTATGGCGTGCTCGTTTGAGTTGGGTGTCGACTAAGAGTGCTCGGAGCGTGGATTAACTCCAGTCTCTAATCAGGTGTGTATTTCTCACTACTCTAGCTATAGGATAGCTACTTCGGGCCGCGATGGGCCGAAAGGAGCCATGTGGGCCTAATGGGCCTACGGGCCCAATTGGATAAGTTGTTGGATTGTGTAGTAAATATTAGACTAGGCTAGGTGAATCTCATGTCTTTGGCTAGATTTGGGCTAAAAGGGCCACACGAGCGTGTGGGCCCACTTGGGCCGAGAATAAGCTTTAGGCCTATTCGTATTGTTATCCCTGTTTAGAATACTTTAGTTTACCAAATTACTGAAATACCTATAATTGAAAAATTACCAAAGTACCCCCGGTTTATAAAATTACCCAAATATCCTTGATTTGTAAAATTACCGAAATACCCCTGTGAGGTAGAATTACTGAAATACCCCTATAAGTTAAAATTACTGAAATACCCCTGTAGAGTAGAATAACTAAAATTCCCCTGTAAGGTAGAATTATCGAAATACCCCTGTAAGGTACAATTACTGAAATACCCCAGTAAGGTAGAATTACCAAAATACACTTGTAGGGTAGAATTGCTAAAATACCATTGTAAGGTAGAATTACCGAATACCCCTGTAGTGTAGAATTACTGAAATACCCCTGTAAGGTAGAATTACCCAAATACCCTATAGTGTAGAATTACTGAAATACCCCTGTAAGGTTGAATTACCGAAATACCCCTGTAGGGTAAAATTACTGAAATACCCCTGTAAGGTAGAATTATTGAAATACCCCTTTATGGTAGAATTACTAAAATACCCCTGTAGGGTAGAATTATCGAAATATCCCTGTAAGGTAGAATTACCGAAATACCCCTGTAGGGTAGAAATACCGAAATACCCCTGTAAGGTAGAATTATCGAAATACCCCTGTAGGGTAGAATTATCGAAATACCCCTGTAGGGTAGAATAATCGAAATATCCCTATAGGGTAGAATAATCGAAATACCCCTGTAAGGTAGAATTATCGAAATACCCCTGTAGGGTAGAATTACTGAAATACCCTTGTAGGGTAGAATTATCGAAATACCCCTGTAGGGTAGAATTATCAAAATACCCCTGTAGGGTGGAATTACTGAAATACCCCTGTAGGGTAGGAATACTAAAATACCCCTGTAGGGTAGAATTACCGAGAAACCCTCGTGGGGTAAAATTACCATTTACCCTAGGGTGTTAAATATTTGTTGCCCTTGTGGGCAAGTGGTGACTTAATTTGTGTGGTTGTGAATTTGATTGTGAATATATGTTGGTGATATAAATGACTTGATGTATTTGTTTGATTCGAATATGGGCATGATATTACGATTACGTATGTTGTATGCCATGACATTTATATCATTGCATCAGGTTATGGGTTATCTTGATGGAGGAAATCTTGAAAGTGGCTTGTCCCACGTACTAGAGGCTTTGCCTCAACTTCGATATCTGACGATAAAGAAATGCTGTGGAATGTGAAATTTGGGTGGGTTGAGCTATTCCCCATATGGAGTGTAGGCACGGTACGGATGGAGTGTAGCGATTGGTTATAAATTTGGGTTGGGATTGCATTCACATTCTAATTTTGATTACATTACACGACAACGATTACGATTTTGATTACATTCGACGATCTGATTTTGATTACGATCCTGTCACCTAATTACGATTACGATTACGATTACGATTACGATTCTAGCTCGATAATGTTTCTTATTATATAATGGGTTAAAGGCCATCTGCATGCTTTATGCGTTATAATGGGCTAAGGCCCAATTGGTACTGAAACTATAAGTAAGGCTGGGGCCAGACTTTTAATTCTTTTATATGACTGATTGTTCTTTTTTATAGTACAGGATTTCACACTGAGCTTTCGTAAACTCACCCCGTTTATTAACCTTTCAGGTAATTTCCAGCCTTAGACGGATCGGGGCTGCGAGGGGCTCGGAGGAAGCCACACACACTGTTTATATTACAATTTTGATTATTACTTTTTAATGTTTTTATGTTGGTTGTAGTAAAGCCGTTGTAATTTTCTCGATTTCAAATTTTGAATTTTACTTGTTGTTCAAAACATCACGTATCCGCAATTGTTTTTAAATCAAGCTTCCGCAACTGCCAAGATTTCTACAAAGTTGTTAAGAATGTTATTCAGCTAAGGTTTTCTAACAAGGTTTAAAAAGGGTATAAGTTTTTAATGGAAACATGGATTTCGAAAAACACTTCAATGTGACACGCCAGAATAGAGCCAAACTTTCAGGCCGGGTTTGGGGTGTTACATTCAGTGGTATCAGAAGCTAGGTTGCAACAACTCGGCTGTGGATTAGGTTTTCAAAGGTTGAATTTCAGAAAGTTATTTTCAACCATGTGATCTATTTGAAGTATTTCTTTTAAGAAGTGTGGCACACCGAGTCTCCGGCGCCGAATTCGTAAGTCTTCTGAATACTGTGGATTCTTTAAATATTGGTCTGAATTTAAATTTGGTATTTATTTTATGTGGATGTGATGTTTGGATATAGAAATTGTATATATGTGTGATAAATATGTGTCTACTTCAGTGAATAAGTGTTGTATGTATGAGATGTTTCAAGTTCTAGTTGAAGTGTGATAGTGATAGTAGGATCGAGTGAAGTGTGATAGTGATAGTAGGATCGAGTGCTTGTGATAGCGTAGTGGGTAGATGTTACACGACTACCTGTTAGAAGGAAATTCGGGGACGAAATTTTTTTAAGGGAGGTTGAGTTGTAACACCCTGAATTTGGGCCTAGAAGTTTTGGGCCTTGAGCATGGGAGCAGTTGAAGGTAGCTTGTAATATTTTGTTGTGCGTGTAAATTTCGTTAATGAAGGCTTGTTTTAGTGGTTAAGCGTGCTGAGAAGTGTTGGAGAAGTCCTGGGTTCAAATTTTGACTCTAGCAAAAATTTTGGTTTAAGGTGAATCAAACCCTGGGTGTAGTAGGTAGGCCTTCAGAATATTGTTGGAGAAATTGTGACACAAAAAGCCTTGTGTCTTAGTGGCAAGTAGCGTGTGGAGCATTTAAGGGGAGGCATGGGTTCGAATCCCATGGCAAGCAAAGAGCATTTATTTTGCTAACAGGGGGCGGCAAGAGTTGGTGTTGAATTTAATCTCTGATGTTGGAGGGATCCCACATCGAGAAGCTAACATAAGAGTGGATGCAAAGCTGGCTTTAAATAGAGAGAACCATGAGGAGAATAAAGATACCATTCTTGGCTGATCCCTTTCGCTTTATGGCGTGCTCGTTTGAGTTGGGCGTCGGCTAAGAGTGCTCGAGCATGGATTAACTCCAGTCTCTAATCAGGTGTGTATTTCTCACTACTCTAGCTGTAGGATAGCTACTTCGGGCCGCGATGGGCCGAAAGGAGCCATGTGGGCCTAATGGGCCTACGGGCCCAATTGGATAAGTTGTTTGATTGTGTAGTAAATATTAGACTAGGTTAGGTGAATCTCATATCTGTGGCTAGACTTGAGCTAAAAGGGCCACACAAGCGTGTAGGCCCATTTGGGCCGAGAATAGGCTATAAGCCCATTCGTATTGTTATGCCTATTGAAATACCCCCAATTGTAAAATTATCAAAGTACGCCCTGTTTATAAAATTACCCAAATATCCTCGATTTGTAAAATTACCGAAATACCCCTGTAAGGTAGAATTACTAAAATACCCTTATAAGGTAAAATTATCGAAATACCCCTGTAGAGTAGAATGACTGAAATACCCCTGTAAGGTACAATTACCGAAATACCCCTGTAAGGTACAATTACTGAAATACCCCTGTAAGGTAGAATTACTAAAACAGCCTTGTAGGGTAGAATTGCTAAAATACCCTTGTAATGTAGAATTACCGAATACCCTTGTAGTGTAGAATGACTAAAATACCCCTGTAAGGTAGACTTACCAAAATACCCCTGTAGGATAAAATGACTAAAATACCCCTATAAGGTAGAATTACTAAAATACCCCTATATGGTAGAATTACTGAAATACCCTTGTAGGGTAGAATTATCGAAATATCCCTGTAAGGTAGAATTATCGAAATACCCCTATAGGGTAAAATTACTGAAATACCCCTGTAGGGTAGAATTACCGAAATACCCCTGTAGGGTAGAATTACTGAAATACCCCTGTAAGATAGAATTATCGAAATACCCCTGTAGGGTAGAATTATCGAAATTCCCTTGTAGGGTAGAATTACTGAAATACCCCTGTAGGGTAGAATTACCGAAATACCCTTGTAGGGTAGCAATACTGAAATACCCCTGTACGGTAGAATTACCGAGAAACCCTCGTGGAGTAAAATTACCATTTTACCCCTAGGGTGTTAAATGACTGTTTGCCCTTGTGGGAAAGTGATTGACTTGGACTGTGTAGTTTACGAATTTGATTGTGAATATATGTGGGTGATATGAATGACTTGATTTGGATTTGTTTGATTCGAATATGGGCATGATATTACGATTACGTATGTTGTATGCCATGACATTTATATCATTGCATGGGTTATGGGTTATCTTGATGGAGGAAATCTTGAAAGTGGTTTGTCCACGTACTAGAGGCTTTGCCTCAACTTATCGATATCTGACGACAATCTTTGCAAGCTGTGGAGTGTAGGGATGGGTGGGTTGAGCTATTCCCACATGGAGTGTAGAGGTTGATGCGAATTGGAGTGTAGCGGCGGTTATAAGTGGGTTGGGATTGCATTCACATTCGATTTTGATTACATTACGACATCTTGATTACGATTTTGATTCTATTACGTCTCGATTACGATTACGATTACGTCACCTAATTTTGATTACGATCCGATTACGATTACGATTACGATTACGATTCTAGTTACGATAATGTTTCTTATTACGTAATGGGTTAAAGCCCATCTGCATCTGTCTGTTATAATGGGCTAAGGCCCAATTGGTACTAAAAGCGTAAGTAAAAAGTGGGGCGGACTTTTAATTCTTTTATATGGTATTTGTTCCTTTTTATAGTAGGGATTTCACCTCGAGTTTTGTAAACTCACCCGTTTATTAACCTTCGGTAATTTCCACCTTAGACGGATCGAGTGTGAGGGCTCGATGGAAGCCACACACACTATTTATGTTACAATTTTGATTATTACTTTTAATGTTTTAATGTGGGTTGTAGTAAAGCCGTTGCAATTTTCGGATTTCAAAATTTGAATTTTACTTATTGTTCTTATAATTGCTAGTATTAGAACACGGTTTTCCAAAGCAACTCATCGTTGTTCAAAACATCACGTATCCGCAATTGTTTTTAAATCAAGCTTCCGCAACTGCCAAGATTTCTACAAAGTTGTTAAGAATGTTATTCAGCTAAGGTTTTCTAACAAGGTTTAAAAAGGGTATAAGTTTTTAATTATTGAGAAGGGTTTTTAATGGAAACATGGTTTTCGAAAAACACTTCAATGTGACATGCTAGAATCGAGCCAAACTTCCAGGCCGGGTTACGGGTGTTACATTTAGTGGTATCAGAGCCTAGGTTGCTCGCTGTGGATTGGGTTTTCAAAGGTTGAATTTCAGAAAATTATTTTCAACCACGTTGTCTATTTGAAGTATTTCTCTTAAAAAGTGTGGTACACCGAGTCTCCGGCGCCGAATCTGTAAGTCTTCTGAATACTTTTGTCTGTTTAGAAATTGAAATACTGTGGATTCTTTAGATATTGGTCTGAATTTAAATTTGGTATTTATTTTATGTAGAGTGATGTTTGGATATAGAAATTGTTTATATGTGTGATAAATATATGTCTGCTTCAGTGAATAAGTGTTGTATGTATGAGATGTTTCAAGTTCTAGTTGAAGTGTGATAGTGATAGTAGCATCAGAGTGAAGTATGATAGTGATAGTAGGATCAGAGTGCGCAGCGGTAGCATAGTGGGTAGATGTTACACGACTACCGTGTTAGATGGAAATTTTGGGGACGAAATTTCTTTAAGGGAGGTAGAGTTGTAACACTTTAAATTTGGGCCTAAAAGTTTTGGGCCTTGAGCATGGGAGCGGTTGAAGTTAACTTGTAATATTTTGTTATGCGTGTAAATTTCGTTAATGAAGGCTTGTTTTAGTGGTTAAGCGTGCTGAGAAGTGTTGGAGAAGTCTTGGGTTCAAATCTGGACTCTAGCAAAAATTTTGGTTTAAGGTGAATCAAACCCTGGGTGTAGTAGGCAGGCCTTAAGAATATTGTTGGAGAAATTGTGACACAAAAAGCCTTGTGGCTTAGTGGCAAGTAGAGTGTGGAGCATTTAAGGGGAGGTATGGGTTCGAATCCCATGGCAAGCAAAGAGCATTTATTTTGCTAACAGGGGGCGGCAAGAGTTGGTGTTGAATTTAAACTCTGATGTTGGAGGGATCCCACATCGGGAAGCTAACATAAGAGTGGATGCGAAGCTGGCTTTAAATAGAGAGAACCATGAAGAGAGTAAAGATACCTTTCTTGGCTGATCCTTTTCACTTTATGGCGTGCTTGTTCGAGTTGGGCGTCGGCTAAGAGTGCTCGGAGCATGGTTTAACTCCAGTCTCCAATCCGGTGTGTATTTCTCACTACTCTAGCTGTAGGATATGTAACACCCCTCGCCCGTATCCCATCCGGAACAGGGTTCGAGGTGTTGCCTGACTTAAACTCAGTCAATCACACAAAAACAGTGCCAAAAATTTCAATAAATTTAAAACTTTTCTTTTCACATGCAATCTGTCCCATATATGGGCTTACGAGGCCCAAAACATCACTAGCCAACACCTTTGGCTAAATTATAATATCACATACTCAACATTAAAACCCTATACATGCCATAGACTCGAAATACTAGGATTTACTTACACCAATAGCATGAGCTTGACAGTGTGATAATATCTCTGGCGAACTCCAACCCGAGCAGTAATCAAGTCAACAATCTATAAAAGCAGGAGGAATGTAACAACGGAGTAAGCTTTCATAAGCTTAGTAAGTCTTAAGCAATGCAAACAAATAAGCGCAATTATACTTGATTATTCAATTTCTTAAGTGGCCATATTCTAGGTATATTGCCATCTGGCCGAATACACACAAACACATAATGCACGTTCAGCATTCTTATCACACTTAATCTGAATTCGTATAACATAATTAAATAGAATACTTTCACATACTTTCACACCCTGACCCGGTGTATCATGATCATAGATATAGTTATAACATTTATTCACGTATGTATCACAATGCACACTTATGATTCATTGCAGATCAAATTCACATATGAGTACATAATGCGTACCTGGCCCACTTAATGTACTGAATGTATTCATTTGTCAACCTAACACGAGGTACCTTAGTCATGGACTTTTCTCAAATCACTGGCATTTCACCTGATAGGCTCGAGGCCCGATATCAGTCCACCGGTATTATAGCCTGCTAGGCTTGAAGGCCCGAATAGTATCTCACCGGCATTATAGTTTGCTAAGCTCAAAGGCCCGAATAATCAAGTCAACAAGTTCCATATAACATATTCATATCAATTAAGTACTAACATCATTCGAACGTATATAATTACTTAGCATTTGATAGCTTATGCATAACATTTCACTCACGTTTATTTCAAACTTATCATTCGATTATAAAAGCATATTGCATTTTTACCAACATGTTATACTTGCCATTAGGCCATATAAGCATGATACAATACACTATCATTTCATCTTTAACATTCGGTTAAACCCTTATCTTACAAGGAACACTGAATTCACATAACATATCATTTCACCGGCATTACGCCTGCTAGGCACGAAGGCCCGAATACACATCACCGGCATGAAGCCTGCTAGGCACGAAGGCCCGAATACACATCACCGGCACTAAGCCTACTAGGCACAAAGGCCCAAATATAATACTAGCACTAGGCCTGCGGGATTTATCCCGGATACACATCAAATATCATGCATATTTAATCATATATTAATACATCTCATTCAACATATCACATTCGTAGTCATTTGCAACATTCGGGTATAAGCTCCATATGAACACCATCGTTTACATTTCAATTCAAAAGTCATTCATAAATATCACATATCCATTTCACCATTCAAACTTAACCCATAGTGACAATTCGACTATAAGTCATATACATAAATTATTTATTGTACAACTTAATTCAAGTAGAACCAAAAGGTCACGATTCATCTAATATATACATATTGCTCACTGATTCACACACAACCTTTCAAATTAGCAATTATAAGATGGTTCCCCATATAGCCCATCCTTATCGATAATTTATAATGGTTTTACCCTTACTCACATATATGTCATAGGCATTTTTACCTATGCTTCGCAATTCACATTCATGATTCAATTCCAATCGATTTAACATGCATAAGTACATATCACATACCTTAATAATTTACTTTACGGAACGAATCCACATATCATATTAGCCCATAGTCTTATAGCACCACACTTTTAATAGTTTACCTCATCGAAGTTCACATGTAATCACTTTAGTGCCAAGCCATATTAGCCTACCACAAAGGACTAATAATAATAATTTTATACACATCATGGTTTCCTTTAGGTATTTAATAATCACAAATCGTGATATCTCCACCAGCACATATACGGCACAGTTTATTCATTGTAACACTCATTTAGTGCATCAAATTTCCAAATCCAATTCAACTTAAGCATAATAGCCATAATCGGCTTATAGCCTTAAATCATTACATATTCGACACATTAACTAAATAAAATTTACATTCCCTTTTCCATATTAATTTAACTCTTGGGCATATAAAAAGGAATCAAGCTTAAACACTTAAGAACTTACCTTGAATGTTGCCAAACGATTACAACGGCTATTTGATTACTTTCTCTTTTCCCTTATCCGAATTTTGCCCCTCTATGCTCTTGAGCTTGGATTTTTCTTCCCCAAGTGACCGAACATTCAAGAGCTCTTTTCCTCTCATTTCTCTTCTATTTTCAGCTTTCATGAACAAGAATGAACAAAAACCTTCCTTTTCTTCCTTTTTGTTATTCTATTACTAAACATTTTATGACACAAAATAACATATATTATTTGTGCCATACTTATGCCATAACTTCAATAAAAAATTTGCACATGTTGTGTACCATTAACACCATGGCCGACCACTACACATAAAATGGGGAGTTTGACATGCAAATCCTCCTATTTTGCACTACTATTTATTAGGCCACTACATATTCGCCTATAGCATTTTCAAAAATTTTCACATAGGTCCTATTTCATAATTTCACTCACAAATGGCAGAATCAAAGCATGGGATTTTCACACATGCACTTTCACATGAAATAAACACATAATATAACATTTGATTATTTTTGGGACTCAGTTTTGTGATCCCGAAACCACTTTTCGACTAGGGCCAAATTAGGGCTGTCACAAGATAGCTACTTCGGGCCGCGATGGGCCGAAAGGAGCCATGTGGGCCTAATGGGCCTACGGGCCCAATTGGATAAGTTGTTTGATTGTGTAGTAAATATTAGACTAGGCTAGGTGAATCTCATATCTGTGGCTAGATTTGGACTAAAAGGGCCACACGATCGTGTGGGCCCATTTGGGCCAATAATAGGCTTTAGGCCCATTCGTATTGTTATCCCTGTTTAGAATACTTTAGTTTACCAAATTACTGAAATACCCCAAATTGTAAAATTACCAAAGTACCCTCGGTTTATAAAATTACCCAAATATCCTCAATTTGTAAAATTACCGAAATACCCCTATAAGGTAGAATTACTGAAATACCCCTGTAGAGTAGAATTACTGAAATACCCCTATAAGGTAGAATTACTGAAATACCCTGTATGGTACAATTACTGAAATACCCCTGTAAGGTAGAATTACCAAAATACCCTTGTAGGGTAGAATTGCTAAAATACCCTTGTAAGGTAGAATTACCGAATACCCCTGCAGTGTAGAATTACTGAAATACCCCTATAAGGTAGAATTACAGAAATACCCCTGTAGGGTAAAATGACTGAAATACCCCTGTAAGGTAAAATTACTGAAATACCCCTATATGGTAGAATTACTGAAATACCCCTGTAGGGTGGAATTATCGAAATATCCTTGTAGGGTAGAATTATCGAAATATCCCTGTAGGGTAGAATAACCGAAATACCCCTGTAGGGTAGAATTACCGAAATACCCCTGTAGGGTAGAATTACTGAAATACCCTTGTAGGGTAGAATTATCGAAATACCCCTGTAGGGTAGAATTATCGAAATACCCCTGTAGGGTAAAATTACTGGAATACCCCTGTAGGGTAGAATTACCGAAATACCCTTGTAGGGTAGGAATACTGAAATACCCCTGTAGGGTAGCGTTACGAAGAAACCCTCGTGGAGTAAAATTACCATTTTACCCCTAGGGTGTTAAATGACTGTTTGCCCTTGTGGGCAAGTGACTGACTTGGACTGTGTGGTTTACGAATTTGATTGTGAATATATGTTGGTTATATGAATGACTTGATTGTGACTGTTTGATTCAAATATGGGCATGATAGTCTGATTCTGTATGTTGTATTGCATGACATTTATATCTGTTGCATGGGTTATGGGTTATACTGATGGAGGAAGTACTGAAAGTGGCTTGTAGAGGCTTTGCCTCAACTTATCGATATCTGACGACAATCTTTTAAGCTGTGGAGTGTAAATTTGGGTGGGTTGAGCTATTCCTCATATGGAGTGTAAGGCGATGACGGTGGAGTGTAGCGGTTGGTTATAGGCTGGGTTGGGATTGCATTCACATTCTGATTTTGATTACATTACGATCATCGATTACGATTTTGATTCTATTTGTAATATCCTAAATTAGGGCTTAATCAGAATAGTGGTTTCGTGACCACAAATCCGAGATAGAAATAATTATTTTACAATGATTTTGATGTTTATGATATGATTGCATGATTGTGTGAAAATTTCGTGATGAAATTCTATGCCTAAAGTGCTTAAATTGAAAGTAGGGACTAAATCGAATAAGTTGCAAAACTTGCATTCTAGAAGTTTTAGTATGAAATTGTTTTGGAATATTAATGAGGAGGTCTTAAATAGCAATTTTACCAATTTTAAGTTCATGGACAAAATTAGGACATGGAAGGAATTTTGGAAAGTTTAGTAGTAAGGGTATTTTGGTCATTTAGTTATTAAAATGAATTAAAAACAAAATTAAAAGCCAATTTTGTCCATCTTCTTCATTAGGCCGAAATTTCAAGGGTTCTCCATAGCTAGGGTTTGTTTCAAGCTTCCAAGCTCCATAGTAAGTGATTCCAAGCCCGTTTTTAATGATTTTTACGTTTTGAGATCCGGTAACTCGATAAAGCTTATGTTAGCAATAATTTAACCTAGGGTTTATATTTGGAAAAATACCCATAGGTGAAATTTGTGTATTTTGATGTTTTATGATTGAATATAAAGTTTTAAGTTATGTTAGACAACTTGTACTACTCGATTTTAAGCAAAAAGCGAGTAAAAGGGCTTAATCGGTAAAAATACCTAATAGTCACAAGTACATGTTAGAGTGAGAATTTGATGTTGCCATAGAAGAGAAAAGTGATCAGCATGTTGTAAAACATAAGAATAAGGAATAAAGTTTAATCCAGAGCCTAGGGGCAAAAATGTAAATATGCAAAAGTTTAGGGGTAAAATTGTAATTTTGCCAAAATTTGAGTTAAGGATTAATTTGATAATGTGAGTATTAAATAAGCTAAATGTGTTATTTTAGATCAAGAAAGACGTGGAATCGACCTCAATCGAGGAAAAGAAAAGATTGTGGACTAAATTGCAAAATCTTTGTATTTTGGTACCAAGGTAAGTTCATGTGTAAATAATGTAGCATAATTGTTATTTTTAAGTTATTGATATTAATTATGTGTTATGCTGAATTTTATTATGAAATGTATGCTTTGTGGTTAATTTCAAATAATATGTAAATTATGTGAACTACTTGTTAAATATAATTGTTACTGAGTATTGATTTGGCATTCTACGGAAGGCGACAAGGATAAGTGTTCGAGGAAAAGCCCGTTTGAACCTTAGGAATAGATTAGGATACAAGTGACATGTCACTAGGATGGTTGAGCATCCGAACTCGTTGAGTTGAGTCCGAGTTCACTTATGGATGCGAATGTCCGAACTCGTTGAGTTGAGTCCGAGTTCGTGAGATGTAACTAGGCATCCGAACTCGTTGAGTTGAGTCCGAGTTCACTTATGGATGCGAATGCCCGAGCTCGTTGAGTTGAGTCCGAGTTCACTTATGGGCGGGTTACATGATTGCTTGATTGCATATATGGCACTTATGTGCAAGTTATCCATGTATCCGAATTATATTCGATGTGTTCAACGGGTAAAGTTCTACTCAAATGGAGGAAAATTTGAGATGTAAAGAGACGTATTGGTAAGTGATATGAAATGGATATTTTGGACAGGTATGTATTTAACCCTCGGGTTGAGTATTGATACAACCACGATAAGGTAATAAGATGATGAAGAATGATTAAAAATGTGATATGTGTTTTAGTGATGTATGCTAATGTTGGTGGTATAACTGTTTGTTATGTTACTTATTATTTGCATATGAACTTACTAAGCATTTATGCTTACTCCCTCCTTCTTACTCATTGTAGTTTTGGACAAGCTAGCTCAGGAGTCGGGATAGGTCGAAGGCTCAGTCACACTATCCAGAAGATTTTTGGTAAATGGCTTGTAAATTTAAGTATGGCATGTATAGCAATATACCCATTTTGTGTAAATGATCTTATGGTATGGTTGTGAAATGGTTGAGGAAATGCTTGATAATGATAAATTATGAAAATGGTTAGTTTAGATTATGTTTGATGTTAAGGAAAACTATTAAGATACTTAGTGCATAAAAACTCATAAAAAGGATGAAATTTACCATAAACAGAATACTGCAGCAACACTAACGCGAGCTTGAAAATTTACTAAAAATCATAGAAATTGAATTTGGTGGTGAAATACATATCAAATTGAAGCTTATTATGTCTAGTTTCACATGAAACAAATGAAACAAGTAAAGGAAGTATATGTTAGAAGATATTTTAATTTTAGTGAAACAGAGTCATAGCAGTTTCTGAATCCCCTGTTCCTACTTTAGAAATTCACCATAAATTGCAAAGATATAATTAGGTGGTGTATTTTATATCCTCAGAATCCTTATTGAGTCTAGTTTTAGTATAAACAAACCTCATAGTCATATGAATTTTGTACAGAGAGAAATATGGTTCGTAGTAAACAGAGGTCAGACCAGTCGAGTCTTGAAACAGGGGTAACTTTAACTAATAAACTGTACTAATTGGCCCAACCAAAAATTCTAGAAAAAAATTAGTAGATAGTTTTATGAGTGTAGATTCAGGGAAAATTTACGGATCTTAATTTCGAGTTTCGTAACTCGAGATATGATTTTTCTTGTGACTGTGATGCAAGTAGCTTAAAAGCTGTGAATGTAGAAACAAATAATTCAAAGTTCTAAAAATGTTAAACTAAGCTTAGTAACACCTCATACTCGACTCCGGCGACGGTCTCGGGTGTGGGTGCGTTACACTATTACCTGATACTGATTCTGATTTTGATTTTGTCACTTAATTCTGATTCTGATTCTGATTCTGATTCTGATTCTAGTTCTGATAATGTTTCTTATTCTGTAATGGGTTAAAGGCCATCTAGTACTGTCTGTTATAATGGGCTAAAGCCCAATTGTTACTGAAACTGTAAGTAAGGCTGTGGCCAGACTTTTAATTCTTTTATATGACTGACTGTTCCTTTTTAGAGTAGGGGATTTCACACTGAGTTTTCGTAAACTCACCCCGTTTATTAACCTTTCAGGTAATTTCCAGTCTTAGACGGATCGGGGCTGCAAGGGGCTCGGAGGAAGCCACACACACTGTTTATGTTACAATTTTGATTATTACTTTTTAATGTTGTTATGTGGGTTGTAGTAAAGCCGTTGTAATTTTTTGGATTTCAAATTTTGAATTTTACTTATTGTTCTTATAATTGCTAGTATTAGAACATGGTTTTCCAAAGCAACTACTATTGTTCAAAACATCACGTATCCGCAATTGTTTTTAAATCAAGCTTTCGCAACTGCCAAGATTTCTACAAATTTGTTAAGAATGTTATTCAGCTTAGGTTTTCTAACAAGGTTTAAAAAGGGTATAAGTTTTTAATTATTGAGAAGGGTTTTTAATGGAAACATGGTTTTCGAAAAACACTTCCATGTGACACGCCAGAATCGAGCCAAACTTCCAGGCCGGGTTTGGGGTGTTACAATTACATCAACCATTTCCATATTTACCAACATCATCAAGCCATTTTCAAACATATAACATTTATCACATAGACCATTCATGTATAATATATAACATCATAACCAAAAGTGAGCTCAAACCATAACCAAAATATGACCGAAATTATCATGGAGATTAAGCCATTTTCGTATGGCTCAAGTTATACATATTCAAGGTCAAACAAAATACATATTAGCCTATACATGCCATAAGTTCGAAGATAGACTTTTAAAAGTACTGAAGGTTGACGATAGTGTGGATAACTTCACTGACGGTCCCTGAGCTTGTAGAAAA
Organism: Gossypium arboreum; assembly: GCF_025698485.1. Classification (NCBI taxonomy): domain Eukaryota; kingdom Viridiplantae; phylum Streptophyta; class Magnoliopsida; order Malvales; family Malvaceae; genus Gossypium; species Gossypium arboreum. The sequence continues at coordinate 113,233,363 of NC_069080.1, read as the reverse complement.
CTTCCAAAAATCTATAAGAACAAAGAATAAATACACTCACAGTAAGCTACTGTAGCTTAGTAAGTTATAAGCAATTTAAGCAAATTAACACCTCTCTCTCTATATAAAATAACCCGAATCAAACATATATTTATACATCAATATACCATGGCGAATATACCATATATATAAATTATCAATATATTCTCCAATTTCAAAGTCATAATATCATAGATAATCAATTATATATAGTATTCATATATATATATATACAATTACGTGAATCAAACTTTTAAAACACATACTTATACTTATCATAAAACCGAATACCTTACACTCATAATTTCATACATTTTCAATATCATCACAAAACATTTCTATCACATATCTTTCAATCAATTAACATTCATTTCAAATAGAATAACCATATTCACATACCTGAATGTTTTAGCTTACTTAACACATTTGATTGCTTTTACTGTTGCTCACACAAAATTCATTAAGCATAAAGCCTTGTATAAAACACCGGCACAGGACCTGCTAGGTAATAAACCTGATTCAATACACCGGCATAAAGCCTACTAGGCAATAAGCCTGATGTCATACACCGGCATCAAAGCCTGCTAGGCAATAAGCCTGATATATCACTATTACAAAGTTATTCTTATTCATAATTCATATCTCAATTGAACCGAATATGTTCCCAAATTTCAAAAATATTCATGCATTCGGCTCCAACCATATGAATTTATACAATTAAATTCAACAACGTTTATTGCTTATAAACTTACATCGGATATCGACGAACGATGTAAATCGGCTATTCGACTATTTTTGCTTTTCCCCGATCCAAGTCCGATTTCTTTTGTTCTTGATCTATATAATTTCAAATTAACCTCATTTAAACACAATTTCATTCAATTTAATCAAACAACACATTAATGAGAAAATTACCATTTCACCCCTGATATTTAATACTTTTACAAATTAGTCCTAATTGCACAAAACACAAAATACACAAAATCTCACAACATCATAGTCTTCCTTATGCTCATACTAATCCATATATTTCATTTATTTTGCATTTTAGTCGTTCAAATTATTATTTTTGGAATTTAGTCCTAATAACTCAAAATCATCAAAAACTCCAATACAAAACATATTAATCCAAAACATATCTTTCATAATTTATCATCAAACATCACAAAACACAAATATTCATCAATGGCATAACTAAAAATATTCACCAAAATAAAAAATTCAAGCATGGGTCGAGTAGTACTCGAAGCAATGATCTCAAAAACATAAAAATTATCAAAAACCGAGCAAAAACTTCCGGCGAACCTAAAGAACTCTTATTTCTTTTTTCTTTAATAAATTTTATTATGGTTTTATAATTTATATTTATTAATGTTATTATTAAATGAATTAATATTATATTATGAAATAAATTAAATAAAGACATGTGTATGGTAATGATTTGATACAAGTGTATAAATAAAAATACATACATTTGTAATACATTTATTTAATTATTAAAAGATATTTATTATTTATAAAAGATATTTATTAATTAAATAATTATATTATAAGATCTTTATATGATAAATAAATAAAAGTATGACAAATGTATGGTGATCTATGGATACATATGTAATAATAATATACACATGTATAAATAATAAATAAGTAATAATACAATGTTATTATATTATATATATATATATATATATATATATATATATATATAAAACAAGTAAATAAAAGAAAGGAAAGAAACAGAATAGGTAAACGTGAAACAGGGGAAGAAAGAAGGAGAAAAAGAAAGGAAAGAAAGAAAAGAGAAATTTAAAGGTTTGAAGCTTTAAAGTTTAATTGGTAAGTCAATATAGCCCTTTTCACTTAATTTTGATATTTTACAAGTCTTAAAACAAGGTTTTGATGAAATTAATTTGATAGTTTGAAATTTCATAAGCTTTTAAATAAAGTTCATGTTGAAGAAAAAGATGAAGTAGAGATTTAATTGAATAAATTGTAAGTAAGATTTAGTAAAAGGATTACATATAAAGTAAGCTCTAAGTTTTGTATTAGAGGACTAAATTAAAAGAAATTTTAAATTAGGGTTATATTATGAATACTTGATAGTTAGGATGAATATGGAAGAAAATGAATAGAATTGAAGTATGAAATAAATATATGAATTTTCAACTAGCAACAGTTTTATTGGGTTATTTCTCATAGCAAAAAAAAGAAAAAGAAAAGAACTAAGTTATCCGAATGAAATATGAAGCTCTTGCTGAAACTAGACCAATAAAATAATATATCCGGATGAATTGTTGAAGCCAGAACAATAAAGTAATAATTCCGGATGAAGTATGAAGAAAATTTGGGAGTTGCAACCAAAGGAACATTAGGCATAAATTGAGTAGAAATTTAATTAATTATTTAAATTAATGCTGTAATTAATAATATAAATTGTTATTATTTTTTTAGCTAACAAGGAAAACGAGGCATCGGCATCTAAAGGAAAAGAAAAGATCGTTGAGGAGTTAGCTCGAGAAAATACTGTTTGTATTTCTATAATCCGAACTTAGTCATTATTTGTTATATTTATATACATATGAAAATTGTTAGTGATTGAATTATGATGTTTTACAATTGAAATGGATTGATTTTAGTATGCGATGAATTTATTGAATTTATATTGATTGAAATTATTTTGATTGAATTATATAATATATATGATTTATGTAAAATTTGAATATTGAATGAATGTTATATTGAAAAATATATTGATTGGAAATATAAGGAAATTGATATGAATATATGAGATTCGATATTTGAATATTTGATATTGAAAAGTGAATTGAATTGTATTGAATTATGAATTAATGTGAATAATTTAAATATGTTGTTGAATTGAATGAAATTGTATGAATTGTAAAAATGGGCAAATATATGTGATTATCAGAATGATATATTGATGAAAGAATTATTAAATTGAGAAAGTGAATGAAATACCTTATTAACCAGTCGGGTAAGTCGGATATAATTTGCATGCCATAGGATCTGGAAGGTACGGGATTCGCTGGCTTTAACAATCAGGCATTTTATGTGTCGTATTTCAGGCACCTCGTGTGTCGAATCAGGCACCTCGTGTGTCATTTTAGGCACTTTATGTGTCGTATACTGATCAGGTACTATATACTATTTTAGGCACAATGTGCCGTACTGGTGTGTTTGGGTTGGAACCCGTGTATCCGTCAAAGTCCGGGTTTGTTAATAGGGGTAAATAAGTGAAATGATAAATCGAATAAATTTGATTGATCAAGCTATTGAAATGAAATGAGAAATTAAATTGAGAATTGAAAATTTAGATATGAGATTTAAAATATAAACCAAAGGTTCATGAAATGATTGGAGTTCAAATTGATGATATATGATGCCATTTGATGAATTGAAATGTGATTTGAGATATATGAATCGTATGTAAATAGAGAAAGCTATATCGAATAGTAAGTGAAAGAATGGAGTAAATAATAATGGATTTATTTAAGAAATGAACAATTATGTTATTGTGTTTATTATATGATTTATATAAAATTTATATGGTAAGTAGTTGAAATTTATCTATGAAATAAATAATCGAATAATTGTAATTGTTATTATGATATTAAGCATTTGTTTTATTATTAAATGTTCGGATTATAGAAATACCACTGAGTATGCCATACTCAGCGTACGATTTGTTTCGGTGCGCAGGTTAAGTAAAGATAGAACATTGAATCAGCATCCTAGGCCGATCTCGAAGTCATTAAGGTAAAGTGTGTTAATTATTGGTAATGGCATGTACCTAGGGTGTCTTATGTGTGTGTCATTCTGAAATTATAAATGTAAGAATGAAATAATTAGATTTGGGTTTGGTTATGATATATAATAGAATTTGGTTAATTTAGCATGAAATTTATTTATTTGATTATATTTAATATTTAAATACAATTAAATATTGGACAATATGTAAATGTTTAAATTTGACAAATTATGAGTGCATCTGGTTGTCTTGGTATTTATGTGTATATTAATTGTATATGTCTGATAGGTCCGGTAATGCTCCGTAACCCTGTTTTGAGGACAGTCTGGGGTTAGGGGTGTTACAATTGTTGGTATCAGAGCTATCAAGTTTTGTCGATTCTCGGATTAAATCGAGCTCGGAATTGAGTCTAGAGATACATGCCAAAGTTAAGTTGAAATTGAATTAGGATCGGATGCTGATATGTTTGTTTGCTTTTGTATTATAGCGAAAAAATTAGACGAAAATATTGATAGTATTGATCATGAAATGTATACTAAAAACGAAAGTCTCTTGAATTAGATAAAAAAACTAAATCGACAACACTAAGTAATAACTTAATGAGTAATCAACCGCTGAGTGTCCACTGAGTGTTGAATAATGAAATGATAGAGAAAGAAATGATACATAATGTTTAGAATTATAACTGATGCTCTTTAGTGAATATAAGATAACTGTCTCTCCTGTTTCTCAATCAGTTCCCGAAGTGCTTCAAGATACAGAGTTCATCTGAACAGGTAAGTATCTGTTGTTAAATATTTCGTAAATATAGTGTGGAAGAATTGGGAATTACAACTGAAAATGATATTGAAAGAATTGAAATTTGGTAAGAGAATATTATCAAGGCTGTAAATGAATTGCTTTATTCGTCGAATAAATGATAGAAAGGTATGATATTCTACTAAAAGATTTAGCTTCCCAGAAATGGAAATATTGATTTATGTTGTGACTATGAAATGGCTATTTGGAAATTTTCTGAGATGAGTTCTGAAAGAAATATATATATATCAGTCAGAGATTTCTTGATCAGAAATGTACAGAATTCTTGAAGCTTAAACAGGATCATATAACTGCAACTGTGTATGAAGGGAATTTGTTTGATTGAATAAATATATAAGAGGGTATATTCCGATAGAAACTGTAAGGTAAAAATTGTTTGAAGATGGTTTAAATAAAAACATAAGCTCGAAAAATGTAGAATAAAGAGCATAATATAAGTTAGATATGATTCTTTTGATCATTATCTTAGTGATTGATTGAAGAGAGTTGAAAAAGATATTATTTAAATTTCAAGATAGAGTACCACAATTATCAGAGGTAGATTACTCTATAACCCAGAAATGCAAGTAATAGTCGAAGTGTGACAAAGGATTTTCCTGTAAAATCTGGAGAATGAATATCAGCCATGGTATATATATGTTAATTGTATATAAGAAGATTTATCTCTACTGGATGTCATTACAGGTACTTTCTTCTTTATCGACACTAATATGATTATTCTAAATTGATCTTGGTTTGACTATTCCTATGATTACATAAGTTCAGTATCTATTAAAGATTTGCCTGTTGAGTTTGCTGAAATTTTTGGGTTGAAGCATTAAATTTTTCTGATCAGTATTTATGGGTTGATAAGATCTGCAGGAACTGTTTGATAATGATACTATTGTTTTCTGATCAATTCGATGTTAATACTGTTTGATGTGATTTCAAGAACGGAATGGTTAATTCTACATGATATGGTGGTAAATTGTAAGCAAAAGTGTATTATATTGCAAGGTTAGAACGATGAAATGTTTTGTTGAAACAGAGAAGATTGAACTAATTGTTTATTATGATATTGAACATGCCAACACAGATATATGCCGGGAAGAGGTCATGGTATTTACCTTGTTTATGTATTGAATATTAAAGTATTTAAGTTAAAGTTTAAATCAGTTGCAATAGTGCAAGAGAATTCTGATATGTTTCCAGAAGAGTTGCCCAAGCTACTGTTGATTGAAGAAGTTGAATGTTCTATAGATTTTGTGACTGAGATGATAGTGAAAAAATATATATATATATTTTAAATTAGAGGTTTTCTAAAATTAGTCGGTTATTATAGAAAGATGCAGAATTGGAATGATCTGATAGACGTTAGCAAGGTTCTGATTAGTTGAAAGCTCAGTTAACTGAAGCATTAGTTCTGGTTTAGTCTAAAATCTGGTGAAGAAACCTGTGATTTACAGGGATAGCAACATTTTGATGCAAGAAAGAAAACTAATGAATTATGTTTTGGAAAGTTAGAATTACATGAGAAAAAATATTTGATACATGATTTGGAAGTGGTAGCTATTGTCTTTGCACTAAAGGATCATGATTTGATAATTGAATATCATCCAGGAAAAGGCAAATGAAGTTATGAATACTCAAAATTAAAATTTTTGTTTTGTGTTATGAGCTATGAACACTCAATTGTCATTATTTGATACTCGCTCAATTCTAGTTGAAATAAAAGTTAAACTTACTTCTCTATAGCAGGTCTGCAAAGTTCAGAAATGTGATAATAAGTTACTGGTTAAATGGGTATAGTGAACAAATGATTTTGATTGAAAATTTCAGATTGAATTTGATGATTGTCTGCTATTTAGAAATAGAAGCTGTACTGAAGAATTCAGAGCTTATACAGAAGAATAAGATGTCTATGTATTCTAGAAGAAATAAGATGTACAGTGGTTTGAGCCAGATGAGTTGAAGACTGGGAAAGAAAAGCAATACTTTGAAATTGTATATAAATGTTTATATCAGATATAGATACCTTCAGAACTGTTACAGCTAGAAAGGATATCAGAATGGAAATGGGATAGAATTTTTATGGATTTTGAATTTGGATCACCTTTTATCTTTAAGATGATATTTGAAGAGTTTTCGAAGGTATGGTAAAGTCTACATATTTTATTACGGTATGAATAAATTTCTTACTTAATAATTGTTTGAAATATAGGTTTCTGAGATTATTAGATTACATGGTCTAATGGTTTCTATTATTTCTGATTGAGATACGTAGTTTATACTCTAATTATAGAACAAGTATAATAAGTTCTGGGTACGTGATAATAGTTTCCAGCACTGTATGAAGTTCTGAATGATTATGAATATAAAATTGCATGGGATCTGAATGAATACTGTGAGAAAAAGAATATGCGGCGCTGGTTGATTCATGAAACTAAAGAAAAATGGAAATAATTCGAGATAGTTTAAAAGCAGTATTGGATTGTCAAAAATTCTATATGGAAATTGAATGAAAGTGATTCGAGATAGACTGAAACAGTTTGACAGATAGAAATCATATGTGAATTTGAAACGTCGAGATATTGAGTCCTCGTTCTGTTGGGATACGTGAATCTATAGAAAGATTGGACTGGTAATATATTGAATGGTTTATCCTCTGAAGTTATAGAAATTTATGGGGTTTTTTAGGACTTGTGTCTAGATGATATAGAATTGATCTTTTATATGTTATCTCGAACAAAGGATAATGATGTATCGTATGGAGAAAAAGCCTGTTGAGAACTCGCTTGAGTAAGTGAAGCCATGATATTAAGGAAACAATACGAGAACTGGGAGAAATAGCGAGATCTTTGTACTTATACCCCCACCTCTCTCAAGTAAATTTCGAGAACGAAATTTAAAAAAGGGGGGAGAAACGTAACGACCCAAATTTTAAGGATATCAGAAAAATATATTTTCGGGTCTCTGTTTCTGAAAAGTGGATTAGAAAATATTTATAAAAAAATAATTACGAAGTTAATTGACTGGTTAAGTAGAGATTAATTTAGAGAATTTAGCTTAAATAAGGATAATTAGATAAAAAGATTAAATTAAATAAAGTGTGAAAGTTACTTGTAAATTAAAAAGAAAATAAAAAGGACCAAAATGACAATTATGCCATTTGTCCTAAGTGAGGCGGCAAATGCATAAAAATCTTTGATTTTATGCATAAATATGTATAATAAATTTTATTATGGTTTTATAATTTATATTTATTAATGTTATTATTATTAAATGAATTAATATTATATTATGAAATAAATTAAATAAAGACATGTGTATGGTAATGATTTGATACAAGTGTATAAATAAAAAACATACATTTGTAATGCATGTATTTAATTATTAAAAGATATTTATTATTTATAAAAGATATTTATTAATTAAATAATTATATTATAAGATCTTTATATGATAAATAAATAAAAGTATGACAAATGTATGGTGATCTATGGATACATATGTAATAATAATATACACATGTATAAATAATAAATAAGTAATAATACAATGTTATTATATATATATATAACAAGTAAATAAAAGAAAGGAAAGAAACAGAATAGGTAAACGTGAAACAGGGGAAGAAAGAAGGAGAGAAAGAAAGGAAAGAAAGAAAAGAGAAATTTCAAGGTTTGAAGCTTTAAAGTTTAATTGGTAAGTCAATATAGCCATTTTCACTTAATTTTGATATTTTACAAGTCTTAAAACAAGGTTTTGATGAAATTAATTTGATAGTTTGAAGGTTTATAAGCTTTTAAATAAAGTTCATGTTGAAGAAAAAGATGAATTAGAGATTTAATTGAATAAATTGTAAGTAAGATTTAGTAAAAGGATTACATATAAAGTAAGCTATAAGTTTTGTATTAGAGGACTAAATTAAAAGAAATTTTAAATTAGGGTTATATTATGAATACTTGATAGTTAGGATGAATATGGAAGAAAATGAATAGAATTGAAGTATGAAATAAATATATGAATTTTCAACTAGCAAGAGTTTTATTGGGTTATTTCACATAGCAAAAAAAAAAAAAAGAACTAAGTTATCCGAATGAAAAATGAAGCTCTTGCTGAAACTAGAGCAATAAAATAATATATCCGGATGAATTGTTGAAGCCAGAACAATAAAGTAATAATTCCGAATGAAGTATAAAGAAAATTTGGGAGTTGCAACCAAAGGAACATTAGGCATAAATTGAGTAGAAATTTAATTAATTATTTAAATTAATGCTGTAATTAATAATGTAAATTGTTATTATTTTTTTAGCTAACAAGGAAAACGAGGCATCGGCATCTAAAGGAAAAGAAAAGATCGTTGAGGAGTTAGCTCGAGAAAATATGGTTTGTATTTCTATAATCCGAACTTAGTCATTATTTGTTATATTTATATACATATGACAATTGTTAGTGATTGAATTATGATGTTTTACAATTGAAATGGATTGATTTTAGTATGCGATGAATTTATTGAATTTATATTGATTGAAATTATTTTGATTGAATTATATAATATATATGATTTATGTAAAATTTGAATATTGAATGAATGTTATATTGAAAAATATTGATTGGAAATATGAGGAAATTGATATGAATATATGAGATTCGATATTTGAATATTTCATATTGAAAAGTGAATTGAATTGTATTGAATTATGAATTAATGTGAATAATTTAAATATGTTGTTGAATTGAATGAAATTGTATGAATTGTAAAAATGGGTAAATATATGTGATTATCAGAATGATATATTGATGAAAGAATTATTAAATTGAGAAAGTGAATGAAATACCCTATTAACTAGTCGGGTTGAGTCGGATATAATTGGCATGCCATAGGATCTGGAAGGTACGGGATTCGCTTGCTTTACCAATCAGGCATTTTATGTGTCGTATTTTAGGCACCTCGTGTGTCGAATCAGGCACCTTGTGTGTCGTTTTAGGCACTTTATGTGTCGTATACTGATCAGGTACTATGTACTATTTTAGGCACAATGTGCCGTACTGGTGTGTTTGGGTTGAAAGCCGTGTATCCGTCAAAGTCTGAGTTTGTTAATAGGGGTAAATAAGTGAAATGATAAATCGAATAAATTTGATTGATCAAGCTATTAAAATGAAATGAGAATTGAAAATTTAGATAAGAGATTGAAAATATAAACCAAAGGTTCATGAAATGATTGGAGTTCAAATTGATGATATTTGATGATATATGATGTCATTTGATGAATTGAAATGTGATTTGAGATATATGAATCGTATGTAAATAGAGAAAGCTATATCGAATAGTAAGTGAAAGAATGGAGTAAATAATAATGGATTTATTTAAGAAATGAACAATTATGTTATTGTGTTTATTATATGATTTATATAAAATATATATGGTTAGTAGTTGAAATTTATCTATGAAATAAATAATCGAATAATTGTAATTGTTATTATGATTTTAAGCATTTGTGTAACACCCCAAACCCGTGACCGTCACCGGATTCAACCACGAGGTGTTACCGGGCTTACTTCCCTTATTTCCCTCTTGGAAATTATGAAATTTTTGTTTCAGGCAGGCTAGCTAACTGCGTCACTGTTACCTTAAAAATCATATCTCGAGTTCCAGAACTCGAAAACCAATTCCGTAAATTTTACCTGAGACTATACTCATATATCCATCCATGGATTTATTTCTAGAATTTTTGGTCAGGCCAATTGGTACAGTTTATTAGTTAAAGTCACCCATGTTACAGGGGTCGACTACACTGACCTTCGCGCGTTACAACTTGAATATCTCTCTGTACAGGGCTTTAATACTGGTGAAGTTTATTTCTAATGAAACTAGACTCAAAATGGAATCTTCACATATAAGGAATGACTTCTAATTCTTTCTGGATAATTTATAGTAAACTTTCAAAGTCCAGACAGGGGATCCAGAAACGGTTCTGGCCCTGTCTCACGAGAACTTTAATATCTCTCAGTATACTGCTCATATGGTCGTTTCGTTTCGTCCATATGAAAATAGATTCATCAAGGTTCAATTTCATAATTTATTCACTATTTAATTCTACTTCTACTATTTTTAGTGATTTTTCAATCTCATATCACTGCTGCTGTCCGCAACAGTTACTGCAGTAGACTATGCCAATTTCATGAATCTTTCCTTGACCTTACTAATCATCCATCATACATGACACAAATTATGGCCACCTTATCAAAATTAAAGTTTCTAAGACTCGTGGCTATAGGTTCTAGCATCCCACTCAACGACCACATAGGCCATTTTCACATGGCTTAAAGTTTACAACCCATAATTCAACAAAACATAATAGCCTATACATGCCAAATGTTCTCCTAGTTCAACTACGAAGACAATACCAAAAGATTTCCAGCCGGTGTGATGACTTCAACGACGGTTCCGAGCACGCAAACAATACGAGTCCAAGAGACCTAAAAGGGTGACAAGAAAACACCGAGTGAGTTTATAACTCAGAAGTCATAAGCATTCAACCACCATCCATTAATAAAGTTATCACAACATGAAACAATAAACGAGGCTAGGTACTCATCCATACCGAAACTATACCATAATTCCTCGGACCTTTCGGTTCAATCTCATACCAAGTCATACATCCACATTTCATATTCTACACAATAAGATATTTGAGGCATTTTCACACACTAACTCATTTTCACCACAATCACACAATTGCAATCATCACATAGATTTAAAGCTTACCAAGCTCAACCCCGAGCATGAACATATTGCCTATTCGTCATGAGCTCAAGGTACTTACCCGATCCGCTGTCCGGGATTAACTCGATAATGTCGCACACTCAGTGCCAATTGTAATGCAAGAGCATATAGTGAATCCGCACACTTAGTGCTATAAAATCAGCTCGCACACATAGTGCTATATAATCAAATTCGCACACTTAGTGCTGTACAATTTTAAACCCGCACACGTAGTGCCAATCTTGTCACCGTGTCCATTTATACCCGTACACTTAGTGCCAATCTTGCCACCGTGTCCATTTATACCCGCACACTTAGTGCCGAGACCAATACTTTATGCAATTTACCACCTTTATACATTCAACGATGGCATCATTCCATACACATACATTTCCATTTACACATCAATTCATTAAACACAATTGCATATATATTATGATCATTTAAATCAATACCAAATATATGCTTAATGACTTACCTCGGATGTTGTCGAATGTCTTCAACGGCTATTCAATTACTTTTTCTTTCCCCTTGTCCAACTTCGATCCTCTAAGCTCTTGGGCTAATTCAAACAAATTTATCTTATTAAAATCCCATCATGCTAGCTTATGGCGAATACCCATATCAAATAAGCAATTTACCTTAACTCGTAACCCACATAGCCAAGTTACACATATAACCCTTATGACCGAATATGAATATCACCAAAATCTCTATGACTTAACCTTCAGCCTTCATAGCCGAATATATATATAGCTTATCAAATAGACATTTATTCACCTTCCTTAACACATATTAATCAATTAGTCCATGCATTATCCTTGACACACCGGTCATTAAAGCAATAACCTATTAACATCCAAGCATATTATACTAAAATTTCTTCTAAGGCGAATTCATGTACCATCCTTAATACTCATACAATTATTTTATTTTAAATAATTTACACACACCATTTACCTAACATCAATTAACTAGACACTTTAAGGATTTCTTCTTTGACTATACACACATTCGGCAACTATCCATACACACACAAGCCGATTTTTTCCTATCACCCAAACCATCTACATGAACACTTAACTAACTCAAACTTCACCCATCCACAAATACTCATTACAACACAAAGACAACAATCCTTTTCCTCAATTTCTTCCATGGCCGATTACCCAATATTACCACACAACCAAGATTTTGACATGGCTAAGTAGGAAATTTTAGTAGCTAGCTTAAAGTATGCTAACCTTTCAAGAACCAACATGAACTCACTTACCTTAATTCAAGCTCAAGGGTGACCAAACCTTCTCTTGCTTTCTTCTTCAATTCGCCAAGCATGTTCAAAGATGAACACTTTTTTTCTTTTTCTTTGTTCACTTCACGGCAAATGGGGGAGGCATCCACACACTTTTTTTGCTATCATCATTTTCCTTTTTTCCCTTTCTTTATTACTAGCTTTTATTCTATTGTTTTCTACATACCCCACTAACATAACATGTTGGAAACATGTTTCCTTGCCCATAATTTTGTCATGGCGGCCACTATCCTTGTCAAATGGATTATTTGACATGCAACTCCATTTATTTTACTTCATTCCTTTATTAACCTCTTAAAATTAGCCACATATAATTGAATCCTTTCACATGAGTCCCTTTTCTTTCAATTCACATTCAAATTAACTAAATCAAAGAATTAAAAATTCACACATGCATTTTCACATATTTAGACAGTAACTATCATACTCAAATGATTTAGTGACTCGGTTTAGCGGTCCCGAAACCGCTTTCCGACTAGGGTCACTTTAGGGATGTCACAATTTGTTTTGTTATTAAATGTTCGGATTATAGAAATACCACTGAGTATACCCATACTCAGCGTACGGTTTGTTTCCGTGCGCAGGTTAAGTAAAGATAGAACATTGAATCAGCATCCCAGGTCGATCTCGAATTCATTAAGGTAAAGTGTTAATTATTGGTAATGGCATGTACCTAGGGTGTCTTATATGTGTGTCGTTTTGAAATTGTAAATGTAAGAATGAAATAATTAGATTTAGGTTTGGTTATGATATATAATAGAATTTGGTTCATTTAGCATGAAATTGATTTATTTGATGATGTTTCATATTTAAATACAATTAAATATTGGATAATATGTAAACGTTTAAATTTTGCAAATTATGAGTGTATCTGGTTGTCTTGGTATTTATGTGTATATTAATTGTATATGTCTGATAGGTCCTGTAATGCTCTGTAACCTGTTCTGAGGACGGTTTGGGGTTAGGGGGTGTTACAAAAATAGTATTAAAAGGAAATAAATAAGAAAATAATTTCAAAATATAGAGGTTAAAATAAAATAAAATAAAATAAAATAATGGGTGTTTATAGAGAAATTGGGGCACACGACCGTGGGGCACGCCCGTGGGCTCTAATCTTAGCCCGTGCATTCGTAGTTTTCGAAATTGGGCGCATTGGTGTACACGGCCATGTTGCATGGCCGTGTCGATCTCCGTTCGCTTCTCCCACGCCCGTGTATGCAGGCGCACGCCCGTGTTAAATTGACTGGTTCACCTACAGTTTCAAAACACGACCCAATGAATCTCGGATTCAATTTGCCTCTACGACCAAATCTGAGTATTTTCTTCCACGGTGAGACTTTCAAGAAGACTTTATATCCTATCTGAAACTCTATATCTTTACATTTCAAGTCCGCATATGATTTCTGACAATCTGATGCTACTTTCAGACTTTCACGGATCACTTTTACTTTCTGTTCAGTTTCTCTGACCAAATCGACCCTGTGTATCAGAAAAACCGTAATTTATATATATTTTTACCCCATGCTTAACACATTTTATGAATGATTTTTCCTTAGAATTGGTGAATTCGATGCTCCTAATGCCTTAATTTCATGTTTTATACTTAGGCGAGCATAGAAGAGCGAAAAGAATGAGAAACAGGCCAAAAACAGAGAAAAGGGCCATCGTACGAAATCAACACAGCCTGTACCTCCTCACACGGGTAGACCACATGGCCGTGTCCATTTGGAAGAATTGAAGCACGACTCACACGGGTATAACACATGCCCGTGCCATTCTAACAAGCTTGAGCATGGCCTGAAGTAATCGTACACGGGCGTGTCATACGGGCCTGTCCTTGTCGAGCCCAAGTTTAGTCCAATTCAGGAAAGGCCAATTTTAAGGGTTCTTAGGCATTCCAAATCCTATAAATACACCCTAGAGGAGGAGGAAGAAAAAGGGCACACAGAGAGGGAAGCAGGGAACTGCTCAAGGAAGCCGATTGATCTATCTCAGAAGCCGGATTCATCATCAAGACTGAATATCTCCCTCAATTTCCCTTCAGGAGTTTTGGGTTTTTCTTTATGTTTTGTATTCATTATTCTTTTAAGATGTTTTCCTTTTTAGTTATGAACTAAATCCCCTAAATACCTAAGGGGAATGAAACCTAAGACGAATCTTGTTATTATTTTCTAAATTGTATGATAAATATTTGACTTATTCTTAATTATGTGTTCTTAATTCTTGTCTTGATATTCCAGGATATTGATTCAAGTTAAGCTCTTATTCAGAGGAGGAATAAACCCTGTCTAAGAGTACATTTGTCATAATTCAGTAGAGTTGGTTGCACGCCTAGAGATAGGGTGACAAGATTTTTTCAAATTAGGGTGAAACCTAATAATGGGATCCATAGATCGAGTTAATGCAACCCTAGGGAGTTAATTAGAAAGAGATTTCAATTATTCAACCTAGGGTTGGACATTGTTAGTCTCGAGAGGGATAATAATATAACTTAGGGAATTCTACGGATCAAGTCAAATGAATAAATCGTCCGATTCAGAGTCAAATAACAAGTGAAGTCTAGGTGGATTTTTCCTTAGGTATTGTTTTAATTCAATCGTTTTTCCAAAAGGAAATCCCCAATTCTATTTTCTGTGATTTCTTAGTTTAGTTAATTAGTTAATTAAAACAAACCCTATTATTCATAGGCTAGATACTAAAAAGACAGTCTAGTACTTTTAGTTCCTTTGGGTTCGACAATCTGGCCTTGTTAAAACTATACTACTGTTTAATAGGTACACTTGCCTACATCGTGATAATAGTTAGTTTCAAGAACGATTAATTATAATTTTTAAAAACTTATCACAGAAAATAACACGATCAAGTTTTTGGCGCCATTGCCGAGAAACTAACATATTAGGAACACTCAATTTTTATTACTTTAGCCATTTATTTTTCTTGCAAGTTAATTCTATTTTATTTTTATTATTATTTATTAATTTACTTTTTCTTTCTCTTGGCAGGTTTTTATAGTTTATGACTAGAAGAAACCCGCCAGGACAACTACTTTTTGACGAAGAAATCGATTGCACAATTCGCAGAAACCAAAGAGAAATAAGGCAAATCTTAAGATACACAGAAAACGAGCAAGAGGATGATATTCAAACCCTAACCGAGGAGATGGTTGAAAACCAAGACAATCAGCTACCTCCTGCGATACTCGCTGAACTAGCAAATCAGAATCCTTCTCCTTGTACTATGTATGATTATGCTAAACCTACTTTAACAGGAACTGAGTCAAGTATAGTTAGGCCTACTATTGCTGTGAATATTTTGAACTAGAACCTAACACTATTCAAATGATACAACAATTGTTCAGTTTGATGGTTTGCAGGATGAGGATCCAAACACTCACTTGGCAAATTTCTTGGAATTCTGCGATACATTTAAAATTAATGGCGTTTCTGACAATGCCATTCGTCTTCGGTTATTCCCATTTTCATTGAGGAATAAAGCTAAAAAATGGTTAAACTCGTTACCACGAGGGTCAATTACTACTTGGGAACAAATGACCGGAAAATTTTTATTAAAATATTTTCCGCTGCCTAAAACGGCCAAATTACATAATGATATCTCTTCATTTGTGCAGATGGACTTAGAAACTCTTTACGATGCATTGGAGAGATACAAGGACCTACTGCGAAGGTGTCCTCACCATGGATTACCTTTCTGGTTGCAAGTTCAAACATTCTACAATGGTGTGAGCCCCTCGACAAGAAAGATGATTGATACAGCAGCCAGGGGAACCATCAATAACAAAACATCTGAAGAGGCTTACGAATTTATTGAAGAGATGTCACTAAATAACTATCAGTGGCAAGTCATGAGGACTAAGCCAACTAAAATAGTAGGTGTCTATAACGTCGATTCGGTTACTATGCTGTCAAACCAGGTAGAACTTCTAAATAAAAGGATTGATGCTTTACTTGGTTCTTCGTAGGTTCATCCAGTAATGTATTGTGAAGTCAGTGGAGGTGGACCAGATATAATTTGATCATTATGAGTAAATCCAAAATCTTTGTATATAGAGCCAATCATTAGTTCCCAACCGTGGGGCAGGATCAATTCAGAAGCACTTTTTTTTTTTATTCTTCAGAATATAGCAGACAGAATTCCATTGGTATAATTTTAGAATCAAAGGCCACAAAATCCTCCGGGTTTTTAGCAACCACCCTATCAATAGGAAAAGAAACCAAACCTCGAAGAGATGCTATCTAAATTTATCTCGGTGTTAGAAACTCGTTTCTAGAACACCGAGACAGCACTTAAAAATCAACAAGCATTGATCCAAGGGCTCGAAACTCAGATTGGACAGCTTGCCAAGTTGATTTCTGAACGACCACAAGGTAGCTTGCCAAGCAACACAGAATCTAACCTAAAGGAGCAACTCAACGTGATTACTAGTCAAGATGAGGAAGGGTTAGTCACACTTGAACCAGAACCAAGACAAGAAACTAAGATAAGCAAAGACAAAGTTGAGGTAGACCACAATAAGCAGAAACCGGTAAGTACAGAATACAAACCTCATGTGCCATACCCTAATGCAACAAGAAAAGAGCGCTCAGATGAACAATTTGGTAAATTCCTTAAACTCTTAAAAAACTACATATTAACTTACCGTTTATTGAAGCTCTATCGCAGATGCCAAATGCAATGAAATTTTTAAATAAGTTTTTAGCAAATAAGCGAAAGTTGGACGACGCGTCGCATGTGGAGCTAAACGCAGTATGCTCAGCTATTCTACAGAATAAACTACCCAACAAACTAAAAGATCCAGGGAGTTTTACGATTCGTTACTTAATTGGTAGTTTAGATGTTAATAATGCATTAGCTGATTTAGAGGCTAGTATTAACGTCATGCCTTACAATATGTTTAAACAACTAGGTCTTGGGAAACCCAAATAGACTAGGATGAGCATTCAATTAGCAGCTAAAACTATAAGATTTCCTAGGGGTATTATTGAAGATGTGCTAGTTAAAATCGATAAATTTATATTTCATGTTGACTTCGTTGTTTTAAACATATAGGAGGATAGCAACGCTCCTTTGATTTTAGGAAGGCCCTTTTTAGCAACAGCTAGAACGATTATTAATGTTGGCACAGTTGAGCTCACACTTCGTGTGGGAGACAAAACAATCACCCTTCAAGCTCGCAATTCAGGCAACACATCGAAAATTGAAGGTGATTGTCTAAACCACTCTACTAAAATTGACAATATGGTGCACCTACTTTGTGGGAAATGAGTTTGAAGGAAGTACATAAGCCATTTTCAAGCAATAGTAGAGGACCTACTCATGAAGAACGAAGGTTACAAATCGAGGAGCTAGATGAATTGTGCACATAAACCAAGAACAAACAATAAACCAAAGCTACGCCAGGATGAGCTCAATACCTTTCCAAATCAATTTAAGGTTGGACATAAAATTTTATTAGATGCCAAAAATCCTCACATTGCCACTACCAAATTGAATGAAGAAATTCCTCTTACAGTACTTAGCATTTTCCCATTTGGTACAGTCGAGGTAAGTCATCTCAAGTTCTGCACTTTTAAGGTAAACAATACCCGCCTAAAACCTTATTTTGATGAGATTCATAGCAGGAATGAGGAGTATAGACTCCTCGAACCACCATGACCATTCAATGCAGAGGTAAGTCGAGCTTAGACTATAAATAAGCTTTTCTCGAGAGGCAACCTAAGCACTAACTGTATTAACTTCTTTAAATTTTAGTGTTTAACACCTAACTTACTAACGGAGCTTTTGATTACAGGTTTCCCACACAGACACGGCCTAGAACACGGTCGTGCCTTAGGCCATGTGAAAATAGGGCAAACATTTCACCAACACAGGTTACGATAAATGACCACGGCCGTACGACATGGCCGTGGTTGAATCTGCCAAACAACATGGGCGTGCGACACACTCGAGCCTTGAAACCATGGCCAAACCTACCAATTTAACACGGGCATGCGAGACGCCTGTGCCAAGCAACCGTGGTCGAACCTGTTAGATTAACACGGGCATGAGAGAAGCGAACAAATACAGACACAGCCGTGCGACACGGTAATGTGCACCCACACGCCCAAGGAACATGGGCGTGGGCAAATTTTTAGATGTGCCCAAATTTAAAATTCGCGAATCACACGGGCAAAAATTGGTGACCACGGGCATGTTCCCTAGTCGTGTGCCCCAAAATCTATAAATAGGCTGCACTATTCATTGTCTTCTTCACCAAAAAAAAACCCTAACCCTAGCCGCTAAAAGTCCACATGGCCTCCCTGCCATGCCCGTACCCCGCTCCCCTCTCCATTTTTGATGCCCAATCTTTCTCCCTTAGTGTTTGTTTACTCTTTTCACTTCTATTTTACTTATTTCTAATGCTTATTATCCATTCTTCTTATAATATTTTCATTTTGTTCATTATTCTATTATTTCATTTGCATTCTTAGTTTATTTATCTTAACATTTCATGTTGAATGGAGTTGCTAGGACAGCGTCATTCTATTATCATACCCATGCCATTACTATGTTCTTTCTCATGCTATTACTATACTAATGTCACGAATTTATGCTATGAAATTGATTATTTTGGCTGAGTTTGGTTAGCATTAGTAGTTTTTGGTTGAAATTGTTAGTTCAAATTCATGATTTTTTTTCCTTTTCAAATTCGTTCACCTACTATTATTTTTTTTATATTGAGGTATATAATGTCATCTTCACATGGTAAAAAGGCCGTCGTCCCTGCTTCAAAGAAATGGAAGGGATCGTCATCTTCCTCGGGTCCTACCCCAAAAATTCATCACCCTTTCCTGCAATTTCCCATCGGGCCCCAAGAAGAACTTTTCCAAATACGCTGTAGTAGAACAAGTTCAGTTGGCTGATGCGATTTGGGCCCTCCTAACCACCGACCCTTGGGAGCTTTTCTTTGGGATCATCGAGCCAACATATCTCGAGCTCACGATGGAACTATGCTCAACGTTTCATCTTTAGACCGTAATGACAAACTACGATAATCCCGGCACGATCCAATTTCGCCTAGGAGGATTAGTCCGCCAGCTAAGCGTCCCAGAATTCAATACTGCACTGGGCTTATATACGGAGGAGTTCAAGGAGAAGAATGACTTAAATGCTCTAAATCGCCACATCCATCGTTCTCCCTCGAAGTGCTGGGACGCCCTGGCCCCTGGCGCTGCCTCCTAAAATCCTACCCGCTTCAAGGCATCGATTCTCCCTCCGTCCCTAACGTACCTACACGCCATTTTGGCTCACACATTAACGGGGAGGTGAGAGAGCACTGGTGTCGTCAACACTCACGATGCCTACTTTCTATGATGTTTGTCACACGGGCACATCATCGACCTTGCTTGTTTTGTTGCCGTCGCCATTCAACACCAGACGGAGTGAAAAAAGAAGGGGGTAATCTCCATTGGGCCTTATGTGACGCGACTGGTGTGACACTTCTGGCTCCTCGACACCGCGGCCCCAGAATCATCCTTGAACTCATTGGCTAGATGTCACCACAAGGCATCTCGAGCATACTAAGCATGAGGATGATCGAAAAGTGCTGAGGAACCTACCCTCCCCAATATCGTCTCGCCCAATCTACTGAGGAGGAGGTCCCCGAGGACATTACTGATCATGTCCCTCCACAGCACGAGGACCCACCGTCTCAGCCACCACGCTCCCATCGTCCAGTTCATGCGGCGGCTTCATATGCTGATATCTCTGAGCACCTTACTCGATTCGAGCAGCAGTGTTTTCAATGATTTGATAACATTAACGTTACTCTACCGCAGATTTGTCAGCACTTCTACATCTCATCGCCACCCCTACCTCGTGAATCATTTAGCGAAGTAGATGTTTAAAAACTTTTATTTATTATTTTATGTTTTTACTTTTATTTTGTTTTAAAACTACTTTTTATTTTTCTTTTAACTTATTTTTATTAGGACTTATTATTATTTTACAATTTTTAAT
This sequence comes from Gossypium arboreum, assembly GCF_025698485.1. Lineage (NCBI taxonomy): Eukaryota > Viridiplantae > Streptophyta > Magnoliopsida > Malvales > Malvaceae > Gossypium > Gossypium arboreum. The sequence continues at coordinate 113,212,678 of NC_069080.1, read as the reverse complement.
TTTGGCTAATTCATATTGAGTACTTACCCTTCCTTATATATTTCCTAAAAGAGTTCCTGATTATATCACAATTATAAAGAGCTCCAAAGCTCACTATTACTCAGGGACTCGAAACTCCACTGGGAAAGGCTCTCCATGACTGCCATGTCCTGCTCGACCAAAGCCATAACCAACTTCAGATATAATATTCTTTTGGCGCAGGACTTATAGAATAATGAACCTCTACCACCGCCGGAGTATCCTCTTCCACCCTTACGTCGATTATTCTTCGAAACTCCAGTTCAAGGAAATTCATTCATCACTCAGGAAGTTTCACTTCTATTTTTACATTCTTTTCTATATATCTATCTTTGTACATTGAGGGCAATGTACATGTTAAGTGTGGGGGGTATTCATTTTACTATCACAAAAATCCCTGAATGATTGCCTTGTTCTCTTGAAAAGCTCTCATATCATGTTTAGGATAAAATTTGATTGATTTATGATTTTTATTGATATATCTTAAATTAAAACATAGACATTCATGCAATGATTATTTAAACTTTAAAGACACTAGAAAATCAAGCATGATAAATTGATGTTTAAGAATTCAAAATGTTAGGTTGTTTCCCCAAGTCTAGGTTTTATCGTGAATTGAAATTCACAAGTTTAAAAATCAAAAAGCCATAATTTTTGTGAGATCTTGAGCCTTCAAGAGCATCTATTAATTCTTTCATGCTCACTTTCATTATGAGTGCGTCAGTATTGAACTGTTATTCTAGAACTTGCTTGATTATGTATGTCAATACCACACTATTTGATTTGATATGTCAAAATGAAAAAGGCACTTAGGATTAACCCACTCATGCCATGAAAAGCCTACCTCAACGATTAACCCTTAATAAACCCCGTTGAGCTAACAAGCCATTCCTTGTATCACCCTTAATATTAACCTTTAACCCTTATTGTTGAAATCCTCTAAATTAATTTGATCCCAATTTTTGTCGAGATTTGAATTGAAATAGTTGCTCAGCTATGTCTTGTTCTTAATAGTTAGTCTATGTTATTTGACTTGTTCTTTAAAAAAAAGTGTATACACATTAGTAGTAATCTTTTGTTTTTTAGCTTAAATATTTAAATTCCATATTCTGAGAAGAAGCTCTGTTGTACACAAGTGACGATTAAATATTTTTCTAATTAAGTGATTTTTAAATTCAATCTCGATTCTAACCGTTTCTTTCAGCTTGTGACCACACCCCCTAACCAAAGCCATGTTACAACCCTCTAAAGACCTTTTGATTGATGTATCATCTCAATTTATAGTGGTGGAGATTTGATTTTCATGCAAGCCTATGGTAATAACTTTTCATATTGATTGATGAGTGCTACTTTCATTGTCCTTAAACACTTTGAGTGATTTGAGTGAATCTTTAGTGAGGATGTTAAACTCCGTGAGATTGGTAACCACTTAGATAAGGGAAGATGCCTAAGTTCTACATGATTAAATACTCAACTTGGAATGTTTGAAGCTCTAATGTTCTTTTAGTTGAATTCTCAATGTACGACTACTCATGAATTAGTTTGAGATATTTTCAATAGAGATTATAAGTTGAGAGGAATTTATTTTGATTATGAGTTGAGAATTTTGCTTGAGGACAAGCAAATGCTTAATTGTGGGGATATTTGATAAACTGTAATTTATACATATTTTTACCCCATGCTTAACACATTTTATGGATGATTTTTCCTTAGAATTGGTGAATTCAATGCTCCTAATGCCTTAATTTCATGTTTTATACTTAGGCGAGCATAGGAGAGCAAAAGGAACGAGAAACAGGCCAAAAACGAAGAAAATGGGCCAACGTACGAAATTAACACGGCCTGTACCTCCTCACACGGGCAGACCACACGACCGTGTATATTTGGCAGAATCGAAGCACGACTCACACGGGTATAACACAAGCCCATGCCATTCTAACAGGCTCGAGCACGGCCTGAAGTAATCGCACACGGGCATGTCCCTACTGAGCCCAAGTTTAGTCCAATTCAGGAAAGGCCAATTTTGAGGGTTCTTAAGCATTCCAAAGACTATAAATACACCCTAGAGGAGGAGGAAAAAGGGCACACAGAGAGGAAAGTAGGGAACGACTCAAGGAAGTCGATTGATCCATCTTAGAAGTCGGATTCATCATCAAGATTGAAGATCTCCCCTCAATTTCCCTTCAAGAGTTTTGGGTTTTTCTTTATGTTTTGTATTCATTATTCTTCTGAGATGTTTTCCTTTTTAGTTATGAACTAAATCCCCTAAATACCTAAGGGAAATGAAACCTAAGATGAATCTTGTTATTATTTTCTAAATTGTATGATAAATATTGACTTGTTCTTAATTATGTGTTCTTAATTCTTGTCTTGATATTCCAGGATATTGATTCAAGTTAAGCTCTTATTCAGAGGAGGAATAAACCTTGTCTAAGAGAACATTTTTCATAATTAAGCGGAATTGGTTGCACGCCTAGAGATAGGGTGACAAGATTTTGCTGGATTAGGGTGAAACCTAATAAGGGGATCCATAGATCGAGTTAATGCAACCCTAGGGAGTTAATTAGAAAGAGATTTCAATTATTCAACCTAGGGTTAGATGTTGTTAGTCTCAAGAGGGATAATAATATAACTTAGGGATTTCTACGAATCAAGTCAAATGAATAAATCGCCCGATTTAGAGTCAAATAACGAGTGAAGTCAAGGTGGATTTTTCCTTAGGTATTGTCCTAATTTAACCGTTTTTCCAAAAGTAAATCCCCAATTCTATTTTCTATGTAACATCCTGATTTTCGGGTTTTTCGCGATTCTTGATATTTTAAGTAAATTTCTAAAATTTGGTAGGTGATGATGGAATTCATAATTTGGGTGTGTAAATGGGCTTATGGAAGGCCCATGAGTTGGCCAAAACCCGGTGGAATTTTTAAATTTTGGACTTAGGAGTTAGGGGTTCTGGCTAGGTGCCCTTATATTAAGTTGTGGGTAAAGTGTATCACAAAAAGATCCTCTGGCAAAGTGGCTAAGTGTCGCCACTATGCTCCTAAAAAGGTGGCGTGTGAAGCATAGAGGAAGACCTGGGATCGATTCCCTGTGTTGGCAAATAGGAGTATTTATTTTTGTGCAGGAAGGGTAAGTGTTGGAACCTGAGTGGATTCTGTAAGAGGAGAGAGTTGGATCAAGTCAAATGCATAAATTAAGGAGGGATAAGGGGAGAGATTTTAGGGATGTGATATGGAGATAGAGTTGGCGAATAAGGGAGTTTGGAGAGGGATTTTCGAGAGAGGGTATTAGGTTAGTAATTTCGGCATTAGGGTCTTAGTTGTGCCGATTTTGTTCTTTAGTGTGTAGCTTTTCTCTCTTTCTTTTCCAGCCGAATCTACCTCCCTTCTACTCAATTTTCTTCCTTTTCTTTCTTTCAAATCAGCCCACTATTTCCTTTCATTCACCATTGTTTTCCTTATCTCTATTTTTGCGAAGTGCATAAAAAGCGAATCGATGAAGATAGGGGTGCCGATTCTTTGTGACCAGCAACCTTTTCTTCCTTCTCAATAGTTGGCGTTCGATTCCCTTACCTTTTAGGCATCCGGATTCAAGAGGAGAAAGACGTGGTAAGTGTTCAAACTCTAAACAATTCCTAGTGTAGCTTTGGTCAAAAGTCAAACTCCAAGTTTAGGGAGATGGCCGAATATGGGCATAGACTCTATGGGGTCTTCTTTTAATATTTTTGGTTTATTTATTGAAGGAGCAACAAGGTGTAGTGTCGATTTGGAGTAGCTTGGATCACCGGAGTAGCTAGGCCTAGTCATCAATCGCGACATAAGGCCATTATGGATGGTGGCCGAATGTGTAAGTGTTAATATTGGAAAGTTCTTAATTTGGTTCAATTATTGCAAGCTGATCTATTTAACAATTGATTATAGGAGAAATCGTGTAGGAGATCTCGTCAAGGAATATCGCAAATCAGGTGTGTAACGAACCCTTTCATAGCTTAAAGCGATAAGATGTCGAAAAGCGAAATCAAATTTCGGCATTTCGAGGACTTATGAGCAAGCTTAACGCTCACTAGTTAGTTAGAATCGATGAGACGTTGAACGAGAACGATGGAAGCGGTAAGAATGTGATTTTGGCGTTCTTGGTAAGTTGGGCCTCGAGGGGCCTCGGTGGGGCCCATTGGGCTTTCGGGCCCATTTGGGTAAAAATTGGTAGAAAACGGAAATCGTTATATGGCATGATAAGACCGTTAAAACCGTTATGGAATATAGGCTAAATGGGCCTAGATGACGAAATTGGCTAAGTAGGGCCCATTAGGGTTTTAGGCCCAATAACTCGATTTCGCTAAAATGGGCGTAATCACTGTTTGCACCCATGGATTGTTAGTAATCGTTAATGAACATGGAAACCCTAATTTTGGTAAAATTATGAGATTACCCTTATACCATGAAAATGACCGTTTTGCCCCTAGGTAAAATGACCATTATACCCCTAGGGTTTATGTATGATTTTAATACATAGGATTTTGATAAATATGGTATGTATGATATGCACATGAAATGTATGATATACACATGATATGTATGATATGCACATGAGGTAATCATAAATGCATTGGGTTGGGTTTTATATGGATGGAGGAAGTGAAAAGGGCTTATGCCCTGATTATCAAAAGGGCTTATGCCCAGATTATAAAAGGGCTTATGCCCTGATTATTGAAAGGGCTTTTGCCCGATTATTAAAAAGAGGCTAGGCCTCGGTTATATGATAAAGCACTATCTTTGCCAAATGGAGAGTTTGGCGGGGTGGGTCGAGTTAATCCCACATGGTGTGTTGGTTGGTACGGTGGAGAGTAGCGGATGGTGGGTTGAGTAGTCTCCCAAATGGGTTGCATTCTTTCATTGAAATTATATGTGACATTGAAATGGGCCTAAGGGCCATACTGTTTCTGAAGAAAGGCTTGACCCGAGAATATGAAATATGAAAAGGCTTGCCCGATATTATGAAATATGAAATATGAAAAGGGCTACTGACCCGATGCATGATTGAGATTGGATTTGGGCTTAGACCCAACAGCCGTTATTGTTTTGGGCTCGAAAGGGGCTTGTTGCACTGAGTTTCCAAACTTACCCCATTTCCTTAACCTTGCGGTGAGCCTTGATGTGGGGACTTGGTAGGAGGGATTCAGAGTGGCCACGGTGATCGTCTTGGGCTTTAAATAAAGTGTTGGTTTCGTTTAATTTCCTTTAACTATTATTTATTTTTGGGTTGTAATAAGGCCAATTTTAACTTTTCTTTTATTTCTTTTGGGATTATTTTAATTGTAATAACTTTAAAATTGGTTAATTATTATTCAAATGGGCTAGACTTAGGACGTGTTTTCAAAATGATACTTGTTTTCAAATTATCTCAACACCACGATTCATCGGTTAATCAAAGACGTCCACTTAAACAAATTTAAACTCGAAATGGCAAAGTGTGGCTATGGTTGTGGGCATGTCTAGGATTGGATCCAATTAAAGAGCTTGGTACTTAGCGACCTTCATGGCTCACCTCCTCTCGCCTCGGATACCTACACGGTGCTTAGCTTCCATACACTTTGTTAACTCAGCAAAACATATGGCTTTTAAAAAACTCTAAAACGAAACTCAGATTTTTAACTCCGATGTGGCACGTCAAATTTGGCCATAACGTCTGGGCCGGGTTTGGGGTGTTACATTCTGTGATTTCTTAGTTTAGTTAATTAGTTAATTAAAACAAACCCCATTATTCTTAGGCTAGATAATAAAAAGACAATCATTACTAGTACTTTTAGTTCCTTTGGGTTCGACAATCCAGTCTTGCTAAAACTATACTACTATTCGATAGGTACACTTGCCTACATCGTGATAATAGTTAGTTTCAAGAACGATTAATTATAAATTTATAAAACTTATCACACAAAATAACACGATCAGTATCTTATTTTCATTGAGCTCAGTCCAAAATAATGGTGTACGGCATTTATGATCGTATAAAGCCTCGTAAAGTGCCATTTTAATACTCGATTGAAAGCTATTATTGTACGTAAATTCAATCAGAGGTAGATATCATTCCCACGTACCTTCGAACTTGAGAATGCAACATCTCAACATATCCTGAAGTATCTGAATGATTCGCTCAGACTGACCATATGTTTGTAGATGGAAAGCAGTGCTGAAATGTAATTTCGTACCTTGTGCATCTTGCAGTTTCTTCCAAAATCGCAATGTAAACCTTGGATCTCTATCCGAAACAATAGATATAGGCACACCATGTAATCTCACAATTTGAGAAACATACAATTCAGCCAACTTATCAAGCGAGTAATCTGTACAAATCAGAACAAAGTGAGTAGATTTAGTCAATCTATCTACAATAACCCAGGCTGCATCTTTCTTGCTCGGTGTCAACGGTAAACAGGATGCAAAATCCATCGCGATTCTGTCCCAGCTCCATTTAGGTATCATAATTGGCTGAAGTAATCCAGAAGGTACCTGATACTCGGCTTTTACTTGCTGACAAATTAAACATTTCGAAACATAGTTAGAAATGTCTCATTTCATATCGTGCCACCAGAAAAGCTGTTTAAGATCATTATACATCTTCGTACTACCCGGGAGAACAAATAGCTGACTATTATGAGCTTCGTTCAAAGTCATCTGAATCAACTCTGCCTTTGTTGGAACGCATATTTTATTTCTAAAATGCAAACACCCCTCAGTATCCACTTGAAATTTTGAATCAACTTTCGAATCACATTGAGCCCGTTTTACTATCAAATCATTATTGTAACATCTTGAAATAGGGCCTAGTTAGAATAGTGGTTTCGAGACCACAAATTTGACATAAAAATATTTATTTTTTGATTATTATAAGGTCTAGAATATGAGACTATGCATGTGTTAAAGTTTCATGAAGAAATTCTTTGAGTAAGGCATCCAATTGGAAATTAGGCACCAAATTGAATAAATTGCAAAACTTGGGTTTTAAAAGCAATTTGTATGAAATTGTTTAGAACATTAATTAGAAGGACTTGAGGAGCAATTTACCTAATTTCTAAGTTTTTGGACAAAAATAGGCTTCTATAGATGAAATTTTAAAGAAAGGGCTTAAGGGCATTTTGGTCATTTGGCATTTTAATGAAATAAAATGGGAAAAATAAGCCAAAAATCAGCCATTTCTTCTCCAAGGTTGCCGAAAGTTGAAGAGTCTCCATAGCTAGGGTTTTCATCATTTCCAAGCTCAATAGTAAGTACTCCCAAGCCCCGTTTTTAATATTCTTTGTATTTTTGAAATCCTGGTAACTTACTCTCTCTATTTCTACCCATATTTCATGCTAGGGTTCATGTTTAAAAATCTACCCATGCATGAGTTACTTGTATTTTGAATTTTTATGGAGGGGTATGAAAGTTGGATGTGTGTTAAACATATTTTCCTAGGTGATTTTCATGAAAAACCCCTAAAAGGACATTTTTACAAAAGGTGTAAAATGTGTGGTAGAAATGTGAAATAATGGAAAAATGTGGGCTGCCATAAGAGGGAAAAATGTTCAGCTAGGCTTGGGTAAGGTAGAAATAGCATGCATTTCATTATACGAGCCTAGAGACTAAATAGTAAAAATGTGAAAGGTTAGGGGCAAAACGGTCAGTTGGACCGAGGGTGAAATTTAGACTCATAAAATATAATGTGAGTTGTTCATGATTCACTTTTATTGTTATAGACCCAGAGGAACAAATTTCAGAGGTCGATCGAGGAAAACGAAAAGTTTCGGAATAACCAAAACACGATACTGAGACAAGTACCAAGTACGTTCGGATAACTCAAAGTAAACTCATAATATGCCTAATTTTATGGTTTATGAATGTATGATAATTGTATGTGATGATGGCATGAAAATTTATGAAATGCATTCTTAAAAAGAACATGTTGATAAATGTCCCGGTTGAGGTTAAAAAGTGAAGTTTGATGGATAAATCATAATTTACATGTGACTTGAGATCCTGCATGTGTTGCAGAAAGGATTTAGCCCAGACGGGTAATCCGTTGATCTCGGTATAAAAAGAATCTAGCCTAGACGGGTGTTCCTTGAGTGATCATGCCTTCCGTAGAATATGTGTGGAATAAGGATTTAACCCGGACGGGTAATTCGATTAGGGTCTGAATTTAGCCTAGACAAGTAACTCAGATCTGAGCTCATTAAGGGTGTTTGTCGCTATAAGGGATTTAGCCTAGACTGGTAATCCTGACATCACTTTATGAGTTTACGATACGGGGGATTTAGCCTAGACTGGTAATCCCGCCGTAAGATGAAGGTTCTCGAGAGTGCATACAATGACAATCACTCTGATGACTTGACGGTAAATGGATAACCCATCAAGATTTCCTAGAAACCTAACGGGATTAATATGATGTATATAAATAAAATGATGAATGATGAGCTCATCTAGGATAAATTAAATGGTGCATCATTATTGTGGCTAACTTGTTGATTGAATGCATGTGATAGGGAAACTATTTCATTCTTGTTGATTTATTTGCTTAATATGGTTGTATGTTAATTAACCGGTAAGTTTACTTTCCAGTTATTCGAGCTTACTAAGCAAGTAAATGCTTACCCCTCTCTTTTCCCTGTCTTACAGAGCTTGAGGACTCGTAAAGATTGGAAGACGGTTGGAGAGTCAACACACTATCATCTAGTCCAGTTTTGGTATAAATACCCTTTTTATTTTGTTCAATGGCATGTATAGGGCTTTGGTTCATATTGTGATATGTGTCATCTGAATTGCCCATATGAAGGCTTGTAAAAGTGTACGTATCTTTTTGGTATTTGGCCATGGGAATTGGCTTATTTTGAAGTGGGCTATTACCTACAAAATATATGTATGCTTATGTTGCATGGGATGGCTTGCCCATAATTGGCAATGAGTTACAATAATGAGCAAATCTTAAAAGTGTTAATGAGATTTGGAAATCCTTATTACAAAGGAAGTAACCTAGCATGTATAAAAACCAATGATATGGGGTTTGCATGCAATGAGGTTTATCAAGGATATATACAAGTATATAATCTAGTATTATCATGTATTAAGGTAATTTATAAGTGTGATTTGCTGATAGAGGGTGACCAAAGGCTTGAAAAATAGCCTTGCAAGGTCTATACAGGTAGACACACGATCGTGTGTCTAGGCTGTGTGTGACACATAGTTTGCCCCAATGGGCGTATAGTATGGCCGTACATCCCCTGTACCTAAAATTTTAAGTCAGTGTCGGGCACGGGCTAGACACACGGTCATGTGTCTTTGCCATGTGCCTTTAAATGCATGATGATGTCATAAACAGAGAGTCATACGGGCTGAGGGCACGGCCGTGTCCCAAGCGACACGGGCGTGTGTGACCACACGGCAACAACCAAATGGACGTGTGATTCACTAAAGTAAGAGAATTTAACAAGATGCCCAAAGTTTATCGAATGTTCTCGATTTCGTCCCAAACCTTCCCGATGTATGTTTTAAGCCTCGAAGGCTTGTATAAGGGACGATATGTATGTGATGAAAAGCTTTAAATTTGAGTAGAAATTGGTGACCCAGTGTTGTATGTTTTGTGAATGTTTAAGTCCAATAATGCCTCGAACCCTATCCCGGAGCTGGATATGGGTGAGGGGTGTTACATTTAATGGTATCAGAGCTACGGTTTAGTCGGTTCTAGGACTACCGTAGAGAATATTGGGTATCGCTATACATGCTATTATTCAAACATTGATAGTGTGACATCTCCTAACTGTTTAAATTGTTTTTCAATATAGTAAATGTCTTCTAATTAAGCACAAGATGAGACTGAGGGACCCAAAAGCCATGCTCTAGCTACCGTACAACGAGCTATTTTTAGTAGTAGTAGAAGGCTTATGTCTAAAGGCTGGGAAGAGGCCAGAGCCATCTTTTTTGATATGATGGACTAGTGGTTTGGGGATTATTTGAGGAATGACCCCAACATACCACAACCTTCCCCGCCCTCTAACCAACCTGATGAGAATTTGCGACGAGGCATAGCACCTGTAAGAATTGGTAAGGCCCCTGTAGAGAAGCTTAGAAAGTATGAGACTGAGGAATTTAGAGCGAAAATCTATGATGATGCTGAAAAAGCAGAGTTTTGGCTCGAGAACACTACACGGGTATTAGATAAATTATTGTGCACAACCGAGGAGTGCTTAAAGTGTGTCGTGTCTCTTCTGAAGGATACTGCATACCACTGGTGGAAGACCGTATCTTCAGTGGTACCAAAGGAAAACATTACTTGAGAATTTTTCCAAGCAGAGTTTAAGAAGAAATCCATCAGTAAATGGTTCTTAGACTCGAAGCTAAAGGAGTTCCTGGAACTCAAACAAGGAAATAAGACTATTGCCGAATACGAAAGGGAGTTTGTAAGGCTAACTCAGTATCCCACTGAACGGGTTCAAACTGAGTCAGAAATGTGCAAACATTTTGAGAAAGGTTTGAATGAGGAAATCAAGCTGTTGATTGGAATTCTTGAGATACGGGAGTTTTCCGCATTAACTGGTCGAGCCCAAGAAGGCCGAGGAGCTTAATAATGAAAAAAAGCAAGCAAAGAGAGAGGCTCGAATTCCGGGAAAGAGATCTAGCGGTAAGACACTCTTGTTTCCCATAAAGAAGTTAAGGAACCAGCATGAACGCTCTACTTCATCGGTAGAATATTCGGGTAGAACGAGAGGCTCCAAACGACACAATCAGAAGTCTTCCTCCCCAATGGTGACTAGTGTAGGGAGTGTAGATGACCAAAAGCCAAAGTGTAAGAGCTGGAACAAATTTCACTTCGAAGAGAGCTGAACAAAGAGCGGTGCATGTTTTAGATGTGGTTCTCTTGACCACTTCCTCAGAGATTGCGCAGAGCAAAATGAAAAAGAAGTGGAAGTGGCTCCGAAGTTGAGTACTCCCATTAGTCGAGGTAGACCTCCGAGGTATCCTGAAAGTGCTAGTGGCAGTCGAGTTGCAACCAAAGATGCTACAAAATCAGAGGCTCGAGCCTCGATAAGAACATATGCAATACGCGCTCGAGAGGAAGCCTTTGCTCCTGATGTTATTACGGGTACCTTTTCTCTTTTTAATACATGTGTGGTTGCCTTAATTGATCTGGGGTCGATGCATTCATACATTTTCATGAAATTAGTGTCTAGTATGAATATGCCCATTGAACCTACGAAATTCATTATTAGAGTGTCGAACCCACTAGAAAAATCAGTCCTAGTTTATAAAGTCTGTAAGAATTGTCCTTTGACGATTCCGGGTCAATGCTTTTCGGCTAACCTTATGTTGCTACCATATGATGAATTTGATGTAATACTTGGTATGGAATGGTTAGCCTTGTATGATGTAATTGTGAACTGTGGTAGCAAGTATATTGAATTGAAATGCCTAGATGGTGAGATTCTACGAGTTGAATCAAGAAAATTGGGTACGCCGTCGGTTGTAATCACGACAATGGTTGCTCAGAAATATATGAGAAAAGGGTACGAAGCCTACCTTGCTTTTGTATTGAACACTAAGAAAACAAAGTTGAAGATTGAGTATGTGCCTATAGTGTGTGAATATCCAGATGTATTCCCGGAAGAATTACCCGGATTACCTCCTGAAAGAGAGATAGAGTTTGGTATTGAATTGGTGCCAAGAACAGCTCCCATTTCTATTGCTCTGTACAGGATTGCACCAACCGAGTTGAAAGAGTTGAAAGCACAGTTGCAAGAGCTGATGGATAAAGGTTTTGCAAGGCCAAGTTTTTCACCTTGGGGTGCCCCTGTATTATTTGTAAAGAAGAAAGATGGTTCGATGAGGCTATGTATAGATTATCGGCAACTGAACAAGGTAACTATTAAGAATAAGTATCATTTGCCAAGGATTGATGACTTGTTCAACCAGTTGAGAGGAGCCACTATGTTCTCTAAGATAGAATTGAGGTTCGGCTACTATCAATTGCGAGTTAAGGAATCAGACATACTTACGACAGCTTTCAAAATGAGGTATGGCCTCTATGAATTCCTTATTATGCAGTTTGGGTTAACGAATGCACCGGCCGTATTCATGGACCTAATGAATATGATCTTTCGGCCACACTTGGATAAGTTTTTCATTGTGTTCATTGACGACATTTTGATTTATTCCAAAGATAAGACAGAGCATGCGAAACATCTGAAAACTATGTTGCAAACTTTACGAGAAGAACAATTGTATGCCAAGTTTAGCAAGAGTGAGTTTTGGCTCCAAGAAGTTGGATTTTTGGGTCAAATTGTTTCGAGTGAAGGCATCTAAGTTGATCCAAGTAAGATCTCTGCTATTGTTGATTGGAAATCGCCTAAAAATGTAACTGAGGTTAGAAGCTTTTTGGGCTTAGCTGGTTACTGCCGAAGATTTGTGAAAGGATTTTCCATGATAGCGACTCCCATGATGAGGTTGCTACAGAAAGACTTTAAGTTTGAATGGACAAAAAAGTGTCAGCAGAGTTTCGAGAGGTTAAAGGCAATGCTGACTGAAGCACCTATTTTAGTGTTACCTAAGTCGGGAAAAGAGTTTGTGGTCTATAGTGATGCATCTTTAAATGGATTGGGTTGTATACTTATACAAGATGGCAAGGTGATAGCCTATGCTTCACGGTAGTTGAAGCCTCACAAGAAGAACTATCCGACACATGATCTGGAGCTCGCCGCCATTGTTTTCGCCTTGAAAATTTGGAGACATTATTTATATGGTGAGACTTGTCATATATTCACAGGCCATAAGAGTTTGAAGTATTTGATGACTCAAAAAGAATTAAATCTGAGGTAGCGGAGATGGTTAGAATTAATTAAAGCTTATGATTTTATCATTGATTACCACCCAGGAAAGGCGAATGTGGTCACTGACGCATTACATAGAAAGTCCTTGTTTGTACTGAGAGCCATGGATGCTCGATTAGCGTTGCTTGATGATGGTTCAGTTTTGGTAGAGCTAGAAACTAGGTCGACATTTTTGCAGGAAATTTATGATGCTCAATCTAATGACAGCGACCTGCAAGCTAAAAGAACTCAATATGAGTCGAGCATTAAATCAGATTTTTGGATCAATCCCCATGGATGTTTGATATTTAGAGATAGGGTTTGTGTACCTAAAGATGATGAGCTTATTCAGAAAATCTTGCAAGAAGAACATGATTGTCGATTGTCTATTCATCCAGGAAGCACCAAGATGTACAATGATTTGAAGAAAATGTACTGGTGGAACGGCATGAAAAGAGACATCTCTGAATTTGTATACAAATGCTTGATATGTTAGCAAGTCAAAGCTGAACATCAAGTACCTTCAGGTTTGTTACAGCTTGTGATGGTCCCCGAATGGAAGTGGGACAGAGTTACTATAGATTTCATGACAGGATTACCATTAACCCCGAAAAAGAAAGATGCTATATGGGTTGTGGTGGATAAGTTAACAAAGTCGGCTCATTTCATTCTGATAGGAACAAATTTCTCTCTTGATAAATTTGCTGACTTGTATTTATCTGAAATTGTGAGAGTACACGAGGTACCACTGTATATTATTTCAGACAGAGACCCAAGATTTACTTCAAGATTTTAAAAGAAGTTACAATAAGCCTTGGGCACAAATCTGAGTTTTAGTACGGCTTTTCACCCGCAGACCGATGGTCAGTCTGAGCGGACGATTCAAATCCTTAAGGATATGTTACGATGTTGCATCCTCGAGTTTCAGGGTAGCTGGGAAAAATACTTGCCATTGGTAGAATTTACCTACAACAACAGTTTTCAAACAAGTTTGAAGATGGCACCATATGAGGCCTTGTATGGCAGAAAGTGCCGATCTCCATTGTATTGGACAGAACTCAAATAGAGTCAGATTCACGGGGTTGATCTGATAAAAGAAACTGAAGAAAAAGTTAAAGTGATATGGGACTGTTTAAAAGTGGCATCAGATAGGCAAAAGTCATACGCTGATTGAAAAAGAAAACAGATCGAGTTCCAAGTTGGAGATAGGGTATTTCTGAAAGTATCGCCATGGAAAAAGGTATTGAGGTTTGGTCAGAAAGGGAAACTGAGTCTGTGATTTATTGGACCGTATGAAATCACCTAAAGAGTTGAACCATTAGCCTATCGTTTGGCATTGCCACCCGAACTGGAAAAGATTCACAATGTGTTCCATGTATCTATGTTAAGATGATATCAACCAGACCCCTCTCATGTGATTTCACTAACAGAGATTGAAATTCGACCGGACATGACTTATGGAGAGGAACCAGTCAAGATTTTGGCTCGCAAGATTAAATAGTTGAGAAATAAAGATGTGGCTTTACTAAAGGTTTTATGGCATCGACATGGTGTGGAAGATGCTACATGGGAGATGAAAGAAACCATGAGAATCTAATATCCTAACCTAATTACTGGTAAGACTTTCGAGGATGAAAGTCCTTAAGAGGGGAGAAATGTAACATCCCGAAATAGGGCCTAGTCGGGATAGTGGTTTCGGGATCACAAATCTGACATCAAAATATTTATTTTATGATTATTATAAGTTCTATAATATGATAATATGCATGTGTTAACGTTTCATGAAGAAATTCCTTGAGTAAGGAATCCAATTGGAAATTAGGGACCAAATTGAATAAATTGCAAAACTTGGGTTTTAAAATAAATTTGTATGAAATTGCTTTAGAACATTAATTAGAAGGATTTTAGGATAGATTTACCCAATTTCTAAGTTATTGGACAAAAATGGGCTTGTATGGATGAAATTTTAAAGAAATGGCTTAAGGGCATTTTGGCCATTTGCAATTTTAATGAAATAAAATGGGAAAAATAAGCCAAAAATCAGCCATTTCTTCGCCATGGCTACCGAAATTTGAAGAGTCTCCATAGCTAGGGTTTTTAACATTTCCAAGCTCAATAGTAAGTGCTCCCAAGCCCCGTTTTTAATGTTATTTGTATTTTTGAAATTCGGGTAGCTTACTCTCTCTATTTCTACCCATATTTCATGCTAGGGTTCATGTTTAAAAATTTACCCATGCATAAGTTACTTGTATTTTGATGTTTTGTGGAAGGTATGAAAGTTGGATGTGTGTTAAACATCTTTTCCTAGGTGATTTTCATAAAAAACCCCTAAAAGGACCTTTTTGCAAAAAGTGTAAAATGTGGGCTGCCATAGGAGGGAAAAATTTTCGGCTAGGATTGGGTAAGGTAGAAATAGCATGAATTTCATTATACGAGCCTACAGACTAAATCGTAAAAATGTGAAAGGTTAGGGGCAAAACGGTAATTTGGACTGGGGGTGACATTTAGACTCATAAAATATAATGTGAGTTGTTAATGATTTACTTTTATTGTTATAGACCCCGAGGAACAAATTCCAGAGGTCGATCGAGGAAAACTAAATGTTTCGGAATAATTGAAACACGATACCAAGACGAGTACCAGGTAAGGGTCAAAGTAAACTCATAATATGTCTAATTGTATGATTTATGAATGTATGATAATTGTATGTGATGATGGCATGAAAATCTATGAAATGCATTCTTAAAAATAACATGTTGATAAATGTTCTGGTTGAGGTTAAAAAGGGAAGTTCGATGGATAAACCATAATTTACGTGTGACTTGAGATCCTGCATGTGTTGCAGAAAGGATTTAGCCCGGACAGGTAATCCGTTGATCACGGTATAAAAAGGATCTAGCCTAGACGGGTGTTCCTTAAGTGATCATGCCTTCCGAATAATATATGTGGAATAAAGATTTATCCCAGACGGGTAATCCGATTAGGGTCTGAATTTAGCCTGGATAGGTAATTCAGATCCGAGCTCATTAAGGGTATTTGTCGCTATAAGGGATTTACCCTGGACTGGTAATCCCGACATCACCTTATGAGTTTACGTTATGGGGGATTTAGCCTGGATTGGTAATCCCGTCATAAGATGTGAGGTTCGCGGCAGTGCATACAATGACGATCGCTCTTATGACTTGACAGTAAATGGATAATCCATCGAGATTTCCTAGAAACTCAACGGGATTAATATGATGTATATAAATGAAATGATGAATGATGAGCTCATCTAGGATAAATTACATGGTGCATCATTATTGTGGCTAACTTGTTGATTGAATGCATGTGATAGGGAAACTATTTCATTCTGGTTGATTTATTTGCTTAATATGGTTGTATGCTAATTAATCGGTAAGTTTACTTTCCAGTTATTCTAACCATCAGCATTGTCTTAAATTCAAGTCTTTCTAAGTCATCAAATATTTCAGGCTTTTGTGATCAGAAAAAAACATGACATTTTTCACCGAACAGACAGTGACGCCAAATTTTCAATGCAGACACGATAGTTGCCAATTCTAGGTCGTGTGTTGGATAGTTCTTTTCATGTGGTTTCAACTGTCTCGATGCATAAGCTATAACTTTGCCTTCTTGCATCAAAACATATCCCAAACCATTTAAAGAAGCATCACTATAAATAACAAATTCTTTACCTGATTCTGGCTAAACTAGTACTGGAGCTTCGGTCAAAAGGGCTTTCAACTGATCAAAACATTTTTTGATACTTTTCTAACCATTCGAACTTAACATCTTTCTATAATAGCTTCTTCATCCGGGTTGCAATCGTAGAGAAAGCTTTCACGAACCGTCTATAGTAAGCAGCAAGTCCCAGAAAACTTCAAACTTCAGAAACATTTATCGGAGGTTTCCAATGAAATATAGCTGAAATTTTGCTCGGATCCATCTGAATGCTCGATGCTGATACAACATGGCCCAGAAAACTGACTTCACTTAACCAGAACTCACATTTACAGAACATCGAATACAACTGCTTATCTCGCAAAGTCTGTAACACAAATCTCAAATGTTTGGAATGTTCCATTTCATCACGGGAGTAAATCAAGATGTTATCTATGAACACAACTACAAATCCATCTAGATACTGTCTGAAGATCCGATTCATCAAATCCATAAAAATAGCAGATGCATTAATAAGTCCAAAAGGAATGACTAAAAACTTATAGTGTCTGTACCTCGTTCAGAAAGCAGTCTTTGGCACATCGAAATCTTTAACTCGCAACTGATAATAGCCTGATCTCAAA
Organism: Gossypium arboreum; assembly: GCF_025698485.1. Lineage (NCBI taxonomy): Eukaryota > Viridiplantae > Streptophyta > Magnoliopsida > Malvales > Malvaceae > Gossypium > Gossypium arboreum. The sequence continues at coordinate 113,195,524 of NC_069080.1, read as the reverse complement.
TCTATCTTTGAAAACACTGTAGCTCCTTTCAGCTGATCAAACAAATCATCAATCCATCGTAACGGATACTTATTCTTTATAGTCACCTTATTGAGTTGTCTATAATTGATGCACATTCTCATAGTTTCTTCTTTCTTTTTCACAAATAACACAAGCGCATCCCAGGGGCAAAACCTCATCTGTCAACTCTTGCAACTGAGCTTTCAATTCTTTTAAATCAGTAGGTGCCATTCTGTATGGAGCTATCGATATCGGTGTAGTCCCCGACACTGATTTAATATCGAACCCAACTTCTCGAATAGGTTGCAAACTCGATAATTGTTTAGGAAACACATTCAGATACTCACACAAAACAGGTATTGATTTAATCTTTCTTTCGGTTAATTTACTGTCAAGCACATATTCAAAGTAAGCTTCACTACCGGTAAACCGTTCAGATCATTAGATTCAATCCGCATAATCTTATCATTCTGGCTCTATAAATCAATAGTCTTTCTCTTGCATTTTATAATAGCATCATGCAAAGTCAACCAATCCATACCCAAAATTATGTCAAACTCATCAAATTGCAACAACATTAGATCAGCCGGAAAGAACGAATCTCGAATCATCAGGGGGCAATTCTTACAACTTTATCAACCATAACACACCGGCCCAAGGGGTTCGATACTCTAATCACAAACTCAGTAGAATCAATGGCCAAAGTCTTACTAAATACTAAAGTCTTACGCACATAAGAATGAGTCGAGCTAGGATCAATCAATGCATTTACACTAGTACCATAGAGAGTGAATGTACAAGTAATAACATCTAGAGATGAGGCCTCCTCGCGTGCGCGAATAGCATAGGCTCTGGCAGGTGCACGAGTCTCAGATCTGACTATTGTATCTTTAGTGTGACAGCCCAAAATTGACCCTAGTCGGAAGGTGGTCTCGGGACCACAAAACCGAGGCATAAAAATAATTAAAAATTTATTTTGATGCCTATAATATGTGTGTGCTCATGTATGACATTTTATGATGATTGATTTAGTGTTATAAGGGTGAATTCCACAAGAAAGGACTTAGTAATGAACTTTGAAAGTATGATAGGAAATGTGTGATGACTAATTAAAGCATGCATGCAAAATAATGGACTTGCATGTCAAATTCCCCCTTTATAGGTGGTGGCCGGCCATGACAAGGAGGATGGGCTAAACATGTCATGAAACATGTTTTGTTGGTGCATTAGGGTGAAATAATAAACAAAGGTGTATGGGTGATAAAAAATGAAAAAAATGTGTGTGAGTGTGGTAATCCCCCATTGCCGTGAGTTGTAGAGAAGGAAAGAAAAAAATTGGTTCATCCTTTCTTTGAGCCAAAACTAAGGAAGAAGGAGGATTTTTGCTTCATGCTTGGTTTGGAAGAGATCTAGAAGGAGATTTGGCTAAGTTTGCATCAAGATTAAGCTCAAGAGCTAAGAGGGCCACAATTGGACAAGGGAAGGAAAAGTAATCGAATAGCCGTAAAAGCCATTCGACAACATCCGAGGTAAGTCCTCAAGAAGTGACCTTACTTGAATTATGTGGAATGAAATATGGATGTATTGATTATTGATTTATGTGTGTATGAGTATTGAATGATACCGGGCTAAGTCCCGAAGGCGATTATGTTAGTGATTATAATTGTGTTTGAGCCTTAGTAACGAAAATAAATATGTATGTCCAATGATTATTGATGTATGTGTGCATGAGAAATTGAATGATATCCGGGCTAAGCCCCAAGACAATTATGCTGGAAATTATAACCGGGTTAAGACCAAGGCAATTGTGCTAGTGGCTACATCCGGCTAAGACCTGAAGGCATTCGTATGCGAGTCATTCTATCCGGCTAAGACCAAGGCATTTGTGCAAATCGTGATATCCGGGTTAAGTCCCGTAGGCCTTGGTGCGGGTTACCATAACCGGCTATGTCCCGAAGGCGATTGATCGAGTAGCGACACCGGTTAAACTCGAAGGTATGTGATTTGAAAATTATAAGCTTGCTGCAAAATTTCAGCTAATGCACTTGTGAAATTTCCCAATGACAAGGTAAGTGCGGTGTGTGCTTTGCGCTAGGAGTAAGCGTGTGAATATCCGCTCCTATGATGGAACGAGTTATCGGCCTTAATGAAGCCGTTATTTGTGTATGAACATAAGAGTTGGGATGGTGAAGTAAGTATGATTATGTGAATGTGCACTAATGAAATGATGCATTTAACTATGTGAATGTATTGCTGTAATTAGAGTTGATTATATTCCTTGAGACTTACTAAGCATAAAAATGCTTACTCCGCTTTGGCTCTCAGTTTTCTAGATTTCGCTCGATAGCAATCGGATTCGGGATCGTTGAAGTCGAAGTCATCCACACTATCAAGCCCCCATTTTGGTATAAATTCTTGGTTGAACTTGAAATGGCATGTATAGGACTACCCCTTGTTGGTTTAAATATGTTATGATGTATATGTGTACGGCCATGCGAAAATGGCTCATAATAGTGAAGTATCAACTTAAACTATTTGCGGTTTGTATATATATATATGGTGTCATGATGTGACTATGAATTGGAAATGGGAATGTTGGTCACATGATCAGCCATTGGCATGGTTAAAATGATCATATGTGGACCTATGTAAGGCAAGACTAGTTGGTTCATGGAGACTACAAAATAGGTAAGACCTACCTCAAAAACAGATGCTGCCAGCTGCAGTAACGTGAATGTGAAAAATCACCAAAATTTGTAGGAATGGTATTAAATAGTGAATCAGCTATGTAAATGAACATTGATGAGTCTATTTTCATATGGAAGAAACGAAATGGTCATAGGAGTTACATGTTAAGAGATATTAAAGCTATTGTGAGACAGGGCCAGAACGGTTTCTGGGTTCCCTGTCGCAACTTTAAAAATTTACTATAAATTATCCAGAAAGAATTAGGAGACATACCTTATATTTACAGATTCCATTTTGAGTCTAGTTTCATTAGAAACAAACGGCACCAGCATTAAATCTCTGTACAGAGAGATATTCAAGTTATACCGCGCGAAGGTCAGAGCAGTCGATCCCTATAACATGGGTGACTTTAACTAATAAACTGTACCAATTGGGCCGACCAAAAATTCTAGAAATAAATCCATGGATGGATATATGAGTCTAAATTTAGGTAAAATTTACGAAACCAGTTTCCGAGTTTTGAAACTCGAGATATGATTTTTAAGGCGACAGTGACGCAGTTTTTCCAGCCTGACTGGAAATGTCCAATGGATGGGCAAAACAAGTGAACTTGGCTTGCTAACCCTCGTGTCCGACACCGCGATGGTCTCGGGTTCGGGTGTTACAATTTTATTGGTATCGAGCCACGGTTTAGTCGATTCTAGGACTACCGTGAGGTGTTTGGGGTCTAGCTATACATGCCATTAAATGATGAATCGATAGTGTGGTGATTTCGACAATTTGACTTTGAGTTTGTTTATAGCAATGGATCCCGATCCCAACCGAGCAATAGCTGATGATGTGGAGAGTGTGGCGCTGCTCCAAGACAAGGGACAGCGCTGGCGGACTCTCAACCTATGGCCAACAATCCGAATGATGAGGCTAGGCAAGCCTTTTATAGTGTGATGAGCGAATGGTTTAATCAATACATTCGAACTAACACGGCTGTCCCACAACCTCCATTCCCGACAAATGCAACCCCGCACCTACAATACCTCCAGAATCGACCAAATAAGGTCAAGTAAGCCCCGATCGATAGGATTCGAAAACATGGGGCCACTGAATTTAAAGCTACGGATGATGATGATGCCGAACGAGCTGAATTTTGGTTGGACAACACTATCCGGTGCTCGATGAGCTATCTTGTACACCGATGAGTGCTTAAAGTGTACCATCTCCTTGCTACGTGATTCCACCTACTATTGGTGGAGTACTCGACTTCTGTGGTACCTAGAGAGCAAGTGACTTGGGAATTCTTTCAAACCAAGTTAGAAAAAAAAAAAGTATATCGATCGAGATTCATCGACCAAAAGCGAAGGAATTTCTTGATCTTAAGCAAGGTTCTATGTCGGTTACCGACTATGAACGAAAATTTGTGAGGCTTAGCCGATCTGCCGCGAATGCATTTCGTCCAAGCTATTATGTGTAAACGCCGAGGATGGGCTGTATGATGATATAAGGATGTTCGTTGGCATTCTCGAAATACGAGAGATCGTAGTACTTGTTGAGCGAGCTTGTAAAGTCGAAGAGCTTAGAAAGGAGAAACAAAAAGCTGATGTGGGAACCGGAGAATTCGAAGAGGTCCTCGGAAAGTCTCTTCAACAGCAATCAAGAGATTTCGAGATGATGTGAACCGGTCTAGAGGCGCTTTGGGCTTTTCTAGACGAGGACGCGATCGACCCCTGTGACCACACGAGTCACTTCGATCGCCGATGGTGGAAATGATCACCGAGAGAGAGGCGGAGTGTCAACATTGTGGCAAATGGCATTCGGGAGCTGTTGGTTTCGTGATCGCTCCTGCTATAAGTGTGGATCGGTCGACCACTTTAGGAAGGATTGCCCGAGGATGCTTGAGCAGAATGTGAGTCGAGTGGAAACTCGGGTGCTACCATCGCCGAGGTAGGCCACCTAGAAATATGGGCAATGTCGTTGGCGGTCGAGAGGATCTAGAGATGCTACCATCGGATCGAGGCTCGTGCTCCTGCGAGGACTTATGCCATACGCGCGACGCGAGGATGCCTCTCCGGATGTCATTACGGTGCTTTCACTCTTTTCAATACTAATGTGATTGCTTTGATTGACCCCGGTTCTACTCAATCTTATATATGTGAAACCTTAGCATCCAAGAAGACTTTGCCTATTGAGTCTCTCGAGTTTGTAATTCGGTGTCAAACCCTTGGGTCATTACGTGCTTGTCAACAAAGTGTGCAAGAAAAGTCCCCTAGTGTTCCGAGGTTCTTGTTTCCGGCGGACTTGATGCTTTTGCCGTTCGATGAATTGACGTTATTCTTGGTTTGGATGGGTTGACCATGCACGATGCGGTCGTAAATTGCAAAAGCAAGACTATCGATTTGAGGTGCGCGAATAACGAGATAATTCGGGTTAAGTCTACGGACTTAAAGGGTTGCCGTAATATCAGCAATGTTGGCCCGAAAATATGTAAGAAAAGAGTGCGAAGCGTACCTTGCGACGTGCTTTCGATGACAAGGAATCGAAAAGAAACCCGAATCTGTGCGTGGTTTGTGAATACCCGGATGTTTTCCTGAAGAATTGCCGGGTTTACCACTGTTCGGAAATAGAATTTGGCATCGAATTGGTACCGGTACCACTCCAATTTTGATAGCTCCGTATCGTATGGCACCAACGGAATTAAAGGAGTTGGAAGCTCGATTGCAAGAATTGGTGGATAGAGGTTTTGCTCGCTTGAGTTTTTCGCCTTTGGGTGCGCCGGTGTTGTTCGTGAAAAGAAGGATGGAACCATGCGGTGTGCATCGATTATCGTCGACTTAATAAAGCGACAATAAAGAACAAATATCCGTTGCCACGTATCGATGACTTGTTCGATCAACTAAAGGGAGCCTCGGTGTTCTCGAAAATAGATTTGAGATCGGGCTATTATCAATTGCGAATCGAGATTCGGACGTACCCAAGACCGCCTTGAGCGAGATATGGTCACTATGAGTTCCTAGTGATGCCGTTTGGGCTCACTAATGCCCTGCGGTATTTATGGATTCAATGAATCGGATCTTTAGACCATATTTGGATCGATTAAGTAGTCGTGTTCATTGATGACATCTTGGTCTATTCAAGAAATGAGACCGAACATCTTGAACACTGCGGTTAGTCCGCAAATTTTACGGGATAAGTAATTATATGCTAAGTTCAGCAAGTGTGAGTTACGGTTAGAGAGGTTAGCTTCTTGGGTCATGTGGTATCTGATCGGTATTCGAGTTAACCGAATAAAATTTCAGCCATACTTAATTGGAAGCCTCAGAAATATTTCGAGGTTCGGAGCTTTTTGGGGCTTCTTAGGTTATTACCGACGATTTGTAAAGGCTTCTCAACGATAGCCCACGCCGATGACGCTTACTCCAAAAGGATGTTAAGTTCGAATGGACGGAGAAATGCCAAAAAGTTTCGATCAATGAAAACTTATTTGGTGAAGCCCCAATTCTAGTGCAACCCGAGTCCGCAAAGAGTTTGTCATCTATAGCGACGCCTCTCTACTTGGGTTAGGTTGCGTATTAATGCAAGAAGGTCGAGTTGTGGCCTATGCGTCGAGGCAATTAAAGCCACATGAGAAAAATTATCCGACTCATGATCTCGAATTGGCCGCCATCGTATTTGCCTTAAAGATTTGGCGACATTACTTATTTGGTGAAAGGTGCCATGTATACTCGGATCACAAAAGTCTCAAATATTTGATGATCCAAAGAGACTTAAATTTGCGACAAAGACGTTGGCTCGAGCTGTTAAAGGATTACGAGCTGGTCATTGACTATCACCGGGGAAAGGCGAATGTGGTTGCGGATGCCTTGAGTCATAAATCATTATTCGCTTTACGAGCGATGAACGTGCACTTGTTTGTTCGATCCGATAGTGTGTTAGTAGCTGAATTGAAAGCCAAACCACTATTGATACATCAAATTCGAGAAGCTCGAGAAAGTCGACGACGAGTTGGCGCAAAAGCGAATTTGAGTGTGTTCGAACAAGGATTCGAGTTTCAAATCGATGATGACGATTGTTTGAGGTTCAAAAGTCGTCTGTGTGTTCCAAAGAATTGAACTCATTTCGATAATTCGAATAAAGCCCATTGTAGCCGAATGGCAATCCACCCGGGAGTACGAAGATGTACAATGATTTGAAACGTCGGTTTTGGTGGCATGGTATGAAGCGAGACATCTCCGACTTTGTTTGAGATGTTTAATATGTCAACAAGTGAAAGCGGAACATCGGTGCCTTGAGATTACTTCACCAATCACGATACCCGAGTGGAAATGGGATCGAGTCACAATGGACTTTGTATCCGGACCGCCATTGTCGACAAGTAAGAAGGATGCGGTTTGGGTCGTGGTAGATCGATTGACTAAGTCGGCCCACTTTGTCCCCGTGACGCACGGATTTTTCAATGGACAAATTATTTGAATTGTACGTTTCTCAGTTGTGAGATTACACGGGTGCCTATTTCCATCGTGTCGGATAGAGATCCGAGATTTACCTCGCGATTTTGGAAAAAGTTGCAAGAAGCTTTGGGTACCAAGTTGCATTTCAGACCGCCTTTCACCCCAAACCGATGGTCAATCCGGCGGATAATTCGGATACTTGAGGATATGTTAAGATGTTGCGTCCTCGAGTTTAGTGGTTCATGGGAGCGGTATTTGCCGTTGATTGAATTAAACACAACAACAACTTTCAATCAAGTATTAAGATGGCACCTAGGAGGCCTTATGCGGTCGTAAATGCCGTACACCATTGTTTTGGTGAGCTCGGTGAAAGCAAGATTTTCGGGTGGATTTGATTAGGGATGCTGAACAAAAAGTGAAAGTAATCCGTGAAAGTCGAAGATAGCCTCCGATCGTCGAGAAGTCGACGCGGACTGAAGCGTAAGGATATCGAGTATCGGTGGGTGATAAAGTGTTTCTCAAGGTATCGCCTTGGAAAAAGATACTCGATTCTACCGTAAGGGCAAGTTGAGCCCGAGGTTCGTTGGGCCATATGAGATATCCGGCGAGTCGATCCGGTGGCATATCGTTTGATTTTGCCCCGAACTCGAAAAGGTTCACGATGTCTTTCACGTTTCGATGCTTCGACGCTATAGATCCGATCCATCGCACGTGATTAGTCCATCAGAAATTGAAATTCAAGCTAATATGAGTTATGAGGAAGAACCGATTCGTATCCTATCACGAGAAGTGAAAGAGTTGTGAAACAAGCGGGTTCCGCTAGTAAAAGTGTTATGGCTCAAGCACGGGATAGAAGAAGCTACTTGGGAGACCGAGAACTCTATGAAAGAGCGATATCCAAACCTATTTACGGTAGGATTTTCGGGACGAAAATTTCTTAAGTGGGGAGAGTTGTGACAGCCCAAAATTGACCCTAGTCGGAAGGTGGTCTCGGGACCACAAAACCGAGGCATAAAAATAATTAAAATTTATTTTGATGCCTATAATATGTGTGTGCTCATGTATGACATTTTATGATGATTGATTTAGTGTTATAAGGGTGAATTCCACAAGAAAGGACTTAGTAATGAACTTTGAAAGTATGATAGGAAATGTGTGATGACTAATTAAAGCATGCATGCAAAATAATGGACTTGCATGTCAAATTCCCCTTTATAGGTGGTGGCGGCCATGACAAGGAGGATGGGCTAAACATGTCATGAAACATGTTTTGTTGGTGCATTAGGGTGAAATAATAAACAAAGGTGTATGGGTGATAAAAAATGAAAAAAATGTGTGTGAGTGTGGTAATCCCCCCATTGCCGTGAGTTGTAGAGAAGGAAAGAAAAAATTTGGTTCATCCTTTCTTTGAGCCAAAACTAAGGAAGAAGGAGGATTTTTGCTTCATGCTTGGTTTGGAAGAGATCTAGAAGGAGATTTGGCTAAGTTTGCATCAAGATTAAGCTCAAGAGCTAAGAGGGCCACAATTGGACAAGGGAAGGAAAAAGTAATCGAATAGCCGTAAAAGCCGTTCGACAACATCCGAGGTAAGTCCTCAAGAAGTGACCTTACTTGAATTATGTGGAATGAAATATGGATGTATTGATTATTGATTTATGTGTGTATGAGTATTGAATGATACCCGGGCTAAGTCCCAAGGCGATTATGTTAGTGATTATAATTGTGTTTGAGCCTTAGTAACGAAAATAAATATGTATGTCCAATGATTATTGATGTATGTGTGCATGAGAAATTGAATGATATCCGGGCTAAGCCCGAAGACAATTATGCTGGAAATTATAACCGGGTTAAGACCGAAGGCAATTGTGCTAGTGGCTACATCCGGGCTAAGACTCAAGGCATTCGTATGCGAGTCATTCTATCCGGCTAAGACCAAGGCATTTGTGCAAATCGTGATATCCGGGTTAAGTCCGTGAGGCCTTGGTGCGGGTTACCATAACCGGCTATGTCCCGAAGGCGATTGATCGAGTAGCGACACCGGTTAAACTCGAAGGTATGTGATTTGAAAATTATAAGCTTGCTGGAAATTTCAGCTAATGCACTTGTGAAATTTCCCAATGACAAGGTAAGTGCGGTGTGTGCTTATGCGCTAGGAGTAAGAGCGTGTGAATATCCGCTCCTATGATGGAACGAGTTATCGGCCTTAATGAAGCCGTTATTTGTGTATGAACATAAGAGTTGGGATGGTGAAGTAAGTATGATTATGTGAATGTGCACTAATGAAATGATGCATTTAACTATGTGAATGTATTGCTGTAATTAGAGTTGATTATATTCCTTGAGACTTACTAAGCATAAAAATGCTTACTCATTGCTTTGGCTCTCGGTTTTCTAGATTTCGCTCGATAGCAATCGGATTCGGGATCGTTGAAGTCGAAGTCATCCACACTATCAAGCCCCCATTTTGGTATAAATTCTTGGTTGAACTTGAAATGGCATGTATAGGACAACCCCTTGTTGGTTTAAATATGTTATGATGTATATGTGTACGGCCATGCGAAAATGGCTCGTAATAGTGAAGTATCAACTTAAACTATTTGCGGTTTGTATATATATATATGGTGTCATGATGTGACTATGAATTGGAAATGGGAATGTTGGGCACATGATCAGCCATTGGCATGGTTAAAATGATCATATGTGGACCTATGTAAGGCAAGACTAGTTGGTTCATGGAGACTACAAAATAGGTAAGACCTACCTCAAAAACAGATGCTGCCAGCTGCAGTAACGTGAATGTGAAAAATCACCAAAATTTGTAGGAATGGTATTAAATAGTGAATCAGCTATGTAAATGAACATTGATGAGTCTATTTTCATATGGAAGAAACGAAATGGTCATAGGAGTTACATGTTAAGAGATATTAAAGCTATTGTGAGACAGGGCCAGAACGGTTTCTGGGTTCCCTGTCGCAACTTTAAAATTTACTATAAATTATCCAGAAAGAATTAGGAGACATACCTTATATTTACAGATTCCATTTTGAGTCTAGTTTCATTAGAAACAAACGGCACCAGCATTAAATCCCTGTACAGAGAGATATTCAAGTTATACCGAGCGAAGGTCAGAGCAGTCGATCCCTGTAACATGGGTGACTTTAACTAATAAACTGTACCAATTGGGCCGACCAAAAATTCTAGAAATAAATCCATGGATGGATATATGAGTCTAAATTCAGGAAAATTTACGAAACCAGTTTCCGAGTTTTGAAACTCGAGATATGATTTTAAGGCAACAGTGACGCAGTTTTTCCAGCCTGATTTGGAAATGTCCAATGGATGGGCAAAACAAGTGAACTTGGCTTGCTAACCCCTCGTGTCCGACACCGGCGATGGTCTCGGGTTCGGGGTGTTACATTTAGTCCCTCTCTCACTGCTACTCACATTACCCATATTTTTGGGTGGTCTACCTCGAGCTGCAGTGTTACCCAATCTCGTACTCTGTACTGGATTTTGTTCGGCTAACTCTGGCATTCATGAATATAATGATCCATTGATCCACATTTAAAACAGGCCCTCGCATGCAATCTGCAACTTCCAGGATGTCATTCACCACAATGTTTACACTCAGGTTGATTTAATCGGGCATTTCCAACACTAGCTACTGAGGTAGCTCTTGAGCTCATAGGTAGTCTGCCCAAATCCCATCGTGAATAACCTGAAGTAGCCTTAGAATAGCTCAAATCATCTCAAAACTTCTTTGGTGCCGACTGAAATCACTTGCTCAATGATCTCTTATGTGCATCTCTAGCATCAAAGTTAGCTTTTCTATTCTCTTTCCCGAGCTCTTCAGCTTTGCAGGCTCGCTCGACCGGTACTACAAACTCTTTTATCTCGAGTATGCCAACTAGCAGTTTAATGTCTTCATTCAAACCGTCTTCAAATCTTTTACACATGATAGCTTCAGTTGAAACACCCTCACGGGCATATTGATTGAGTCACACAAATTTCTGCTCATATTCTATCACAGCCAAGTGACCTTGTTTTAATTCGAGAAATTCCTTGCGCTTCTGAGCAATGAATCTTTGGTTGATATATTTCTTACGAAACTCATTTTGAAAGAATTCCTAGGCTACTCGCTCTTTCAGAACCACCGATACTAGTGTATTCCATTAGTGATATGTAGTGTCTCGTAGCAAGGATATGACATATTTTAAACACTCATCCAGGGTACAAGATAACTGATCAAACACACGGATAGTATTATCAAGCCAGAATTCAACTCGCTCAGCATCATCATCATCAGTAGTTCTGAATTCTTTAGCCCCGTGTTTTTTGTTTTTATCAATAGGTGGCTTAGGCAATCTCAATGGATCACTCACTTGAGGTATAACAAGTATCAAAGATAGATTAATCAGGGGTGAAGGTTGTTGTGTAGCCGGGTTAGTTCGAATATATTGAGTAAACAATTTGTTCATCATTTCGTAGAAGGCTTGCTTAGCTTCTCCCTCTTGGTTACTCGAAGTCGGTCGAGAATCAACCGGGGCTGTCCCTTGCATGGGAACAGGCGCTATACTCTCAACATCATCAGCTACAGCTCTGTCTGGATCCATTTACTATACAAAAAAATATTTTCAATTGTCAGAAGTCATCACATTATCGCAGTATATAATCTGACATGTATAGCTAGACTCACACATGCTACGTTAGTCCTAGAATTTACTAAATCATAGCTTTGATACCAATAAAAATGTAAAACCCTAACCCGTATCCGTCGCCGGAATGAGTTACGAGGTATTACTAGAAGAGACATAGCTTTCAGGCAATCACAAACATACTCAAATATGTAATTCAAATTCAAATCAATTACAACATAAATAATCAATTTAACCTTTCTACAAATCGATTTATAACATATTAATCAACTTGTATCTAATATTAAATCATTAACAAAAAGGTGTCAACTATATTATTTTGACACAAATCATATGCGCATATCAATGTCTTTATAAAATAATTTAAATCAATTATTATAAGCATGAAATATCAAAGAGCACAAAAACCAAATTTGCATGCAAACCATTAAAACGTTATAATACTAAAATCACTATTCATTTGGTCACTTTTATAAGCATTAGCCGATTACCATATGCTTTCCTATACAATGCATTTCATTATTAAACCATAAACAAATACAATGGAATTTATTCAATCAAGGATTTCATACATGAAAATTATAAAGCATACATATTCGAGATACATACCATGTTTACCCTACTTCATTCGGCATGTAAATTTTAATTACAAGAAATGTCATATTTTTCCATCTCAAACATAAATAATCTACTATTCATATGATCATTTTATAAGGCTGTAACCAAATATGATCATGCCTAATATATGTGTTCATTCAATGACCATTTCTTTACTAAACCAATTTCTATTATTCAATTTGCATGAAAACTTTTCAAAGAATCACATGTTCATGATTATTCAATTAGCAAATATCACATGATAAATAATAATCAAATTTCCATTCTAATTGCCGAATACCAATATTCATGACTTCAAAAGGTCAAAATTTAATTACCAACCATTTTGCATTGAATCGAAAGACTTATATAAAACCAACTTAATGATCATACATTCGATTATATACTTATGATCACAAGTCAAAACAAACATATCAAATGTCCATATAGAAAAATATTAATTGTCGAATTAAAAAGTTACTCATGATATATACTTATAACATTGCACATAACTTGACCAAATCAACTTTTAAATGTATAAATCATTGACACAAGTTAACCAAATATTTATCAAAATCTATACCATTTTAATAAGCAAACCGAATCATCAATCTATATGCAAGTGTTAACCATAAAAAGTGATACACCTTTCCAAACATATGAAATCATGTACACTTATAAGTCCAATTCACATCTCAAATATATATATATATATATATAAACATCATTCAAGACAAACAATATTTATACCACATCTCATGATCAAATTCACAAGCCATTCACCTTTCACCAACCACTACAAGCAATAATCACATCTAACTATATACATATATATATCATAATCGAATATGCTAAACACATCCAAAATTTCAACCACATCATTTAGTTAAACTATAAACCCATATTTACCAAATGAACAAGCCATTTTCACATGGGTTTTAAATATATACACATCCCAAAATCAATTGTTTCAAAATAAAACCTAGCCTATACATGCCATAGTTCCAAAAATTCAGTTTATAAAATATCGAAGATAGTCGATAGTGTGATAGACTTTGATAATGATCCTCGAGCTCGTAACTTGACTCCAAAATCTATAAAACAAGGGAAAACATATACACACACAATAAGCTATCATAGCTTAGTAAGTTATAAGTAAGTAAACAACTCAATGATAAGATTAACTCATTTTAAATAAACCAAATTATAATATCATTATCACATTATCTCGAACTTACCATTTCATAAATAATATATATACTTTCATAGATAAATGTTACCTCGGCCTAATGTTCATATAATTATATTCACATATTCAAAAATTAAGTTATTACAAAAATATTCATATTATTTGTTCCAAAGGCCGAATACACTTTCCATGTACACATACATTTTTCATTTACCTCACACATAATTTGCAACAAATATCAAGTAACATACTGACCTTATTTCAAGTAGGTAATAAGCTAACTCATACCTGGTCATCTTAGCTCATTTTGTGCATTAAATCACAACTTATCATTGCTCGATGAACCATTCAGAATTGGATAGGACACTTAGATAATCACACATATCGTACAATGCCAACGTCCTAGACGTGGTCTTACTTGTAATCACATATCGATGCCACTGTCCCAGACAAGGTCTTACTCGCACACATATATCGGAGTCACATATCGATGCCATGGTCTTACTCACACACATAAATCAAAATCTTATGTCGTGACATATGTATCCTAACTATTCCTAAGGTTCATACGGGGCTCTCGAATGTCGTATCACGGTCGAAACGAATTCGAAAATGTAGTAATCAAGCCTTGCCATATTTGGCCATAATAAATATAAATCCATACATTTCATAACAGCATATATATTTAGTATTTAATTATAGTTAAACACGTCTATTTGCTTATAAACTTACCTTGGATGATGAAAAACCGGAACGGATCGGCTAGTCGACAACCTTAGTTTTCCCCCGATCTAAATCTGATTTTCTCTTTCCTTGATCTAAATTAATATAAATTAAACTTATTAAATCAAATATTCAATCAAATTAATCCAAAAACACATAAATGAACAAATTACACTTTTATCCCTAATATTTCACATTTTTCACAATTTAGTCCCTATTGCACAAAACAGAAAATATGCAAAATCTCAAAACAACATAGCTAGGTTGAATCTTCCTTATATTCATACTAGTCCATATATTTCATTTATTCCACATTTTAGTCCCTCAATTTATTATTTTAGTAATTTAGTCCTAATTACTCAAAATCATCAAAAATTTCAATACAAAACATGTTAATCTAAAATATATCTTTCATATTTCATCATCAAACAAAAAAAAATCACAAGCTCTCATCCATGACCTAACTCAAAATATTCATCAAAATAAAAAATTCAAGCATGGGTCGGATAATATTTGAAGAACAATCTCAAAAACGTAAAAATTATCAAAAAAAAAACGAAGTAATAACATACCTTGATTTAGCTTGAGAAGTAGTCGAATGCCTAACTCTTTCTTTTCTTTTTATTTTTGGTATTTTTGGTTCTTAAAGATGAATACTAATATGGTTTCTTTATTATATGTTTTATAATATATTAACTAAACAATTACTTTACCGATTTGACCTTACAAGTAAAATATACAACCATTATCATGCATGGTCATAACCGTCAACCCTTATTTCATTTGGCTAAATTGCAACATAAAACCTCCAAATTAAAAAAACATAGCAATTAAGCATTTTACATAGTAGCATGCTTAATTTTCATTTGATACAATTAAATCTTTTTTTTTTATAATTGAGTACTCAAACATCAAAATTAAAACACGAAAATTCTACAGATATCAATTCACACATAATAAACACAGAAAATAATGTTAAAATATTTTTCTGACTCAAATTTATGGTCTCGAAACCATCATTTTGATTAGGGTCTAAATCGGGCTGTTACAAAAAGTGTCAGCAGAGTTTTGATCAGTTGAAAGTTTTGTTGACAGAGGCTATAGTGTTAGTTTAGCCTGATTCGGGTAAAGAATTCATAATTTTCAGTGATGCATCATTAAATGGCCTAGGTTGTGTTTTGATGCCAGAAGGCAAAGTTGTAGCTTATGCCTCAAGACAGTTGAAGCCGAATGAAAAGAACTATCCGATGCATGATCTAGAGTTGGCCATGATAGTGTTTGCATTGAAAATTTGGCTCCATTACTTGTTTGGTGAGAAATGTCATATATATACTGACCACAAAAGTTTGAAATATATGATGACTCAGAGAGATTTGAATTTACGACAGCGAAGATGGATAGAATTGATAAAAGACTATGACTTGGTAATTGACTATCATCCAGGGAAAGTGAACGTAGTTGCTGATGCTTTGAGCCGAAAGTCCTTGTTTACTTTACATGCTATGAACACACATTTGGCTTTGTCTTACGATGGTTCGTTAGTAGCTGAGTTGAAAACAAGACCATTATTCCTACAACAGATTTGTGAAGCTCAAAACTTTGATATTGAGTTGCAAGAAAAATAGGTTCAGTGTGAGTCAATTTTTGATTCAGAGTTTCAAGTTGATTCGGATGATTGTTTAAGATTCAGAGATCGAATACGTGTTCTGAAAAATTCAAAGTTGATTCAGATGATTTTGAACGAAGCACATAATAATTGTTTATCAATACATCTGAGAAGCGCGAAAATGTATAATGATTTGAAGCAGTTTTATTGGTGGCATGGCATGAAACAAAATATCTTAGAATTTGTTTCGAAATGTTTGTTATGTCAGCAAGTCAAAGCTAAGCATCAAGTACTATTAGGTCTATTATAGCCTATCATGATTCCTGAGTGGAAATGGGATAGAGTAACTATGAATTTTGTTTTAGGTGTGCCCTTAACTCTGAGAAAGAAAGATGCAATCTAGGTTTTCATTGATAGATTAATGAAATCTACACATTTCATTCTAGTGCGCACAGACTATTCACTTGATAGATTCGCTGAGTTATATATTTTCGAAGTTGTGAAATTGCACGGAGTGCCTACTTCTATTATTTCGGATGGAGATCCGAGATTCATTTCACGATTTTGGAAGAAATTGCAAGAAGCTTTAGGTAAAAAGCTGCATTTTAGCACTGCATTTCACTCTCAAACGAATAGTTAATCCGAGCGAGTTATTCAGATACTTGAAGATATGTTGTGATGTTACATTCTTGAGTTTGAAGTTAGCTGGGAGAAATATCTACCACTGATTGAATTTTCTTATAATAATAGCTTCCATTCAAGTATTAAAATGGCACTGTACGAAGCTTTATATGGTTGTAAATGTCAAAAGCCATTGTACTGGAGTGAGCTCAGTGAAAGTAAGATCTATGGGATTGATCTAATTACAGAGACTGAAGAAAAAGTGAAAGTAATTTACGATAGTCTGAAAGCAGCTTTGGATCCACAAAAATCTTACGCAGACTTGAAACAGAAAGATATTGAATTTTAGATCGAGGATAGAGTGTTTCCGAAAGTCTCACCTTGGAAAAATATATTGAGCTTTGGTCGAAAAGGGAAATTGAGTCTGAAATTCATCAGACCGTATGAGATTATCGAGCGAGTCAGACTAGTTGCTTATTGACTATCTTTACCGTCTGAGCTAGATAAAATACATAATGTGTTTCATGTACCGATGCTTCGACGATACCGATCTGACCCTTCACATGTCATTTCCCCAACCAAAGTTGAAATTTATCCAGATTTATCATACAGTGAAGAACCAATTCAAATTTTAGCTCCTGAGATCAAAGAGTTGAGAAATAAGAATATTACATTAGTAAAAGTATTATGGCATTGACACGGGGTTGAAGAAGCTACGTGGGAACCCAAGGATGCTATGAGAAATTAATACCCTAACCTATTCACTGGTATGATTTTCGGGGACGAAAATCCTTAAGGGGGGGAGTTGTAACAGCTCGGTTTTAGCCAAATCAAAATAATGGTTTTGAAACCACAAATTTGATGTCAAAAAATTATTTTAATATTATTTTATGTATTTAAAGCATGATTGTGTGTATGTGTGAAAATTTCGTGAGCTAATTTTATTGTTTAATAGCTCAAATTGAGAAAAAATGATTAAATCGCATAAAATGCAAAAGTTGCATTTTATTAGTTAAAAGTGTCAAATTGCTTTGGCTTTTTAATATGATGGCCTTAAGTGGTAATTAGACCATTTTAAAGGTTAATGGACATTAATGGACATGCATTATATGTTTTTAAAGATTAATTAGTATGGTTAAAATGGTAAAATGATTATTAAAGGTTAATAAATAAAAACAAAAATGAACTTAATCCATCTTTCTTTCTTTCTTGGTCGAATTTTGATGAAGAAGAAAGCAATAGATTGAGTTTCAGGTTCGGCATCTTTTTAGCTCAATTGGTAAGTGTTTTGAGCTCGATTTTTTATGATTTTTATGTTTTTGAGATCGTTACTTTGTATTCTAGCTAGCCCATGCCTTAGTTTTTGAAATTGTTAAAGATTTTAAGAATTCTCATTAATGATTTTATGTGTTCTTTGGTGTTTGAAGATGAAATATGAAAGCTTGAGGATAGATTTTAATGTTTTGTAAAGTGATTTTTGACAAAAATGTCAAATAGGGATTATATTGTGAAATGTGTAAATTGAGGTGTTGAAATGTGAAATAAATGAAAGTTTTGGGTGCTAGGGACTTATATGAAATTCCGCCAAGCATGAGTATCGTTGAATTGTGTGAATTTTGTGTATTTGTGAAATAAGGACTAAATGGTAAAAATGGGGAACTTTAGGGATAAAGTGTAAAAATGCCCAAATATGTGTTTGTGGACTGAATTGAATGATTTGATGAATAAATGATTTAATTTTGAATGTATATAGATCAAAAACAAAAGAAATCGGATTTAGATTGAGGAAAATCAAAGGTTATTGAATAGTTTATCCTGTCCGTTTATCCCGAATACAAGGTAAGTTCATATGCAAATAAATGGATTTAAATTGAATTATATATGTTTAATTATCATTGACCTGCTATGAATGTTGAATGATCAAATACGAGTAAGAATCGACAGGGTTACAATATCCAAAAGTCTCGTACGAACCTTAAGAATAGTATAGGATACGAATGTCATGACATTAGGATTGACGAGATGTGATTATGTGTAAGACCATGTCTTAGACATTGGCATCGTTATGTGATTACATTCAAGACCATTTCTGGGACATTGGCATTATTATTTGATTTCGTGTAAGACCATAGCTAGGCTATCGACATCGATATATGATAACATGTAAGACCATATGTGGGATATGGCATTGTATGAGTTATTTATGATTTCCAAGTATCCTTAACAATTCCAAAAGGTTCAATAGGCAAACTCAGGTCGAGAAAAAATGTGTGAATGAGTTAAGTGACTCAAGTAAGTACAAGATTCATACAAGTATTGAAAAGAGAAGTATTTGATGAATTCACTCATGATATTGAATATGTATACATTGGGAAAGGTTTGTGAGCTTATATGTGCTTACTCATAGTTTGCCTATTGATGGAACATGATGTTGATCCATGTGGTCATTTTATTTCTATATGGCTTACTGAGCTTTTAAAGCTTACTTTGTGTGTTCTTTCTTGTTTTATAGATAATCGAAGCTAGCTCAGACTCGGGGATCATCAGGAACACCATCACACTATCGATCAACTTGTTCTATTTTTGGTGTTTTGTAAATATGGTATATGGCATGTATAGGCTAGTGATATGATGATGTGTTTTGAGATATGATATTAGCTATGAGATTTGGCTTATAAATGATGAAAATGTTGGTGTGTATTTGGCCATTTGGGTTGGCTTATTTTATGAGTTTGGTAAGTGAAATGTGATGTATATAAATGGTCTTGTGTTTTGCCATGTTTTTCATGGACGTTGTGAAGATTAATTGGTATAATTTGAGGTTTAAAATAGATGATCAGATGATGAGAATAATGCATAGAGAAGATAGCTAAAATTGTTGATAATTGTATATTGTTTTAGTATATTTTGGATTAAATTTGGGTAGTGAAATGGATGGATTTTAAATGGCATGATTTGTATATGAAATAGCATGTTTTGATTGCCTATAAATGTATTGAAATGGTATGAAATGATGTGGTTTTAGTTTGCTTGAGGAGGATGAGAAATGTGGCTTAAACCAAGCCTATTTACGCCCCCACATGGTTGAGCACAAGGGCGTGTGACTCGACTGTGTGTTTGCTGTAACTTAATTAAACAAGTCAGTGAGTTACATGACTTAGACACAAGGGCGTTCTACTGGCCATGTATAACACACGAGCTGGCACATGGGCGTGTGGCTGATCGTGTGACTTAAATTAGTATACCCTTCAGTTTTCACACAGCCAAGGCATATGGGCGTGTCTCTGGCCGTGTGATGCAAGTCAGTATGTATGCCCTGCTTCTACACTACTTGTGACACAACCGTGTCTGGTGGCTGTGTGCTCACACAGGCACGTAATCATTGTATGCATGAAAGATTTATAAGTTTACCAAAATTTTCTAATGTTATCAGTTTAGTCCTAAACCTCTTCCAGGCATGTTTTAAGGTCTCGTAGAGCTTAGAAGAGACAATTTGACAATGTTGGGTTGAAGTTTATGTATTAATGGATTCTTGGATAAGAAATGTATGTTGTATGTTGTGATTTGATAGGTAACACCTTGTAACCCTATTTTAGCGATAGATATAGGTTAGAGGTGTTACATGCAGTTTCTTCCAAAATCGCAAAGTGAATCTCGGATCTTTATCTGAAACAATAGATGTAGGCACCCCGTGCAATCTCACAACTTCAGAAATATATAACTCAGCTAATTTATCAAGCGAGAAATCTGTACGTACAGGACTGAAATGTGCAGATTTGTTAATCTATCAACCACAACCCAAATCGCATTTTCCTTTTTCTGTGATAAGGGCAGACCCGATACGAAATCCATTGTTACTCTATCCCACTTCAACTCAGGAACCATAATAGGCTGTAATAAACCTGACGACACTTGATGTTCTACTTTGACTTGCTGATAAATCAAACATTTTGAAACAAATTCTAAGATATCTCGTTTCATACCATGCCAGCAATAAAATTGTTTCAAATCATTATACATTTTCATGCTTCCCGGATGTACAGATAAGCGATTACTATGTGCTTAGTTTAAAATCTTCCGAATAAGCTCAAATTTTCTTGGTACACATATTCTATCACGAAACATCAAACAGTCATCAGGCTCTATTCAAAACTCAAAATCAGAAATCGACTCACACTGAACCCATTTTGCTTGCAGTTTATTATCAAA